>NC_040905.2:131695376-134095376 GCF_004126475.2 Phyllostomus discolor
CACTGTACATGTCTACAGATATAATCTACATAAAGAAAGCTCTTTGAGATCATCAGTGATTTAAGAATCACCTAGTGAAGTTGTAGACATCCATAAAATGGGCCTTTCCTGGGTTTTCTCTTTGTTTCATTTGATTTTCTCCTTCCTTGAGTTTATTTATCTCTTCCCATTAACCCTGGATTGCCAGCTACACACAATAATAAACCAGCTCCTGATCATTGGTGCCTGCTGTGGAGAGTTCAGGCAAAGTCTTTTTTTTAAAAAAAAAAAAAAATTAATTGTTGTTCAAGTACCGTTTTCTGTCTTTTACTCCCATTGCTGCCCACCCCCCTAAACCCTCCTCACCTCTCTCCCATTTTCACCCCATCCTAGTTTTTGTCCATGTGTCCTTTATACTTGTTCCTGTAAACCCTTCCCCTTTTGCCCTGAAATTCTGCCCCTTCCCCGCCCCCTGGTCACTGTCAGCCTGTTCTCTATTTCAGTGTCTTTGGTTATATTTTGCTTGTTTGTCTGCTTTGTTGTTTAAGTTCCTGTTAAAGGTGAGATCATATGGTATTTGTCTTTCACCGCCTGGCCTATTTCGCTTAGCATAATGCTTTCCAGCTCCATCCATGCTGTTGCAAAAGGTAGGAGCTCCTTCTTTCTTTCTGCTGCATAGAATTCCATTGTGTAAAGGTTCCGTAGTTTTTGGATCCATTCATTTACTGAGGGGGACCTAGGTTGCTTCCAACACTTGGCTATTGCAAATTGTGCTGCTGTGAACATTAGGGCACATAGGTTCTTTTGGGTTGGTATTTCAGGGCTCTTAGGATATAATCCTAGCAATGCAATTGCTGGGTCAAAAGGCAGATCCATTTTGAGTTTTCTGAGAAAATTCCATACTGTTTTCCATAGTGGTTGTACCAGTCTGCAATCCCACCAATCGTGCACTAGGGTGCCCTTTTCTCCACAACCTCTCCAACACTTGTTGTTTGTTGCTTTGTTTATGATGGCCATTCTGACTGGTGTGAAGTGGTATCTCATTGTGGTTTTAATTTGTATCTCTCTGACAGCTAGCGATACTGAGCATCTTTTCATGTGTCTCTGGGTCCTCTGTATGTCCTCCTTGGAGAAGTGTCTGTTCAGGTCCTTTGCCCATTTTTTAGTTGGGTTGCCTGTCTTCTTAGAGTGGAGTCATGTAAGTTTTTTGTATATCTTGGAGACTAAACCTTTGTCTGAGGCGTCACAGACAAAGTCTCAGAAAAAATTTTATTTATTCTTTTTTTTTATTTTATTTTTTGGAAAGAAGGGAAAGTAAGGAGAGATATAGGGAAAGAAACATTGATGTAAGAACAAAACATCAGTCTAACGGCCCTTGCATAAGTCCCAACTAGCGACGGAGCCCAAAACCCCGGCATGTGCTCTGACTGGAAATCTAACCCGGCAACCTTCCCTTTACAGAACAATGCCCAACCAATTGAGTCGCACTAGTCAGGAATTAGCAGGGGTTTCTAAATGCCATGTTTGCTTGTGCACTTCCTGTACATCTAACCCTGAGCTGGGTGCTGTTCCTGCCTTACCTCCCCAGGAGGAATGCCTCTTGCCTCACTTTTTAAGGGAGAAGACATAGGGAGCTGGGATAGTAGGCCCTGGATTCTGATGCCCTCTGTTTTTTCCCTGTGCTCCCCGTCTCACTTCCCTACATGGACCTCACACCTTCCCTCTGCCTCCAAGGAACCCCTGCACCTGGACTAAACTGGAGGAACCAAGGGGACCCGATGGCTTCGTGGGCAACGAGAGGAGTCTTCCTGAGTGCAGACCTCAGCAAATGGAATACTTGTGTTAACCTAAAGTAAAAGAGCCTTTCAAAGTCAGAGGCAACAAGCCCCTAATCTAATTTATTTAGATTAATAAGTTATTTGTGCCCTGGCTGGTGTGGCTCAGTAGAATGAGTGCTGGCCTGTGAACCAAAGGGTCGTCAGTTCGATTCCCAGTCAGGGCACGTGCCTGGGTTGCGGGCCAGGTCCCAAGTTTGGGGCGCATGAGAGGCAACCACACATTGGTGTTTCTCTCCCTGTCTTTCTCCCTCTCTTCCTATCTCTCTAAAAATGAATAATTAAAATCTTTTCTAAAATGTAAGTTATTTGTGACACACTGATTCAGGCAGAAGCCCCGATAGTATGCCAATTAGGAGACAAAGGCAAGGGGTAGTTATGAGAAAGAGAAGGAGAACAATTACATCAGTAGAAAAGGAAGGTATTCCTATTGGTCCAGACAACATAACATAGTGATGTTAATTCTAAACGATATTTTTAATTTTCAGTCCAGTAGTCATCAGTTTGGTATTCATAATGTCTGCTTTCTTGTTATCCTTGCAAACAGTTCTTTGGGGCACGCTGTTCCTTTAGGCCCAGTTCAATGGTCATCTGCCCTGTTTTAACATTCCAAAGTTTGAGACTTAAGATGTGGAGGGCAGTTCCTCTGCAGTGGCAGCTGCAGCTCCATTTCAAAGTAGCTCCGTTTGTGTTACTGTTCACAATGTCATACCATTCAGGCAAGGGTAGTTTTCCATGATAAGAAAAAAAAAAAACGAACAAATGAACAAACAAAAATAAAACAATTCTCTGCCCTGGCTGGCGTAGCTCAGTGGGTTGAATGCGGGCTGTGAACCAAAGCATCGCAGGTTCAATTCCCAGTCAGGGCACATGCCTGGGTTGCAGGCCACAGCCCGCAGCAACCGCACTTTGATGTTTCTCTCTCTCTCTCTCTCTCTCTCTTTCTCCCTCCCTTCCCTCTCGAAAAATAAATAAATAAAATCTTTAAAAAATAATAAAAAATTAAACAATTCTCTTACTTGAATACCTGGATACCTGGATACCTGGACAGGGTTCTACTTCAGGAGAGCAGTCTGGGTGCCATCCTTTGTTGTCTGTCTCCTAAACCTCAGGACAATGGCATTGAAGGAGTCATTTTATTGAAGTGAAGCAAATGTAAGGGGATCCTAGGGGACATAATGTCAGGACAATTCCAGAAGATAAAACACTGCCCAGAAGATGTTTGGGGCTGGCAGTGCTAGAGACAAGGGACAGCAGGTCAGGTGCAGGAACAGGCTACAGGTGGGCCCCAAGGCAGAGTGAGCAGGCAGCAGGGTGAGTCCTTGCATGTGATTCTGCAAGTTGCTGCCCACCCGGAGCCCAGCACTTCCCCTGTAGAAAGCAGTGGGAATTCCCCCTTCAGAAAGTGGAAAACAGTTTGTGGATTATTGAGAAAGATGTCAGACTGAGACAGCCAAGAGCTTCTGACACTTGACATCAATCATCACCCCCCCACCACCACCACACAGTGAGCAGGTCAATCTTCATGTCCACCCCAAACACGAAATTCTTCCCCATGGAGAGGGGGCACAGCTGGAAGGAAAGCTGGGGCTGAGGAAATTCACCTCAAAAATCATCTCAGAAAATAATATGGCCCAATGGATACTCCAAATGGATACAAAGGATCTCAAGATACATGAAGATGAAACACGGCCAAGAAAGAGAAGGGCCAGGGCAAGTAAGCTGACCTAGGAGGAGATGAGATGGGAAGGGAATGAATCAAGATCCAAAAAGCCACCAGTGATTCACCCAACCCAGCAGACACCCTCCAATTAGCATCATCAAGGATGAATGGTACAGACCTTCACCTAGAAATAGGAAAAACATATCATGACAGTATGAAACAGTTCTTGGAAAGTGAGATACAGCTGCTGAAATGTAAAAAATAAAAATGGAAGGAGTGGAAGTGGAAGAATACTCAAAAATACATAGCAAAAAGATAAATAGTTGGAAAACTTGAAAAAAGATTAGATCAAGGGGACCAAAATCTGTATAATAGGGACTTTAGCAAAAGACCAGAGAAAATAATTTTTCAATAAACATAACAAACTTTAAATAATAAGATAAAGTGAACAGCTAATTAAGGTTAATTATTTTTAAATGTTGTATTAAATTCATTGGGGTGACATTGGTTAATAAGGTTACATAAGTTTCAAGTGTACAATTCTACAATACATCACCTGTATATGCACTGTGTTTGCAGCCCAAAGCCAAGTCCCCTTCTGTTGCCGTATCTTAAAACATTTTGAGACCTGGCTGGCATAGCTCAGTGGATTGAGCACGGGCTGCGAACCAAAGTGTCGCAGGTTCGATTCCCAGTCAGGGCACATGCCTGGGTTGCAAGCCACGGCCCCCAGCAACCACACATTGATGTTTCTCTCTCTTTCTCCTTCCCTTCCCTCTCGAAAAATAAATAAATAAAATCTTTTAAAAGATTAAAAAAACATTTCGAAAAGAAGAAAGATGATTTGCAGTCCAGATCAAAAGTTTACTGAGTATTTTGCAAATCATTGAAAAGCCTCATTTACAGATATGTCCCCACAAAGTGTTAGAACACTGATGATTGAGGGGAGAATACATGAGTCCAGCAGGAGGTGGTCTTGCCACTTCACCCGCAAAGGAACACGCTCTGGCTGGCACCAGCAGTGTGTAATTCCAGATCTCAGGATGCAGCACCTGCAAAGTTCCAAACTAACCTTGAACCTAGGACTTTTTTAAAAGGTTTATTTTATTTGTTTGTGTCTTTATTTTGAGAGATAGGGGACGGGAGAAAGAACGAGAGAGAGAAACAGGGAATAAATATCCATTGGCTGCCTCTCACACACCCCCAGCTGGGGGCCAGGTCCACAACCCCGGCATGTGCCCTGACTGGGAATCAAACCCAGTTGCTGTACAGTGACTTTTTGGTTCAGATACCAGTGCTCGATGCACTGAGCCACACCAGCCAGGGCGAACCTAGGATTTTATATGTTGGTTAAATTACCAATGCACAGTGAAGTAGTAACCTGCAACATTGTGGGTGAGTCTCATAAACAAGATGTTGAACAGAAGACCCCAGAGCAAAGAGCATGGGGAGGGGACTGTCAATTAATGTAAACGTCACTGGAGGCAGAGAACACTTGGGTGACAGAGGTTGTGATAGTGTCTCCCAACGAAGGGAAGATTGACCGGACAAGGCCGTGACTGGGACTTCCAGGGTACAGGATGACAGAACACGCCATCCCCAAAGCGGCCACTTTGGCATTGGGATTATTTTGAGCTGAAGACAACTGAGGAACAGCAGACACAGGAAGAGCTCTCTGCCCTCCCCATCTGCCTGCCAGGAAGGTGGACATCCATTCCCTTTTGTGGAGGAGCTCCTGGCTGCTGTGCCAGGAGAGGAAAACAACCGCCATCACTGCAGGCGGAGTCAGCACCGGGAGGGCTGCATACCAAACCTACCCTCATTTTCACTTAGTGTTCCCTATTTCAACAATTCACTGCCCCAATGAGCTCACATCTCTCTCCTTTGTCTTGTCACTTGATGATTTATTGCCTTTTCTTAGCATTGTATATGAACCCCAAATTCTAACCACCCCTTTGAGCTACTCACCACAGATTTCCCCCTCATATATGTACATGTAAATACTATATTCTTTGTCTCTCTCCTGTTAACCTTCCTCTGTCAGTTTAATTCACATGCCATGGTGTCTGAACCTAAGAAGCTGAAGAAAAAGTGTTTTTTGCCCCTCCCCCACCAGGGTAAAAGTTGTGTTCTGGGGTTCTAGATCTGGATCGTAATGAAAGGGACATCAACATGGATCTACATTCATCAAGACATACTTTCAAGGTTTGTGCCCTTTGCTGTACAGAGACCATGCAATTTATATCACGAGTGAGGCTGACGGGCCACTCCACTGCCTTTCTGACCCTGCCATGCTGTGGACACCAGTCAGTTGCTGAGTGGGAGGGGCCACGGCTACTACACCTTTCAACAGGCCTCACCTTGGCAGGGTTCCCATTTGGTAGGAAAGAAAAATGAGACACAAATGGAACAAAGCCACTCGTGAGGTGATGAAGACTACTTGCATCGGAGCTGAATTTCCTTTGCTTCCGTGTCTCAATTCTCTCCATTCCACACCCAGCCCCTCTTGTGTTAAATGAGATTCTGCCAGCTTGCCAAAATGCCAACCACTGTCCTTTGAGTATGATGATCAATCTGGAAATGCCATTTATAACATAAAGCACTGGACAAACACCTGACTTACATTTACTCAGAGCTGTGGGGGCTGCAAAGTTGAGAGAACACAAAGACAAGAGGAAATTTTTCATGGGGGCCACAGAGGCCTCAGGAGCTGACCAGATGTTCAGTTCCAATGGGAATGCCTCCCTCAGCTCCTCCAATATGGCAGAGGCCTTGTGGTGCCTGAGAGTTCTCCTGGAACCCTCATGGATCTGACCTACAGGCTCCCAAGGCATGTTAATGCCTTAGGGAGCTGGGAACATATCTTCAGATGCCACCTTTTCACTGTGCATGCAAGAGACAGCACAGAGGGCAGAACTTTCTCCATGGTCATGGGGCCAGTTGGCAGTGGTAGACCCTCTAGTACTTCCCATCATGACACTGCCCAGGAAGCAGTGTGAGGCCAAGAGAGGGAGCGGGACTAGGGTGTGACAGGGGCCCAGAGAGAGTAGTGTGGGTGAGGTTGGAGAGAGTAGCCTATGCGCCTGTGGCCAGGTCTCCTCAGGGGCGCTTCCCCCAAAGTGAGGAGAGCAATGTGGACAGAGCTGGGCAGCCCAGCACCCCTGAGCGCGGGACATGCAGCAGAAGGTTGTATGTTCTTCGGTTTCCTAAATCCCCAGACATTTCTGTGTTCTGTGTTCTTCCAGCATCTAAGGAATCACAATACAAGACAGTGAGAAGTAAAGGTTACACTTTTTTTTTTTTTACCTACTGTGTCCATATAGCACCATTGCAATATGATGGCTTGTGAAGATTGAGACCCTCAATGGGCTCTATGTCACCCTCAGCACGCAAGAGTGGACATCTTGGTTCACTCATTTATGCGTCCTAAGTGACCAGAATCACCCTGGACCCTCTTTGCTTTTGGCAACCCAAACCACACAGATTGGAAAACAGGTTTTTCTGCTGCCTGACTGCTGCTCACTGACTTCTTACACGAAGGTGACTGCATTACTCTATGGCTCTGGGGAAACGTTTGTTTTCGTAACGCTGATTCTACATTCCCCGCTAAGGTGTACCCTGAGCTTTGAGCAGTGCCACTGAAACCCAAGTGAGCCCAGCAAATTCCTGTGACTCAGGAACGAGAGTCAGACAAGGCTGCATCCAGCTGTCTACAGGAGTTGGCTTCCTCTCCAGGAATGAAGGATGAGGTCATCACACAGTGTCAGTGGTACAGACAATCAGCCTTCCAGACACTTGGACCAAGCATGTGTCTCACCAGAAGACATTTTGGAAGCCAGGGCTTAATCAACAACATTGACTAAATCACAGATTTTTAAAGACTGGTGAGTGCCAGTGGAAGCTGGTCTAGATATGTTCTAAAACTTAAAATTTAAGCTTTGCAATAAGAATTCCATTAAATGCCAACATGAAAAACAAAGGAAACCACAAAAAGTAAAAAAAATGTTTAAATAAATAAAACACGTCATGTTTATCTTTAGCAAAATGGTATGTGAAGGAGCAAAATGGAAACTAAAAGCCTCGACAACTGTTCAGCATTCTGCACAAGAAGGTGCTTCTTCAGCTTCCAGAATAGTGTCAGAGCTGGTGTCACTGGCCCCTGTCCCAGGAGAGCAACCACAAGAATGAGATTCTGCACCTGTAGCACTTCTTCAGGTCCTCCCTGTCAGGGGACAGCTCTATACAATGTGGCTGCAGAGCTGAGGTGCAGAGCACCAAGACACAGAGTCCCCTAGTACTCACAGGACAGGCATTGAGTTTGATCATTTACAGATTGGTCCCCAAATCCCTCACGTTGCCTTTCCCAGACCCTCACTGGGACAATTTTTTAATAGGTTTTATTTTTAGGAGTAGCTTTAGATTCACAGAAAAATGGAGGGGTGGAGTACAGAGATTCCCCATGTGCCACCTGCCTCCCCCATTATCAACGTCTCCCACCAGCGGGCACTTTTGCTATTAACAGTGAACCTACACCAACACACGTTATCACCCAGAGTTCATGGTTTACATTAGGTGCCAGACATTCTGTGAGTTTGGACAGATCTATATTGATCCATACCAGTCAGTGTGGCATCATACAGAACAGTTTCACTGCCCTAAAAATCCTGTGTGCCAACTACTCATGCCTCCACTGATCTTTTCACTGTTTCCATATTTTTCCAAATATTTTATTGATTATGCTATTACAGTTGTCCCATTTCTTCTCCCTTTTATCCCCCTCTGCCTTGCACCACCCCTCCCACAAGCCTTCCCCCACCTTATTTCATGTCCATGGGTCATACATATAAGTTCTTTGGCTTCTCCATTTCCCATACCATTCTTAACCTCCTCCCTGTCTATTTTGTACCTACCATTTATGCTTCTTATTCCCTGTACCTTTTCCCCCATTCTCCCACCTCCTCCTCCCCACTGATAACCCTCCATGTGATCTCCATTTCTGTGATTCTGTTCCTGTTTGAGTTGTTTGCTTTGTTTGTTTGTTTGTTTTGGGGGGGGAGGGGGTTGTTTGTGTGTTTTCCGTTCAGTTGTTGATAGTTGTGAGTTTGTTGTCATTTTACTCTTCATAGTTTTGATTATCTTCTTTTTCTTCTACAAGTCCCTTTAACATTTCATATAACATGGGCTTGGTGATGATGAACTCCTTTAACTTGATCTTATCTGAGAAGCACTTTCTCTGCTCTCCCATTCTAAATGATGGCTTTGCTGACTAGAGTAATCTTGGATATAGGTCCTTGCCTTTTGTGACTTCAAATGCTTCTTTCCAGCTCCTTCTTGCCTGTAAGGTAAGAAGGTGAGACAATCAACTGATTGTCTCATAGGAACTTCTTGGCAGGTAACTGTCTCCTTTTCTCTTGCTACTTTTAAGTTTCTCTCCTTTTCTTTAGTCTTGGATAATGTAGTTATGATGTCCCTTGGTGTGTGCTTCTTTGGATCCAACTTCTTTGGTACTCTCCGAGCTTCCTGGGCTTCCTGGAAGTTGATTTCCTTTGCCAGATTGGGGAAGTTCTTCTTCATTATTTTTTCAAGTAAGTTTTAAACTTCTTGCTCTTCCTCTTCTCCTTCTGGCACCCCTGTGATTCAGATGTTGGAACATTTAAAGTTGTCCTGGAGGTTCCTAAGCCTCTCCTCATTTTTTTGAATACTTGTTTCTTCATTCTGTTCTGGTTGAATGTTTATTTCTTCCTTCTGTCCCAAATCATTAATTTGAGTCCTGGTTTCCTTCTCTTCACTGTTGGTTCGCTGTACATTTTCCTTTATGTCACTTTGCATAGCCTTCAGTTCTTCCTCTATGTTGTGACCATACTCAATCATTTCAGTGAGCATTGTGATTACCAGTGTTTTGAACTCTATATCTGATAAGTTGACTATCTCTTCATGGCTTAGTTCTGTTTTTGGATCTTTGATCTATTGTTTCATCTGGGCCATATTTTTGCCTCTGTGTGCCTGTTACATACTAAGGGGTGGAGCTTCAGGTTTTAGCCTGGGCAGGCCAACTCACATTTCTGCGTTGTAGCACTGTATCTGAGGGAGGGGTCAGACATGGAACAATGCCACTTGTTCGGCTCTCTCCCCACTTTCACGCACTTTCCCCCACTACCCACAGGCAAATTGGGTCCTTCTAGTGCTGGTTCCCGGGTGGGTGGTTTTGGGTATGTCCTAGCACCCTGTAGGTCTCTCCAACAAACTCTCCTGTGAGGCTGGGAGTTTCTCCTGCCTCAACCCCCACAGGTTTTTACAGTCAGAGGTTTTGAGGCTTTATTTCCTTGTGCTGGAACCCTGGGTTGCATAGTCTGTCTCGCTCCCCAGTTGTTCCCCTTATCTTATCTGCATGCAAATGTGGGACCAACTGGTCCACCAGGAGCCACTTCACCCACCCATGTCCTCCAGTTGCCACCTTGTCGCTAGTCCTCTCCATCTCAGCTGCCTGTCTCCACCCCTGCTACTAGTCTAGATGAATGTTTTTTCTTAACTTCTTGGATGTCAGATTTCCACACAGTTTGATTTTCTGGCAGTTCTTGTTGGTTTCTCTCTTTAAATTTGTTGTTATCCTTCTTTTGGTTGTGTGAGGAAGCAAGATGTAGCTACCTACACCTCCATCTTGACCAGAAGTCTCCCACTGTCCCATAGTGTTGCCTTTTCCAGGATATCATAGAGTTGGAATCATATAGCATGTTGACTTTTCAGATTGGCTTCTTTCACTTAGTAAGTGATAGGTGCATTGTTTTTTTGAGACCATGCTCTGATTTCCTGATTAACAGCAGGAATGGCTACATAATTTGTGTGGCCCAATGCAACATGAAAATGTAGGGCCCATTGTTCATAATTATTAAGAGTTTCAAAACAGCCACGGTAGATCAAGTAAAGCACATGCCCATGGCATGCATGGGATCTTTTTTTTTTTTTTTCAGATTCCCACAGCTTTTTAATTTTTTTTTTCAGAATACTGTTCTATTCACATTGCTTCCACAGGCACCAGCATCCTCACTGCTCCAATGCTACACAGTTCTAAGGACAAGAGGGACAAGCCAGGGTGTTCAGTTTCCTTTCTCAAGCTCCTCAAATGAAGTGTGGGCATCAAGAATGGCTCATCATAACAGAGTCCACCAGGTGGTGCTGGTTCTGCAGTGTGAAGCCCCCCCTCAGGGCCCATTCCCTAGTGATGGACCATATTTACTGGTAAAAGGAAAGCAGGCATCCCCATGTGATGATGGAATCTTGAATGATCTGGTGGATGACTATGCAGGCTTATTCCCTGGGAGCATGACATGAATTTAGACACACTGCAGCTGAGTGAGCTTGTGGTCAGCCAATTTCCTACTTGTGAAAAGAAGATTCCAGAATGTAGGAGAGTAAGAGCCCAGGAAGGCACATGGCTGCACTGATATAAATCACTCCATCGAGGAATGTACTTTATTGTGATCCCCACATTATTATTGTAAACTAAACAGTGGGCATCAGTCTTGTCTCTGAAATGCTGGTTCTTGGAATTCTTGCAGCAGCACAGAAAACTGAGGTAGAAGTTTTCATCTCAACAGTGCTGGCCAAAACTGGAGGGTCAGACAGGGGAAAGTAAGGGCTGTAGAGAGGATGAGAAGACTAAACAAACCACCCTTAGGTGGCTCTGCATGTCACTGAGGTACATGGATACAAAGTGAATTGGTCCACTCGTCTGAGCTGTAAGACAAACCCCACTGACTGGGCAACTTAAACAATAAACATTTGTTCTCTCATAGTCCCGAAGTCCAAGACCAATGTGTCAGCACTGTTGGTTTCTTCTGTGGCCTTCCTCTTGGGCTTGTGGATAGCCATTCTCTCCCCATGTCCTCACACATTCTTCCCTCTGTGAGTATCTGTGTCTTAAGTGCGTTGTCTTATAAGGACACCAATCTGTTAATCAATTGACCAATTATGTAATGAAAGACACAGAAATTTTAGAGTTGCAGGCTCTAATTAGAAAATGGAGGGAGGCCTGAAAATCACCCTTTGGAATTAGAGTATGTCTAGGTAACAGGATGGTGGACTCTGTCACCTGGTCTTGGTACAGTGGCCTTATGTAGTACGTGTCCTGTGTAGCTCAGTGGTGCCGTCTTTAAGATCTCCTGTGCTGGGTGCTCCAGGCATGTATTTTGTGTGAATTGTCTGTGCCATCTTGTTGTATTTGTGCTTTGATTGTTGCTAGCACATTGGTGAGATGTATTGACCCTCATGCTGCCTGGTTGTGAGGACTGACTGAGTATAGCAGATATGTTTTTCAGGAGATGATCCCATGTAGGAGGATTTGCTTTTGCTGGGCTCTGGTACCTGTCGACTCTGCCTTTTGGGTGCAACATTTGTGGAGGTATTTGGTTGTAGTCTGGTGCCTGAAGCTTTTCATCAATTTTGCTTGCTCTGGGACATTCCAGGTGTGTCATCCAAGTGCAGCCACCACCTGGGCACTGCATAGTGTCACTCAGCCTGAACTACAAAGCAATCTGCACATGGCTTCTACTTTTTCTGAGCTTGCAGTGTCATGGAAGAGGCCAAGATGCAAACTAAGTATGGCTACTGCTACAGTAAGGTCTGGGGCCTTTTATCAAGAAGTACAGGGCATGACAAAGCTAGATGTTGCTTGTTTGGTATTTTTGAGTCTTTGGGAGATTTTGGGAAAGTTTATGGCATGAGCCAAGACAGGCCATTATATAAATAATTCACTGGAAACAACTTGAGTGCTCCCTCAAGTCGAGCAGAGGAGGATTTAAGGTATTCACCAGGGCTTGACAAACAGTGTGACCAGGTAGTTGGAGACTTAGATATGTGTCCACCTGTACCTGCAAGGTGAGAGCTCAGCAGAAGAACAATGGCCTCTTCCAGGACTTCTGTCTGGAAGAAATCTGCCCATCCTGTCCTCACCCCAAAGCCAGAAAATTCAGTTCCTCTCCATCTGTGGTACCTGTTCAGCTTCTGCCTTAGTGCTGGAGCTCAGAGCAAGTAAGTCCCTGCACAGCCCCTTTAAGAGAACCACCTAGACCTCCAGCAGCCCTGTGTTACTCAGCTACAGTCCTGGCTGAATTTCATAGCCAGAAGTTATGGCGACTTCTTTTCATGGCACTGGAAGCCTGGGATGGGATGCCTGTTGTTGGGATGGGACTTCTCACTCCTCAGGAGAGACTTCCACAGCCAAGATATCTTTTCCAATATTTAAATACCACACATATGTGTGGGACCAGCTTGTTCAATGGCTCTGCCCTTTCTACCAGTCTCAATGTGGCTTCTTCTGTGTATCCTTAATTATAGGACTTCTGTTCAGGTAGATTTCAGGCAGTTCTGAATTATGGTTGTTCTGTAGTTTAGTTGTAATATTGATGTCCACTATATACAAATTATGCAGTGCTGTATGCTGATTATATTTCAGTAAAACTGGGGAAAATTCTTAATGGAAAGGTTTTCATTCATATTATGTTAATGCAGTAGGGATTGTTCACTTGACTAATTATTAAACAATGTTTTCATGAGAGTGGTGTGAGATTCCCAGCAACAACATCTAGTGGCAATTGTGGATATTATAATAGGAATCCTACTATGAAAATCTAACGGTTGTTGAAGTGCCTGGTGTTTCTCATCTCAGAAAGATGCAGTTCTGTGATGCAGATTCATCTTTGTATCACACTTGAATTTTTACAAATGAATTTGCTTTTTATTTTCTAAAATTTTAAGTTACCCCATAAACAAGGGAATCAATTTTGAAGAGTAAATATTTAAAATACATTGAGTTTAATAGAATGTTGGCATCACATTTGGGTATCCCTTGGTTTTTGAAAGTTCATGTTAACCCACTTTGCTTTTACAAAAGTCATACATTAGTACTTGGTTTCATTAAATGTAAGAAACTCTAAGAGGAGTCTCACTTTTCTGAAAAGAGGAGAAAAGTAAAAATAGTGTTCAGTGTCCATTTTACAGGAGCTGTTACAGAGGCAGTGGTACCACAAACTTTGAGGGTGGACCCCCAAGCTCCTTCCTGGGAACCATACTCAGCACCTCAGCATCAAGCTCCAGAGCTCAGAACTGTGTCTGTGACATCTGTGTTTTACCTTGATTTATTCCGTGCATCCATTAGCAAGATATTGCCTAAGGTGCTTGCTTCTTTACTTTATGCCATTTCAGCTTACAAAAGTTCTCATAAGAATGCTCTACTTTCAGACAGTGGGGGAAAACTATATTTCTCTTGGCACACAGGATGCAAATGCACCAGTTCAAGGGGGATAGATGGGTTTAAAATGCAGGCAAGGGAGAGCAATGACACTTAACAGATTTTCCTGGTGGGCATATGAAGTCCAAATGGTGTTTCCTGTGCTGGCCCTGCACAGCAGGCTAGGGGTGCTGGCAGGCTGAGGCCAAGGGCACTATAAGATTTCTTGCCTTTCATCAAATTATCTTTACCACTTTCTAATAAGGAGAGGCATGATTTTTCTTCCTGGTCCTATCTCTACAAAGTTGTCTTTTCTTATCATTTTAATACCAGGGTAGGAAAATAGAAATGCCAAATTAAGCAAGCCCAGCCCAGGGATGAAGAGGTATTGAGGCAGCTTCTCCTGTTACTCGCTGGTGGATTTGCCTCCTGATCACGCATGGTATGGCACCAAAGTACAGAGGAAAGACCAATGGCAGCTGTCCCAAGTCTCTCCACTGACAGTTTTGGGTTTTGAAAGTATAGATTTAAAATATAGAGCTAATTTCCATCCATGGCTGTGAGTCATGTTGCTTATATCCACAAGGCACAAAGAACCATCCAAGCAAAATAATGATTAAAATGGAAAGAGATTCAGGAAGATCATTAGTCACATAGGCCTGTACTGACTCTGTAAGCCTTCCTGGAGCCTCTGAAACTGTGTGAGGTCAGAAAGAAGGAAGAAAAATTTCACATTCCTGAATTAATATGTTTTACGAATTGTTTGCAAAATATACAATTGGATTATCAATTCAATTGCAATGTTCTCTTACATAGCTGTACTAGTATAAATACAATCACTCAATAAATATTTATTGAGAATCTCTACTAGGTGGCACACATTGTTCATAGTGCTGTAAATGCAAAATCTCAACTTTGTAGAGCTTTCTTTTCAGTGGGGGAGACAAAAAATAACAAACAGGAAAAATCATGTAAGGTAAGACGATGAACAGAATAGCATAGAACAGTATGGTAAGGCAACAAACAGGTGAGGTGGAGTGATCTGGGGTGCCTCTCAGAGGAGGTGGCCTCTTGGCAGAGAACTAAGTGAGATGAAGGAGGCAGACATGTAATTATGATTAAAAGAACACAAGCCATATCTGTAATTTAAATTTTTCTAGTTACCACATTAGAAATTTTTTCTTTTAATATTTTTATTTTTTAATTTAAAGTTTATTGTATTTTTCTCCATTATCATTTAGTCCCCTTATACCCCCTTCCCCCAGCAATCAGCACACAGTTGTCCATGTCCATGAGTCCTTTTTCCTTTTTGCTCAGTCCCTCCACACCCTAACCTCTCCCTCTCCAGCTGTCATCTTGCTCTCCCTTGTTGTCTGTGAGCCTGTCCCCAGTTTGCTTGTTAGTTCAGTTTGTTCATTAGATTCCACATATGAGTAAAATTATGTGCTATTTGTCTTTCTCTGTCTAGCTTTTTTCACTTAGCATAATGTTCTCCAGGTCCATCCATGTAGTCACAAAAGGTAACATTTTCTTCTTTTTTTAGCCAGGTAGCATTCCACTGTGTAAATGTCCCATAGCTGTTTTATCCACTCATCTACTGGTGGACACTTGGGCTGCTTCCATATTTTGGCAATTGTAAATAACACTGCAATGAACATAGGAGTACTTATGCTCTTTTGACTTAGTGTTTTGCGTTCCTTTGCATATATTCCCAGAAGTGGGATCACTGGGTCAAAAGGCAGATCCATTTTTAATGTTTTCAGGTATCTCCATACTGTTTTCCACAGTGGCTGAACCAATCTGAATTTCCACCAACAGTGCAAAACTGTCCCCCTTTCTCCACATCCTCACAAGCACTTATTTGTTGGTTTATTCATGATAGCTATTCTGACAGGTGTGAGATGATATCTCACTGTGGTTTTAATTTGTATCTCTGATGATTAGTGATGCTGAGCATCTTTTCATATGTCTATTGGCCATCTGTGTGTCCTCTTTGGAGAAGTGTCTACTCAGGTCCTTTGCTCATTTTTTAATTGGGTTGTTTGTTCTTTTGTTGTTGAGTTTTGTAAGTACTTTATAAATTTTGGATATTAAACCCTTATCAGATGTATTGGCAAATATGTTCTCCCATTTTATGGGTTGTCTTTTTATTTTCTTAATGAATTCCTTTGCTGCGCAAAAACTTTTTAGTTTGATGTAGTCCTATTTGTTTTTTTTTTCTTCCCTTGCCTGGGGAGATATATCTGATAAAATATCACTATGAGCAATGTCTGAGATATTGCTGCCTATGTTTTCCTATACAATTTTTATGGTTTCAGGTCTAACAATCAAGTCTTTGATTCATTTTGAATTGATTCTTCTGTGTGGTGTAAGAAGGTGGTCTAATTTCATTTTTCTGCACATACCTGTCCAATTTTTCCAACACCATTTATTGAGTAAACTATCTTTAGTTCATTGTATGTGCTTGCTTCCTCTGTTGAATATTAATTGACTGTAAATGTATGGGTTTCTTTCTGGGCTACCTATTCTATTCCATTGTTCTATGTGTCTGTTTCTATGTCCATACCATCCTGTTTTGATTACTGTGGCCTTGTAGTAATCAAATATATAGTTTGATATTAAATAGCATTATTCCTCCAACTTTGTTCTTCATACTCAGGATTGCTATTGCTTTGTGAGGCCTTTTGTGCTTCCATATAAATTTTTGAAATATTGGTTCTAGTTCTGTGAAATACATCATTGGAATCTTGACAGGAATTGCATTGAATCTCTAGATTGTTTTAAGTAGTATGGACATTTTAATGATGTTAATTCTTCCTATACGAACACAGTATGTGCTTCCACTTATTTGTATCTTCTTCAATTTCTTTTTTCAGTGTCTTATAATTTTCCATGTTCAGGTCTTTTATATCCTTGGTTGGGTTTATTTCTAAGTATTTTATTCTTTTTGTAGCAATCATGAACGGCATTGCTTTCTTAATTTCCCTTTCTATTAGCTCATTATTGGCATATAAAAATGCAAATGATTTCTGGATATTAATTTTGTATCCTGCTACTTTGCTAAATTCATTTGTCACTTCTAGTAGTTTCTTGGTGGAATCTTTGGGGCTTTCTATGTACAGTAGCATGTCATCTGCAAAAAAAGAGTTTTACTTTTTACTTTCTATTTGGATCTATTTATTTCTTCTTGTCTGATTGCTGTCACTTGGACTTCCAGTATTATGTTGAATAAGAGAGGTGAAAGCAGATTGTCTCTAAATTGTTCCCAACCTTAAGGGAAATGCTTGTAGTTTTGTCCATTGAGTATGATGCTGGCAGTTGGTTTGTCATATATAGCCTTCATTGTGTTTAGGTTTGTTTGCTATAATTCCACTTTGCTGAGAGTTTTGATCATAAATGCGTGCTGGATTTTAGCAATAGATGCTTTTTCTGCATCTACTGATATGATCATGTGGTTTTTATCCTTCATTTTTATGCAGTAAATCACATTTATCGATTTGCAAATGTTGTATCAAACCTGCAGTCCTGGAAATAATCTCACTTGATCATGGTGTATAATCTTTTTGATGCATTGCTGTATTTGGTTTGCTAATATTTTGCTGAGAATTTTAGCATCTATGTTCATCGGGGATATTGGGTTATGATTTTCTTTCTTTATAGTATCTTTATCTGGTTTTGGAATTAGGATGATACTGGCCTTATAAAATGATCTTGGGAGGCTTCCCTATTCTTGAATTTTATGAAATATTTTGAGAAAGAGGGGTATTAGCTCTGCCTGGAATGTTTGATAAAATTCACCTGTGAGGCCAACTGGTCCAGGGCTTTTATTTTGGGGGAGTTTTTTGATTAGTGTTTAACTTTCACTAGGTATAATCTGTCTATTCAGATTCTCTGTTTCTTCATGATTTAGTTTTGGAAGTTTGTACGTTTCTAGGAATTTATCCATTTCATCCATATTGTCCAGTTTATTGCCATATAGTTCATAATATTTTCTTACAATCATTTGTATTCTTTCATGTCAGTTGTTATTTCTCCTATTCATTTCTGATTTTAGATATTTGGGTCCCCTCTCTTTTTTTCTTGATGAGTTTGATTAAAGATTTGTCAGTCTTTTTTATCTTTTCAAAGAATGAACTCTTGGATTCATTGATCTTTAGTATCATTTTTTTAAGATTCTATTTCATTGGTTTCTGTTCTGATCTTTATTATTTCCTCCCTTCTGCTCACTTGGGGATTTGTTTGTTGCTCTTTTTCAAGTTCCTTTAAGTGTAAAGTTAGATATTTTACTTGAGTTTTTCCTTTAAAAAAATAGGCTTGAAATGCTATGAATTTCCCTCTTAGGGTTGCTTTCCCATTGTCCCAAAGGTTTGGATTGTTGTGTTATCATTTTCCTCTCTTTCAAGGTATCTTTTGATTTCTTCCTTTGTCTTGTTGTTGATCCATTCATTGTTTAATAACGTGTTATTTAACTTCCATGTCTTTGTGTGTTTTTCAGTGTTCTCATGGTTGACTTCTAGTTTCATAGTATTGTGGTTAGAGAAGATGCTAGACATGATTTCATTCTTCTTGAATTTATTGAGTCTTGTTTTGTGTCTTAACATGTGGTCTATCCTAGAAATGTTCCATGTGCACTTGAGAAGTATGTATATTCTGCTACTTTGGGGTGAAATGCTCTGAAGATATCAATTAAATACATTTGATCTATTGTGTCATTTAAGGTCAATATATCCTTGTTGATTTTCTGTCTGGAAGATCTATCCTTTGAAGTCAATGGGGTATTAAAGTCTCCAACTATGACTGTATTATTGTCAATCTCATCCTTTATGTCCATCAAGACTTGTATCACATATTTAGGTGCTCCTGTGTTGGGTGTGTAAATGTTTACTAGGGTTATTTCTTCTTGTTGGATTGTTGCCTTTATCATAATGTAGTGTCCTTTGTCTCTTACTGTAGCCTTGGTTTTAAAGTTTATTTTTTTCAGATATAAGTACTGCTACCCCAGCTTTTTTTTCCTTTGCATTTGCATGAAATATCTTTTTCCATTCATTTACTTTTAGCCTGTCTGTATCTTTCCATCTGAGATGGGTCTCTTGGAGGCAGCATGTAAATGGATCTTGTTTTCTTATTCATTCCACTACCAAATAGTCTTTTGGTTGGAGCACTTCATCCATTCATATTTGTGATTATTGCTAGATACACAATTAGTGTCATTTTATTGTTAGATTATTTTCCTTCTTTGTTTTTTACTTCTCTTTTTAAATTTTCTTTTTCTACTTAAATCAAGTTATTTAACATTTGTTGAAGTACTGGTTTGGTGTTAACAAACTCATTTATCTTTTTCTTGTCTGGGGACCTCCTTATTTCTCCTTCAATTTTAAATGATAACCTTGATGATTAAAGTAGCCTTAGTTGTACATCCTTGCTTTTCATCACTTTGAATATTTCATGCCAGTCCCTTCTGATCTGAAATGTTTCTGTTGAGAAATCAGATGGCAGTCTAATTGGTGCTCCCTTGTTTGTAACTACCTGATTTTCTTTTGCAACTTTTAGGACTCTCTCCTTGTCTTTAAGCCTTGTCATGTTAATTAAACTGTGTCTCAGTATAGGCCTCTTTGGGTTCAACTTGTTAGGGACTCTCTGAGCTTCCTGGACTTGCATGTCTTTTTCCTTCACCAGATTAGGAAAGTTTTTGGTCATTATTTCTTCAAATAGATTCTCAATCCCTTGCTTGCTCTCTTCTCCTTCTGATATTCCCATGATGCTGATGTTGTTATGCTTCATGTTGGCCAAAATGTTTCTTAAGCTCTCCTCATTTTTTTAAATTCTTTTTTTTTTTTTTTTGCTGCTCTGCCTAGGTATTTTTTTCTACTTTGTCTTCTAAATCACTGATTTCATCCTCTGCTTCATCTAACCTACTGTTTATTCCTTCCATTGTATTATTTATTTCAGATATTGCATTCTTTATTTCTTTTTTAAAGATTTTACTTATTTATTTTTAGACAGAGGGGAAGGAAGGGATAAAGAGAGGGAGAGAAACATCAACATGTGGTTGCCTCTCACATCTTTCCTACTGGGGACCTGACCCACAACCAAGACATGTGCCCTGACTGGAAATTGAATCAGTGACCCTTTGGTTTGCAGGCCAGCACTCAGTCCACTGAGCCAGGGCTTCATCCTTTATTTCTGACTGGTCCTTTTTATGGTTTCTATGCCTTTTCTCATGCTGTTGAGTATCCTTATAATCATTACTCCAAACTCTCTATCTGATAAATGGCTTGCCTCCATTTCATTTAGCTCTTCTGGAGAATTCTCTTGTTCTTTCATTTCAGGTCTACTTCTTTGTCTTCCCATTTTGGCTGCTTCTCTGTATTTATTTCTATGTATTAAGTAGATCTTCAAAGACTCTGTTGTAGGCCTTTGTCAGATGCTGCTAATGACCCTGGTGAACCCATTCAGAGCTATTAGCTATCCACAGCATGTGGCTATCTCTGCTGGGCCTGTTTGTGTGCAGAAAGCACCACATTAGAGATGTAAGAGAAACTGATGGACTTAATTTTAATACTATATTTCATTTAACCAATATATTCAAAATAGCATTATTTTGACATGTAATTGACACAGTAAATTTCAAGAACACTTTTTTTCATAAGAAGCCCTCAAACTCTGATGTATATTTTATGCTTACAGCAAGCACATCTCAAAGTCAGCCAGCTGCAGTGAAAGTTCTTCATAGTCACATGTGACCAGCAGCTACCAGGCATGGGTGCCACTTCCTAGCTGGGCTCTGGCCATAGACTGTCTTATATCAGGCCAGGTATTCTGCCAATCAACTGGAAGCTCAGACAATGAGTTCTGATGGGCCCCAGAGTCCTTGTATGTGTGCCTTTGTTGTTGAAACTATTATAAAAGCATGTGCATTGAATATAATCTGAGTGATGTAGAATATAAAAGGGGAAATCCACAGTCCCATCAGCCTGAAACAAGACTGTTTAATGTGTGTTTCCTTCCCCTTGAGCCATGAGGGCAGGCTCCTGTACAGGATGATGTTTGTACCTGAGGATGGAAGTATTTGTCTGGAAATGGTCATGTCAACACAGGCTCCACACCCCTCCACAACATATACCTATCTGGACGAATCCACCCATGTGACCGGTTTGAGTTTTGTGTAATAGCAAATTATTTTCTGAATGTTTGTGTAACTGAGAGAGAGAAAGAAAGCAACTGAAACTCTATTGGTCCTCAGCTTTGTCTGCCACAGCTGGAATCTCAGACAGGATGCTTCTCTTATTCAGGCTCTGTGTGTGAAAATATGAGGTAGGTAAAAATGCATGATGTCTTGGGTGGACCACTTCCAGGTGACAAGACTAAAATTGTCCATGAATAACATCAATCTAAGTGAAGTCAGTTCTACTTGGTTGGTTAAGGTTTCAAGAAATATTCCTTTCTTTTGAGAATCCATTCCTGAGGTACAGGGCATTGGAGTCCTGAATACAATATTTGGGAATTATCTCACACAAGTTATTTTAGAAATGCTGTTTTAAATAACCTGTCATTTTTAGTGTTAAGAAGGCTGGTTATAACTCTCCCCCAAATAATTTGTGTTTATGAAATTAGTGTAAGCTAGTAAGAAACTAGGAAGTAGGTAGTTGGATTCTATAAGATAAAAAGGATACATGCATTTTAAGAACACACATACATGGATGCTCATGAGCACTTTTAATGGGGATGCTGGTAGACACATTGGTAGCTACTGTCAATGTAAAAGACATTCAGAACTGTAGAGAAGTTTTGTGAGTTTATTTTCGCAAAGCTGACAATTGCCAGGAAGCAAAATCTCAATGGATTGAGAAATGCTCTAGAGAATGGCAGTTTAGCACCTTATTTTACACATTACAATCAAAGAGAAGGTAGCACTGGCTGGTGTGGCTTGGTGGATTAAGCACTGGCCTGTGAACTGAAAGATCATCAGTTTGAGGCCCAGCCAGGGCACATGTCTGGGTTGTGGGCCAGGTCCTCGATGAGGGGGCATGAGAGACATAACCAATTGATGTTTCTCTCTCTCTTTTCCTCCCAAAATTCCCCTCTCTCTAAAAATAAAATAAAATCTAAAAATAAAAAAAAAGAGAGAAGGCATAAGGAGGTTACTGGGAATCCACTGGTGATAGATTAGAGAGGTGGGAAAAAACAAGGCAGAGAAACCTCTGGGATTGGGTAATAAGTAAAATGATCGAAACTTACTTTTACACAGGTGGGTACAGGATAGTTTATAGTCAACAATTAACATGGTAACAATAACAATGAAGGGATTTGTGGTCTCCACCTGTTCAGTGCCTATACTTTGAGGGGTCTCCCAAAAAGAAATTTGACATTGCAAAGATATGTTATCATAGATGCCAAAAGACAATAGACAGTCCCAGTTAAGGTAAATATGGACTTTTGCTAGGGGAAAAATATCAGCCTAGGATTTGACTACCTGCCATGAACTGCTTTTAGTTACAAAATTTTAATTTCAGACCATCCCATATGGTTACTTTAGTTTGAGTTCATAAGGCTGCCATACAGGCCCCCCTGAGCTTGTCAGAGTTCACATGTGGCCTCTTTTCTTCCATACATAATGCCATGGCATGTGCATTTAATGGCACTAAGCAATGCTTTGGGGCCTAATAACCCAGCTCCCTAAGAACCTCTCATGACACACAGAAGTGATTGGGACATAAGGAACAATAGAAGATGCTGTTTGACAAATTTAGAAGATGGTATGACTTGTATACTTGCTGAAAATACAGATTTGTGGCCCAAACCAGGGAAATCTTGCTTGAGCAACCACCATGGATTGAAGTGAAACTTACAATACCAAGGAGAAAGAGAAGGAATTTAGGGTTCTATGTGCTCCCTGCCTCTCACAGCTCCCAGCTGTTTCCTTGCCCTTAACAGCAAGGGGGAGATTTGGGACAATGTAGATGTGTTTTCTGTTTCTTGACTGTGAGTTTTTCTGGCTCTAGATTTCAGAGTCACCCTGCTGATAGCAAATAAGGACTGATTTTCTCCCTGGGCATCTGTCAGTGATTATTTAATTGAGCATATTAGAAATTAATCAGCACATTGTGAAATCCTTAAAAGGAAAAATACTTCAGTGGATTTTAGTCTCCATGAAATGGTCATCTATGTAGCAGAGCTCTCTGTGAATGAGGATGCACTGCATTCCTCTGTCCTGTGGCTTAAAATATGATGATGCAGTTAGAACATGGGAAAAAATAAATATACTTCCACTGTGGCTGTTATACAGATGGCAAACAAGCACATAAAAAGATGCTCATCAGAGAGAGGCAAATTAAAACCACAGTGAGATACTACCTCACACTGGCCAGAATGGCCATGGTTAATAAATCAACAAAGTGCTGGTGAGGATGCAGAGAAAAGGGATCCTTAGTGCACCATTGGTGGAAATGCAGACTTGTGCAGCCACTGTGGAAAACAATATGGAATTTCTTCAAAAAACTAATAATGCCTTTTGATCCTGCAATTCCACTGCTGGGGTTATTCCCTAAGAATCCTGAAACACCAATTCAAAAGAACCTATGCACCCCTATGTTCATAGCAGTGCTATTTACAATAGCCAAGTGCTGGAAACAACCTAAGTGCCCATCAGTAAATGAGTGGATCAAAAAACTGTGGTACATTTACATAATGGAATACTATGCAGTAGAAAGAAAGAACTCTTACCCTTCACCACAGCATGGATAGAACTGGAGAGTATTATGCTAAGTGAAATAAGCCAGGTGGCAAAAGACAAATACCATATGGTCTCACCTATAAGTGGAACCTAATGAACTAAACAAACAAATGAGCAAAATAGAACCAGAGGCATGGAAACAAGGAACAGACTGACAGGGACCAGGAAGGAGGAGGGTGGGGGATAATGGAGGAAAGAAGGAGAAGGCCCTAGTTAAAAAAACAATTATAAATGACCCATGGACATGGACAACAAGGTGGGGATTGACTGTGGGAGCAAGGGGTGGGCAGGGCAGGGGAGAACAACAGAGAAAAATTGGGACAACTATAATATAAAAACAATAACAAAAAAGATATTCAATGGCATTAGCTATGAGGAAAATTCAAGTTAAAACCACAGTGGAGTATCACTACAGACCAACTGAATGACTAAAATAAAAAAAAAAATTAGCAACACCAAATGCTGGTGAAGATGCAGAGAAATTTAATTTCTCCTACACGCTAGTGGAAGTCACTATCGAAAACAGTTTGGCAGTTTTTACAAAACTAAACCTGTGCCCTGGCCAGATAGCTCAGTTGGTTAGAACATTGTCCCAATGTAAACATGAAAACTGGGATTTGACTGCTTGTTGCCCTTATATATGACCCAATGATTTGTGAAGGAAACAGGTTTTTATTAACAAGGTTCAAACTTTGGGAGGTGGGGGATGACAACATTCCCACTCTGAGCACTTCTCTCACATGAGACCTAGAACTTTTCTTGCTCCTCAGAAGGCTACAAGCCAAAACCATAACCAGAAGTTCCCCATTTCCTTATCTGTCCTTAAGCCAGTCATGCAAACAGATCCCCATCCTCTCTAGGATGTGCACTTGTGGATTTCAGAGTAGCCATCTTTTTGCAAAAGCTTTCTCCTTCAGAATCTGGAGTGTGCTGCTCTCAGTCTCCAAGTGGCAGTCCAGGAACCCTGTGCCATGCTGCACTGTATCATGGTGTCCCAGAGGCTGGAGCCCAGGAAGGCACACTTCCCAGCATGGGACCCTGCCTCCAGGAGTGGGCTTCCATCCATGAAGGGACTGAGCTCCTGCTGGGCCTGGAATCTGCTTTGTCCCATGAGCATTCCCATCCATGTGGGGAGCAGGGCCAGGGGCCCAGAATGCCCAAATGCTAAAAGCCCAGAGAAAGAGTTTGCACCAATCTCCAAAGCCCCATACTAAAAGAGTGACTTCTCCCTACCAAGCTCCTGTACCAAGAAAGCGAGCCTTTCCACACCTTTGCTTTAAAAAAGCCCTCCCAAAATCCCACATTCACAGGAAGCCAGTGGAGTGTCCAGCTTTTCTAAGGTTTGTCGGTGTCTGCCATTTTTGTCAGCTGCCCAGGGTCTTTGACCCTCCTTTGGCTCCATCTTTAATTAGAGGAAAACCGTCCCAGACAGGCACAGGCATACAGGCATCTGTTTGTCTAGGGTGGGGTGTCTTGCCTGGGCAGCTTGCACAGGCTCAGTAGGAACTTCCCCCAACAATCAGCTTTGTCCAGTGGGGCTCTACCAGCAAACTTCTCTCAGTCACGTGGTCTTTGTTTACAGTTTGCCCAGGCAGCAGCCTCCTCCCAGGTCCCTCCCTTCTGGAAAGCTAGGCTGCCTTAATTTGCCTTTTAATTTGCCTTTGTTATGCAATGTACTTTAAGCACTATATCTTCTGCTCCTCCCTGCCTAGGAGGAGGAGTTAGTATTTTTAATCTACTACCCAGGCAATCTCCTCTCTCCTCTGCCTCTTTGCAGGATTTGTAGGTTGGGTTCCCCTGTTTCCCAGGGAACTCTCACCCGACCTACCCCATTACACCAGTACAACAAGATGGCGGGTTTGATCCTTTGTCAGGGCACATACAAAAATCAACCAGTGCATGCATCCTCTCTCTTCCTCTCTTTCTTTCAAATCAATCAATAAAAACAGAATTAAAAAAAACCCCAAACATGCAAGTACCATATGATCAAGCAAGTAAACACTTAAATATTTATCCCAGAAAGGGGAGACTAATGTTCACACAAAACCTACATTTAAATTTTCACAGTAGCTTTATTTATAACATCCCAAAACTAGGAACAACCCAGATATTCTTCAGAGGCTGAAGGGTTACACAAAGCCTGGCATCACCATACCATAGAACACTACTCAGCAGTTAAAAGAATTATTGGTTTATGTAACAAATTACAAGGAAGTTCCACTGAGAGAAAAACATTCAATCTCAGAAGGTTACATACCATATGTTTCCATTTATATTTCATTATTGAGATAACAAAATCCTAAAGATGGAGACCAGACTAGTGAAGCTGAGTGAATACCCAGGGTTAGGGATGGCATAGGAAACAGAGGGGCAAATTCAGGTCAAGGCAAGGGGGCCTGGAAGTAATTTCTGTTTTGTATCTTGACTGTGTGAATATCCATGTCCTCGTTGTGATGTCATCCTGGTTTTGTAAGATGTCACCTTTGGGAGAAACTGAACAAAGCACACTCACTGCATTAATTCTTACAACTGCATGTGAATATATGATTTTCTTGAAATAAAAGTTTAACCCAATATAATAGGGTGTGACTATTTTATATACCCTAGCCCCACATTTATACTATTTGCTTACCTCTGTAGGCATTTGAATTTCTGAAATCTTCTAAATGACAACTAAATGGCCAAATGATTAATTAACCATTTAAAAGATATTACTACTTGTTGTTTTTCTCCATTTTACCTGACTGAATTATTTCCCCTTATACATATCACCAAGGAAATAGATTTGAAAGTACTGTATAACTTTTTTAGAAAGATATATATAAACATCATTAATAGTTGGAAATTAAGATTCTGGAATGGTTTCGCTAAACCTTTCATCACAGAATGGCTAAGCAGGAGAAGTAGATGGGTGCGATGGGCAATGAGACCTAGAGGGTTGGAAAGAGACTGTTACCTAAATGGAGCAATGACAGTAAATGAAATATTTCAAATAAGCAAGATTGTGTTCAGTGATAGTGCCTGCAATTTGCAAGCAAGTGCTGCTAGGGAATCAAGGATTGAATACTCTGTAGGCTCATACCGATAGAGGACAAAGAGTAAGAGCCAGGTCTGCAAGTGAGGAGAATCACAACATAAAATGCTATCTTCTATCTTATCTTTCCTAATGACCATAAAGACTAAAGTAATAAATAAATCTACAGGTAATGAATTGAGCAAGCCATCTCTACAGCTGAATAGGCCTTAGGTGCCCCCAGTGAATAACAAATGCATAATGAAACACTTGAAAGGCTAAGACATTTGTATAATTATGGAACCTGCTGAGGAAGGAACAGTTGTAATGAAAGCCACAGGGGAAATATAAAACAGAGCATTCTGGGTAATCCCCTAATCATACTTTTTAACAAGAGAAAAGCCCTTTCAAGCTTGTACCTTTATTCCCCTAGAAATTCAGGACTGAATTTCCAAAGAGAAAAATTATTAAAACCAATGAATATTCTTGAGAATTTGCCTTTACTCATTTGGAAAGACAAATGAAGGATAAATATTCCAGAAAAATAATAAAGTTCTATAGTTTTCTGTAGGGGATGTTCTGAACTCAGAACACTTTTTGGTCTAGATACTAATATTATTACACTTTCCAAGTCAGTGGTCTCAGACCTCTCCCTGATCTCCTGGGATGATCCTACCCACATCTGCTCAAGGCCATCATTTCCACTTATCACCAGTTCAACTGAGTTACTCCATTCACAGCTTCAGTTAATGCTTAAATTGTCTGGCATCTAACACAATGTACCAGGAATGAGCTCTTCTTCCTCGTGTTCATTCTTGACACCTCACCTCCTTCATGAAAACAATTTTAACTGACAAGAAACACAATAGCAAACGTGTACCATATTCTTTCTTTTTGAGTCACCCAACACCTCCTTTATCTTTCCCATTTCCCAGTTAGTGATAGATTGCTGCAAAACAAACCCCCAAATCAGTATTATAAATAATATCCACTTTACTATGCCCTTTGAATTCTGCAGCCAGGAATGTAATCGGGGCCCTGAGAGGATGGCTTGTTTGCTCCTTGGGACCTGGCATCCCCGCTAAGGGGACTCAGATTCAGAATGGAATCAGCAGAAGGTTTCTTAACTCACTCATTCTGTACTTGGGTGTTGCAAAGGCTGGGCTCAGCCAGGCCAGGAGCCCCTGCATGTGACTTTTCTGTGGACTTGGGGCTTCATCCTCGCATGACCATCTCAGGTGGGGTGGACGTCTTACCCAAAGGCCCAGGATCTGCAAGTATCTAGTGAAACAAACAAACAAACAAACAAACAAAGAAAAACAGAAGCTTCATGACCTTCTACAGCCAGTATCAGAAGTCTCACAGGGTCCCCTCCACCACTTTCTATGGGTCAAAAGAGCCATAAGCCTGTTGGATGCAAAGGGAGGGCCATAGACCACACCAGTGGATAGGAGGGGCTGTGAAGAATTTGCACCAATTTTTAAAACTTCCACACTTTCCCTGGCTGGCATAGTTCAGTGGATCGAGCATGGGCTTGCAAACCAAAGGGCTGGTTCAATTCCCAGTCTAGGGCACATGACTGTGTTGTAGGCAAGGTCCCCAGTAGGGGGGCACATGAGAGGCAACCACACATTGATCTTTCTATCCCTCTCTTCCTCCTTCTCTTCCCCTCTCTAAAAATAAAAGAATAATAATATTAAAAATATAAAATTAAACTTCCACACCTCTCAAAGGTGCTCTGGGTTTCACCTCCAGAACACCTTTGGACCTGCAGTTCTTTCCTTCTTACCACTACCCTATTCCAGGCCACCATCTCCCACCTGGATGACCTTGATATCTTCAGTGCTCTCCCTACACACACTCTCATGCTCTGCTCAGCCATTACTTATTCTCCACCTAGCACCTGGGTAATCATGAACAGCCAAGTTTACTTACCAGCTTTCAACACTTCAGAGATTAAGATAAGAGTTCATACCTTGGCCCTCAAGGCCCTGTGTGGTTTATTCCCTGATGACCTGTCTTGTCACCCAACCCTGGGCTGCCTCACCTTCCTGAACACCTTGAGGCCTTTGTGCATTCTGGTTCCTCCTCCTTGAATGCTCTTCCTTGCAGACCTCACTAACCTGCAGCCAGAAACCCCCTACTCATAAATCAGTTCTCAGTCTAATACCACTGTCACTCAGAGCACTTCTCCACCCCAACTGAGTCTGAACACCTGTGTTATGTTCTTATAATACTGTCTTCTTTTCCCTCTTCTCTTCTCCTTTAACCCACACCTTTGTAATCTGACCTTGCAGATTACCCCAACAAGAGATTGAGTCTACACAATGGACTTGGGCCATGGGATTTACTTTGGTCAAAGAGGTATTAAAAAACATAATACAGGACTTCTGGTCAAGATGGAGGCATAAATAGACACACTGTGCCTCCTCGGACAACCAAAATAAGGACAACAACAATTTAGAAACAAAACAACAACCAGAACTGATAGAAAATTGAACTGTATGGAAGTCAGACCACCAAAGAGTTAAAACAGACACATTCATCCATACCAGTAGGAGGGGCGGAGTTGAGGGGCCAGGCAGAGAGGGCTTGTGGCAAAAAAAAAAAAAAAAAGTGGTGGCTTGCAGACCCCGGGGCACACAAGGCAGCAGTTGACAAACACCTGCGCACAGGATGGCAGCAGGAGGACCTTTGGCATGGGGGTGGCAGCAGGTAAACCCAGCGAGGTTGCAATTGTGGAGTGGGGCACATTGCTCAAGGTGGCTTGCTGACTGGGCAGTCCCACATTCATATGAAGACAAACCAGGCAAAACTGGGGAATGAGACAGACACTGCAACCCAGGGCTCCTATGTGGGGAAATAAAGCCTCAAAACACTGATTGAAAACAACTGTGGGAGGTTGAGGTGCTGGGAGGAGCTCATTGGAGACCCACATTGTCCTAGAGCATACACAAACCCATCTTCATGGGAGTCAGCAACAGAAAGGCCCAGTTTGCTTGGGGGGAGAGGCAGAAGGGACTGAAATCTGACAGAAAGTGGAGCAAGCACCATTGTTCCGTCTCAGACCCCTCCCGCACATACAGCCTCAGAACCCAGTGATGTGAGTTACCCTGCCCTGGTGAACACCTAAGGCACTGCCCCTTATACATAACAAGTGTGTCAGGACCAAAAAAAAACATGGCCCAAATGAGAAAACAGATCAAAATTCCACAGCAAATACAACTAAGTGAGGAAGAGAGAGCCAACCTATCAGATGCACACTTTAAAGCACTCGTGATCAGGATGCTCACAGAATTGTTTGAATTTGGTTGCAAATTAGATGAAAAAAATGAAGGCTGCACTAAGTGAAATGAAGGAGAATGCACAGGGAACCAAGAGTGATGGGAAGGAAACTGGGACTCAAATCAATGGAGTGGACCAGAAGGAAGAAATAAGCATTCAACCAGAACAGAATGAAGAAACAAGAATTCAAAAAAATGAGGAGAGGCTTAGGAACCTCCAGGACATCTTTAAATGTTCCAACATCCGAATTATAGGGGTATCAGAAGAGGAAGAGGAAGAGCAACAAGTGGAAAAGTTATTTGAACAAATAATGAAGAACCTCCCCAATCTGGCAAAGGAAATAGGCTTCCAGGAAGTACAGGAAGCTCAGAAAGTCCCAAAGAAGTTGGACCCAAGGAGGAACACACCAAGGCACATCATAATTACATTAGCCAAGGTAAAAATGAAGGAGAGAATCCTAGAAGCAGCAAGAGACAAGGAAACAGTTACCTACAAAGGAGTTCCCATCAGACTGTCAGCTGATTTCTCAAACGAGACCTTACAGGCAAGAAGGGGCTGGAAAGAAGTATTCCAAGTCATGAAAGGCAAGGATCTACATTCAAGATTGCTCTATCCAGCAAAGCTTGCATTTAGAATGGAAGGGCAGATAAAGTGCTTCTCAGATAAGGTCGAGTTAAAGGAGTTCATTATCGCCAAGCCTTTATTTTATGAAATGTTAAAGGGACTTATCTAAGAAAAAGAAGATAAAAGATATGTTTAGGAAAATGACAGCAAATTCACAATTATTAACAACCACACCTAAAACAAACAAACAAAAAGTAAGCAAACAACTAGAACAGGAACAGAACCACAGAAATGGAGATCACCTGGAGGGTTAGCAACAGGGGAGTGGAAGGAGGATAGTGGGGGAAAGGCACAGAGAATAAGTAGCATAGAAGGTAGGTAGAAAATAGACAGGGGGAGGGTAAGAATAGTATGCGAAATGTAGAAGCTAAAGAACTTATAAGTATGGCCCTGGCTGGCGTAGCTCAGTGGATTAAGCACGGGCTGCGAACCAAAATGTCGCAGGTTCGATTCCCAGTCAGGGCACATGCCTGGGTTGCAGCCCACAGCCCCCAGCAACCACATATTGATCTTTCTCTCTTTCTCTTTCTCCCTCCTTTCCCTGTCTAAAAATAAATAAATAAAATCTAAAAAAATAAATAAAAATAAAAATAGCACAATATTTAAAAATGTATCTTTAAAAAAAGAACTTATAAGTATGACACATGGACATGAACTAAAGGGGGGAATGTGAGTGGGAGGGGATGTGCAGGGTAGAGGGGAATGCGGGGGGGGAGAAATGGGACAACTGTAATAGTATAATCAATAAAATATATTTTAAAAAAAGAAATTCTAGCATAAAAAGGCCTGGACAAATTAATCCTAAGTGAAACAAAGAAGAATAAATCTCCATATTTAACAAACAAACAAAACATAATACAGCCCTGACTGGTGTTGTTCAGTGGGTTGAGTGCTTGTCTACAAATCGAAAGGTCTCCGGTTTGATTCCAAGTCAGGGCACACGCCTGGGTTGTGGGCCAGGTCCGCTGTTAAGGGTATATGAAGAAGCAACCAATGGATGTTTCTCTTCCTCTCTGTCTCCCTCCCTTCCTCTCTCTCTAAAAATAAATAAATGAAATCTTTCAAAATTTATATAATACAGGAAGAAATTGGAAAGGTGTGTGTACATGGGGCTTGCTCTCTTTTACTGTGACTGGACCCCCAAGACCACCAACTCGAACCAGCTTGCTACATGCCAGGAGGTCACATGGAGAAGAACTGAGGCTCTTTGTGTCATGGTGCAAGGTTATCCTGCATCATCCAGCAAACATCCTGCCCTCTGATTGATCACAGACAGGAGAGAACTGAGCAGACACCAAGCAAGCTGGCACAGACTCAGTAATCAGAGGTTTGTGGTTTGGAGCCACTGCACTCTGTGGAAGCTAATGGATATACATGTACTTTGATAAGTTTATAACAGCAACAGCCTCACCAGACCTGAACATCATGAAGACAGAAACAGGTGCACTCAGCTTACAGTCTCCTCACTGGTGTACACAACAGCCCCTGACACAATGTAGACTCTCCATGATGATTGTTAAACAAATTAAATGAATAATTCATTGCCTCCACCACAGAGGCAAATTGTCTGGGTTTCTGACTGTTAAAAACAGGCTCTACATTGTTGTTGTTGTTGTTGTTTTGTTTGTTTGTTTTTCACACTTTCACTCCAAGTTCTCCTTGGGTCACTTTCTAAAGTGTATGGAATGTTGATTTCATACCAGCCTCCTCTTCCCACATCAGTTCTGCTATGGCTCCCTGCCCAACCTGTTGGGTGTCTGTTTTCACCTTAAGCACCAGGTGTGGTGCCAGGCTGTGGGAGGAGCAGAAAATAACATGATATGTCCCCTTCTTCAGGGAACACACAAGTCCTAAACAGTCCAGGGGCTGCCACAGGGGAAGCTTCCTGACACCCACCCACATTTTTTTCAGTCTTTGGTAAAACAGAGTGAGCACACTAAAATTGTAAGGAGGCAATGGCATCAGCATGACTTAGTAACAGCATGCACTGCAGAGTACCAGTTAACTTTCTGCATGGCAACATCCTCAATCTCAACTATGCTGGTGATTACAAGTGCACATATTAATCAAAACTTAGAATAGGTGCAATGCGTTGTATATAAAGTATTCTCAGTAAAGGTGACTTGTAGATCCTCCATGTGGTCCTTATTCTGGCTCACTCTCTGCTAGCTGTGCTCCATGTCCTCCAGGTTGGAGCACATGGATGGATGAGGGGAAGGTGGTAACAGCTTGCCAACTCAGAATAGCTCATGTGGGTGTTATAGAACTACCCCTCAGCTGGTCTGTTCTGGCTGCCATGCTTCCAGGGGCAGCATATCCCCCACCCTATTCCACTGTGTCCCCAAACTCCAAAGGCCCTGTGGAGTGTCCCTCAACATGAGTTGTGAGGGGCTCACAGAACATGTGGTTTCAAAGATGTTAGTCTCTCAAGACTCTGCAGCCTTTTTCCTTCCTGATCCTGCTGCAAAGCTCTATGTAAATGTGTGCTTTTTCTGGTAACTCCCTTGGGGATATAGCTCCTTGGGACTCTGGAGGTAAAAAAATGCTGGTATCCCCTATAAATGGTGACTGTCCTTGTGATGTCTGGCTTCTTGTGTCCAGCTCTTGTTTGTTGTACCTTTGTTTTATACCACCCTGTACCCATTGCCCATTCCTGTGAAGATAGCAGCCAAATCTTCCTTCGGTAATGAATTCCCCCCCCCCAAATTAGTCTAGGTGGTTCTAGAAAAGATGATTCCACAGAGAAATTCAGAGAGCAGCAGGACCTGGTCTGAGGGGCCAGGGTTTGCCTTGCAGTTATCCAAAGGAGAACATTCCAGGCAAAAGGACTGTTATGGACTGAATTGTGTTCCCTCCAAATTCATATGTGGAAATCTTAAGCCCCTGTGTCACTGCACTGGGGGATGAGACCTTTAAGGAGGTGATCAAGGTTAAGCAAGGTCTAGGGGTGGAGCCCTAGTGTAATAGGACTGATGCATTAGAAGAAGAGACACCACAACACTCTCTCTGCCATGTGAGGACACAACAAGGAGGTGACCATCTGCAAGCCCCACCATACTGACACCCTGATCTTGAACTTCCAGCCTCCAGGACTGTGAGAAAGGAATGTGTGTTGTTTAAGCTACTCAGCCTGTGGGATTTTGTTAGGGCAACCCAAGCTGACTAAGATAGGGACCAGACCAACCAGTGCAAAGGACCTGAGGTGAGAGTACTAGGGGCAAGAGGTGTTATCACAAAGACCGTGGTCAGGTGACCTTCAAAGGGATGTTGTGACTGGCTTTTATTCCTAGACAGGAGGTGTAGGGAAGTTTTGATGAGAGCAGGACATTTCTACTTACATTTATAAGAACCACCTAGAAGAGGGTAGGAAGAACTGTACGTGCCTGAGCAGCACTGGAAGGGCTGCGAGGTGGGAGGCTGGTTTTGTCCTAAGAGTGGAGGCCTATCCTAAGTGGATAGAGTGTGAGATGTGAGGGAAGGAATGGACACAAGTTTAATACAACTCTTATCCTGAACAACTGGAAGGTTGGAGGTATCACACACTGACCCAGAAAGGCTGGGGAGGGGGTGGTTTGCAGAGGACCCAGGGCCTGGTCTCACACATAGGTTTGAGTTGCCTGTGACAGGTTCAGGTAGAAATTCTCAAGGAAGCTCTTAAGCATGAGTCTGAGGGCTGCGGAGTCTGGCAGATTTAGAAGTTTCAGTTTGCATCTGGATTAAGCCCAGAGTCCTGAGGCTGGGTCAGGGTGATGAGGCTGTACCAGCAAAGGCTGAGAGAGCTGGGAGTATGGAAGGTGAAGAGTGGGGCCAGGGAACCCAGCCAAGAGGCCCTGGAAGGAGCAGGTGGTGAAGAAAGCATCCTGTGCTTTCAGAGGGTTGAGTATTTGGTGCTATGTGGGCTGAGTTGTGTCCCCAAAATTCATAGGTTGAAGTCCTAAGAATGGGACTATTTGGAGGATGGGGTCCTTGTGGAGAAAATTAAGGTAAAAGGAGGTCACTAGGGTGACCCTTATCCAACATGACTGGTATCCTTATAAGAAGGAGATACAGATGCACAGAGGAGATACCATGTGAGGACATAGAAAAAACATAATCTTTTCTGTCCAAACGTACCTTTGGTTGGTGGCTTAAAAAGGGCAGTTTTAGTGGCCTGGTGGGACCTGGACCCTGCCTGGAGGGGGAGAGACAATGGAGGTGGTAATATCAAACAGAATGTTCTAGGTTCTATGGGGGTTGGGGGGCAGGTCGAAAGAACCACTTTTACCAGGCTGGCAGCCTCTACACCACCCACAGGCTCCTGGAAGTATGTGGAGGAATGTTGCAAGCATATGTTCACGATATAGTCTTTCCTGTAAGTCAGCCTGGCAACTGCTCAGCTAGCTACCTACTGAGTAGCTCAGCACCGAGGAATAGATAAGAGTCACACAAGGTAACTATGCTATTCACTCAGCTTTTATTGAATGCGGGTTCACTCAAAGTAGAACATCAATGTATATTAATATCCTACTTATACATTCTAACAATCTAAGAGAAATGTAACACATGCAGAGCAATCAATGGGGGATAATGAACCAAAGTCCTGGAGTCTCAGTCAGCAGGTCTGGTGGACAGCATGGTGGGCAAGGGAGCTGTCAGTGTCTTCCGAGGAAGAGCCATTCTCATAGGTCAGAGAGGGTATGATCTGGATCCAGGGGAGCAGAGCCTCCAGTGGCCAGTGCCACAGGAGATCAGCATGGCATGAAGCAGCACTGTGGTGTGTGGAACTCAGCTGTCTCAGCAGTGGCCTGGAGTCTGCCTCAGTTATACCCTGGAGGGTGGTGTAGTCCATGCCCTGAGTCTCTTGATAAGTGTTTCGGCATCCCTGATGGCAAATGGGGACCTTCCCTAGGATCCTATCTGTGGGTGGTCCCTCTCTGAAGACATGGCTGTTCTGGTCATATATGCAGATATCTTAGGTGTGTATCCTTGCTAGATATGTCTGGCATGACTTAGGTAGTTTCCTTCTTCAACCAAAGAGTCATGGATGACTGGAAGCCATCTTGTTTGACATGTTTGACACCATTTTGTTTTGTATTTTTTATCTTATCTTGATGGGACCAACGCCATTTTATTGGTCCTTCTCTCCACAAATGTGCAGGAACTCCAGGCTCAGGGGTTGTCCAGAGCTCACAGGCAAGGCAGGAGGATGGGCTTGGCCATGGAGGGGCAGCCATGGGAATGTTCTATTCATTGTTTTTTTTTCCCTATGACAGAGGAAGCAATGTTATATGTGAGGATGAGAGAGTTAGTTGGGGAAACTGAAAATTAGGGCAGATACAATGTTGGAGAAACAGGGAGAGGCCCAGGTATAAGGAACTGAGGAAGGTCCACCAGGGGAGATCTAGTATGAACAAACAAGGTCAGGGAAGGTCGGGTGAGGGAATACCTTGCCCTTTAGGTGCAGATGGGTAGGAAGTGAGACAGGACAAGTGTCCTCAGAGGGAAGTGTTGGGCCCAGGGAGAGAAGGGGGAAGGCACATTAAGACCTGAGAAAGATGCTAGGCTGGCTGATGACAGACCATGAGTCTCAGAGGGCTCTGGGAAGAGCTGCAGGGGCTGAGGTGGGCTCAAAATTCTAGGAGCCAGAAATGGCAGGTTTCCCCTTGGCTCAAAAGTAGAAAAGAACAACACAGGACTTGTAATTGCACTATGCTGCAATGTAAACACGGGAGTTTAATTACTGTAAATTGTTCTCCACACATATATGACATGCAAAGTGTTTCAAGGTGGAGAAGTAGGGAGGGAAATACTTGCACTTTTAGGGAGGAGAGTAGAGCATGGGAAATCAGGGAAGAATGGGAAGAGTCCCCTCTTGGCCACTAATGGTAACCAAGTTGCTGAAACAGTGCAACTTCACAAAAACAAATTAACAGAGACATAGAACAGATGTCTGCTTTGATATGACATGACTCTTAGATTAAAAAGTCATTGGTGGCATAGGGAGAAAGAAGAAGGAAAATGATCAGAGCTTTGTTTTTCTCTGAGCATCACACTCTAGGTCCTCCGGTTCACGATGGTAGAATGAGACTCCCCACCTTCTGACTTGCCCTCAGTAAAATCATCCAAGTGAGAATAAGTCTGTGGGGAATGGGAGAGGGAGCAGAGCAGAGGGAGAAGACCATTATTCTTTGAAGACTTCAACAGATTTCAGGAAGATAAAAGGTGAGTGCACACCTGCCCACAAGTTAGAAGATTCAGGCAGACCCCACAGGATGGGAGTGAGGAGACAGGCCATGTCCAAAGGGCTCAAGGTGGGGGTGGAGCAGGAGGCCAAGCCTGGGCTAGTGAAATCTCTTTAATGAGTGAGTATGAACTTCAGTCTCAGTGCTTCTCTGCAAAGACTTGAGCAAATTTCCTCTGGCCTTGAACCCCAAGACTCTTTTCCAAAGAAGTCCAAGGACTGCCCCAAATGTGAGTAATGGCACCCAATACAACCCTCCCCATTCCACCATTTGGATACCCCAACCAAAATGTTGTCCCTTCCAAGCACAAGGAGTTCCAGTTAGCTTCCCTTTCCAGGGGGAGAAACTAGTGGAAAACAGAACTGCAAACACAGCAGCAAAGAAAACCCATCCTGGCCATAGGCACATTCAACCAAACCTGTGAAGGAATGGAGCACCAGCCTACAACTGACCTGGGCAGGGGCCATCCCTACACACTTATGATCATGTTTATTTGCTATGTACTGAATACACTTCTAGGTGAAACCCAGGAAATACATACATGGTAAGGAGAACAGACTCAAGGATATTTACTTTTTTGATAAAAAATTAAATGCATACTTGGGTGAAGGGAATGTTCTAAATCTGGACTGGAGTGATGGTTATATACTTCTATAGATTTATAAAAATCATTATATTGTACACTGACAGTGGATGAATTTTATGGTATATAAACCATACCAGTGATGAATAATGAAAAAAAAATCTATTACTAAAAACAATGCATGTCTAACAAGAAGAATGTGGGATGCATAGGGTAGGGAAAAAGATAGAGGAAAAGGTAGGAATGTCAAGACCCACCTGTCTCAGCAATTACTACAACAGAACAAGAAATTCAAGTTTAAGCATATTGCTTAAAGTTTGGTAGTTAACCTAAAGAAAAACTGACTGTAAAAATATTACCTCAGCAATCTAGAGGAAAAGAAAAGGGTATAAATCACCTAAACCTTCATCTTTTATAATGGAAAATCATCCCAAAAGAAATCAAGGTTGAAAAATAAAGAAACTGAGTGAGTATATTATTTCTCATTTAGAATTTTGAGTTTTGGAAGTAACCACCAGAACAACTAAAAACAGTAATAGTTAAAATTTTGCCTTTAGGAAATTCCCATGCATATCTGGATTGAATAACAGTTGGTATTTCCATGGAAGAAAAGATGTTGAAAATGATGCATCACATTCTCACTGCCCTGAGATGTGCATGGTCATGTGTGTGCTTGTCTGTGAGACTCATAAAATCAAAAGGAAAACTAGCCTTAATGAAAAATTACAAAGGACCTCCATATGTATTTATAGTGACTGTTGAAATGAAATATTCTTTCTTTTTTTAAAGAGACATTAAAATTTGATCATATGAAATAGTTTATATTTAACAAATTAGTTGTTCCAGGTCATACTACTCTTTCATACCTCAAATATCTTTAAATCTCTATGACTTTAATTGTTGAATCTGCTGCTAAAGGTCTTCATAAAACTAAACTTTAAAACCTTTAAATATGGCTTTAAAAAGTCACATCCAAGTATATCAAATAAAATTGAATGTTATAAATGCTGAAATAATTCTTGCTTTGATGATGAACCAAAGGGCCTTTCATTTATATTTCATGTACCAAATCATCTCATTTGTTACCTCAAGTCCTTGGATATTGCTGAAATTAAGAAGAGAATTTCGCTAAAATTGGAAAAAGTCTTTCAAAGATCCATCAGTTTGTGTATTATGGCTTTCAGTCACAGCAACTGTCTAATTTGACATTGCCCAGTATGTTTTTATTTCCATTCACTCCTATTTTACTGGAAGGCCCACCCTGGATTCCCATCCTGGAGAAGGGGGCCAGGGAAGACATGCAAGGCAGAGGCATAGCCTCCCAGACTGTAAATTTCAAAATGGACTTTGAAGGTCCCAGCAGAAATAATAGTTTGGAAGATAAGACTTGAACTTCAAAACTGCTAATTCTGAGTACCAAGATTCAAATTTTATCATAAACAAGCAGTAGTCTTGCAGAGAATAATAGATGATTTAAACTTAGAAAACAAGAAAAAATGTGGATTTTACCAAAAATAGCTGTTCTCTACTCACACAGGAACTATTCTCCACCTATAATGAAAGACAAGATACCATGGAATTCTTTTATTGAAGTGGGGACAACCCTTCTGTAAGACAGTGGTCCCAAGATATGTCATTCATTCCTTCACTGGTCACACCTTGAATTCAGATTTCTGGGACTTCTTTATCAATTTTACATTAATTATTGGGGAATTACTATTTCAAGCCCATTCAACTACATATAAAGTGCATTGCAAATGAATATGTGTGTCTGTGTTGCAATAAGGATGCCCTGATCTAAAAAAAAAAGAAAGAAAACAAACCAACAAACAAAACCTCCACCTGCCCTTGCCCAGCATTCAAGAGAGGCAGAGGAATGGAGCTTCAACCTGGAAGCACATGCTCAACCATCCCAGCATCTGAATCCCTCTTCTGCCTTTGTTTGCTGCATGGTTTTGGATGGGTTAAGTTGTCTTTCTGATCTTTACTTTGCAACTGTAAAGAGAAATTATGCACTCCTTACAGGTGTGGTGAAGAGGAGAGAGATGCTGGCACTGTACTGGGTTCTCAGTATACTCCACAAGTGGGGCTATGATCATTAAAGCAATGGTTCCCTGACACCCAAAACCCTCTCTCATCACCTCTGATATTAAGTACCCTCCACTCACCACAAAGCAGTCAGGTCATCCAGAGTACTGACTGATGTCCCGGGAAAGGTCTCAACATCCATGGGGTTCCCTTCCCCCATCCCATATAGAATTTTTTCCAATAAGCAGACAATTGACTTATATGGATGCTCCTTTTGAAAGATCACCCTATGTCTTTCTTCCTATGGCTAATTTTATGTCAACTTCACTGAGCCTTGAGTACCCAGATATTCAGATAAACATGATCTAGGTGTGTCTGTGAGGGCGTTTCTAGTTTAGGTAAACATTTAAATTGATAGCCTGACTAAAGCAGGTTATACTCCCCAATGTGGGTGGGCCTCATCCAATAAGCTGAGGGCCTAAATGGAGCAAAAAGGCCAGAGGAAGGGAGATTTTTTCTCTCTTCACTTGATTGTCTTCTAGCTGGTACACTGGTCTTGTCCTGCCTTCAAACTGGGACTTAGATTAGAACTACACCATTAGCTGTCCTGGGTCTTTAGCTTGCCTACTGCATGTCTTGGAACTTCTCAGCTTCAAAATCACATGAACCAATTTCTTAAAATAAATCTCTCTTTATATATCCTACTGGTTCTGTTTCTCTGGAGAACCCTGATTAATACAGAGGAATAATATGTATTAATTTTAAATACTTAGAATACCAAAAAGGCTATGAAAAAATCACTTATAATCTCAATTCTCAGAAGTAACTAGAAACATTTTAATATATTTCTTCCCAATCTCTTTTCTATACATAATTGTATAATACCATAATATGCAATTTTATAACCTTTCTTTAACTTATTAAATTTTCAAATGACAAATAATTCTTATTTTTAAAAAATGTTCAATTTACACAGAAAAAAAAGCACAAAGAAGAACATAAATATTATCCTAACCTAATCAGCCTAAAGCAATATTAATTAGCACTGGGAAAAAATGTTCTATGTGTGCCTAAACATAGGTAGAAGAAAAAAAATATTTGAAAATGTGGGATTATATTATGTACGCACTTTTTAAATAAAAATGTCAGATTTAATTTTGTAATTAATAGAAGAAAATAAAACTAAAGTCAAATTTCAGAAATTTCTGTTAATCAAATAAATTTCTTCATAAGAGAAATTTATTTTTAAATGATTAATCTGAAGATGAAAATGCATATGTTTTGAGATTGAGGATATATTTTAGTTGGAATTCTTTTTTGCAAACCTCAGAAAACAACTGGCAACTTAAGCAAAAAGAGCTATTTTTCAGAATGTGCAGAGGCAAGAGCAGGTCAGACACAGAGGTTAGGGGTCCTGCCTCCTGCCCTCCTTCCTCTACTGTCAGCCTCAGCACAGGCATTACCTGTGGCAGATGAACTTAGCTGCTGTGCATAAGCAAATTTCTGTAGAAAAAAAGCATTTATTTATCTCCATTAAGCCCATAATTAGATTACATTTAGAGGAGGGATATGGGCTCATTTCTCTGGCTTTTTTTATTCACTTATCTCTCTTATGTGATAAGAAAGGAAGGAAGGAAAGAAGGAAGGAAGGAAGGAAGGAAGGAAGGAAGGAAGGAAGGAAGGAAGGAAGGAAGGAAGGAAATTTTCACATGTTTCATTAGTTTAGGTAAAAACTCAACATCCATTGGATGAAAATTTCATTTTTCATCTACATTGTTAGCTTGTGCTAGAAAATGCCTGATTGTAGAGGGAAAAAAAAACTCCTAAATTTTAAGTCCTGAGAAAGGATCCTCAGCCTTCTGTGGAAACCATAGGGGCCACAGGTGTGGCAGGGCCCTATTTCAACCCTTCTCTGACTGAATCATCTCTTTCTCATGGAGCCTCTTGGAGGACTTGGCAAACTGAAGGAAGACATCACCTCTGGGGCTTCACGGGAGAACGAGGGGGTGAAAGGAACAGAAATGCCACCAAAACTGCCCAAGAAACAACAAATTAGTGTCCTGTTTGGGTTTTGTTGTCTCAGTGTTACCTGTCACAGCCAGAGTTGGCTGAGCATCTTTTAAAGCAGAGAAGAGAGAAGAGGATGAAGCATGTTGTGTCTGGTGCTCCCAGCAAGCTGCCCCTACTTCCCCCAGGGCACAGGGCAGTGGCATTCAGGCATAAAGAATGTGCTGTAGGTCTGAGGACTACAGTGAGAGCCAGCAGCATCTCCCATCTGCTTGCTTTGGTTTTCCGAGTACTTCCCTATGAATCAAGCTGCCTTGAATTGCATCTTGTTCAGGAACTGGAAATAGAAACCTCTTAAAAGACCCTCTGTATTCCTGCTGAAGGAGGCTCCGCCTGACTGCAGATCCTACACACCAACAGAGGGGCCAGGTTCTCATGCCTCCTCGGTGTAGCTTCTTTTTCTCAAGGACTCTTAAAGGGTCACTTTATAATCCTTTAAGGGGATACCAAATAAATACTTATGTTTTGGTCTCTCATTCCTAAGCTTCATGCCTTTGGTGAGAGCCAACAGCCAATTATTTCAAACTGTGTTCAAAGTGCTAAATGGTGCCTGCTTATAAATTGGGTAACAGCTCTGTGAAGTGAGAAGGAAGGAAGGAAGGAAGGAAGGAAGGAAGGAAGGAAGGAAGGAAGGAAGGAAGGAAGGAAGGAAGGGAGGGAGGGAGGAGGGAGGAAAATGTCAAAGTTTCAAGAAGTTTTTATATTTGTCATTATGAAATAGAAACTGACTTCCCAGACACTAAAATTAATACGCTCCATATGTGACCTAGATGAAAATTTGTCTTCATTAGAGTTTCAGCACTGTGATACAAAACAATACAGTACAATGCCATTTAAAATATAAAATAGGAAGATATGTATAATACAAAAATATTTAAAAGTGGTAGTTAGAGTACCAGCTATGGTTAAAGTATCCTTCAGGAGTGACAGTGTAAGGAAAAGATTACTCTATAAATTTAATATCATTCTTCCCTATTGGACTTCATTATTTAGCAAGGCAAACATTTTATCTGCCAGGTGGCCTGTTTTGCAGTTGGCACATGGAACCGGAAGATCCCTGATGCTTAACACCACGCTTATTTGTTCTCTCTTCAACAGTTCCATCAGAATAAATTAGAACCCCAACCCCCCGTCCTCTGGGCCCTACATGGTGTGGCTTCAGCCTGATGCTCTAGGTTTCTCACACCTCTTTCCCTTATGACATTGTGATTCACACACCCTGCACAGGACTTCTCCCACTCCAGGGCTGCTCATCCTCTCTTCTGGAATGTTTTCCCATAACTGGGCCACTTCATTATTTTCACTTGGTCAGTATAATGGTTAATTTCAGGTGTTGACTTGACTGGACCACATTTCACAGATATTTGGTTGAACATTATGCTAGGTGTTTCTGTGAAGGTATTTATAATGTGGGAGGGCTTGCCAATAAGTTATGGTCTTAACAAAAAGACTGAGGTCCCCACTGAAGAAGAAATTCTGTCTCCAGATGGTCTTTGGACTCGAGCTGCAACATCAACTATTCCTTGGGTCTCCAACCTGCTTGCCCACCCTGCAGAGTCTAGACTTGCCAGACCCTACAATCATGTAAACCAATTCCTTAAAATCAACATCCTCTCTTTCTCTTTCTCATGCTATTGGACCTGTTTCTATGAAGAACCTCAACTAATGCAGTGAGATGGTTTTCCTTAACAGCTTCATCTAAAAACTGATGTTAAGGAGTAATATCAGTGTTCTTTCTTGACATCCTTCTTAGGCACTTCCACAGCCTAGGTTATTGTGTGCACTCACCTCCCACCCCCAAACACACACACACACACACACACACACACACACGTCCAAGGCCTGTGGCCTCTGAGCAGCGGCATGAAAGGCACTGTTTAAACTACATGCCTTCTTTGAAGTAACTGTGGAATTTGAACAATATGACTTAAAATATTGAAACCAGAAAAGCAGGCATTCATGTGGCCTGTCACCACCAGAACCAATAAGTAGAAACAAAACTTGAACCTTTACAGGTGCTTTATTCAGATGCCAGAGATCTGAGAAGATGGCAAGTTATGTACCCTAAAAATCATCTTAACATCTCATCTTAAGCTGACCTTTTTACAAAGAGAAAAAAAGGGGAGGTAAAGGGTTTGGGAAAAGATAATCAGATAAGAGTTACAGTTCAGCAACAATTTTCCTACTATTTCTTTATCTACTGGTCAGCAATTCTTTATCTTCATCATGGACATCCCCTCCTTGGAACAATGGCTCAGATACCATCTCAATGGCTTGCAGATCTCCTGACACACAAAGGTTGACTGGCTTTGTCAACCTCCTGGAGTAACTGCTCATGCATTCCAATTCCTGGAACAACAGCTTTCCATGTGCATTAATCACATAAGCCTGTCAAATATAACTAAAGTTAAAATCTTTAACTCTTGAGTTCCCTTATCAATATAATAATTTTTGGAAGTGAATTCCCACTTTATTATTTTTAGAAACTTGTGCAGAGGACTACAGGAACTAGAATTAAAGAGTGACTCATTGATAAGGTGAAACTCTTCTAATGACTCATTAATTCATAATAATTATAATATTAAAACCTCATAAACAACTGTAATTATTCATTGGTAATGAGCTCTGACAGAACCTTCCTATCAAAGCCAAAACCCACCTTTTATTATGCCAATACAAAACCCTTAGGTTTTCATGGAGGCACTCACTTTTGAGTGCTCCCACATGCATAAGAAATAAATTTCTCTCCTGTTAAGCAGGCTCCTGAACACTTGGACCTAAGTTGGTAGAGCAAGTTTTTCTCCCATACCAGGAACCCCTATATTAATGTTTTTCTCGTGGTTCACTCTGTTATTCTTCTTTAAAATATTAAATCATGATTTTCAATTTATTACTATGCTATAAGCTCTCAGTTCACCTTGATTTTCTTATTGTTTATCTTTATACCTTTAAATAATACCCATAAGCCTTTGTCCCTGTTTTGTCAACTTGCCTCTATTTCAAACTAATCACCCACTGTCCTAACTCTAGCATAGCCTCTCCCCCTGGCTTTGGCCAGCAGCACTTGGACTTTGTCATTGTTGAGGCTAGCTCACTGGCATTCTAGTCTATAACCATATCAGAATCATCAATGGTTTTGTTCAAGTGCTGATTCCACAAGGTGAAAATTAATACACAGCAATTGTATTATATTAACTATATAAAAGTGTTCTTTATAAACATAAGTGAAGTAGTTTCCCAGAGCAGACATTTTTGAGTGTCCATATCTTATAGTGAGCTAGTTTTTCCTATTTTGCAACAGTGCTGAAATCTTGGTTGTCTGATGTTGGAATGATCTTTCATGTGGATAATCTTGATCAATGTAAAGGTTGCATAGACAATTATCAACCTGATGTTGTCCAGACCAAGCATCATTGTCTTGATTCAAGCCTGCAAAATATAAGTAAGTTAATAATCTGTATCTTGATTGCTGAACTCTCTTCTTTTTATGCATACATACCACACACTGTTGTTTTTTACCAGATTCTGCCCATGAAAAAAAACTAGTATTAAAAAGTTTTCATCAACATTGGGGGTTACACCTTTCTGTTTATAATCAGTTATATCACCACCAAGGGCAGAACATATTCTGCCTTCATTTCTCTGTATAACACATTCAGCAAATATTATATGGCCCTTAGCCACTGAACACTCTGAATCAATAATTCAAAGGACAGTCTGTTAGCTAAATTATGTTGGGAAAACTGGACAACCATATGCAAAACAATGTAACTGGATCACTATCATACACCTCACCCAAAAATTAACTCAAAATGGATCAAACTCCTATAAGAAGACCTAGGTGGTAAGCTCCTTTTCATCAGTCTTGGAAATGACTTTCTGGATTTAATGCAAAAAAAAAGCAGAAGCAATAAAAGCAAAAATAAACAAGTGGAACTATATCACACTAAAATGCTTCACACAGCAAAGGAAACCATCAGCAAAATGAGAAGGCAACCTATAGAATGGAAGAAAATTTTTATAAATCATATATCCTCTAAGGGGTTAATATTCAAAATATATAAAAAATTTTTGGTTATACAGCTCAATATCACAAATAATCTATTTTAAAAATGGGAAATGAATCTGAATAGACATTTTCCAAAGAAGACATACACTGATGGCCAAAAGTACATGAAAAGGTGCTCAAACATCACTAATCATCAGGAAAATACAATCAAAACCACAATAACTTCTAGTCAAGATGGTGTCATAGGCAGAAATGGCTCGCCTCCTCACACAACTACCTGAAATCACAGCTAAAACATCCATCCTGCAGAACCTTCAGAAATCAAGTTGAATGAAAGTCTGACAACTATGCAATTAAAGAAACCACATCCATTCCAGCCTGGTAGGAGGAGTACAAATAGAAAACAAGGAGGTCCAACATCCACATGTAATGGATAAAAATTGGGAGGGATATCATGGGAGTGAGGAGTCCCAGCCCCACACCAGGCCCCCCAGGCCAAGGTTCCACTGCCAGGAAGATAATGCCCTGAGCCCTTCCCCAGAATGGTTTTTATTGGGATTGGTATGTGCAGGGATATACAGCATGCATGCATAGCTCATCAATCAATGTCCAAAGGCTATAATTATAGAAAACAGATATCATTTATAGATAACAATTGAAGAAACACAGAGATCTGCCTCAGGTCAGGGTCTGTTAGACATGCTGATGCCAGATGGTTGTTAAGGCATGTTTCATGAGATAAGCATGTTTCATGAGATAAGGAGTTCACCCCTTATGCTTTTAACTTAAACATCTGGTTTATACCAATAGGGCTATAGCAAAGCAAAGCAAGCTTCAAAGGATACAATGTATTCTTCAGGCCTGATTTCCCATGGGAACCCTCAGTGTTATTATCAGGTCATGCCTGCCTCCTGCATTCCTAGAGTTCCAGTTAAGACTTACAGGCCTCTTTCAAGGCCTTTCTTTCATGGACCTACAGTCTCTGACACCACACAAATTGGTCCCCAATGTGAACCAAGAGGTCTCGGGTCCAATTCCCACTCAGAGCATGTGCCTGGGTTGCGGCCAGGTCTGCAGCATGGGGCATGCAAGAGGCAACCACACATTGATGTTTCTCTCCCTCTCTTTCTCCTTCTTTTCCTTCTCTCTAAAAGTAAATAAATAAAATATTTTTTAAAGGTACCAGTAGCATGCAGGGGCATACAGGGAGCAATGGAAGTGTCTGGCATCAAGGCAAGCAGAGGCCATTGTCCCTGTTTGGAACACTTCCCCCACAAAGTCCCAGAGCCCACATACCTTATGGCACCCCCAGAACAGATGCCATATCTGAGATGCCACCATCAACCTGGCTAACACTATTTGCCCTGCCCTGGAGATCACCAGAGACTCTGCCCCACCCAACTCACAGGCCCACCCAAGCTGCTTTTCCATATGAATGGCTGGTCTTGGCTCATGTTTTACAAATTCCTAAATCCTCTCAAACAAGCTATAGCCAGCCTCAGTGAACCACCAGCCCCCATACTTCTTGCTAAGAGGTCCCAGGCCCAGCACTAGCAGCCTGCCTAGATTCACAACTTGGCTTCACCTGAGAATTTCCAAGCCCAGAACAAGTAGCAGCCATCTCAGATTGCTTATAGCTCAGGCAGGGTAGCCCGGGCAAAATACTAGTGGGAGCTGACCTTGGCCTGCACCACCCAGGAAACCCCAGAGCCTACACACCAGTGGAAAGCTACAGACTACATCAGAGCACCACCACCACCCAGGCTCTACACAGCTGATCCTCCAAAGAGGGCAGAGGTTGCTGGTCAGTTGTCACAGCTAGTCCTTGCAGCTAACTAGCCTGGGTAAATCCCTCCCATTGATCTGCCAACAGCAACCAAGGCTCAACTACAAGAACAAAGTGTACTTGGCCCACACAAAAGTTGCACCTTGAGTATCCAGCTTGGGTGATAGGAGGGGCTGTGCCACTGGACCCTACAGTACACCTTACTACATTAAGCCACACTACCAAGACATGGAGTCAAAGCAGCTCTACCCAATAGATAGAAACAAACACAGAGAGGGTGCCAAAATGAGGACACAAAGAAACATGGCCCAAATGAAAGAACAGATCAAAACTCCGAAGTTAAATGAAATGGAGATAAGCTGTCTATCACATGCAGAGCTCGAAACACTGGTTATAAGGATGCTCAAGGAACTTAGTGAGAACCTGAACAGCATTAAAAAATCCAGTCAGAAACAAACGATACACTAATTGAAATAAAGAATAATGTACAGGGAAAGAACAGTAAATTGGATGAAGCTGAGAATCAAATCAATGATTTGGAACATAAGGGAGCAAAAAACAATGAATCAAATCAACAGGAAAAAAATCCAAAATATATCAAGATAATGTAAGCATCCTCTGGGACAATTTCAAGTGTTCTAACTTTTACATCACAGGAATGCCAAAAGAAGAGAAATAGCAAGAAATTGGAAATCTATTTGAAAATGTAATGAAAGAAAACTTCCCTAATTTGGTGAAGGAAATAGACATGCAAGTCCATGAAGCAAAGAGAGTCTCAAACAAAATGGATGCAAAGAGGTCCACTCCAAGACACCTCATAATTAAAATGTCAAAACTTAAAGATAAAGAGAGGATCTTAAAAACAGCAAGAAAAAAGCAGTTAGTTGCATACAGGGGAATTCCCATATGACTGTCAGCTGATTTCTCAAAAGAAACTTTGCAAGCTAGAAGGGATTGGCCAGGGATATTCAAAGTCATGACAAGCAGGGACCTAAAGCCAAGATTGCTCCACCCAGCAAAGATATCATTTAGAAACAAAGGGTATTTAAGAGCTTCCCAGACAAGAAAAAACTAAGAGTTCATCACCACCAAACCATTATTATATGAAATAAACAGGAGCTTAAGAAAAAGATCAAAAGTATAAACAATGAAAAGATCAAAAGTATGAACAATATTTATCAGCAACTGAACCTAAAAAACAAACTATGCAGACAAGAACAGAGACAGAATCGTGGATACAGAGAACATTTTGATGGTTTCCAGATGGGATGTGGGGAAATGAGTGAAGAGGTGAAGGGATTAATAAGTACAAACAGGTAGTTACAGAATAGCCATGGGGATGTAAAGTACAGTATAGGAAATGGAGTAGTGAAACAACCTATATGCATGACCCATGGACATGAACAATGGTGTGGGGATTGTCTGAAGGAGTTGGGGGTGCTAGGTGGAAATGGGTGAAAGGGGGAAAATCAATAGTAGCATAATCAATAAAATATAATTTTAAAAATAAATAATAGTTTTAATTATATTTAATTGTATTTGATGCGGACCCTGGCTCGTGGGGTCCACATTGCTGCATTCAGCAAACGCGAGAACAAATATCAGAGACTTTCAGGGTATCAAAGATGTTGCTTTATTCACCAAGTTTAACCTGTGCAGGGGCGAACTCTCAAAGTGTCCAGAGACACGGTACCCACAAGGGTTGCAGACGAGAGTCGCGCCCAGCGCTTACAGCTAAGTCCTTATATAGGGGTTTTGGCATGAGCAGGCAAGCGTTTCACAGAAGCTGATGTGGCAGTTAGCTATTTGCTTACAGAGACCACACGCGGGAACAGGGTAAAATTCAAATTTTTAAAACTAAACAAAGCATTGCTTATCTAGCATACCCAGGGGAGATCATCTGCATGACACAGGATGTTTGCTCAACTACATCCTGCACTCTGTCTCCCTTGTTAGGTACAAGGGAGATTGTAGATTTTAGCTACAATGCGGTTCCTGTTTACTAAGGTCACATTTAGTTCTTAATTTTCTTGTTCCCAACACACTTCATTATGGATGAAAATGAGACATTCACACATTCAATCCGGTGGAGGAAAAGGCACGGCATGGCTTTTCTCTCAAGGGGAGCAAAAGCCTTGGCCCTTGCTCCAATGAGCTTTTATTTTCTTACTGGGCACAATACAAGAAGGTCCTCATTAACTATGCACAGGCTTGCTTTAGGTGGTTACCTTTTACAGAAAACAAAGGAGAGGATGCTGGTAATCACATCACAGAAGAGGGATATTTGCAAATGAAAAGGCAAAAGTTGTTTAACTGGTTAGGAAGTTGCTTTGCAGTAAATATCCTCAGTTCAGGATGAGGGAGTTTTAGCAAAAAGCAAGACTCATAGTGGCCTAGGTACTTTGCAGGCCTGATTCCCCATGGGAAAACGTATTCATGGGTGTGGGTCCTGAGCATCTGCCAGTGGGAGCTGGGCCCATGCCATGCAGAGCAGCCTCCCACAGTATTTAAGTTACATAAATTCATGTTTATTTATTAAACTATAAAAACATAATAATATACCACTTCACACTTGTTAGAATGACTATTATTTTTAAAAATGCATTGGCAAGGATGTCAAGAAAAGGGAACCCTTGTTCATTGGTGATGGGAGTGTAAATTGGTACAACCACAATGGAAAACAGTATGGAGATTTTTCAAAAAAATCAATAATAGAACTACCATATGATCTAGCAATTCCACTTCTTGGTATTTATCTAAAGAAAACAAAAACACTAACCTAAGATATTTGCACCCCAGTGTTTATTGCAGCATTATTCACAACAGCCAAAATATGGAAATAATCTAAGTGTCCATTAATAGAAGAATGGATAGAAAAGATGTGGTATATACACATAGTAGAATAGGATTCAGCTATGAGGTAGAAGGAAATCCTGCCATCTGCAACAACATGGATGGACCCTGAGGGTATTGTGCTAAGAAATAAAGGAGAAAGAAGAAGACAAATACAGTATGGTTTAATTTATATGTGGAATAAAAAAATGAACTCAGGAATACAAAGAACAGATTGGTGGTTGCCAGAGACGGTGGGCTGGGGGTGGGTAAAAGGGTAAGGGGGTCAAAAGGCACAAATATCCAGTTATAAAATAAATGTTATGAGGATGTAGTTTACAGCATAGTAACTATATGGTAAATACTATATGGTAAATACCATATTGTATATTTCAAAATGTCTAAGAGTAGATCTTAAAAGTTCTCATCACAAAAAAATACGTAACTATGAGTGGTAATGAATGCTAACTAGACTTATTATGGTAATTAGTTTTCAATATATGCATATATCAAATCACTGTTGTGCACCTAAAATTAATATAATGTTATATCCCAATTATATCTCAATTTAAAAAAACAATAACAATTAAACCAGCCTTCGTTGTTTAGTTACTGTCTGTCATAAACAATACGACACACCATTGCTGGCCCCTTGTATTTAAGGTTATGTCTTTTAATTGTCAGTAGCTCCACAGGGCTCAGAGTCCAGCCTGGAATCCAAACAAAACATATTCTTCAACATTTTTTAGCTTCAAGTTCTCATTTCCTTTGAACTGAATGACTCTTGATGACTATGTACAAGTGGAGGCATGGAGCCAGAGGCAAAACAATGAACAAGCCATTTTTGAGGGTCTGGTGAATGTACTTATGAACTTGAACAAGCTGGTGTGCTGGTCAGTATATGCACAATTTAACCCCTTTCAGAGTTATCCATAAGCAATTAACAAATACCTAATAGATCCATGCAATTTTTATTAGAAGGACATCTTTACAAAATCCCTGACTGGACTAAGAAGACACTCATGTGAAAAGGCAGAGGAAATGTAAATGAGAGAGTGGATGAAGAATTGGACAAGAAGTTACAAGAACCAGGTACACAGAGAGACAACTGTGAGGGCCACAGACACTTCCTTCAGTTGCACAAATCACCCACTGATGTTGTAAACAAAGCTTTATGGTCAATAACTATTTCTGCCTTTCAGAATTTCATACACATGTATTGTGACCTCCTTCCAGACTTTTAAACTCACTCCTGGCTAGAAGCCAGGAGAGCTGATCAGCATACCCCTTATGTTGTCTACTGTTCAAGTTTCATACCAGTACATCTGAGACCTTCATCCCTCCATAGTGATGTCAGTTTGATAGTAAAAAGAAAAATAACAAGACATAATAGTATAATGCTTGGCTGAAATGTTTATATTCCAGAAATGCGCTGTTTCATGGTGCAATTTAATAACGATGGTGATCTGGGAGATTACTGTGCCCAACATGACATTTATGCTCCTTTGGGGGAAACTTGGTGGTGGGGGGGCCGGTATGGGGAGGCCATAATGATGCTCTCAAGTCTACCTTGGTGGGAACAAGTCTACCTAATACTTTTAGGTAACAGTAGTAATCAGAATGAACCTTAACCCAAAGTGCTGTGAGGTATATAAGAACAGAGATGAGGAGGAAATGAAAGCAGTCTAGCTGGCAATTGCTAATGGGACCATTGTACTTCTCCCCAGTGACATCTGTATTTCAAATTCCTTTTGGTAGGTACAGGATGAAAATACAACCACATTTTTTCTGTTTGATTTGGATAAGCTAGCATTCAGACTCATAAAAAGGGTCAGTGGTTATAGAAGGTACTGGGAGAGAGAAAAATGAGGAGGAATATAAAGAAATAAGACTTGGAATTCATTGTGGGAGCTGCTGGAACACGGTTTTCAACTTAGACAGAGTCTCTATGTCAGTGGTTCCCAAACTTTGGCAGGCTTCAGGATCCTCTGGAAGTAGTGTTACAGAACAACAAGGGGGGCCTGGGATGATATACTATTACCCAAAAGGAACCCCCAGGTTCATTATGTCCGCCACCAGAGGAAAGATGTCTCTCAATGACAGAGATTCGTGAAAAGGAAAGGAAATGTTTATTGAATGCTATACAGACTTAAAGTAGTGACCTAATGTCTTCATCAAAATCCCAAAGTTCCTTAAAACACCCACAAACAGACACAGTCCTTCCTTCCCCCCTTTGCCCAGTCTGGGGTACGGTATATCAGGAAAAGAAATAGAAGTCCGTGGCTCAGGCAGCCCCCAGTTCTTCTCAGTAATCCATGCTCGGCTGGTAGGCCTCCCTTGGTTCCCGGCACCCTCGGCTGTGTCACCAGGATCTCTGCTAAAGCCGGGTGGTGGTTCCCCCTTGTAAAGCTGTGGGGGTTCCCACTCTGGCAAAGCCTTGTGGGTCTCTCTCCCAGGTCCGTGGGAGTCCCCACTCAGCCAAAACAGCATGGTTCTCTCTGCACAATGGCCACAGGAGTCTCCACTATGCCAAAACCGTGTAATTCTCCCTTCAATGGCTGCCACATCTGGGTTTAAATCCCCGTGCCAATCTTCTTCTGCAGCCCTATTTCCAACTCCTCCCACCATCAGCTACACTTGCTATCCCTCTCATACCTTCCAGCTTTACTGGACTGCCATCGTGAGTCTGGGCAGGCGTGGCCCCGTGTCATGGAGCCAGTCTTCTCCAAGCTCCCACGCAGGTGCTGTAACTTGGGAGACCTGCCCCCCAGTCACATCTTGGTGGGGAAGTTACTTCCATTCCCCTGGCTCAGAGCATTGCCACAGCTATTTAATATATCTATGCAACCAGTTAAAGGTTATAGATATGTTAAATGACCACTCCAGAGGTTAGCTGCAAAGCTGTTGCTATGCAAAACAGCTCTCAATGGCCCTGCTCCATTTGTCTCTTCCCCCAACCCAAACTTGGGGTTGGGGGAACAGCTGTGGTGAGGACATCCTAATATTTCCTGAACATCTTGAATTATGGGCCCCATTCCAAATTTCTAATTTGGGTCCCCCCTCTTGGCTGCACCCTGTTACAGTAGAACAGCCAGATTAAATATCAAATCCCAGTTAAATTTGAATTTCGGATAAACAATAAATCACTGCTTTGGTATAAGTATGTTCCATGAAATATTTGGGATATACTTATACTAAAAATTATTCACTACTTATCTGAAATTCAAATTTAACTGTGTGGTGTCCTTTATTTTTATTTGCTATATCTTGCAACCCTACCTTCCTCAAGGGCCTGTTTAAACACTGAGTGCCAGGCCCCACAATCCTGATTCAGTGGATCTGGGGCAGGGCCCAGCAATCTGCATTTTCAGGACATTCCCAAGTGATGCTGATGCTGCTGGTCCAGGATGCACTTTAGAAATAGCTGCCACAAAGGTCCTCTCAGTGGTGATGTCTTTTCTGTGTCTTTGGCAGCCATGACCCAGACCAGTCATAGAAAGGATGCTCCATGACCCTGCTGTGTACCTTCTACCACTTTATCTCCCTGCCTTTCTGGGAAGCCTGCTTGCCTGTTTTCGGGCAGTAGCACTGTGTGCTCCTATGAATTAAGATGCAAAGGGCTCGGTATCCCATGAGGGGCCACAATCCTAAACATGCATGTGCCTGTTGGGGTGTTCAGTGCAGGAACACTAGCAGGGGAGGGGTTTTTCAGTTTATAGCCAGTTAGAATACAGCCCTGACCACAGGGGCAGGCACACAAGAACCCTCTCCCAGAGCACTCTGCAGTGTTCTCTATATATGAACTTTCTCATATTGCAGGAAACACCACCGGTTTTTAACCAAAGATATAGTGTCTTATCTGCAACAATGATTAAGCTGTTGCTAAACATTTTAAATTTAATAGCATCTTATTCACTGGATGTAAAATGCCTACAAAAGACTCTCATTCCCCTAATGAGCCAAAAGTCCCCTACATGAGTGGTTAACAACTGACTGGAGTTTGTCCCCTTAGGGGGCAGAGCTCCTGGTATTGTGACGGGCCATAGTTGAAGAGTAGCCATTGTTAGGTAGGAGCTGACCAGCCACTGTTCCCAGACAGTAGCCTTTCCCTGATAAGCAGTTGTCTCAAGGCCAAAACACTAACCTTCGCTTCTGCTTCTGTATGCTTGCTTTGAGCAGTTGTTCCCCCCTCCCTTTTTGCCTTGTAACAAGCATATAAAGGAAACCGCAGCTTGAGCTCATTGCCCAGAATGGATTTTTTATTTCCTCTAGGTCCGCATGCATGAATAAACCCCACTTCTCAAACTCCGAGGCCATCTGAGTCATCTTTCCCGTAACATTTTGGTTCCCTGACTGGGAAGCGACTCACACGAGCAGGCTGTTGCCTCCGGTGAAGGTGGCCTTGGGGCCCGGCGGTGATAAGGAGGCGCACGCCCTGGTGATTTCGGGTCCTGAACATTCCGGGCTCTGCAGGCTCGGCCCCTGGACCTCTCTTTGACCCAGGCTGGTGGGGTGCGAACTGGTGGTATCTGGGAAGGCGCCAATCTGGAATCTGGTAAGTGCCCCACGGGGACCAAGAGCCCAAAAACCAGGCCCACTCTTGGAGTGGAAGGAGGGACTCATCACCCCTCAGGCCGAAAGGCCCAGGCAGGGTTCCCACAGTTCGAGCGGGTGGGAACGTAATATACTTGGTGTGTTTGTGTGAATGACTGTGTTTGTTGCTCCATGGGTGGAAGCTTACGGAGCTTGAGTGAGCCCTAACCTGCAGTTCCTCGGTCTGTCATACGGCGTAACGGCTGGGAGTTTAACCCGAATTCTACACGGGCAGCTTTAGTTAAGACGGAACCTACGAGCCCCAAGAGGGGCGAAGCCAGGCAGGCGACCTGAGAGTCCTTTCCCTTGTCTGTCAGCGCCAATCGGGAGAATTCATCATGGGGCGGGGGTCCTGCCACAGTACTATATTGCATGTATGTTGAAGATTGGACAGCAAGCCATGTAGGTACGCCACCATTTTGGGTAAAATGGAGGACAAGCCATGTGAGTGCCCCACCGTGGAGGGTGGAGCATGCATGATTGTCTTCATCTTGGATGATGGGTCACATGAGAGCCCCTCCATCTCGGAACTGGGCAAGGTGCCAGACTAAGGACTCTCTTCAGATTATAGGCTGTATGCTGCTGCTGCTGTGTGGGCACTGCATCAGCCTGGTTCTCTGTGTAACTGGTTCTGATAAGAATGGCTCTGGTTCTGAAGGACATGAACTGAGGTCCAAGGGTGAGCATCTGACCTATAGGGTGTTTGCAGGGTCTAAGCTTCAGAAAACTGTAGGATATCCCTGCAAATCTAGGGAATTTTAGTGGAAGGTACCTGCAGTGCCAGGGACTTTTGGCTGCCACATGCTGAGTTTAAGTACTGAGTTTAAGTATAGTCCTTCCCAGTGTGGGAAAGGAACCAGGATTAAAAGAGAATGATGGTTAAATCTGAATGAGTAAAATTATTTATAAAGAATGTAAAGTTTTAAACTTGGAGTAAAGGAAACCTCACCTAGTTGTTTTCTGGTTTTGTGGGAAAAGAGAAAATTTCTAACATTGGTGTTGTTTCTGATCAGAAACCCTCTGTACTGTTTAAGGTCACTTGTAAGACCTAAGAAAGGTTGCCTATAACCGGTTGGGGAGAATGCCCTTGCCACTTGGGACCCAGGAAGGGTCATTTGGGGTTGATGAGTGCTTCAGCCAGAAGCAAAGCAGCATATCTCTGCCAAAAGATCAGGCCTGAAGGAGCACATCTCTGCGAGGCACCGATGGATGCACTGGTGCAAGAGAATGCCCCTACCTGTGTATTGTTCTGGAACTCTGTGTTTTGGATTTTGCTCTGTATCTGCTCTAAAAAAGAAATTGAGGATTCCAGGGAAGGTTGAAACTTCACACTCTATAGAGAAGTAAATAAAAATATAATATATATAAATGAAGAAGGTCTGTGGGAAACTGCAAAAATAAATGGAAGAGTAAAAGTTTTAGGAAGGAATTACGTGGTGTTAGTTAATAATAGAAGGTATAAGGCATGGAGATGTAATCTTGGTGGATATCAGAAGGTGTATGAAAGAAAGAATAGAGGATTTGTGAGTGTTGCAGAATGTCTGGAAATGAAGGTTTTGAGAAGCCCAGTGGATATCAGAAGGGAAAGGATTTTCCTTCATGCTTTGTATTTTTGTCCCTACCTGATCCCTCCAGAATTTGGCATTCTGAAGGAGTGAGTGAAGACATAAGGTTTCTTTGCATAAAGCCAATAAGATCAGTTGCTAATAGTGGTTTTGTTAACCAAGACTTTGACTGGAATGTCACGTCTGAAGGAGGCATGTATGGGTTCTGGTCATCACCAGAAAGCCCTGAGGTACTGGGATTGACTTGTGAAGCTAGTGTAAGCCCACGAGAAAATCCTGGTACTTTGGTTTGTTGTACAGTTCATGGCAGTCTTTCCAGGGAAGGAACGACGGTTGCTTTCCTGAAAGATGGCCAAAAGGAACCTGTAAGCACACCGGATGCCTCAAGGATTTGAGTGAAACGACTGGTACAGGCGAAGCCAGATGGTGGATGTGTGGCTCTGCTTCTGTGCTCTGAGGGGTGGACTGAGAAGTCAATCTAAAGGTTCCCTGTGTGAGTTCCAGCAAAGCAGACTTAAAGATCATAAGTGATCCAGGCTGCTCTTGGTGTGTTTATGCAAACGAACAGTCAAAATGAAAAGCGGAACTCAAAGTAGTCCCTTTAGTAACAGTGAGTGTGATCTTAAGGAGAAAAATTGTGGTTCAAGGAAGATTACAATGCTCAGTATTGGACACCAGAATGACGCAGCTATCTGTCTTGAAAGCGTCTTTTTGTTTGAAAGTTGAAACTGGTTTTGTAATATCATCAGAGATATACAATTTACAGGTATGGAGAACCTGTCAAATTGCCATTGCTAAATGTCATTGCAGGAAGGACCTTGCAACTGAATGTCTTCCCAAAAGACAGTCTCACAGGCACAGAGACTAGTTTGGAGACTATTGTGTGAATTAACCTGTGTGTTCTTCTGTTTTCATAGGACGTATGCTTATGACTTCATTATCTGAGTGATTGGTTGCAATATAGGCCTCACTTAAGGAGCCCATTCTTCATTATCACCCCCTGAAACTCGACAGTTTGGCTGAACTGAGTGGTTGGGTTGATGAGCAGTTCGGACGATCTGTGGGCTTCACTTTAGAACTGATGTTCCCTTTTCTGTCTTGATGGCTTGGACAGGAAGGGTTCAGATATCTGAAAGGAGAGAAATCCTAATATATTCCCCTCAGCCCAAGTGAAGTATAATGGGCCACAAGAGTTTCGGATAGGTGTAGCATGCCTTGTACACCTTCCTCCAGATAAGCCATTCTTTACTTAAGTTCCTGCCTTTGTCATTTAGTGGTTATGATTTAATTGTGCCTTCCATCTCTTTCCAAATCTGTCAATTCCAGAATATGACCAGGATGCCAACGGTCCAGTAATGCCAGCCTTTGGACACCAAGCCTGCAACTTCCTGGTGACAGCCAACTGACCAGGATTCTGTAAGGTCCTTCCCCTTATAGGAAGGACTCCCTCTGTGCTGCACCCCCCCCCCCTTCAGGGCACCCCTGACCCATGGGTAGGTAGGACAACGTCCATTTCTGGCTGGAAGTAGTTACAAGAAGATAAGACCTTCATCCATTGTCCTTTAAAGGAATTTAAAGTGGGTGTATATCTGAAATGAGAGATTGTTGCAGGGTGCAGCCAAGAGGGGGGACCCCAAATGGGCATTTAAAATGGGGTCCAGAACTCAAGGCACCCAGGAGATTTTAAGATGTCTTCACCCCTTCCCCCACAGGTGTGAGTTGGGGGAAGGACAAACAGAGCAAGAACATGCAGGGCTGTTTTGTACAGCAACAGCTTTACAGCTAATCCATGGCATAGTCATTTGACATACCTATAGCCTTGGCTGGTCACTTAGGTATGCTGAATAGCTGTGGCCATGCTCTGGGCCAGGGAGATAAAGAAAGACTCCCCCTGCCCAAGATGTGACTGGGAAGCAGGTCTCCTGAGTTACAGCACCTGTGTGGGAGCTCAGAGAAGATTGGCTCCATAACATGGAGCCACACCTGCCCAGACCCATGATGGCAGCCGGACAGGAGCTGGTACTGGCCTGTCCAGGATCTGCAGGCCGTCAGCGAAGCAGCCATCACCCTCCACCGGTCATCCAGAACCTGTACACCCTCCTGAGCCAGCTTCCCCCAACAGCAACGTGGTTTACCTGCCTTGATCTGAAGGATGCCTTCTCCTGCATTCCTGTGGCACCTTCCAGCCAAACCATTTTTGCCTTTGAATGGAAAGATCTGCACACAGTGGTCAAGACTCAGTTGACCTGGACTGAACTGCCCCAGGGGTTTAAGAACTCCCTAACCTTATTTGGGGAAGCCCTAGCAGGAGACCTGAAGCCCCTCACTAAGGGGGGCCAGACCTGACAATTCTGCAGTACGTGGATGACCTCTTCCTGGTGGCCCATCCCAGGAACAGTGCTGGGAGGGAGCGCACAGGCTGCTGAAGTGCCTGACTGAATTAAGGAAAGAACACCAGAAGCACATCCTGAACACACTCCTATTCTTCACGTTGAGTTGCAGAGGGTACGCGCTGTGTATCTAAAGTGCCCCCACAGCCGTCCTCACAGTCCTCTGTCATGACCCTTCACGGTGCTCTGTCAGGTTCACCAGCCCCAGCAGCCTACGAGCTTCTTCGGGGTTCTGGTGCATCACCCAGCGCAACGTTCAGCAACCAGGCTTGTCGGAAGTACTCACGGTATGATCAGGGGCACAGACAGAAAATGGAACCTTAGCTAAATTCTACCAGGAAACTGGCCTGCCCTGGACAGACTTGCTGCTGCTAGCATTGTCTAGGTTGCAGGAGTCACCCCTTGGATCCACTACAGCCGGGCCAAAACAGCAGCAGATCCCGAGGACCTGAGGACTAGGCCTGCACCTAGAATACGCACGTTGAGGCACTGGAGGACTCCAGCCAGTAAAGAAGACACCAAGGAATGGACCATTGTTCCATAAGGTACCTGACTTTAATTGGTACCTTCACAGGAGCATTGGGAATTGGACTAGTGACTGTGCCCCTGCAGAATGGAATCCCGCGGAGCAGATCACCCTAGGAATAGTTTATCTCTGTTTGGTCTCTGCATTTGGGTTTGTTGTATGCTTTGCTTAACAAATGTGGCCCCTGTCTCAGCCCCAGCCTACAAATGTAATACCCCCAGGCATAGGATTATGCTCAGCGGTAGAGTGGTCTCTTACTATCTCCCAAGGTCAGCTTTTAGCTCCTCCACTGACATGCCATCAGGTTGCGTTCAGCCACAGCAATCCCTCTGCACTTGGAGAGGGAAGGTATACCAGACTGGAGTGATATCCAGGACCATAGGATACCAGACCAGGAGGTGTCAGGCATATGGGACCCTGCATCCTCTGGACCTTGGTCCAGCACCTGGGGCCACAGTGACTCGTAGGGCAGCCACCAAAGTGTTAGCCCTCCAGTGGTACCAACACCAGTATCAGCAGTTGCAACCCTCTCAAGGACTTCAGCCATATAGCCAGGTATATAGTGATGCTAAAGGGATAAAAACAGCTTATAGCATCAAAGTGGGGAATGTGATGGGACATAGCTGAAGAATAGCCATTGTTAGGTAGGAGCTGACCAGCCACTGTTCCCAGACAGTAGCCTTTCCCCGATAAGCAGTTGTCTCAAGGCCAAAACACTAACCTTCGCTTCTGCTTCTGCATGCTTACTTTGAGCAGTTGTTCCCCCCTCCCTTTTTGCCTTGTAACAAGCATATACAGGAAACCGCAGCTTGAGCTCATTGCCCAGAATTTGGATTATTTATCTCCTCTGGGTCCACATGCGTGAATAAACCCCACTTCGCAAACTCCGAGGCTGTCTGAGTCATCTTTTCTGTAACAGTATGATTGCTGAGTCATGGACTTACTTTCTGGCAGAGGTTTCTTCAGATCACTCGTGTCTAGAAATTGTGTGTGTTAGTTTGCTAAGGCTGCCATATTGATAGGGGACTCAAAACTTGGAAAATTTTAGCTTAAGGTGAATAGCCATAAATCTAGCAAGTAATGTATATGTTAAGCTCTTTGTTTCAGAAACTACAGATAAAGCCCATCTGGCCCCTGAGTAAAAGTGGCTGACCTCCTGGGGTGCTGGCTAGAGATTACCATTTGGAGACATCCATATGGGGAAGAAGCAGGCGACTACCCTCCCACTTGGAGACAGCTAATTGCCATGGATAGAAGTGCTGCAGCTGGGAACTTCAAGGACTCTCTCTCACTGACTTCTTTTTTGTCTTCCCCAAGCCCCTTATAAAAGATCTGACCAGGAAAGAAAGGGGAAGATGGTTTATTAGAGTATGAACCCGCCATCTTCTCAGATCTCCAGCCACCTGAATAAAGCGCCTATAAAAGATTCAATCACTGTCATTGCTTATTGGATTTGGTAGTGACAGGCAGCCTGAACGCTGGTATCTTTTCCAGTTACAATATCACCCTGCCCTCTACCCACCGCCCATGTCAAATTCATATATTGTGACTGTATTTGGAGATGTGGTTTTATACAGAGAAAATTAATGTAAAGTAAGGTCGTTAAGGTGGGCTCCACTGCAATATGACTGGTGTCCTTATAATAGGATATTAGGACACAGATATACACAGATGGACAACCATGTGAGGACACAGGGAGAAGACGGCCATCGGCAAGCCAAGGAGAGAGACCTCAGGAGAAACCAGCATGGCTGACATGTTGATCTTAGACTTCCAACCTCCAGACTGTGAGAAAATAAGTTTATATTGTTTGACCACCACCCAGTCTGTGGTGTTTGTTACATTATCCTAAAATAACACTATGGGAATTCAGTTTTTCTCTTTCTTACAAGAAAGAAGACTGAGTAGCACCTATACCCTGAGTATGATGATTAAAATGTAGATTCCAGCCCTGGCTGAGTAATTCATTTGGTTAGAGTTTTGTCCCAATACACCAAAGTTGTGGGTTCATACAGGGCACATACAAGACTCAGCCAATGAATGAATAAATAAGTGGAACAATAAATCAATCTCTCTCTCTCCTTCCCTCTTCCTCTCTATAAAATCAGTAAACAAAAAAATGTTGAATTCCATTTGAAATTAATCTGTGACTGTGAATTCAAGGTTGCCTCTCTAACACATTTTACTGTCTGATCCTTTGATACTTCTTTCCTTCTAACCAGAAACCACAAACAAGCTCACACTGAGGAGTGGACCCTGTGGGTGCTTAGTGGGCAAAGACTGTCCAAGTTACCACTGCTTCTGAAGGCTCTGAATGTGCCGAGAATCATCCTTAAAGATGACCTGCTTCTTTATTCATTATTTTCCTTCCTCCTAGCAACATGAAAAATTTATTTCTCTTCATCTTGGCATTGACAAAAGGCAATTCTTTGCTAATTTGAAATGTGATAAAAAATGCACAAAAAGGTTTCTGATAAACACTCTTTGCTAATCAGGTGTTTAGAAATCTTATTGTATCAAAAGAATTTGATATTTCTTTCCATGCCTTTTATTTTCTCTAATAGAGATTATTTTCTCCACAAAAGTGCATTCTTGATAATTGCTTTCTCCATGTCACTTGAACAACTACTAGAAATCATTGATTTAAATTATAATGTAATTATATAACTTGCACCAAACATTTAAGATTTTTGTACAGAAATTCATTGGGTATACAAATAACTAGGCCCATCACAAACTTTTTGAAAATTTTGATCATGCAGTTTTCTATGTAGTTAATAAATATTTTGTTTGTGATTCCTGCTTTTAATTATCACATTGACTTTACCACTAAAAATTATAATTTAATTATATTAATTTTCTCTAATATATAGTTACATTTTCAGTAAGCTTTCTTTCTCCCCAAATAGTAAACATTTTCTTTTAACATAAGTGAGTCATGCAAACCCTTATGCGTATTTTGCTGTTAGTTGCAAGTGAAATTTAAACAAAAATAGCTCACATTGCACTATGCAAAAAAATGAGGAAGGATGACAGATGTTTAGGAAATTAATATCGCAAGTAAATGCATCCTCTATTGACTCTGAAAATGGGAAGAACAAGGAAGAAAAAGTATGACCCTTTCACATTCCTCAGCTCTATTTTGCATATGCTGGTCATGCCGACACCAAATGGTCTCTTAAGTTCATTAATTCATTATTCGTTACCAGTTTGTTCCATTTAAAATTTTATTGCATTTGAGGTCCGAAATGCCACAGCAGATGTTGGGTCATGACAATTTAAAGAAAAAGTCCTACTACAAGAGAAAGAAATATCAATGGGCAGTGAAAGAATACCTGGTGCACAGATGCCCACCACCCAGCAAGAGGAAGAGTTGGGCCCGACGGCCTGTCAGGAGGTGCTCCCACTGCGCCACCAGGTGGACAGACTCTGGTATAGGCAGATGAGAGGAAACTGTGCTTCCAGACTGGAGCTATTGGTTTGCAGGGGCCTTGGGGAAGCGCCATCAGCAGCAGTAACACCAACCGAAAGCTTGTTAAAATGTGAATTCTCAGGTGCCACCCATCCTGTTGGATCAGAAACTGTAGTAATGTTCTGCCATATAATCTTTGGCTTTATTTCTTCAGGTTCAGACTGAAACCAAAACCAGCAGGTTGTTACAGGATCATAGGACATGTAGCACATGAGTGAGGGAGAACTCTCACCCAATCACAGCATGGAATCAAAGAGACCAGATCCAACTGTTTCCTTCCAAACTGTATATTGATTACTGGGCTGTGGTAGTCTTTGCCTTCCAATTCTAAGTAGGAGTCTTAAAACTGCAAGATGACTTCAGAACAATAGCTTTTAAATGTGTTGCCACTAGATCTCTTTAATTAGGGAATGTGTAATTTCACTTTTCTTATCTGGTTTCCCTTTTTCTTTTGCCATTATATACTTTAAAAATGCCATTAAAGAATAACAAATTGCAATTTGTAATGAACTAACAAGCAAAATAATCACAGATTCATAGATAGAGAGCAGACTGACAGCTGTTGGGAGATATTTGGGGGGTGTTTAATGGTGGTAGTAGAGGGGTTGAGAAAAAAAATTTTACAGAAGGAAAAAAGCTCATGGACATGGACAACAGTGTGGTGATTGCCAAGGGGAGGAGGATGGGGGAGGTGAAAGACAGTATGGGATACAAATGGTGATGGACAGAGATTTGACTTGGGGTGGTGATTTGGACAGAGATTTGACCGTGTACAGATAATGTGTTGTGGAGCTGTGCACCTGAAACCTGTATAATTTTGTTAACTAGTCTCACCCAATACATTCAATAAATAAATTCAATAAGTAAATAAACTGGAAAAATTGCATTTTTAAAAAACATTCTTTGGGTACAAAAGTGAGACTTCCATATATAGAAACAGAACTTTTTTAAAAGCAGGTCTAGAGTTGTGTTTGCAGCCTCCATCACTCTCTAATACCAGCACTCCCTTCAGTTCCCTAGGAGGTCCGGAAGAAAGAGAAGGGTTGGTAAGTAAAGAGGTCTCTATACCATGGCTTGTATAAAGCACACTGTCTACAAATTGGTGGTAAAGCAGGGGGGAAGCAACTAGCCACCAAAGGTTCTCGCAAGAGTGCATTCTCTACTGGAAGAGTGAAGAAACCTCATCATTACAGGCCTGGTACTGTGGCACTTCGTGACATTAAACGTTATCAGAAGTCCACTGAACTTCTGATTTGCAAACTTCCCCTCCAGCGTCTGGTGCTAGAAGTTGCTCAGGGCTTCAAAACAGATCTGTGTTTCCAGAGTGCAGCTATAGGTTTGCAGGAGGCAGTGAGGCCCACTTGGTTGCCCTTTTTGAAGACACCAGCATATGTGCTGTCCATGCCAAATGTAACAATTATGCCAAAAGACATCCAGCTAGTCCATTGCATACATGGAGAACATGCTTAAGAATCCACTAGATGGGAAACATTTCATTCTTTAAAAAAAATTCTCCTCTTCCTGTTATTGGTATTTCTGAATGTTAGATATTTTTTTCCCATGGGGTCAAAAGGTACCTAAGTATATGAATTCAAGTGGAAAATAGGGGACAGAAATCAGGTATTGGCAATTTTTCCATTTTCATATACATTTTTTAAATTAGAGTACTTATTTATTTATTTTAAAGATTTTATTTATTTATTTTAGACAGAGGGAGGGAGAAAGAGAGAGAGAGAGAGAAACATCAGTGTGCGGTTGCTGGGGGCTGTGGCCTGCAACCCAGGCATGTACCCTGACTGGGAATTGAACCAGTGACCCTTTGGTTTGCAGGCCAGTGCTTCATCCACTGAGCCACACCAGCAAGGCTAATTTTTTTTTTAATATAATTGCAGAGACATAAAGCATTAATACAAGTCAAGATGTTTCAGTGAACAAGTTTCAGCAGTTCAACTTTATATTAATATAAATAAACCTGTTAAATTTTTCTGGACAATGCCATCATTTGGATTTTTTAAAAACAAGTAAATTTCTTATTGAGATCAACTAAATAGTGTTTGTAGCATTTTTGTGATACAGTAGATTCCATCCATTCACTATACTTTTCTGAGTTGTCCTACATGCAAGTGGGTTTTTAATGTTGTCTGTCTTCTATGCTGTTCCTATAAGTTTGCTATTAAAATACATTAAATTATAAAGAAATCAGATCTAAGAGAGAAATGGATAAAACATTTAAGATGGCACCCAACTGTCCAAATCTAATAGTTGCTTCTTTTTCATACCTGTCTTATAATCACAGATGTGCCAGGTAAATTTAGAGATGTTGATGTAAGAGGCCAAGCAGTGTGAGAGAAGGGAAACAACTGATTTTTCTCAAAAATAACTCTTAAAGAAATGGAAACTCATTTGTGCTTTGAAGAATTGTTTTACTGCTCAAGCTCCATCAGAAGTCTCACTAAAAAGCAGGGTTCTTCAAGTCAGGAGCAGGTATTTCTGCCTGTAAGAAAGCTGGGTCCTGGCAGATGGACAGCACTGCTTCTATGGAGGAGAGAAGAATGGGCAGCCACCTGGCTGCAGGTGGAGAGTGACTATGAGAACATGCAGGGTAAGTGTTCCATCTTCCTTCCAGATGGCACACTAAAAGAAAATGGATTCATTAGTGAGTTAGCTCACACTGCTGTGCAAATTCCTCACCTGAAGGATTAACAGTCAAAGAGAGATAACAGACTTTATCTTTCTGAGATCTTTAAGAGAGAGACGCAGGAATGTGGCAGTAGCAAGCAGCCTAGTTTGGGATATCACAAAATCTCCACATAAAAACAGAGAAGCTAGAAAACAAAATAAAAAACCCATGATCGTTCCTTACAACAAAACTATGTGACAAGCTATCCTCACAAACACCAAAATAAAAACAGGGTGAGGACAAACCACCAACGCCCTAGAAGTTCAGGCACAGGCAGCTGCAGAGGCAAAAGCAGAGGGCAGACACCAGCACCTGGTGGGTCAAGCACAGAAAAGCCTTGAGGACCCACCATGATCACCACCACACACAGGTGGCTGCTGGAGAGGGGGAGAGTTGCCCAGTCCCCAAATGAAATAGGCAAGGGACCTAGGTGAGGGCTGCAGGACAGCAAGTCTCTCAAAACAGGGTGGGGAACTTCCTTCCAGGGAAGGCCTCATACTGAAGGAAATGGGAGGTATGGGATTGGGCACACAAGGGGCAAGAGAGATAAGGAAAAGAAAGGATCATGATACGAGAGGAGGAGGGGTTCCAAAGACAGGATATCTCAAAAGAAAGTCTCCACTACTCAAAATCAATAGGAGGAAAACCTAGGGAAGTGAGGACAAGCCTTCATCTAAAAGTTCAGGAGAACTGTCCCAACCCGTTAGTCAGGAGTCCTCTGCAAAGTGAAAGGTTGCCAGTTGGATTCCCCATCAGGGCACATGCCTGGGTTGCAGGTTCAGTCCTTAGTTGGTGCCTATGAGAGGCAACCCACTGATGTTTCTCCCTCGAGTAGATGTTCCTCTTCTTCTCTTTCTCCTTCCCTTCCCCTCTCTCTAAAAATAAATAAATAAAATCTTTTTAAAAATAAAGTAAATAAAAGTTCAGGAGAACTAATCTCACATCAAATCAAGCCACCCACTCAATGTATTGGGCATTGTTCTGCAAACAGAAAGGTCCCTGGTTAAATTCCCTGTCAAGGCCCATGCCTGGGTTGCAGGCTAGGTCCCCTGGTTGGGGGCTTGCAAGAGGCAACTGATTGATGTTTCTCTTACACATCGATGTTTCTCTCTCTTTCTCCCTTCTTACCCCTGCCTCTAAAAAATAAATAAATAAAATCTTTTAGAAAATAATCAAGCCACCAGAGTCTATGACATTAATTCTCCTACAATATTACTAAAGGGAAAAAGCAGACAAGAGGAGAATGTCTGCCCTAAGGGCCTTTGTCAGAACTGCTCCCTGTAAACTTAAGATGGGAAATTCCTTTTATCTTCCCATAGCTAGCTTATTAACACTCAGATTTCAGTTTATTAATTCTTTTTATCCTAATATGAGTACATTTTTTTCAATGCTTTTAGAGAGAGAGAAATATCAATGGGAGAGAGAGAAGGATCTATTGGTTGCCTCCTGTATACCCCCAGACTGGGGATTGTACGCACTCAGATGCCCAGATCCAGGGTGGAATCCTCAACCTAGGTGTGTGCCTTGACTGGGAATTGAACCTGTAATCTTTTGGTAGGGGACAATATCCAACCAACTGAGCCACACTAGCTAGGGCCAAATTTCAGTTTAAACATCAGCTCATTGGAGGAAGTGTTTGCAGGTTCCAGAGCAGTTTATTGTGTCAACTGCCCAGAGTCTGTGATGGGGCACCTGGAGAAGCTGAGAAATCATGGCTTACCACAGCTTTCTGGAGCAGCCCATCTGCTACCGCACCTGGAACAAGGACTGCACACAGATTGACAACTGTCCCAACCATCAGGAGGTGCACAAGCTCAAGGAACAGTATGGGCCCCTAAGAGTAAGTACATCTATACCTACCACTCAGGCCATAATGCCTATGTGTGGATGCTGAACGGTGGCACAGGGAAGCCCACATTCATCATCCTGTGAATTAACCTGGCTGCTTGTTGTGCACACTGGGTCCCCAAAGAACAAGTACGCTGAGGGCAGCAGCTCCTGTGTCATCTCCATCTGCTTTTTCCAGCAGGAAAATGATTGGTGGGTGTGCAAGTACTTTAGGATGCACATTTGCTCCACTGTCCTCCATCTGGACAGGTACCCCAACAATGAGCTCCTGGCCAACAGCTCCTAAGGTTTCAGGTACCGGATCTTCTCAACCTACACCAGGAGGTGGAAGAGTGACCGGCATCCACTCCCCAGGGCTACAGAATGCCCGTCAGGGAGCTGAAACTCAAGTCCAATAGTACCTGCAGCTGGGTGTATGCTGTCTGCAGCCAAGAGGCCTCAGTCAGCCATGGCAGCACCATGTGCCTACCTGGCCTACACTGACAAAAAGGTGGCCTTAGTGACTCTGGCCTCTGGAATGTTGCTGCTGCTGGCCCTGATCTTCATCACAAAAAACATGATGGTCATGGGCTACAACTGCTTCATGATGCTTTTTACTTGTGCCAGCGCCTCAGGGACACTGAGCTTGCATGGGCAGCTGGATGTGCCTAAGCAAAGTTCACAGCACTAGAGCCTCGACAGGAGGATAAGCTGTGAGGTCGGTGTGGACATTGGAGCAGGCCTGGGCTCACTGCACAAGAACAGCATTGGTCACATCTCAGAGCTCAGTGGGGGTAAGGCCAACTGCTTGCAGTTCTGCACTGCCATTATGGAGGGCAGCATGAACATCTGCGCTGTGAAAACCTTGCAATCAGCCTTGAAGGACGACCCCAAAATCAAATGACCAGTGAAGAGAATTGGCTTCATGCCAGTGCAGGAGTCAATGAGGTTAAGCTCACTTTGCTGAATGTTTCTAGGGTATTATTTTGGTTCCCCACAGGAGAAAGGGAAGGGATGAGTAGGAAACTCTGCTTACCTATTTGAAAAAATAGTGGCTTTTTCTTAAAGGAATAACTTAATTTATTGAAATGAGAGAAAAAGAAAGAAGGAAGGAAGGAAGGCACTGTGCTGGTAATGAACTGCTTTGAAATGGAGAGATAATAAAAATGCAATTGTAAGTAATAAATAAATAAATAGCAATTGATCAAAAGCCCTACCCATAACCCCATTCTAAATTACTTAGCCTTTATCAAATCACATTATTTTAGTTCTATGAATATTTATCAATATCTAATATTTTAAGTACTTTATTGAAAAAATATGAAAGAAAAATAAACACATGTATTGAGTTTGGCCAACAATTTCCTTAAAACAACCAACAAAATCAAGATCTGATCAAAGAAGAATGGACTTTAGTTGCCATGCAAGAGAGGCACTACACATTGCCCAATTGCTTCTTTGGAGCCACTTAACATGCAATGCAGAGTTTGCCAGGAAGAAGAGGAAGAGGAGAATCTTGATGAAGACTCTGCTTCAAAACCTCAGGTATGTGCCCTAGCTGGTATGGCTCAGATGGTTAGACCATGGTCCCATAGACCAAAGGGTCATGGGTTCAATTACTGCTCAGACAGGGTATACACGAAGGTTGTGGGATCAGTCTCGTCACATTTATGTTTCTCTCTCTCTCTCTGAGCAATAAAAGGATACAAAATAAAACAAAAAACAGCCTCACATACGTGTTGGTGACATGTCTACTAAACTTCACAATAGAAATGTACACTTAGATAACTCAAGGGGTCCTGGGGATCAATTCTTCTTACTCCACTGGTCAGAATGGGGGCTAATGGTTCCAGTTGTTGAGGGAGTCTTGAAATAAATTTCACTTGCCAATGATCCAGTGGGACTCCAGGCCCACGGCACATGCCGTTAGTAATTCATGGTTACTGAGTTTAGCATTGGAATGATTGCCCTCAGGAATTGCAAATCCCAATAGCAGCTGTTCCTTAAACTAGCTCAGGAGGGTCTAGCAGAAGTCTTCTTGATAGTGTATCCCTGGAAGATACACACACACCAGTTCCACCAACAAGGTCTAAAAGATGTGTTGATGACATCCGTACCCATTGTCAGTTTGTCATATTAAAAACTAAACAAAGACTCAGGATTTTGCAAAATTATAGTGTTTTTATCGTAAACTAAACTCTGTGATAATTCAAAATTTAACCATTTTCCTTATTGAAGCAAATGAATATACTCTCCTGCCCTCCAGCCTAGCACACCGCATGTAGCTATAAAATGAAACAGCTCTTAATCCCCTTTGCACCCTCACAGTTTAACATCACCCCCTATGCTCCCCAGCAAAAGGCCAAATGTGATCAGAAGGGCTCTGGTTTTTAATTTCAATGTTTCTGGTTGTATTTGGCTTGCTTGTTTGTTTTGTTGATTAGGGGTTGCGGAGAGTAGGGGGAAGTGGAGACAGCTATACATGAACAACAATTTAAAAATTTTTTTAAAAAGGCTCTGGTTTCATGGATGTGAGTTAAAGTTTAGGATGAAGATGACACACAGCAAAAGAAAACTCAGATGTAAATCTACACAATAAATTGTTGAGATAACCCCACCCCATTTATCTGTTCCCACTCAGCCCTGAGAGCACTAGCAGCTAGGCTTCCTGCCAGGTACAAAGAGAAGATGTAGGGATTCTCTCTAGAAAATTGATCCACGAAAAAGGAAAAAATTATAGATACTGGAGGTAAGAGTCCTCTCCATTGAAATGGTTCATCTGCACCTGAAACAGAGAAGCCCACACACAGCAACCCCCATCCAAGCTTCCAATTGTGTGTTTAGCACCTCACTCTTAAACGTGACTATTTGAGGATCAAGTAGTTGAAGGAAGACTCTAACCTAAAAGACACCAACCTACATAGTTTAAAATAATAGTTTAAGGTGCAAGAGGGAAACAGATGGGAGCAGAAAAAAAAATCTGAACACTACAATGTAGTACGTTTAAGCAATAAAAAAAAAACACTGACTCCATGACACAATAATGAGAAGTTATTCAAATAAATTTCTAGAGAACAAAAAAAGCACTTTAAAATAACAAAATATACTAGATATTTTAAAAAATAAGATGAAGAATCAGAGTGAAAATTTTTAAAACTTCACAAAGTGGAACAATAAGATGAAAACCAAGAGAAGACAATAAAGAAAGTAGATTGGTTTGAGAGGCCAAAGTCAAAATAATAGAGTCTAAAGTTGAGGGCCAAGAAACCAGAGAGGAAGTTATCAGCAAAGAAGAAAAAAATTATTTTCTAACATGAAAAGACATGAACTCCCAAACTGAAAACAGCCAGAAAATGCACAGCAATATAGATGTAATCTGATATGTACACACAAAACAACACAAAAGAGGAAAGAAAACTTTAGAAGACTGGTTTTCTTCAGAAAGATAAATAACCAGTTATGTACAAAGCATTGGGGATTAGGATGATATTGAATTCTAATCAGCAACTATAAATTAAATGATCATGAGAGTTGCCTTCAAGATTCTGAAGGAATATGACTTCCAGACACGTGGCCTCAAAAAATTAGCTCCTGTTCTTAGAAATCTACTTGAGATACAAAATAATTTTTAAAAAGATAAGAAAATAATGATATAAGTTCTGAACACTGTAGTCTATGATATAGGAAAGAGGGGGAAGAAAACCCCAGGAGGATGGAGAGGGAAAAGTCCAGAAAAAAACAGTGGGAAGAGAAGCCTAGAGAGCAAGAAATGCAGATGAGAGTGGGGGCAGTGAGGCCTCCAGGAAAAATATCTCAGGGAAAAAGAGAAGGAAGGGGAAAGAGGAAACAGAATATTTGATGTGTTCGGTGGATATGATGATCAGAGGGGTGGAGAATTAATGAATGATTTATGCATAAAAAATGAGCCTGGAGAAAGGAAAGTTGTACCATAAAGAGAACATATTCAGGATACATTGCATATTGTGATAATTTATTATTTATCATGATAATGTAAATACTATAATTTACCCAGAAATTATGATATTTTATGATGAAAGAATGGAAATAAAAAATATTGAAGAAATGCCAAAAAATTACATTCTTTTTTGCCAGAATAAGAAGTTTACAGGCTAATATATAGAACTAGATATCAAGAAATAGCACTACAAAATTATCACGTATAAATATAGACATAAAGTCATAATAAGCTCCTAGAGTTTTAAATCATGCTTCTGAGGAACAAGGACTAGTAATGTGGAGGGTTTAATAATGTGGAGCAGGATACTGCTTGTTTTCTTTAGAAGTATTGGGAAAAAATTCACTGTTTAAAAATGGGTACATGTAATATTATAATAAAATCAGAACAAACACTAAAAACCCCTCCAATCTTCTTGACATTTAACTGTCTGATATTTAAATCTGAAATCATGCTTAGAATGGCTTTTCCCCATCGCAAAACTTTTAGAATATGAAGTATTTTCCTAAATCTTGCCCATCTGGAATTCACTTTAGCAGTGTGTAGAAGAGACCTATTTGTTGAGATTTTATTTTCTGTTATGCTTTGTTGTTAAATTGACATAGAGGAAACTCCTTCCCCATCCCTGCTCCATCAGGCATGATTCTCTGGAAATTGTCTTAAATAACATTATATCGTGCCCAAGTGCCCACCTGGGCATTGCCAAGGTCCAGTCTTGGCGGGTCTCAGGGTCCCTGAAGGAGGAAGGGCTCAGGGGAAGTGAATGGAATGAGACACCAGGTGGGGTGCCGGAGGACAGCCAGGCTCTCTGGGCCTGACTGACTCACCGAGAAGAATCAATCTTTATTTTTATAGGGGAGGTTATACAACATTCAATGTAGCAGGTGCACAGTATGATTATTAAAACAGAAACAGTTACCATAGAAATAACTTCAAAAAGTACAGGAGGTCCCACAGATCAACCATGTTAAACAAAGGTTATTTTGATCAAGAGGGTTATCAATCAGATAGCCAATGAAGCTATATGGGCACAAACTTTCAGGTGTCAATTAGTAACTAGGTGTCTATTAAGATTCTAGGGATTGGTCTAAGTTAAAAGGGTGCAAGGGGTGATTTATAGGTTATATAGAAATTAGCTATTGTCCATTGAGGTTAGATTTGTCTTGGTTAGGTAACTGGTTTCCTGCCTAGGTCTTTTGATTTATACATCTTGGAGGGGGGCATGTTTTGTATTCGTTTCCATGTATTGAGATTATTATATTCAACTAGAACTCCTTGCTTCTTTACCCACCTGGTCCCATCAATAAACATTCCTGTCCAGGGCATGGGAGGGGTAGTGGCTCCAATAAATCTTGAGCTTTTAAGTGGTGACTCCCTAAGGGACATTTCTAGCAACAGCTTCCTCCAGTGTTCTGGCAGCTGGTCTGCCCGGAGTTTAATTTTGTCCTTAACTTTCCAGGTTGGGGAAGTAGGCAGCATTAAGGATTTCTGTTTTGTGGTCAGCAAGTCATTTCACACAGAATCAGAGGCATCATGCAGATTTTTTTTGTTATAATTCACAGGTATGTAAAAATCCCACCACCTATTGCTAGCAGGGACAGGCATATAGGAGGAGATATACAGGAGATCCGGCCACAGTCACCTCTGCTGTGCAGATGCATCTCATCCAACCTGACTGTGTCAAGGGTCAGCTGTTGGTCGGCTCTCGAGAGGGCATGGGCCCCCTTGCTCCTCACAAAAGAGAAAGGGTTTTGGAGAGGGTGATGACCAGAGTCCAGAAGCTGAGGGCTCTAGTGACTTTTCAGGAGGTAGAAAAATGGGACTGTGATGAAGAGATGTGAGGGACCTGCAGTCAGGAGCCTCAGGTTTCTGACTCGAGAACGCAGATAACAACTTTATCTTGAGTGCTGCACCCTGAGCTGTCGCACTCCCCAGTGTGTTTTCATGGTTTCCCATTCATTGTTCTGCTTGTTTCCCCAGAATCTTATCTTTGGTAGCTCAACCTAGAGGTTTCTTTCAGGGGATGGGAAGGGAGGGGTGAAATTTTCCTATAAGAGGCTTAATTACGGTTAATCATCTTAAACACACATTAAAAAAACAGTAATCTTTGGATCCTCATTTATTAAGTTCTCATGTTGGAAAAGCTTTTATTTGTTGTGTCTAGTAAGCTATGCTCAAGGAAAATCTAGTTCCTTTGTGTCCTGGGTCTTTATGTTCAAGCTCATCTTCAGAGGACTATCGGGCAATTTGATACTTGCCTTGCTGTCATCATTCACTGACTTCTCAGCTACATGTCGAATAAACATCCTTTGAAATTTCTCAATATTTTTTCAACTGCTTTAAATTTCTGAAAAATAAATTACCACTTAAAAACACATAAAAACATATTTATAAGGACAAACACTTTCCTTTTTGCCTCAGGCTTAGTATGGTTTAGCATGGCACTGTGAGATCTTGTCCTTAATGTTTTCCTCATCATGGGTTTTGGGTTTTTTTGTTTTTATTTTGGTTTTGGTCTGTCATTGTTTTATTTTTTGCATTACTACTTATTTTTAAAATACTACATTAAAATATTATTCACCTTGAACACTGAATTTTTTGGCATCCTATTAAATTTTGCCCCAGGGGAATGCCTCACTCTACTCACCCTAATCCCAGCCCTGTTCTGTGTTCATCCAGTCATCCACACTCCTTCTCAGCTGGCCTCTAGCTAGCCTTTCCTGCTCACCTGTGAAACTGCCTGGAGCCATAGAGGGAGGCCTAGGAAGCAGCCCTCACCACCCATTCCATAGATTCCAGGGTATGCTCCCATATTCCCAGCTGCACTTCAAACACAGGACAAGGGAGATCCATTTGGGGAAGTTAATTAGTTCAACTGGTCATCCTGAATGTTCACTATGTGCAAGGCTCTCCAGGAAGTTGGTTCTCCCAGAAGGGATATGCTGACAGCCTGGACAGGAAAAGGAACTTGAGCTGGAAGAAGTTACAGAAGAATGATCTTTGCCCTTCAACAACCCTAAAAAAATTTTTGAGAACCATGTCTTTCAGCGAGGAAGTTAAGGCAGGAATTAAGAAGGAGGAAACTCTGGAGGTGCCCCAGGGCTAAAATAAAGGACATAGATACAAGACAGAGAGACCCTGTTCTAAGGTCAGTTGTTCCTGCTTTCTGGAAAAGTGCTGAGTCGTGGTGAATCATGAATGTGCATGCCCAGAAGATGCTACATGACCCCTGCTTCATTATAATAGCATTATAATAAATTAACATTGTGTGACCTCCTTCCCCAGTGGCCAATCAAGGAAAATCATAGGAGACCACTTGCGCAGTAGTTTTAAAGTAATATAACTACTTGTACATGTGCAATAATATAATAGGGTCCAGAACCATGGGTGTCTGGGAATATAGGATAATAGGCCTAGCTGGGGGAAGGACACATGGAGCAGGGCCATTGAGATTATTTTGCAGGCCAGTTTTATATCTGATATGCAAAAACCATTATTTTGTATAGCAATAATAGCAGACTAGTCTTCTAGCCAGAATGGTGCCAGAAGGTATGCATAACTTTGACTCATGACATAACTAGGAGTCAGCTCCCTCTGCTTGCAGCACCTATGTGAGAGCTTGGAGATGGTTTGCTCCACACCTTGGGTCCATGCCTGCCCACACTTACTATGGCAGCCCAGAAAGGCTGAAAACTGCAGAAGTGCTGGCAAGTATAGACAATTGTAGGAGGAGTTAGAAATGGGGTTAAGGAGGAAGTTCTTGTCTGGGATTTAAACTAAAGGCGGGTCCCTACAAGGGAGTAGAGACAATGCAGGACAATGAAGGAGGATAATGCAAGAGCTTGTGGGGAAGAAAAGGAGTGAAAGGACTCTCACTGATGGGCTGTGAGAAGATGCCACGTGAATTAAGAACTGTAGATCGTAGTGACACAGCTGATGGTGCTGGAGACTGCAGAAAACTGGCCCAGCTGAGCACAGATGACTGAGAGGAATCTGGAGGAGTGAGCTGATAACTTCTGTTCTTTTTCTTCTGGAGGACAGTTCTTCTGATTGGCATGTTCTGAGACTGGCCTGCCAGGGCAAAGGGGAAAGGAAGGACTGTGTGTTTGTGGGTGTTTTAAGAAACTTTGGGATTTTAATGACGACATTCTGTCATTACTCTAAACCTAATAACTTTTAAATAGTTCCTTTTCTTTTTACCAAACTCTGGCATTGAGAGCCATAATTACTAAGGGCAGTGGGCAAAGAACTATAGTACAAAGAGACTCTGTGGTGGGTGGGGGCGGTTGGTGTCTAGTCACCCACCCACAGTCCGTTCTGTAGCAATAAGACCCCACCAAAACTAGCCAGGAAATATCTGCCCTATAAGGACACAATCCCTCCAGCCCCTGAAGTCAATTTCTGCTCGGAGTTGGCCTGTTCCCATGTTCTGTGGAGTGTACTATCACTTAATAAATATGCTCTCTCTGTTTCTGCTATTGAAAAAAGAAAGAGCTTGATGTGTTTGAGGAACAAATGTTAACCTTATTAGAATTTTCCCTCCTTTACTTAACTATGTATTTCTCTTTTGGCTGGTATAAAAATTATGCCATGAATGTCTCTATATTTAACTCCTGGCTATATTTCTAATTATAACCTTAGAAGTAGTCCAGCAGCCCTGGCCAGGTAGCTGAGTTGTTTAGAGTATTGTCCCAATACATCAAGGTTGTGGGTTGGATCTTTGGTCAGGGCCTATACAAAAATCAACCAAGGAATGCATAAATAAGTGGAACAATAAATCAATGTTTCTCTCCCTCCCTCCCTTCCTCTCTCTCTAAAATCAATAAATTAATTTTTTTTCAAAAGAAGTAGCCCAGAAAGGAAGATGTTGCTGACTCCATTGGAGGTAAACCTTTTCAGGCCAATGCATAGTTTCTTATTGCTTTCTAAAAATTGTACAAGTTTACTACATACAATATGAGTATAACAGTCCATCAGAAACTCACTTGTATTGAGTCTTAAATAATTCTAAACTTTTGTTCTTAAATAGGCTAAAGATGACATCTCATTATTTTTGTAAAATATTATTGGTTACAATTTGTATTTTATTCTTTGTGAAAGATCTGTACTGTTGTTTATAAACATTTTGGTGTTTTCTTATTAAAAACTGTTTCTTATCAAAGCTGTGAGTATATTAACGTTCTTTTTCTCATTTTAGTGATGCAGACTCCAGTCAGCAGGGTCTATGTGTTGTGGCTGCAACAAACAAATTCACATGGACTACAGAAGTCCTGTGGAGAAAAGGGACAGCACAGTCATTCTCTGAGTAAGAGAGGGCCCCGATGCCTGCCTGGACAGGTTTTTATTGCTTTTCTGGGAGCATTATATCTAGGATGGTCCTCATTTACTATGCACAAGTTCACTTTAGGTGATTAACTTTTACCAATAACAAAGGAGAGGATATTGCTAATTATTATAAAGAAAAGGATGTTTGCAAATGCAAGAGAAAAAGTGGTTGAACTGGTTACACTCCATTCTTGGGAGGTTTAGCTCAGACTTTAGGAAGTTACTTTAAAGATATGCAGTAAACATTTGCTGCCTCAATTCAGGGTGAGGGAGTTTTAGCAAAAAGCAAGCCTCAAAGACCCCTAGGTACATAATGCAGGTTCGATTCCCCACAGGAAAACTAATCTGTGGGCACGGGTCCTGTGTGCCAACTCACTCCCATCAGTTCTCTGAATCAAGGGCTGGTCTATATTTGCCACTGCCATGCAGACTGGTTCCCTATATTTTAGTCTTAAATATATTCCTCAATTGTTTCCATTTTAATTCCTCATCATGATTTTTGTTATTAGGATTGTTCATTTTTTCTCCACGTAGTAGAACCTATCACTCTTTTGAGAGTTCTTTCAACTCTTCTAAGACTAGAAACTCTGAGACACTGAATCACATCCACATATTTCTTTACTTTTTAAATAATATTGTGGTGAGGTAGGAGGGTTCACTTTTCATTGTAATCTCCTTGAAATGAGCTTTTTGGTTTATGAAGTGAGGTAAGGTCTAACTCTATTTGTTTTCTCCAGATTTTCACAGACCCAATAAAAAATGACCTCTTTCCTTGTGGGTTACAAAGGCATTTTATTTTGTGCTTGTTGTAGGGAATGAGTGAGTGGGGTGCTGGGAGCAAAGGTTTTGAGAAGAAGGAAGTAAGACTTTGTCTCAAGCTAGAGTATTCAAATACTGCTCACAGATAAGACTTTTCTGAATTCTAGTCCCAGTGTTTATCAGCTGGGTAACCTGAGGCAAGTACCTTATTTAGGCATTTTCTTTTGTTTTATTTAAAGATTTTATTTATTTATCTTTAGAGAGAGGGAAAGGGAAGGAGACAGAGAGAGAGAAACATTGTGCAAGAGGGAAAGAGTTAGCCTCTCACATGACCCCCCTCTCCTTCCCCCTCTACCTGCAGTCAGGGACCTGGCCCACAACCCAGGCATTGCCCTGATTAGAAATCAAACCGGTGACTTTTGGGTTCACAGCTCAGTGCTCAATCCACTAAGCCATATTATCCAGGACTAGGCCTTTTATTTAATTTATTTTATATATACTTACCTATATATAAAGTGGGGTTAATTATCATGCCTACCTCGTGGTTTGGATTAGGGATTAAATGCAATGATATGTGAAAAACATTTACCAAGTTGCCAGAATATAATAGTTGCACCAAAAGAAATGTTATTTAATAATATCATCTAAGACAACTTTTATCAACCAATAAAGCCACCCAAATTAAAGCTTATGAGATATCTTATTAGGTGGTATGATGAGAACTATATATTTGAATGAATAATATCAATTTATGGGAGACAAAAGCTAAATGCAGGGAAGAGTAAGGCTGGCTGGAACTGACTCTCTGGGGTCAACTCCGAAACACTTTGTCTTAATGTTTGTTCAAGAAGTTTTCTTGAAAAGACACCCTATTTTCCTGCTTTATTTCTGATTTATTTGAGTTTTTCTCTTGGTGAAAATTGTTCCTTGTATACTGTTTGGGGTCCTGGTCATTTCTTCCCTCTGTTTTTGTTGGGTTTTGTGACTTCTATGTGGATTGAAGCGACAATGGAAGGAGAAATGATAAGAGTAAATACTCAAATCAAGACCATGCCGTAACTTCTTTTAAACCTCAGAACAATCTTGAGAGAGTTATTGCAATACATTTTTTACAGATCATAAATTCAGGTACTGAATAACCATGTTTATTGGCCATTTTAATTTTTATTTAAAAGCCTAATCATAAACTTTAAAAAATTTTATTTTGACTCTTTTTTTTTTCTTGCAGATTTCATATCAATTTTTTTGGTATAATGGTTCAAATCTGTTTCCTGATTGTGCCCATTGTCATTTAATTTTATTTCTGACACTTTTGTCATTGAGAATAATTTAATAATTCAGTTTAATGTAATCTAATCACTTGGTTTTGCCCTTATGATTATTTTCCCTTTGCTTAGAGATTCGTTTCCCCATCTCAGGTAAGATAAATAGCTATTTGGATTTCATTTTCATTGTTTTCTAGTTTCTTTTTTTAATTTATGTTTTTTCTCCTTGACACAGCCAGTATATACACATTTTGGTGAATGGTATGGACTACAAATCTAATCTATTGGATTTTTTCTTCTAAATACTTTTAAAAACAGTCACTTCTGTATTTTTATTGTCCAGTCTTGTCTGAGGATATAAATATCACCTTAATCATACACTTACTTACTAGTATTGTTTGTGTACTAGTATTGCTTACTAGTGTATAGTAATCATACACTTACTAGTATTACTTGTGTACACATTAGTAACTACTTTAATTTTGTTTTTGAGTTGTTCGTTCTTTTGTCAGTTCCATTACTACTTTAGTAATTATAACTTCATAATACATTTACAAATTGTAAACACAAGTTTTCCACTTATTAACACATTTTCTCCTTGACTTCCTTGCTGGAAGAAAAGGAGATCTTCTCATGGATTGACAAGAATTCCATTGGTTTTTATTGCACTATTAATTCAAAAACAGCCTCTGGCAAACGACAGATTCTTTAGCTCCCTTGAGTAAAGGATGAGGAAAGGCAAACACATGGGTATCTGCACAGGGGCTGAGGGAAGATTTACATGAGGCTGCCTGCCTTCTCATGCTACCCAAGACCTCAGTTGTAAAATTTATATACTTACTTTGTAAGATGGCCAGAGAAGCTGACAAGTACTCTCTGATCATTTTTATCTAACACCCTGATTGATCATTTATGCTAAAATTTATAGTTCCCCAAATGGCATAGGACATTTCACATGTTTTTCCCTATTTGCTTCATTTCACTTGTGGGTTTGGAGTATCCAACTGTTCTTACCACTAAATTTCATTGGCCAATTCCTTTTTTTTTTTTTTTGCCAGATTAGATGAAGCAACACCTCCACCAACAAAATTTTCCTTAATATTTTCTATTCCGAGGAAAAAAAAACCCTGATCTATCCTAACTACCACCTGCGAACATGTTCTTTTCACTCTGCGAGTCTTCCCATGTCATGTCACACACTTTAAAAGTCTGTGAATACTGCCTGGCTGGCGTAGCTCAGTGGATTGAGTGCGGGCTGTGAACCAAAGTGTCGCAGGTTCGATTCCCAGTCAGGGTACATGCCTGGGTTGCAGGCCATGAACCCCAGTAACCACACATTGATGTTTCTCTCTCTCTCTCTCTCTCTCTCCCTTCCCTCTCTAAAAAATAAATAAATAAAATCTTAAAAAAAAAGTCTGTGAATACTGAGGATAAGAACTGTCTTTTTCAACCTTTATTCATGGAACCCAATACATTACTTTTCACACAATATCTACCCCACGATTAACCAATATTCTATGAATAAAGTATTTTAACATTTTTAGGTCCACTAAATTTATTTTTAAAATCATAAAACCTTTCTTACCAAAGAGCATTATATTCTGCGCACTGCTCAGATGCCAGGGACGCATAAACTATTGTTACTTTTTCTCCCCACATGAATGTTATAGTGACCAAAAAGCAACATATTTACTATAATTATACAGGGGGAATTTTCCTTTTTGACCACCAACAATGAACAAAAATTAAAATTCACTCATTCTGCTGCTGTTTCAAAATTTCAGTATTAGCTTTTTATACATCCATCGCCATCTCAACCTGTTTGTAAGGAACTAAAGCATTGCATTGGGTGAACAGCAAATATTTCACTACACTTCAAATGCAGAACACCTATGAAGCAGAAGAATGTTGGTATTTTTAAACAGAAGCAGATTAAAAAAAAAAGATGTAAAACTCCTTCAGTTCTTCACTAGTCTTAGAAAAACCATCCAGAATACTGCTTCATATGGTTATGCAGCAAATACTGTGCATTCTGTACTTGGTCCTGTGTTTCTGTAATGGTAATGGTCTCATTTTTGGACCCTTCTAAAAGTCATCCATTTTTATCCAAGGTCCTGACTCATGACAAATTTGTTTAATCTTCTGACCACCTTTGTCAATAGTATATCTAGTCAAATCTTTGGGAATAGTTACCTGTGCAGTAGCAATAGCTCCACCAAGATCACCATGTGAGCCACAGCCCCATATATAGGATAAATTAGGAATAATCATATCCAGAACCACCCTGTGGTTCATAAGGCATCTGCAATTCTGAGGGCTCCCAAAGTTCATCAGTAATGAAACCAACCATGTCATCAAAAATGTCTCTAGGTCTTTCCCTTTTGTCACAGACCATTAGCTCTCCTCCTCTTGGTGGTAGCAGTGGTGGAGGAAGAGGAAGATTCATTTGGAGCTCTACTACCACCTGACCACCTCGTCCAGGAAGAGGGAGAGAAGGTTCTCACTGAGGGCTCATGTCATCATAATCTCTTCTAGATAGAGGCTTTGAATGCCCACCTTGACCAGGAGGCAATCTGTGAAAACCGCCCACATGGAAAATCCCATAGAACATCCATGGCAGGGATCAGACATCATTGTAAAGCCACCATAATCACAAATTTCATCATAAAAATTGGAAATCATAAGGCTGTGCACATCTTTGATGGGAGACTCTGATACAATACAGATCAAAGATGATCCTTATGCACTCCACAACACTATCAGGATTTCCTCCAATAAGAACAACTCTGTCAGGGGAATGAGGACAGCATTCCTGGAAAAGCTTGATTATGGTCTGAGTGTTCTTTGATTTTAGCCCCTTCATCCCCTAAAATTCCGCCTACCAGACTCTGATGAATCAACAGTCTCAATTTGCAAAGTTGCTTCCTTTATAGTGTTGATAATTTAAGCATTCCACAGCATTGGTTTTGAGAGGGAGCTGGCTGGGAGCAGTGGGTGATGTCAACTGCAGGCCCTCTTCCAAGGTAGGGATGATTTTCTTCAGAATCTCTCCAATTGTTTCAATATCAGCACTGATACTTCAGACCATGGCTGTCTGGAATTGAGACACTGGCATTGTAGTCTGTGTGTAGAGTCTTAATATTCTTGCCTCATTTTTTAATCACTGTCCCAGCATTCTTGCTCTGAAGCAGAATGTGTAATTCAACCATCTCATCAGTGTTTCTAGATTTTTTAAAAGTTTATTCCTTTTCCATATCTTCTGCAGGGCATTTACCAAATTCACCACTGGTTTTGGTGTTGGGGAAGGTTTCCTCTGGCTGTTTAATTTCCATTTTCTGGGATTACAGGGACACCAATTGTGTAGGTCACCCTTCCAAAGCCTCCATGCTGCCTTAGCCAGTCACAGCTAGACAGAGAACAAACACAGCTTCCCTGCTCTCTCCATGCTCTCCTATTTTAACTTTTTATTTTATTTTATTTAAGATTATTTATTTATTTTTACAGAGATAGGGAAAGGGAGAGAGAAAGAAAGGGAGAGAAACATCACTGTGTGGTTGCCTCTCGCACACCCCCTACTGAGGACCTGGCCTGCCACCCAGGCATGTGCCCTGACTGGGAATCGAACCAGCAACCCTTTGCTTCACAGTCCAGTGCTCAATAAATTGAGTTACCCCATCCAGGGCTCTATTTTAACTTTTTAAAAATTAACCAGTGTGGTATGGTGCCAGTATCTCCTTAGACTGATCAATTTATGACATATTTTCACACACTTGAGAAAGCATGTCATGAGTGAGTCAGCAGAAAAAAATAAAGATCATAATAATCCTAAAAACTGCCCTGGTTGGTGTGGCTCAGTGGATTGAGCACTGGCCTGTGAACTGAAAGGTGGCTGGGTTTGATTCTGGTCAGGGCACATGCCAGAACTATGGGCGAGGTCCCTGGCTGGGGGCATGTGAGAGGCAACCAAGTGATGTTTCTCTTGCACACTGATGTTTCTCTCCCTCTCTTCCCCTCTCTCCAAAAAATAATAAATAGGATCTTTAAAAGTAAATTGATTAAATTAAAATAAATTGATCATGAAAAAACCAAAAAGTCATAATAATCCTAATAACTTGAAACAATTAAATTGTCAGATATGGAAAGGAAGAGACTGCTATCAAAATTACCAGGGAATGCTATACTTACTAAAATTAGAAAATCAATGGATGATGGGTGTGTAAAGATTGCTACCTAGCCACCCAAATCTACTGTGTAATAATGAATAGGGTAAAAGCTAGGAAAATGCCTAGATTACATTTTGTGGCCTTGTTGACCACTTTGTGTGACCATGTGACTAGTCTTCATGAAGGTTGCAAGGAAATGTGGCATGTGCCTCATCTGGGCTAGGGCACTTTGGACAGTGAATGTATAAGCTCTGGGCTTCATTTCCTTTTATCACTGGATGCCCTAGAGGACCTAAAAGCACTATAAATAGAGAAAGAGGTTTAAGCTAAAAGAGAGATAAAAAGCATTTATTTGAGTATTCAAGGTTGCAACCAGGATATGCAGGTGCAGGCAGCAGTTTAAAGAGTGCTCCAAAACAACAAAGAAAGGCAGAGCTTATAAAGACTTGGTTTCTATGTATCATTCCTAATCTGGACCTCTTTATGTAAATGAAGGATTTCAGTTAGGTTAGTTGAGATTGATTGAGTTCAACATGCAAATGAAAGATGTTGGCTGGCAAAATGGGTTGGCTACTTTCAAAGTAAATAATGTAGATAATCTGGTCATCATGGTGAGGAAGAAAACAAGGTACAGGCATGGCTGAGTAGTTTAAAGGTTTATAAAGAAACACGCTGGATGGAACCTGTGTGAGACAAACTTCTTCATGGCCTCTCAGGTCCAGTTTAGTTGACATGATATAAATAACTCTACCTTGACAATCTCTGTTCATAGCATCAAGGGTTGGGAGGAGCCAGAGTGGAGGCAAGCTTCCCACCAATGTGGACCATTGTATGAGTGAAAAATGTACTTTAGTGCTTAAGATGTCAATGTGTGTGTGTCTATTTTATGTAAAAATTTGGTTTCCCTGATTAATACAATTAACTAAATACAATATTAAATGTATTTGAACAAGGAATTAGTAAATTGGAAGACAGATTTAAAGAAATGTTCCATATTGCAGGACAGAGAGACAGATGGAATATATAAAAGAAAAGACATGGTCAATGAATGATGTAAGGAGGTCTTTAAATTAGTGTTTCAAAACAAAAAAGAAAAACAGATACAATTGAAAAGAAGCAATGTTAAATGAAATAATAGTTTAAAAATTTCCAGGCTCGGTGAAAGACATAAATCCTCAGATTCAGGAAACAAAATCAACACCAAGACATGGAGACTTGAAGAATGGTAGAAAAAAAAGATCATCAAAAGATTGATATTGAGACCTAAAACAGATTTAGTATCAATAGAAGATAGTGTAATAATATTTTCAAAGAGCTGAGAGAAAATTTCAAGTCCACTAAGAAGTGCATGGTCTTCTACAAAATTACTTAAGAGTGAGGGTAAGAAATGGAACACTACCAACACACTCTTCCACCAATGCCTGACATGTCTTCCACTATAAAATAGTGACTGCCTAAGAGCAAGAGCAATTTGTTCTTTTTGGTGTTATTGGGGCAGTTATACTCATTCAGATAGTGGCATCTGTTACCTTCAATTGTGTAATGACAAATTTGTTTTTTAAAAAGAATAAGGGTGAAAAATAAAATATTCATACGAATAAAATTGAAGACAATTTGCCACCAAAAAGCTCTCACTGAATGGTCTTCTAAATTATGTGGGTTTTATTTATTTATGCATTTACTTATGTATATATCTATTTATTTTTGGGAGAAAGAAAATCTTCAGAAGGAAGAACTGGATTACAAGGAATGCTAAAAAAAGAAACTGCCAGCCCTGGCTGGTGCAGCTCAGTTGACTGAGTGCTGGCCTGAGAACTGAAAGGTTAGTAGTTCAATTCCCAGCCAGGGCACACACCTAGGTTGTGTGCCAGGTCCCAGTTGGGGACATGTGAGAGACAACCGATCTATATTTCTCTCACACATAGGTGTGTCTTTCCCTCTCTTTCTCCTTTCCTTCCCCCCTCTCTAAAAATAAATAAAATCTTTAAAAAAAAGACAAGAAACTGCCAAACACATGGATAACTCTAAAGAAATTTTACTATAAACAACAAAAACTAACATTTATAATCATGGAGTTTTGTGGGGTTTTTTTAAATAACATAAAGATAATGGTCAAAATTCCTATGTAAGCTGTGTGTGCAGATGTTGGGAGGAGGTGTTTTAAATGTAGAAAAGAGACATTTAATGAATTTATTAATGTATTAACCTTAGTAAACATGTTCTAAATTTTAACTATAAAAATATATATATAACTTTCAAATTATTGGGGAGGTAAGGTGGAATTTTGAAAAAATGTTGAACAATACAATAGAAAGCAGAAAAAGAGAAGAAGGGGAAACATTAGAATAAATAGGAAATGCAAAGTAGGAGAGCAGAAATAAATCCAAATATATAACTGATTGTCTGAAAAGCACAAAATTAAGTTGTATGTTGTTGATAAGAGAAATGTCTACAGTGTACAGACAGAAAAGAGAAAAAGGAAAATATTGGATAGACACACCAAACAAAGCTTGTCCAGCCATTTATATTAAACAGTGATGTTAAGGCAAAACGTATTAGTAGCTGTTAAAAGTTCAAATTACCAGGAAAATATAACAATTTTGAAGATATGTATCCAATAGTACATAAAACCTCAAAAAATGTGAAGCAAAGCTCATAGAAATCCAAAGAGAAACTGAAAAATCTATGACCATACTAAGACATTTCTCAATGCTTTATAAATTAAATAACAGAAAGTTACTTTTAAGTAAACTTATGTGTTCAAATATTTACGTAAATAAATATTTAAGTAAATATTTGAACAAAAAATCTGATCTATATACAGATCTATATAAAACACTGACCCTAAATTTAAAAATGCACATCATTTTCCAAACATTTATGGAAAAATATATAAACATTGGCCATATTCTGGAGTATAAAGCTACTTTTCAATAAATTTCAAAGTATTGGTGTCATAAAGACTATATTCTTTTATCACAACTCAGTTAAAAATAAAATAATATCATACTAAGGAAACAATACTAATATTCTTAGAAACTAACCTGTCAATAACTCTAACTCATAAATTAAAGAAGGAATTATAATAGGAGTTGGGAATCAACTTTAATGTACATTACAACTAAAAGCACTACAAAGGTATAAATATACAAAAAATGAAAATATTTTGTAAAAGCAGAAGGCAGAAAATAATAAAAATAGTAACAGAAATAGATTAAAAATGAAATAAAAATATGCCTAAAGGTTCAATAAGGCCCAAAGTTTACTCTCAAAAGGAGAACCAAAGGGATAGACAAAATAAACCAACCAACCAACCTCCAGGATAATTGTTCAAGAGAAACGTACAAGATACTGTACTCCTTCAATACTAGGAGTCAGAAGAGAAGCAAAAACAAATCAGAGAAGCTTTTTTAAAACTAATCATAGCAATAGTTAACAGATTGCTTACCATGTACCAGATATAATTCTAAATGCTTTTTAAATGTTAACCTTCACAATAGCCCTATTATTTTCCCATTTTTTTCAAATGAAGAAACTAAACACAGAGAGGATCAGTGACTTGCCCAGATTCAAAGTATTTATTCCATCAGTAGGAAACAAGAAACCAGCAATCAACTTTGGAAGCTGGAAAGATCATGACTAACAATTGACTGTAAACCTAAGAGAGCTGAATTCTAAGCCCAAAGTGATTTAATCTGAAAACCATGCTGCTTAAGATACAGCCAGCTCACTAGATCCATGACGTCCAGCAGACCCTGCAGACCTCCATGGTCTGCTGGATGTCTGTTCTGTGGAGAGGAGTCTTGGGCTGAGGGCTGACCAGAGCACTTGAGTATGAGGACATCTTACTTAAAAAGGGAGGGAATTATGTAAATACAAACCAATTGCTGAGATTCCCAGTCCTCTTGGCCCTCACAATGATAAAATGCAGAAATCAACCCACTGAACATGAGACTGCATACTACTTTCTGGAGAATCTGAACAGCACATGAGGGAAAACCAAATAATATTGACTCATGGGTTGGGTTCCAAGATCATTCTGTTAGCGTAGGTAGCTATATATTCATAGGTAGCTAGATATAAGGAAGTGAACAGAGGGAATTAGGTATCAAGCATAATCAACCGGGGAGCTAAACTGGATAATAAGCCTGCCTCACTAGAAGTTGCAGCACTCATGGGCTCCTCAAGGGATGGTAGCCTTGCCCCACCAAGGGGATGAATACCCCTCCTCCCCCCATATAGGGAGAAAGGACCAGTTTTCCAATCTCCCAGAGTAGAACTGGTCTGTTACCCAAAGATTACTGGGACAGGGATGAAACAGTAAAGGGGAAATTCCTCTGCTAGATGCATGCCCAGGAAAATCTAAGATGGCACAGGAAGAGGTGCTTCCATTTTGGGGCATGCACATTAAAAACTAAAATGGTGATCATAAGGGAGAGTGTCTATTAGTCTGGGTAGTAGCATTGAAGGGATAAGGGGCACAGAACCAGAAATATCTAGGAAATGGATTGGTTAGGGACAGGACTCAAAATTAGCCTGTGAAGAATTGAGAAGTTGATTGGTTAGTTTGAAAGGGTGTCTGGTCCTTTCCAAGTGCAAGGTAATATAATCCCAGCTTTACAAGAAGCTCTCTCTCTTGCTTGGTAACATGCTTGCCCAGTTCACACATTTCTTCTCTCCACAGCAGTATTGCAGGACTAGCAGCCACTTGGGTCCCAGCAGCCACGAAGATTCCAAGCACAGTGTAGTCTGGGCACAGTGCAGGTCTGGGCACAATTCCAGCCAAAGCACAGCCAGGAACACAGACTAAGCTAGCCAGGTAAGGAGAGGGACTGAACTAAACTGAACCAATGGCACAGAATCTCTGGGCCTTGACCTTTCTGTGGCTTGGTGAAGACAAGGCTGGATTTTTTCTACAGTGGGATGGATGGTAGTGAGACACAGGGAGCTCAAGGGTAGTCCTTTGATTTTGCTCCTACAGTAAATCTTACCACTAAACCTTATACTCCCTTGAATGAGTCTTCCAAAATGCTTTTCTCATGACTCTGAAGGACACCACTTATACCACCATCAACCCCACAGTGAATGGCAAAGTTAATAAGCTACACTCACTTAGAGAACTTCCAGTGAGCTTTTTATTTCCTATTTTTAACCATGAGTAGACAGTCATGCAAAAACGTGAAGCCTCTAAAATGCAAGATAAAAGAAAAAATAAAATAAAATGCAAGATAAAGTTCAAAGCAAGCAAATAGAATCAACCTGTAGGAAGAAAACTATATATAAAGAAAAACCTTAAAATTATTATTTTATCCATGTATATATACCATATTTTTCTGGCCATGAAATGCACCTAGGTTTTAGAGGAGGAAAATAGGAAAAAATTTTGAAGCAAAAAATGTGGTAAAATATTTAATAAAATAAATAACATAATATTTCACCAATGTAAAAGTAAACAGAACTTAACAGCAGCATTAACAACCATTATTCCTCCCAAATTTGGTGGGGGCGGGGAGTGCTTCTTATAGTCCAAAAATATGGTAATCTCTTTGAGAATATTATGCACAAATAGCTACATGTATTTATAGCATATATGGACATAGATATATATCCAAAAATAAAGAGAATGGTATTTTATTTATTTTATTTATTTATTTTTAGAGAGGGAAGGGAGGGAGAAAGAGAGAGAGAGAGAAATATCAATGTGCGGTTGCTGGGGGCCATGGCCTGCAACCCAGGCATGTGCCCTGGCTGGGAATCAAACCTACGATACTTTGGTTCATCGCCTGTGCTCAATCCACTGAAAAAGCATTTAGAAAAAAGGAAAAACAGAAAGTAATTAAAAACTCAATAGAATGGTTGAAGAGAAAGTTGAGGAAATCTCTCAGAAAGGAGAGTACAAAGAAATGAAAAGCAAAAAAAGTTAAGAAAATCAGAGATTAATTTTTAAAATCCTGATGTCATATAGGATTTCCAAAAAGAGAGAAAAAGGGAGAAGGAATGTTGGGAAGAGGAAGAAAAATTGAATGCAGTACTGGAAAGATGCTTTTGTTGTCTATGAGCTAATATTAGCAACAATCATTTTTAATGGTGGTGTTATCACAAAGTCATTCTAAAACAGAGCTGGTGGGATATCACCTGTGGGGTTAAAAAATATTAATACTTTTCTTCCTACCTTCTAAATTCTTCTGGCTGGGTTAATAACCAAATTAATAGAGACAACAGGAGAAAATCAAAGATTAAAGCATACATATGGGAACTACACATAGGCAGTGAGGCAACATTTGGTATATAAGACATTTTCGGACAAAGGAGAAGTTGGAGAAATGGGGTATTAAATTTCAGAAATGAGACTGGGCAATTTACAGGGAGTTGAGGAAGAGGGGAATATACAAGGGGGGACCCCCCATAAAAACAGAATTATCTTCTGGAGGGTGGGCCTCTTGTACTACAGGCTGCCTCAGCTAAGTGAGTGTTCTAGGAACCCATCTGTGTCAGTGTGCCAGCTGGCGTTGTTGTGAGAGGCTGCATTTGACTTCAGTGACTTCTTTTGAAGATTCATTTGCCCATTTCATGATGGGTGAATTATGAGAGTCCCTTTCCACACTGAGTGTTCAGCAGTCTTTGATCAAAAAACGACATGACTGCTGTGCCCCACCCTCCCTATTCACCTGATCTCAACCCAAGCAAATTTTTTTTGTTTCCCCACATGAAAAAAGCCTTCAAAGGCAAACATTTTGCTGATGTTGAAGAGGTGAAACAACAACAACAAAAACAAAATGGAAGAAGCATTAAAAGGTATCAAAATGGACAAGTTCAAAAACTGTCTTGAGCAGTGGAAAAAACATCTTGATAGGTGTATTGCATCAAATGGAGAGTATTTTGAAGGTGATTGAAATTTAAACATGTAAGAACAAATACATAATTTTCAATAAATAAATTCCCCCCTTTTTTAGGTCCCTCTTTGTACATAGCAGAAAAATCCTTTCCAGGCCACTCAGAAACAATGGAACACAGTAGGTATCTAGCTAATAGGCCCCTATCTAAAGTCCTCTTTTCTATCATACTTAATTCAAATTAGGCTAAGGGGAACACCCTAAGGTCTCCTTCCTGAAGCAGGTTTCCCTCTCTGAATCTCTTAGGCATAAGCGGTGGGAGGCACATCAGAGTCTTTCTAAGTCTTGTTTTCTAATAAATAGCTTAAAGGTGCTGAATGTACTACCCTCTGTTGCGATTCAGTGTAGCAAAAGTGGCACTATTTTCAGCTCCTTAAAATCTGAGCCAGCATGCAAGCCCTGTCACCTAGCCAGGGCCTCCCAAACCCTTTGGGACAGTCAGGGCAGAGGCTAGGATACCCTGGGATAGAAGGCCACCGTAATGACTCTTTCCCATCACTCTGGTCACCCACTCCAGGTTCCCCTCTCCCAAACCTTCATGGGTGAGATAATGTCATTATAATCCCATGGGTATTTTCCTTTCTCAAAAAGAAAAGATGGAGGCGAGGAGAAAATACAGAAAAAAAATCTTCCTTTCATGAAAGAGAAAAAAATAAAATGGAAAAAGGAGGAAAAGAATTTAAAAGGGTAGGGGGTGACCCTCCAGTTGCTTCTCCATCGTCAAACCAAACAAAGGGATTTGGATGCCCAGGGATGGAGCTGAGGGGGCAGGCAGAAGATGAAAAATGCCAGAAGTTAAGAAATGAACAAGAAGTGAGGAAACAAGCATGGGGAATATATTATTTATATTTATATTTATATAATATATACACGTTGAGTCTGGGTTTAACAGTGTTATCAAACATAAAGAGTTTGTACACCCAGCACTAGCAGAGCCAAACACTAAACACAGAGAACTACAGTGGAGAAATATTATTATAATATTACTAATATTATAAAATATATAAATATTATTCTATCATAAATGGTGCCACCCCGGAGAATGAGAAGTTAAGGCTTAAAAGCCTGAACTTTCTGATGGTGTGTAGGTTACAGATTATATTGGGCAAAATCACAAGATACCATGGGTCACAGATGGCAAACACAAGCCCCGTGGGCTGACCCTGGCCCTCCGCTTTGTTTTATTCAGCCAGCACCTTCTTTCTACCAGATGGCAGTGCCAAGCTCTCACTTAACTGTTAAGGAGTAATTATATTTATACTGCCCTAAATTACATTCGGCCCTTTAAAAGCAACTGTGAGGCTGATATGGCCCCCAGTGAAAATGAGTTTGACACCCCTGCCATGGGTTATAGAATTCAAGATTGTGCTAGGAGCTGATTGTTGATTGGAAGTTTAGGTAAGGGTAATAATCATACTTCTCATCTCTACCTTTAATTTGCTGGTTGTTCTAAATTAAGAGCAAACATTCTGATAAATCTGAACAGACATTCTCAACCCATCACACAATATCACAGGGTATCCCCTATTACCCAGCACTTACTGAGGCAGGTTAGTAAGAAGCTAGAAAAGTTCCTTGGCAAGTGAAATAAGGAAACTGAGACAGATATCTGAACAAACTGGCTGAACAATTTACAGCCAGATATAGCAGGTCACTAGGGCAGAAAGCCCCAGGAGCCTAGCTATAGGAAAACTGTCACCAGACCTTACCCCCAGGATCGTCTTTCCTTTTCTGTCATATTGCTGGCCATGTGGTTTAGGCCCCCTGACTTTTCCTCCCTAGAGATATCATCTAGGACTCAGTGGTATTTCAGCTCCAGGACCAGAAAAGCAAAGCCAGGCAGGCAACAACAATGCCAAGGCCAACTGTGATAACTAATGACCTCTTGTGGTGACCAATCAGTGGAGACCATGACCCTGAAAGGGCACACCTGGAAAAGCTGATGAATATTCTATGGAGATCTCCCCTAAACTCCCAGCCTTTAAAAGCCCTTATAACAAAGGATCTCAGGCTAATTCTCCCGCTCTCCCACCTGGGAGCATGCCCATTCTTTTCACTGCCCTCTCTTCTTCCCCTTATAGACTATCTCCTAAACTTCAAGGGACACCAAGAGGCTTGCAACTGGAGAGCAATGGGCAACAGTAACTCGTCCTGGGCTAACCAGTGAACCTGTCTCCAAGGTCCCCTTTTTTCTGACTTTGCAGTGAGCTGACAGCAGTCCTGCCATGCCTCACTTCTTTCCTATAACATTTCTAGAAAGCCAAAGCAGAGCACCACCTAGGCTCTCTCCTGTTCCTTCTACCTTAAGCCCTTTCTTGTTTCACTGTCCCCAGCTTTAGTAAATGTACTCTCAAAATGACGCACACAAAGTCAAGAACCCATACACTTTAAGCCAGCCCAAGACAGACCTGTCTGCTTCCAGCTTGTCTCTTTCCCATGACATCAGTACATCACAAGCTTCTTTCAAATAACTCTACTCTGAGGCAGGCAGGAGTGGTTATATGTGCCTATTAGATTATTTTACCTGGCAGACCCAAGATGCAAAATGAGGGCTTCAGATGAAGTTACAGGGTTGTTTTGACCCCTCCCAGCTGCCATATATACTCTCCAGAAAACCTACAGGCTCACACTGAGTTTCTTGGGGGCTGGCTTCACCTTTTTTCTTCTTTTCACTCTTTAAATCTCCCTGGGAAACAAATGCAGGTGAGAGTACAGGGTCTCCAACCACCCCTATCTCTGCTTTGTCATCCCTTCTCCTCCACCTTCCAGGAAGGAGGCCTGCCTGGCAGGCAGAGCTGCTGCAAAAATGCATAGATAAGGGGAGATTCCCAGAAGTGAAATGCATTCCAGGGATTGTGACTTGTTTCCTGAGGGTAGAAAAGAAAATGGCAGCACCCTTGGTTTTGTTGTTTGGCCCTCCCCATCTCTGTCCTTGGACAATCTAGCTCAGATGGATGGGATGGATTCTGCTCCTGAGAATGCCTGATCACCCACAATGTATATTGAGCCAAACCAGAACCAGGAACATTTCCATGAAGTCTCATGTGATTCATCTGAATAATGTTGATGTGCCTTTAAAGGCACTAGTGATCTGGAGAGGGTTGATAAAAAAGAGAAGGAAGGTGGATTTGGCTAATTATCTGCCCAGATTCTTTCCCTATAAAATATAGAGGATTTACTTAGTTAAATGATTTTTGCACAGATGTTGAAAATAAGACTATGTGGCATTAAATACTCATTTAGGACACTGTTTGAAATGGGTGCATAGTAGTTTATGTTATAGAATATCCATATTTTTATTTATTCTACTTTTGTTAAACTTTTTTCAATTTTTACTGTTATAAACATAGTTCTTTTATGCATATTCTTAAATATTTGACTACATGTGACTAATATTTTTATTTTTTTATTCCAGTATAATAGGCACAAGATGGCATTTCACTATCTTATGTTGTGTTTCTTTTTAAATTTAGAACCATGACTTTTTAGACATGTTTATTGCCCATTTATAGGAATACTTTCATTTTGCTGGGTATAATTCATCATTATCTAAATTTATTAATTTCTCTGCCATTATAAATCCTCTCACTACCTCCCCTCCCTGCCCACCCCAGTTTGGCATTTGCTTTTCACATTTTGTCTATGGTAACTTCCTTTCCTATATTAATAGCAGAATAGTCTCTTTTCTCTTTTGTGTTTATTTTTATGCTTGAAACTGTTGTCTTAGCTTGAGTGGGCACTCATAATTGTTATCGAACAGGGGTCCTGGTCCTGAGTGGGTCTGCCTAGGGCCAGCTGTAGTGTGTGGGTTCTTGACCTGGTATAGGAAAGATTTTACAACACAAGTCCAGGTGACTATGAGAACACATTTACTAAAGTTGGGGACAGTGAAACAAGGAAGGGCTTAGCATAGAAGAAGCAACAAGAGAGCCTAGGTTGATTTCACTGAGAAATCAGAGAAAATGGGGGCTCTGGGGGCAGGATAAGGGGATTAGCCTGGGATAAGCTTCCACTGTCCATTGCCTTTGAGTTTAGGACATGTGTGCCTGCCAAGAAAGCAGCGGAGGAAGGAGGGAAAGAAAATGGCTTGAGCTGCTCCCCAGAGGAAGAGTGCTTGCCCTGGTTTTTTTGTCTTGATGCTTTTCTCTCTCTTGCAGGCAGGAATCTTAGGGGGGGGTCTCAGGAAAGGGTTTCAGTAGAATATTCACCAGTTTTCCTGGTGTGCTCTTTCAGTGTCATGGTCTCCACTGATTGGTCAGTGACAGGGCAGGGTCTTTAGTAGATTCTGGCATTGTTCACCTGGTTTTGCTGCTTTTCTGGGCCTTGAGCTGAAATATAACTGAGGCCTATATGTTATCTCCAGGGAGGAAAGGCCAGAGGAGGAAAGGTTACCCTGGTGGGTGAGGTTCTTGTTTTACTAGTTTTGTCCCCTGCCAGGCAGTAGGGCTTTCTGTTCTGGTGACCATCTGTACCTGGCTGTAAATTGCATGGCTGTTGTATTCAGCCATTTGTCTGTTTCTCTGTTCCATTTGCCAAGGAATTTTCCTAGCTTCTTACTATCTTATCTCAATATTCCACCCTGTAATTAAGAAAACTAGGGTCTAAGAGAAAACGTTGCCCAGGCCCTACATCTAGAAAGTATGGAGGCTGCAACTCAACCCCACCCCAATCCTACTTCAGGCTCTACCTTCTGCCCCTCAGGTGTACTCTGATCAGCTGCCTGGCAGACAGCATAGAGAAGCCTGGGAGAGGAGGGAGGAAGTTGACCAGGAAGTTGTTAGTATGAAAAGACCAGGGGTGTAGAACCTCGGTGAGTCTCCCTTCCAGTGGCATATCCCAAAGCATTTCCTACAAAATACCAATTCCCTAGAGAACTTCCCCATGATGAACATAAATTCCCTGCAAGGAATATAAAAAAAATAGAGAAAGCAAGAAACAGCTCCTTTTAATTATTTTGCTTCTGTAGGAAGCTTGTAAATGCTAAGGTCTTATTTCAGAGGAAAAAAAAAAAAAAAAACATTACTTGCTAAGCACCTTACTGCAGGAAAATTCTGTTCCCCTTGTATGGTAGGTGGTTGGTGAACCAGTCAATGTCTTCTCTCTAGTCTCTACCACAATCTGGCATATGTGAGGGCCAATTCATACTTGTGAATCTATTCCAGTATGGATTTCACATGTTGTAAAGTGTCTTAGGGGCAGAAAGACCTAGTCAGACAGGAAGCCTTGCCATTGCCCCTTAGGTCAACATCCAGTCTTTGCGAACCTGAACAGGACAGCCATGGTGTACCCTGCCACACAGCCCTGCCAACCTCCCTCCCAGCCCTGGGAAATCCAGAATATCCTCTTATGAACAGAAACATGAGAGTTACTCCCTTACACAGTTGAGACTGTCATCTGGGAAAGGGAAAGAAAGGGATGTGGAGTGCCCTTAGATTGTAAACTAGAAAGATGTATACTGACTAACACCTAAGTGGTTTGGATCAAAACCTGTGGTGCACTGTAGACCAGATTTTAGACTTTTCAGGCTATGAGGCAGGGGCCAGGGGCCAGGAGGCCTCCCCAAACCTCACCTGACAATGGGGACAAGCAGATGGAGGTGGTGGCACCCAGAGGCTGCTGCATTATCATTTACCAGTCCTGACATTTGGTGAATGCACTGGTCCTTTCTTCACAGAATGGTCAGGGAGAAAGGAAGGTGAAATGTAACTGATATCATTTGTACCTATAGGCAGTCTGGGCTCAGCTCCTGGTTTTTCTTAAATTCAGACTGTGCGGGAAAAGTTAAGTCTCTCAGATTTCATCTCTGACTTACACCAAACCCTTGTGTATAAATTGGGCAAAGCTCACTCCTGCTTCTCTGTAACCTCAAAGGTATGGTCTCTCCAGTGAATAAAAGGGGTCTTTATGATTTCCCATGAGAGATCATCATCAGTCCTCCTAGCCAAGGAGACCACCTCGAAGGGGGCATGCTCCCCACCCTGTACCCTGCCCTTCTCTCTGCATGGATGGGTGATATTGGACAGGCCTCACCAGACCTGACCTGGAGAGAAGAGATATGTTTCCTTCACTATTCCAATCTCTCTCCTCAGGCCTGTTCATTTCCCACCTGGGTTTGCATCAGATCCTACAGGGTGAGTTGGGAAAAGAGTGCTGGTTTTCAGGAAACTTCCCAGCAGCAGTCAGGATCTCAGCATTCAGAAAAAAGCCACATGTGGCTGGACATAGGGAGAGGCAGGAAGAAGTTGTCTGGGAAACACTGTGAAGGCCAGGCCAAGGGCAGTGGCCACCCTATACACAAAGAGGGAGGATTAGTTTGAGTTGCATAGAAATGGCTGAAATCTGAATGTCACATTTTATTGATTGCCCCAGATATAGTTCCACACAACAGCACTTCACCCTGACCCTCTGACCCCTTCTCTCCAAGACGTTATAGAATATAGTATGTGCTTCAGGTACACAAATCAATAAAAGGCAGGACAGATAGATTTTTTAAATCCCTTTTCTCCCATCTAAGAAAACCCCTTAGGTCCTCTGCACCTGAGGAGATGTCTGGGAGACCTCTTTATGCCACAGTTCAGAAGTCTCACATCCCTTTTCCAATTTTGCATAGTATTACATGTACAGAGGAACCACAGCTGATTTACTGTCTCCAATGACCTCACACTTACTTGGGTCATTTCCACCGTTTGCTGTGGTGGTAGCTTCAAGTGCTGCTCTGAAAGCTGTAGTGGATGGGGGCCTCAGGACCTCCCACTGAGGTCCTGACTTGGAGGGAGGGATGGAAACTGCTCCTGATGTCCAGCAGGCAGCTCTGCTGGCTTGATATGAAGACAGAGAGGGCTTGGATCAGCAGGATCCAGCCAGTGGTCCTGGGCTGAAGGGGGTTGGAGTGGAGGTGGCTGCTCCCAGGCCCTAGGGTGCTGGGACAGCAACTGCTGGGGCACCCTCCCTGGCTCCAAATCAGGTGGAAACTGCCAGCACCCCCATAGCAGCTGTTCACCAGAGGGAGGATGCTTTACCCACCCTTGCAGGGCCCAGTCCCCATGGGTCATGAGTGGTCTTGGATGCCCCAGATGAGTCCTTGTGCCACCAGCTTCCTGCTGTGGGAAGGGCTGTTGGGGAAGTAGACCACCCAGAGCTGCAAAGCTGAAACCTGAAGACAGAGAGCAATGGAAATCTCCCAAAGGTTTCCCCACTGCCCTGGCTGGAGTCTCCAAGTCAGGAGAGGCTACATTCACACCCAAGACACCAGAATTCCCTGAGAGGATTGCTTGACCAAAATCTTCCAACTCCCTGGAGAATGGGCCGGTATAACTCTGGAGAGTTACGTTGGAGTCACTTCTGGGGAGAAGGCCATGGTGGCTAGAGCAGCCAGGGGTACAGAAGCCACCCCAATGAGATCCTAGAACTGGAGTGTCTGCCTTCCCACCGGGCCTCCTTTGGGTTTTCTTTGGTATTCCAGTTCTCTGGTTCTGAAACCAGACCTGGGAATAGAGAAAGACAAAAGAAGAGAGAAAAGATATTTTCTACTTAATTTAAGACCAGTACCAAAATTACCACCAAGTAGCGTGTGACCTGAGGTTAAACAGTCGTCAAATAAAACTTCTACTAAAGCTAAAAATAAAAGCAAAATCCTTGGCTCATTCAAACCATTCACAGTATGGCCTAACCTACTTTCTGGGCAAATCTCCCCAAAGCACCCAGCTTGTACCCACATGGGCAGATGCGAGCACTGTCCCCTTACACCCTGCCCTTGCAATAACCTTTCAACTCAAGACTAGCTGCTAAATATGCTTCCCAAACCAATACCTAGGACCTTCTGGCTGGTCCTTCTGGTTGGTAAAACCAGTGTCCCACTTCATGCCTGAAGCACACCACAGCCTCCCTCAGGGCAAGCCTAGATTTGTGGCTTCCAGCCCCACCTGCAGGACCCAGCAGCCAATAGGGTATTGGTGCTGGCTAGTAACCAGTGTCAGTCCCACTTTCCTCCGCGAGGCCCTTTGCAAAACTAATCTGACCTTCCAGCAGCAAACTTTCCCAGATCCTCTGGGCCTAACAGCTTCTGCCTTCCTGGTAACTCCCAGTTTCCTGGTGACTTCAGAGTTTCCCATCTTGGTTCTGGGAGCTGTGAGCTGGGTTACTGAATCTTCAAGGCCAGCTCTTTTGTCTGGTCTTTTAGTAGTTAACTATCTCTGAGGGTTGTGAAGTCCTGACAGGCTGCCTACCCCTCCCTCAGAGTCAGGTTCCCTGGCCAGCTGGTAAGATCCCAGGGTAGACTTCCAATTGTAACTCAAATGTCACTGGCTTAGTTAGGGCTATTGCTGAGCTTTTCAGTATCTCAGTTCACTTTGGAAAGTTTGGAAAGGTGCAGGGGTGATCTGTAGGAAAAATATAGAAATTCATTTGGAAAAATTCAGTTGAGGTTATCAACGCTTCCAAAAAGAAGAAGCGCCAAGGTCCTCATCATCCAGATTTATCTGCATGTACTGGGTGCTGCTGATACCCCTTCTCCCCTCTGGGCTGTGGTTTGCTTAATTATTTCTAGGGTTACATAAAGTGTTTTAAAGTAAAATTCTTAACAGAGCACTTGACACATAGCAAAACCCTCAATGGATGTTCATTCCCACTCCAGCAGCCCGACCTCTTCCATGCCCTTCATCATGCATCTCTAAGGGGGCTGGATAGGAAATGGTGAACCCTGATGTGGGACCCTAAAACCTCAGGCACACTGTTACACTGGAGAAACACCTGAGGAGACTTTGAAACTTCCTGGCCTAGCTGGAACCCCAGACATTTAAGACCATAAAGTTCTCTTGGTGATGACAACAACATTCAGTCCAGGCCAAGGACATATGTAGGACAAGGGGTCAGCATGATGTAGTCACCTGGAAGTTTAAAAACTTCTACAGCCCAGGCCCCCTCCCAGAGTTCTGAATCACAAGTTTTGGTGTGGGATCCTGATAGTTCTGGTTTGAAAATCACTAACGACGGAGATTTCAATCCTAGTCACACATCAGAATCACCTGGACGGCTTTTCAAGCAACATATGAATATTCCAGGCTCCACATTTCATTTTGGGCTGGGGATCTCAAACTCATCTCAGCAGGCTTTCTGTAGGCAGGACCCAGTCCCTTTCCTCCACCCATTCCAGTGGGCCCTATGGTAGGGGGCTGAGACACAGACGACCAAATGATCATCTGGGAATCCCTTCAGGGGATCCCTATCAGGTTAAAACCATTCTCTTCACAAAATAACACTCAGATGTGATCTGTCTTGGCCCTTTTCACTCCCAGAGGCTAGACACCAAGGGCCACAGATGGAAGGCAAAGTAGCTCTGACATTACAGTCTCCTGTGCTGGTGTTCTACTGCCATTCCTCTCACTAAATAAACTTTCTGTCTGTGAGAATATGAGTACCTTCCTTAAGAAATAGGTCAACATGTAATGTTTTATTATGGTTATATTTAAATTAGTGAATATTTTAAAACTTCTCAGTTTCAATTTCTAACATGGTATTCAGGTATAACCCTCATAACCCAGTTAAACTCCACCCCTTGACAGAGCTGTAATCTAAACTACCAAATCTCTCTGATCTTTATCTTCCCACCGGGGAGATACCTCACAGGGGCATTGAGAGGATTAATTCAAAGCTGTTTTTTTTTTTAAAGCTTGTGGTTTAAACAGGCTCACAGTCCTTGCTGGATCCTCATTCCATCTCTCCCTCCTCAGGGAAGGAGCACAAATTTATACTTCACCTGGATTCTTGGCTCAGGAATCTGGATTTGTTCAGCTAGTTCCTCTCGGACAGTGATATCAGGGTATGGGTCCTTTTCAAAGGCCTCCATAAGAACCTTGCGTTGGTTTTTGTTGAACTTGGTCCTCTTGCGCCTCCGGCTTCCTCGGGGCCCTGGGGCAGACACACACACAGCATAAGAGACTTTAGTCTCAGGCCTCACTTTTAGATCTACTGAAAATTGCTCCCTGTGCAGGGTGGTATGGAGCCTGCAGCCTCCTGTGGGAAGGAATGTTTTCAGGCACAGACTCCCTTGGGCCCCTTTGCAGAGCTCTCTCTCCATCCTCCTGAGATTCTGCTGCTGGAACCTAGTACTCTGCAGAACCAGCTCCCAAGTCCCCCTCATCTTCCAGCAATTCTTGGGAAGGGGGAAGTTGCCATATAAACTAGAATCACAACTGATGCACTTGTCCAGAGATTGCCATGGGCACAGCCAGGTCTGCCAATGTTACAGAACACAACAAGGGGGGGCCTGGGATGATATACTATTATTGAAAGAAGGCCCCGGGTCCGTTATGTCCGCCGCCAGAGGAAAGACGTCTCTTAATGCCAGAGATTTGTGAAAAGGAAAGGAAACGTTCATTTAATGCTATACAAACTTAAAGTAGTGACCTAATGTCTTTACCAAAATCCCAAAGTCCCTTAAAACACCCACAAACAGACACAGTCCTTCCTTCCTTCCCCCTTTGCCCAGTCCAGAGTACCATATCTCAGGAAAGGAAATAGAAGTCCATGGCTCAGGTAGTCCTCTGGTTCTTCCCAGTTAGTACTCCATCTCGACTGGGAGACCTCCCTGGCTTCCCGGCAACCTCAGCTGAGTCGCCGGGATCTCTGCTAAAACCAGGTGGTGGTTCCCCCTTCTAAAGCTGTGGGGGCCCCACTCTGCCAGGCCGCGTGGTTCTCTCCTCACGGCTGCAGGAGTCTACACTCCGTCAAGTCCGCGTGCTTCTCTTTCTCAAAGCAGCATGGTTCTCCTCCTCCATGGCCGCCAAGTCTGGGTTTTTTTAAAATCCCTGCGGCCAATCTTCTTCTGCAGCTCCATTTCCGACTCCTCCCACACTCGGCTTCACTTGCCAGAACTCGTATCCTTCCAGCTTTACTGGGCTGCCATCATGAGTCTGGGCAGGCGTGGCCCCATGTCCTGGAGCCAATCCTCTCTGAGCTCCCACGCAGGCGCTGTAACTCAGGGGACCCGCCCCCCCCAGTTACATCTGGGTGGGGAAGTTACTTCTGGGTGGGGAAGTTACTTCCATTCCCCTGGCTTAGAGCTGATCACAGCTACTTAACTTATCTATGCAACCAGTCAAAGGTTACAGATATGCCAAACGACCACGCCAGAGCTTAGCTGCAAGGCTGTTGCTATGCTAAACAGCTCTCAATGGCCCTGCTCCATTTGTCCCTTCCCCCAACCCACACCCTGGGGTGGGGGATGGAGACATCTTAAAATCTCCTGGACACCTTAAGTTCTGGACCACATTTCAAATGCCCATTTGGGGTCCCCCCTCTTGGCTGCACCCTGTAACACCAAGACTCCATCAACACATCTCTAGTTGTGCTAGGACCCAAAGTCCACCAAAAACTAGATGCCAAAAACTAGAACATAAGGAAATTCCATGTGAAAAAAAAACTAACATTGGAGAATTTCTATACATTAACACATATTTTCCCTTGTGACCTGGAGAAGCTTCCCAGCCCTCAGTTCAGCTTTAGGACCTTTGAATCGGTGGGCTCACCACTGACTTGTTGATTCAGTTGAAAATGGAATTCCTCAATGGAGAAAAAAGGGCAAAATACAAGGCCCAGGTGAAGCCGGTTTTCCTTCCCCTCCCAGCCCTTCTCAGAGCTCCCAGAGGCTGCCTTATCCTGCAGAAGTAGATTTTCTACATTTTGAAAAAACAATGCAGCACCTACTGCCACCCTGAGCACCTTCTCTAAGGTGACATTTTAAGGTTTAGTTTGGTGCTTAGCCTCTCCCCTTTCAAGTGTAAAAGCCAAATGTCACAGTGAACAGTGGACTTCAAATCACACCTGGTGGGACCTGCCCTTCTGAACTCACAAGACATCAACCAAGAAAGACAGCCCAACGCCCTGGCCACCCCAACCCCTGCAGCACCCTCAAGAGCTCACCGTAGGAGGACATGTCCGGACTGCACCCGCCCACAAGCGGGAACCTGGTTGGGAACAGGGACCTGGGTGAGAACTGCCTGCCTTCCCGCTGGAGTCTGGTAAGGAAGTGCAGGGAGCCGCCCAGTTAAGCCCCTTTAAAAGCACTTCATAAGACCCAACCTAATAATAATCTGTCCTCTGGACCCCGTGCTAGGGTGCGCTGGGATGCTCTTCTGCTCTCTCTGGCCTCACCCAGCTGGAAAGGTGAGAGCACTTGTGTAAAGCCTCAAAAGACAGGACCCATCCACGGAGGTGTAGACCACAGTCACCAATGGGGAAGCAGGTCCCAAATTATTACTGATTGAATTACGGCCCAGAGCAGCAAACTACCCAATTAGGAGGGGGTCTGAAGGTCAATTTCTTAGTCTCTTAGTGGGTGACTGTGGAATCCCTGCTGTTTCCTCTTCTTACCCTCCACAAAATGAGCTTTTACAAAGCAGCTGCCACATGCCTACCCAGCATATAAAAGATGAGTCAAGATTTAGATTTACACTTATGCCTATATCAGAGCCTCCATTTCTTAAATCTAGATGATCCGATCAACTCCTAGGGCTTTTTAGTAGCATGTAAACCCCCATAAATTAAAAGGACCCTCGATTGAGAACTGCCCTGGAGCTGCAGGTACTAGAAGAGGAAGCAGTGAGTAGAGTCAGAGGGTGGAAAGCTGCTGTCAATTAGTTTATCTCACTTTGCAGACTAGCAGGACAGGACATTAGTTAAATCACATGCTTTTAAAAAATGTAAGTATGGTTGGTATACAGTATATTAGTTTCACGTGTACTATATAGTGATTTGATATATAAATACCTTAAATGTGATCACCACATTAAGTCTAGTAATTATCTGTCATCTTGTAAATTTACCACATTATTATTGATTATAATCCCCTTCACCTTTTTGCACCCATCCCCCACTCCTGCCTCCCCTCTGGCAACCATCAGTTGGAGCTCTGTTTCTATGAGTTTGTTTCATTGCGGGGTTTTTTTGTTGTTTGTTTTGTTTTGTTTTGTTTTAGATTCCACATATAAGTGAAACCATATGGCATTTGTCTTTGACTTAGTTCACTGAGCGTATACTTGCTAGGTCCATCCGTGTTGTCACAAATGACAGGATTTCATTCTTTTCTTTTTTATTGTGAGTAAGTCCATTGTATATGTGTGTATCTGCCACATCTTCTTCTTCTATTTTTAAAAATTTTATTCATTTATTTTTAGGGAGAGAGTGAGGGAGAAAGAGGAGAGAAACATTGATGTGAGAGAGAAACATGGATTAGTTACCTCTCACACACCCTCAACTGGAAGCCTGGTTGGCAACCCAGTATGTGCTCTGACCAGGAATCCAACCAGCAACCTTTTGGTTTGTGGGTGTTGCTCAACCCAGTGAACAATACCAATAATGGCTCTACCATATCTTCTTTTATTTTTTAAAATATATTTTATTGATTATGCAATTACAGTTGTCCCATTCCCCCCTTCGTTCCCCTGTACCCTGCACACCCTCTCCCACCTACATTGCTCCCCTTTAGTTCATGTCCATGTGTCATAAGTTCTTTAGCTTCTACATTTCCCATACTATTCTTGCCCTCCCCCTATTTTCTACCTACCATCTATGCTTCTTATTCTCTGTACCTTCCCCCCACTCCTCCTAGCACTCCCCTGTTGCTAACCCTCCATTTGATCTCTATTTCTGTGGTTCTGTTCCTGTTCTAGTTGTTTGCTTAGTTTGTTTTTGTTTTAGGTGTGGTTGTTAATGATTGTGAGTTGGCCGTCATTTTACTATTCATATTTTTTATCTTCCTTTTCTTAGATAAATCCCTTTAACATTTCATATACTAAGGGCTTGGTGATGATGACCTCTTTTAACTTGACCTTATCTGAGAAGCCCTTTATCTGCCCTTCCATTCTAAATGCAAGCTTTGCTGAATAGACCAATCTTGGATGTAGGTCCTTGCCTTTCATGACTTGCAATACTTCTTTCCAGCCCCTTCTTGCCTGCAAGGTCTCTTTTGAGAAACCAGCTGACAGTCTGATGGGAACTCCTTTGTAGGTTACTGTCTCCTTATCTCTTGCTGCTTCTAGGATTCTCTCCTTCATTTTAATCTTGGCTAATGTAATTATGATGTGCCTTGGTGTGTTCCTCCTTGGGTCCAACTTCTTTGGGACTCTCTGAGCTTCCTGGACTTCCTGGAAGTCTATTTCCTTTGCCAGATTGGGGAAGTTCTCCTTCATTATTTGTTCAAATAAGTTTTCCACTTGTTGCTCTTCCTCTTCCCCTTCTCATACCCCTGCAATTCAGATGTTGGAACGTTTCATAATGTCCTGGAGGTTCCTAAGCCTCTCATTTTTTTTGAATTCTTGTTTCTTCATTATTTTCTGTTTGGATGTTTCTTTCTTCCTTCTGGTCCACTCCATTGACTTGAGTCCCAGTTTCCTTGTCATTACTATTGGTTCCCTGTGCATTTTCCTTCATTTCACTTAGCGTAGCCTCCATTTTTTCATCTAATTTGTGACCAAATTCAATCAATCCTGTGAGCATCCTGATCACCAGTGCTTTGAACTGTGCTTCTGATAGGTTGGCTATCTCTTTGTCGCTCAGTTGTATTTGCTCTGGAACTTTGATCTGTTCTTTCATTTGGGCCATTTTTTTTTTTGTCTTGTTATGCCTATTACGTATGAAGGGCAGAGCCTTAGGTGTTCACCAGGGTGGGGCAACCTATGTTGCTGGGTTGTGATGCTGTATGTGGGTGTAGGGTTTGAGAGGGAACAATGGCACCTGCTCTGCTCTGTTGGATCCCAGTCCCCTCTGCTGCTTCCCCCAAGAAAACTGGGCCTTTCTAGTGCTGATTCCCCTGTGGGTGGGCTTGTGTATGTTCTAGAACCCTGTGGGTCTCTCCAACAAACTCTCCCATGAGGCTGGGAGTCTCTCACTGTGCCTCAACCCCCACAGATGTCCCTAATTGGTGCCTTGAGGCTTTATTTCCTGGTGCTGGGAGCCTGGGTTGTGTGGTCTGTCTTGCTCCTCAGCCTCACCTGGTTTATCTGTGCACAAATGTGGGACCCCTCTGTCTGCTTGCCACCTTGCCTGCCCTGCCTCGCTTCACAATCATTGCCTTGCTGGGTCTGCCACCCCGCGCCTGGGTTCTGCCAGTGGCCACCTGCTCGCCCAGGGTATGCCTGCTTCAGTCTTGGGTGACCAGTACCACCATTTTTTGTGCCATGACCCCTCTCCACCTGGCTGCCGGACTCCGCCCTGCTTACCGGTCTGGATGAATGTGTCTATTTTAACTCCTTGGTTGTCAGACTTCCATACAGTTCAAATTTCTGTCAGTTCTGGTTGTTATTTTGTTTTTAAATTGTTGTTGTCCTTATTTCAGTTGTGTGAGGAGGCACACTGTGTTTACCTATGCCTCCATCTTGGCTGGAAGTCCTAAGATTCTATATCTTTTGTTTTGATATGGGTGTCTTGTAGACAGCATAATGTATGTCTTTCTTTCTTATCTATTCAATTACCTTATGTGTTTTGATCAGAGCATTTAAGCTATTTACATGCATTTAAGCTATAATACATGTAAAGTATTATTGATAGGTATGTATTTATTTCCATTGTATTCTTTTAGCTCTGTTCCTTTGTTTTTTCTTTTTTGTTTTTTTCTTCTTATTCCTATTAAAGCAGTCCATATAATGTTTCTTATTATAGTGTTTTGGTGGTAACAAATTCCCTTTTCTAGGAAGCTCTTTATTTTTTCTTCCATTTTAAATGGTAGCCTTGCTGGGTAAACTAGTCTTGGTTATAGGTCCTTGCTTTTCATCGATTTGAATATTTCATGCCAATTTCTTCTGACCTGAAATGTTTCTGTTGAAAAATCTGCTGATAGACTTATGGGAGCTCCTTTGTAGGTAACTGTCTTTCTCTTTCTGATTTTAATATTCTCTCTTTGTCTTTAAGCATTGACATTTTAATTGTGATGTGTCTTTGTGTGGACCTCTTTGGATTCTTCTCATTTGGGACTCTCTGTGCTTCCTGGACTTGTCTGTTTTTCCTTCACTAGGTTAGGGATGTTTTTGGTCATTATTTCCTCAAACTGGTTCTCAATCCCTTGCTCTCTTCTGCTTATGGTGTCCCTATAATGTAGACATTGTTATTGCTACATGTTGTCCCAAAGGTCCTTTAAACCAGGGATCCCCAACCTCCAGCCTGCAGACCAGTACCAGGCTGGGTCTGTTAAGAACTGAGCCACCCACCAGGAGGTGAGCTTGAATGTAATGTGCTTGAATAATCCTGAAACCAACCCCCACGCTGGTCTGTGGAAAAAAATGTCTTCCACAAAACCAGTCTCTGGTTCCGGAAAGGTTCAGGACTGCTACCTTAAACTGTCCTCAATTTTTAATCCTTTTTTTTTTTTTGCTGCTCTGATTGGGTGTTTTTTTTTCTACCATGTCTTTCAAATTGCTGATTCAATCTTCTGCTGTATCCAACCTACTGTTCATTCTTTTCACTGTATTCTTCATTTCAGATATTGTATTCTTCATTTATGTTTGGCCCTTTTTTATGGTTTCTATATTCTTCTTCATTCTGTGAGCATCCTTATAACTGTTGCTTTGATCTCTGTATCTGATAAATTTCTTGCCTCCATTTTGTTTAGCTCATTTTCTTGACATTTTTGCTTTCATGTGGAACCTGTTTCTTTGTCTTCCCATTTTGGCTCTCCCTTTATGTTTGTTTCTGTGTATTAAATAGTTATGCTATGACTCCTAGTCTTCATGGAGTAGCATTACATTGTAGGCATCCTGTGGTACCCAATGGCACAGTCTCCTTGATTTAAAGTTCTCTTGTGTGTGTTATGTGGGTCTCTTGTTATAATTGAGTCTTGAGTGCTATTTACTCTACATGCATGGGATCAACCCTAAGGTTGGTTGACTGTGTACCCAACACTGACTTTGGTGTGCTAATGAATATTCTATTGAGATCTCCCCTTGACACCTCCCCTAAAACTTCCACTTTGAGAAAACATCAAAACCCTTAAAACAAAGGACACAGTGCCCACTGTATCCGGAGCACACATTCACCTTTCCACGCTTTCTTTTCTAAGGTGCATATCTTTGCTTTTTCTCCAAGGACACTGTTTTTTTCCTCAGTAATTTATTTCCCAAGTCCATGCAGTTTAGCTGGCTCACTTCTTTCCCCTCTGTGACTTCCTGTCTAAAATGCTAAATAAACTTCTTGTGCTAGAGTTTTTGGGTCTGAAGTCCTTCTTCGCTGAACTCAAGAACTGATGTCTAACACAGCTGCTAACATTTTCATATGTCTATTGACCATCTCTATGTTGTTTTCCCATTTTTTAAAAAAAACTTTTAAATTAATTTTAGAGAAAGAGATATAAGGGGTGGTGAGAGAGAGAGAGACATTAATTTGTTGCTTCACTTATTTATGCATTCATTGGTTAATTCTTGTATATGCCTTGACCATAGATCGAACCTGCATTCTGGCATGTCGGGACAATGCTCTAACCAACTGAGCTACCTATCCAGGGCTCTCCCCATCATTTTGATCAGATTGTTTATTATTATTATTTTTTTGTTAATAAGTTGTATCAGTTCCTTACATATTTTGAGTATCAACCCTTTATTGGATATATGTTTGCAAATATGTTCTCTCATTCAATATACTGTCTTTTTGGCATTTCATCAAACTAAAAAACTTCTGCACAGCAAAAGAAACCATTATTAACCACATTTTAATGACAGCAAATATGTCCTTTCAAAGGATACAAAGTTCCATTTTGTTTTGACTGGATTAATTTACAAATGAAATGTTTTAGGGCATCTTCTAGTGATTATCTCATAAAAACAAAGAAATGTAATTATTTCAATCAAAGTCTGTGCTGAGCTTAAAGATTTAAATATCAAAAGAAGTAGCCTTGAAAAGAGAGAGGGTTGAGGAATAGAGCAGGAACTATCCTTGAGAGCTGCTGAGAGGACAAACTTGAAATACCAATATCATATCTCCCTGATAGTCTCCAAGGGAGAATCCCATCTCAGTGTTGCACCAGGAAATCTGGTTCTTGCTCCATGGTCCAGAAAGCTGGGAAATGCATAGGCACTGTCCTCCTTGCCTGTTCCCCCTGTTAAAAAGAAAACAACATGCTCAAAATGGCATCACTTGTGCTAAAGTGCATGATATAAAACCTAGATTTAATTCTGGACCTGATTGCCCTTTCAAACTCTCTTAGCAACACAATCTTAATCAACCAGTCTGGAATGTTCTAGACAACACCAAGGTGGTTCTGTCACATGGACCTTCTTCATCATCCCATAGAAAGAAGAGGTAATCGGCATGATACAAACCCTTGACAATCCCTTCCGTCAAGAATAAGTCATGGTCTAAAAATAATCCTCTCTTTACTTTTGTTAACATCTTACTTGCTTACTCTTTTTTGTATAAAAACCCTTTCATTTTGTAAAACCCCATCAGTGAGATACTGCTCAATTTATGAATTACTTAATGAAGCCAATAACATCTTCAGTTTCACTCTGCTGATTTTGGGTTTTTTTTTTAACAGATTTGGTGGCAGTGTTGAAACAAAAGCAAACTTCTCATGACATGCAAACAATGAGAAACATAGGCACAGCACCTTTGAACCCCATTTTGAATTCATTGTTTTCTCACCATGTCCTAGGACCATTGGGAAGTTCCTCTCAGTTTAAGCTCCACGGTCTCTTGGTATTTGAGCCCCTGATCTAGTTGGCTTTCCTGTACAGGGAAGGTCAATTTGAGCTGGTAGACAATTCTATCCAGAGTCAAGACCCTAGTCTTTCTGACTGCAATTCCCCAGTGGAAACCCCCAGCCTTAGCTCTGTTGCTGGGTTCCACATTAGGAAAGGCTGATGGTTTAGTGTATAATTTCTATTCCTTCAGACATACTCATTAAATCCTTGTCCCAGTCCAAGTTTCTTTTTTTTATTTTATTTTAATTGTTGTTGCAGTACAATTTTCTATCTTTTACTCCCATCCCAGCCTATCTACCCAGCCCTCCTCACCTCCCTCCCATTTCCACCCGCCCCTAATTTTTATCCATGTGTCCTTTATAGTTGTTCTTGTAAACCCTTCCCCTTTTCCCCTGAAATTTCCCTGAAATTCCCTCTCCTCTCCCCTCTGAGCACTGTCAGTCTGTTCTCTATTTCAGTGTCTTTGGTTATATTTTGCTTGTTTCTTTGTTTTTTTGTTTAGGTTCCTGTTAAAGGTGAGATCATATGGTATTTGTCTTTCACTGCCTGGTTTATTTCACTTAGCATAATGCTTTCCAGATCCATCCATGCTGTTGCAAAGGGTAGGAGCTCCTTCTTTCTTTCTGCTGCATAGAATTCCATAGTGTAAATGTGCCATAGTTTTTTGATCCATTCATTTACTGATGGGCATCTAGGTTGCTTCCAACACTTGGCTATTGCAAATTGTGCTGCAATGAACATTGGGTGCATAGGTTCTTTTGGATTGGTGTTTCAGGGTTCTTAGGATATAGTCCCAGCAGTGGAATTGCTGGGTCAAAACTCAAAAAAATTTTTGAGTTTTCTGAGAAAATTCCATACTGTTTTCCATAGTGGTTGTACCAGTCTGTAGTCCCACCAAAAGTGCACTAGGGTTCCTTTCTCTCCACAACCTCTCCAACACTTGTTGTTTGTTGTTTTGTTTATGATGGCCATTCTGACTGGTGTGAAGTGATATCTCATTGTGGTTTTAATTTGCATCTCTCTGATAGCTAGTGATACTGAACATCTTTTCATGTGTCTCTGGATCCTCTGTATGCCCTCCTTGGACAAATGTCTGTTCAAGTCCTTTGCCCATTTTTTAATTGGGTTGCTTGTCTTCTTAGAGTGGAGCCATGTGAGTTCTTTATATATTTTGGAGATTAAACCCTTGTCTGAGGTATCATTGGCAAATATGTTTTCCCATACAGTTGGTTCCTTTTTTATTTTAATACTGTTTTCTTTAGCTGTGCAGAAGCTTTTGATTTTGATGAGATCCCATTTGTTTATTCTTTCCTTTATGTCCCTTGTTCTGGGAGACATATCAGTAAAAGTGTTTCTGTGTGAAATATCTGAGATTTTCTTGCCTATGTTCTCCTCTAGGACTTTAATGGTTACATGGCTTATATTTAAGTCTTTTATCCACCTTGAATTTATTTTTGTGTATAGCGTAAGTTGGTGCTCGAGTTTCATTTTTTTGCACGTAGCTGTCCAGTTCTCCCAACACCATTTGTTGAACCAGTCCAAGTTTCTACAGGAATTGTTGGTGGTTACTGGCCAGAGTTGAACAGGGTCCAGCATAAGAACTGGTTTGTGTTTGATCAGACTGTGTCTGATTTTAGCTGGACTGGGTCCAGCAGGAAGCCTCAGGTGAATATTAAGAAGTGGGATCCTTTATATTCAAAGAACCGAGAACACCTTTTGGCATATTTGCCTATTTTATGTTTAAGAGCTATAGTCTTGGTAACAGCACATAATTGCAAAGGAGGCCAAATATTGCTGGAGACAGCCTAGAGTTGTCAGTTTCCATTGTGAAGAGTGTTCCAGTTAAACAAAATTATTTTAAAAGTGCACTCAAAAGTAAGGGTTGGCCCTGGCCAAGTAGCTCAGTTGGTTAGTGTCATCCTGATACACCAAATATGTGGGTTTGAACTTTGGTCAGGGCACATACAATGAATGCTTAAATAAGTGGAACAAATCAATGTCTCTCTGTCTCTCTATCCCTACCTTCCTCTTCCCTCCTCACCTTCCTCTCTCCTCCTTCCCCTCCCTCCCTCTCTAAATTATTTTTAAAAGAAAGAAATAAGGGTTCCCAAGTTGAACAAAAAGAATATGATAACCTATTTTAACTAGCATCCAGAAGCTTACAAAAGATTTTGTAATTCCAAAACATTTTCATTAAAAGACTCATTACAAAAGGCTAATGGAAAATTAAAGATATTGTAAGATACTAAGACAAAGGTTATAGGACAACTAGGGACGTGACTCCTACAGCCCCACCTGTCCCCTTCATTTTTTTACCCGAGTACTCACATTTTCCTGATTCACTGTCTGAACTGCTTCTCCACTCTGAAAACACTATTAGACAGTTATTATTTAAAATAAAACTCCCTGAGGTGCAGATGAACCCCTTCAGGTATTCTTTACCCCTTGGTCAAAAACTAAACTAAGGGCTGCAATTAAAGAATTTTCTAAACCTAGGAAGGAGCTCCTGAAGTTTTTTGGAGAATTTATAGTTATTATTAGGGCTTATGAATTCAGGTTGCCAGATCTTTATCAGTTTGTACATATGTTGGTAAAACCTAAGGAAACTAAAAAATGAGTTCGGGAAGCAAGATAGAAAAACCCTGAGGATATTATTTCCTTTTGCCAATTACCAAAAGCTCCCCTATCTATTTCAAAATGCTTGTAGATATTGGGATGTTGGAAACAGAATTATCTTGCAAATATGCCCCCCGCCCCCACCAAACTCCATACTGGAGAAAACATGAGTACCTTCTCTCTATGTTAGTGATGTAGATTTTCTACTGCTATCATCTCTAATGCCTCTAAAACCTAAGAGGCATTATTTGAAATGTAAAGGTTTTTCACCATGAAGAAAAAGAAAGAAACAAAAGGGAGAAACTATTTGGAAATCGGGCATATAAAAAAATTTTAAGTGACTTCTCCACAAATATTAGTAACTGAAAAGTCTCTGTTTGTGTCTGTATGTGTCTGTTGTAACAATTGGTTACTATAAAACTCAGAATTATAGAGACACCTAAATGCTTTTCTAGTTCACATGATCTAAGATTATTCATTAATACATAAAAACTACTGTTTTTTAGCTTAATTGAAATAGGTACATCTTTATGTTAGTGGTGAAACAGCTCCAGAATATTACTGGACCTTGGATCAGCAATCTTGTTACTTGAGTTTGGCAAAGAAAGAATTCAGAGTTAAGGAACTCAAATTATAAGAGAAAGTTTATTTAGAAAGTCATAAAAGTAGAAAAGGTGAGCCAGCTTGGCTGTGTGGGCTCAGGAATGAGTTACAGAGGCAAGAGAAGAGTCCATGGAGCTTAGTAAAAAGAAAGGCAGATAGAATGCACCTGGTAAAGGAGAGGGGGAAGGTGAAGGCATGCTCAGGAGAGTAAAATCGCTGTGCTGGGTCTTTCATATTATGTTTGTTTTCTTTATAATTGATGAGAGAGAGAGAGAGAGAGAGATTTGTTGTCCCACTTATTTATGTATTCATTTGTTGTTTCTTGTATGTGCCCTGACCAGAGATCAAACCTGCAACCTTGGCATATCAGGATGACACTCTAACCAAATTAGCTATTCAGCCAGGAGGGGGGTTGGTGTCTTAGAAGGATCTCAGTAGAATATTTATCAGCTTTCCAGTTGTGTCCTTTCAGGGTCATGGTCTCCATTGATTGATCAGTGCCAGGGCAAGGGTTCATTAGTCATAATGGCTGGTCCTGATGTCAGCAATGGCACCACCCCACCTGACCTTGCTATTTTTCTGGGCCTGGAGCTGAAACACAACTGAGGCTGAGGTATTATCTCTAATTTAGCCAGAACTCTGTATCTGTGGTCAACAGACCCAAAGTTTTGTTCCTAAGATTATTTGATGTGGGCCAAAACCTCATTGTCCTGAGGCTAAATGCTTAGGAGAGTGGTCGTGCAACTCTCTACATATGGGGGTTGTATGAAGCTATTCTCTGGCCTCCTTATTCCTCCTCTAAGAGGGCTGACCACATGACTAGCAAAATGCCAGTGGAGGAAAGTTCAGGGGAGGGTCTGCACCACATGACCACTAATATGAAAAATCAGGGGGTCTAAACTACATGGCCAGTAATAGGTTAGGAGAGGAAAGTGACTCTTGGTTGAGGTCCTTGTTTTTCTAGTTTTTCCCATGGCTGGGCACCCAGGGATTTCTGCCCTGGTGACCTTCAGTATCTGGCCTACGGTTCCTACTCTGCTCATGTCAGTCTGTCTACTACATTTAGAGTCATCAATGTTGAATATAATGCAGATAAACAAATTTACTCTACCTAGGTTTACCAGTCAAATTTATGTTATCTTTTTTATAGAATTTATCAGTAGAAAAATAGTATGATAAAATTTTCATAAATATTTTAATCTAAACATATGTGAATGAAACAGGGGTTCTGTAATAAGTTTGACAAGTTCAGTGACTGGAAGACCTACAGGGTGATCTGATCATAAGTTCCTAACTGGACAGGTCATTGTTGGGGTCTTCCCTGCCTGGTCTCAGGAAGCTGTGACCCCCCCCCCCCCCCGCCCAACTTGGGCTGAGTAAGAGGCCTCCGAACCAGGAGACACTAACAAGAAAAACTTATTTCCCTGGCATGAACACTACCTGTTCTGTGCCTGGCCTCCAATGTTTGATCAGTTAGCCAATGACGTGTAAGATTTCCCAAGGGGGAAATCACTTAAGACAGGCATGATCATGTGGAGGCCTCAGGAAAGACTTGGGGGGCTGTGGAAATGAAGAGGTGATCGACATCAACCCCTGCCCCCTCGGCTTTGTCAAAGCCTGAGTCCTTGTTCTTAGTTGTGAGAAATCCAAGTCTCCCAGCTGCCTTTGTCTCCTCTGACCAACTCAGGCCTGTGGAAATAACGGGTGGTGCAGCCCAGACCATAGTCAGCGGACCCCCAGGGTAATCAGGCCTGAGACATAGAATATGCAAGATCCTGTGAGATCTGCTTGCTGGAGGATGCTATTGAACTAGAATATGAAGGCACAGGCAGGAAACGAAACTAGCCTTTTAGGCCCTGTAGTCTTTTTAAATGATAAAACCCAAAATCTCAGCCCAGAATCCCAGCGGGAGTTCTGTCAGCCTCTTTGAAAATTACCTACTTGTTTGATCTTCCCTGCCAGACTATAATCCACAAACTGCATCTATATTCTTAATAAAAGCCTGCTTAAGCAGTGACTCAGGGTATTCTCCACTAGAGAGAGTGGCTGTTTCATCCCTATTTCCCCACAGGACTTGGTGGTTCGTGTGTATGTTTTTCTCGTGTTTCAACGAGCCATCTGCAGCATTCCAAGGTCACTGCAGGCTGGTGGCCTCATCAGGTCATGGTGAGTAGTTGTGCCTCAGTTCTTCAGCAAGCTCTGTCCATCATTCTGTTCTTGTTCATCCATATTAACACACCATTGAAATGTTAGTAGTAATCAATCCTCTTTCATATCCCTCTCAGGAAGTAAACATCCTCAAGGTAGCAAATAATCTTGTTAATTATCCTGTAATCAAATTGTAAAGGTTTCTAGCCATACTTTCTCCCATCTTCCTGTGATCTTCCTTAGTTGTCTTCTTAATTATGAACATATGAAAAAAAGCTGTAAAATTGTCACCTCTGAAACATTTGAGATTTTGCTTCCTACCATGTTGTCATCTTGGCTCAAATAAGCTCAAGTAAACGCTTATAGCATTGGTTTTAAGTCAACAAATAAGTGTGGAAAACAAGTAAATTAAATAGATATAAGTGGAGTAAGAGACTTTGGGTGGACTTTTGATACCAGGTGACCCAGGCAACCACACAATCACCCCACAATTGATATGCAAAGATCTGATTAAATCACTGGGGAGGAGACAGAAAGGGCCATAGGATGAAGTTGTCCAAGACAATAGTAAACAGTCTAGGATGGGATTGGCCAAGAAGCTGAATGCTTCCAGTGTACATGGAATTGTGGACTAGAAGATCTGAAATAAAAGAAGGGCTCTTGGGCTCTCTCCCTTCTATCTCAAGGATGCATGGATGAATGTGCTGCAGCTGCCTGCAATCCTAGTCTGGGTACAGACTAGGATTGGTTTGGCCTGGCAAAGGGTGGCAAGGTTATTTTTGGGGTGTTCTAGAGAAGATGAGCTCTGAGGCAGAAGCCTGCCATTCTTCCAAAATTTGTAGCTTTTGTATCTTATGTTGTTTTAGTTTGTAAACTAATCCTATAGAAATAAGATTATTAAAACTAAAAAGGGGAATGATAGGAGAATTCAGTGTTAAAGTGTTTAGCCTTAGTTGATAGGCTTAAGTGACTAATACACATGAAAAGCTGTTATTCCAAAATTGTGAAAATTTTGAATAAAGATTGCCTTAATTTCTCACCAAAACTTTTCCTCTGGAATTTTTCCTAGAGGGTTGTGGCTGGCAGCAGGACCCCACTTGCTTTTCAGTAACAGCAATGGCAACTCTAGTGGGCTCCTCCCTGCCTGTGGCTGGTTCACCCCAAGAGTGGGACTGTGGGGTTTCCCAGTCTCCTGGAATTTTCCTGTACTTTCACTCAAGGCATTGGTTGCCTAAACATACCTACTTGGTGAAAAGGAAACCAGTCTCAGAAAAGGCCATGAAAGTAGTGTTATCCAACTTAAGTTTAGGTCCTAAATGTGACTCCGGGAGGCAAGAAACAAAGTGAGGTTTCAAGGGTGGAAGAGATGGTGGTGATCAGTCATTGGTGGTGGCATGGGGTGGTATGGAGTAATGTTAGGTCACTTGGGGTCTTTGTGGGGTCACACAGGGCTGCATAGGGTCCTGTGTGGTCATGTAGGCCTGAGTGAGGTCATGAAGGATTGGTGTATGGTTGTGTAGCTTCATGTAGGGTCATTTAGAGGTCATGTGGGGTCTTGAGGGATTATGTTGGGTCATGTAAGGCTGTATGGAGGTGGCTATGGGGTCAGATGAACTGCTGTGGTGACTGTGACTATTCACCTTAAACTAAAATTTTCCAACTCTTAAGTTCCCTATCAATATGACACTATACCACCCCACAGTGACCCTGTGTGACCTTGTGTGATCCTATAGAACCTCCAAACCACCCCTGTGCTCTATGCCACCCCACATAATCCCACAAGGCCCCCTACAACCTCACATGAACCCATAACCATCCCACTAAGACCCCAGACAGTAGCACAATGACCCAATGAGACACTTGAAAGGGGAGCCAGAGCTGCCATCCCAGAACTGTCTTGAATGACTTATGCCTCAGTTCTTTAGAATGTTAAAACAAGACAAAAATCTTTGGACTGGTCCAAAATTAATATTGTGTTTCAAAAAGCCATTTGCAAGGGCAACAAGAAAGCGGTATTATGACTATTGACTAATGACTACCAGACTGAAAATTAAAGACATTCTTTAGAGTTAGCATCACTGTGTTAGCTTATCTGTACTTATAGAAATGCCTTCCTTCTATTGATGTAATTATTTTCTTTCCCTTTCTCATAAATATCCATTGCCTTTGTCTTCTAATCAGAACTTTATTTGAGCTTTTGCCTAAATCAGTGCTTCCTGAATAGCTATTCTTTTGATCTAAATAAATGATTGTTGCCTCTCACTTTTGACCTTTTATTTTTAGGTTAATAACATGACCCCAAGGACCACCACTGCCACCTTTTTCAGATTTGAAACCTTTCACTTTGCTTCTTACCTCCCAGAGTCACATTTAGGACTAAATTTCATGTTTGAGAAGATCTCCTGTGCTTGCAGGGACTGGGTGGGAGTTAAGCATTGAAGGGAGGTACAGAAATGAGGAAAACAAGTATGACCCCTGTGGAAGTTCACAGGGGAACAGAAGGAGCTCTACACAAGGGTGGACATGAATTTTAAGGGAAACTTTTTAAATGGGAGAAACTCAAGTGTTGTTGTAGGAAAGAATGTATCAAAGCAGAGACCAGATGGTCAACAGGGCAAGTTCATGGAAGGCTAAGTCCAGAGCTTAAGGGCTTGCCTATTTGGATATTTGTTCTGGGCCAGATCTTGTCCCTAGACCTATCTTGTGTTATTTGTTCCTCACCACCACTCTTATCTCCCATGTTTTCAAGAGCAGAGGCCAGGCCCAGAGCCTTCAGAAGATGCAGCCTTGGGTTTCAAGCCAGTCTTAGCCATGAACTGCTATGCTGCTTTCTGAAATAGTCTGTGAAGTTGTTTATATTCAACATGGCTGCATTGATCACATGAATGTGGTGAGTCTAAACTGAGATGTGCTGTGAATGCAAGATGCATGTTGCCTTTTGAAGAAGACTCAGCAGTAAAAGCTGAATATGAAATAGCTCAGTGATTTTCATATCCATCATTAAAATGATAACATTTTTGACATATTGGATAAAAATATAATATTAAAATCAATATCACTTGTTTCTTTTTACCTTTTTAATGTGATTACTTTAAAATTGAAAATTGTATATGTGACTTGCATTGTATTTCTACCAGGCAGCACAGCTTCAGAGAGGAGCCCTGATGGTGGAATAAAGCTGTGTGGCAGTGCTGGGGTACAAGTTCAAGCCCTGGGATAGTGCTCTATGTCTCCATGGCAACATATAGAGAGACACAAAGACTTCTACATTTATAGAAAAATATTTAAGTCCTCCTTTCATTTTTTCTCAGAATTACCTTTGGAAGGGGTTGAAAACTTTTGACCTTCATCCTCTGCCCCCTCCCCACCTCTCAGGAAAAGGCCACCAGGACTCAGAACACCTGGGTAGTTGACAGTTTCCCAGGTACATAGATAGAGTTCCCCAAAGGGAGATGCATTTTGGGGATTGTAAACTACTTCCTTAGTGAGAGAGCAGAGCTCTCAGCCCAGCCTTCTCTGGGAACTTGCCTAAGGATAAAGTATGTGGCTTTGGTAGGACATGTTGCTTTCTGGGACTTAGTTTCTGCACAGTGAAAGAAGGTGACTACAATAGATCCTGTCTGAAAGCCTTTGAAATGTAAATACATGGCCCTGGCCTTGTTTGAGCATCATCCAAGTATTTAATAACTCCAGCCATACAGGTTGTACTACCTCCTCCAAAGGTTTTATGTATCTTTTTTCAATATTTCTTTCCCTAAAAGGATAAATCTGTGAATCAGTAAAGTACCATAAATTACTACAGGGCTTGGGAGGAGATTGAGAAATCACTTCCCTCAAGGGGACCATGCCAGTAATGGCAGATCCAGTGTTGTAACCTCAACTTCAGAGTCTGGGTGCAGGCATATCTTTGCACCACCCTGGAAAAGGGAGACACTAAGTCATGATTCCCAGTCATCTGTATCTGGTACACATATAATGGTTTGTTTATGTCTTTAGAAACCTGGGTTCTGAAGGAAAGGACACGGACAACAAATAAATTTTTCCTTCCCATTTTAATTTTGTTTTATTGGTTTCATTATGAAAATTACAGAGGAAAATATACCATACAAATGAAGTCAAAACCAACAATAGTCCCACACAGGTTCAAAAATGATATGAAGTTAGAACAAAACATCCCCTTTACCATAGCACCCCCATACTCATCCCTTCAATTGCAAACCCAGGGGTAACCATTTAGATTGTTCTTCCCAATTTTCTTGTATTTCTACACATAAGATTTATTTTACAAAACCATATAAATACTAAATCTATTAGACTGCAAAATGTGTTTCCTTCTCTTGGACATCACTTTCTATCAGCACAGATGCAGCATAATGGCTGCAGAAATTCAATTGTATGGATTTACTCTGTGTAGCTCACCCTGCATCCACTGATAGTCATGTATGTTTCTTTCCAATATTTTGCAGCCACAGTGAATGTCCTTGCAGGGACTTATTTCTATTGGCAAGATTCCAGCAGCAAGCTGTGGGAATCAGGGTGCTGGCCATATCTGAGTAGGAAGATTACACACAAACTGGCTGACCAAGAAGTCTGCAGGAATAGCTTCCTCTGGGGAAGATTCCCAAAGACAGACTAGAGGCCCCAAAGAGCAGAAGGGGTCCCATGTACCAAGCACTCAGCAGTCAAGAAGGAACTTGCCCGTGTTCAAACGTGTCAGAAAAAGGATTTCAGCTTGGAAAGAACTGTAAATAAAAGTTCCACAGGACTCTTCTGAGGAATTAAAAGAGTTTTATTCTGATATCATTTGCAAATCAGAGCACATAGCCTTTGACATACATTGAAGACACACTCTGACTTGGGATAAGTAAGACAAGAGTTTTAAAGGTAAGAGTTGCCAGGAGCTGATGGCAAAGAAATAGGTTGCTAGAGCAACAAGACTATAAACCTACATCATTCATTTTCTGATTGGTGGGGGAAACTGGACTTTCAGTGGTCGTTTTTCCCAGTGGCTATGAGATCAGAACAATGGTTAGTTCTAGTTGAGTCATGGTCAGCAGGTAGAGTCACAGGATATGGCCAATGTTTGGAGTCATAAAACATGAGGGGTGGAGGTCACAATGAATGGGTCAAGGGCTCAGTTTCCTTTAGATCCTGCAAAATAACCTGGTTCTGTAGTGAAATGGACAATGTAGGGAGTACAGTTTGTCAGGTAGACAGAGCCAGTGTTTAAACTGAAAAACAGCCTAATCACTTGAGTAGGGCCAGAGACCAAGTTGCAAAAGGGTCTAGCTATTTGGTCAAAAGATTATGACATTAGAATTCTCAGAACTTAAGTTGTTAGAGGATGGGAACATTTTCAGAGCAGAACAAGTAGTCCTGATACAGCCAAACCTTAATATCACCTGGTTATTTGTTGACTCTCACTTCCAGCCTGGGGCTACCAACTTTTCCTGTTGCCTTTTTACAAAACATGGGATAGGCAAAGAACTCCTACACAACATAAAAAATAATTCACCATAAAGGGAACAATAATACATTTGATTTCATTAAAACTAAGAATTTCTGTTTATGAAAAAAAAAAAAAACTAGATTAAAGAGAGAAATGCAAGCCATAATGGGAACAGACATTCGCTATCCACAAATCCAAGTGCTGGGTAAAATTGTGGCCTTCTATTCATGACTGGGAACCAGCACAACTATCATGCCAAAGAAGAATTTTATTGTAGCAAAATATAACATGAGATTTACCATGTTATTGGTAAATCTTGTAGCAAATCTCAAAAGTCATTTGAACCATTTTTAAGTGTACAATTCAGCAGCATAAAGCACATTCACATTATTGTGCAGCCATCACTACTCTCCATCTCTAGAATTTTATGTCTTACAAAACTCAGACTCTGTACCCATTAAACACTAATTGCCAGTCTCCTTTCTTCCAGACACTGGCACCCACCATTCTACTTTCTGTTTTTATGGATTTGACTACTCTAGGGACACCATATTAGTGGAATTTTACAGTATTTGTCCTTTTGTGACTAGCTTATTTCACTGTTGTGAATTTGTTAAATTAACATTTGTTAAGTGGAGCCCCAGTGTGTGGAATGGTGAGCCACAGTTCAACAAAAGGCCACAAAGGTATTGCTACACTATAGAGAAGTTTATTACTTACAGTTCCTAAAGGGAGAGAGCAGCTACATGGGAAGGTCAAAGGCAGGGTGCAGACAGAGAGAGAGGGAGGACCTGGGGCACATGCCCTCATTAGGGTCCATGGGCAGAGTGCTTTGTAGTTCCCAGACTGGAGCCAGATCATCCAATTCAAACCAAAAAGAGCACAGTTTTGGTAAGCTCCACAGGATCTTACCTGAGGGCTATACACAAGGAAGGCCCTACGAGGGAGACTTGCTCAGAGGGACATTGGGGTCGTCATGTCAGTAACTTAGCCATATTTGTGATTCTGATGGCTTAACCATGTTAACCATGGCTCCAGGGAGGACCTAGTGTCAGCTCAAGTCCCCTACACTTTGCTTGGCCACTCACAATGGATGCTGAGGTGGCAATACCACAGAATAGTTCAGCAAAAAACTCTTGACCTTCACTGATCATAATGTCCTCGAGGTTAATTTGTTTTGTAGCATGAGTCAAAATTCCCTTATTCTTTTTTTTTTACAAATTTATATTTTAAATTTTATTTTATTAAAAATTTTTATTGAATTTATTGAGGTAACATTGATTAATAAAATTATATAGGTTTCATATGTGCAATTTTATAATATATTATCTGTATATTATATTGTGTTCACTACCCCAAATCAAGTCTCCTTCCAAAAATTCTCTTATTCCTAAGGCTGAATGATATTCCACTGTGTGTATACCACATTTTATTTATTTGTTTATCTGTCGATAAACACTTGGATTGCTTCCAGCTTCTGGCTATCATGAATAATGCTGATACGAACATGGGCAAAGGCAGGAAATAAATTCTCCTTTTATTGGAGACAGACTGGTTTCCCAAAAATGGCACCAGAGGAATCTACAAATAAGCCTTCTCCCTTAGTTATGGTGCCATATATTTACCTTCCCCAGTTTTCCACCTTTGAAAGCCTAAAACTTCTCTTGTCCTGTCATTTCTCTGAAAATTTGTGTGTGTTTTTTTGATGATGATATGTAAGCTACAGTTCTAAGCCACCACTTTGCATTCCTTTTTATGTTTTCTTCCATGTGATGGTTGCTGCATGAGTTAATAAACTATTTTTCTCTTTTTAATCTCTTTGTTAAAGGGTCCTACCTTAAAACCCAAGATGGGTAGAGGTGGTTTTGCCTCCCCTGCAAGGCAAAGCAAGGAGCTCACATTTCTTCCCTCTAAGCCACAGCCTTAGTGACCAGGCCCCATCCCAAGTGTCTTAGTTTCCTTCCATTTCTTCCTCACCTATTCTGGAACTTGACTATTTGATGTGCCCCTCACCTCCCAGCCCACCTTGGGACCCTGCACTCCCATACCTTGATTCTTCAATCTGATCCAAACTATTCCCATAGCAGGAAAAGTCTCTCAATCAAGTGCAAATCAATTCTATCACCTTCATCCTTGAATTCTCTTTAGTCAGTCCCCACCCCTAGCTGCCATCACCTTAGATCTAAGTGGATGGATGATGATCAGGTCACAAGAAAAAAGTCCGGAAACCTGGATTTTAATCACTATCATTTCCCAACCAGCTGCAGGACTCTAGGCAAATCAATTCATAGCTGTGAAATTTATTTCTTTCATTTAAAAAAGAAAACGAGTTATATTACTGAAAATATTATGTAAATGATATTCTGTACCCATATGTAAATAATATCCTAATTGTTTAAAATGTCCATCTCTTATATCTCACATAGTGTATTATGCATATACATAAAATACATACTTCTAATTATTATAAAGGATCAAACATGTAAAAGAATAGTAAGACTTCACTCTGTGTGATAAGATTGCTGATTTTTACTATGTCTTCACTTCTTTGGAATCAAAGCACTTTGTCCTTTTCTTTAGCCACATGACACCTGCCACTTATCAGTTTGTTGCCTCTGGACTCTAAAGTCACCTCATTGCCCACTGTGAGCAATGGACCTGGTCCTTTATTTTTCCTTTGGCTTCTGGCATAATGGCAGTAATATTTGTCAGTAGAGGGCACTGGAGAGACATTGAAAGAGGAGCGGTTTTTCTTTCAGGTTCCAGCACTTGCTTGCCAGGCCCTTGGAGTGTTGACACCTCTTCAACACTTACCTCCTCCAGCAAACACCACCCCTGCAGCTTCTCCAATGTCCAGCTCATTTGGCACAGTAGCTTCTCCAGCACCTGGCTCCCACAGTGCACTGGACCCAGAGGCACAATGTGGCCCACAGTTTCCTCCAGTATCATCCTTCAATGGTTTTGTAGCAAAGTCCCTCTTGTAAATACTTCTCATATAGCCTCTCCTAATACCTAGACATGGGATATATGGCAAACTCCAAAAGGAAGAATTCTGGCAAGTTTCACCAGCATGGCATACCAGTGACTTCCCTTCCATTCAGTGGACCATGGCCTGGGGGGACCCTGGGGAGATTTACCTGGGCACTCCATCTCCGCCGTAGGGTAGTGACTACTCCTTATATCTGCTATTCTTGTATTCTTTCAAGTTTTCTCTACTTCCTAGCTGATCTCTGATTACTCTTACTCCCCATTATAGTTAATAATTCTTTATAGTAAACTTTTCCTATTCAAATGACTGTATAGTTTGCATCTCCTGAATGGACGCTTAGTGACACATGGCTACTGCAACTATAAATGTCAGGAACCTTTCCAAGGGAGCATGAAACTGATATACATTTCGCTGTCATCACTATTAGAACATCAACCAGTTCTTTTTTTTATAGGGTGATCAATGTAAGGATTCTCTTCAATATATTACTTAGAATGGCTAGTTGATTGGGAATAAATTTTATAGCTGATAGAAGTTTTCTTTCTGTTCTCTCTCCTTCTGCTAGTGATGAAGCTGAGGAAATCTGGGACAAAGAACAGCAAAAATTAAGATGCCATTAAAGTATTAGCATCAGGAGACCAAGCGTTCCACTCAAATCTCAGAATATTGAGAGATCCACTGCCTGACACAGGAAAAACGCAAAGTTTTACAAAGTCCTTCCAAGTGTTTCCTTTTTTCCTCCAAGAAGGTGAGCATTTGATGTATAAATTTTTAATATTTTGTTCTTACGTGAACCAAGAGCAATTAGTTAACTAACTCAAAGATAACATTACAATTAAAACTTGCATTGGCATAACTTACTATGTGATAGAGGATATATTGTATCTCATTAGGAAGATTGGCATTCCATGTAGAAAAAACAAACAATGATAAGTGAATAACTGGTTACAAACAATATAAACAAAATAAAAAAGTATTTCATAAATTAATAAATTCTTTCCATAAAAATGACAGAATTTATAACAGTTGTGAATCAGTAAATATTTGTTGATTATTTGAGATTAGTATTTCAAGAATCATGGCAAATTTTCCAAAATCATGACAGAGCAATAGATGGAAATAGGAGAGAGGGAGAAAAAGAGAGAGACAGACAGACAGAGAGAGAAAATGTGTGAGAGACAGAGACTAAGATTTAAAGTTGATTGAGAGATAACCAAAAACATTCTTTCCAAGCATATCTTCACCAAGGGTGTATGTGGGAATTTCAAGGCCATAATTCATGAAATTGACTAAAAAGAATTCAGCTCCACCCTTTTTTTATTTTCTTTCCCCTTCCCACCCCCAATCGCTTTCCCTCTCCTCCTCTCCTTCACCCCTCCCCCCACTTCTCTCCCTTTCCTTTGAAGGTCTGGAGTTTGATAATGGGGTCCAGTGGATTTTGTGGTAATTGTAGCTCCTCCCATTTTAGCTCCCTGAAATTGGAAGATTTAGAAAAGTTCTCTAATTCCCCCCCCCTTTTTTTTTGGTTAGGTTGGATACAGATTTATTTATTTACTTATTTATTTATTTTAATTTTATTGATTATGCTATTATAGTTGTCCCATTCCCCGCTTCATTCCCCTCCACCCTGCATATCCCCTCCCACCCACATTCCCCCCTTTAGTTCATGTCCATGTGTCATAAGTTCTTTAGCTTCTACATTTCCCATACTATTCTTGCCCTCCCCCTCTCTATTTTCTACCTACTATCTATGCTTCTTATTCTCTGTACCTTTTCCTGCTCTCTCCTCCTCCTACTCCCCTGTTGCTAACCCTCCATGTGACCTCCATTTCTGTGGTTCTTTTCCTGTTCTAGTTCTTTGCTTAGTTTGTTTTTGTTTTTGCTTTAGGGGTGGTTGTTAATAATTGTGAGTTTGCTGTCATTTTAATGTACATGCTTTTTATCTTCTTTTTCTTAGATAAGTCCCTTTAACATTTCATATAATAAGGACTTGGTGATGATGAATTCCTTTAACTTGACCATATCTGAGAAGCACTTTATCTGCCCTTCCATTCTAAATGAAAGTTTTGCTGGCAGAGCAATCTTGGATGTAGGTCCTTGCCTTTCATGACTTGGAATACTTCTTTCCAGCCCCTTCCTGCCTGCAAGACCTCTTTTGAGAAATCAGCTGATAGTCTGATGGGAACTCTTTTGTAGGTGACTGTCCCCTTATCTCTTGCTGCTTCTAGGATTCTCTCCTTCATTTTAATCTTGGCTAATGTAATTATGATGTGCCTTGGTGTGTTCCTCCTTGGGTCCAACTTTTTTGGGACTCTGAGCTTCCTGGACTTCCTGGAAGTCTATTTCCTTTGCCAGATTGGGGAAGTTCTCCTTTATTATTTGTTCAAATAACTTTTCCACTTGTTGCTCTTCCTCTTCTCCTTCTGGTACCCCTATAATTCAGATGTCGGAACGTTTCATGATGTCCTGGAGGTTCCTAAGCCTCTCCTCATTTTTTTGAATTTTTATTTCTTCATTATTTTCTATTTGGATGTTTCCTCCTTCTTTCTGGTCCACTCCATTGATTTGAGTCCCAGTTTCCTTTCCATCACTATTGGTTCCCTGTGCATTTTCCTTCATTTCACTTAGTGTAGCCTTCATTTTTTCATCTAATTTGTGACCAAATTCAGTCAATCCTGTGAGCATCCTGATCACCAGTGCTTTGAACTGTGCATCTGATAGGTTAGCTATCTCTTTGTCGCTTGAAAGTATTTGCTCTGAGGCTTTGATCTATTCTTCCATTTGAGCCATTTTTTTTTTTTGTCTTGTTATGCCTGTTACATATGAGGGGCTGAGCCTTAGGTGTTCACCAGGGTGGGGCAACCTATGTTGCTGGGTTGTGATGCTATATGTGGGGGTGGGGTCCAAGAGGGAACAATGTCACCTGCTCTGCTTTCTGTCAGATTTCAATCCCTTCCCCTACTTCAGCCAAGCAAACTGGGCCTTTCTGGTGCTAATTCCTGTGTGGGTGGGCTTGTGTACATTCTAGAACCTTGTGGGTCTCTCCAACAAACTCTACTGAGAGGCTGGCAGTCTCTTCCTGTGCCTGAACCCCTACAGGTGTTTTCAATCAGCATTTTGATGCTTTATTTCCCTGAGCTGGGGCCCTGGGCTGCTCGGTCTGTCTTGCTCCCCAATTTCACCCAGTTTGTCTGAGCACAAATGGTGTTTGACTCCGTCTAGCCACCCAACTCTCCCTCTCCTACCGACTGGACGAATGTGTCTACTTTAACTCCTTGGTTGTCAGACTTCCATACAGTTCAATTTTCTGTCAATTCTGGGTGGGTTTTTTTTGTTTGTTTCTAAGTTTTTGTTGTCCTTAATTTGGTGGTGCAAGGAGGCACAGTAAGTCTACCTACACCTCCATCTTGGCTGAAAGTCTAATTCTTATTCTTATGTGAACAATAATAATTATCTTTGCAGCTTCATTGGGTTCACATGTAACTTGCTCCTCATAGGTGATGGCACATCTTAAGTGCTCATGAACATTAGCTACCTTATTTTCTTCAAAGGTTCAAGGACTAATGCATTAATGCCCTCACTTAATCCTTGAAACTTCTCCTGATCCAGAGCCCATGGAGAAGAAAACAGCCTGCCCAAACAAGGGATTATTATTTTTTAATTTTTTAAACATGTTTAAAAGATGTCATTTTATTATATTTTTTATTGTTGTTCAAATACATTTGTCTCCATTTTCACCCCACAACCCCGACCCCAGCCATTCCTGCCTTCCACCCTCAAATCTACCCCCTTTGACTTCATCCATGTGTCCTTTATACACGTTCCTTGATGCTCTTCTCTATTATCCCCTATTATCCCTCTCCTCGCTCCTCTCTAGTTACTGTCAGTTTGTTCTTTATTTCAATGTCTCTGGTTGTATTTTGCTTGTTTGTTTGTTTTGTTGAAATGAGTGGATAAAAAACTGTGATACATTTACACAATGGAACACTATGCAGCAGAAAGAAAGAAGGAGCTCCTACCCTTTGTGACAGCATGGATGCATCTGGAAAGCATTATGTTAAGTGAAATAAGCCAGGCAGTGAAAGAGAAATACTGTTACAGAACAGACCCACACACAGGGCCAAGGGGGGGCACACCGATATACTATTACTGAAAGGAACCCCTCCCCAGGTTTGTTATGTCCACCACCTTATAGGAAAGACATCTCTCAGTGCCAGAGATTTGTGAAAAGAAAAGCAAATGTTTATTTAATGCTATACAAACTTCAAGTAGTGACCTTATGTCTTCATCAAATCCCAAAGTCCCTTAAAACACCCACAAACACACACAGTCCTTCCTTTCCCCCTTTGCCCAATCTGGGGTACTGTATCTCAGGAAAAGAAATAGAAGTCCATGCCTCAGGCAGCCCCCAGTTCTTCCCAGTAATCTGTGCTTGGCTGGTAGGCCTCCCTCGGTTCCCAGCACCATCAGCTTGTCACCGGGATCTCCAGCTAAAACCAAGTGGTGGTTCTCTGCTAAAGCCGGGTGGTGGTTCCCCCTACTAAAGCTTTGGGGGTCCCCACTCTGGCAAAGTTGCATGGCTCTCTTACATGGCCACAGCTGCATGGCTCTCCTTTCTATTGCCACAGCCACATGGTTCTCTGCACTGCCATAGCCGCATGGTTCTCCCTCCTCAATGGCCACAGCCACATGGTTCCCTCTCCATAATGGCAGCGAGGAGGGGGGTTGCCACTCTACCAAAGCCAAGTGGTGGTTCTCTGCTAAAGCCACATGGTGAATCTCTCTCACAGGGTTGCAGGAGTCCCCACTCTGCTAACCCACCTTTAGTCTGCTAAAGACTAAGTGGTTCTTTCCGTAATGACTGCCACATCTGGGTTTAAATCCCTGTGTCGATCCTCCTCTGCAGCCCCATTTCTGACTCCTCCCACAATTGGCTATACTTGCCAGCACTCCCATATCCTTCCAGCTTTACTAGGCTGCCATAGTGGGTTTGGGCAGGTGTAGCCCCATGGCATGGAGCCAATCATCTCCAAGCTCTCACACAGGTACTATACACAGGGAGAGTTGCCTCCCAGTTATATGTTGGGTGGAAGTCATTCCCTTCTCCCTGGCTCAAAGCATGGCCACAGCTATTCATCATATCTATGAAACCAGTTACAGGTTATAGATATAGTAAGTGACTATACCACAGGTTAGCTGCAAAGCTGTTGCTATGTAAAGCAGTTCTCAATAGCCCTGCTCCATTTGTTCCTTCCCCCAACTCACACCTGAAGGGGGAAAGGGGTGAGGACATTCTAATATTTCCTGGACACCTTGAGTTTTGGACCCCATTCCAAATCCTTATTTGGGGCCCCCCTCTTGGCTGCACCCTGTTACAATACCATATGATTTCACCTATAAGTGGAACCTAATCAACCAAACAAGGGATTATTGATGATATCCTGTGGCCTTCCCAGTGCTTCTAGCCATATCACTTCTGGACTAGAGAGAGAATCCCTTCCTCCATTAACTCATTAAAAATGACCACATGGCACAAGGCATGAGCTAGGGCTGTTTTAGGAAAAACACAGTACTTGGTGGAGATATTTTGTGGCAAAAAGAACTACAAACGAGATTTGGGATTAAAAGATTTATAAGATTTAAGAGTAAAACCCATGCTACAGCAGTTATTATGCTGCATATTGAATCCTTAAAAATGTTATTATTTAACTTTTTGAATCTAGCCATCTTCATGTATAATTCTCACACCACTGCTGGTAAAGCTCTTTGTGCTTGTAATGACTTAAAAATGATGAATGTTTATCAAGGACTTAAGAACTTATTATGGACAGGCAGCAGCATGATGATCATTGGAACAGCCCTCTGAGGTACATTATAGTCATATGCCCACTTGAAGAAGATATTTACCAATTGCCATGGCCCCCAGGCTGATGATAAGCAGTTTAAGAGTCCCACTACAGATAATTTTTCTTTATCCTCACTCTAAGCATCTACATATGACTGGAACAAGAGCAACTGAAGCCTTTTATGGTTGGAGCCCTGGTCATTGGCACTGTTCTGAGGATGGCACATCATAAACATTACTTGACAGATGCTAAGAGTGGTGAGAAGCCACTGATTCAATTTCAGTATTGAAAAAGTACTGAATAGTCGAAAGATTAACAATCAGTTTTATTTTATTTTATTTTAAAGATTTTATAAGATTTATAAGATTTTATTTATTTATTTTCACAGAGAGGGGAAGGGAAGGATAAAGAGAGGGAAAAAAACATCAATGTGTGGTTGCCTCTCGAGTGCCCTCTACTGGGGACCTGGCCTGCAACCCAGGCATGTGCCCTGACTAGGAATTGAATCTGCAACCCTTTGGTTGGCAGGTTGGCGCTCAATCCACTGAGCCACGCCAGCCAGGGTACATTATTTAATTTTTATATTCTTTTTATTTATGTTCTTTTTCCCACTTCTTTTACATAGCTAATGGCACTCTGTATGCTGTTTTGCATCTTGCCTTTATAACTTAATATGTTTTTGAACTCCTTCCATTACTTTACTTAAAAAGTTTCCTCATTCATTTTTTAAAAGATTTTATTCATTTATTTTAAAGAGAGGGGAAAGGAGGGAAAAAGAAAGGGAGAGAAACATTGATGGGTTGCCTCTTGTACATGCCCTGACTGGGGAGCCAACCCACAAAGCAGTCATGTGCCTTGAATGGGAACCTAACCAGCAACCTTTTTGTTTATGGGAGGATGCTCTAACCAACTGAGCCACATGGGTCAGGGCTTAATATTTTATTTGATGATGAATGTTTGCGGTGTTTCCAATACTTTGTTATTCAAACAATACTTCATTTAATAATTTTGCACATCATTTCACATGTTGCTATATGTCTATTGGGGGGATTTTTATAAGTGGGCTTCTGAGGCTAAGAGGGTTACACTCTTACCAGCAATGTATGAAAGCTCTTGTTTTCCCCTAGCCTAGCCAATAGGCAATTAGATATGAAATCTTTGGCCATCTGATAGCCAAGAAATTGTGCATTTATCGAGTGTGAGAGATTGAGAATCTTTTTAGAATTTTAATAGCTACTTTTGTTTTTTGTCAATATCCTTTGATGGTGTGAATTTATTAAAATCACTCAATTTACACCCTGGCCGGTGAGCTCAGTTGGAGGGTCGTCTCCTAAATGGAAAGGTCTCACTGAGATTCCCTCAACAGATGAATGTTTTTATCTCTCCCCCACCCCCTGAATCAATAAGCAGAGTATAAAAAAATTTTTAATTTAAAAAACTCATTCAAGCTACAAATTCCTCCAAATGTTTCCTCATGAGAAGCCATCAGATAGACTTTCTTTCTTTACAGATTTTTTTTTTACAGAGTGGGAAGAGAGACAGCAAGATCATTTGTTATTCCCCTTATTTATGCATTCATTGGTTGATTCTTACAGTGCCCAGACCAGATAGAACCTGCAAGCTTAGCTATCAGGAGAATGCTCTAACCAGCTGAACTACCCAGCCAGAGATAGAAATGGACTTCCTGAGTCAGAGTTTGCACTTTTTAAGTTATCTCTAAATGTTACCAATTAACCTTTCCAAAGGAAGGCCTCAAGAACAGTCCCTCCACAGCTCCGCCCCCAGCCATCTCCCTTCATCATCATTGGCTCCCAGGGTCATCACCATCCCTGCCGTGGGCCACGCCTTCCCAGCATGCCCCAGCACGTCTCCTTACGTGACGCCAGGGCGGGCGGAAAAGGGGCGGTTGCTGTAGTTGCTCCGGGCTGCTGAGGCTGGCGAGTCCGCTCACGGCTGACTTGTGCAGAATGAAGCACACTGCGGCGTGGTGACGGAGGCCTAGAGGAAGGTACTCACAAGACCTGCACGTTGTCCCCAGCTGCACTTGCTTGCCAGCCACGCTTGCCGGCAACCCAGTCGCTAAGCAGCCAGTCTGGGCACTGGAGGCGGAGCAGGCGATGGACCAATACTGCATCCTGGGCCGGATCGGGGAGGGCGCACACGGCATTGTCTTTAAGGCCAAGCATGTAGAGGTGAGCCCCACCGACCGCGGGGCTGCAGGGGCCTTCTTTCTTGGGTTTCATTCATTTCTTTCTGTGAGTTTTGCCCAGTGTCCTGACCCAGGCTAGGACCCTTGTGTCGGCCTCTGGGCCTATTTTCCTCTTTTTGGTGTGTGCTCATCACTTTAATCTCTTTAAGGGTTGGGGTAGGGGCGTCCAGGTTGTGGCCAGCTGCCCACCGCCAGTGATGCTACAGTGGTCATCCCGTAAGTGTCCACTAGGAGCATGCAGTGAATGCTTCTGAGCTGTTTGCCCAGTCCTGCGACTACTGAGTCCCAGGCTGGCCATGATTTCCCTCCAGAATTCAGTGGGGGCACTTTCTATCTCCACGAGGGCCTCAGGCCTCTGCGTCGCACCCGGAGACTACTTTTCTGGTTCCCTTGCTCACCTTTCCCAGCAGAGGATTGGGGTGGCAGTGTCTGCATTCTGTCCCGTACAGACCGGAGAGATCGTTGCCCTCAAGAAGGTGGCCCTGCGGCGCCTGGAGGACGGCATCCCTAACCAGGCCTTGCGGGAGATAAAGGCTCTGCAGGAGATCGGGGACAATCAGTATGTGAGTGAGACTGGGATTCTGAGAAGGCACCTTGGCTTGCCCTCCTCCACTCACTCCCACTCTGGGTGCCCACACCCACTTTGCTCGCTCATATGCTTTCCAGCCTCTCACTTATTCCCTTTCTTGTGTACTTATTCAACCAATTATTTCATTCCTTATTCATTCACTCTCTTGTTCACCCACTTATTTCTTCCTGTGCTCATTCATTCACTAACATGCCTTTTTGTCAAAACATTTAGTGATTTCTAATGGTAATGATAACTGCCACCTCTTAAGCTCCTGTTATGTTCTGTAGGTTGGGTTACTGCTTTACCTACATTGTGCTTCTGAGTTTTCTCTGCTGCTCTGCAAAGGAGGTGTCAGGATTTCCCTCATGTCAAGGGCGAAGGCTTGGCCACTATCCATCAGATGCTTAGCTTGTCTGTAGAGGCTTTGGCCCAGGTCTGATTGAGGAGTCGGGACGTTTTAACTGTGGGGTCTCCTGTAGGCCCTACCCTGTGCTGGGTGCTGGCAGCATGGGGAAAAACTGGTCCTCACCTAGCTCTTGAGAACTTAAGTGATGTAAGGGAGTTTGACAGAAGCTACAGAGCCAGCTGATATGATGATTTGTGCTGTAACCGAACTGGGAGGGTCTGTGGGCACGTAAAAGGGGACACCTTATAACCCAGCCTTACTCTATTCATGGCTGTCTTTTGTCCATGTCAGGAGTGGAAAACATGCTCAACTTCCTGAGGAGTGACAAAGATGGGTCAACCTTGGGTGGCGATACTCTGATTTTGTTCCTCAATCTCTGGAGATATCCATGATATGTTGTGTGAAAAGGGCATGCTATAAAGCTGTTTTTTCATCCTGGTTTTATATGAAAATATTATATGTATATGTGAACATGTGTCTGTATCATATCTGTTGTGAAATCTGGGGGATTAGACTCTAAGGTTGTCTAGGTGGTAGGATTTTTCTTTTGTTGGTTTTTACAAAACAATTTTGTGCATTACCTGAATATATGTGTGCATTTCAATCTGTAAAATAATTGTGTACGAGCTTCAAAATCAGAAAAACAATTAAGGCCATTCTCATTTTTTAAGGAAAGTAAAAGGGCTTGCTGACAGCTTGTGTGTAGCAGAGGTGGAGGGCCCATAAGGAGGCTGACGAGGTCCTGCATTCTGTGAATCTGCAGGCCTGAGGTTCTATCTTTAAATCATTCCAGATTTCACCCTGGTCCATGCCATTGTCCCCTTTTACCAGAACAACTATAGCAGCCTCCCCACTGCTACCCTTGTCTCATAGTTAAAAAATGTAGATGAAGTTATTCATTCCCAGTGGCTTGTTTTCCCACTGACAGCATTGTCATCTTTTGCTTACTCCCAACTCCATCCTCTCTTTCATTCATTCAATACAACTTAAGTGTCTCTCCCATGACGGTGATAAACACTGTCTAGGCTCTGGGAGTGCAGAACAGAGCAGATAGCCTTTCTCTAAATGACCCCACATGCACATGACCCTCCCTCCAGCCTCCTTACTGTTTTTGCCCCAGGTTTTGTGTTTGCTGTCCTCCTGCCCAGAACTCCTTTCCAGCTTCCTGCATAACCACTCCCACCCCATCCTTTCTCTTCTGTTCTCATTAGAACCCGGGCATACCCTGTAGATTTGTTTAATCATTTGCTCTTTGGTTCCAAGCTCAGATCTCATGTCACCTCCTCCGTCTTGTCCTCTTCCTGGACAAGGGATGGGGGTCCCAGAGAGAGTCTGGGCCATATGAGCCTGGGGGCTGACAGGATGCCCTGCTTGCAGGTGGTGCAGCTGAAGGCTGTATTCCCACATGGGGCAGGCTTTGTGCTGGCCTTTGAGTTCATGCTGTCAGATCTGGCTGAGGTGGTACGTCACACCCAGAGGCCACTTGCCCAGGCACAAGTCAAGAGCTACCTGCAGATGCTGCTTAAAGGTGTCTCCTTCTGCCATGCCAACAACATTGTGCATCGGGTTAGTCCCAGCATGGGCTGGAGTAGGACCTGAGGACCATCTGGGCTGGGAGTGGGCCAGCCCTTGAAGGAAGACATGGCCCGTGGGGGGTGAAGAGGGTGGGACCTAAAGTAAGCTGCCAGGGCGTGAGGTCCTGCGGGGGATGGGGGTCTGGGCTGAGCCCCTAAGGTCTTTTGGGAACACTAAAGAGCTAACGCCTCCTTTGGTGCTCTCAGGACCTGAAACCGGCTAACCTGCTCATCAGCTCCTCAGGCCAGCTGAAGATAGCGGATTTTGGCTTGGCCCGGGTCTTCTCCCCTGATGGCAGCCGCCTCTACACACACCAGGTGGCCACCAGGTATGGAGGTCCTCTTCCCAGGCAGGACCTAGCAATAGACAGGCCCTAACCCTCCCACTGTGGAAAAGATAATTCTGGACCTTTTCAGACATTTCTCATGAGGCTGATATGGGGGCAGGGTGACCTTCTGGGGCAACCTCCTGTCAGATTGGTTACTTAGCTGTGATCACCCGCCTTCCTTTCATAGGTGGTATCGAGCCCCCGAGCTTCTGTATGGTGCGCGCCAGTATGACCAGGGGGTCGACCTGTGGTGAGACTCCTGTGGGCTGGGCATGGGGGGAATGTGGGTCATGGAGCCACCTTTTCCTCCTGGGCATTGGGATCTCTAAGCTGTTTAGGGATGTTTTTCTGCCTTGAGCTCTAGGTTGCCTTGGGCATCTTCCCCAGTTAGGGTATCTCTGAGGAGTTTGGGATCAGTGTTCTCCAGGACATTTTTGAACTGGGTTGGGGTTGGATGTGATCAGAGTGGTTGTCCCAGTGGGAAGCTTATGGGTTGGGGTGGGGGAGGTGATCTGAGGTGTGGAGCATCTAGCTACTGTGCAGGGCATTATAACCCAGGATGTAACGTCCCTAAGCTATCCAGAGGCCTGGGTCTTTGGATATGAGGGTTCTGAGCCTTTATTTGGGATAGGATGGTTTGAACATACCTAAGAATTTGAGATTTGGGGACTGCTTTGGAGGTCTGCCTGAGAATGTGAAGTGGTAGCTGTGTGTACCGGATTGTGAAGTTCTGAGAAGTCGCAGAACTGTTGAGTGGTTGTGTGTTTCAGAGCAGAGGCCTGAAACATGCTAGGAAAGGGGGATATGCTTTGTTCTAGGCTTGAGGTCTTTGATTGTTTGCAGGGGAGGGTCTGTATTTCTGGCTATGAACCCTTTAGAGCCCAGGGGTGTCCAACCTTTTGGCACCTGTGGGCTACAGTGGAAGAAGAATTGTCTTGGGCCACGCGTTAAATACATGGTAACACATAATCACACACAAAAAAATCTCATAATGTTTTAAGTAAATTTATGATTTTGTGTTGGGCCACATTTATAGCCATCCTAGGACACATGCAGTCCACAGGTCTCAGGTTGGACGCCCCTGCTAGGCTACTTTGTGGGTGCATTGACCCCCGTGTGAGGGGTTGGCGCTGGTGTGAGGAGGCCTGTCCATGGTGGGAAGGGATGGAACTGCTATAAGTAGACCTGTATTTATGATGTGAAATGATGGAATTGGTGTGGGGAGATCCATGTCCTTTGTGTGAGATGATGGAGCTGCTGTGGGGAGATCTATCTCGGTGGTGTGAGCCTGTGAGCTGTTTGCATTTTCTATCTGCAGGGCCGTGGGCTGCATTCTGGGGGAGCTGTTGAATGGGTCCCCACTTTTCCCGGGGGAGAATGACATCGAACAGCTATGCTGTGTACTTCGCATCTTGGGCACCCCTAGCCCCCAACTCTGGCCGGTTTGCAAGGGCCCTTGGTGGGGAGGGGTTCAGGGAGGCGTCTTCCATTTTCCACAAAAGGTGGCGACTCCCCTCTCCTGTACTTTATTGTGGCCCCATGCCCCCCTGAAATCCCAGACCACTGTTCTGGGGGCTCCTCCCTCTCTTCTGTGCTGAAGGCAGGAGGGCAAGGTCTGTCCACTGGCCCTTCCTGCCTGACCCTAGCACACTGCAGTTCTCACCAAGCTGGAGGTGGAGGAGGTGTCTAAGAGGGTGGGGGCATGAAGGACTGATGGACTCACACTGAGTGAGTGTGTGAAGACATGAGTGATAGGGTGAGAGCAGGGCACATGGATGGGCAGTAGCCAGGATGCCTGAGCAGGTGGGTGACAGGGATTGAGGACTGATGATGGGGAGCTGGCCGGCAGTGCTGGCCCTGAGGTACCCTTTTCTCCTCAGGAAATCACGGAGCTGCCCGACTACAACAAGATCTCCTTCAAGGAGCAGGCACCTGTGCCCTTAGGGGAGGTGCTGCCAGATGCCTCTCCTCAGGCCTTGGACCTTCTGGGGCAGTTCCTTCTCTATCCTCCATACCAGCGCATTGCAGCCTCCCAGGTAGTATGACCCCCTTTGTCCTGATTCTCTTCACTGATGCTCACATGACCCAGAAGGTCAGGGTCCCTTAGAACATGTGATGGGAGTTTCTGAGCCACTATGCTTCTCCTGAACAGACTCCAGAGAGGCTGTGGGTTGGAAGGGTGGGCCATAAGAAGGGCGTGCCCACCTCATAGAAGTGCACATCCCAGTTACTGGTGACTTGCTCCTTCATCCCTTCATTCCTTCAGCAAATATTTACTCACCATCAGCACATGCCAGCCACTGTCCTGGGCCCTGGCCCAGAGTAGAGAAGCAGTCATGGCCCTGTCCCTGTGGGGGCTCTACCCTGAGGTGAGACAGGACATCCAAGCTGTGGGAGTGGGAAGCTTCCTGGAGGAGGACTAGTTTAGGTACAGAAGATGTTTCCCCAAGAGATGATGAACAGAGGCCTGGGAAGAGGACCTAGGAGGATGGCCTGTGGCAAGGATGCAGGGAAAGTAGGGAGGACCATGGGTCGATTGCTTCAAGGTCTGTGTCAGGGGCAACACTCTCCCCCACCCTTGGCACTAGCAGCATATATGTTAATGCACCTGGTAAGCACCCATGTCTTCAGTGCCCTCAAAGTATACTGAGATCAGCTTACCACTTCTCAGCCTCCTGCTGCTGACCCCACTCTAACCCAACACCTCCTCCCCGCTCTCATTGCTTCCCAGTCTGCTTCTCCTGCCCACTCAGTGTCTCCTCCCACCTGGCAGAGAGCTGTCATCTCTGTGACCCTGCCTGTTCCTGTCCCTATCAGTCACCCCCCTCCATGTTCTGGGGTTGATGCACTTCTATTCCCTGTGCTTCACTCACTTACCTCTCTTGTCTCTGCTCAAGTGCCACCTCCCAGGGGGCCTCCTTTTACCACTTCAGGCCTGCTTGCTGCCTTTCTAGCACTAGTCGGCAGATGCACTGACTCTTCTTCATCATGTTTATTGTCCTCCACCCCCTACTACATGGAATGTTCTGTGCACTGCTGCACCCACAGACTTTCAGCAGTGCTCAGTCAGCACTCAGAGATGTAAGTCTGCTGAGTGGATGAGCAGATTGAGGAATGGCCTTTGCAGGACAGCAATTGGTCTCCCCCTTAGAGAAGTGAGCTTAGGCTGGAATGGGGAAATGATTGGTTTCTTTATGCTGTTCCTTGCTTACTACCCCCAGGCCCTCCTGCACCAATACTTCTTCACAGCTCCCCTGCCTGCCCACCCTTCGGAGCTGCCAATTCCCCAGCGCCCAGGGGGACTGGCCCCCAAGGCCCATCTGGGGCCTCCCAACGTCCACAACTTCCACACGGACCGCCCCCTTGAGGAGTTGCTGTTGAACCCAGAGCTGATTCGGCCCTTCATCCCGGAGGGCTGAGATGCAGAGCCAGGCCCCACTGGCCTGTGTTCCCCGGGCCATGCTCCAACCTGCCTCCATCTCCCATGGCCACACTATGACCACAACTGAGCTCACTCCATAGCTGGTCCTGCTCCAGCCAGGTGAAGAGGATGTCCAGCCCCAATAGAGAAGGAGACCTATGGCTGTGCTCTTGGCCTCCGTGTGCTGCTGACTTACCCATCAGAGAGAGACAGTGAGCCCTCTACCACGCCGCCATGGTACTGCTTCTCCAGGTTCTGCCCTAGTGACCAGGGATGGTCCTAGGAGAGCCATCTGCAGGAACACAGAGTAAGATGTCCTCAATTCCAAAACCCAAGTGGGAAAGGAGGTTTGGTTTGCTTTTGTTCTCAGAGATATTAAACACCAGTTCAGTTTTCAAATTTATTATTTAAAAAAAAACAACCCACGTAGATCTGCCTGGGTTCTGCTCCTCTTCCATTCCTTTCAAGAGAAGTGGCTGAGGTGGTATTATCTCACTTCTCTGTGGCCACTGGGAAAATTGCCTTGTAGAGGCTTTTTAGGGGCCTTCTATGACGGAGCTCCTACTTGGAGGTGAGGTGGTTGAAGTCAAGGCCAGGGATGGCTCAGGTTGTGAACCAAATACCTTAATCTGGTTTACAAACATCTCCACCATTTGGAGAAAGGTGAACTAGGACCAGATGTGCCATCTTCTTACTAAGAGACATCAAATAAATAAAGAGACAGACTCCTGAAATTCATTTGTTAATTCAGTAAATACCAATACAATTCCATCTGGCTCTTGTTTTTCTTATTTTATAATTTAATAGGACAGTTGTAAACTACATGGAAGTGAAAGGGTTGAGAAGAGGAGGCAGAAACAGAAGAGAAGAAAAATGATGAAAGGACTTTTAGATACTAAGACTTGTCATAGGGCTGTAATAATGAGACAGTGGTGTTGGTTCAGGGATAGATAAAGACACACTAGAAGAATCCTTAGTAATCTTTTATTCTTAAAATAGTTATTCTTTGCTCCATGTGAATAAACTTCTGTAAGCACTGAGGACAGAGGTGGCTAACACTGCCATAGTCATTGCTTTTAGAAGGAATACAAAGCAAAATATACCTCAGTTCCTTTCACGGAAAAGTCTGATAGTCTCATATGTGGGTTTTTTTTTGTGTGTGTGTGTTTTTTTTTTTTTTTTTTTTGTATTTATTTTTATAGAGAAGGGAAGGGACAGAGAGAGAGAAACATCAATGTGTGGTTGCCTCTTGGGAGCCCGCAGCTGGGTACCAGGCCCACAACTCAGGCATGTGCCCTGAGTGGGAACCAAACTGATAACCCTTTGGTTCACAGGCCAGCACTCAATCTACTGAGCCATACCACCCAGGACTGTCTCATACATAGGTCTTTAAAGATGTTTTTGGGATTTGGACTCTGCCTGTTCTCTAGCCATATCTGTGGACTCTCAGTTCAATATCTGGTAGCTCTCCTCTGCATATAAATGGGAGCTTATACCCATACCCTTGATCATTGACCCTGACCCTCAAACTCATACCCACTTGGACCTAGAATTTAACCTTGCCCATGAACTTGGCCATCACCTTCACCTTAACACTGACCCTTTAGTTGACATTCATACTTTGATGTTCATCATGACCGTGATCCTTATGCTGACCGTTAACATGGCTGTCATACTTACCCTGACCATCACTTACCCTTGATAATGATAATTTGTCACACTGGTCATTCTCAGAATGCTATAATGAATGAGACTCTCATCACCCTCGTTCTGATTCTGACCCTCATCTTAACTCTACCTCTAGACTAAATCCTTACCTTAACAAGACTCATCCTGACCCTGGATTAGAGCTTGACCTTGAACTATACCACACATGCAAGTTGAAATTACTCTGCACTTAACCTTACCACCACCCTGATCCTGATGCTGACCTTGATCTGGACCTCAGTTCTTAAAATAGGCCACCCTGACCTTGATTCTCATCCTAACACTGACCATGCAGAACCTAGCTAAACTCAACTGGCTGTTGTCTCACCCTAATCCCATCATGACCTTGAACCTGGATCCTGAAGTTAAGCTTAAACTGTCATTGACCATCATTATGGTGACCCTAATTCTGAGCCTGATCCTTATTCATTGCCTACATCTTGACCCATCTTTGACCTTGAACCTGACCTTGACTATACCCTCTCTGGTGAATATAATACCCACCCCCAATCACGTCCATGTTCTATGAATATGTTGCCTTACATAGCAAAAAGGGAGTTTGTAGGTGTGATTAAGGGTACAAACCTTGAGATGAAAAGAGTATCCTGGATTATCCCAGTGAGTATATGTATAAGAGAAAGAAGTAAAGGGGAGTGAGGTGTTTTCCTTTTAAGATTATTTTTAGGAAGAGGGGAAAGGAAGGAGAAAGAAAAATTAGTGTGAGAAACATTCCACTGCTGCTTGTACACCCCCAATTGGGGACCCAACCCACAATCCGGACATATTCCCTGACCAGGAATTGAACCAACGACCTTTTGCTTTGCTGAATGACACCCAGTCAACTGAGCTACACCAGTTAGTGCAAGGTGGGAGGTGTTAATTATTTCCAGCAGCAATAGAAAAGGAACCCTACCTTGATTTACTTGACCTTGAGAATGAACATCATTTGCACACTGAACATTACACTTGAACATTACACTGACTTGAACATTACACTGACCCTAATCCTGAACATCAACCACACCCTGACCTTGCCCCTGAATCCTACACAGAATTAGACATTCATTGTCAACCTGACAATCTTACCGCATCCTCACCTTCCCTTCACTGATTCTCTAATGGATCCTTAACCTGACCTTGATCCTGACCTTGATTGACTCACGATGATCTTGAACTTGATCTTGAAAGTAACCCTGGTTCTACAATTTCCCTTACACTGATTTTTACCTTGAACCCAACTCTGGCACCATGATACTTACCTCTCATCCAAACCCTTAACCTAATACAGGATTTTATCCTGAACTAGAATTTCCACCCTCACAATGATTTTGACCCTTGTCACTCTGTCCCTGGCCTTACTTTTATCTTGACTATAACTCTCAGGCCATGAACTTGATCATGATCTGAAATAGACCAGGGCCAGGACCAAGTCCAGAGTGAGGTTCAGGTTCGGGGCCCAAGGTTAGGGTGAGGACCAGGTTAGGGGTCATGGTGAGAAAGGCACCAGGTTTAGTTAGGGCCAAGGTCTGGGCAAGTGCCACCAATGTAAAAGGGAAGCTGAGGGTCATTGTGAAGGTGAAGGTCAGGGCCAGGGTGAAATTCAGGGTGAGGGTGAATGTTAGAATCAGGGTTAGGTGAAGGTAGGAACAAGGGTAGGGGTGGAAGATGCTAGCAAGGACTAAGTTGATTGGGCCAAGGTTAAGGAAGGTCAGGGTCAGGATAAGGGCAAATGGCAGGTCCAGGGTAAGGATGAAGGAAAGCCATGTATAAACCCAGTGAGAGATCCAAGTCAAAGACCAGGTTTAAAGGGAAAGGTCGAGGTCAAGATGGAAGACTGGGCACATAGGCAAGGGTGAAGCCAAGGGGCGGGGCCAGCACTGGGGCAAGAACTGTTGGGGTACCCAGGTTCAGGTACACTGTAACGCGCACTGTGAAGGGCAGTGCAAAGGCGAAAGTCCGGGCGAGCGTGAACGTCAGTAGAAAGGAATGGGCGAAGGCCTGGGGAAGTGTCAGGATATGGGTAAGGGCAAAGGCGACGTCCCTGGATGAGCGCAGAGGAAAATCCAAGGCCTGAGAGAAGCGGAGCTAGTGGGTTATAGGATGGGGTCGAAGAGCGGCCAAATGGGCAGGGATTGCCGTAACCAAGCGGAAGCATGACAAACAGGGCGGGTTTTTCCAGCCGGGTGAAAGCACAGCGAAAGCACGGAAAAGGCGTGGCTGAGCTGGAACTGCGGATTATGAGTGACCGCTTGTCTTCTCCTTCCTGGAAACCCGAAACCTGCACTGTACCGTCCTGCTCTGTAGCAGGCCCCGGCGGGGAGGCAGGGTTGGGGGACATGGTCACTGAGTACCCAAGGTTTGCCCTCTTATCTGGGATGGGGTTTTCGGCGGGCTTGAATCCGTGACCGGCAGAGGGCGCTTGTGGCCTTCAAGGTGGTGACTTCCGCGGCCTCAGGAGGGCTAGCTCTGAAAATTCCCGGTCCCCTTGGGGTCCAGAGCGCCCGCCAGTCCCTCGCAACAATATGCACACATCAGCCTTCACTTCTGAGATTAGTTTAGGGATCAGTTTTCTTTCCCATTTCTGTTTTTACATGGGGGGGGGAGGGGTGGGGGTCGGCCTGGAAAGCCACGCCCCTAGCTCTTCCCTTAGGTGATGACCTCCTGTTTCTTCTCAGTGGGCAACAACCATCCTGGCTATGCTTAGTTCCTATTGAATGCGTTAGTCCCATCTGGGCTTCATGGCTTGTTACACGTGCACTCAGCTCTTCTTTCGTGGGACTCAGCACAACTATAACTTGTTTGTAGGGCGTATTTGTTTAGTGGCTGCTTTTCCTCATTACTTATTCCTAAGGACAGGGATTTTGTCTTTTACATCAGTGTGTCACTAGCACCCACTGTATGGCTTGACATATAGTGTATTCTCAGAATTTGTTGAGTAAAAGAGTATCTTTTAAAATAATTTATTATATTATTTTTCAACATTTATTTTTTAAAAGATTTGTCCATTTATTTTCAGAGAGAGGAAGGGAGGAAGACAGGGAGGGAAACATTCATGCGCGAGAGAAACACTGATTGGCTGCCTCCAACCCGGGACCAGTCAGCAACCCAGGCATGCACCGAGATCCGAAATCAAACCCTGAACCCAGCTCACAAGCTGGCGCTCAGCCCATTGAGAACACCAGCCAGAGTTATTATGTTATTTTTAAGAAAAAGATTGACAAACAGATCATTACCTGAGTTCTGTAATTATAATTTTAAGTGTCTCAAGTAAAATACTGGGTTTTCATCTCTATTTTTAACACTAAGGAAAGTATCTAAGCAAACGCATTGTCCAAGGTCACCCAGTGTGATCCCGCACTTGGAAGGAATTGGATCCCTGGCAGGGGGATAGCCCAGGTGCAAAGTTTGAAAGAGATATGCCTTATACCTTTTTATAGGTCCTGGTTCCTTCTTAGGTAAGATAAGTTCAATAATCCCTGCCTCAGGGTGTATGGTTAAAGGTGAGGAACTAATAGATCCTGAAAGGTGAGTAGGATTTATTTTGCAGGTTATATTACATATTATAATTCTATGTGGGAAATAAGATCTCAGTTGTGTTTTGAACTGGGACTATAGAGATGGGAAATGAATAAATTTTCTTGGCTGGTTTGATTTTGCAAAATATAAATATTACATTCCTAACAGCCAAAAAAGACTTAAAAAATTTGTTTATTGATTTTAGAGGAGGGAGAAGGGGAGAGAGAGAGAGAGAGACATTGATTTGTTGTTCTACTTATATATGTTTCCATTGGTTGATTTCTTGTATGTGCCCTGACTGGGGATCAAACCTGAAACCTTGGGACAACACTCCAACCAACTGACCTACCTGGCCAGGGCCCAAAAAGACTTTTAAGGGCTGAGAAACTTTGATCTATGTGAGCGAGTTCTATGGAAATAGGAGTCTGGGCTCAGGTGATGGTCATTGTGTCTGCCAGGGCCTGGGAAGCCACATTTCTGGGATAGGACCCTCAGTGGAACTGGGATCCAGAAATCTCTAGAGTGATTTCCAGTGAAGCTGTGTAGGCACCAGAATCCAGTGTGGCCCAGGTGGAGAGGCCAGGAAGTTCCAGGATCTAGGTGTGGGCCTTCCAGGGGCCACCTGAGCCTCTTCTAAATACTTCTGCAGAGGGCAGTTTGTAAAGCAGGGCCCACATAGTGCCCTCTCCTTGGCAGCTGTTGCATTCTACTATCTTAGCATCTCTAGGATATCCCCTTGGCCAGTGCCTTAATTTACTCAGCAGCCTTCTGTTTACTGTACCTGCTGTTTTGCCCTCATTTCCAATCCTTCCTTCTCAGCAGCCAGATTGATTTTCCTAAAACAGGGTTTGGCCCACTGCTCTTCCATTCACAGTTCTCAGTAGCTTCTCACTATTTTTGTCATTATGATCTCTGGGAATTGGTGTAAGCTACTCTCCAACTCCTTTTCCCAGAATTGTATGTTCTAATTAAGGCAAATTACCCTCTTCTGAATCTTTGCACAGGTGGTTCTGTCTCCCCCTGGAATGCTTCAGCAATTCTTTTAGGGTATAATGACCCATCCTTTAGAAATTGATCAGAAATCATTTCTGAGTCCTCTGGCCCTATCGAGTTGGTCATTGTCTCCTTTCTCACTCATCAGTTGGTAGTTTTTATTGAATATGTCCCAGAGGGAGTTTTCTTGAGTGCAGGCACTGGGTCCAATTTAGCTTAGCTCTCTGTCCCCTCCACAGGGCCTGGCAGGCTAGGTAGTAACTGCATGATGACTGACAAGATATTCTCTTCTCCCCCACTGCCACACCCTCTTCCAACCATGTTTTTTGACAAGGTCTGAACATGGAAAGAGGGAATTCAAGGAATTCATCTTCCTGGAAGAGAACGTGGCATACAAAGGGGGGCGGTAATTTTCCTGGGGGTTGCTCTTAATAACTTCTTGCTGATATTAATCATGGTCTTACTTTGTACCCTGATTCCCATAAGAACAGGCCATGAGGAGAAAGAGGCTCGAAGTGAGTCAATGATTAACTTTGAGGGAAATTCTGAAGGGATAACTAGTTCTCCCTAGACTATTGAATCATGCCCAAATTGTTTTAAACAAGGTGTTTATAAACCTGAGTAAGAAATTATCCCCGATTGTTCCCATAAAAGAATTCATGAATCAGTTACAACAGGTTGAATTATTGGCGGGCTTTCCCACACCTGTTCCTTACCCATAGATACAAAGAGTCTTTTAAGAAAACAAGAAAAAACTATATAGACCCTTACCCACAGCCCAGGGATACCCCTGGGTAGCATATTAGATTAATGGCAAATTATAGTATCCCCCAAGAAGAGCTAATAGTCTCCAGAGGGTTCCAGATCCCCCATTGCCTTATACAGAAGCATATAATGAGGATGGCATTAGAATGGTCAATAAGGATGGAGTCCAAGTGCCTTATAATGGTCTGAATTTCATGGAAAGGCTAGCTCGAAGCAGACCTCCCTGGTGTTGATTAATTAAGGAACAAAAAAGGTTTACTGTAGCTGGATTTCCTGTTTATCTTTCCTTACATGTTTTGGTGATTAAAAGGTGGTGGGATTGTCAGACACCTGTATTTCCGGTTTATTAATTCACATAATTTCAATGAAGTTGTACAAAATAATTTCTTGACCAGAGAACAAAATCCCCTCTAATAAAATAACCTCTGAATGTCTAAAAGTTGTTGGAGTAACAGCCCCACCTTTACCTTGAATAGGAATATATATCAAGTAGAATTAGGCAAAGAAATAAGAAAAGCTGGTTAGCTATTACAAACTAAGCACGTAAAAACAGTTACCAGGGAGTCAGATGACAAATTCTGAGAATTTTAATAAATAATAAGACATTCGAACTCTGTACGTACAGCTATTTCTAATTGTCTGATTTATGGCTCTCCTGGTCAAAACAATCTCTGTTTAATATAATTGAATCTAAGTACAAAAGTACTTTTGTACTTTTCCTGGTTATCTTTGTATTGATTTTTTTTCTGCTTTACCTAACCGCAAATGTTAATCACTGCTAAAAATGAAAGTATAAAAACCTGCTTGCACTTGCAATAAACAGAACAGAGCATCACTCTCCTCTGAGGCGTGTTGTCGTCTGTCTCCCATTGCTGACGCCTTACCACCTTTCAGGAACCCCTGGACCCAGCTGCGGCCAGACTGTGGCACCCCAACCTTGTTCTAGGTCTGGAATGAGGTTTCAAGGACAAAAGAATTGTGGAGGTGAGTGAGTGAAGGAAGAGCCATGTGTGGTCAGAACAGTGTCCCCAAAAGAAGAGATGAATGTACTGGATAAGTTTTTTGAGCACTCACTGTGTTTCTGGCTCTGTTGAATACACAAGAAGGGATAGCCGCCACCAGCAGGAAACTGCTCCCTGATTAGGGGTATAAGACAATTTTTTTTAATAGTATAACAAAATATAAGAGATTTTATTAATTGAGTGGGAGATTGATATAAGATAGGGGTACCAAAGTCGGGAAGAAATGCATAGCAAATGAAGATTTCAGTCTTTATCTCAACAAATTTGGGGAATATACTGTAGATATAACATTCAGTTCTGGAAATTGATTTATATATAGGTAACTGGACAAGATTATATCTTGCCAAATATGATTCTCAAAGACATGGTGTCATGCCCTGTCTGGTGTTCCTCAGTTGGTTGGAGCATCATCCCGTACACCAAAGGGTTGGGGGATCAATTCCTGATCAGGGCACATACCTAGATTGCAGGTTCAGTTTTTGGTTGGGGTGTGTATGGGAGGCGACCATTCATCAATGTTTCTCTCTCTCTAAATTTTTTTTTTAATTAAAAAAAAAGACATTGTGTCACTAGGAATAAATGAATTGACATGTGGATTGGTATAACTATTTGTAGAAGTCCTTGCAGAGCAATATTCACCTGCTGAAATGGATTGAATGCCTGCCCTAAACCCTAGTCTTTGTTCTCATCTTTGTGGATAAATTGAGGTAGGAATTTCCATTTCAGTAACATGAGTAAGTATATTTCAGTTAACACTTCAAAAAAAAAAAAACCTCTTCAGCAGCTTAAGCAGCTTATTACTTAATCTTCCACATATATGTCCTGTGTTACCATGTTGTGCTTCCAGGTTCCTCAAGCAGACTGTTCAGCTGTCTGCAAGCCAAGTCACAGGCATATTTTTGATTCATTACTATTTCATAGTGTTGTGTTTTTTTAGCATAAAGTTATTCCTTGCGATGGTGTCTATGTTCTTAGCAAAACATTAGGTTTATGTTTCTGGGGCTGAGACGACAGCATTCCAGGAGCATTGTCATATTCACATGCCATTTCTGGTGTTGTGTCTATGTGGTGTTTGGGCCAGTACCAGGCCCAAAAGCTTTCCAGGTGTATACAAATTCTTATGGACACAGTAAATGAATGTGGTTGACTGGTTATATATTTTGAATCTGTATTTTGTAATTTTTTAAAATATATATTTTATTGATTATGCTATTACAGTTGTCCCATTTCCCCCCTTTATTCCCCTCCACCCTGTACACCCTCTCCCACCCACATCCCCCCGACTTTAGTTTATGTCCATGGGTCATACATATTAAGTTTTATGGCTTCCACAATTCCTATACTATTCTTAACCTTCCCCTGTCTATTTTCTAACCTGCCATTTATGCTTCTTATTCCCTGTACCTTTTCCACCTTTCTCCCCCTCCACCTGCCTTACTGATAACCCTCCATGTGATCTCCATTTCTGTGATTCTATTCCTGTTGTGGTTGTTTGCTTAGTTTGTTTTTGTTTTTGTTTTATGTTCAGTTGTTGATAGTTATGATTTTGTTGTCATTTTACTATTCATAGTTTTGATATTCTTCTTTTTCTTAGATAAGTCCCTTTAACATTTCATATAATAAGGACTTGGTGATGATGAACTCCTTTAACTTGACCTTATGTGGGAAGCACTTTATCTGCCCTTCCATTCTAAATAATAGCTTTGCTGGATAGAGTAATCTTGGATGTAGGTCCTTGCCTTTCATGACTTGGAATACTTCTTTCCAGCCCCTTCTTTCCTGCAAGGTTACTTTTGAGAAATCAACTGATAGTCTTATGGGAACTCCTTTGTAGGTAACTCTCTCTTTTTCTCTTGATGCTTTTAAGATTCTCTCCTTCTCTTTAATCTTGGGTAACTTAATGATGATGTGCCTTGGTGTGTTCCTCCTTGGGTCCAACTTCTTTGGAACTCTTTGAGCTTCCTGGACTTCCCGGAAGTCTATTTCCTTTGCCAGACTGGGGAAGTTCTTCATTATTTTTTCAAATAAATTTTCAGTTTCTTGGTCTTCCTCTTCTCCTTCTGGCACCCCTGTGATTCAGATGTTAGAATATTTGAATTTGTCCCAGAGGTTCCTCATATTTTTTGAATTCTTGTTTCTTCATTCTGTTCTGGTTGGCTGTTTATTTCTTCCTTCTTGTCCAAACCATTGATTTGAGTCCTGGTTTCTTTCCTGTCACTGTTGGTTCTCTGTATATTTTCTTGTATTTCACTTTTCATAGCCTTAATTTTTTCCTCTATTTGCAACCATACCTAACCAATTCTGTGAGCATCCTGGTTACCAGTGTTTTAAACTGTGCATCTGATATGTTGGCTGTCTCTTCATCACTTAGTTGTATTTTTTTCTGGAGCTTTGATCTCTTCTTTCATTTGGGCCATTTTTTTTTTTTTGTCTCCACGCACCTGTTACTTAGTAAGGGGCAGAGCCTTAGGTATTCACCAGGGCGGGGCAATTCACGTTGCTCTGTTGTGGCAATGTATGTGGAAGAGCTGTCTGAGAGGGAACAATGTTACTTGTTCAGCACTCTTTGGGCTTTCAGTCACTCCCACCACAACCCACAAGCAAATTGGGCCCTTCTGCTGCTGATTGCCAGGTGGGTGGGTTTGTGTACATTCTAGGACGCTGTGGGTCTCTTCTGTGAACTTTCTTGTGAGGCTGGGAGTTTCTCCCACCACCTCAACCCTCACAGGTTTTTTCAGCCAGAGGCTTTATTTCCCTCTGTTGGAGCCCTGGGTCACTCCGTCTGTCTAACTCCTCCATTGTTCCTCCCAGTTTATCTGCAAGAAAATGTGGGACCACCCACTCCTTCAGCCATGGCCTCGCCTGCTCTGCCAGATGCTGCCTTGCCATGAGTCCTCTCTGCACAGTTGCTCATCTCTGCCCTCCCTAGCAGTCTGGATGAGTGTTTCTTTTTAATTCCTTGGTTGTTTGGACTTCCATAGAGTTTGATTTTCTGTCAGCTCTGTTTGTTTTTTGTTTTTAAATTTGTTGTCCTTCTTCTGGTTTTGTGAGGAGGCAGATTGTGTTTACCTATGCCTCCATCTTGGCCAGAAGTCCCCATATATAATTCTTGACTCTGCCAAAACTTAACTACTGATAGCCTGTTGTCGATAGCCTTACATATAACATAAACAGTTGACTAACAAATATTTTGTATGTTATATGTATTACTATATTTTTACAAGTAAGCTAGAGAAAATAAAATATTAAGAAAATCATAAAGTATATGTACAATACTGTATTTATTTTGTTTTTACAATTTTTTAAAATTATATTTTATTTATTATGCTATTATACTTGTCCAGATTTTTCCCCATTTGCTACCTTCTACCCAGCACCCGCCACTCACTCAGGTTCATGTGTCCACAGCTCATGTTCTTTGGCTATGCCCTTTCCTGTAATGTACTTTATATCCCCATGGCTACTCTGTAACTACCTATTTGTACTTAGTAATCCCCTCACCTCTCATTTACTCTTCCTCACCCCCCCCTTCCATCTCCTTATCTTTAACCTTTGGCATTTTAATTATGATGTGTCTTGCGGTGGGCCTCTTTGTATCCATCTTGTTTGGGAATCTCTGTGCTTCCTGGACTTGAATATTTATTTTCTTCAATGCATTTGGCAACTTTTCTTTCATTGTTTTTTCAAATACATTTCCAATTTCTTGCTCTTTCTCTTCTCATTCTAGCACCCCTATGAAGCAAATGTTGGATTGCTTAAAGTTATCCCACAGTCTGCTTACATTATCCTTGTTTTTTGGATTCTCTTTTCTTCTTGTTATTCTGATTAGGTGGTTTTTGCCTCCTTATGTTCGAAATAATTGATTTGATTATAGGCTTCATGTGTTCTACGGTTGTTTTCCTGTATATTGTTCTTCATTTCAATTAGTGTATCCTTCATTTCGGACTGGATCTTTCTTGTGCAGTTAAGGTCCTCACTGAGTTCCCTGAGCATCCTTATAACCAGTGTTTTGAATCCTGCTTCTGATAGGTTGCTTATCACCATTTTGTTCAGCTCTTTTTCTAGAGTTTTGGTCTGTCCTTTCCTTTGGGCCATATTTCTTTGTCTCCTCATTTTGGCAGCCTCCCTGTGTTTGTTTCTATGTATTGGATAGAGCTGTTTTCACTCTGTGTCTGTGAGTGTGGCCTAATGTAGTAGGTGTCCTGTAGGATCCAGTGGTATAGTGTCCCCTACCACCCAAGCTGGGTACTCGAGGTGCACCCTTCATGTGGGCTGAATATACCCCTCCTCTTATGGTTGAGCCTTGTTTTCTGTTGGAAGATCAGTGGGAGTGATTTACTCAGGCTAGTCAGCTGCAAGAATTGGCTGTGACCACTTACCACCAACCTCCATCCTCTGGGGAAGATCAGCTGTGCAGGGGCTGGGTGGTGGTACTCTGACTTGGTCTATAGCTGTCCACGGTGTGCACTAGTCCTGGGGTTTCCCAGCTGGTGAAGGCCAAGATTAGCTACCACCTGTGTTTCATCCAGGGCCACCCAGCCTGAGTTATAAAGCCATCTTAGATGGCTGCTACTTGTGCTGGGCTTGAAGATTCCTAGATGAAGCCAATCTTTGAATCTAGGCTGCTAGTTCCAGGCCTGGAGCACACTGAGACCAGCTGCTGCTTGTCTTGGATTTAGGATTTAGGATTAGGATTTAGGATTTTGTGAAGCATGAGACAAATCCAGCCATTCATATGGAAAAGCAGTTTGGGTGGGCCTGTGAGTTGCGGGGGGGGGGGGGGGGGGGGGGGGGGTGCAGAGTCTCTGGGGATCTCTAAGGTGAGTCAAACAGTGTTAATCAGGTTGACGGAATGTTAGATATGGCACCAGTCTGGTGGCTCTATTGGGGGAGGGCCCAGAAAAGGGACTTTGGCCCCTGCTGTCATTAATGCCAGACATCTCAGCCTCCCCATGCACACCATTGGTGCTCCTTAATCTATCTCCCTGGCTCAGGAGCCCAGAGAGAAAGAGTCTCAGTAGGTGAGTCTGTGTGTAGGTTCCTTAAGAGGAACTGCTCGGGACTCCAGAAGTTTCTTCCACCAACTCAAACGCCTCTAGTTTTTGCAGCCAGAAGTTGTGGGAACTTATCTTCCTGGTACCAGAGCTCTCAGTTTGGGGGAGGGGGGCCTGGTGTGGGGCTGGGACCCCTCCCTTCTGAGATATCCCTCCTGAACTTTATCCACCACACAGCTCCTTATACATCTGTGCCCCTTCTACCAGTCTGGATGGATGTGGTTTCTTTAACCCTATAGTTGTCAGGCTTTCATTCAACTTAATTTCTGTTAGTTCTGAGTGATGGTCATTCTACATTTTAGTTGTAATTTTGTTGTGGTTGTGCAAAGAGGTGAGCCATGTCAGCCTACGCTGCCATCTTGACTGGGAGTTCTTGGAAGGTCTTTAAATGTATTTTTTGTAAGTTTTTTTCCTATGTAAGTTAAAAGTGTATATAAACCAATAACTGTACATTTCTTTTGGGTACATCATGTATAAAGATAAAATTTATTTGACAACAGTACGAATGAGAGGGGCAGGAAATAGAGCTATATAGGATTAACATTTTTTAATACTATTGAAATTAGGTAGATATTAACCAAAACTAGGTTGTCATAAGTTAAGATTTTAATAATTCCCTAAGCAACCATTATGAACTCAAAAAAACTATGGTGTTTGAAATGACAAGGGAATTAATATAGGACACTTAAAAGTATTTGATATAAAAAGATAGTGATAGAGGAAAAGAAAGATAGAAATAAGCAAAATGGCATGTAAGTACAATCTTATTAAATAGTTACATTGAATATATATGGCATTCCAATAAAAAGTCAGAGATAGGCAGAAGGGATTAAAACTTTATACTATCTACAATAGATAGACACAATTTTGATTCAGAAGTTTAGGTTGAAAATAGAAGAATGGAGGTCATAGGAAAACAGGGTTTGCTTCCTCAGAAAACCATATCAAAATTACACCTAAAATATAGAACAGCCATAACTCAGAACCATCAGAAATCAAATTCAGTGGAAGTCTGACAACACAGAATTAGAGAAACCACATTCATCCATACTGGTAAGAGGGGTGGAAACATGCACAGGCTGGTCTGACATCCATGTGTGGTGGATACAAATTCAGAAGGGGTATCACAGGAGTGAGGAATCAACCCCCATATGAGGTGCCATAGCCCAGAGTTCCAGTGCCAGGAAGATAAGTCCCTTTAACTTCTGGCTGCAGAAACCAGCAGGAATTGAGTTTGTGGAAAAAATTTCTAGAGTCCCAAGCATTTCCTCTTAATGAACCCATCACCAATGATTCAGACTCAGTCCTTCTGAGGTTCAGCACCAGTGGATACAGGGAGAAACTGAAGTGTCCCGCATCAAGGCCAGAGCTGGGGGACAGCTTTCTCCCAGATAGAAGGCCTGACTGAGGCCATTGTCCCTTTTCTGAGCCCTCCCCACACAGAGCCACAGAGCCACAACATGGCTAACACTGTTTGCCTTGCTCTGGAGATCCCCAGAGACTCCATCCCACCCAAAGTATGGGTCCACCCAAACTGCTTTTCTATATGAATGGCTGATCTTGGCTTATGGTTCACAACTTCCCAAATCCTCTCAAACAAGCAACAGCCAGCCTTAGGGAGCACTTAGCCCCTGTAGATATTGCTAAGTGGCTCCAGGCCTGGCACTAGCAGCAACCAGCCTAAATTCAGAACTTGGCTTCACCTGGGAATCTGTGAGCCCAACACAAGTAGCAGCCATCTTAGATTGCTTTATAGCTCAGATAGGATGGCCATGGGAAGAACACACATGGGGGCTGAACTTGGCCTGCACCAGCTGGGAAATCCCTAAGCCTGTGCACCCATTGGACAGCTACAGACCATGTTGGAGCACCACTACCCTCCCTCTGCATAGCTGATCTTCCCCAGAGGATGGAAGTTAGTGGCAAGTGGTCACAGCCAATCCTCATAGCTGATTGGCCTAGTAACTCTCCCATTGACCTGCCAAAAGCAATCAATGATCAATTACAAGAGGAAGGATGTATTCAGCCCATGTGAAGGGTGTATCTCAAGTACCCAGCTTGGGTGATAGGGCGGTCTGTGCCACTGGACCCTACAGAACACCTACTACATTAGGCCACATAACCAAGACATGGAGTCATAGCAGCTCTACCTAATACATAGAAACAAATACAGGGAGGCTGCCAAAATGAGGAGATAAACATGGTCAAAATGAAAGAACATATCAAAACTCCAGAAAAAGAACTAAACAAAGAAGAGATAAGCAATCTATCAAATGCAGAGCTCAAAATACTGATTATAAGGATGCTCAAGGAACCTAGGGATGACCTCAACAGCATAAAAATGGTCCTGTTATAAATGAAGGATACAGTAATTAATATAAGAAACAGTATACAAGGAAACATCAGTAAAGTGAATGAAGCCAAGAATCAAATCAATGATTTTGAACACAAGGAAGTAAAAAAAAAAAACAAATCAGGACAACAGGAAGAAAAAAGTATTTAAAAAAATGAGGGTAGTAGAAGTAGTCTCTGAGACAACTACAAGTGTTCCAACATTTACATCATAGGGTTGCCAGAAGAGAAAGAGCAAGAAATTGGAAATGTATTTTTTAAAAAATGGAAAACTTCCTTAATTTGGTGAAGGAAAAAGATATGCAAGTCCAGGAAGCACAGAGATTTCCAAACAAGATGGATGCAAAGAGGCCCACCCCAGGATACATCATAATTAAAATGCGAAAATTTAAAGATAAAGAGAGAAGCTTAAAAGCAGTAAGAGAAAAGCAATTAGTAACCTACAGGAAATTCCATAAGACTGTCCACTGATTTCTCAAAAGAAACTTTGCAGTCTAGAAAGGATTGGCAAGGAATATTTAAAGTCATGAAAAAATAGGGACCCACAGCCTAGATTGCTCTTCCCAGCAAAGATACTTAGAATCTAAGGTCAAATAAAGAGCTTCCCAGCCAAGAAAAAACTAAAGTAGTTCATCATCACCAAACCATTATTTTATGAAATTAAAGGGCCTTAGTTAAAAGAAGATCAAAACTATGAAGAATAAAATGGCAATAAATATGTAACTCTCAACAATTGAATCTAAAAAACAAACTAAGCTAACAAGAAGAACAGACAGAGAATCATGGATATAGAGAGCATTTTGATGTTTGCCCGATGGGTTGTGGGGACTTTGCGAAGAGGTGAGGGGATTGATAAATACAAATGGGGAGTTATAGAATAACCATGGGGATATAAAGTACAGTGTAGGAAATGGAGTAGCTAAAAAGCCTAAATTCATGACCCATGGACATGAACAACAGTTTCAGGATTGCCTACAAGAGTGTTTGGTGGAAAGGAGTAATGGGGGAAAATTATGATAACTCTAATAGTAGAATCAATAAAACATAATTTTAAAAAAGAAAAATAAAAGAATGGAAACATATGCTATGCAAACAGAAACTAAAAGAGAGCTGGAATGGCCAAGCTTATATCAGACAAAATACACTTTAGAGACAAAGAAAGGTGTATTGTAATAAACAGGTTAATCAATCAAGATCTAAAATTTATAAACATATAGGCACCTAATAACAGAGCAACACAATAAATGAATGGCTGACAGAATTGAAGAGAAAAATAGATAATTCAACAGTAAGAGTTGGATAAATAAAAAATTCTGACCCTTGAATTCCAGTTGTGGGTGCGTAACCTTGGATAAGATGTTTACCTCTCTCTGCCCTCTTGTGTAGAATGGAGATCAGGACCTACTTCACAGAGTTGTTATGCAGATTGACTGAATACATAAAAAAACACTCATACCTGATGTGGTGAGCACTCATTGTATCATCTCATCTTTTCCCCCATTTAACAGTATAGGAAATTGAGGCATATGTAGTCAAGATGAAGTGTGCAAGGTAATGGATAGTGAAGCCAGGAATGAAAGCTAGGCCTATTGCTACTGCAATACTTTCTAATGACTGTTATGTCCTCCCTGTTGGTCTGTTTTTCAGGCAGGTTTGTCTGAGATGCTGGTGCTCCTACAAAGACTCCCAGATGACCTTGGGCACACAAACATGGAAACAGTACTGCCCCTGCCCATCCAAGCTGGCATTCTAAATGGATCTGGGCGGCCAGAATGGAATTCATTTGTAAAAACATTGCTGGGCACACAGGTTGGAGTGAGGAGTGTGGCCACTTTGTGCTTTCCCACCACTCATTCTCCGTGGTCCAGTCTCATGGGATTTTTTGTTCAGCCAGTGAGTTGGGAAATTACCACTTGACAGATACACACCATGCTGCCTTCTACATCTCTGCTAAGTCATTTAATAGTTACTGTCTGTGAGAAAAGGATCATTACATCTATCTCATGGTTACAGGGCTGGTAGGTTGTTGGCAGTCCTAAGCATGAAACCCGTTTTACATCTAAAGCCCTAGGTCTTTCTGTCCACTGCTATCCCCAAATCAACACTTGTTGTGCTACTGAGAGAGAAAGAGGAGTGATTATCTTACCTGCCTTTCACCACATTGAGAGTTCACATTCCAAGTATCTGGGTGTCCATTCAAGATAAGTCTGTTCTCTTTCAGGAGAGATAGATAAGCTGGCTTACATCTCAACCAGCAAGTATGGCTTTGATGGGCAGGGGGAGTCTGTGCTATGCACTGTGTCCTCAGATGGCACAGTGCATGAGTGGGATCTGTATGAGGTGAGCAGCTGAGAGGGGGCCAGGATGAGTATTGAGTGTCCCCGTCTTACTTAACCATCACAAACAACTTCTGAGGTGAGGAGCAGCTGGAGCCCCACTCTACAGATGAGAAATCTGAGGTGCAGAGGCTCAATCACCATACCAGGTCATGCTTGAAACCAGCTCAGCACTCACAAATGACATGCTCCTGATTTCCTGCAGCACAGTGCTGTACACGCTAGGGTGGGGCAGTGGCTGTGCTCAGTTCTGTGATTTCCACATTGGAGTTGATGCTGGTCTGCCTGGGTAGTTGTGCCCAGAGAATTGCAGCTTTTAGTCACCTCCACATGCAAACTTAGTGTTAAAACCTTGATAACTTGATTAGTATTTCACATGTTGGCATTCAGAGTTTAAAAGCTTTCCTATCCATTTTTTCATCTGATTCTTTTTTAATTTCTTTACTGTATTTTTCCATTACCATTTAGTCCCCTTATACCCCACCCTCCCCTCTGCCATAATCACCACACTATTGTCTATGTCCATGAGTCCTTTTTCTTTTTTGTTCAATTCCTTTATTCTTAAGCTCCCCCTCAGAGCTGTCATCCTGTTCTCCATCTATGAGTCTGTCCCCATTTTCCATGCTAGTTCAGTTTGTTCATTAGGTTCCACAGATTACTGAAATCATATGGTATTTGTCCTTGCCTGGCTGACTTATTTCACTTAGTATAATGTTTTCTAGGTCCATCCATACTGTCGCAAAGGATAACATTTATTTTTTTATGGCCAAGTGGAATTCCATTGTGTGAATGTCCTCTAGTTGTTTAATCCACTTATGTACTGATGGACACATGGGCTGCTTCCATATCTTGGTAACTGTAAATAATGCTGCAATGAACATAGGTGTGCGTATATTCTTCCAAATTACTATTTTAGGGCTCTGGCTTATGTGGCACAGTGGGTTGAGCATTGGCCTGAAAACAAAATCAAATTACTGTTTTAGGTTCCTTCAGATGTATTCCCAGAAGTGGAATAGCTGAGTCAAAAGGCAGATTCATTTTTAATTTTTGGAATGGTCTCCAAACTGTTTTCCACAGTGGCTGTACCAGTCTGCATTCCCACCAGCAGTTCCCCTTTGTCTACGTCCTCACTAGCACTTTGTTAATTTATTGATGATAGCCATTCTGACATGTGACATGATATCTCACTGTGGTTTTAATTTGCATTTCTTTGATGATTAGTGATGTTGAGTATCTTTTAATATGTCTATTGGCCATCTGTATGTCCTCTTTGGAGAAATCTATTCAGGTCCTTTGCCCATTTTTTAGCTGTGTCATTTGTTTTTTTGGTGTTGAGTTTTGTAAGTTCTTTATAAATTTTGGATATTAACCCCTTATCAGATGTATTGGTGAATATGTTCTCCTATTCTGTGAGTTGTCTTTTGTTTTGTTGAGAATTTCCTTTGCAGTGCAAAAACTTTTTAGTTTAATGTAGTCCTATTTATTTATTTATTTATTTATTCATTAATTTTTCTTCCCTTGCCTGGGGAGACATATGCAATAAAATATTACTATGAGCAATGCCCACAATTTTGCTGCCTATGTTTTCTTCTACAATTTTTATGGTTTCAGGTCTAACATTTAAGTCTTTGATCCATTTTGAATTTATTCTCGTGTGTGGTGTAAGAAGGTGGTCTAGTTTCATTTTTCTGCACGTCTGTCCAATATTCCCTACACAAATTATTGAATAAACTATCTTTAGTCCACTGTATGCCCTCTGTTGAATATTAACTGACTATAAAGAAGTGGATTAATTTCTGGCCACTCTGTTCTGTTTTATTGGCCTGTGTGTCTATTTTTATGCCAGTACCATGCTGTTTTGATTACTATGGCCTTGTAGGATAGCTTGGTATTAGGTAGTGTGATTCCTCCAAATTTGTTCTTCTTTCTCAGGATCACTGTTGCTATGTGGGGCCTTTTGTGGTTCCATATAAAATTTTGAAATATTTGTTCTAGTTCCATGAAATACATCTTTGGAAACACATTTCTTGATAGGAATTGCATTGAATATATAGATTGCTTTGAGTAGTATGGACATTTTAATAATGTTAATTTTTCCTACTTATGAACATGGTATGTGCTTCCATTTTTTAATGTCTTCTTCAATTTCTTTCTTCAGTGTCTTATAATTTTCCAAGCACAGGTCTTTTACTTCCTTGGTTAGGTTTAGTCCTAGGTATTTTATTCCTTTTGTAGTAATTATGAATGGGATTGTTTTTGTAATTTTTCTTTCTGTTAGTTCGTTATTGGCACGTAGAATTACAACTGATTTCTGGATATTAATTTTGTATCCTGCTATTTTGCTGAATTCAGTTATCAATTCTAGTAGTTTCTTGGCTGAATCTTTGGGGTTCTCTATGTACAGTATCCTGGTATCTGCAAATAAGGACAATTTTATGTCTTCCTTTCCAATGTGGATGCCTTTTATTTCTTCTTGTCCAATTCCTGTGGCTAGGACTTTCGATATTATTTTGAATAGGAGAGGTGAAAAGAGATATCCCTGCCTTGTTCCCAATCTTAAGGGGAAGGCTTGTAGTTTTTGTCCATTGAGTATGATGCTGGCATTGGATTTATTATATGTGACCTTTATTATGTTCAGGTATGTTCCCTCAAATCCCACTTTGTTGAGAGTTTTTATCATAAATGGGCATTGAATTTTATCAAATGTTTTTTCTGACTCTATTGATATAATCATGTTCTTTTTATCCTTCATTTTGTTTATGTGGTGAATCACACTTAATGATTTGCAAATGTACCAACCTTGCATTCCCCAGATAAATCCCACTTGATCACAGTGTATGATCTTTTGGATGTATTGCTGTATTTGTTTTGCTAATACTTTTTTTTCTGCTATTGTTTTAATTTTAATCATTGTTCAAGTACAGTTTCCTGCCTTCTACTCCCATTCCAGCACACCCACCCATCCCTCCCCTCTTCCCTCCCATTACCACCCCCCACTAGTTTTTGTCCTTGTGTCCTTTATATTTCTGGCTGAAAACCCTTCTCATTCTCCTCTGAAATTCCCTCTTCTCTCCCCTCTGGTCACTGTCAGCCTGTTCTCTATTTTGGTGTCTTTGACTGTATTTTGCTTGTTTCTTTATTTTGTTGTTTAGGTTCCTGTTAAAGGTGAGATCATATGGTATTTGTCTTTCACTGCCTGGCTTATTTCGCTTAGCATAATGCTTTCCACTTTCATCCATGCTGTTGCAAAGGGTAGGAGCTTCTTCTTTCTTTCTGCTGCATAGAATTTCATTGTGTAAATGTACCATAGTTTTTTGATCCATTCATTTAGTGATGGGCATCTAGGTTGCTTCCAGCACTTAGTTATTGTAAATTGTGCTGCTATGAACATTGGGGTGCAAAGGTTATTTTGGATTGGTGTTTCAGGGTTCTTAGGATATAGTCCCAGCAGTGAAATCGCTGGGTCAAAAAGGAGATCCACTTGTAGTTTTCTGAGGAAGTTCCATACTGTTTTCCATAGTGTTTGTACCAGTCTGCAGTCCCACCAACAGTACACTAGGGTTCTCTTTCCTCCACAACCTCTCCAACACTTGTTGTCTGTTGTTTTGTTTATGATGGCCATTCTGACCGGTGTAAAGTGGTATGTCATTGTGGTTTTAATTTGCGTCTCTCTGATAGTCAGCGATATTGAAGATCTTTTCATGTGTCTCTGGATCCTCTGTATGTCCTCCTTGAAGAAGTGTCTGTTCAAGTCCTTTGCCCATTTTTTAATTGGGTTGCTTATCTTCTTAGAGTGGAGTCATGTAAATTCTTTATATATTTTGGAGATTTAAACCTTGTCTGAGGTATCATTGGCAAATATGTTTTCCCATACAGTCAGTTCTCTTTTTATTTTGATACTGATTTCTTTAGCTGTGCAGAAGCTTTTTATTTTGATGAGATCCCATTTGTTTATTCTTTATGTTCCTTGCTCTAGGGAACATGTCAGTAAAAGTGTTTCTGTGTGAAATATCTGAGATATTCCTGCCTATGTTCTCCTCTAGGACTTTAATGGTGTCACAGTTTATATTTAAGTCTTTTATCCACCTTGAATTTACTTTTGTGTAAGGTGTAAGTTGGTGCTCGAGTTTCATTTTTTTACATGTAGCTGTCCAGCTCTCCCAACACCATTTGTTGAAGAGACTATTTTTACTCCATTTTATGTTGCTTCCCCCTTTGTCAAATATTAATTGATGATAGAGACTTGGGTTTATTTCTGGGCTCTCCGTTCTGTTCCATTGGTCCATGTGCCTGTTTTTATGCCAGTACCAGGCTGTTTTGATTACAGTGGCCTTGTAATGTAGTTTAGTATCAGGTATTGTGATCCCTCCTACTTTACTCTTCTTTCTCAAAGTTGCAGCAGCTATTTGGGGTTGTTTATGGTTCCATATAAATTTTTGAAATGTTTGTTCTATGTCTTTCAAATATGCCATTGGCACTTTAATAGGTATTGCACTGAATCTGTAAATTGCTTTGGGTAGTATGGGCATTTTGATGATGTTAATTCTTCCAATCCATGAACACGGTATATGTTTCCATTTGTTTGTGTCTTCCTTGATTTCTTTCCTCAGTATTATGTAGTTTTCTGAATACAGGTCTTTTACCTCTTTGGTTAGGTTTATTCCTAGGTATTTTATTTTTCTTTTTGCTATTTCAAATGGGATTTTTTTCTTGATTTCTGCTTCTGTTGTTTCATTGATGGTATACAGGAATGCCTTTGATTTCTGGATATTGACTTTGTATCCCACTGTTTTGCCAAATTCATTTATTAGGTTCAACAGTTTTTTGACCGAGTCTATAGGATTTTCTATGTACACTATCATGTCATCTGCAAACAATGACAGTTTTGTTTCCTCCTTTCCGATTTGGATGCCTTTTATTTCTTTTTCTTGTCTGATCACTGTGGCTAAAACTTCCAGTACTACATTGAATAAAAGTGGTGAAAGTGGACATCCTTGTCTTGTTCCTGATCTTAGTGGAAAAGATTTTAATATTTGCCCATTGAGTATGATGTTGGCTGTAGGTCTCTCATATATGGCCTTTATTATGTTGAGGAATGCTCCCTCTATTCCCACTTTCTAGAGTGTTTTTATCATAAATGGGTGCTGTACCTTATCAAATGTTTTTTCTGCATCAATTGATATGATCATGTGGTTTTTGTCTTTGCTTTTGTTTATGTGATGTATTACATTTACTGATTTGTGAATATTGAACCATCCTTGCATCCCTGGAATGAATCCTAGTTGGTCATGGTGTATGATCTTTTTAATGTATTGCTGGATGCCGTTTGCCAATATTTTGTTGAGGATTTTAGCGTCCATGTTCACCAGCCATATTGGCCTGAAGTTTTCTTTCTTTGTTGTGTCTTTATCTGGTTTTGGAATTAGGATGATGTTGGTCTCATAAAAAGTGTTTGGGAGTTTTCCATCTTTTGGGATTTTTTTGGAATAGGCTGTGAAGGATAGGGGTTAGCTCTTCCTTAAATGCTTTGTAGAATTCTCCTGTGAAACCATCTGGTGCAGAGCTTTTGTGTGTCGGGAGTTTTTTTTAGTTCTGCTTTAATTTCGTTTGCTGTTATTGGTCTGTTCAGGCTTTCTGCTTCTTTTTTATTGAGTTTTGGAAGATTATATTTTTGTAGAAATTTGTCCATTTCACCTAGGTTTTGAAATGTCTTGTCATACAGTTCTTCATAGTAATTTCTTACAATCCTTTGTATTTCCGTGGTATCTGTTGTAATCTCTCCTCTTTCATTTCTGATTCTGTTTATTTGGGTCTTTTCTCTTTTTTTTCTTGATGAGTCTGCTTAAAGGCTTGTCAATTTTGTTTCTCTTTTCAAAAAACCAGGTCTTGGATTCATTGATCCTTAGAATTATGCTTTTAGTGTCTATGTCATTTAACTCTGCTCTGATCTTGGTTATGTCCTTCCTTCTACTAGCTCTGGGATGTCTTTGTTGTTGTTCTTCAAGCTTGTAGGTGTGGGGTTGGTTTTTTATGGAAATGTTTCTATCTTTTTTAGGTATGCCTGTATCGGTATGAACTTCCCTGTCAAGACTGCCTTAGCTGTGTCCCATAAGTTTTGGGTTGTTGTGAGTTCGTTTTCATTTGTTTCCAGAAACCTTTTGATTTCTTCCCTAATTTCATTCTTGACCCATTTATTGTTGACTAGCATGATATTTAATCTCCCTGATTTTGAGTGTTTTGTTTTTTTTCCCTTGGGGTTGGTTTCTAGTTTCAATGTCTTGTGATTAGAGAAAATGCTTGGTATGATTTTGATTTTCTTGAAATTGTTGAGGCTTGTTTTGTGTCGTATCATGTGGTCTGTCTTTGAAAATGTTCCGTGTACATTTGAAAAGAATGTGTATTTAGCTTCTTTGGGATGGAAGGCTCTGTATATATCAGTTAAGTCCATTTCATCTAGGGTATTGTTTAATGCCTCAATATCTTTACTGATATTTTGTTTGGAAGATCTGTGCATTTTTGACGTGGGGTGTTAAAATCCCCCACTCTAATTGTATTGCTGTCAATATCTTTCTTGAAGTCCTCTAAGATTTTCTTTATGTATTTGGGTGCTCCTATGTTGGGTGCATATATATTTACAATATTTATGTCTTCTTAGTGGATTCTTCCCTTGAGTATTATGAAGTGACCTTCTGGGTCTCTCTTTATGGCCCTTTTTTTGAAAGTCTATTTTGTCTGATATGAGTATTGCTACCCTGGCTTTTTTTTCCTGTCCACTTGCTTGGGAAATTTGTTTCCAGCCCTTCACTTTCAGCCTATGCAGGTCTTTTATCCTGAGGTGGGTCTGTTGTAGGCAGCATATGTGTGGGTCATGTTTTCTTATCCATTCAGTTATTCTATGTCTTTTCATTAGAGCATTTAATCCATTTACATTTAAGGTTATTATTGATAGGTACTTATTCATTGCCATTTGTGTACCTGTGTTCCTCTTTCTCTCGCTCTTTTCCTCCCCTTCCTTAAAGCAGTCCCTTTCAGCATCTCTTGCAGAGCTGGTTTGGTGGACGTGTATTCTTTTAGACTTCTTTTGTCTGGGAAGTTTCTTATTTGGCCTTCTATCTTGATTGAGAGCCTTGATGGGTAAAGCAGCCTTGGTTTCAGACCTCTGGTTCTCATTACTTGGAATATTTCTTGCCATTCTCTTCTGGCTTGGAGTGTTTCCATTGAGAAGTCAGCTTCTAGCCTTATTGGTGCTCCCTTGTATGTTACTTCCTGTTTTTCCCTTGCCACCTTTAAGATTACCTCTTTGTCTTGAAATTTTGCCATCGTAATTATGATGTGTCTTGAGGTGAGCCTCTTTGGGTTCCTCTTGATTGGAACTCTGTGTTTCCTGGATTTGTGTGACTTTTTCTGTCATCAAATTAGGAAAGTTTTCCATCATTACTTTTTCAAATAGGTTTTGATAGAAAACCTACCTTGCTCTTCTTCTCCTTCCAATATCTCTATTATATGAATATTATTACGTTTCATATTGTCTTGAATTTCTCTTCATCCCTCTTCATTCTTTCTGAGCCTCTTTTCCTGTTTTTGCTCTTTCTGGGTGTTTTTTTTTCTACTTTGTCCTCCAATTCACTGATCTGATATTCTGCTTCATTGATCCTGCTTTTCATTACTTCTACTGTGTTCTTCAGTTCAGAAATTGTATTCTTCATTTCCTTTTGGCTCTTGTTGATAGTTTCCATTTCCTTTTTCATGTTGATATAGTTTACAGTGAGTTTGTTGTAGCTTCCCTGTATTTTCTGGTAGCTCATTGTGAACTCATTGAGCTTCCTGATAATCATTTCTTTAAACTCAATATGTGATAGTTGAGTTGCCTCTGTTTCATTTACCATTCTTTCTGAGGCTTCCTTCTTTTCCTTCATTTGGGGATTGTTTCTTTGTCTTCTCATTGTTCATGAGACTCTTCTTGTTAGCCTCTGTTTCTTAAATTGATCTGTTCTGGTTTCCTTGTTTTATGGTGTGAACTTCTATGGTAGAATACCTGTGAGATTCAGTGGTGCAGTCTCCTTCAAGTATCCTGGTGTTCACAGCTTCCCCCTACTCTTTTTTTGTGATCAGTTGGAGGAGTAAAGAAAAATGGTTTAAGACAGCAAGAGAGTATTCTATGATATTTACACTAGCAGCCAGCAGAGAAGAGATAGGAGATCCTTTGGCTATGTATAGTGTTAACCGTGATCTTCCACCCCACTAGCCACATTTTAGAAAGGATGGAAAGAAGATAAGACTCTTGTTGAGGAGGAAAGGATTGTGAGTTGGATCTAGAAAGCAGTGAGGCAATGGGAGGTCAGATTCTGAGGTAAGGTGGAAATAAAGAATAGTAAATAGAAGTAGTGTGTAAGAGAATAGAGTTAACCACTACAATAACAGAGTTTGGGGAATCACGAAGTGGGCTGAGATCTGGGAGGGGTGTTGTGTAGTATTTACAGTTGTATCAAATAGGTCTTATTTACAGTAATATTAGAGCAACAATCATATGGAAAAATCTATGATATCTAGATAAAAAGACTAGGGAGTATAGAACCTTGAGTGGTGTACTAATGGAACACAAATGAAGAACAGTAAATTAGCAACATACTGTGAATGATTTCTGTAACCTATCAAACGATACAGTATAACCAGCCAAGCAAGGAAGACTATACTGAAAGAAAAGGAATGCCAAAATACTATTAAAATAAAGAATGTAAGAATAATGGGGAAAAGATAATACAAATTTGCAATAAGTTGCAGGTTCAAAAAAAAGGAAAAAAAGCAGAAGATGGAATGCAGGAGAGATAAATTTGGAATGGAAGGAATAACACTAGGATGAAAGGAAGAGAGACATAAGGAATTGAGAAATATAAAAATAAGAATTAAAAAATAAAGCTACTTAAAAACAAGATAAAATCAGACAATCAAACAACAACAATAACAAAAAAACACAAAAAAACCCCGAATCAACAACAACAACAACAACAAAAAAAACAAAACCTCTTGTTGGTTTCTTACTGGCCAAACCAGGTTTTCTGATCTTGCTGGCTTCAGCAGGCTGAGGGGTGATTGGAATGCTTTTCACTCTTCCCAGTCAGAACTCAGTCAATCTCTCACATACTGTCCCCAGGGCTAGCCACGTGCTCTCTCCAGAGCCTGTCTGAGGCCTTTCTGCAGGGCCCTGGGTGTGGATCTGGGTGCTCCCAAGCATGCTCTCTGGAGCTCACCACTGCCCTCTCCCAGGCTCTGGGATCCTGCAGAGCGCCCGTGTCTTTTCCAGGTTCATGGTGTAAGCTCCAGGGATCAAGAGGGGGCACACACTTCCCCCAATTTCCCCACCACAGGTTCCCTGAACCTGTGAAGCACCCACATCTTTTCCAGGTTCACCATGTGAGATCTGGGAATCCTGAAGGGGCACACACTTCCCCAAGTTCACCACCAGGAGCTCCATAATCCCTCAAATACCTGTACCCTTTCCCTGTTCAGGGCTATGGGGTCTGGGTCTTCCACAAAACCACACTCTCACCGGGTTGGGGGCATGGGCACACAGCCAGGCCACCCTTGGTCACACAGCCTGGAGCACTGACTCTTTCCAGGGCTATGTGTGGGTGCTCGAAGCCCCTATGGGATTGTCTGTCAGTCCTCACTCCCCTTTCTGTGCCTTCAAGCAACAAAGCCTCCCCCAGTGCTGCTCAATCCTTGCTTGGCCAGGGAGGGAGCTGTTGACTCCACTCTCTCGGGTGCCCTGAGGCAGACCCGGGAGCACTGGGCTTGGGGGCTGCAACCTCCCTGTTCCCCGTGCTGATCCCTGGGCCCTTATTTTCCTGAAGCAGTCTCCTTACCTTCTGTTTTTTCAATATCTGCTATAATTTTTGATATCCTATATTCATAAATGTTGAGATATTGTTGGTCCCTTGCTCTGTTCCTCCACAGATCGGCCAGTTTCTCTCCCATGCATAGGGGAAGGGGAATACGGTCCCTCCTATCACAGTGCCATCTTCCCACCGTGCTAATACTTTTTAAGATGAACATAGCATCTATGTTCATCAAGGGTATTGGCCTATACTTTTCTTTCTTTGTAGGGTCTTTATCTGGTTTTGGAATTAGGGTGATGCTGGTCTATAGGGTAAAATGAGTTTGGGAGTCTTCCCTACTCTTGAATTTTCTAAAATAGTTTGAGAATGAGAGATGTTAATTCTTTTTAGAATATTTGGTAAAATTGACATGTGCAGCCATCTGGTCCAGGACCCTTTGTTGGAAGTTTCTTAATTAAAAAAAAAAAAAAAAAAACTACTTCAATTTCACTAGGTATAATCTGTCTATTCAGAGTCTCTGATTCTTTCTGATGTAGTTTTGGAAGACTGTATACTTCTAGAAATTTATCCATTTCATCCAGGTTGTCCAGTTTGCTGGCATATAGTTGTTCATAATATTTTCTTAAAGTCCTTTGTATTTCCTTAGTTTCAGTTATTTCTTCTCTTCCATTTCTGATTTTATTTATTTGGGTCCTCTTTTTTTTTCTTGATGAGTCTGGTTAAAGGTTTGTCAATCTTATTTATCTTTTCAAAGAACCAGCTCTTGGATTCATTTGTTTTTTGTATCATATTTTTAGAGTCTATTTAATTTATTTCTGCTCTGATCTTTATTATTTTCTTCCTTCTACTCACTTGGGATTTGTTTGTTTTTTTCCAAGTTCCTTTCAGTGTAAAGTTAGATTGTGTATTTCAGCTTTTTCTTGTTTTTTTGAGATAGGCCTCTAATGCTATGTACGTCCCTCTTAGGATTGCTTTTCCTAAGCAGATTTTGGATGTTGTGTCCTAATTTTCATTTTTTTCAAGGTATCTTTTGATTTCTTCTTTGATAGCATTGTTGATCCATTCATTGTTTAGTAACATGTTATTTTGCTTCCATGTCATTGTGTGTTTTTACAGTGTTGTTCTTGTACTTGATTTCTAGTTTCACAGCATTCTGGTCAGAGAAGATGCTTGATATGATTTCAGTCTTCTTAAATTTATTGAGACTTATTTAGTGTCCTGTCATCTTGTCATGTGGTCTATCCCAGAAAATGTTCCATGTGTACTTGAAAAGTATGTATATTCTGCTACTTTGGTGTGAAATGTTACTGAGATATCAATTAAATCCATTTGATCTAATGTGTTGTTTAAGGCCGCTATCTCCTTGTTGATTTTCTACCTGAAAGATCTACCCATTGAAGTCAATGGGGTATGAAAATCCCTAATTATGACTGTATTTCTATTGACCTCTCCCTTTATGTCCATCAAGATTTATTTCACACATTGGGTCGTTCATATATTGGTTGTGTATATGTTTACTAGGGTTATATCCTCTTGTTGGACTGTTGCCTTTACCATTATGTAGTGTCCTTGTTTGTCTCTTACAATAGCCTTGGTTTTAAAGCCTATTTTGTCAGATATAAGTACTGCTATCCCTGCTTTTTTTCCCTTTCCATCTGCATGAAATATTTTTCATCCCTTTACTTTTAGTCTGTGTATATCTTTCAATTTGAGGTGGGTGTCTTGGAGGAAGCCATTTTATATATGCTTGTTTTCTTACCCATTCAGCTACACTATGTCTTTTGGTTGGAGCATTTAACCCACTTGTATTTAAGGTGATTATTGATAGATATGTATTTAGTGCCATTTTATTGTTAGAATATTTTCCTTTGATATTTTTTCTTTCTTTTTTTTAAAAATTTTTATTTTGTTGAAGTATAGTTGTCTCCATTTGCACCCCACCTTGCCCCCTGTCCTACCCATCCCTGCCTCCCACACTTGAACCTGTTCCCTTTGGCTTTGTTCATGTGTCTTTTATTCATGTTCTTTGATGGCCCCTCCCCTGTTTTCCCCCATTATCTCTCTTCCCCACACCTCTGGTTACTGTCAGTTTGTTCTTTATTTCTATGTCTCTGGTTATATTTTGCTTGCTTATTTGTTTTGTTGATTCAGTTCTACTTATAGGTCAGATCATACGGTATTTGTCTTTCACTGCCTGGCTTATTTCACTCAGCATAATGCTCTCAGGTTCCATCCATGCTGTCACAGAGGGTAGGAGCTCCTTTCTTTCTGCTGCATAGTATTTCATTGTGTAAATGTACCATAGTTTTCTTATCCACTCATTTACTGGTGGACACTTAGGTTGCTTCCTGCACTTGGCTATTATAAATTGTGCTTTCTTTTTTTCTTCTTCTTTTTAAAGCAAACCCCTTAATATTTGCTGAAGTCCTGGTTTGGTGTTAAAAAACTCCTTTAGCTTTTACTCGTCTTGGAACCTCCTTATTTCTCCTTTGATTTAAAATGATAGACTTGCCAGGTAAAGTAGCCTTGGCTATAGGTCCTTTTTTTAAACCACCTTGAATGTTTTATGCCACTCCCTTCTGGGCTGAAATATTTCTGTTGAGTAATCAGATGCTAGTCTAATTGGTGCTTCATTGTAGGTAATTACTTGCTCTACCCTTGCAGCTTTTAGGATTCCTACCTTGTCTTTAATCCTCATGTTTTTAATTGCATCCTGCCTTGGTGTAGGTCTTTTTGAGTCCACTTGTTTTGGACTCACTGAGCTCTCTGGATTTGTGTGTCATCTTAGGGAACTTTTGTGTCAAACTTTTGACACTTGTGTGTCAAATTAGGGAACTTTTCAGTCATTATATCTTCAAATAGGTTCTCATTCCCTTACTTGCTCTCTTCTCCTTTTGGTATTCCTATGATGTGGATGTCTAATGCTTCATGTTATCCAAAATGTTTCTAAGCTCTTCTAATTTAAAAAAAAATTCGTTATTTCTTTTTGTTCCTCTGCCTGGATGTTTGTTTGTTTTTGTTACTTTGTCTTCCAAATAACTGATTTGATCCTCTGCTTCATCCAACCTACTGTTTATTCCTTCCAGTGTATTATTTATTTCAGACAGTGCATTCTTTTTTTTCTGACTGGTCATTTTTTTATGGTTTCTATGTATTTTTTCATACTGCTGAGTAACCTTATAATTATTCTAAATTCTCTAGCAGATAAATTGCTGGTCTCCATTTCATCAAGTTCACCTGGAGCATTGTGTTGTTCTTTCATTTGAGGTCTGTTTTTTGTCTTCCCATTTTGGCTGCCTCTTTGTATTTGTTTCTATGTATTAGGTAGATCTGCAAAGACTCTGGTGTAGGCCTTTTTCAGACTCTGCTTGTGACTGGCCCTGGTCAACCTATTTGCAGCTATCAGTGATCTGCAGCATGTAGCTCCCTCAGCAGGGCCTGTTTTTGTGTAGAAAGAACCATGCTGCACACCAAGACCAGCTTTTATCAGCTGGCCCTGGAGAGGGCCTGCTGAAGTCTCATAGGGCTCCCAGAGATCTGCTTTAGTTGTTAAACTTAATCAGTAATATAGCCTCAAGCTATAATTCACAGTTAAGCTCCACAGGTTGGGGCAGTTATTCCTATAGGTGGGGCTATTGCTTCCCCTCAGGCAGTTGCCACTTGGTGGGGATTGCTCTGCCTGAGAATGATGACTTCTGCAGTATGGGGAACAGCTCAACACAGAGATCCTGGTGACTATTCCTGTAGTTCTCCCCAGAGCCACCAACCCTAGACTCTCCCAAGCACCTCTAGTTTACTCTGTTCTTCCTCTGCTGGAGCCCAAGGTAAGTGCCTACAAATGAAATTTTGCACATTGGCCCTTTAAGAGGCTGTCTGAGTCCCTGGCCATCTCTCCCTGGCAGACAGAAACTCTGCTGCTTTTCACAGCTGGATGTTATCTGGGTGCTTTTCTGGCTCTGGTGCTGTAGTCTGGGGACCTGTCTTGAGGTTTAGACCCTACACTTCTCAGGGGGAACCCCCCAGCTGCTAACATATCCTTCCAGGACTTCAACTGCCTCCCATGGGAGCTCAGCCAGCCCCCTCAGGTCGCCTCTGCACTCCCTACCAGTCTAGTGGTGATGTGGTTTCTTCTCTCTGTCCTTGATAATAAGGCTTCTCTCCAGCTAGAGTTCAGTTGATTATTCAGGATGATTTCTCTACAGTTTAGTTTTAAGTCCAGATTGATCCTGGGAGGAGGTTAGTATAGCTTCCACTTACTCCTCCATCATCTTGGATCTTCTCATTTGAAGCTCACGGCAGCTGAGCAGACTGCTCAGTATTATTATCATCCTAATTTTATATAAGTGCAGACTGAGCCTGGAACAGTGAGGTGACTCTGAGTCTGTTGTCCTTTGCAAATTCAGTGTGAAATTGAGGCCCCTGTCTGTTACTGGTCAGCATTTTTCTGCCCTATTCTGCTGGCTGCTGCTTTCTATTCTTAAATAGGAAAGGGAGTTTAACTGCCCCTCTGTCCACTTCATGACATTAACCACTGGTAAATCTTTTGTGTCCTCTGTAGCTCACCATCAGTCCATCAACAGGCCTGAATTCCATAGTAGTGGTGGCATGTTAGCTGAGTAGCAGAAATCAACTGTTGATTTGTTGACCTGAGGGGGAAGAGAGAAGCTAATGGGAATATTGAGATATTGTGAGAGTAAAGGGATAGAGGCCATGATAAAGAGGTAACATACGTAGAAAAAGAGTCATAATAACCCCAATTGAAAAGAAAACTTGTGTGTTAGCTCTGGGAGACTTAGGAACTATGGTTAGTGGATTAATTCTCAGATGCCTTGTCTTAATGTACTATGGGCCCTCTGGCACCTGGGCTCTTGACCTCTCCAATTCAGTAATCAAATTCCTGGGAAGAGACCACAGAACTGAGTCAGCTCAGGCCATTGTTTTTTCTCTGGGCATGAGCCTGAGCCTGGGCCAGGGCTCGCCTGTGGTGGTGCTTCTGGGTTCATCATAGGGAAGAAGGTGTTCTGATCAGGGCAGGTGGAGGTATGCAACATAAACCATTCATATCCACAAGCCCAAATTAGCTCCTCTGTGAAAATAGACTACCCAGCTCTGAGCGATATGCTCCATGTGGAAGTGCTCAGGGTATAGCCATGTGTGGCCAGGGTCCAAGCTGCATGGATAGTGATGGATTCTGCCTTCATGCCCATCCTTCCTGTTGAGCTGTAAGTCACCACTGTAAGTGCTTCAGAGATACTGAGCCAGTATGCATGCAGAACCCCATCCTAGGTCCTTCTGGTGATGCCACCCAGCCAGCCATGCTCAGCCACCACTGTCCTCTTCCAGGACACCCTATCTCTACTGTGGAACGTCACTTTTATGGTGATCCCTGCCATGCTGTTGGTCCTCTGAGGGTGGGAATGAGCCCTTTTTACCTACATTTCCCCAGTTTGTTCTGGGTGAGGGCTGAATAAAAAGAATGTGTGTTTATAAAATAAATGGGCCCTATATTAATTCTTATATTGATTTTATTGTTGCACAGGACGTGGAGATCTGGCCAAGCCCTCTACAGCCTGCTGCTCTGGTGAATTTGACTTACCCTTAGCTTCAGCTGGTTGTCACTATGGACAAGTGGGGATTAATTAAAGTGTGGAAAGTACAGAACAGGTGGGAGTCAGCCTTTATCTGCTTACCTACACACTTGTCTAGAGGCCTGTGACCATCCAGAGGGTCCCTTCCTGCTGGTGAGTAACCTGGCTCACAGGGGCTTCTGTGGGTGCTTCTGTCTCCCAGCCAGGGGCACAAAAAATTGGAGTTCAGGGCCATGAAGGGCTGGAGCATTGGGTGGATTATCAAGTGTTGCAACCTAACAGTAAGGCAGGGCTGAAAGTAAACAGTCCTTGCACCTGCTGCAGCTCAGCACTCCTGTCATCTGGTAGGAGTAAATGAAAATCCTTCCTGGAAAAGGATAATGTTACCCTAGACCTCACATTCTAATGAATAAACTGAACTAACAAGCAAAATAGAGACAGACTCATAGAAAGAGAGCAGGCCTACAGCTCTGGGTGGAGAGTTTAGGGGGTAGAGGGGTCAAGGAAAAAGGACTTATGGACATGGAAAACAGTGTGGTGACTGAGGGGGCAAGAGGGATAAGAGGGATAAAAATTTATAGAAAAATACAATAAAATGATAATAATAATAAAAGAATTTAAAACTTTCTGTTTTCAAATACAGTATTCAACACACCCTTCAAGCTAACTAGGCACATGAAGGGGTAAGAATAATACCAGCTAGAACTGGGAGAATAAACAGTATATGATATTAAAAGAGCCACAGAGACTTCAGACAGTATAGTTATTAGACACAGACATGAATACACCAATGATTGCTGTGATCAGGGAGACAAATTTCAGCAGAGAACTTAAAGCTGCAAAAAAATGACATAGACACAGATAACTCACAGTGTGGTGAATACAAGAGGAAAAAGGGGGTAGGGTGAGGTAGAAGAAGGTAAAAAGGGGATGGAAGGAGACTTAACCTTGGGTTATCAATACACAATAAAACATACAGATGATATATTATATAATTGTACACTGAAACTTATATAATTTTATTAACCAATATCACCCAAATAAATTCAATAAACATTTTAAAGAAGCTATAAAAAATGATACTGGATTTAGAAATGAACCCAGTAGAAATTCTAGAACTGGACTTCTGGCCAAGATGGGGCATAGGTAGACACACTGTGCCTCCTTGCACAACAAAAAGAAGGACAAAAACAAATTTAAAAACAAAAAAACAACCAGAACTGACTGAAAAGAAAACTGTATGGAAGTCTGACAACCAAGGAGTTAAAGAAGAAACATTCATCCAGACTGGTAGGAGGGGCGGAGACAGGTAGCCGGGTGGAGAGGGCTCACAGCAAAGCAGTAGATGGAGGACTGGGGCAGGCAGGGCAGCAGCCGACAGACCTGGTGAGGCAGTGGATTGCAGACTGGGTGGTTCCACATTCATGTGCAGATAAACTGGAAGGAACAACTGGGGAGTGAGACAGACCACACAACCCAGGGTTCCAGCAAGGGGAAATAAAGCCTCAAAGCCTCTGCCTGAAAACACCTGTGGGGGTTGAGGTGGTAGGAGAAACTCCCAGCCTCACAAGGGAGTTCTTTGGAGAGACCCACAAGGTCCTAGAACTTATATAAACCTACCCACCTGGGAGTCAGCACCAGAAGGGCCCAATTTGATTGTGGGAAGTGGGGGGAAGTGACTGAAAGCCTGCAGAGAGCACAGCAAATGGCACTGTTCCCTCTCAGACCCTTCCCCCACATACAGCATCACAACGCAGCCACATGGGTTTCCCCACCCTAGCAAGTACCAAATGCTCTGCCCCTTACTACGTAACAGGCACACTGACACACAAAAAATGGCCCAAATGAAAGAACAGTACAAAGCTCCAGAAAAAATACAAGTAAGAGATGAAGAGATAGCCAATGTATCAGATGCACAGTTCAAAACACTGGTAATCAGAATGCTCCAGGAACTCACTGGGTACTTCAACAGCATAAAAAGGACCCAGGCAGCAATGAAGGTTGCAATATGTGAAATAAAGAAAAATCTACAGGGAATCAACAGTGAGGTGAAGGAAACTGGGACTGAAGCCAAAAGTTTGGAGCAGAAAGAAGAAAGAAACATTCAACCAGAACAGAATGAATAAATAAGAATTCAAAAAAATGAGGAGAGGCTTAGGAACCTACAGGACTTCTTTAAACATTCCAACATCAAAATCATAGGGGTACCAGAAAAAGAAGAGGAAGACCAAGAAATTGAAAACTCATTTGAAAAAATAATGAAAGAGAACGTCCCCAATCTGGCAAAGGAAATAGACTTTCAGGAAGTTCAGGAAGCTCAGAGAGTCCCAAACAAGTTGTACCCAAGGAGGAACACACCAAGGCACATCATAATCACATTAGCCAAAATTAAAGATAGGAGAGAATCTTAAAAGCAGCAAGAGAAAAAGAGACAATTACCTATAAAGGAGTTCCCATTAGACTGTCAGCTGATTTCTCAAAAGATAGCTTACAGGCAAGGAGGGACTGGAAAGAAGTATTCCAAGTCATGAAAGGCAAGGACTTACCTCAAAGATTACTCTATCAAGCAAAACTATCATTTATAATGGAAGGGCAGATAAAGTGCTTTTCAGATGAGGTCAAGTTAAAGGAGTTCATCATCACCAAGTCCTTATTATATGAAATGTGAAAGGGACTTATCTAAGAAAAAGAAAAGTATAAAAGCTATCAATAGTAAAATGACAACAAAATGACAACTATCAACAACTGAACCTAAAAAAAAAACAACTAAGCAAACAATTAGAACAGGAACAGAATCACAGAAATGGAAATCACATGGAGGGTTATCAGCAGGGGAGATGGAGGGAGAGACAGGGGGAAAAGGTACAGGGAATAAAGAGCATAAATGGTAGGTAAAAATAGACATGGAGAGGTTAAGAATAGTATGGGAAATGGAAAAGCCAAAGAACTTATATGTATGACCCATGGACATGAGCTAAGGTGGGGGAATGCTGGTGGGAGGGGCAGTGCAGGGCAGAGGGGAATAAAGGGGGAAAAATGGGACAACTATAATAACATAATCAATTAAATATATTTTTTTAAAGTTAGAATATAGAAGAGAATTAGTGAACTGAAAGATGAAAGAAATTATTTATAGTAGAACAGGGATATTAAGAGTGGTAAATGCAAGAGAGATGGTAAGAGACATGGACCAGTGCTTCTGAGACATTAATAGGATACCAGTCATCTGTGGCTCTTGTATAAAGGCAGATTCTGATTCAGTGGGTCTCTGGGGATGCCTGAGATGCTGACTTTTAAACTAGCTTCTTGGGAAAATTGATGCTGCCAGTCCACAGACCACCCTTTGAGTAGAAGGGCCATAAAGGATCTATGAAAAATCTACTATTTGATATCCCAGGAGTAGGTGAGGCACCACATTTTAGACCACTTTTCCGTAGCCTTAATGCTCAAGAATGTCGTGGCTGGGTACCAAATCCCTGCTCACACTCCCCTTGAATTTTGTGAAAACATTATTTCACTGTTTATGTTTCTGTTGAAAAGTCTACTGTACCCTGACTTTCCTTGTTAGACACTTGGATTTTTAAATCAAGGCCTTAAAGATATTTTGAAATATTGGAGTTTTATTTTGACATGTCTGCAGTGATCATCCTGGGTCAGCTTTTCGGAGAACACAGGAACCCTTTCATTACATAGATTCAGGCTTTCTTTTATTTCTAGAAAGTTCACTGTATATGAGTTTTAAAAATTAATCTGTTAATTAATTTTTCCTCTGTGGGAACTTCATTCATGTTTATTAGATCTTCTTTGCCTATCTTCTCAGATACTTTCTGATTCTTTTTAGCCTTTCATTCCACTTTTGTTCTGTCTTTTTTCTTTCTCCTCTTTTAGTGCTCTTATTTGTTTGGCAGAATATTTTCTCTCTTAGGTTTATTGTTATCTTCATTTTTGAGATAACTTTTTAATCAATATCATTCCTGAATTAACTTCTTATTTTGTATCTTGGTTTTTTGTCCATTTCCATTCTGAGTGTTGAATTTCTGACTCAGGATATCCCTTATATTCTTATTTCATGATATTTAACTCAGGTCAAAATGGCTACAGACCTCCAATTCCTGGCTGTCCTTTGGTGGGATAAGTTTTACCAGTTAAAATGTGTTGTTTCTCACTTTTTGTTTTCATGGCCTTGTTTAAACGTTGCCATTTTCTCTGTGTTCTGAAATTTTTGTGTTTTTTGGACAGTCAGAACACATGTTTTATATAAGTTGAACAGAAAGTCCAGGCTATGTTCCATGTGCAAATGTCTGTGGAAAAATTATCTTTTAAAACCCTAGGTAAAGGACATGCTATTCAAGAAATGGAGCACTTGCCCATTCAGAGAGAGAAACTAAGCTGCTTCCACTTCACTCCAGTTGTAGAAGTACATTTAGAATAATTAAAAACTAAATCTAAAAGGTGGTAATAAAATTACCTGAGGAATATGTAAGTAGTTTTAAAAATCAGTCTGGGATGTGCACAGGCTTGGTAGACAAGGCAAAACCTGGAACTAAATAAATACACAGATTTGATTTACCTAAAAATTAAAAACATCTGAACTATAGAGTATTATAAAATTGAGACACATGGAAAATCAGGAGAAATCACTGTATCTTATTTAACAAAGCATTAATATCAGATTATTTGAAGCATAGAAATGTGGTAGAAACATAGGTAAAGATATGAATAGTTAATTCATAGAGAAAAGTACAAATAGCCAATAGTATGTAAAGGTATGAAACCCAGCTAGTAATAAAAAAGTGACATTACAATGAGGTTTTTCAATCACTGGATGGGCAGACATTTTTAAAAATTGGTATTATAAGTTAGATGAAAATTTTTTATTTGTATACATGGAAAATAAGAATATCAATTGAAACCACTTAAAAAGGCTTTTTTTTCCTGTTAGATGTTATAAATCTGATATTCTTTGACCTAATAATTCCTTTGACCTAACAGTTCTATGGATCTCTCAGGAGGAAGCCTTGGCCTTCCTGCACAAATATTGTCCATGGTAATGACATTTGTAAACAACCTAAACTTCCATCATAATGAGAGGAAGTAAAAAGTCAGGGAAAAATGTCCTCTGATGTGGAAAGATTTCCAAACAGTATTTGGAAGCAGAAAAGGCAGGCTTCAAAATAGCATTTGAAAATGATGCATAGCAAGAGTGCTGGCAGCCATACCCCTGCCTTCTGTGTGGAGGGAGGAGAGGATTTTCTCTGGAGACTTACATATTGTTTGAGTAAATTCATTTTTGACTTAAAAATAAGTGGCACTTTTGTGCCAGTGAGGAAGGAGTTATTCAGTGGCCACCTGCTCCTTGGGCAAGGACAGGATGACACAGGTGGTCACTGTTTGCATTGCAGGTGACCTGTGTGGATGGAGCACTCTACACACTGATGGTGGCCCAGCTGCAACTGCTGTTCAGGGTAAGTATGCTCCTGAAGCAACCTGCTAGCATGTTCTGCTCTCCTGACTGCCAGTAGGTGTTTGCATTGACTCAGAACTCAGACCTGGGCCCCAAGGTTAGTACTTGGCAGTGTCCCTTGCCCCAGGGTCCAGGCTTTGTGTGCACAGGTCACGGGTTCTGGGTCTTGTCTTGCCAAATGCATCTTGGAGGGTGTCTTCTCATTCAGGACCATGTCTGTGGCCACTCAGGGTCACCAGCTAGGCATTGGTGGTGTTAGCCTCTCCCCAGAGCCTCTGCTTTTTCCAGGCTGCTGTGTTGCCCACAGGCCAGAAAGGGTTAGTTGCCTGGCTATCAGGGCAACATCCCAGTGGAGTGTCATCAGATATTTGTTGTCTTGACAACAGTTTCAGTGAGACTGAGGAGAGAGTGTCCAGGTCAGGCATGAAGAGGTGCTGACAGTATGAGACAACATCATTACTTGGACAAGGTACAGCAGAAATAACACACGGGCTGTGTGCCTCCCTCATGGCCAGCCTCTGTGACTGGGTACCGCTACAAGTGCTACCGGAGCCACTAGGAGGGGCTTTCAGAGTTCTCCAAGGTTGGAGGAGTCCCTCTGTCATCGGTGATGAGACCATGTGGTGGTGTTCACCAGGTGTTCTACACGCACTCTTTGCTGTGCCCATTGGAAGATGAGCCTCCTGTTTCTACCTCTCTCTCATTTGGTTGACTTCCAGAGCCTGCTGGAACTCTGATGAGGCAGCCAGACTAGTGGGGATGCACAGAAATGACAATGGCATGCAGTTGGTGGTCATCATCTACAAGCTAGGGGCTAAGAAGTCCAAGGATGAAATAAACATTCTGGGTAAGGATCCCACATCAGGACCTGCAGGCCTGCATGTTACCACCATTGCATATGATGCCTGAAGCACAGATTCCTCCTGTGTTTACTTCGTGGTACCTTTTCTTTCCCTTCAGTGAATACAGTGACTGAACAAATGCATAGCCCTGAGATTCAGACATTAACTACTGTCAACTTACAGTCTCGCCTGTCATGTCTTCCTGTTTCCATTCATCACTACTTCTCTTTCCACAACTGTATCAAAGGCACTGTTCTCAGCGCTCAGAGCACACAAAGATTAATAAAAACCACAACTATCTTTTCATCAAGGAGCTTCTAGTCCAGCAGGAAAATAAGACCCACAGCCCTCCCCTTTCCTGTCTCTTATTATTTTTTTTCCTGTCTCTTATTATCTTTTTAAATTTTGAAATTTTTTATTGATTTACTTATTTTTACAGAGGTAGTTTCTTTTTTTTATTGCTATACAATTACAGTTGTCCCTATTTTCCTCCTATTATTCTCCCCTGACCTACCCACACTCCACCTCCCATGTTCGATCCTCCCCTCCCATTGTCTTTGTCCATGAGTCCTTTATACAAATTCCTTGATGACCCTTCCCCTTCCTTGCCCCATTATCCCCTCCCTCCTCTCCTCTGGTTACTGTCAGTAACCAATTCTTTATTTCCATGTCTCTGGTTATATTTTGCTCAATTGTTTGTTTTGCTGTTTAGGTTCCACTTATAGGTGAGATTATGTGGTGTTTGTCTTTCACTGCGTGGCATATTTCACTTAGCATAATGCTCTCCAATTCCATCCATGGTGTTGAGAAGGGTAGTATTCCCTTGTGTAAATGTACCACAGTTTTTTGATCCACTCATTTACTGATGGGCACTTAGGCTATGATTATTTCCCTGTTAGGCATTCCCTATCGTCCTTAGCATTTTTTCCTTAGTATTGTGTTCGCTTTTTTTTATTGTTATTCTATTACAGTTGTCCCAATTTTCCTTCTTTGCCCTACTCTGCCCACCCCACCCCTCACTCCTACAGGCAATCCCCACACTGTTGTCCATGCCTAAGGGTCATTCATACATGTTTTTTGACTAGTCCCTTCTCCTTCTTTCCACCATTATCCTCTTCTCCCCACCTCTCAGACTGCTATCATCATTTGACCATAAATTTTATTCCGAGCTTCCTGGCAGCTGAGGAAAAAGGGGAAACAGGATGTGTAATATAATCCCTTGTCCGATACAAGAAAGCTCATGGATTTTTCAAGAGGTAATTTTTTCTTCCTGGTGCTAAACTCCTTAGGAAGTGATGAAATTGATTTTTTTCAAAACAAGGAATGCTATACAGTGTAAAATACTGTATCTTCAATAATAGGTTTTGCCAGATGTCATAAATGTCACAGTTCTCATGTGGCCATTTCTTACATCACCCTGCCATAAATAGGGAAGTGTAGAAGGAAGGTTATTCATTCTCTTCATTCCCTAGATAGTTACTGCTTGCAAGATACTGTCACTTCCACATGTGTAGTGTCCCCTGTAAATAAGGCAGATTTAAGGAGTAAATACATGGGTCAGGATTGAATGCTGGTATAACTGAAACCATTGCTCTTTTCAGTATACCACATCATCTTAGATGAGGCATGTCTGCTCCATACTCTAGCTGCTATCAAGAGATAACAATATGTTGAGCGCGGGCTGCGAACCAAAGTGTCACAGGTTCGATTCCCAGTCAGGGTACATGCCTGGGTTGCAGGCCATGACCCCCAGCAACCGCACATTGATGTTTCTCTCTCTCTCTCTATCTCCCTCCCTTTCCTTTCTAAAAATAAATAAATAAAATTAAAAAAACTTAAAAAAAAAGAGATAACAATATGTGTATTTTATTTCAAAGAGTACAACAGATTACAAATTTTGTTCTACCAGATACCATGATGCCTCCTCACCTCACAAAGGGCCTCGTCTCCTAAGTGATCCTGCCGGTACTTCATAATACACAGTTTGTGGCTAGCAGCCTTCCAGGACCACCAGATAATCATCATGTCCATGCAGGTGGTGAGTTTCATACCCACCTCAGGAGCCCACATCCCTGCCTCACATAGTTTTTCATTTCAAGGACCAGAGCTGAGTCATCACTTCTTCCTTTGACCTATCCTTGCAAGTCCACATGTGAAATAAGGTCAGTAAATTTCCTGTCCTTCAAGAGCTGTTATCACTTGTTCATTGACAGGACGGGGTGGGAGAGGAGTGGTGTCCCACTGATGGGCCAAGTAATTGCATCTGATTCCTTCACTTTGCCTGTAAGACAGCCTCTTCTGTCCTACCACCAGTACCTTTTTAGGGATACCATTGGAAAGGATGTTCCTGGGACTTGAGATCTTAACCCAGCTATCTCCTCATTATTGGGGGACCCAGTGAATGTCACTGGTCAGAATCTGTTTCTTCCTCTTAAATAAAAAAGATGCTATGTATCATCTACATGATCTCCTTTAAATGTACAAAACTACCACCCACGGTTTACGTCACCCACATTGCCCAGATAAAATGGTGGTGCAAAGATGTAGATATTTTGTCCAAAGTCCCACGGGGATGCCCACTGATGCCTGGGGTGGGCCCACACACAGCTTTGCAGCCTAGTTCTCAGCCTCCATTCATAACCCACCCACACAATCCTGAATTCATTTGCCAGACCCTGGTGGTAGTAGGAGTCAGTCGAGGCAAGATTGTAAAAGTCCAAAAGAATGCAATTTTGCATTGTGTTTTAAAATTAATGTTTTGGAATTGCTTGTGTTCTTTCTTGCCAGAGTAAGTTCTACCAAAGAGGACAGGGTTTACAGATTTTACATTCCATCGTGCTTACTTATGGTGAGATCACTGACCTCATAGTTGTCAGTTACTTGTCATGAGGTTTGGAATAAATTTCAACCTTCTGTGACAAACATCTTACAATCTTCAATGAAGAAATACAATGCCCCAAACCAAATATTTCAAAAATTACAGATTTATATAACAAATTAACTACTTTCTGAATTTTAAATCAGTAGTTGTTTGAAGATAATTATTAAAGCAAATTCCTAATACAGAAAAATCTTAGTTCTTTTTAGTAAATAAACTCAAATTTCTTCTAAGATTAAGAATTAGTAGAGACTCAAACCACAATGACGTACCACATCACGCCAGTCAGAATGGCCACCATAAACAAATCAACAAACAAGTGCTAGTGAGGTTGTGGAGAAAAGGGAGACCAAGTACACTGTTGGTGGGAGTGCAGACTGGTGCAGCCACTGTTGAAAACAGTATGGAATTTCCTCAAAAAAACTAAAAATGGAACTGCCTTTTCACCTGGCAATTCCACTGCTGGGATTATACCCCAAGAATCCTGAAACACCAATTTAAAAGAATCTATGCACCCCTATGTTCATAGCAGCATTATTTACAATAGCCAAGTGCTGGAAACAGCCTGGTGCCCATCAGTAAATGAGTGGATCAAAAAACTGTGGTACATTTACACGATGGAATACTGTACAGCAGAAAGAAAGAAGGAGCTCCTACTCTTCACTACAGCATGGGTAGATCTGGAAAGCATTATGCTAAGTGAAATATGCAAGGCAGTGAAAGACAAATACCATATGATCTCACCTATAAGTGGAACCTAATCAACAAACAAGCGAGCAAAATATAACCAGAGACAGAAAAAAAGAACAAACTGACAGTAACCAGAGGGGAAGAGGAGGGGGATAACAGGAGAAAGAAGGGGAAGGGTTGTCAAGGAACATGTATAAAGGACCCATGGACAAAGACAATGGGGTGGGGGACAGGATTGAACATGGGAGGTAGGGCGTAGGTAGGGCAGGGGAAAATAATGGGGGGAAAATGGGGACAACTATAATTGAACAACAATAAAAAAAGAAAAATTGTCACTCAAATTAAATAAAGAGTCCCCTTGAATACATACACACAGGATTTAAAATATGTGGATTAAGTGCAACAAAATTTCAATAAAATAGAGACAGAAGATAATTTTCTTAACTTGATAAAGGGAATCTTAAACAATAAACATGCTTAATAATTAGGAACATTTCCACTGACATTAGTAACAATGTAAGGGTGACATCACCATTATAATTATTACCCTGGAGGTGCTAATAAATATAAAACTTTTTAAAAACAAATTGAGTTCTTAAAATATTAGAAAGAGGCACACTTATCATAATTTCTAAACAGTACTATCTTTAGAAAGTGGAGAAAATCATTAGAATTAGTAAGCAAAATTCCTCTTGATTGAATTGGTTATCTACATATTAAAATAAGTATACCAGCAATTGGAAATGTAACAGGAGAAGTATCCCATCAAAATAACAGCAGGAACTATATCCTGTGATTGTCTTTAACAAAAGATTTTATGGAGAAAACAAACCTTTTCTAAAAAATAAGGAGATATTCCATGTTCATCCATAGAATTACTATGTTAAAGAGGCCATAAGTTGAAAGCAATACCAATAAAATTGAAACAGGTTTTTAAAATAGAATGTGAAAAAATTATTATAAAATGTATATCTTATATGTAAAAGGTACAAGCATAGCCATGACAGTCTTGCAGAAACAAAAGGATAGAGGATGGATAGACCTGCCCTGTGAGTTATGAAGACAAAATTAAACTTTAATCATTGAGACAAAGTAGTATCAGTGCATGAAAAGACAAGCAGAATAGAGGATCAAGAAACAGATCCATGTTTAGTTGTAAATTTGGTATACAATATAGGTGACATCTCAAATCAGAATTGAAAAATAATGCTTCAGTAAGTGATTTTGGGAGGACTAGCTATTCAAATGCAATAAAATCATGTTCCTTCCTCATACCAGGGACACAAATTTCTTATGAATAATGGACCTAAACAAAAATAAGTTTAAAATTATAGAGAAAAAATTTAGAAAAGAGACTTTTAAACCAGGGTTAAGTAATATCAAAACAAGACCCCTAACAAAATAATTAGCCTATATCATAATTTAAATCCTTTGTACAAGTGACGCCATAACCAAAATCAAAAGGCATGCCATTGTCAGCAGCTCCAAAAGAACTAACAGGAAATGTAATTTACAGAAGAAACCAAACCAAACCCTAAAGTATAGGATAAAATGCTCAAAATCATTGTAATCACAACACAATAAAGACATATCACTTTACACTATTGGGCTGGCCAAAAAGGTGGGGGGTAATATAGAAATCTAGATGATGCCAAGTGTTTGCAGGCATATGGGGGTACAAGATCCTAATGATGGAGACTGCCTCCCACTCTGTTCACAGTCTGAAGGTCTTTGGTCAATACAAGGTATGTGTTACAATAATACAAATCCATCTAGTACAGGATCAGGATCACAGTTCTCAGCTCCCCACCAGACCTGCCTCATCTGTTCTGGTCAACACCAAGGATGCCTTCTCTATCATTCCCTGAAATTGGCAGGGGAGAGCATAGGCTTACATCCTAATTACCTTGACTCTAAGTATAATTTCTGAGGTCCTAGCTCAGTGCAAAATCAACTGCTGTGCATCTACACTTTCTATCATCTAGCACCCAGGAAGTTGCTATGTATGCCTCAGTCATCTCCTAAAGTGGGGATAGCCTGGTGCAGATGGGATGCCAACTAGGGGAGAGAAGGAAGTGCTTGAGGGAATTTGAAAAAGTATGCATGTTTTGTGTCCCAACTCAGTCCATACTTTGTACTGGTCACATCCTGCCACTATTTACACCCTTACTACACTATGAGGTCTCCTCCATTCAGAATGAAGGCATTCTCATTCTTTACAAGTATGATAAGAGTCCCAGTTGGTGGCAAATCCTTATCTGAAACCCTACAGCAAGAGTTAGTAAAATGAGATAAAGTCTCCTCTGCTGGATCCCCTTCCCACTGATAGGACTTTAGGTAGTCTGGGCTGTTTGCTTGGTGAAATGACCCAGACCTTTAGCCCCAGGTTGATGGTGGTGGTGGTGGCTGTGCTCATTGAAATTTACTATTGGGTATCAGTTTAGGGAAACCACAGGTACCTCTAGGTTCCAGACACTAGCCTACTCTCATTACATACAAGCAGTTCTAGTCTCTGACTGTCAGTTATAACCCCAACCATGATAGTCATGGTTATCTAGTCATCTTTAAATAAAGATAGTCATCTTTATTTCAAAGATAGTCCTTTCTTTGCCTCTTGGGCCACTTACAAAGAACAAAGAGTACTCAGGAGGTCATCAGAGTTTTCACCTAAGAGGAAGATTGCTCTGACTCCTGAAAGAATTTTCTCCACTGCTGTCTCCAGGACCTAGGACCTGTAGTTGCTGAGAGCCCAGAGTTATCCAATAAATGAATCAGAGCAGTGTTTTTTAAGTTTGGTATTTGTTTCTTCCAAATTTAAATTTCAAAGAGACCCATTAAAACTTTTTTTTTTACCACTCAGATGGGTGTCTGCTCCTACTTACTCCCTCAGAAGAGAGAGAAGAGTGATTATCAACAGCAAATAGCAGTTATCAAAGCAACACCAAGAGCCAACTTCACACTCAGGAGAAAACACTCCATCCCCTTCTGTGGTTTCAGGTACTCTACACATTCAGAGAAACTTCTCTAGTAACAAACTATAGAAATGATTCCTGAAAGTATAGTCTTCATCAAACTTTTTAAAGTGGTGAGCAACACTTTGTCTTTCACCTGAGAAGAAATGTCCTGACGTTTCCTCAACTTTCCCAATGCATGAGTACCCTGGCAAATGGCCATAGGTTCTTTTGAGAAAGGATTAGAGGAATATTTACTGCATATATTTGTGATGGAGTTATAGGAACTACTCTAGGTCAGCAATGTTCAATCAGTATGCTGCAAGAATTTTTAAAACATGAAATACCTGGCTATTTGGTCAGGGGCACTGACCTCTTTTCCCTTAGACTGTCAAATAAAAATACAACAGTCAACACAACAATTGCCATATTATGTGAATGAATCAAAATTATACCTATTTTTTGTCAGGTCTGCAAAAAAAATAGATTTTTTGGTGCACCATAGAATTTTAGGAATTACTTTATGTGTGTCATGAGATGAAAAACGTCGAAATGTCTGCTCTCATGGAACTGACCTTACTGTTAATGTACTCTGTATCTGTAAGTTTAGAGCTGGGAACTGGTTGCGAAACCTTAACTTTCCACTGAGGTGGAAGACATCCAGTTCAATAATTCTCAGTTCAGCCTTTTTTTCTGTTTTTTTTTTTTTTTTAATATATATTTTTACTGAACATTTTATTGTTCTATTACAGTTGTCTCATTTTCCCCCTTGCTCTCAACTGCTCCATCCTCCACCCCCACCTACAGTCAATCCCCAATCTGTTGTACATGTCTATGGGTCATTCATACATGTTCTTTGACTAGTCTCTTCACCTTCTTTCCCCCCTTATCCCCTTCCCTCCTCCCCTCTGGTCACTGTCAGTCTGTTCTTTATTTCCATGCCTGTGGTTCTATTTTATTCTTTTGTTTGTTTCATTTAGTAGGTTCCTCTTATAAGTGAGATCATATGGTATTTATCTTTCACTGTCTGGCTTACTTCACTTAGCATAATATTCTCCAGGTCTTCTCATGCTGTTGCAAAAAGTAGGAGCTCCTTCTTTCTCTCAAGTAGGAGGTACATAGTATTCCATTGTATAAATTCACCAGTTTTTTGATCCACTCATTTACTGATGGGCACTTGGGCTATTTCCAGTACTTGGCTATTGTAAATAATGCTACTATGAACATAGGGGTACATAGGATCTTTTGAATTGATGTTTCAGGATTCTTAGGGTATAATTCCAGCAGTGCAATCTTTGGATCAAAAGGCAGTTCCATCTTTAGTTTTTTGAGAAAATTTCATACTGCAGCAGAAAGAAAGAAATAACTCCTACCTTTTGTGACTGCATGGATAGAACTAGAGAATATTATGTTTAGTGAAATAAACCAGGCAGCAAAAGACAAATACCATACGATCTCACCTATATTAGGAATCTAATCAACAAAACAAGCAAACAAGTAAAATAGAACCACAAGCATGGAAACAAGGAACAGACTGACTTGGCAGAGTAGGGGCTGACTGAGGGAACAGGTGGTGGGTGGGACAGTGGAGAGCAACCTGAGAAAATTGGGACAACTGTAATAGAACAATGATAAAATAAAATAAAAGACTTACTAGAATTCAGTATTTATTTATGTTGATAAAAAAATCTTAGCAAACAAGGAATAAAGGAGACCTACTATTTTGAGACATGTGTCTATATAAAAGCTAGCATAAAGCATTCTTACTTGTACAACATCGAAATATTTCCCTTTATAATTAGGAACAAAACAAGCCACCTTTACTTATGCTGTTTTAACATTTTTATTGGAGAGCTGAGCCTGAACAACAGGTAAATAAAATAAATTGTGTAGTTATTGGGAAGGACAAAATAAGACTATCCTTTTTGGAAATAAGATGTTAATGTATGCAGCAAATCCCACATAATCTTCAGGTAAACTACTAACATAAAATATTTTATGACTCTACTGGATATAAAATGAACAAATTTTCCCTAGCCAGGAGGCTCACTTGGTTGGAGCATCATCCCATACACCAAAAAGTTTGCGAGTTTGATTCCTTGTCATGATACATGCCTACATTAAGGGTTTGATCCCCGGTTGGGGTACATACAAATGATAGCCAATTGATGTTTCTCTTTTGCATCCATGTCTCTCTCTCTTTCTCTCTCTCTAAAAATCAATACACATATCCTCCCTGAGGATAAAAATAAATTAATAAATTAATATTTAGAAATGAATGAATTTAAATCTATTGTGTTTCTATTCTACATACTAGCAATTCATAAAATAAAATAAAAGTATCCAAGTACCTAGAAATAAATGTTATAAAATGTGTATACAACCTTTTCTGGTAAAATTATAAATTTTTATTTAGATCAATTAAAGAAAAATTATGTTCCTGGATCAGAAGACTCAGTGATGAAGATATGTTAATATTCTGAGATACATACATACATACATGTGTGTGTGTTCAGAACTATCAACACATTTTTTCTAGAAGTTGACAATATGATTATAAAATTTATATGGAAATGTAAAGGGCTAAGAATAGCTAACGTGTAGTCAAAAAATGAAATTAAGGCATGATATCAACACTTACTATAAAGAAAATTAAGATGGTGCCATATTGGTGGTAGAATGAGAAAGAGAAAGAAAGAGACATCCAGGTAAAATAACAAAAAAGTCCAGAAAACAGACCCATGAACAATCGTATATTGGCATGATTTAGCAGGGAAGTAGCACTGAAGAACAGTGAGAAGAAAGGACAATTTTTAGAAATAAATAGTGTTGGGATAATTGAGTATCCATACAAGGAGAAACTGGAATCCTTCCTTAAATTACTGGTATATGCAAGTATTAATTCCATGACATGTTATGAATTGAATAATAAAATATTTATAAGAGTTAACACAAAGAATAATATTGCTTACTTTAGTCATGGAAGAATTACTCATTGAAGAAAAGATTTATAATTTAATTAAAATTTAAAAGTTCTGTACATGAAAAGTGTCATTTAAAAATTGAAGATAGCCCTGGCTGGTGTGGCTCAGTTGGCTGGAGAATTGTCTGGTAACTGAAGTTTGCAGGTTCTATTCCTGATCAGGGCATATGTCTAGGTTTCAGGTTCAACCCCCAATCTGGATGTGTGTGATTCCCCACTAGGGTGTGTACAATCCCCAGTCCAGGGCATGTGTGTGATACTCAGTCCAGGTGTGTACAGGAGGCAACCAGTCAAAGCTTCTCTCTCACATCAATGTTCTCTTTCTCCTTTCCTCTTTCTCTTGAGGCAATGAAAAAATGTCCCCAGGTGAGGAAAAAAAAAATAAAATAAAAATTGCAAAGATAAAATAAGGAGTATCAGAAAATATTTGCAACAGATATAAAAACAAAGAATTGAAATATAGGATATATATGTATTTTTTTAAATTTAAAAATATATTCAAAAGTTTCTTCAATGAGAAAAAAGCAGTCAAAGAATAGAAAATAGGTGGTGCTTTGTAGTAAAAAGATCATATGTAAAAATATATTAAAATCATTATCATTCAAGGAAGTGCATATTAAAGCACAATGAACATCACTTTACATACTCCAATTGCCAAAAAATAAATTTTTAAGCTGGAGAATTACAAGTGTTGTTCAGAGTATGTTACAAGTGTTGTTCAGGGTATGTAACAACAAATTTTTCAGCTTGAAGTTTGTAACAGGCTGGTCCCACACCCATATGTGGCAGTCAAAAATTGGGAGGTATATCTCAGCTGCAGAGGTTCCCTGCTGAGGAATGAGAGGTCCAAGCCCCACACTAGGCCCCCAAGCCCACAAAATTTTCCAGTGCCAAAAAAAGAAATTCCTATAACTTCTGGCTGTGAGAACTAGCCATGATTGTAGCTGAGTGAGATGGAGGGTTTCTGGAGTCCCAAATGTTTCTCTTATTTTTCTTTGTTTTTTTTTTTATTGTATTTTTTTCCATTTCCATTTAGCTCCCTTATGTTCCCCACCCACCACAATCACCACACTGTTGTCCATGTCCATGCATTCTTTCGGTTTTTGCTTGATCCCTCCACCCCATAGCCATCTCCTCCAGAGCTATCAGTCTACTCTCTAAGCCTGCCTCTAATTTTGCTTGTTAGTTCAGTTTATTCATTAGATTCCACATATGAGTGAAGTCATGTGGTATTTGTTCTTCTCTGACTAGCTGGCTTGACTTAGCCTAATGTCCTTCAGGTCCATCCATGCTGTTACAAAGGATAAAATTTTCTTCTTTTTTTCATGGTCCAATAGTATTTCATTGTGTAAATGTCCCAAAGTTGTTTTATCCATTCATCTACTGATAGTACTTGGGCTGCTTCCATAACTTGGAAATTGTAAATAATGCTGCAATGAAAATAGGGGTGCTTATGTCCTTTTGAATTACTGTTTCAGTTTCTTTGGATAAATTTCCAGAAGTGTTTGTTTCTAGGTATTCAGTAGATCTGCAAAGACTCTAGTGCAGACTCTGTCATATGCTGCCTGTAACTAGCCCTGGGCAACCTATTTGGAGTTATCAGCATTCTACTATAGCTTATGGCTCCCTCTGCTGAACCTGGGTGTGTGCAGAAAGAACCAGATTGTACATCAAGACTGGCTTTTACCAGCACCAGTTCCAGGGGAGGGTTAGCTGAAGTCTCAGAGCTTCCAGAGATTTGCCTTGGCCTGAAAGCTTTCTGTTAAGCTTTGTCACTGAAATAGCCTCCAGTTGTACTCAGCAGCTCAGCTAAGCTCCACAGGGTGGGGGAAGAGGGATACATATGGGTGGGGCTATTGCTTCCCCTCAGGATGATGCTGGGTGGAGGGGAGTGGACTGCCAAGAAACGTGATTTCTGCAGTTTGGGGAATGACTGGGCACAGGGATTTTGGCAGCTGACCCTTCAGCTCTCCAGAGTCACCAACCCCAGACTCCTCATGTGTCTCTAGTCCACTCTGCCCTCCCTCTGCCAGAGTTGAGGGTAAGTGGATACAAACAAAATGTTGTGCATTGGCCCTTTGAGAGGCTCTCTGCATCTCTAGCTGTCTCTTCTTAGTGGATAGAAACCCCACTGCTTTTCACAGCCAATGTTATTTGGGTTCCTTTTCCAGTTCTGGTGCTCTAGGCTGGGGAACCATGCTTGGAATGTAGACACCCCCTTTCACAGGGGAAACCCCTCTAGCCACTAAAATGTTCCTCTGGAGCTTCAACTGCCACCTGTGGGAGCCCAGTCAGCCCTCTCACACCTCTGTACTTCCTACTAGTCTGGTTGTAGTGATGTGGTTCTTCTTTAAGGCCTTGGGTATAAGACTTCTCTTCTGATAGTGTTCAGTTGGTTATTCAGGATGATTTTTTTATAATTTAGGTCCTGAGAGAAGGTTAGTGTAGCTTCCTCTTATTCCTTCGTCATCTTGGGTCTTCCCAAGCATTCCTCTAATAGTGCCCATGCCCAGACTTACTCTGGGCTTACTCACTCTGAGCTCCAACACTGACGCAGCAGCTCATAAGGCACCAGGAACATTAAGAGAACTGAGTTGTCCAGTGGGGGCCGGAGGAGCAGCTTTCTTCCAGATAGAAATGCTAGCTGGGGCATTTTCTTAAGCCTTCTCCCTACAGAGCCTGCAGGTGAGTGCCATATCTGAGTCTCTATCTCCCTGACAGTGTTTATCCAGCCCTGGTGATTCTCTGAGACCCCATCTCACACAACTTTCAGGCCCACCCAAGTCATTTCCAGTGGCTTTTCCAAACAAATGGTCTTTGCAGTGCTGTGTACTTTCCTAAAATCCTTCAAAGGTTCACCAACCCCAAATAAGCTACATCTGACCTTGGCATGTCCCATACCTCTTCCTAAGTGGCTCCAGGCCCAGCACTAGTGGCAGCCAGTCTTGGTTTGCAACTTGGCCTGTCCCAGGCACCTCCAAGCCCAGCATAAGTAGCAGCCCTCTTCATATTGCTTTGTAACTCATACCAGGTGGCCATGGGTAGGGCACAGGTAGAAGTTTACCTTGGCCTACACCTCCCAGGAGTCCCCAGAGCCAGAGTAACCAGTGGACAGCTTCATACCATCCCACAGCACCACCAAATCACATCCATGAGTGGTACACTCAAGGGAGTAGGGTCATTGAGCACCAGAGCCCCACAGACACGAATCCTGCTTCATAGGATTGGCTCTTGCCAGCACATCCTCTGCTAAGATTACAGCCAGTCCTCACAATTGATCAGCCTGGCATTAAATCCATCCCATTGATGTGCCAGTAGCAATCAAGGCTCAACTACAACAGGAGGGTGCACCCAGCCAATATGGGGGCACCCCTGATGTATTCAGCTTGGATGACTGGGCAGAATGTATCACTGAGCCCTACAGGACACCTACTACATAAGGTCACTATCCCACACCCAGGAGAAATAGGAACTCTATGTAATATATAGAAACAAACAATCACAAGGAAGCAGCCAAATAAGGAGACAAAGAAACATGTCCCAAATAACAAAATAATACTCCAGAAAAAGAGCTAAACAAAATGGAGACAAGCAATTTGCCAGATGCAGAATTCAAAACACTGGTTATAAGAATGCTTGATGAACTTAGGGGAAAAGTAGATGAATTTAGTGATAACTTCAACAAAGAGGAAACATGAAATAGAGATATAAACTATAAAAGAGAACCAGTCACAAATAAAGAATATAACTGAAATGGTGAATCCATTATAGGAAATCAACAGTAGAATAGATGAAGCAGAGGATCACATCAGTGGTTTGACAGATAGGGAAGCAGAAAATATCCAATCAGAACAGCAAAAATAAAAAAAAATCTCCCCAAATTAGGATAATTTAAGAAGCCTCACAATTTCACGTCAACCAATATTCACCAAAAGGGAGAGAGAGAGAGCAAGGAATTGACAACCTGTTTGAAAAAAAATGATAAAAAATTTCCCTGATCTGGTGAAGGAAATAGAAATACAAATCCAGGAACGGCAGAGTCCCAAATCAAATGATCCCAAAGAGGCCCATACCAAGATATATCATAATTAAAATGCCAAAGGTTAAAGAGAAAGAATCTGAAAAGCACCAAGAGGAAAGCAGGTATTTTTTGGACCATAAGATGCACCTAGGTTTAGGGGAAAATAGGAAAAAAATTTTGAAGCAAAAAATGTACTAAAATATTTAATAACATAAATAACATAATATTTCACCAATGTAAATGTAAACAGAACTCAACAGCATCATTAACAACCATTATTCCTCCCAAATTGGGGGTGGGGGTTGCATCTTATAGTCCAAAAACTACAGTAGCTACCTACAGCAAAGCTCCTATAAAATTGGCAGCTTATTTCTTTACAGAACTTTGCAGGCTAAATGGGATTGGCACCAAATATTCAAAGTAATGAGAAGCAAGGACCTGCAACCAAGATTACTCTACCCAGTAAAGATATTTAGAACTGAAGTGCAGATAAAGAGCTTCCCAGAAAAGAAAAAGCCTATGGAGTTCATCACCATCAAACAAATATGAAAAATGTTACAAAGACTCCTTTAATGATAAGAAGAGAATAATATAAATAATAAAATTTCCATGAATATATATCTATCAACAATTACTTTAAATGTAAATGAATTAAATGCTTTAATAAAAAAGACACAGGGTGGCTTAATGGATAATAAAACAAGACCCTTACATATGCTGTCTATAAGAAACCCTCAGATTGAAAGACACACACAGACTGAAAATAAAGAGATGAAAGAAAATATTTCATGAAAATGGAAACCCAAAAAAAAGCTGGAATAACAATACTTATACCAGACAAAATAGATTTTAAAACAAAGGCTATAACAAAAAACAAAGAAGGGCTCAGCAATTCCACATTTGGTTATTTTTCCAAAGAAACCCAAAGCACTAAATCAAAAAAGACATATATATCCATACGTTCATTGCAGCATTATTTACAGTAGCTAAGATATGGAAGCACCCTAAATGTCCATCAATAGACAAATGGATAAAAAAGAAGTGGTGCATATAGACGATGGAATGAGACTCAGCTGTAAGAGAATGAAATCTTGCCATCTGCAACAACATGGATGGACCTAAAGGGTATGTGCTAAGAGAAATAATTCAGACAGAAGCAGACAAATGCCATAGGATTTCTTTTATGTGTGGAATCTAAAAAAAGTAAATAATAATAAAAAAAACAAGCAGAACAGAAATAGGTTCATAGATACAGAGAACATTTTGAAGTTTGCCAGAGAGGAGGTGGTTTAGGGGGATGGGTAAAAAAGGTGAAGTGATTAAGAAGGACAAATTGGTGTTACAGAACAGTCATGGGGATACAAACTACATTATAGGGAATATAGTCAATTATATGTAATAACTATATATGGTGTCAGATGGGTACTAGATTTATTGGGGTGATCACTTTGTAAGTTGCATAAATGTCCAATCACTGGGTTGTACTACTGAAACTAATATAATATTGTTCATCAACTATCATTGAAAATTTGAAAAATAAATTATTAAAAAATAAAAGTCATTGTCCAGCTTTCTCATAGACAGTTTCTCTTGATTTCTTCTGTGAATGGACCATACTTTCTTGTTCCTTTTATGCTTGGTAATTTCTTGTTGAAAATTAGACATTTAAAATACTATAATGTGGTTGCTCTGAAAACCAGAATCTTCCACATTTTTAGGGATTGTTTTTGTTACTTTCTGTGGGATGTAGTAGTTTGTTTAGTGACTTTTATGAACTCTTTTTGTAAAGTCTCTATTCTTTGTTAGGTGTGGTCTCAGAAGTCTCTGTTCCTTTAAGTCATGGTTCCCTACTTTTTAAAATATATTTCTTTGAATCCACAAATGAACAAATGAATGAGAAAGGAAGAAAGGGAGGGAGGGAGGGAGGGAGGGAGGGAGGAAGGAAGGAAGGAAGGAAGGAAGGAAGGAAGGAAGGAAGGAAGGAAGGAAGGAAAGAATACTTCTCCAGACTTCATAGGTTGGTTCTGGGTTGGAGTAATAAATGTTACTTAACAAGTTCTTTTATAACATGGAACATAGAAAAAGAACTTAAGGAAATCAGGTGAATGATGTCCTAACAAGCAGAGTATTAATAAAGTGATGGAAATTATGAAAAAGAACAAAATACTAGTTCTAGATTTGAAATATATAACTGGAAGGAAAAATTCAATACAGAACCTCATTAGTAAACTTGAGCACACAGAAGAATCAGCAAGTTTGAAGGTAAGTCAACTGAAGTTATCCAGTCTGAGAAACTGAATGAAAAAATAATGACAAAAAAAGAACATAGCCTGAGGATCCTTAAGTTTAATAGCTGATTTCTCATCAGAAGCCATGGAGGCCAGAAGGCAGTGGGAAAACATAATCAAAGTGCCAAGAAAGAGAAAAAGTCTGTCAATTAAGCATTCTATATCCAACAAAAACTTGGCTTAAAAGTAGTAAGGAAAATTAACGTATTTTGAGCTAAACAAAAATCACTTGTCTGTTTCACCTAATTGGGAATTCTCTCAGGCCAGAGAATTGGCTATTCCTCAAAAATATTATAAGAAAAATGAACAAACTACTACAACTTAGGGCAAAAGATTACAGTTGAAGCAAATAATAAACATATCAAAAGCCTGGGAAGGAAGGCTAGGGGGTTTCTTTGGGAAACGGGTGTTCAAAAGTGCTTGTGTATATTGGGTAATTTAGAAAGACATGTATATAACCTGGGCATGACACATGACACAGAAAAGAACTAGAAGATCCTAAGCTTTCATTTCTGGCTGATCACTAGGCTCAAGGCAAACAGGAAGTGAAGATGAAGGCAGAATTGTAAATTACCTGACGAACCAACAAAGAGATACCCAAATACAGAATCCATTTGTGAAAACTGGGAGAGGTGTTTTTGTGTTGGGATTTTTTGTTTGTTTGTTTTTTGTTTTTTAAATTCTTAGCTACTAGTGGGCTTCAGGATTCCTAGAAGCTTTTCAAAGCCTCCATGAACATCTCATTCCCCAGTTTTTCTTTTTATACTATTGGATCAGTCTATTGTTTGTCCCAACTATAAGTTATAAATTTAAACCATTTCCTGTAATTGTTTCTGACAAACACCCTCAAGGAAAAGACTTTTCATACTAGGTGAGCTCTGACTAAGATCAAATAAAGTTAATGCTGTGGCTGGTGTGGCTCAGTGGATTGAGTGTTGGCCTGTGAACCAAAGGGTCGAAGGTTCAATTCCCAGTGGGGCACATGCCTGAGTTGCTGGCCAGGTCCCCAGGAGCGGATGTCTAGAGGCAACCACACACTGATGTTTTTCTCCCTCTCTTTCTCCCTCCCTTCTTCTCTCTCTAAGGATAAATAAAATCTTTAAAAAAAAAGAAAAACAAATAAAGTTAGCCTTTCAAGCCCCCTTTTCCAGACCAAACAAAAACATACAACCATGTCCCTACATAAATGTGAACCACAAAATGAACAAGAGAGGTTATAGTGGAACCTAAGGGATGGGGGTCAGGTTGGATAACCTCTGGAAAATCAATGAAGCATTACAATACTTAGTAGGTTTAGGTTATAGTCCACAGCAAGAGTTGCTTTTGAGGTCATCCTCAACTTCTGTGTCTGCCCCTGATGTCCACCAGTGACAGGTACCCACCATAATAGCAGTCTGGCCATCATAGGAACAGGACCATTCCTGCAAACAGCCACCTTTTAACATTAACTGTGGTTTGGTATCCAAAAATAAACAAAGCTGGCTGCCTCTGTTAGACATGGATGTCTAAGTCTCTCTAATCCAAAGAAGTACTCTTCCTTTAAATGAACCCCTCAAGGAGGTGACAGGCTTGGGGGATACTGGTAATAGGTAATTACCAACTTAACTATTCAAATTGGCCCAGTTTTGATAAAAGATACTTTTGTCCTTATTGTTTCCCTGAGACTTTTCCCATGGTTGGAATGTACCTCCTCAGTGAACAGGTAACCTCAGGTAATAAGCCTAAGGCTTTCATGCTATTGGTCAGTACAACCTGACCAATAGAGTATTTATCTATTGGTTGAGGAACAGATTAACCTTTTCCTATCAGTAAAGATGATTTAGGTAAGAAGGGGTATTGATTCCACCATCTCACTTTTTAATTTCCTGGTGTGGCCTGTACTTAAAGCAACTACTACTAGTGAAAGCTAACTATAGACATAAGAATTAAACAAGGCTGTTCTCTTTATTGAAGCACCTCTACCAGATATTATTACCTTAATGATGGCATTAATAACAACATAGGTAAAAGGTTTAGAGCTACAGACTTGGCTAACATCATCTATTCAATAAAGATTTTGTAGGAATCAGCCACAATTTGCCTTTACCTTTTAGGGTCAATGGTACACCTTTATCTGATTGCCTATCAAGTGCTTAAATGGCCCTGCAATCACAGAAGGGATTTTCAGCCAGGACCTGGATCCCTACCCCAAAATTCCACCAGAAACTCAGCTTTTGCATTATATGGATAACATTCTCCTCATTGGACTAAGACTCTCTTCATAGGCCACTGAAGCCATGAGTGAACCCCCTCACAGAGAGGAGATGGACGATTGCCCCCACAGTACAAGGCCCCTTCCAATCAGTTAAAATGTTGGGGTATATTTGGAGTTCAGAAGGGTAAATTATTCCCAATATGGTAAAAGACAACCTCTTATCACTCCACCTTCTTCCCATATCAGTAAAAGGATCCAACCAATATTTGCTGGGATGTTTGGAATCTAGCACCAATACATTCCTTCCTCTAGTATTTGCTGACTCCTTTCTATCACTCACCTGTAACTTTTCTTTTTTTAGTTATCAAAACTGAAATCCTTACTGGCAGTAAGCCAATTACTCTATGAATTAAGATTCCTATTATGACCCGGGTAATGGTAAAGCTCCCTATAGAATTGGATCAGCAACAGAGGTATTCTTGTTAAAACAGAAATGGCAGCTTTGAGTTAAACTCAGCCCTACTGGAGTGTCACTCCGAGGAACTAGCCACTTAACCCTGACACCCTGTTTAACTTGCCAAGAACTCCAGAAATGCCTCTGCTCTTTGCCCATTGGGGGTTGAGGGAAGGATGGTTAGCACTTTCAAAACAAGGAAATCAATGTTCTTTCTTTACCAGTGAAGTGATCAGGGGGTATAAGAGAGACAGGCAATGAACAGTCTCAACCTATTACCCCTATTCAAATACTCTAATTTCCATATTTACATCATTCCAAGCAATAGAGCATGCTCTTGGCAAACATTTTCCTAAGGTTACTATTTTCACAGATATGTGCCTGATTGCTGGCTAATGGGCTAACTTCTTGATTGGGACTTTGGCAAAATCAGGGATGGAAAATACAAGGCCAGAACATTTAGAATAAAGAGATATGGGGAAAAACAAACCAGATTGGCTCCCATTCTATCCATCTGGGTCCACCTCATATGTTGGCTCCTACAAGACAAAATTAGACAAGACATGTAATAGATAATACACAACACCAAAGCTGATAAACTAACCAATCCATCCAAACAGATAAGTCTTCTGAAGGAGGGCAAGCCCCAAAGCTTTGTTATTTCCACCAGTAGGCACATGAGAAGTCAGGGCATTTGGGCATAATGAAGTGACAAAAATAAATTGTTAATAGAGGAGCTGACCCAGAAGAAAAGCATTTGCACATAGACATTAGGGACTATACCACATGCCAGAAATCTAGATATTGGGCCTATTGTATGGGAGAAGAAATTTGCAAAGAAGGGCCACATTAGATTCTGCGAACTGACTTCATTATGCCTCTCTGAGCTGCAGCAGGAGTCACTGAATTTGCCTTAACAATGGCAGTTACATACACAGGCCCTCTATTGACTTTCCCATGCAAGACAACCTCTACTGTCATTGAAGGGCAAACAAAACAGCTTTTATAGCCCTTCAGAGAAAAATCACAGCTTTCACTTTATCACAAATTAAATACAAAAATGGGCACTATAAGGTAATATTATAAAATAACATCAGCAGGTATCATAGGAATGGGCATTTAAAACAGGCCTATTGAAAGAATATCGAGAAAAATGGTCCCCAAAGTGATCAAAATCCCACCCATTTTTCTGATCACATCACATTAAATCCACAGTCCCTGATTACATTAAACTCATCCTTCCTAAACTCAGGTGTAACTACCTGAGGCGTAATTTAAATATGATGGCATAACTACATCATATTTAAATTCACAAAAACCGAGAGGACTACCAACAGAGATACTGCAACCTCTGCTTGTTGTATACACCCACACTAGACAACAGAATAACCACTGTTTGTGGACATGGTAGCCCTGACTTTGCAACTAAAAGCAAAGAAACATCACTCAGTACTTTCACCATTTCATTTTACTTCATAGAAAATTCAGAGCCTGATCACTTCCCATTTGATCCTGACAAGAACCTGATGTGGAAGAACAGTTCTGAGGTCATCCTCAGCTTGAGTTGGCTCATTGTCAGTGTGAGCCATGCAAACCATCTACCACCACCTGGAGAGGCCACCCACATACCTTGTGGCACCAACATGGATCTACACCTGATATCCAAGAGGTATAACTAATCATCTTCATACTGGGTGATGATCAAGAGACAATTAGCTATCCAACTCCTAACTGTGGGCAATCTCTGACTTTAACCCCTACTCTGCTGTTGTGCCACTTCCTTACCTAAGAAGTTTCTACTCACACCCACTCCATGTCCACACCACAGAAAGATGCACAACATACATCAGACTGGAGATGATGGGAACCATATCACTGGCTCTTTGGGTTGGACAATCAGCACTGAAGCTAGCACTCCTATCTCTGCTAGTGCTGGCAACACCCTTTCTGGGTAAGCCAGTCTCTTACCATACCACTTGTGAGTCACAGGTCCCTTCTAAGCCCTATAGGCCAACTTTTACTTCAAATCAGATGAAACTCACTGTCATTAAATAGTTCCATTAAATAAATAGAGCAATAGGGTGCTGCCTATCAAGTCTCATATAAGGAGTATCCAGAAACAGTGAGTTTATATCCAGTATTACAATCAGGATGCTCATTACTGATGCACTCAAGTGAAAAACTCTAATTCAGGACAATACCAACAAACCTTATAGGATTACAGAGATAAAATTATATCTCCTAGTAATCCCTGAGATAACTATAACTCCTGCCAACAATGCTCTTACAACTCTTGGCCTCTCTTTACCTTCATTACAATGATTTTTCTCCCTCTCTAGTATGAGGCAGGGTGTGTGTTAACAAAGTGGCCAAAGGTACATTACCATGGACGTCCTGTCTGGATGCTAATCAATATATACAAGTAAGGCAATATATACAACATATTACCTGGGCTTATGTATTTCTAAGAAATTAGGGATTTAAAAAATCCACTTATAAATGCACCCATGTAATTCAAACTCCTGTTGTTCAGGGGTCAACTGTATATTCATGTTTCAAATCATTATGTTGTGCACCTAAAACTAATAAAATGTTATGTCAATTATATCTCAATTCAAAAAAAAAATCTACATATTTCACCTTACAGAAGGTAGAAACAATAATGAAAAGACCAGTAGTGAAGCTAACTTGAGAGGAAATTTGTTGGTGTAGTCACTACCTCCCAAAGGTCCATCCCTGAGGCTTTGAAAACTGTATAAATGTCTCCCCTAGGAAAGTTTCCCTTAGTATGGAAACAATAGAGCAGATGTTCCCACAGTGAAACATAGCATCATTGTAACAAACAAGGACAGAAATGGGTCAAACACAAAGTATTTACAATTGATGTCTGTTTTTGAAATAACTTGGCCACCTGTGAAGATCCTGTGTGTGAGTGCCTTGTAGTTCAAGATCTAATTTGGTGCATAGCTAAATTAACTTTCTTTTTCCCAACCACTTAGAATACTTGTGAAATTTATCCCATGCCCACGGGAACACACCAGTACTATTTACTGTTGACATTTGGAGGGAAACCCAATCACTAAGACACACCAGTCTGAGCAAGGATGGAAATACAATTGCCCACCAAGCCAAACCTGCATGTAGCCTTAATCAAATACCTACCCATACAGATCCAACCCCATGCTGGGTTTGACTCCAACCACCTGATTTTAGTACATATAGCATTAAATCTCTCTCCTGGTCACACTCTCCCATAAATCTCACTAATCAAGATGAGCCTATTCCCCTCACCACTTACACCCAATGAGAGCAATGACAATCCATTAAATTTATGTGAGGCTAGTCACACAAATGTGTGGGCAATGGTGCGCTGAGTATATAACCCATATAGTAGGCTCAGGTACTGAGTGTGAGGTGGAGAACATCTAAGCCTGTTTGACTATAACATTGTATGCTCCTAGTCCAACCACTTGGAATTGCACTAAAGCCACACAACTTACCTTCCCTAGGCACAAAGTATACAGGCAACAGAGGGAGCCTGGTGGACCTGAAAGAGAATAAAATTGCCTCCCCTATCATAAGCTTTCCCCTCCCCCAACCCTGAAACATATTTGCTGCACCTGGATTTGGCTCAAAATTCTAGTAGACTTTTTCTCAACAGTGGATCCTCTAACTCAACCTACTTGTTTCCACAAACCATGCTAGCTTCAGCTCTCCAATGCCACAAATGAGCTCTTCACTGGTACTAACTCCTCTAGGACCACTTATTCTGGGGAGAGTAGGAACAGCCTAGGTGTGGGACACCTCAAAACAACAATAACAAAAAAACACAGATAACTGTAACCAAGGAATTATCTACAGCAATTAAACAAATGGCCCAGGAGCTGGAACTGGGGTGGATCTCAGTATACTTTAGGTACCATGGTGTTAGATAACTGCACACCCCTAGGTTATTTATTAGCTGTGAAATGGAGAGAGGGGCAGTTTTATCCACCTGTTTACATTGCATGGGGCTCAGTAACACCAAGTCTTACAGATAGCCAGAGTCACGTTACCAAAGGAGCCATAATGTCAACGTCTACTGACTAAAACAGATTGAACAAGTAAAAATCTTCTCCTTTTCTGATCTATTCTCCTGACTTTCCCCCAGGAAGTGGGCCAATTGGCTGCAAATGGACTTTAAATTCTACTTTGTGTCCTTGTAGGATTTGGAGTCTTTAGAATGTTTTATCACAGGCTCCAAACTCAGGAATTACAAAGCAAGACACAACTTAGATTATAAAACAATGTGGAGCCCAGGACAGATCTGGGTATAAGCAAGCCAAAGATGCCTATGTATTTTGTAGTCCCCAGTATACTGACCATGATGCTGCTTCCTTCTTCACAGCAGTCTGAGACCTCTAGCTCTAAGCCTGTTGGTACCAAGTTCAAATTTTTACACATTACTTGCTTTAAATATAGCCCAAATAAGAACTTTTTTATTCATTTAAAACCTGACTCTTTCACATACCCTGTGAAATTGCACACAACATCTGCTAGCCATAGACAAAACTTTGAGCTGCTGCTGCTCATCAGAGGTCTCTGATTCAGAAAGGCCCTGTAATGGGCTGAGTCATATACCCCCAAAATTCACATGTTCCAGTCCCAATACCCAGCACCTCAGAATGTGACTGTATTTGGAGATAAGGTCTTTAAAGAGGTAATTAAGATAAAATGAGGTCGTTAGAGTGGGTCCTAATGAAATCTGATTGGTGTCCTTATAAGAAAATATTAGGACACAGACACACACAGAGGGAAGATCATGTGAATACATGGGGAGAAGATAGCCATCTGCAAGCCAAGGAGAGAGGCCTCAGGAGAAACCAGCTCTGCCAAAGCCTTGATTTCTGATTCCCAGCCTCCAGAACTGAGAGAATAAATCTTTATTGTTTATGCTGCCCAGTTTGTAGTACTTTGTTATGGCAGCCCAAGCAAACAAATACAGTCGCCATCTTGCTGCTAAGCAACATCACCTAGACACATGAGCCACCTCTCTGATTCCCCTCTCCTCCAGGAGTTCCTTTTCCCTGTTTCCCTCTGGGTGATTGTCCCATGCCACTGCCTCTGGGAAGATCTGGGGCTATGAGAGACCTCACCTCTCATGCAACCCATCAAAGTGCCACCCAGCTAAATCTCATGTGTGCTACTGCTATCTTGTGGTCATGTCTTTTCCTTGATCAGCCTTGAAATCCTCAAACTTACCCCATTGTCTCTCCTTATCTCTATGCATATTTCTGTTACAGGTGGTTGAGATCTAGCTAAACAGTTCGTCATTTCTGAGCTCAAAGAGTGTTGAGAGTCCTTAAAGACATTTCTTAGCCCAAAACTCCAGTTGTTGCCTATTCCTCAAAATAATAACCAAAGCGACAGCATGTGCTAACAGCTTTATATGTGATTATCAGAGGAAGACATCACAACAGTCTTCTGAAATTAGTACCTTTATTCTCATTCATTGTACTGTTGAAAAATCTATGCAAATTAAGATACACATGAAGGTATATAAATGTTAATTAACTTGCCTGTTGTGTCAAACAGTAATATCTGACAGATTATATGCTTGTTTCAGTGTAGAGCCTAAGTGAATTATAGACATGCCACTTAATCCCAAGATCTTTCAAGAAACAGGGTGAATTTGCTCTGTAGTCACCCAGCAAACATATCATGAGAGGCTGCTAAGAGTATATCATACTTGAGTAACATATATCATTAAACATGAAATAGGTAGATAGAAATAAATTCCCAAGCCCCTAAACTCACCTTGATGTGAATCCTGATTGCTGGATCTTTCTTCTGTCCTGACATATTTCAAAGTAGAACTATGAAGTTTTATTATCAAAGAATTTAAAGCTAAAAGGGGCCTTGGAGATAATCCAATCCACTTCTCACATAGCCTTGTAAAAACCAAGGTCTAGACTTGCCTAGAGACGGAAAGTGTTGGTAGAAGAGCTCTATTACATAATAATAAAGATAATTAAAACAAAATATATTATAATACTAGCTACTATCATTTTGGGGGATCTATGATTACCTTATTTAATCCTTAAAGCAATATTTTAATATAGGTGTTATTATCTCCATCTTAAATAAAAGTTTATAGGTCCAGAATCACATAGGTGATACAGAATGACAAAATCTAGATTTGAATCAAGTTCCCTTTGAGAATCAAGATTCTATGCTTTCATACTATTATTTTCATCCTAATTTTTGCCTCAATTTTTATCTATGCTACTAAAACTATAAAAATAATTAAAAATTATATCAATGAGACAAAAGAAGGATTAAGACAAATGTATGTATTTCATGATCAATATCAGAAATATCTGTGCAATAGCAAAGCTTTTTTTCTTTCCTCAAGGAAAGTTTGAATGGAAATAATGTATGTACTGCATATCACTACTTCAAGTTGTAAAGATATGGGATCGTCTAGAAAAAAAAAATGCCTTATTTTTTCTTTTGATTCTCCTGTAAACGTTCCATTTTTATCTTTAATTGTATAGTCTTTTTTCTTTTTTGACCTGTCCCAGTGATTTTTATACTTATTTCTCAGGTTACATAGAAATAACAGAAGGAGATGCAGGTGTGTTTTGTATTGAGCCTTTTTCATGAACTCTTCGTATTCAGGAGCTTTGCTCACCAGAGTGGCTGTCGAGGAAAATAGCCACTTGTCTTGTGAAGCTTTGCCAAAAAATTCCTCAGGGCTGCTTTTTCTTTATCAATCTCCCTAAACCGGATATTTAGTGCCTTCTGGAGTTTTTGAATGTGAAGCCTGGTCCTCTTCTCCTCTCCCATATTGTTCACAAGGGCCTTCCTCAGATATGCAGGGTCTCCTGTTTTCATGGTGCTTTTCTTCACTGTGTAGCCCATTCCACCCATGTTCAAACTTTGGCAGAGGAAATTCAAGACATGAGTCTGAGGCTGCCTATAAATGCCTCAGTAAAATGATTCTCCTGTGTTTGGAATATCAGAACCATGGCACCATGGCAACAAAGACTCACAGAATCTTGGAGCTGAAAGGCATCAGAAGTTCATTTAGTCCAAAGTCTCATATCAACAGATTTGTAGTGTTTAAGCTTGTGTATATTCTTAGATTAGAAACAGTTGAGTAATTTGATAGATCAGAATGGCAATCACAGTGTCTGTTGCTTTTTTGTGCTTACACATAAATTGAATGTCAAGTGCTTTAGATATTCATAATCAGGACCAGATTCTTTATGAATAGAGAAAATAGAAAGTAGATTCAATAACTCAGTTTGATTACAGAAGCTATTCATCTTTTATGTATTCACTTAGAGTTTCTAAATAATTGAGATTTTGTCATTTGTCTAGATATTGGATTAGACTTAAAGAACTTCTTCATGAAGTATCTGAAGTATCTGTTTATCATACAAGAAAGGACAGGAAACAGAAATACACATGCATCTAGTCATGTGTGCAAAAAACTTCAGGAAAGAAAGAAAAAACAAAAGAGATGAGAGATAGAAAGGGACAACAGAAAGGGTGGGAAAATGAGATACAATAGAAAGTATAAAAAGAAAGACACTTCTTTGAGTATACTTTTTAGTAATTCCTACATTTAGAAATATGGTAATTTTTTCATTTGCTCAAAAATAATTAAAATCAAAAAGGATTGGTGGAAACCCCTACTTTTTAATGGGCATTCTAGGATTGAGCAAGAAATAAATATATTGTGGATAATGAGAGACAGGTTCTGCCTGTTGGAGAAAAAAACTATAAATAAAGAAATGAGGAAAGCTATGTCCTCTTTGGTGCTGGATTAGAATTGGAGATGTCAGTATAAATTTAGGGTTCTGTGAATCAGATGAACTCATGATTCTAAACATCATGGTGAATTTGTAGTTCTATTAATATATATTCATAATTCTATGAAGCAATATGAATTCATGGTCCTATAAAGCAGTATGAATCTGTCACTCTATAAGTTATGAATTCATGGTTCTATGAATCAGCATAAATTCTTGTGAAGAATGGCCCACTAGAAACTCTGTCTCAAGGCAGTTCCATTTGCAGTTTGCTGAGGAAATTCCATACTATTTTCCACAGTGTCTGCACCAGTCTGCATTCCCACTGTACTAGGGTTCACTTTTCTCCACAACCTCTCCAGTACTTGTTCGTTGACTTGTTTATAATGGCCATTCTGACTGGTGAAGTGGTGTCCCGTGGTTTTAATTTGCATCTCTCTGATGGCTAGTGATGCTGAGTATCCTTTTGTATGTCTCTGGGTCCTCTATGTCCTCCTTGGAGAAGTGTCTGTTCAAGTCCTTTGCTCATTTTTTAATTGGTTCTTTTGTCTTCCTGCAGTGGAGTTGGGTGAGTTCTTCATATATTTTGGAGATCAAATCCTTGTCTGAAGTCGTATTAGCAAATATATTTTCCCATGTGGTCAGTTCCCTTTTAACTTTACTGCTGTTCTCTTTAGCCATGGAGAAGCTTTTTATTTTGATGAGGTCCCATTTGTTTATTCTTTCCTTTATGTTGACCCAGCAATCCCATTGCCTGGATTATACTCTAAGAATCCTGAAACACCAATTCAAAAGAACCTATGCATCCCAATGTTCATAGCAGCACAATTTACAACATCGAAGTGCTGGAAGCAACCTAAGTGCCCATCAGTAAATGAGCGGATCAAAAAACTATGGTACATTTGCACAATGGAATATGCAGCAGAAAGAAGGAGCTCCTACCCTTTGTGACAGCATGGATGGAAGTGGAGAGCACTATGCTAGGTGAAATAAGCCAGATGGTGAGAGACAAATACTCTATGATCTCACCTATAAGTGGAATCTAATAAACAAAACAAACAAACAAGCAAAATATAACCACAAACATTGAACTAAAGAACAAACTGACAGAAACCAGAGGGTAGAGGGGAGAGGGACAATGGGGGGAAATAGGGGAAGGTCCATCAAGGAATATGTATAAAGGACACATGGACGAAGCCAAAGTGGGTAGGTTCAAGGGTGGGAAGCGGGGTGGGGTGAAATGGAGACAATTGTACTTGAACAACAATTTAGAAAAAGAAGATAAAAGAAACTCTGTCTCCAAATTTGCTTTAAAGATTTGGAATTTAGACTCTCTCAAACATGGTTTGAGCCCCATTAATTCTTGGCCACAAAATTTTGGAATGGTCTATAACCACTTTATTTTTCTGTATTTTATTGTTGACACTATTGTAGATGCTTCCATTTTCCCTTCTTTGCCCAGCTCTTCCTAGCCCTAGTTCCCCCTTCCCTCCAGCCATCACTATACTGTTGTCTGTGTCAACAGGTATACATATATGTTCTTTGGCTAATCCCTTTACCTTCTTTCATTAAATCACACCTCCCACCTCCCCTCCGACAGCTGCCATTCTGTTGCATGGGTCCATGCCTCTGTTTCTATTTTGCTTGTATATTTTGTTCATTAGGTCCCACATATAAGTAAGATAATCTAGATTTTGTTTTTCACTCACTGGCTTATTTCACTTAGTACAATGTTCTCTAGATGCATCTATACTGTCACACAGGGAAAATTTTTCATTTTTATGGCCTAGTAGTATTCCATTGTGTAAATGTTCCATAGTTGTTTTATCCACTCATCTACTGATGGACACTTGGGCTTCTTCCATACCGGGGCAATTGTAATTAATGCTGCTATGAACATAGGAATGTATATATTCTTTTGAATTGGTGCTTCAGGGTCCTAAGGATGTATTGCAAAAAGTAGGATCACTGAGTCAAAAGCCAGTTTCACTTTTAATTTTTTGAGGAAATTCCATAATGTTTTCCACAGTGGCTGCACCAGTATGCATTCTCATACCAACAGTGCACTGGGGCACCCTTTTCTCCACATCATCGCTAACGCTAGTTGTTACTGATTTATTGATCATAGCCATTCTGGGTGGTGAGAGGTGATAGCTCATTATAATTTAATTTGCATTTCTCTGATGATTAGTAACATTGAGCATATTTTTCATATGTTTCTTGCAATCTGCACATCCTTTTTGGAAAAGTGTCTCTTCAGGTCCTGTGTCCATTTTTAATTAGATTGTTTGGCTTTCCAGTGTTGGAGTCCATAAATTATTTACATATTTTGAAAACTAAGCCCTTATCAGATGTATCATTGGCAAATATGTTCTCCCACACAGTGAGTTCCCTTTACATTTTGTTGATACTTTCTTTTGCTGTGCAGAAACTGGTTAGTTTGATGTAGTCCCATATGTTTATTTTTTCCCCTTATTTCCATTTTTTAGTAGACATAATGGCAAAAATATTGCTCTAAGAGATGTCTGAAATTTTACTGCTCATATTTTCCTCTAAGATTTTTATAGTTTCATGGCATACATTTAAGTCTTTTATTCATTTTGAAGACAAAAATCACATGATCATATGAATAGATGCAGTAAAAGCATTTGATAAGGTACAGCACCCATTTATGATAAAAACACTCAGCAAAGTGGGAATAGAGGAAGCATTCCTCAACATAATAAAGGCCACATATGAGAGACCTAGAGCCAACATCATACTCAATGGGCAAAAAAATAAAATCTTTTCCACTAAAATCAGGAACAAGACAAGGTTATACACTTTCACCATTTCTATTCAACTTAGTATGTTTTAGCCACAGTGATCGGACAAGAAAAAGAAATAAAAGGCATCCAAATCGGAAAGGAGAAAACAAGGCTGTCATTGTTTTCCAATGACATGATAGTGTACATAGAAAATCCTATATATTCTGCCAAAAAAACTGCTTGATCTAGTAAATTAATTTGGCAAAACAGCAGGATACAAAGTCAATATCCAGAAATCAAAGGCATTTTTGTATACCAACAGTGAAATATCAAAGAGCAGAAATTGAGAAAAAAATCCTATTTTGAGTTTATTCTTATGTGCGGTATTAGTTGGTAGTCTAGTTTCAGTTTTCTGCATGTATTTTCCAATTTTCTCAACACCACTTTTTATTTATTTATTTATTATTTAGTTAGTTAGTTTTCATTGTTGTTCATATTGTTTCATTTCTGGGCTCTCTGTTCTGTTCCAGTGATCTATATGTCTGTTCTTATGCCAGCACCAAGCTGTTTATTATTACAATGGCCTTATAGTATAGTTAGACATCAGGCATAATAACACCTACAACTTTGTTTTTCTTTCTCAAGATTTCTGTGGCTATTCAGGGTCTTTTTTGGTTTCATAGAAATGTTTTGAAGCTTTTCACTACATCTATAAAATATGTCATTGATGTTTTTAATAGGAGTTGTGCTTAATCTGTAGATTGCTTTGGGAAGTATGGAATATTTTGATGTTAATTCTTCCTATCCATGGACACAATATACCCTTCCACTTGTTTGTATCTCTCTCGATTTCTTTCTTCAATATTCTATAGCGTTCCAAGTACAGGTTTTCCTCCTCCTTGGTTAAATTTATTCCTAGGTACCTTTTTTTCTTTTGGAATATTAAATGTGATTGTTTCCATGGTTTCTCTTTCTGATAGCTCATTGTTGGTATATAGAAATGCCACCAATTTCTGGATGTTAATTTTCTATCTGCTTATTTACTGAATTAATTTATTAGTAGCTTTTTGGTTGAGTCTTTAGGGTTTCTATGTACAATATCATGCCATCTGCAAATAATGACAGTTTTACTTCCTCCTTTGCAATTTGGATACATTTTATTTTTTCTTCGTGTCTGATAGTTGTGGCTAGGACTTCCAGTACTATGTTGAATAAGAGAGGTGAAAGCAAACATCCCTGTCTTGTTCCCAATCTTAAGGGAAATACTTGTAGTTTTTGTTCGTTGAGTGCAATGTTGCCAGTGGGTTTGTTATATATGGTCTTAATTGCACGGAGGTATGTTCCCTCTATTCCCACTTTGCTTAGAGGTTTGTTTGTTTTCTATCATAAACAGGTGCTATATTTTATCAAATGCTTTTTCTGCATCTGTTGGTATGATCATATGGTTTTTATCCTTCATTTTGTTTATGTGGTGTATCATGTTTATGGATTTGTTGATAATGTACAAAACTTGGAATGAATCCCGTCTGATCATGGCATATAATCCTCTTAATATGTTGCTGGATCATGTTTGCTAATATTTTGTTGAAAATTTTAACATCTATGTTAATCAGAGCTATTGCTCTATAATTTTTTTTCTTTGTAGTGTCTTTCTGTGGTTTTGGAATTAAGATAATGCTGGCCTCGTAAAACGAACTTCAGAGTTTTCCCTTCTCTTGATTTGTTGGAATAGTTTAAAAAAGACAACTGTTACCTCTTCTTTGAATGTTTGGTAAAATTCACCTCTGAAGCATTTTGGTTCAAAGTGCTTCACTTTTGAAGCACTTTGTTGAGAGTCTTTGAACATTACTTCAATTGCTCTAATTGTAATCTGTGTATTCAGATTCTCTGACTATTCTTGATTCAGTTTTGGGAAATTGTTTTTTTTTTCTAGGAGTTTATCCATTTCTTTTAGATTGTCCAATTTTTGGCATATAACAGTTCATAATATTTTCTTATAATTCCTTCTATTTCTTTGGTGTCAGCTGTTACCTATCCTCTTTCATCCCTGATTTTATTTATTTGGGTCCTCTTTCTTTTATTCTTGATGAGTCAGAATAAAAGTTTGTCAATTTTGTTTATCTTTTCCAAGAATCAGATTTTAGTTTCATCAGTCTTTTGTATTGTTTCCAGACTCTCTTTCATTTATTTTTGCTCTAATCTTTATCATTTCCTACCTTCTACTCACTTTGGGCTTTTTTTTTTCTAGTTCTTTAAGTATAAAGTTAGATTGTTTATCTGAGTTTTTTATTGTTTCCTGGGGTAAGTCTGTAATGCTATAAATTTCCCTGTTAGGACTGTTTTCACTGTGTCCCATACATTTTGGGTTGTTGTGTTCTCATTTTCATGTCTCAAGGTAACCTTTGATTTCTTCCTTGATCTCATTATTAACCCATTTATTGTTTAGTAGTATAATATTTAGTCTCCATGATTTTGTGTGCTTTTCAATTTCTTGTGATTGATTTCTAATTTCATATTATTATGGTCAGAGAAGATGTTTGACATAATTTCAATTTTCTTAAGTGTACTGAGATTTGTTTTGTGCCCTACCATAGAACATGTTCCGTGTGTACTTGAAGAGAATGTATATTCTGCTCCTCTGGGATGAAATATACTGAGGATATCAAATCCATCTTATCTAGTGTGTTATAAAAAGTCACCATTTCATTGTTGATGTTCTGTCTGGAAGATCTACCCATTAAGTCAATGGGTTGTTAAAATCCATTCCTATGACTGTATTATCATCAATCTCTTTTTTTATGATATAGAGATTTGCTTTACATATTTAGGTGCTCCTACGGTGGACACATAAATGTTTGGCCGAGTTATATCCTCTTGTTGGATCACTCCTTTTATCATTAAGTAGTGTCCTTCTTTGTCTTTTACTATAGCCTTAGTTTTGAAATCTATTTTGTCAGATATGTGTATTACTACCCCAGCTTTTTTCCTTTCCATATTAATGAAATATCTTTTCTATCCTTTTACTTTTAGTGTGTGTGTATCTTGCTTCCTGAGATGGATCTCTTGTAGGCGGCATATTATGTGGGTCTTTCTTTCTTATCCATTCAGCTACCCTAAGTCTTTTGATTGGGGCATTTAGGTGATTTACCTTTAAAGTGATAGGTATGTTTACTCCCTCTTTCCCCTCATTCTATTCCTGCTCCCCCTCATTCTCTCCTATACTCCTCCTTCTTCAAGCAGGCCCATTAACATTTCTTGTGAAAGAGTTCCCCGTTCTCCACCTCTTGGCTAGCACTTGTTTGTTGATTCACTGATGATAGCCATTCTGACAGGTTTGACGTGATATCTATTGTGGTTTTAATTTTCACTTCTCTGATGATTAGTGATGTGGAGTATATTTTCATATGTCTATTGGCCATCTGTATGTCCTCTTTGGGGAACTGTGTATCAGGTCCTTTGCCCATTTGTAATGGGATTGTTTGCTTTTTTGGTGCTGAGTTTTATAAGTTCTTTATAAATTTTGGATATTAACCCCTTATTAGATGTATCAGCAAATATGCTCTCACATTCAATGGGGTATTTTTAAAAATTTTGTTGATAGTTTCCTTTGCTGTAAAAAAAGTTTTTAGTTTTATGTAGTCCTATTTGTTTATTTTTTCTTTAGTTTCCCTTGTTGAGGAAAAATATCAGAAAAATTGATGCAGATGGGTACAGCCACTGTGGAAAGCATTATGGAGTTACTTCAAAAGATTAAAAATGGAACTTCCTTCTGACCTAGTAATCTCACTTCTAGGAATTCATTAAAAAAAAAAACCCTGAAACACTAATTTGAGAGAATATAAGCAACCCTATGTTCACTGAAGCATAATTTACAATTGGCAAGTGTCCATCAGTATATGACTGAATAAAACAACTATGGTACATTTACCTAATGGAATATCACTTCACCATAAAAAAGAGAACTTTAATCTTTGCAATGGCATGACTGGATCTGGAGAACTTTATGCTAAATGAAATAAATGAGTAAGAGAAAGCCAAAGTCTATATGATTTCACTTATATGTGGAATCTAATTATCAAACTGAACTAGGAAGTGAACAAAAAAGAGACTCATAGAGAACATATTGACAACTCTGGGCATGGGGGTTTTCAGGTGGTGGGATCAAGCAAAAAAATAAAAGGACTCATGGACACGGACAACAAACAGTGTGTTGATTACAGAGGGGAGTGTGTAGGTGGAGGCAGAAGAGGGTATAAGGTAAATAAATAGTCTTGGAAAAAATACAACAAAATATAAACTATTGGTACACAGTGATCAAGTGAGAATTATTCCAGGAATACAAGGATGGTACATTCTCAAGTCAAAAAATGTGATTCGCCACATAAACAAAATGAAGGATAAAAACCACATGATTATATCATTAGATGCAGAAAAAGATTTTGATAAATCCAGCAACCATTTATGATAAAAAAAAACTCTCAGCAAAGTGGGAATAGAGGGAACATACCTCCATGTAATAAAGATGTAAGTCAAGGTCACTGCCAGCATCACACTCAATGGACAAAACTACAAGTGATTCTCTTAAGATTGGGAACAAGACAGGGATGACTACATTCACCCCTCTTATTCAACATAGCGCTGGAAGTCCTAGCCACAGGGATCAGACAAGAAGAAGAAATAAAAGGCATCCAGATTGGAAAAGAAGAAGTAAAACTACCTGTATTTACAAATAACATGATACAGTACATAGAGAACCCCCAAAGATTCAGCCAAGAAACTACTAGAAGTGATAAACAAATTCAGCAAATGTAGTAGGATACAAAATTAGTATCCAGAAAAGAGTTACAATTTTATATGCCAATAACAAACAAAAATGAAAATTAAGAAAACAATTCCATCACAATTGCTTCAAAAAGAATAAAATACCTAGTAATAAACCTAACCAAGTGTGTAAAAGACCTGTGCTTGGAAAATTATAAGACACTGAAGAAAGAAATTGAAGAAGATATAAAAAGTAGAATATCCATGTTCATGGATAGGATGATTTAACATCATTAAAATGTTCATAGTACTCAAAGCAATCCATAGATTCAATGGAATTCCTATCAAGATTCCAATGAACCAGCCCTGGCTGGTGTGGCCCAGTGGATTGAGTGCTGGCCTGTGAACCAAAGGGTTGCAGTTTCAATTCCCAGTCAGGGCACATGCCTGAGTTGCAGGCCAGGTCCCCAGTAGTGGGCACATGAGAGGCAAGGACACACTGATGTTTCTCTTCTTCTCTTTCTCCCTCCTTTCCCCTCTGTCTAAAAATAAAATAAATAAAATGAAAAAAGATTCCCATGAACCAATATTTGAAAAATTTATATGTAACCACAGAAGGCCCCACATAGCAACAGCAATCCTGAGAAAGAAGAACAAATTTGGAGAAATCACACTACCTAATATCAAACTATACTTCAAGTCCATAGTAATCAAAACAGCATGGTAGTGGCATAAAAACAGACACATAGATCAATGGAACATAATAGCAGGTCCAGAAATAAACCCACATCTTTATGGTCCATTAATATTCAACAGAGGAAGCAAGCACACACAAAGAGCTGAAGATAGTTTATTCAATAAATGGTGCAGGGAAAATTAGACAGGTATGTGCAGAAGAATGAAACTAGAACACCATCTTACACCACACACAAGAATAAATTAAAAATGGATCAAAGACTTAAATGTTAGACCCGAAACCATAAAAATCCTAGAAGAAACCTTAAGCAGCAAAATCTTGGACATTGATCATGCAAATGTTTTATCAGATATATCTCCCCAGGCAAGGGAAACAAAGGTAAAAATAAACAAATGGGACTTCAGCAAACTAAAAGTTTTGGCACAGAAAAGGGAATCATTGACAAAATAAAAAGACAACCCACAGAATGGAAGAACATATTCACCAATACATGTGATAAGGAAGTAATATCCAAAATTTATAAAGTACTTATAAAAATCAACATAAAAAAACAACCCTATTAAAAAGCAGGCAAAGGACTTGAATAGACACTTCTCCAAAGAGGACATACAGATGGCCAACAGACATATGAAAAGATGCTCAATGCTGATGTAATCATCAGAGAAATGCAAATAAAAACCACAATGAGATACCATCTCACACCTGTCAAAATGGCTGTCACCATTAAATCATAAAACAAGTGTTGGCGAGGATGTGGAGAAAGGGAAACCTTTGCACTGTTGGTGGGAATGCAGATTAGGGCAGCCACTGTGGAAAGCAGTATTAGAGATACCTCGAAAAATTAAGAATGGGTCTGCCTTTAGACCCAGAAATCCCACTGATGGGAGTACATCTGAAGGAACCCAAAACACTAATTCAAAAGAAATAAGCACTCCTAAGTTCACTGTGGCATTATTTACAATAGCCAAGATATGGAACCTGCCCAAGTATTCATCAATAAATGAGTGGATAAAACAACTATAGGATATTTATACAATGCAATTCTACTTGGCTGTAAAAAAGAAAATGTTACCCTTTGCAACAGTATGGATGGATCTGGAGACCATTATGCTAATTGAAATAAGCAAGTCAGAGAATGAAAAATACCATACTATTTCACTGCCTTGTGGAATCTAATAAACAAACTGTACTAAAAAGCAAAACAGAGACAGACTCATAGATGAAGAACAGATGACAGCTAGTGAGAGGGTGGTTAGGAGGTGGAGGGGATTGAGCAAAAAAGAAGAAGGACTCGTGGATATAGACAACAGGGTGTTGATTGCTTGGGGGGGGGGAATAAAAGAGGACTAACTGGCAACAATGAAAAAACAATATACATTCTATATTAAAAAAGAAAAACATTTTTTTTGTAATGCTGGTTTGGTGGTAACCGACTCCATTAGTTTGTTTGTTTGTTTGTTTTCTTCTCTGAGAAGCTCTTTATTTCTCCTTCAATTTTATTTTTTTTTTCACCCTCCCTCTGTCTAGAACCCCACGGAGGCTGGCACCCAGAGGTGCCCCATGAATGTTTGTGGACCGAATCAACGACCAAACGAATGAAGGGCTGCCCACGGGGTGAGGCCAGGCTGGGGAGGGGGCCCAGAGGGCCAGGCTCAGGGGTCTGGGCTGCGGCAGCCCCTGGACGGTGGACCTGGTCAGACCCGGGCCGGCTGGAGGGGCTGGCTGGAGACAGGGGAGCCATGAGACAGCCAAGCGACACCCGTGATGGGGAGCCGGTGTGACCCCAGCAGGCCCTGGGCTGCGGCCCAAGACAGGCTGATCCACCACTTTAACCCGCTGCACTCATGGCAAACCCGAGACAGTCCCTGAAGCAGCTCTCTCAGGCGGCCTGGCGTCAGCTCCGCAGGGCTCCGTGGTGCCAGCCCGGCAACACGACCAGTGCTGCAGTGGGCCCTGCAGTGGGCTGGTGCGCTGAGGGCCAGGCCTCGGGCCAGCGAGGCCTGACCACGTTCTGACAAGACAAAGCAGTTCCGGAACCCTTCAGGGAGGCACAGGGAGAGGGGCAAGCCTGACTTTCCCTGCATCATCTGTAAAGATAAAGTTTCAAATAAACGGGGGAAAAAACCCTCAGCTCAGCTGGAAGGAGAAAACAAGTCCTCCCAGCCTCCAGGCTGGGAAGCCGGCTGGCTCAGCTGTTCCCGCACCAGCCTGGCCCGGGGCCCCGCCCCTGTGGGCACCCGCCCAGGGCAGGACCGCGGACACACACAAGCCCACCTGCAGGAGCAGGCAGCCCAGCAAGGGTGGAGCTGGCATGGGTTTTAGAATCAGCCCGTCCGACACCCCATTGTACAGATGGAAAAACCGAGGCTCAGGGAGGCAGGAGCTTCTTCCAATGCCAGACAGCCGTCAGCGCAGAGTGGGAGCCGCCCCCACAGCCAACAACCCTGGCCTCCGAGGCGCAGAGCCCGAACGGTCTGCTGGGCAGGGACTCCGCTCCTCTGTGCTCACGGGGCCCCACACCCAGCAGAGCTCGCGTCCAGGGCCACTGAGGAGGCTGGAGGACCTGGTACAGGGGCTGTGACCTCACCCACAGGACCCTGCCCCTACGCTACACTTCCACTGAGGCCCTGCTGCAGGTCTTGGGCGGGTCCCCCTACCAGGCGGTGTGATGGGGACATGGCCTGGACTCAGGAGCCCACGGCCAAGAGAGACATGGGCGCTGAGGGTTGCCAGAGGGCACAGGGGGGCAGCAAGGGGCCTGGGACCCAGCCTGGGAGACCAGGGGGGCCTCCTGGGGAGGGACCTCGAGTGAAACGTGGAGAGAGGGTAGCCACAGGGGGAGATGGGCCGGGGGCTGCCAGCCTGCAGAACCACCTGTGCCAGGGCCCCGGGGCCACGTAGGCAGTGACAGGTGGGCTCACAGCCTGGATGAAGGGGCCACGGAGCCATCTGAACGAAGCAGAGAGGACGAGGCAGGACCCAGCCCGAAACCCGGGAAGAGCTGCTGAGATGGTGCAACAAAAACACTTGCTCCCTGCAGCCTGGGAGGGCAAGCGAGGCACCTGTGCATGTGTGCAGCAATGTGCGTGCATGTGTGTATGATACACATACAAGCACAAGCATGCATGCATGCACTTATACACCTGTGCACATACACATAGCATGTACACACAACCACACACACTTGTGTGGATATTGCACACATGGGTATGTGCACACACATGCATGAAGTGTATGTGTGTACCCATGCAGGTGTGTGATATGCAGATATGTGTGCACACCTGCTGGGAGTGCACACACATGGATGTGCACCTGTGTATTTGTATGAAGCGCCGAGTCATGCACATGTGCAGTGCCCAGTACATGTGCATGGATGAGTGTGCACAGATATGTATACCTGTATTGTATGTGCATGTGGGTATGTGGGTGTGTGCAGTGTGTAGACCCTGTGCATGCACACATGCACACGGCTATGGGTGCAAGACAGGCTGAGGCCCCTTGTGGAGCACAGAGCACCTCATCCCAGGTGTCCCCGGCAGGCCTGCGCCCCAATGCCTCCCTGAGCAGCAGGGCCAGGACCCAACATCCCCGGGTGTGGCCTTGGCTAGACCAACCCCTCTGGACCCCATTCATCCCGGGGATGGGGAGGCAGCTAAAGGGCAAAGACATCCCCCTTCCAAGTGGTTTCCTCTGAGGTATACCTCTCCCTCCCCCATGTCCCCCCGCAACCCCAGTGCAGCCCCACTCCCCCAGCGGCACCCACCCCTTTGTTTCTCCAGGTCCTGCCAAGCCCAGGCCTGGTCTTCAGTGACCCTTTGGGACAGGCAGTCTGTTCTGGGCCATGCCATTCTTGTTGCAGGATAACCAGGGATGTGTGCCAACGTCTGGGGTGAGAGGCCACCCTGGCTCCCTGGGGACAGCTTTGGTCCCCAGGCTGTGGAGTGGCGGGCAAGCCTGTGTCCCGTGCAGCCCCAAAGCCCAGCCAAGGGCCACTCTACTTCAAGAACCCCTTGTGGGCCTGGCTTTCCCCCACCCCTGGACCCCAGACCTATGGGAGAGGCACTTCTTCCCGCTCAGGACAGGGGCAGGCTGCCAGTAGTGCCATGTCTGTGACCTGAGGTCAAAGGCCAGCCAGGGGTCCCTAGGATGCCCAGGTACACAAGATGCCCCGAGCCTGGCCTGGCTGGGTAGCCCCTTCCTGGGTAGTGCCAAGTCCTATCTCCTTTGGGCCCCCGCTGCTCACAGTCCCCCCCCCCCCCACCCAGTTTCTTGTGCTACGCTCTCCCTGCTTGAGAACACCCAAGGTGTCAAGTGGAACTCGGACCCTGCATGTTCCTGTGCCGGCCTCCAGCGTGCTCCTCACCAGAGGAGAACCCTGGCGGTCCCGAGGAGGCCCCCAAGGCTGCCTGGGTACTGGGAGAGGGAGAGGGCCCTCCACAACCTACACTGATGTCCGCGGCTCCCCCTGGCTCCCTGTCCTCCAAGACAGAGCCCACCCCCACCCCAGGGCACGTGCCCGCGGGGCCTCTCACCCCCCCATCCCCTTCATTCTCCAAATGCCCCCTCTTCCAGTCAGCCTTCAGGGAAACCTCACTCACTCCCAGGCATCCATGCCAACCACCATGCCCATCTCAGGATGTGGCCAGCACGCCAGTGCACGCGTGCCTCGGAGGGAGGACGCAGGTGCGTGCGGGTCTTCCCTGCAAAATGCACCCCCAGGTGCTCCGATCGTTGGCACCTTTAGGCCCCTAGAACCAGGAGGACCTTTCACAAGGATGGTGTCCTCCCACCTTCCCAGGGTCACACACCTCTCACCTGCAGGGCGCCTCAGTGCCTGGGGTTGGCGGGGGAGGGTCAGCCCCTCTGGGGCGGGCCCACCACCTGGAAGCCTGACTCCGCCCGCCCTGCCTGGGCTCCCGCCTCCTCTGTGTCACGTGGTTAACACGGATCCAAGGATCCACTGCCCGTCTCTCCGCTGAGGCCTCTGAGCCCTCCTGCATCAAGCTGTTTGAGGCCCTGGGGAGCTCTGCGAAGAGGCCCGAAAACCACCCGTTTCTAGGCATCACTGGGCGATGAGGGGTGCTCCCTTCCCTCCCTGCCAGAAGTGTCCCACCTCTCCTCCAGCCCCGGGAATGACCGCCCCCACCCCGCGACCCCACCATCTAAGGAGGCAGGGGGGCAGCCGCCAGACTGGTGCGTTCTGGAAGAGGAAAGCTCTTCCCGCTGGTCCCAGCAAGAACGTCAAGCCCCGAACTCCAACCGCTCCCCAAGGTCTGTCTCCCACAGCCCTCAGGCTGCCCGGAGGAGTGACCGGCCCTGGACGCAGGCAGGGTAGTGACAGTGCACATCTGTGGAGTAAGCGAACAGGAACATGCGACAGAGCAAAGAGCATTACCCTGACCATTCGCCCCTACGCCGGCAAGAATGAGGCACCCACGCAAAAATTCCCGTCATCCGGGCAATTCGATTAGGGGTATTAGAGGTGGTGGTTTTGAACACCCCCCACCCAGCATGAGAATTAAACTTCAACAATTGCCAACATGGGTGCAGAGCTTGGGAGTCTGCCTGGAGCTTCCACGGTGGCCGCTGTCATGATTCGTGCAAGCCGGCAAGGCAGGGAACCAAGGTCAGGGGTGCAGAGGTGGCTCTGCCTGGGAGCACTGACCAGAGACGCGTCTGGACCCTGCGCTCAGAGGACGGCCAGCGAGAGGCTGGCTCTCCAATCAGGCGGTGGGCCTCAGCCAGCTGGTGCTGCGCACGAGTGTGCGCGCCCGCGTGTGCGTGTGCCCAAGGGGAGGTGAGGATGCTGCTGTCTGAGAGCAGGCTCCGGGAAATAACCGCGCTGGCCGGCGGGCACTCAGCCCTATCCCGCAGGCTGCAGGCGGCCCTAGAGGGGGCGCCCCGCGCCACCGCCCCGACTCCTCCCCGGCGTTGTGCAGGCAGGTTCGCCGAGGCAGCTTCGGGCTCCGGCTCCCGGCCCACTCCTCCGGGGCTGGCGGCCTGCCAGGCCGCCCCTGCCCGCCCACTCCCCGCCCCGCTGTGCAACTCTACCCAAGTTGGAAGCCGAGCCCGGGCGGCTGCACTCGCGCGGCGCTGGCGGCGGTGGCGGCGGAGAGAAGGCGGCAGCAGCGTAGCTTGCGCTAGCGAGGCGGCTCCCCCACTGCGGAACAGGGACCGCGGGGGGGCGCCTGCCCTGCCGGGGAAAGTAAAGTTGGAGCCGGAGGCTGCGCGGGGGAGGGGGGGGGGGGGGCCGGAGGAGCAGCGGCCCGCACTCCGGGGAGTCGGGGCCGTAGCCGGCCAAATGGGAGGCAGAACTCCCGGGCTGCCGCCTGCAGCCTGCGCCTCAGCGCGGTGCCGGGGCCGCGGAGCCGCTGGGGCCCGCCCGCTCGGGCGCCTCGTCGCTATAGTTTGGCGGCTGGGGCGCGCCTGGTGAGCGGGGGCCGAGGGCAGGGCCACGCGAGGACCCTGGAACCTGCCCCCTTCCCCCTGCCGCGCGTAGCCGTTTGCTCCGGGCGCCTCCTGGTCTGCAAAAACGCCAGCGGCAGCTGCGGGGAGCCGGGTAGCCACGCTCTCCGGCGCGCCGCACGCCCGCCGAGCCACCACGGCCGAGGGCCGGCTGCAGGTAGCTTCGGACCCCAGCGGGCGCGCCGGAGGAGCAGGTGGCGGTGCGGACGCCGACACAAGCTGGGGGGCTGCCGAGCTGCCGCAGCTGCGTCCTGGCTCAAGGCGGGACAGCGTAGCTCGCCGGAGGACCATGGCGTCCCCAGCGCTGGCGGCGGCAGTGGCGGGCCCCAACGCAAGCGACGCCGGCGAGGGGGGAGGCAGCGGAGCTGCCAACGCCTCGGGGGTCGCCTGGGGGCCGCCCCCGAGCCAGTACTTGGCAGGTGCCGTGGCGGGGCTGGCAACCGTGGTGAGCTTCCTCATCGTTTTCACCGTAGTGGGCAACGTGCTGGTGGTGATCGCCTTGCTGACCAGCCGAGCTCTGCGTGCACCGCAGAACCTCTTCCTGGTGTCGCTGGCGTCGGCTGACATCCTGGTGGCCACACTGGTCATGCCCTTCTCCCTGGCTAATGAGCTCATAGCCTATTGGTACTTCGGGCAGGTGTGGTGCGGTTATGTACCTGGCGTTCGACGTGCTCTTCTGCACCTCCTCCATCGTGCATCTGTGAGCCATCAGCCTGGACCGCTACTGGTCCGTGACGCAGGCAGTCGAGTACAATCTGAAGCGCGCGCCGCGCCGCATCAAGGCCACGATGGTGGCCTTGTGGCTCACCTCGGCCGTCATCTCCTTCCCACCACTGGTCTCACTCTACGCAAGCCCGATGGCGCCGCTTACCCGCAGTGCGTCCTCAACGAGGAGACCTGGTACATCCTTTCCTCTTGCATCTGCTCCTTCTTCGCTCCCTGCCTCATCATGGGCCTGGTCTACGTGCGCGTCTACTGCGTTGCTAAGCTGCGCACACGCACGCTCAGCGAGAAGCACACAACCCAGGGCCCCGACGGCGCGTCCCTGTCCGCAGAGGACTGGCTGGGGGCGCCGACGGGCGCTGACGAGAACCGGCACTGCGCGCCCCCGCGCCGCCCGCGCTCTGATGTGGACCCGGAAGACAGCAGCTCAGTGGCGTCAGGGTGCGATGCCTAGGGACGGGCGGCGCGGACGCGCTGGCTCCTGGGCCTGCGGTGCCTGGCGCGCTGGCCAACTTGAGGTTCTGGGGCCCCAGCCCGCGCCTGTCTAGCGCCTGCTCGCCGTCCGTAGAGTTCTTCCTGTCGCACCGGCGCCGAGCGCGGAGCAGTGTGTGCCGCCGCAGGCTGGCTCTGGCGCGCGAGAAGCGCTTCACCTTTGTTCTGGCCGTGGTCATGGGCGTGTTCGTGCTCTGCTGGTTCCCCTTTTTTTTCAGCTACAGCCTGTAGGGCGTCTGCCGGGAGGCCTGCCAGGTGCCCCACCCTCTCCAAGTTCTTCTGGATGGGCTACTGCAACAGCTCGTTCAACCGGGTCATCTCTCTCCTTCAATTTTGAATGATAGCCTTAATGAGTAAAATAGTCATGTTTGTAGGTCTTTGCTTTTCATCATTTTCAATATTTCATGCCAATCCATTCTGGACTGAAACGTTTCTGTTGAGAAATCAGCTGATAATCTTATGGGAGCTCTCTTTTAGGTAATTAATTGCTTTTCTCTTGCTGCTTTCCAGATTTTCTTTTTTATTTCACCTCTGCCATTTTTATTGTGATGTGTCTTGGTGGGGCTGTTTTGGGTTCACCATGATTGGAACTCACTGTGTTTCCTGGACTTTTATGCATATTTTCCTTCACCAGATTAACAAGTTTTCAGTCATTTCTACAAGTAAGTTACCAGTCCCTTGCTATCTTTTTCCTTCTGGTACCCCTCAGATGTGGATGTTATATTTTAAGTTATTCCGCACTTCCCTACAACATCCTCATCCTTTAAAATTCCTTTTTTTTCCTTTTGCTGCTCTAATTAGGTGTTTTTTTTTCTACCTCGCCTTTCCAAGATTTGATCCTGTGCTTCATCCAACCTACTTTTTATTCCTTCATTGTGTTCTTCATGTCAGGTATGTTATTCTTTTCCTACTGGTACTTTTTCATGGTTATGTCCTCTCTCATGCTGTTGAGAATCCTTATAAGCATTACTTGGAACTCTATATCTGATAAATTGCTCGCCTTCATTTCATTTAGCTCTTTTTCTGGAGATTCCTCCCATTCTTGCATTTGGGAGTTATTTCTTTATCTCCACATTTGGGCTGTCTTTTTGTGTTTGTTTCTATGTATTATAACTGCTATGACTCCCTGTCTGTGTGGGGTGACCTCACATAGTAGTTGTCCTGTGGGATCCAGTGGTGCCATCTCCTGGATCTTTTGAGCTGGGTGCTCTAGGAATGTCCCTTGCATGCATTATGTGGGCCCTCCTGTTAGAACCAGGTCTCGATTGCTGTTGTCCTTCTCATGTTTGGGAACGACCTGTAGTCTGGCTGACCATGAGTCAACCCTGTCCATAACAAGCTGCTGCTGTGCAAGTGGTAAAAAAAAACAAAACAAAAAGCCCCCAAACAATAGCAACAACATAAAGATGAAGAAAATAATAAGAAAAGAAAAAGAAAAAAATAAGAGAAGAAAAAAATGAAAATATAACAAGGAATAGGAAAAAATAGAGAATAAAAAAAGAAATGGAAAAAATAATAAAAAATATAAGAAAGGAAAGGATAATATGAAAGAAAACAGAAAATAGGAATAAAAAAGAATAAAGTGGTGTTTCTCTCAGCAGAGTTTAATTTCTGCAATAATCTCACTTTGGATATGCTGTTTGTGAAGCTTGTTGGATCCTGCTCTGATGTTTTCTGAAGCTGGCCACTTGGTGTACTTGGCCTCTTGGGTGGGACTGTGATGTAAGCTAATGACATATGCTGTCTATGCTTGCCCTCCGCAACCTGTTTGAAGCTACAAGCAATCCACAGTTTGTGGGTGCCTCCACTGGGCTTCTCTTCATGCAGAAAGGATGAAATTGTACTCCAAGGGTGGCTTTTAGCAGCACAGGGCCCAGGGATGGGTCAGCAAATGTCCCAAGGCACCCTGGGATCTGCCTCCACCTGCCTCCATCTACCTACCAGCTGACTGATAGGGTTAGTTGCTGAAAATGCTCAATCATTGAAAGAGGCTGGGGCAGGATGGGGCTGCTAGATCTCCCCTGAGGGGGAGATGCCATTCAGCCCTCAGGGAAGATAGGTGCGATTCCCCATACCAGAGCCATATGTCTCTGTCTTTCCTATTAGTCTGGTGAGTGAAGACTCTGGAGCCCAGAGGTTGGGTCTGTCAGAAATTGGGAAGGTGTTTCTATCAGATCTCCCATGAGGAGGAGGTGCAGTCAGGTTCATGGGAAAGTGGAAGGAATGGCCCCACCTATAAGGCAGTAATAGACAACTGAGTTTGTCCAGACTTCCACACCCTGTACTACTATACCATTGCTCCTCAGCAGGGTTTAAAAACCACAGGGTGGGGAGGAATTAATTCCATAGGATGGGGTAATTCTTTTTCCCCAGGCTGATGTTACTGGGAGGGAAAAGCTCTGCCCAGGAAAGGTGGCTGCTGCAGTATCAGAGGATGACTCAATAAAGAGATCCTGGCAGCTGCTCCCCTACATCTCTCCCCAAAGCCTCAAACCCCAGACACTCCTCAGGCCACTTCAGTCCTCATTGCCTTCCCTCTGCTGAATGTCAGGGTGAGTGGCTGCCAATAAAATTTTGTGCATTGGCCATTTAATAGGGTGCCTTTGTCCCAAGTGGACACCTTTGTCCTAAGTGGGCTCCATCCTCACTTTGGTGGACAGAAACCCTGCTTCTTTTCATGGCTAGATGCTATGTGGGTGCCTGTTCCTGGGTCTGGCACTCTTGCCTGGGAAACCTGGCCTGGTGTTTAGGCTTCACACATCTCAAGGGCAGCCTCCTACAGCTAAGATGTCCCTCGTTAATCTTGGTTGCCACCCATGGGAGTAGGGCCAGCCCCTTTCAAATCTCAGCCCTCCCTACCAGTTTCAAGGTGGCTTCTTCTGCCTTTCCTTGGTTACACATCTTCTCTTCAGTTAGTGTTTAGTTGGTAATTCAGGGGGATTGTCCTCCAATTTAGTTGTATTTCCTGACAAAGACTTTTATGTCCTTCTCTTGAAATTTTAGCTATGACTTTCATGTAAGCCTTGATTATATTATTTCATTTCTTTTCACCTCATATGAGGAGAGACATATATAATGTTCCAGTACTTCTTAATCAGCAGCAGAAAACCTGAATAATATAGAATGTTCCTAATAGGAAGGAACATTTTTGTTCTAACAGGATAACATTACTAATTTTCTTTGTTTTTATTGAGGTGTAATTGACATATAACATTATGTTAGTTTCAGGTGTGCAACATAATGATTTGTTACTTGAATATACTGCAAAATGATCACATTCTAGCTGGTGTGGCTCAGTGGACTGAGTGCTGGAAACCAAAAGGTTGCTAGTTCGATTCCCAGCCAGAGCACATGCCTGGGTTGTGGGCCAAGTCCCCAGTTGGAGAATGGGTCAGAGGAAACTGATCAATGTATCTCTTGTACATTAGTGTTTCTCTCCCTTACTTTGTCCCTCCCTTCCCCTCTCTCCAAAAATAAATAAAATCTTTTAAAAAATGATCATCACAATGTCTAGTTAATATCTGTCCCCATACATAGCTACAACATATTTTTCTTGTGATAAAAATGTTTAAGATCTACTCTCTTACCAACTTTCAAATATACAATAAAGTATTATTAGCTATAATCTCCATGCTTTACATTGCAACCCCATGATTTACTTTATAACTGGAATTTTGTACCTTCCTCTACCATTTTACATACATCCCTCCCCCGCCCTCTGGCTCTGCCAATCTGTCCTCTATATCTATGAGCTCTATGAGCTTATTTTGGTTTTTAGAATTCATGTATGTCAGATCATATTGTCTATGTCTTTCTCTGTCTGACTTATTTTACTTAGCATAATGTCTTCAAGGCCCATCCAGTTGTCATAGTGGCAGGATTTCTTGTCTTTTTAATGTATGAATAACATTCCATTGTATTATAAATACCACATTTTCTTTTTCTATCTGTTGATGGACACATTTCTATGTGCTAGTTATTGTGAATAATGTAGCAATGAACATGGATGTGTAGATATCACACCAAGACAGTGATTTCATTTCCTTTGAATATGTATGGAGATAATGGGATTGCTGGATTATGTGGTAGCTCTACTTTTTAATTTTTTTGAGGAACCTCCATACTGTTTTCCATAGCAGATGTAACAATTCAGATTCAACCAAAAAAGCATAAGGGTTCATTTTTTCTCTATATCATTGCCAACACTTACTTCCTGTCTTTTTGATAGTAGTCATTCTAACAGGTGTGAGGCATTAATTTGTGATTTGACTTGCATTTCCCTGATGATTAGTGTTGTTGAGCACCTTTTCATAAGCTTGTTGGCCACTTTTGTGTTTTCTTTGGAAAACTGTCTATTCACATCTATTTTAAAATCAGATTTTTTTTTTTTTTTGCTATTGAGTTGTTTAGATATTAACCCTTGATCAAATAAGTGGTTTGCAAATATTTTTTCCCATTGTGTAGGACGCTTTTTCATTTTGTTGTTTCTTTGACCATGAAAAAGCTTTGATTTAGTTCCACTTGTTTATTTTTGCTTTTGTTATCTTTGATTTTTCTGTCAAATCCAAAAAATAATTATCACCAAGATAAATTTCAAGGAGCTTACCATCCACATTTTCATCTAGGAGTTTTATGTTTTCTGGTCTTACATTCAAGTCTTTACTCAATTTTGAGTGAAATTTGTGTATGATATAAGATATAGGTCCATTTTACTCTTTTTCATGAGACTTCCAGTTTTCCAACAGCTTTTATTATAGAGATTGTCCTTCTCCCAGTGTATATTCTTGCTGCCTTTGTCATAAATTGACTGTATATATGTGGGTTTATTTATGGGCTCTATTTTGTTTCTTGGTCTGTGTCTGTTTTTATGACAGTACCATACTGTTTTGATTACTATTTGTAATAAGATTTGAAATTAGGAAGTGTGAGTTCTCCAGCTTTTTCCCACTTCAGAATGGTCTTTTGTGCTTCCATACAAATTTTAGGGTTATTCTTACTAATTCTGTGGGAAATGCCATTGGAACTTTGAAAGGGATGCCCCTGAATCTGTAGATGACTATTATATTAATTTTAATGATTTAATTATTTCTATCCATGAAAATGTAATGTCTTTTAATTTATTTATGTCATCTTCAATTTCTTTCATCAATATCATACAGAGCTTTTACCTTCCTGATTAAGTTTATCCAAAAGTGTTTCCTTGTTTTTGATGCTATTATACAGAGAATTGTTTTATTTCTTTTTCAGATATATGGCTGCTTGTGTATAGAAACACAGCTAATTTTTGTATATTGATGTTCTATCCTGCCCCTTCACATTTAGTAGTTCTTTGGGGGTTTTTTTGTTTTGTTTTGGCTTTTTACTTTATTGTTGTTCACTTACAGTGGTCTGCATTGTCTCCCCACCACTCCCCCCACCCACCCCAACCTAACCCACCTCCCTCCATGTCTTCCACCCTCCCCCTTGGTTTTGTCCAATGTCCTTTATAGTAGTTCCTGAAAACCCTTCTCCCCACTGTCCCCTCCCTCCTCTCCTCTGGCTATTGTTAGATTGTTCTTAATTTCAATGTCTCTGGTTACATTTTGGTTGCTTTTTCTTTTATTAATTATGTTTCAGTTAAAGGTGAGATCATGTCCTCTAAAACAAGGGACATAAAGGAAAGAATAAACAAATGGGACCTCATCAAATTAAAAAGCTTCTGCATGGCCAAAGAAAACAGCATTAAAATAAAAAGAGAACCAGCTATATGGGAAAACATATTTGCCAGTGATACCTCAGACAAGGGTTTGATGTCCAAAATATATAAAGAACTCACACAACTCCACTCCAGGAAGACAAAAAATCTAATTAAAAATGGGCAAAAGACTTGAACAGACACTTCTTCAAGGAGGACATACAGAGGGCCCAGGTACATATGAAAAGATGCTCAACATCACATTTAGTAGTTCTAACAGGCTTATTTGGTGGAGTCCTTAGGAGTTTCTGCAAAGAAAATAATATCATGTGCAAGAAAATATTTACAGAATATAAACACAATAAAATTAAGAAGGAATTTAAGCATTTCGGTATAAAAATCAATTAAACACAAAAAGAAGTCAGGAATGTAGGAAATGAAGAACAAAATGAGCTGTAGGGCATATGGAAAAGAAATAGCACAATGATAAAAGTAAGTTCTTCCTTATCAGTAATTATTTTAAATGTAAATGGATTAAACTCTCTAATCAAAAGCAAAGATTGGATGGATAATTATTCAATTATCAGCTGTCTTCAAGACTTGCTTGAGACCCACAGAAGCAAACAGGTTGAAAATGAAGGGATGGAAAAAGATATTCCATGCAAATAGTAACCAAAAGAGAGCAGAAGTGGCTATACTAATATCAAGAAAAATAGATTTTAAGTAGAAAACAAGTTTATAAGAGACACCAAAAGATACTATATACTAATAAATGGTTCAATACAGGAAGAAGATATGATTATATACATTTACACATTTAATGATGACTACTAAAATTTATGAAGTGAAAACTAACAGAGTTAAAGAGAGAAATAGATATTTCAACAATAGGAAACTTCAATGGCCCTTTCACAATAATGGATAAAGCAACCAGACAGAAGAACATTGAGGAAACAGAACCAACAACAGCAGCATACACATTCTTCTCAAGTGCACATGGGACATATTCTAGTATAGACAATACATTAGACAACAAATTAAGTCTCAATATTTAAAAAGATAGTTATCGCCCTGGCTGGCGTAGCTCAGTGGACTGAGTGCGGGCTGTGAACCAAAGTGTCACAGGTTCGATTCCCAGTCAGGGTACATGCCTGGGTTGCAGGCCATGACCCCCAGCAACCGCACATTGATGTTTCTCTCTCTCTCTATCTCCCTCCCTTCCCTCTCTAAAAATAAATAAATAAAATCTTTAAAAAAAGATAGTTATCATACAAAATATCTTCTCCTACCACATCAGGATGAAGTTAGAAATCAGTAACATAATTAAAAATGAAAAATTTACAAAATCATGGAAATTTAACCAGTAGATTAAAAAAAGAAAACATAGGAAAAATTAGAACATACTTACAGATGAATGAACATGAAAGCAACATACCAAAACTTACCAAATATGACAAAAATGATGCTAAGGGAGAAATTTGTAGTGATAAATATTTACATTCAAAAAACAAGATCTCAGATCAACAGTCTAACTTTATAATTAAGTAACTAGAAAAAGAATAACAAACTAAACCCGAAGCTAGCAGAATGAAGGAAATAATAGACATTAGAGCAAAGATAAATAAAACAGAGAATAGAAAAACAAGAGAAAATCTATAAAGCCAAAACTTGGCTCTTTTGGAACATCAACAAGATTGCAAACCTTTAGTTGGATGAATGAAGAAAAAAAAGACCCAAATTTCTAAAATCAGAAATAAAAGTGGGGTCAATACTACTAATACTATAGAAGCACAAAATCTACCAAGACTAAATCTCAAAAAAGGGAAAAATTAATAACTAGTAAGGTAGTTGGATCAGTAATCAAAAATTTTACAACAAAGAAACCCTGGAACTGATGGCTTAACCAGCAAATTTTACCAAATATCTAAAGAAGAACCAATATCAATCCTCAAACTTTCCCAAATAATTGAAGAGGAGGAAATACTTCCTAACTCATACTATGAGGTCAACATAACCTTGATGCCAAAGCCAACCAAAAGCACTATAAGGAAAGAAAACTGTAGACCAATATAATTTGTGAAAATCCTTCACAAAACACTAGGAAACAGAATCCAGCAGCATATTAAAAAACTATATACAGCATGACCAAGTTTGACATATTCCTATAATGCAAGGATGGTTTAACATCATACAAAAAACAATCGATATATCACATTAACAAGATGAAGGAAAAAAACACACAAACATCTGACTTGAGTTAGAAGAAAAATCTAATAAAATCCAATACCCTTTATGTTAAAAAATACTCAACAGAGTTAGAATAGAAGGAAAGTACTTCTACATAATAAAAGCCATACATGAAAAACCCACAACAAACATAATATGGTGAAACACAGAAAGCTTTTCTTTTAAGATCAGGAACAAGACAACCATGCCCACATTCACCATGTCTATTGAACATAGTACTGGAAGTTCTAACCAGAGTAATTAGGCAAGAAAAAGAAATAAAATCATCCTGATTGGAAAGGTAAGAATAAAATTATCTGGTTTCAAATGATATGACCTTAAAATTAAAAAAGAGTTAGAATAAATGAGTTTAGCAAAGTAGATATAATGTCAACACTCAAAAATCAGTTGCATTTCTATACAAAAACAATGAACAATCTGAAAAGAAAAAAAAATTAAAATCCCATTTGCAGCCCTGATTGATGTGGCTTGGTTGGGCATTGTCCCATAAAGCAAAAGGTCACTGGTTCAATTCCTGGTTAGGGGTCAGGGTATATGCCTCGATTGTGGGTTCAGTCCCTGTTCAGGGCATGTGTGAGAGGCAACTGATTGATGTTTCTCTCTAACATTAATATTTCTCTCCTCTTTCTCCCTCTCTTCTCCTCTCTCTAAAAATAAATAAATAGAATCTTTTTAAAAATCCCATTTACAATAGCATCAAAAAGAATAAAATACTTTGAAATTAATTAAGGAAATAAAGACCTGTATACCTAAAACTATAAAACATGGCTGAAAGAAATTAAGAGGATATAAATAAAGGGAAAAATATTTCACATTCATAGATTGAAAGCCTTAATATAGTTAAAATATTACCAAAAGTGATCTACAGATTCAATGCAATGCTTATCAATATCACAATGACATTTTTACAAAACCAAAAATCTATCCAAATATTCACATGGAACCTCAAAGGACCCTGAGGAGCCAAACAATCTTGAAAAAGAAGAAAACTTGAGTACTCACACTTTCTGATTTTAAAGCCTACTACAAAATCACAGTTATTAAAACAGTGTGGTATTGGCATAAAGACAGACACATAGACCAATGAAACAAAATAGAGAAGCTAGAAATAAACCCTCATGCACACAGTCAACTGAGTTCTACAAGAGTGCCAAGACCATTTAATGGGGAAAGGACAGTCTTTTCAATAGATAGTGCTGGGAAAACTGTATATCCACATACAAAAGAATGAAGTTTGACTATTACCTAGCACCATATACAAAAATTAATTCAAAACGGATCAAGGACCTAAATGTAAGACTTAACACAATGAAAATTTTAGAGAAAAATAGGACAAAATCTTCAAGACATTGAATTTGGCAATGATTTATTGGGTATGACACCAAATACATAGGCAACAGAAGAAAAAATATGAATGGAACTTAATAAAAAATTAAATTTAATGTATCAAGAGACATTATACACAGTAAAAAAGCCACACATAGAATGGGAAAAAAAAATATATGTAAATAATATATATCATAAGAGATTAATATCTGAGACGGATACTGGCCAGCAGTATCCATCACTGCAGATGCTCCTCAAAACATGAGAAAAATATACACACAGACAACCAAGTCCTGTGAGGAAATAGGGATGAAACAGCCACTCTCTCTAGTGGAGAGCGCCCTGTTTTCCCACCCAAGTAGGCTTTTATTAAGAATACAGTTACAGTTTGTAGATTACAGTCTGGCAGGGAAGATCAAACAAGTAGGTAATTTTCAAAGAGGCTGACAGAACTCCCACAGGGATTCTGGGCTGAGATTTTGGGCTTTATCACTTAAAAAGACTACAGAATCTAAAAGGCTAGTCTCGTTTCCTGCCCATGCCTTAATATTCTAATTCAGTAGCATCCTCCAGCAAGCAGATCCCACAGGATCTTGCATATTCTATGTCCCAGGCCTGATTACCCCAGGGGTCCACTGACTCTGGTCTGGACTGCACCGCCTCTGTTATTTCTGCAGGCCTGAGTCAGGCAGAGGAGACAAAGGCAGCCAGGAGACTTGGATTTCTCACAACTAAGAACAAGGACTCAGGCTTTGACAAAGCCAAGGGGGCAGGGGTTGATGTCGATCACCTCTTCATTTCCACAGCCCCCCAAGTCCTTCCCTGAGGCCTCCACATGATCATGCCTGTCTTAAGTGATTCCCCTTTTGGGAAATATTACCCATCACTGGCTAACTGATCAAGCATTGGAGGCCAGGCACAGAATAGGCAGTGTTCATGCCAGGGAAATAAGTTTTGTCTCCTTAGTGGCTCCTGGTTCGAAGGTCTCTCACTCAGCCTAAGTCTCAGGGGGTTATGGCTTCCTGAGACCAGGCAGGGCAGACCCCAACAAATATACAGAATATAGAGAGAATTCCTAAAACTCAAGAACAAAAATACCCAATTCAATGATGGGCAAAGGAGTTGAATAGAATTTCTCCAAAGATATATAAATAGCCAATAAGCACGTGAAAAGATTCTCAACATCACAGATCATTAGGGAAATGCAAATCAAAACTGCAGTGAGATACCACCTCACATCCATTGGAATGACTACATGAAAGAGAAAACAATGAGTTGACAAGGATGTGGAAAAATTGGTGCACTTGTGCACCATTGGTGAGAATGTAAAATGATACAGCTGCTATGGAAACCATATAGAGATTCTTTCAAAATTTAAATATAGAATTATCATAATACCCACTAATTCCGCTTCTGGTTACATATAAAAAAAGCTGAAAGTAGGATCTTGAAGATATGTTTGTACACTCATTCACAGCAGCATTATCCTCAATATGTAAAACATAGAAACAATCCAAGTATCCACCAACTGATGAATGCATACGCATAATGTGGCCTTAAAAATGAAGGAAATTCTTCAATAATGCAACAACATGGATGAACCTTCGGGACATTGTACTAAATGAAATACACGAGTCACAAAAAGATGAAACTGTATGATTCCAATTATATAAGATGCTTAGAGTAATCAAAATCACAAAGGCAGAAAATATATGGTCTAGGAAGAAGAGAAAATGGAGTATAGACTTTCAGATTTACAAGATGAAAGAGTTAGGGGATGGATGGTGGTAACGGCTACACAACAATGTGAATGTATTTAATTGTACTGAACTGAACACTTAAAAATGGTTAATATGGTAACTTTTAAGTTGATTTTTAGAGAGAGAGAGAGGAAGGGTGGGGAGAGAGAGATAGAGAAACATTGATTTGTTGTTCCACTTATTTATGCATTCATTGGATGCTTCTTGTGTGTACTCTAATTGGAGATGGATACCACAACCTTGGTGTATTAGGATGATGTTCCAAACAATTGAGCTACTGGGCCAGGGCCAAGATGGTAATTTAAAAAAATTTATTGAGTAACATCAGTTAATAACATTATACAAATTTCAGGTGTACAACTTTATAATACATTTATATACTCCATTGTATGCTTACCACCCCAAGTCTAGTCTCCCTCCATTGCCATATAATTGACTACCTCTGTGATCTTTGTCCTCCCCCCACTCTGCTTCCCCTCTGGTAATCATCATTCTGTTGTCTGTATCTATGAGTTTGTTTGTCTTATTTGTTCGTTTGTTTTTGTTTTATATCTCACATGTGAATGAAACCATACATTTCTTCTCCTTTTCTATCTGTCTTAGTTCAATTAGCATAATACCATGATACTCTCAAGATTCATCCATGTTTTCACAAATGACATTGTTTCATTTTTTATGGCTAAGTAGTAGTTCTTTGTGTATATATGTATGTATGTATGTGTGTGTATATATGCCATATCTTCTTTATCTAGTAATCAAGGTGGTAAATTTTATGTTACATAAAATAAAAAAAAGAAAAAAGGAACTACATGAAGTTAACATGAAGCAAAGCTGCAACCCGGATCTCAATTTGTATCCTGTCTGGGTGTTTTGGCATTACAGAAACCCATCTGGGGACTTGGTGAGTTTAAAAATAAAATGTGGACACTTGTAGAAAAGTTCACAATGTATGGGTGGCAAAAGCAGCCCAAATGCTTCCCTGCCACTTGAAAGGATACCTTATGTTGAGTGAAATAAATTGAATGATAGCTCCTTAAAATATATGTCTGTGTCTTATTCCCTGGAACTTGTGATTATGATTGTGTAGGTTTTCATGTATATAATTAAGTCAAAAATATTTATTTGATATCATCCTGGATTAGTCAGGTGGGTTCTACATCTAATGACAAATCTTTTTCTAAGAAGAAAAGACACAGACATAGAAGAAGAGAGACCATGTGAAGACACAGACAAGGATTGGAGTGAGTATCAAAAGTCAAGGAATGCAGACAGCCACCACAAATTGAAAGACAAAGAAACTATGCCCAAAGTTAGCCAAGGGAAGGAAATAACAAAGATCAGAGAAGAAACCATAAGGTAACAGCTCCTTGAAATTGGTCTTGGCAATTTTTTTTTAATGTGACACCAACAGCACAAGTAATAAAGAAAAATGAAAAAGTTGGACTATATCAAACTAGAAAATTGTACAGCAAAGAAACAATCCACAAAATGAAAAGCAAAAGGAAACCAATAGAGTGGGAGAAATATTTGTAAGCAATCTAATTAGGGGTTAATACCCAAAATATATAAGAAATTCATACAACCTAATAGCAACCCTCCTTCATAATAGCCCAACAAAAATGGACATAGGGCCTAAATACACAGTTTCCCACAGAACACACACAAATGGCTGACAGGCATATGAAAAGATACTCAAAAGCACTAATCATCAGTGAAATGCAAGTCAAAACCACAGTTATATATGACCTCACTTCTGTTAGAATGACTATCATAAAAAAAAAACAACTTAAGTTGAGAAGAGAACCCCCTTATACACTGTTGTTGGAAATGTAAATTGGTATAGCCATTATAGAAAACAGTATTCTGTTTAAAATATGCTTAAAATATAAAAGAGAACTAAGATATGACCCAGCAATCCCACTTGTGGATATACATTCAAATGAAATGAAATCACTATCTTGAAGAGATATCTGCACTCCCATATTCACTGTAGCATTATTCACAACAGATATGAAAATATTAATGGCCACCAACAGATAAATGGATTAAAAAGATGTTAGATTTTATAATTATACATATATACATATATAAAAATTTAGCCTTGAGGAGGAAGGGAATCCTGCTTTCTGTCACAACAAAATGGACCTTCAGAGCATTAAGGTAAGTGAACTCAGAAAAAGAAAGACAAATATTTTATGATATGGTATCACTTACATGGGGAATGTTTAAAAAGCTGAACTCATAAAAACAGAGTAGAGTGGTGGCTACCAGGGGCCAGGGAAAACGGGGAGATATTGGTCAACAGTACAAACTTCCAGTTATAAGATGAATTTAAGTTCTGAGGATCTAATGTACAACATTGTGATTACAGTTAATTATACTGGACTATATACTTGAAAGCTGCTGAGAGAATAGTAGATCTTAAATGTTCAAACCACAAACACAAAAATGTAAATATGTGAGGGAATGAAAGTATTAATTAATCTTCCTTTGGTAATCATTTTGCAATATATACATATATCAAATTGTCACAAAGTAGACCTTAAACATACACAATGTTGTATGTTAATTATCTCCCAATAATGGTGAAAAAATCAAAACAAAACAGCAGCCCACTTGATTTTACCACACAACAAATTGTGCATGAGGAGGCATTGCCAACTCTTGGCACTTCCCATACTCTTTCATATGTGCACACAATCCAATTGTACCCCAAGTAACAACCTCAACTCTCATGTTAAATATACAAACAAAACCATTCTACATATCTCCAGAACACATCTCAAAATATTCAGTCTTTCATATACACTAAACATACATACAGCAGCTACTTGCAACCTGAATACACATACAAACCACATCATACTACATAGATATTTACAAACAAAATCTGCTCATCCAGAATACTTATGTCACACCTACAACAATATATGCACACAAATTACAAGCTTGAATACCAACATATGAGAACAAACACACTACCTACATGTTCACAATAAACATCCTACAGACACATAGTCCATCCCCCAAAATACCCACACATAATCCCTAATATACACATAATTCTACAATTCCTGAACACTCAAGCCAACACACCTGATCTGTTTCCAAATACATACACCCAGCCTCTTCCACCTCTAAGAATACATACCCCTTAACACAATAGCCAAAATATACATGCAGCCATAAAAAAAACCAACTTAACCAAATATATAGAAGACTACCCCACCAACACTGAAAATACATGCATAATCCCTCCAAGTTCATCAACCATTACCATTATTCCAGAGGTGACACAAAGAGGATCCCTGAACCCTTTAACACACACACAAAGCCACAAGGCCCTTTTGCAAACACTCACAAATTACCCATGAATATATATCCCTCATACTCAGATAGATACACACCAAACACAAAAACCAGAATATATATTACCACCACAGTCCCCAAACATTTCCCTCACACAGATACAAAAACCCTAGCATTTGCCAAAGTAAATCATTGAGCCCATTCCTGACAACTCCAAGCCCTATGAATAAACTTAAGTAATTCACCCATGCACTAATGGTTGTACACAAGCTGTATGCACTCCTAAGACATACGGAAACATCTCTAGCACATCATATATAAAAATACACATAAAGCTCTTCCAAATACAAAATTATACATGTTAAACCACCACCCCCTAAATACTCACATAGAACTCACATACCTCCGGTACATACAAATATATCTCTCTCACTGCCTGGTATAAACACATAACCCTATTACTATACCAGTACAGAAATAGTCCCAGATACATACTAACACTCTAATGAAAAACTGTAAACACATATCATAGAAAATAGATATCCAATCTGCTATACTTCTTAAATATGCACACACACAAACTCAATATACATGTTTTTCACCACAAGATCCAAATATACCCACAATTACCCAGGTCACTATAAATATGGAAACATACTACCCTGTACCCACAAATACACATACAGCCTCACACTAGCTGCATATACATAATCCCACACTGAAATAGCCCCACCATCTTCTGGATTACAGATTCATGTAAACCACACAACACCAATAATCTGTACATATATGACATACCACTAATGCAATAAAATAGTAGTGAGACCCTCTCTCAAACACCCAAATACATCCACTTCCTGAAAATCACCATAAAACACATGTAATCATATAGCACATCCTGAACACGTACAAAGGACCGCTCAACATTTTGAAATATGCAGAAACATGACCCAATCAAAAATAATATACACAAGCACTTTTTCCAACATTGCCAATATGCACATACAACTAAATATTCTACCCCACCATTACACACACACAAATTTCCAATATCTGGAAAACACATACACATTCTCAAAGTCCTAAATTACAAATACATAATGCTAATATCTTCAGTATATCTTAATTACATCTCAATCAGTCTAAATAAACCCAATCCCAGCCACTCATAAAAACACACTGGTGACTCCCAGTTACCCTAAATATCTGCATAGACATCACTAACCCACATGTACAAATATACTAATCAGATTCCAAACCCTATAAACACAAAATTAAACATCAAACTAGGATCATTTAAATCCATTTGAAACAGGTTCTTAAATAATGACATGCACAAAACCACCCACTTTCCATGAAGTCCTACAATGCCAAGAGATCCACAAACACATATTGCAACATCACATTTCCAGATACACACAACCACCCACAACTTCTCCATTTCCAAAAACAAGCACAAAACTTCTTAACATCCTTAAATATGCACAGTGAAACCTAACCAAGAACACACTAAAAATATACCCACACAGTACCTTGTCTCCCCCATAATACAAATATAAACCACCTTCAGCCCAAAATGTACCCACACTGGTACATTGGCAAAGGTTTAAAAACTTAAATCAAGTCACTCTAAAGTAACTGGGGATAATGCTTTTGTTCATTTTTGTTGGAATCTTGCATCATCAGCCAACATGTGATCATAATTCCATAGTGACTTGACAACAAACTTCAGATTCTATCAGATTCAGCAAAGTTGCTCAACTCACTAACAAAAACAGTAAAGTTTGAATATAATTTATGGTTGATATTTTTCGTGTTAAGAAGGAAGACATTAGTCAAACTTATGAGGATGTCCATGAAAAGTTTTGCTCATTTCCACTCATTTGCAATGACTTGAGCTACTTCTTGCTGAAGCAGAGAACATGTTCAAATTTGGAAGAACTGCCCCCTTGCTCTTTTATTTTTGGCAGGGGTGAGGGGAGGATGAAAGAAGTCTATCTTCTATGGTGCCATCCTAACTTCTCTGCAAATATCTATTATTAGAAAATTATCTTTTTAAAAAAATCATTAGCAGAACATCCACTTTTGTTATTTGCTGAAAATATCAAAGACAGATGGATCTTAGAGGAAGAGTTGCCAGTTCTTTCTTCTTTTTTTAAATTGAAAATACTGGGAGTGTGGAATATTGGTTCATAAAACCATACAGGTTTAAAGTACACAACAAAATGTCATCTACACACTGTGTCCTAGAACTTGTGTTATTCAGAATTACAGGAGACACAGAATGACACTCAGAGTTATAATAGCATATGCCCATTATAAGACCCATCAATCACTGAACTATCCATGCAGCAGGTTCCCAATGTAAACACTACCAGAAGTGAGCTGTGTGGGGGCATGAACACAGAGCCAGGGCACAAAAAACACACAGTGTAAACAACAAAGAATAAGGGTGACATTTGAGGAGTGAAGAGTCCTCATGTCACTTACCTCCTTGTTTACATAAGACTCTGGAGGCCACAATGCTATGCTCTGTGCCCAGCCAGGATGGACTTTGTGGACCCTCCTGGTTAGCACATGAATGCCTATTAGAGACAACTGTAGCAATGGATGCTGGGAGCCACTGCAGGACACTCACCTCAGCGATTTTGTTCATGCGACCTAGCAAGAAGCACCCAGAGAATGGGCCCAGGCTGTCCCTGCAGGAAATGAAAGAAATGGAGGGTGGGCTCTCCCTGTGAAGCTTCTCAGACAAGTCTTCCTCAGGAACCTCCATAGCTATAGGGTAAGTGGAGACAGTCTAGCTTCCTCACCCAGGAAGTAACTAAGGAAAACAGTGTTCCCTTAGCCTTGGAGGGGCCTAATAAATAGTGTTCTCATAGCCTCGAGACTGGGTCCGATAAACTGTTCTTATAACATGAGGTGGGCTCATATGTGCAGAATTATGTTATGTGATGTTCTGGCTGTTTTCCAGCTTTGTTGCCCTGAGGTACCTAAATAGGTAGGGACTCCCTGCTGGAACAATGATGAGAGACACACAAGGGGGCAGGTGCCATGATGGGTGTAATGCTGAGGAGCAAGGACCATGACATGTGCTACACAGAGACATGCAGATAGACACACAGCTTGCAGTGGGTGTGACTCGCCCACCCATGAATAAAGGCATGTCAGGCATCCCAACTTCTCTGTGAATATTGTTCCATCTATGTGAATACCATAGACCTGCCTGGCCTTGGAGGGTCGCCACACAATGACCCTCCCTCCTTCAAACCAGCACCATGCTAAATGAGCACTTATGATTTTAAAATTACAAACATTCAATCCATGTGCTTAGCTACACCCTCGTAAAAGACTTTTGGGAGGTCTTTCTAAGGCACATATACTCAAATTGGGGCAAGTGCCTTTAGCCTTTTGGAATTACATTTCTATGGTTTCTAAAAATAGTGGGTCCTGACTTCCAGTCAAGATGGTGGAATAAGTAAACATGGATTGCCTCCTTGCACAGCCACATCAAAATTACAACTAAATTATAGAATAACCGTAACTCAGAACCATCAGAAGTCAAGTTGAATGGAAGTCTAGCAACTATGGAATTAAAGAAACCACATCCATCCAGTCTGGTAGGAAGGGTGGCCAGAGATGCTAAATGCGTTGGCTCCACATCCACATGGGGTAAGTAAAAATCAGGGAGGGATATCTCAGGAGTGGAGTCATAGCCTCATACCAGGCAGCCCAGCCCAGGGTTCCAGTGCCAGCAAGATAAATCCACATAACTTCTGGCTTCAAAAATCAGTGGGGATTGAGTAAGTGGAAGAAATTTTTGGAATCCCAAGCATTTCCTCTTAAAGAACCCACACATGGACTTACTCAGATTCACTCTCTCTGAGCTCTAGCACTGGTATAGCAACTTGAAATGCACCAGTGGCATACAGGGAGGAACTGAAGTATCTGGCATCAAGGCAGGAGATGTGGGCCAGCTTTTTCCCAGACAGAAAGGTGGGCAGAGGCCTAGGTCCCTTTTCTGAGCCCTTGCCCCACAAAGCCGCAGGGCTGGCAGGTGGGTGCCATATCTGGAACTCCATCAACCTGGCTAACATTGTTTGCTCCATGCTGGAGATCCCCTGAGACTCTGTCCAACCTAACTTTCAGGCATAGCTACTGTTAACTGTGACTTTTCCATATGACTGCCTGCTTTGGCTCATTCTTCACAACTTCCTAAAGCCTATCAAACCAGCAACAGCCATCTCTGTAAGCTCCTAAGCCCTGTACCTCTTGCTATTTGGTCCCAGGCCCAGCACCAGCAGTGGCTAGCCTAGATTCACATCTTTGCTTTACTTGGGAATCTACAAACCCAGCACAAATAGCAGCCATATCAAATTATTTTATAACTTAGACAGGGAGGCCCTGGGCAAAACACAGGTGGGAGCTCACATTGACCTGTACCATCTGAGAAACTCAGGGCCTGCACATTGCAGTGGACAGCTACAGACCATGTTGGAGGACCACAACTATGCCCCTGCACAGCTGATCCTCCATGGAGAGTGGAGGTTGATGGTCAGTGGCCACAGCCAGTTCTTCAGCTGAGTGGTCTGGGTAAATCCCTCCCATTGTCCTGCCAACAACCACCAGATATCAACTACAAGAAGAGGGTGTACTCAGCCCACACGAAGGGTACACCTTGAGTACCCAGCTTGGATGAAAAGGGAGGCTGTGCCACTGGACATTATAGGACACGTACTATATATTAGGCTATACTTCTAAGACATAGAATTAAAGCAGCTCTACCTAATACATAGAAACAAACACAGGGAGGCTACCAAAATGAGGACACAAAGAAACGTGGCCCAAATGAAAAAACAGGTCAAAACTCCAGAAGAAGAGCTAAATGAAATGGAGATAAGCAATCTATCAGATGCAGGGTTCAAAATACTGGTTATACAGATGCTCAAGAAACTTAGTAAGGACCTCCATAACATAGAAAAGATCCAGTCAGAAACTAAGGATACACTAAGTGAAATAAAAAACAATTTACAGGGAAACAACAGCAGAGTGGATGAAGCCAAGAATAAAATTAATGATTTTGAACACAAGGAAGAAAAAAAGCCAATCAGAGCAATAAGAAGAAACAAGAATTCAAAATATATGAAGATAATGTAACCAGCTTCTGGGACAACTTTAAGTGTTCCAGCATTTGCATCATAGAGATTCTAGAAGGAGAAAAGAAAGAGCAAGAAATTGGAAACCTATTTGAAAAAATAATGAGAGAAAACTTTCCTAAATTGTGAAGGAAATAGACATGCAAGTCCAGGAAGCACAGAAAATCTCAAACAAAATGAATGTAAAAAGGCCCACTCCAAGACACATCATAACCAAAATGCCAAAGGTTAAAGATAGAGAGAGAATCTTAAAAGCAGCAAGAGAAAACCAATTAATTACTTACAGGAGTGTTCCCATAAGATTGTTAGCTGACTTCTCAAAATAAACTTTGCAGGCTAGAAGGGTTTGGCAAGGAATGTCTAAAGTCGTGAGAAGCAGGGACCTACAGCCAAGATTGCTCGACCCAGCAAAGAGATCATTTAGAATCAAAGGGCAGAAAAAGAGCTTCCCAGGCAAGAAAAAACTAAAGGAGTTCATTGTTACCAAACCAGTATTATATGAAATGTTAAAAGGACTTGCTTAAAAAGATCAAAACTATGAACAATAAAATGGCAAAAAATACAAATCTATCAACAATTGAGTCTAAAAAGAACAAACTAAGCAAACAAGAATGGAGACAGAATCATGAATAAAGAGAGCATTTTGTTGGTTGCCAGATGGGAGGGTTGTATATAGAAATGGGGATTAAAAAGTACAAATAGGTAGTTACAGAATAGCCATGGGGATGCAAATTACAGTACAGGAAATGAAGTAGCCAATGAACTTATAGGCATGACCCATGGACATGAACAATAGTGAGGGGATTTCCTGAGGGAATGGGGGGTGCTGGGTGGAGGGATGCAAAGAGGGGAAAATTGGGAAAACTTTAATAGCATAATCAATAAAATATAATTTTAAAAAATAAAAAATAAAAATAGTGGGTCCTTTCTCCTAACAAGTCTGGATGTTCCATTAAACAATTCTGGCAAAGAAATTTAGACCTTTGAAACAATCCAAGAGATACTTTCACCTGACTGCATTCCTAGAGTTTTTCCAAACACATTTACTGTTCTAGAATATTTTTCTTAGTGTATTTATTTTTATGGGGAGATTTTTCAATAAATGTTGATTCACAGGTGTTTCTATTGCAAGGTGGTTGTTATAACATTGATCAAGACTTGACAGTCTGAGCTAATATCTGTTGACATAGTAAGTAGCATGGGAAAAATTTCACCCTCCCCGCCCCATTTTTTGCATTCTATTGAAGAATTTCATTTGACGATAAAACATATATGTAGTAGAAAAATAAATTTACTGACTTGAGTTTATTATACTTTCCAGAGAAACTGAAATTATCCAATCCTCTTTCTGGTCATTTGCAATAGAGGAAAGAAGTAGGAGAGAGACTCATCACTGCATTCTTCCATATTGCACAATTTGACTGTGAACTATGCAAAGACATACTTCTTTAAAATGTTACATCAAAATCATTCAAAGGGTAAAAACTTAAATATTGAACAACACAACACTCTAAGAAAAAAAGTGGTAATTTTTTTTGTCTTGTTCATGTAGGCTACAGGGTCTTGACCTGATGGACTGGAGAAAAGAGAATCATCAATAAGTCTGTGCTGGCTGCAGTCTGCAGAGCTTCCAACACTGGATGGCACTTGGGGCCATAGGAACTCGAGCTAAAGAATGATGTGCACACAGTAACCAGACATGCTGGGTCTGCTGAGTCAATCCTAATTTAAAACACTAGGTTCTGTGTGGCCAAAAGTAGCCATTATTTTTTTTAGGATATACGTTCTGAATGTTGTTCAGAAAGTGTAGCCTGTGTTAAAATAAGCCAAGAGCTAGGCAGGAAGCTGTTTGAGGTATCCAAAACTAGGTTGATCAATCCAGAACTGAAATAAAGCACACATCAAGCAAAAGCCTTTGTGCTGTGAATTTAAAACAACTCAATGTATAAATTGCCTAAGGAGACCCACACAAATTGCCCCTAAAATTTGAATTGGTTTCTGTGTATCTGCCAGAGCCCTCCATAGAGTGTCTCCACACCCTCGCCCACCCAATCCCACCTGCACTCTGTCCCTCTCTCACTTCAGAATGTCTGGAATCCTATATTCTGCCATTTAAATTCAAACTCTTCCCTCCTTCATTTGCATGTTGAACATCTGTTGGAGCGAATCACTCTCTGGGTCCTGGACTTGAATTTTCTCATTTTGTTGAGGCTACTAGACAGTGGTGGTCAGTGCCTGAGCCTGCAGGATGACTTCAGCGACAGGTAATCCTATAGATTGGAGGGGGGTTTGTGTTACAGACTGAGCTGTCCTTCAAAATTTGGGATTAAAATGTGACACTTTCACTGAGAAAACATCATTTAGACTCAAGTAGAGGAAGAAGAAATCACTGGACCTCCAAGGACCTGTCTCCCGGGGGGGTGGGAGCCAATGGAAACCTGTGACAGCACTGGCTCCTAAGAGGTGGATCAAGATAACTCGGGAAAATGCCTGGGTGTGGAGAAAGGACAGCAGCAGGCACACAGATTCTTTCTAGAGGGGAGACAAGCCACTTTGTGATGTGTGTGTAGGGAGTAGTGGGTTGTGTCATGGTGGTGGCACACAGAGGGTCACAGAAAAGCCTAGTCCTGTGTCCTGGTCTTCAGGCACTTGTAGCTTGCTCCACAATATCTTTAGGGATTTGAACTGACTATATGAAAGCTAATGGTGGCAGTGAGAAGAGGTGGTCTTAGCCAGAAAATTGTCCAGTGGGGCTCTCTGTGGCCAAGTCCACAATATAATGTTCTCCCTGAGGTACTGGAAAAATATTAATAAGCAAAATGGATTTCCTAAGTGGTTAGATTGTGGTTTTCCTCATGCTGCTGTAGTTCACACTCCAGCAGGGACCAACCTAACTATTTATGACTTTTCAGTCTCTTCCCCAGAATATAATTATATAGGTTATATTCTTAATAGTACCAGATTCCAAGTTAATGGCTCAAGGTGAATCTCTTGGATGCTGGTTTACTCCCGGATGGGTAGGCACCATATATCAGAGTATTTCTCCTCATCATAATAGAACTGCTCTATATCCAGATCTCTATAGACTCCTTACTGCTACCAATATAATTTTATTCTATAAGCCAACCAAAAACACTCCAAAAATCTTTGTGTTCCGTGCTTGTGTAAATACTCCTCATGCTATACTTGTAGGAAACCCTAACATTACCATGTTAGGAAAGTCATTTCATATCACCTGTAACAATTGTATATTAACTAACTATCAATTCTGGATTGCCTAAGAATCAAACTACTTTTCTCATAATCCATCAACCTCCTCATATACTCCTCCCAGTTTTATTAGATGGTGAATGGTTTGATGATCCAGGCCTATATATACTGCAAAAATTTGATGCACCAATTAGACCCAAGCATTTTTTTTGCCACATTGATTTTAGGAATCACTGCATTAATAAGCATCATTACTTCTCTTGCATTATCTACTACTGCCTTAGTTCAGGAAGTTCATACTGCTAATCATGCTAATGAACTATCTCATAATATTTCCTTAGCTTTAACTATTCAAGAAAAATTAGATAAGAAACTAGAAATAAGAATTAATGCTCTAGAAGACACTGTAATATACTTAGGCAATCAAACCCAAAATATTAAAACCCAAATGACCACAAAATGCCATGCTCAATTGAAGTGGATCTGTGTAACCCCCTACCCTTATGACAATAATTCAAATCCGTGGGACAAAGTTAAGACTCATTTACAAGGAATTTGGTATGATACTGATATAGGCCCTGACATCCAAGCCCTACAGACTAAGATCAAAGATTTAAGCCATGCCCATCTAACCTCCCCTTTTAATGATAATATAGCTAAAAATATTCTAACTTCTATTCAAAATTCTGTTAACCCTACTATGTGGTGGTCTAATTTAATTCATATAGGAATTACTGCAATAATTAAAATTATTGTTATTTTTATTTTTCCAGTCCTTTTCAGAATAATCCTCGCATCAATCAGAAGCGTCGGCACTCACACTGTAATCAAAACAGCCTGGTACTGGCATAAAAACAGGCACATAGACCAATGGAACAGAATAGAGAGCCCAGAAATAAACCCAAGTCTCTATGGTCAATTAATATCTGACAAAGGAGGCAGCAACATAAAATGGAGTAAAAATAGCCTCTTCAACAAATGGTGTTGGGAGAACTGGATAGCCACGTGCAAAAAAATGAAACTTGAGCACCAACTTACACCATATACAAAAATAAATTCAAGGTGGATAAAAGACTTAAATATAAAACGTGACACCATTAAAGTCCTAGAGGAGAATGTAGGTAGGAAAATCTCAGATATTTCACGAAGAAACTTGTTTACTGACTTGTCCCCTAGAGCAAGGGACATAAAGGAAAGAATAAACAAATGGGACCTCATCAAAATTAAAAGCTTCTGCACAGCTAAGCTAAAGAAAACAGTATCAAAATTAAAAGAGAACCAACTGTATGGGAAAACATATTAGCCAATGATACCTCAGACAAGGGTTTAATCTCCAAAATATATAAAGAACTTACAAGACTGCACTCTAAGAAGACAAGGAATCCAATTAAAAAGTGGGCAAAGGACTTGAACAGACCCTTCTCCAAGGAGGACATACAGAGGATCCAAAGACACATGAAACGATGTTCAATATCGCTAGCTATCAGAGAGATGCAAATTAAAACCACAATGAGATACCACTTCACACCAGTCAGAATGGCCATGATAAACAAAGCAACAAACAACAAGTGTTGGAGAGGTTGTGGAGAAAAGGGATCCCTAGTGCACTGTTGGTGGGACTGCAGACTGGTACAACCACTATGGAAAGCAGTATGGAACTTCCTCAGAAAACTAAAAATGGATCTGCCTTTTGACCCTGTGATTCCACTGCTGGGACTCTATCCTAAGAATACTAAAACACCAATTCAAAAGAACCTATGCATCCCAATGTTCATAGCAGCACAATTTACAATAGCTAGATGCTGGAAGCAACCAAGATGCCCATCAGTAAATGAATGGATCAAAAAACTGTGGGACATTTACGCAATGGAATTCTATGCAGCAGAAAGAAAGAAGCTCCTACCCTTTGCAACAGCTTGGATGGAGTTGGAAAACATTATGCTAAGGGAAACAAGCCAGGCCGTGAAAGACAAATACCATATGATCTCACCTTTAACAGGAACCTAAATAACAAAATAAAGAAACAAGCAAAGTATAACCAAAGACACTGAAATAGAGGACAGGCTGACAGTGCCCACAGAAGAGAGTAGAGGGAATTTCAGGGGACAGTGGGAAGGGTTCACAGGAACAAACTTAAAGGACACATGGTCAAAAATTAAGGGGAGGGTGGTAATGGGAGGGAAGTGGGGAGGGGTGGGAGGGGGAGCTGGATTGGGAGTAAAAAGGAGAAAACTTTATTTGAACAATGATTAAAATAAAATTAAAAAAAAAAAGAAGCGTCGGCACTCAACTCAAGATTCTCAAATTAAAAATTAAAGGGGGAAATGCCACGTCCTCTTCCAACCATGTTTGACAAGGTCCGAACTTGGAAGAAGGAATTCAAGGAATCCATCTTCCTGGAAGAGAACATGGCATACAAAGGGGGGCGGTAATTTTCCTGGGGGTTGCTCTTAATAACTTCCTTGCTGATATTAATCATGGTCTTACTTTGTACCCTGATTCCCATAAGAACAGTCCATGAGGAGAAAGAGGCTCGAAGTGAGTCAATGATTAACTTTGAGGGAAATTCTGAAGAAACAACTAGTTCTCCATAGACTATTGAATCATGCCCAAATTGTTTAAACAAGGTGTTTATAAACCTGAGTAAGAAATTATCCCCGATTGTTCCCATAAAAGAATTCATGAATCAGTTACAACAGGCTGAATTATTGGCAGATTCTCTCACACCTGTTCCTTATCCACAGATACAAAAGGTCTTCCAAGAAAACAAGAAAAAACTATATAGACCCCTACCCACAGCCCAGGGATACCCTTGGGTAGCATATTGGATTAATGGCAAATTATAGTATCACCCAAGAGGAGCTAATAGTCTCCAGAGGGTTCCAGATCTCCCATTGCCTTATACAGGAGCATATAATGAGGATGGCATTAGAATGGTCAATAAGGATGAAGTCTAAGTGCCTTATAATGGTCTAAATTTCATGGAAAGTTTAGCTCGAAGCAGACCTCCCTGGTGTTTATTAACTAAGGAACAAAAAAGGTCACTACTCCGCCAGCTTGTCAAAGAATTTTGCCCACATTTCCCCCTATCATGCAGAAGCTACAAAAAAGAACTCTTTTAACTATCCAAACAAAAATAGAATATGACCTGAGAAAGTCAAGAATGGCCTGTACCCTACAAAATTTAATAAAATTGTCTATCACCTTTTAGGTCAAAAGGTTTATTGTAGCTGGATTTCCTGTCTATCTCTCCTTACATGTTTGTTTTGGTGATCAAAAGGTGGTGGGATTGTTAGATACCTGTATTTCAGGTTTATCAATTCGCACAATTCCAATGAAGTTGTACAAAATAATTTCTTGACCAGAGAACAAAATCCCCTCTAATGAAACAGCCCCTGAATATCTAAAAGTTGTTGGAGTAACAGCCCCTCCTTTACCTTGAATAGGAATATATATCAATTAGAATTAGACAGGCAAAGAAATAAGAAAAGCTGGCTAGCTATTACAAACTAAGCACATAGAAACAATTACCAGGGAGTCAGAGTCCATAGTACATAGAGAAACATTTTAGACAGAAAAGATAGATAGCTAAATTAGACATTACAAAGGCCTTATAATAAATTTTCCTATAACCTCTACTCGATCTAGCGTATCCTTTTTCTGGTAACTTTAATAAACAATAAGACATTCAAACTCTGTACATACAGCTATTTCTAATTGTCTAATTTAAAAGGTCACTAGACTAGCGTGACCTGATATTCAGGTAGAAAATTTCCTGCTTCGCCTAACCGCAAACGTTAATCACTACCAAAAATGAAAATATAAAAACCTGCTTGTACTTGCAATAAACGGAACAGAGCTTCACCGTCCTTTGAGTCGTGTTGTCGTCTGTCTCCCATCGCCAATGCCTTACCCACCTTTCAGGAACCCCTGGACCCAGCTGCGGCTGGACCGCAGCACTGAGGGCTAGTCTGGAAGGTACCATCGCAGCCCAGAGCTTCTTCACTCCTCCCACCCAGAGTTCCTTCTCCTCAATCCAGGGAACTATTTGTTGTCTTGGATTCTACACAGGCAGGGCAGCTGGGTAACTTCCACAAAGGTGGGGCTTGGTTCCCTGACTTGTCCTGAATTGTTCTCTCTGTGTGGCAACTCTGTTCTTCAGACCTATGTTTTCTAGTCATGTAACTCAGGGTGCACACTGACCTGCCTTTTGACTTTGAGGTGAGGGGTTTGCTCACAGTCCATATCACTGCATAATGAACATAAAACAGACATGGAGCATTGCTGGGGACCACTCTGTGTGGTTTCTGAGAACCATAGCCCCGTGAGAGCAAGCCCTGAAAGGGGTTAGTAAGTCTCCCTGGAAAGCCAGGGACTGGTAATGCAGGTGGCAGACGTGACCCAACTCTAACACCGAGGGTTCTCGTGGGAATCAGGCCTGAAATGTACATTGAATCCTTTGAAGCTTGCTCTGCTTTGTTTTGTGTAGCCCTAGTGATATAAACATGATGTTTATGTTAAAGTCATAAGGAGTAAACTTCTCATCTCATGAAACACATCTTAAAGACCCTATGGTGTCAACATGACTAGCAGACCCTGACCTATGACAAATCTTTGTGTTCCTTCCATTGTTATCTGTAGATAATACTTGTTTTTGTATGACTATAGCCTTTTGACACTGATTGATGTGCTACCCACGTATGATGTATATACCTACACATACCATTCCCAATAAAAGCCATTTGGGAGAAGGGTTTGGGGCATTCTCCACTAGAGGTAATTGCCACCCCCTCTTCCACCAGAACAGCAAGATTGTGCCCAGGATGACTTATTTACCATCTGAGGTGGATGGGAGGATTCTGCTGGATGGAGTTTCATCCCACAGAACATGACTGGTTTTCCTGGGGAACACCTGTGAAAGTGGTTTCCTTTTCAAAGGAGGGAAGGAGAGTAGCACAGAAGCAGGAAGATGATCTTCTGTATCATCAATAAACATCCAAGCATGCCTGTCCTGAGTAATTAGGGGCACACGGCGTGTAGCTTGTTCTCCTAGGTTATGCATAAATTCCTTTGAACAGGGATGTGTTCCAGACAACGTTGTCCCACTGACACCTGGCTCACACCTGGTTCTTACTGTGTCTTCACTTTCCATTGCTGGGAGTTGGAGGGGGAAGGACCATTTTCTGCATTCCCACAACCAAAGTTACATGACAAGAGCGATGGAATTTTCTGAAAATCTGAGGGACACAATGCCTACTTCACAGATCCCTCTCCTGGGAACAGAGTTCCTAAGGGTGGTCATTAGTCTGAGTGCTGGAGCCAGCCTGGCAGAACCTGGCCCATGTGAACTGTTTGCTGTTGTTGATTCTGACAAGCATGCACATGCTGGGCTGTTGTGTAAAGGGTAATATCAGGGTTCCTGGTACCTTCTTGTGGACAGATATTACTCAAGTGTTTCTGTATTGTGCAAGTCAAGGAAGGACAGAGTGATTTATATTTAGGAAAAGACTGAAGAGGAGATGGGGCCTGTTCACAAAACCCTTAGGGTATCTAGAACTTACCCTGGAGAAGGTCAATACCACTAGTGTGTCTGCCTAGGGTTGTTTCCCATAGAGCAGATTTCTGCCCAGTGCCGTGTCCTGGGGGACAGCCTCAGAGGCTGGCAGAGTTGGGTGCCAGGGCATCCTTAGGGAGGCTCTCTGAGTCAATGCTGGCTGGCACTATTTCTTCTTGGCAGACAGTGGTCAGGGAGCCTTGGTGAAAGGAGAGCAAGTTCTCCAGTGCAATAATTCTCAACTGGAGGTCAGAGCATGACAGTGACTTGAGGACATTTGCAAACTCTACAGTTAGCCCCATCCAAATGTCCCTCACCTGTTGGACTCACAACTCTGATACCCTGCTGGCTAAAGAGGACTCAGAGTGGTCCAGTCCTATTTGTTGATTCTCCTAATCCATTTACCCCTTTCCTTTGTCTCAACAACACCTGAGGTGCTAAGAGTGGATGTGACTATGAATCCTGGTGCCTCCCTGACTCCTTTCACAACATTGCACTCTCCCTTGTCCACAACTGGCTGTGCACACCAGCCACCTTGGGAGCAGCACCTGCTGCCCTTCATGATCCCATAATTCTCCCCTGGCCATCCCCTGATGCTGCCAGCTTTGCCTAGGACATTTCTGGTGTCAGGAAATGTTGGTCATGGCTCCATTGGGACTGGGGCTTGCAACTCTATGGGTCAAGTCAGGTCAGAAGCAAGGCAACCACAGGCTCCCTCCAGACTTAGACCATTGTCCCAACTCAGGACCCTTTCAACAGGAGTGCTCTAGGGACCCTCTGAGGAGGTTCTGCATGTCTTGCGCTACTATTCTTGGAAGCCTCAGCAGTGGAGAGGATTATGCCTGCCTCAGCTTTGGGGAGCACCCAGGCCAGCCAGGGACATTGGTGTCCTGACCCTCCTTCTCAAGCTCTAGGATCAGCTGCCCACCTGGCCCCTATAGTCCCTCCAGTGAATCCTGGGCCATGGACATGTGTGGCTTTCTGCAAGGTTAGCATGGCCATCGCCAAGTCAAAGGCCTCGCTGATGACTCCTGTAACCTCAACAGTATGTACAAAAACTTGCGACAGTGACAGCACTTCAAGGCCCTGGCCCAGAGGCACCTTCCTGAGTCTTGATGCCAAAGCTCTTTCCCGCTTTCTCATGTGAGTGTTCTGGGCAGGTGCACAGGAGACTTACCTGGGGCTTTCATATAACAGAAAAACATGGGCTGGACATGCAGACTGACCTATCCTGGGTTACTGGAAGGAGGGTCTGAGGGTATTGTCCCAGCTATGGAGTGTGAGTGGATGGTCAGCCTCAAGTCCAGGTTCATGGACTGGAGTGAATGTGCGGCAGTAACAACAGTAGCTGGGAAGGCTTGTCTTTGCGCATATAGATGCCTCCTGCCTCATTGGCTGGCACTCAGTCATGTTGGGTGGGTGATGGGAATATGTGCTGCACAGAGTTGGGTGGGTCAGGTGGGTGGATATCAGGCCATAGACCATGAAGTAGCCCAGTGCTCCAGTCCCTATTCCCCAAGCCCACCACGAGGTTTGAAGAGGGAAGAGGGTGGGCCATGCAGGAATGGCAGTACAAAAGCAACTATGACCACATGAGCTATTATGAAATGGCAGAAAAATGAGCCAGGGTTCTGGGTCTTCATCCCTGCTGGGGGTGGGGTGGGGAGACAGTGTGCTGACTGCAGGGCAGGGTCCAGCTGTGGTGGTGCTCATCAGAGAGGATGTTGTTGGTCAGCATGTGGTCTTCAGAGGCCAGAGGTCCTTCTCCCCTCTGGAAGCCTCTCCCTCACCTTCAGAGCATGGGTTCTTCTGTCCTATCTCCCCCCAGAGCTCCACCCTCCTCTGACCCTGATCCACCGTTGGTTCCACATAAAGGCTCAGGACAGGCTGGGGTGAATGTGCCCAACCCCGCGGGGTCAGACTCCAGCCAGGGGGTTGTGCAGGGAATGTGCTCCACCATCCAGCCTCCTGCTTCCTCAGTGGCCCAGGCCCTGAGAGCAGTAAGGCACTTGTTCCCCATCCCTCCATCAGCCGTTGTCTTTGCTGGGCTCGGGAGGCTTCCTTCTCAGTGCAGCCTGTGCCTCCCTCACCCTCCAGATTCATGGTGTTTGAGGCAGAGGAGGAGATGCATATTCAGGAGTTGCTGTTAATAAAGGGGATGCAGGGGGTACCTCTTCCAGCCCCACCAAGACCTGACTCTCAGGGGCCCCAGATGAGCCAACAGGGGCCTAGGGCAGGCCACTGTCCCCACATTGGTCCTTTTCCTTCAGAGGGGCTTTGGTCTTTTAACCAGAACAGACATGAGAGCCAGGAACTCAGCTGCCCTTTGTCACCATGGGGTCTGAACCTGGTCAACTTTCATAACCCCTTTCCCACCTCCCTGTTAAAAGATCCAACATAAAGTCTGCTCAGAAGCAGGCTAGAATGAGGGTGGGGGCCTTGGAGAATCAGTTGTTCCACATGTCCTCACACATGACTCTTGGATTCTCCTTTCCCCTCACACAATTACATGGCTTCAGGGGTTCCTGACCCGGCCACATCCATGTTAATGCCCCCCAAACACTGCCCTCACTATTCCATGCTTGGGAGGTGGAAGCTTTAGCTCCTCACACTTTCCCCTCTTTCATCTCTGCCCTGGTGCCCATTTCCAGGAAGGATATAACCAGGGTCCAGCAGGACCACAGACACCCAGTGGTACCTGGAGACCAAGTCACCCAATGAGATCCCCCTGAGATCATGAAAGAGTATGTGGACATCATGGATGAACTGCTGGGATTGGCCCACTCTGCCACAGGGCAGCCAAGTGGAGAATGAGAAGATGACAGAAAGTTGTAGAAGGAAGAGGATGAGGCCTACCCAGACTGGGATCTCTTGAGCTACATTCAGGAGCTTTGCTCCCAGGAGGCCTTCATCAGCAAGGTGGGCTAGCTCAGAGCTCCAGGGTCTACAGGACTCCAGAGGGTGGCACTCCAGTACCCAGACCTGGGTTCTGCCCAGGCTGATGGGATTAAGCTCTATTCTTTGTTCCTGAATTGTGTGTATGCCTATGTGTGTGCAAGTATGTATTGTGCATGTTTGGTGGGTATTATCTGTGTGTTTGTGTGGGTGTGCCCTTGTGTTTGTATGTTTATGTGTTGCTCTGTGTATGTAGCTGATGATCATAACAGTGTAAAACACCCACCTTGTGCAAGAGAATGGGGTGAGTCTTTGCTTTTCCACTTTTCCTCCAGGTCCTGCTGACTCACAGGTTACTCCCTATCAAGGGTGCTCACAGTCTTTTCCTTCTGTTTCAGGTGGTAGGGGTCATTCACCACCCCCACCCCAATTCATGGCCCAATTGATGTTCTCAGAAACAACTGGATTTTTTGGACTGAGCTGAGGAGATGCTGGAGCTGGAGGAAGGATTCCCTCCTGTGCCGGTGAGCCAGGGGAGGAAGGAAACTTAGGAAGATGGGAGTAAGATCCCAGGTGAGCCATGGGAAGGATGGACTCCAGGTGAGTTAGAGGAGGGACCAATCCTAGGTGAGTCAGGGAGGGAGGGACTCCAGGGATCAGGGTTGGGGAACCCCAGGTGATCCATGGGAGTAAGCACCCAGATAAACCAGGGCAGGGAGCAACCCAGAATAGGGATGAACATGATTCTGGCCAGCCCACTCCTGCCTGTGGGCATGGCATGCCAAGTGGCCAGCTCTGGTCTGAGTGTGGAACAGGATGATAAGACAGGGAGGACTATAGAAAGAAGAGGGTGATAGGAAGGAGAGGATGGGAACCCAGAAGGGGAAGGAAGGACACAAAACTAGAAATATGGCACAGAAGGACAGCAAGAGACCCACATGTATGTTTTGGATTTGAGTGACAGTGTCACCCCCTGTTTTCCTCCACCCAATGCCATTGTCTCATCACCCATGCCCCCCTCCTCTCATTCACTTGTGCAGGGCCAGTCACTGTCCCCCTCTTCCTCACAGCTGAAAGTGGAGAAGTGACTCCTGGCCTCAAAGGAGGAGGAGGGTATGCAGGCACCCGTGAGTCACCATGCACCCCATTGGACTCAAGTCCTTCTGAGTCTGCAGCCAGCTAAGATGCCTAGAGATGTGTCCATAGCTCCCACCTGGGGGTCAGTGACAAAGCCTGCCCACCAGAGACTGACTTCAAGGAACATCAAAAGCACAGTTGAGCAGATGCCCACCTGTCCAAACCCAAAGTGTTTCTGTCTCTCTGGAACATCAGGAGTACCCACCACTCCAGGTTTCATGCCTCCCTGCTCCTCCTGAGGGTCATGGGAGCACTTACTGTGGCCTGGGACCCAGGGATGCCTCCATTCCCAGAGAGGCCACTCCTATCAGGGAGACTCATGGGACAGTGGGCAGGTCCAGAGACAATGAGGAGGACCTCTCCAGCCTGGCCTTCCTCTGGGCCTCTCCTGAAAGGTTTCCGCTGCCCTCTGGGCTCTCTCTGAGTCCTGTCCCTGCCTCGGACCTTGCCTGCCCTGCAGGTTGGGGACCCTGGGGAACTGTTCTTTCAGAGACTAGTCCTCAGCTGAGCTGCCCCTGCAGCTTCTATGTCTAGAAAGCAGCTCTGGGTAAGGGCCTAGCCCGTGCTGAGAAAACTACCTCTCTCCAGAGCGGACCTCAGTGTCTCTGGAAAGCCAACCTTGGCTGTGGGGCCAGTTTGCTCCTCACAGCCTCAAAAGAGAAAGTGTGACCAGTCTGTCCCAGGGCATTGGAGGAAGCACCACTGCAGCCAGTAGGGAGCAATGGGGTATTCCTTCTGCTGCCAACCCCCCAGGTAGGGCCAGAAGATGTGACCTGGCTGTCCTCTAGAAGAGCCAAGGGCTCCTCCTTATCCCAGGGCTGATCCTAGCTGTTCTACTGACACGGGAGGATGGGAGGCAGGGAGGGAGGACAGGACCATTAGCGTGGGGTAGGTCTAGGAAGGGGTTTGTAGGAGTAGCCCCTCTGGAGCATTGTCTGTCAGTCATGAATAAAAATGGTTTTGTTTGAAAATGTTCTGGAAACTGTTGTCTTCATACTTGGGTCTGCACTGCTCCTTGGAGAGAGGATCTGAGAGGAAAAAGGATGCAGGAGGTCACAGCCACTACGGATCCACAGGTGACACTTTAGTCCCTTCTTCTTGTTTGACAGGGACTACTTCGGACTGCTCCTGGGAGCACACAGCTCTCTAATTTGCAGGGTCCCCTCTCATCACTTTTATTCCTAAGGCCAGACTAGGTGAGGGGCCTACCAAAGCAATGAGACAACAGGGCTGAGCAATTCTCAGCTTTTCTAGGGTTTCTCTTGGCCTCAGAGAACAGGCTGCCTATCTCTGTTTCATTACAGGAGAAGCATCCTCTAGTCTCAGTGGGATGATTGAAAGTAGAGGGAGATGGAGGTAGCGAGGCTGGAATGAGGGGGTGAAAAAGACAGTAATGGTGGCAAGCCTTTTAATAAAGACATGTCAAGCATCCCCACAGCTCCGTGCATTTTTGTCCATCTGCCCGAATCCAGAGTGAACCTGCCAGGCCTTAACAGGCTGCAAGGTGACGATGGCAGTATTCACATGGTAGAGAAAAGGAGGAGCCTCTGGGGTCCCTGGAGGGGTGCCAGGATGGGTGGCCTGATACCAGGATGTGGTACCAGGTTGCCAGTCTTCTGGCATTGTGGACTCCACCGAGGGAGTGGCCCCATGTCAGTGGTGCACCTGACACAGTAGAGCACAGGTGGCAAACACAAGGCCCGTGGGCCAAATCCAGTCCTCCACCTTGTTTTATCTGGCCTGACACCTTGTTTCTACTCTGAGGCAGCACCAAGTTCTTGCTTAACTGTTAACGAGTAGTTACATTTATAGTCCTAAAATTAAATTCAACCCTTTGAAGGCAATCTCGAGGCTGATGTGGTCCCCAGTGAAAACAAGTTTGACACCCTTGCAATAGAGGAAGCCCTGCAGGAGGTTGGAGAGACCCTGGAGCAGCCCACTGCCTGTGCAGCTGTGGAGACTGTGGGCTGGCTGTTTTCTTCAGCTTTGCAAGCTGAGACTGAGGCAGTGTTTCGAGACACAGTGAAACTGCATGAGCTTCAAAGAGGAGAAAAAGCCCTGGGAGCCAGAATCAGTTCCCTGGAAGAAGAGCTGTGAGCAGCGGAGCCACACCAATCTCCCTCCCTGGCTGCAGAGGTCAAGTCGCAGCCTGAGGAAGATGATGTTGATGTGGAACAATGCTCCCAGAAGGCCTGCCCTGCAGTGTTACAGAAAATCAAATCCCAACAACCCAGGGGGATGTCACACCCGGGAACCCTGCGGGTCCGGTTCAGATGGTAGAATATACTACCTATAAACCTTATATGCAGACTGAACTGGTTGATCTCACAAACCAATTTTACCAGTGACTTGGGGAGCCTTTAGGTATGTGGCTCTTGCACCTGTGAGATTAGGGGTGGATAGCAGCATGTGTACTAATGATGAAATGGAAAAGTTAGTGTCCCTCATGACACACCCCTCCCTACACCAGCAGCTGCAGAATAGCCTGAGGCATGGTGGGGGGCAGGGCTCACATTCTTTGATGGTGTGGGTAATGGCAGCTGTCAATACTGTCTGGGCAAATGCAAGTGATGTGCCAGAAATGGTGAGCAAGCGGCAGACGTTCAAGGACTCAGTGCAAATTCTGAGGGAGTTGGGCATGTGCCAGGCTATGTTCAATTCCAATACACAGGGCCTTGATAATGAATGTTTTACAGCTGGAATGTGGGATCTTGTATTCCAGCATGCTCCCCCTGCCTCGTTTGGGTTGTTAATGGCCATTTTAGTGCTGTATGTCGGCCATCCCATAAATGACCTCATGACAATGGTGGCCAGTCTGGGAAAGGTAGAGTCTCACTGCCAGCAAAAAAACTGTTCCTGCAGTCTATCAGAGTTCCTCTGTTCCTCGGTCAAACAGCGCCCTCGTATGGATGATCACAACACAGATGTGGTCAGGTCTTTTAGGGGCTAGAGTCGATCTCACTAAGACTGACAGAAAGCCAAACCTGTATCTATTAGAGCTCTGGAAGCAGCCGTGAGCTGACCAACACTTCTTGTGGTCCTAGAAGAAGAAGAAACTGACGGGGAAATCCGGGGTTGCACCCTGAGAAGCCTATCCAGTCCAGCTGGAAGACCACCTGGCTGTGTCAACCTCCCCAAATTAGGGAGGAAATATCCTTTGGACTTTTGACTAGGAAGGAGGCCAAGGAACCCATCTACAGGGGATGGATGGGAACCAGAGGCTCCATGTTGAATTGTCTATTAATTGGTGCCCTGAAAATATCTAGCGGGTTTCAGCCTTTGTACATATAGGAGCCAAGTGTACCCTCCTACATAGAAATACTGAAAAGTTTCTAGGGCCTGAGGTCTCTATTGATGGTTATGAGGGACAGAATGTGAGAGTAAAGGCTGTACAGTTCTCTTTGTGTATTGGTTGTTCACCTGTCCCCTAAAGTATACTGTTTATGTATCTCTCATTCCTGAGTATATCCTGGGTATTAATGTACTCCAGGGTCTGTGGCTACACATGACCACAGGAGAGTTTCGCCTGCAGGTGCAAGTGGTAAAAGCCATTGTGTGGGGACATGCTGACCATCCCCCTGTGCAATTGCCACTCCCATGATGCGTAAGGTGGTGAAATAATTCTGGTTTCCCAGAAAACATAAGGAAATTATAGCAACTATAAGAGAGTTAGAGAAGATGGAGATAATTAAGGCTGGCCACAGTCCTTTTAACTCTCTTGTGTGGCTACTGAAAAAGCCAGATGGTACATAGAAAATGACAGTTGATTACTCACAGCTCATAAGGTCATTCCTCCCATACATGCAGTGGTCCCTTCTGTGATGGGCTTGATGAACTGGTTAACTAATGAGCTGGGAACTTACAAGTTTGTAGCTGATCTAACAAATGCCTTTTTCTCCATTGACATTGCTCCGGAGAGTCAAGATCAGTTTTCCTTCACGTGGGAGGGCTGACAATGGACCTTTTCAAGTGCCCCCTCAAGGATACTTGCACAGGCTGACTATCTGTTATGGGATTGTGGCAAAAGACACAGATCTAAGTGGCCACAGCCTCTAGAAGTGTGCCTGTTCCACTACACTGATGACATTTTGCTAACCAGTGATTCTCTTGCAGAGTTAAAAAAAGCAGTGACACAAATGCTGCCTCACCTGAAGTCATGTGGCTGGTCAGTCAACAAAGCGAAGCTACAAGGGCTGGAATATATGTAAAATTCTTGGGGGTTGTCTGGTTAGGTAAGACATAAGTCATCCCTGCTGCAGTGACAGATAAAATTCAAGTACATCTGACCTCTGCCACCATGAAACAGCTCCAGACATTTTTGGTCCTATTGGGGTACTGGGAAGAATTTATGCCTCATCTAGCCCAAATTGTTCATCCCTTGTATTCTTTGGTTAAAAAAAAAGAGCAACCTGGGACTGCACCCCAACCTCGGAACAAGCATTGCAAGGAGCAAAGCACATCATTAAGCATGCCCAGGCCTTGCATGTTCTGGATGCTGCTAGACCCTGTGAGCTAGATGTGCATGTGACACAGGAAGGCTTTGGATGGGGTCTGTGACAGTGATCAGAATGGCTACATGAACCCCTGGGTTTCTGGCCCCAAGTATGGAGGGGAGCAGAGGTATAGTACTCCTTGACTGAAAAGCCATTGTCTGAAGTATAGGCTGCCCTGTTGGCCAGAGAGGCGATAACAGGAACTGCCACTGTGACAGGACCACATATCCCACTGCAGGGTGGGTCCAGGACTGGATGGCCAAACCTCATAGTGGGACATCTCAGATGCCCACGTTGGCTAAGTGGGGAGCTTGTCTGCAACAAACAAGTACTCTGTCCACTAGTCCCTTGTGGGCTGAGCTACAGGAAGTGCTAGATCCTGTTTCTTATGTCGATAAGAAATCTACTGCTCCTATCCCTATAGAAGAAATGGAAGCTAGCCCCTTCCACAAAGGGTAGGCACCTATTCCCTCAGATGCATGGTACACTGATGGGTCCAGCAGGGCCAGCCTGCTGTGTGAATGGCTGTGTCAGTCCAACCAGAGATAGACACAATCTGGTTTGACACTGGCATGGGTCAGAGTAGCCAGTGGGTAGAACTGCATGCCACATGGCTCTTGGCTGCTAATGAGGCATCACCTGTGACTATTTGCACATAGTTGGGCAGTGTACCAGGGGCTAACATTATAGATTTATACATGGCATGCAAATAAATAGATAGTTATGTATAGACCATTGCGGGGATAAGCCCTGTGGCAAGATCTCTGGGAAGTGGGCCACCAGAAACAAATCAGTGTATATCATGTGACCAGGCATGCACCCCTAGCCTCCCTTGGAATGATGAGGCTAATACTCTACCCTAGGTGCAGTGGCTGGAAACAGTACCTACCAGCTCATCAGTAAGGGAAGTAGCTCAGTGGCTACACCGTCACCTCTTACATGCTGGACAGAAGACCATGTGGTCCACTAACAAAACTTGGGGGTTACCTGTCACCTTAGCAAGTATAAGAAACTTTCAAGAACTGTATTATCTCCTTTCAAAAGCATCCCCAAAGGCCTATGGTAACTATTGGACAGGTGGTATGGAGATGGGTACTGCTGACCTAGTAATGGGTGGATATTATAGAGGAACCTAGTTCAGAGGAATATAAGTATACTATTACTTGTGTGGACACAGCTACAGGACTTTTAGCTGCTTATCCCACATGGAACCCAGATCAGAAAGCAATAGTTTCTGCTCTGGAAAGATTATGTGCTGCCTATGAGCAACCCTTTATCATTGAAAGTGATCAGGTGATGCATTTTACTGGGGCCTTGATATAACAATGGGCTCAAGACATGCAATTTGACTAAAAGTTCCATGTGGCCTATCATCCCCAAGCTGCTGGAATGATTAAACAGTGCAATGGTCTCTTAAAGTAGGGCCTGCGAACTGTAGCTGCCACCCCTACACTCAGGGATTGGACAAAATGCTTATGGACTGTCCTCCAGACTCTAAATGAGAGGAGTCAGAGGGGGGACCCAGCCCTGGTGCAAGTCCTGTTCCACTGGACTGCTGCTCCAATTCAGCTGCAGGTACAGACTAAGGATGCTTTGCTGAAACCAGGCACGGGAAAACAGGGGAATATTCTCTTGCCTGCTCTGGAGGATCTGGAGTGAGGGTGAACATCCAAGTGGCTACTTGGATGTGGCCTTGGGAAATAAAAGCACCGCCCCCCCCATGCATTGGGTGGCTCTTGTTGCCCCTTGGGGATAAGAGGTGGAGAAAAACTTGCAAATTGTGCCCTGAGTGATTGGGACATAGCCTCCAATCTTAAAGGCGACATATCCAAGGCCAGCAGACCATAAACTGCTTCTTTGTAGCACCTTTGTAATATCCTTATGGACCATTATGAGTTGCAAGTAGATGCTGAGCCCCCAGTTGAGGTGTGAAAGGTCTGGTATTCACACCCAGGAAGACACCCTCTGCCAGCCACTGCCTTATTGGCTGACAAGAAGCTTGCTTGTTTATTGCCTGAGGGTCATGACTTGCCATTACTGGTGCCTATAACTGCTTTGTCTTTTCATCCTTAGAATACAGAGTAACAATTTAGTGGACTGGGTACAAACCTATTCCTCAGTGGCTAACCAATCATCATGCTGGGTCTGCACTGAAATCCCCCTGAGCATGTCTGCCAGCCTCCCATGGCACATCTTTCCTGCTTCTGTCTCAAATTGGACTTGGCTTCACAATCAGTGCAACACTGAACATCCCTTGTGGAATGTGACTTGGACTGATATTTATGCTGGGGCAAAGCTGCGGTATGATCAGCCCAGGCTGTTAGGCAGCTACTCCATATGGGATGGCTCAAGGATGGCTCAAAGGTGAGGCCATGGAGCTGGCTGGACCAGCTCCCTTTTGCACTGAGAAGCCCAAAAGACAAGCCCAGGTGGGCTGGACTCCAACAGATCTGGGTCAGACTCAGACTGTAAAGCATGCCTGGGTGGTGCAGAATGATGCATGGGCTGTAGTTCCCACTGGAGCCCTCTGGGTGTGTGGCTCAAATGGGTGGCCTTACCTGCCTAGAAATTAGACTGGCTGTTATACCTAAAAATGGCCCTATTTGCCTGTTCAAGTTCAGAAAATCTTATAAGCTAGCCAACAAACTGGGAGGCATTTAAAGTATGACACTGAGTAAAGCGTACTCCCTGGTAATATTATCCATTAGCTACTTTTTTCCCCTCAAGCTGCTTCTATAGTCACTGAGACTGAGATAACTGCTTTGGCTTTGCACACTGCTCGTGTATTAACTACAATACATAATTCCTTAAGACTGTTAAATAAAGAAGTGTATTGATTTTTTAAAAAGTAGCCTTGCAAAATCATATGGCTTTAAATATGCCTACTGAATCCCAAGGTGGGATATGTGCCCTAGTAAAGGCAAAATGCTGTGTATATGTGTCTGATGTCCATCAGAATGTCAGTCAAGTCTTATGGGCATTAGCTTCTGAGACCTGTGCCATTGAATGCCTGATAGGCGATCCTGTGTGGGAATGGCGGGCATCCCTGACCACTGAATGGTGGTGGGTTCTTGCTGTCATAGGTGGCAGCGCTTGTGTTTTGGTTTCTTGTTGCTGTAGTCTATACTGCTGTTGTGGTTTATGGGTACAGGGCTCTGCCCTCCTCATCAAGGGACCTTCATGGAAAATATCCTCACATAGATTGTACAGTGAAGAACCCAGAAGGGGTGGATTGTAGAGTAAACAGAGGCTCTCTGGCTTCCTCACCCAGGTGTCTGGGCAACCAAGGGAAGCAGTTTCCCATAGCCTTGAAAATAAGTAATGTTCTCATAGCCTTGAGACTGGGTCTGAGAAACAGTTCCCACATCACTGAGTGGGCATGCATGTGCAGAATCACACTGTTATACAATATCCTGGATTTCTGCTGGCTTTGCTTGTATTTAGTATTTAAGGGGGTATGGGCTCCCCACTGGGGGATATGCAGCTTACAACATGCATGGATTGCCCACCATTAAATAAAGGCATGCCAAGCATCCCTACAGCTTGGTGCATTTTTATCCACCTGCCCAAACTCAGAGTGGACCTGTCAGGCCTTGACAGGTTGCAAGACAAGGTCCATTGCTGCTTCAACCATGGGCAAGTCCAAATCCATGGGCTACTTGGAATCTTGTAGGGATTTGCATTTTAATATTTGGAAAATAACTAGCATAGGTCCACTGGGAAGAAGTGTTTCATATTTTCATTGCAGTCAACCTTCTTTATTACAGAAAAGGAAACTTGATATTGTTACCAGACACTACTTGGGGTCCAGCTGCCTGGCGCCATCCCCTGGGCAAAAATTCTAGAAGCAAAGTTTTGGTGATAAAAGAAAGGAGTATTTATTCAAGAGCATTTACTTAAGCCTATCAAATCACAGCTTCAATCACTTAAGCCTACTAATTAAGGCTAAACTCTTAAACCTGAGTTCTATTTTTACCCTGTTAGTTTTTAGTTACTTGTTTCTATAGGGTTAGTTTACAAACTAAAAACAATATAATACACAAAACTGCACAATTTTGGAAGAATGGTAGGCTTCTGCCTCAGAATCTATTCCTTCTAGAACACCCAAAGAATAACCCTGCCACCCTCTGCCAGGCCAGCCTGATCCTAGGCTATGCCTGGAGTTTCTTCCCATACAAAATAACATCTGTTGGGAAATGCAGGCAGTTGCAGCACTATCATCTAGATCCTCAATGAAGAAGAGCCTGAGAGGGAGTCTAAGAGCCAGAGCCCAAGCCTGAGAGAGAGCTAGCTCAGGAGTCAGAGAGCTCTCTTTGAGCTAAAAAGCCAGCCCTGTTTATATTTCCATTGGCTCTGGAAGCATTCCACTTCTCAGCCAATGCCATCCTAAATTGCCCACAATTGCCTCAGCAAACTCCTCCTTTGTGGGATTTGTATCGCTACTTCTCCCCAGTGATGAGTTATCTTAATCAAATCTCTCTGTATCAATTTGACACTTTGCAAGGAAAGGGTATAAGGTAGGAATCAAGGAGTTACTAGTGACTGAAATAGAATCTGTGAAAATGACAATGTCATCTATCCAACTTCCAAGGTCACCTTTCTTTCAATTTAATTAATTAATTTATTTTATTGTTGTTCAATTACAGTTGTCCCAATTTTTTCCCTTTTGCTCTCTCCTGACCCATCCACCCCTGTGCTCTGTCAGTCAATCCCTACTCTGTACTCCATTACCACAGTCTTTTACACACATTGCCTGACTAGACCCTTACCCTTCTTTCCCTTGTTACCTCCCTCCACCCTCTCCTCTGGTCACTGTCAGTTTGTTCCTTACTTCTGTGCCTCTGGTTCTATTTTGCTTGTTTGTTTGTTTTGTTCATTATGTTCCTGTTATAAATAATATAGTATTTGTCTTTTGCATTCTGGATTATTTCACTGAGCATAATTTTCTCCAGTTCCATCCATGCTATCACTAAGGAGTTCTTTCTTTCTTTCTGCTGTGTAGTATTCCAGTGTGTAAATGTACCACAGTTTTTTTTATCCACTCATTTATTGATGAGCACTTGGGCTATTTCCAGCACTTGGCTATGATAACTATCACTGCTATGAACATTGGGGTGCATATGTTCCTTTGAATTGGTGTTTCAGGATTCTTAGGGTATAATCTCAACAGTGGGATCACTGGGTCAAAAGGCATTCCATGTTTATTTGTTTTTTTGTTTTGGGTTTTTTGTTTTGTTTTTTTTTTAGGAAATTCCATACTGTTTTCTATAGTCTGCATTCTTACCAAGAGTGCACTAGGGTTCCCTTTTCTCCAAAACCGCACCAACACTTGTTTGTTGATTTGTTTATGATGGCTATTTTGACTGGTGTGAAATGGTATCTCATTGTGGTTTTAATTTTCATCTCTCTGATGGCTAGTGATGTTGAGCATTTTTTCATATGTCTCTGGGCCCTGTGTATATCCTCCTTGGAGAAGTGTCTGTTCAGGAATTTTACTGATATATTTAAATTTTTATTTATTTTTTTATTTATTAAATTGTGGTTCAATTACAGTTGTCTCCATTTCCCCTCCATTACTCTCCCCCACCCTGCCTACCACCACCTCCCACATTCAGTCCTACCTCACATTGTCTTGTCCATGGCTCCCTTATACATGTTCTTTGACAACCTTTCCGTTTCTTTGCCCTGTTATCCCCCTCCCCCTTCCCCTCTGGTTACTGTCAGTTTGTTTTTTATTTGCAAGTCTCTGTGTATATTTTGCTCACTTGTTTGTATTTGTTTCCAAAAACTTTTTATTTCTTCTTTGGTCTCATTGTTAATCCATTCACTGTTTAATAGAATGGCATTTGTTTCCATTAATTTGAATGGTTTTGAGTTTTTCTTTGAGGTTGTTTTCTAATTTTAAGCCATTGTGATCTGATAAAATACTTAATATGATGTCCATTTTCTTGTATTTGTTGAGGCTTGTTTTGTGTCCTACCACAAGGTCTGCCTTTGAAAATGTCCCATGTGCATTTGAAAAGAATGTATATTTTGCTTCTTTGGGGTAAAAGGTTCTCTATATATCATTAAGTCCATTTGGTCTAGAGGGTTGTTCAGTGCCAAAATACCCTTATTTATTCTTTGTTTGGAAGATCTATCTATTGTTGACAGTGGGGTGTTCAAATCCCCTACTATAAGTATGTTGCTGTCTATATCTTTTTTGAAGTCCTCTAAGATTTTCCTTATATATTTGGGTGCTCTTATGTTGGGTGCATATATGTTTACAATATTTATGGCTTCTTGATGGATTCTTCCCTTGAGTATTATGAAGTGTCCTTCTGTGTCTCTTTTTATGGCCTTTGTTTTGAAGTCTGTTTTGTCTGATATAAGTATTGCTACCCTGGCTTTTGTTTTTTTCCCATTCTCTTGTTTGGAATATTTTTTCCCATCCCTTCACTTGCAGTCTATGTAGGTCTTTTGTTCTGAGGTTTGTCTCTTGTAGTCAGCATATGTGTGGGTCATGTTCTCTTATCCATTCAGCTAACCCATGTATTTTGATTGGCTCATTTAATCCATTTACATTTAAGGTTATTATTTTTTGTTTTTACTTATTTTTATTTTTAAAAAATATTTCATTGATTATGCTATTACAGTTGTCCCATTTTCCCCTTCCCTCCCCTCCACCCTGCCCCACTCCCACCCACATTCCCACCCCTTTACTTCATGTCCATGTGTCATATTTATAAGTTCTTTAGCTTCTACATTTCCCATACTATTCTTGCCCTCCCCATCTATTTTCTACCTACCATCTATGCTACTTATTCTCTGTATTTTTCCCCCTCTTTCTTCCTCCCACTCCCCTGTTGCTAACCCTCCATGTGATCTCCATTTCTGTGGTTCTGTTCCTGTTCTAGTTGTTTGCTTAGTTTGTTTTTGGTTTTGTTTTAGGTGTGGTTGTTAATAATTGTGAATTTGCTGTCATGTTACTGTACATGGTTTTTATCTTCTTTTTCTTAGATAAGTCCCTTTAACATTTCATGTAATAAGGGCTTGGTGATTATGAAATCCTTCTACTTGACCTTATCTGGGAAGCACTTTGTCTGCCCTTGCATTCTAAATGCAAGCTTTGCTGGATAGAGCAATCTTGGATGTAGGTCATTGCCTTTCATGACTTGGAATACTTCCTTCTAGCCCCTTCTTGCTTGTAAGGTCTCTTTTGAGAAATCAGCTGACAGTCTGATGGGAACTCCTTTGTAGGTAACTGTCGCCTTATTTCTTGCTGCTTTTAAGATTCTCTACTTATCTTTCATCTTGGATAATGTAATTCTGACATGCCTTGGTGTGTTCCTCCTTGGGTCCAAGTTTTTTGGGACTGTCTGAACTTCCTGGACTTTCTGGAAGTCTATTTCCTTTGCCGCATTGGGAAAGTTCTCCTTTCTTATTTGTTCAAATAACTTTTTCACTCGTTGCTCTTCCTCTTCTCTTTCTGGTACCCCTATAATTTGGATGTTGGAATGTTTAAAGATATCCTGGAGGTTCCTAAGCCTCTCCTCATTTTTTTGAATTCTTGTTTCTTCAATCTTTTCTGACTGTATGTTTGTTTCTTCTTTCTGGTCCACTCCATTGATTTGAGTTCCAATTTCCTTCCCATCACTATTGGTTCCCTGTACACTTTCTTTTAGTTCACTTCATTTTTTCATCTAATTTGTGACCAAATTCAACCAATTCCGTGAGCATCCTGGTTACCAGTGTTTTGAACTGTTCATCTGATAGGTTGGCTATCTCTTTGTCAGTTAGTTGTATTTTTTCTGGAGCTTTGATCTGTTTTTTTCATTTGGGCCTTTTTTTTTTTTTGTCTCAGCATGTCTGTTTTGTAGTGAGGGATGTAGCCTTAGGTGTTCACCAGGGTAAGATAAGCCACATCACTGGGGTGCGACACTCTATGTGGGGGCAGGGTCCAAGAGGGAACAATGGTGCTTGCTCCACTCTCTGCCAGATTTCAGTCACTTCCACCACTTACCCCAAGCAAACTGGGCCCTTCTGGTGCTGATTCCTGTGTGGGTGAGTTTGTGTATGTTCTAGGACCCTGTGGGTCTCTCCAACAAACTCTCCTGTGAGGCTGGGAGTTTCTCCCAGCACCTCAACCCCCACAGGTGTTTTTGGGTGCTCTAAAGCTTTATTTCCCTACTCTTGGATTCTGGGTTGCATGGTCTGTCTTGCTCCCCAGTTTCACCTGGTTTATCTGCACACCCAAATGTGGGAGTGACAGGTCAGCCAGCCACCTTGCATGCTATGCCCCACTTCACAATCATTGCCTCACTGGGCCTGCCCATTACCACTCTGCACCCAGGGCTCACCTGGTGCGGTCTTGCGTGCCTTGGGTTTGTCAGGTGCTTCCTTGTATGCCTGGTGCCACCACTTTTTTTGCCTTTTTTTGCCGTGACCCCTCTTCACCCAGCTACCAGACTCTTCCCCCCCCACCACCTGTCTGGATGAATGTGTCCATTTTAACTCCTTGGTTGTTGGACTTCCACACAGTTCAATTTTCTGTCAGTTCTGGTTGTTATTTTGTTTCTAAATTGTTGTTGTCCTGATTTTGGTTGTGGGAGGAGGCACAGTGTGTCTATCTATGCCTCCATCTTCACCAGAAGTCTGGAGACATACTCTTCTAGCCTTCTTTTGTTTGGGAAGCTCTTTAGTTCACCTTGTATTTTAAATGAGAGTCTTGCTGCATAGAGCGGTCTTGGTTGTAGGTCCTTTTTATACATGGACTATTTTATGTCAACCCCTTCTGGTTTGTACTTTTTCTGTTGAGAAATATGCTGATAGCCTTATTGGAGCTCCCTTGTATGTTACTTGGTGTTTCTTCCTTGCTGCCTTTGAGATTTTCTCTTTGTCTTTGAATTTGGCCATTTTAATTATGATGTGTCTTGGAGTAGGCCTTTTTGGGTTCATCTTGACTGGGACCCTCTTGTATGCTTCCTGAACTTGTGTGATTTCCCCCTCAATAAGTTGGGAAGTTTCCTGTCATTATTTTTTCAGGCAGGTTCTCTCTCTCTTGCTCCTTTTCTTCTCTTTCTCATAGTCCTGTGGTGCAAACATTACTACATTTTATGTTTTCTTGAAGTTTCTTTATACTATCCTCATTTTGGAGGGTTTTTTTTTTTCATTTTATTGCTCTGCCTGGGTATTTCTTTCTACCTTGTCTTCCAGGTCACTTATTTGGTCCTCTACTGCATCCAACCTGCTTTTAATTCGTTTTTACTGTATTTTTTTATTTCAGATATTATATTCTTAATTCTTTGTTTCTTGTTCACAGTTTATTTCCTTTTCCATGCTGCTATTGTTCCCACTCAGTTTCCTATAGTTGTCACTGAGTTCCTTGATCATCCTTATAACCTTATTTTTGAATTCTACATCTGATATATTGCTTGCCTGAATTTCATTTAGCCCTTTTTTAGGGATTCCTCCATTTCTGGAAGTTCTTTCTTTGTCTCCTCATTTTAGGTGACTCTTTTTTGTTTGTTTGTTTCTGTACCTTAAGATGCTCTGCTTTGCCTGCCTGTCTTTGTAGTGTGGTCTTCTGAGGTAGGAGTTCTGTGAGACCCAGTGATGTAGTCTTCTTAATCTGATCTGGGTGCTCTAGGGCTTATTCAGTTTGTGCAGGCTCTCTTGTTGTACTTTGGCTTTGCTTGTTGGTGGCTCATTCGTTAGTGTGTTCTCCCCTTCCACTGGCTGACTGGTAGTCACCACAACTCCCACCATGTCTTGTATGTGGTTGTACTGGTTGGTTAATAAAGCAATATTACCAGAAAACTAAGCCCATTCCAGCAAAACACACACACACACACACACACACACACACCCTACCATATCAGCAATATCAATAGCAACTGAGCAACAGTTAATAAAGGTGGAGAAAGATTAAGAATGTTATAAGATAAGAAACAGGGAACATGAGATGACTAAAAGACTGAAAAATAATTTTGAATGGAAAGAAGAAGGAAAAATAATATGAGTAGGGAATAGAAATGGGGTGGGAAAGGGAGAGAATAAAATTTTAAATGTAAGTAATACAGGGAGTGGCGATGGCAAATTGGAATATGAAAAGGCAATAGTATACTATGAGATCTGAAGTAAAAGTAAAAATGTATTGAACCAATGTGAACCAAATTACAGAAAAAACACAGCAGGGTCAATAACAATGACAGTTGAACAAAGATTAATAAACTTGGAAAGGGAATAAGAATATTATACAAAATAGAAAAGTGAATATGAGATGTCTACAGTAAAGAAAAGTGATTTTAAGAGGTTGGGGAAGGAAAACTAACAAGATTAAGGCATAGAAACCAGGCTAAGAAAGGAAAAAATTACAATAAAATTCCTAACTCAACTGATCAAGGGCAGGAACAAGGGAAAATGGAGTAAGACTAGAGGAGGGTATCCTATGGGGTTTGAAGTACAAATAGTGAACAAATAGGAATACTGTTGGAGAAGAATGACAATAACCATGATATCCTCACACAACTAGCCACAATTTATAAAGGTAGAAAGGAAATAAGATTATTATAAGATGGGGGAGAAAAAAACATGATCTGACTTGAGGAAGGAATAATGCTTTTGCAAGGATAGATGGGGGAAATAGTAAGTGTAAGAAATGGGAATATGGCATATCATGGGAGAAAATAAAGTTTACAACAACAGTAAGAGAGGTCAGGAAGAAGGGGAAATGGAGTAAGACCAGGGAAGGGTACTATGTGCAATTTGAAATAACAATGATAAGAAAAAAAGACATAATCTGAATAAAAATAATAAAAAATAAAAGAACAAGAGTAGTGAGTTAATTGGAATACAATTGAAGGAAAAGAAGAAATACTAAAAAGCTACGTGAAAGGAAAAACAGAAGGAAGAAAAAAAACATGCAAATTCTGAGGAATAGTGGGGTGAGATTCATTGTTTTTTTTTTTTTTCTAGGAATATATATATATATATATATATTATTGTTAATCAATCACAGTTTTTTGTCTTTTACTCCCATCCCAGTCCACCCACCTTTCTTTCCCCACCTCCCTCCCATTTCCACCCCTCCTAGTTTTTGTCCATGTGTCCTTTATATTTGTTGCTATAAACACTTCCCCTTTTCCCCTGAAATTCCATCCCCTCTCCCCTCTGGTCACTGTCAGCCTGTTCTCTATTTCAGTGTCTTTGGTTATATTTTGCTTGTTTGTTTGTTTGTTGATTAGATTTCTGTTAAAGGTGAGATCATATGGTCTTTCACCACCTGGCTTATTTTGCTTCGCATAATGCTTTCCAGTTCTATCCATGCTGTTGCAAAGGGTAGGAACTCCTTCTTTCTTTCTGCTGCATAGAATTTCATTGTGTAATGCACCTTAGTTTTTTGATCCATTCATTTACTGATGGGCACCTAGGTTGCTTTCAACACTTGGCTATTGTAAATTGTGCTGCTATGAACATTGGTGTGCATAAGTTCTTTTGGATTGGTGTTTCAGGGTTCTTAGGATATAATCCTAGCAGTGGAATTGCTGGGTCAAAAGGCAGATCCATTTTGAGTTTTCTGAGGAAATTCCATACTGTTTTCCACATAATGGGGAATTGTACCAGTCTGCAATCCCACCAACAGTGCATTAGGGTTCCCTTTTCTCCACAACCTCTCCAACACTTGTTTGTTGTTTTGTTTATGATGGCCATTCTGACTAGTGTGAAGTGGTATCTCATTGTGGTTTTAATTTGCATCTCTCTGATAACTAACAATACTGAGTATCTTTTCATGTGTCTCCAGATCCTCTGTGTGTCCTCCTTAGAGAAGTGTCTGTTCAAGTCCTTTGTCCATTTTATAATTGTGTTGCTTGTCTTCTTAGAGTGGAGTCATGTAAGTTCTTCAGGTATTTTAGATATTAAACCCTTGTCTGAGGTATCATTGGCAAATATGTTTTCCCACACAGTTGGTTCTTTTTTTATTTTAATACTGTTTTCTTTAGCTGTGCAGAAGCTTTTTATTTTGGTGAGATCCTATTTGTTTATTCTTTCCTTTATGTCCCTTGCTCTAGGGGACATGTCAGTAAAAAAGTTTCTGTGTGAAATATCTGAGATTTTCCTGCCTATGTTCTCCTCTAGGACTTTAATGGTGTCATGGTTTATATTTAAATCTTTTATCCACCTTGAATTTATTTTTGTGTGTAGTGTAAGTTTGTGCTTGAGTTTCATTTTTTTTTTTTTTGCATGTATCTGTCCAGCTGTCCCAACACGATTTGTTGCAAAGGCTATTTTACTCCATTTTATTGTGCTTCCCCCTTTGTCAAACATTGACTTCAGAGACTTGTCTTTAGAGACTTGTCTTTATAGACTTTGACTGTAGAGACCTGGGTTTATTTCTGGGCTCTCTGTTCTGTTCCATTGGTCCATGTGCCTGTTTTTATGCCAGTACCAGGCTGTTTTGATTACAGTGGCTGTGTAATACAGTTTGGTATCAGGTATTGTGATCTCTCCTACTTTTCTCTTCTTTCTCAAAATTGCAGCAGCTACTTGAGGTCATTTATGGTTCCATATAAATTTTTTAAATGTTTGTTCTATGTCTTTCAAATATGCCATTGGTACTTTAATAGGTATTACATTGAATCTGTAAATTGTTTAGGGTAGTATGGACATTTTGATGATGTTAAGTCTCCTGATCCATGAACATAGTATATGTTTCCATTTGTATCTTTCTTGATTTCTTTCTTCAGTGTTGTGTAGTTTTCTGAATACAGGTCTTATACCTCTTTGGTTAGGTTTATTCCTAGGTATTTTATTTTTCTTTTTGCTATATTGAATGGGATTTCTGCTTCTGTTGTTTCATTGATGGTGTACAGAAATGCCTTTGATTTCTGGATATTGACTTTGCATCCTGCTCTTTTGCCAAAGTCATTTATTAGGCCCAGCAGTTTTTTTGGCTGAGTCTGTTGGATTTTCTATGTATACTATCATGTCATTTGCAAACAGTGACAGTTTTATTTCCTCCTTTCTGATTTGGATGCCTTTTATTTCCTTTTCTTTTCTGATTTCTGTAGGTAAAACTTCCAATACTATGTTGGATAGAAGTAGTGAAAGTGGACTACCTTGTCTTGTACCTGATCTTAGTGGAAAAGATTTTAGTTTTTGTCCATTGAGTATGATGTAGGCTGTAGGTCTCTCATATATGGCCTTTATTATGTTGAGGAATGCTCCCTCTATTCCCACTTTGCTGGGTGTTTTTATCGTAAATGGGTGCTGTAAAAAGCACCCATCATCAAATGCTTTTTCCGAATCTGTTGATATGATCATGTGATTTTTATCTTTGCTTTTGTTTATGTGATGTATCACAGGTATTGACTTGCAAATATTGTACCACCTTTGCATCCCTAGGATGAATCCCACTAGGTCATGGTGTATGATCTTTTTAATATATTATTGGATGTGGTTTGCCAATATTTTTTTGAGGATTTTAGTGCCTAAAATTGATATTCATCACTGATGTTGGCCTGACATTTTCTTTCTTTGTTGTGAATTTATCTGGTTTTGGGATTAGGCTGGTGCTGGCTTCATAAAAAGAGTTTGGGAGTCTTCCATCTTTTTGGATGTTTTGGAATAGTCTGTGAAGGATAGGGGTTAGCTGTTCCTTAAATGCTTTATAGCATTCTCCAGTGAAACCATCTGGTCCAGGGCTTTGGTGTGTCGGGAATTTTTTGAGTACTGCTTCAATTTCATCTGCTGTTATTGGTCTGTTCAGGCTTTCTGCTGCTTCTTCATTGAGTTTTGGAAGATTATATTGTTCTAGAAATTTGTCCATTTCACCTAGGTTTTGAAATTCCTTGTCATACAGTTCTTCATAGTAATTTCTTACAATCCTTTGTATTTCTGTGGTATCAGTTGTAATCTCTCCTCTTTCATTTCTGAATTGTGTCTATTTGGTCTTCTCTCTTTTCTTCTTGACGAGCCTGCTTAAAGGCTTCTCGATTTTTTTTATCTTTTCAAAGAACCAGCTCTTGGATTCATTTATCCTTAGAATTGTGCTTTTAGTCTCTATGTCATTTAATTCTGCTCTGATCTTGGTTATTTTCTTCCTTCTACTTGCTCTAGACTTTGTTCTTTGTTGTTCCTCGAGTTCTTGAGGTGTAGGGTTAGGTTGTTTGTTGAAATATTTCTGTGTTTTTTAGTTACACCTGTATCACTATGAACTTCCCTCTGAGGACTGCCTTTGCTGTGTCCCATGTGTTTTGGGTTGTTGTTTCCAGGAACTTTTTGATTTCTTCCCTGATTTCATTCTTGACACATTCATTGTTTAATAGCATGCTATTCAATCTCCATGAGTTTGAGTGTTTTGGGGGTTTTTCCTTGAGGTTGGTTTCTACTTTCAGTCCCTTGTGATCTGAGAAAATGCTTGGTATGATTTCAATTTTCTTGAATTCGTTGAGGCTTGTTTTGTATGCTCTCATGTAGTCTATCTTTGAAAATGTTCCATGTGCATTTGAAAATTATGTGTCTTTTGCTTTTTTGGGATGAAGGCTCTATATATATCAGTGAAGTCCATTTCATCTAGGGCATTGTTCAATGCCACAATATCTTTGTTGATATTTTGTTTGGAAGATCTGTCCATTTTTGACAGTGGGGTGTTAAGATTCCCTATTATAATTGTATTGCTGTCAGTATCTTTCCTGAAGTCCTCTAAGATTTTCTTTATGTATTTGGGTGCTCCTATGTTGGGTGCATATATATTTACAATGTTTATTTCTTCTTGATGGATTCTTCTCATGAGTATTATGAAGTAACTTTCTGGGTCTCTTTTTATGGCCCTTTTTTGAAGTCTATTTTGTCTGATATGAGCATTGGTACCCCGGCTTTTTTTTTTTGTCCATTTGTTTAGAAAATTTGTTTCCATCCCTTCACTCTCAGTCTGTATAGATCTTTTGCTCTGAGGTGGGTCTCTTGTAAGCAGCATATGTGTGGGTCGTGCTTTCTTATCCATTGAGCTATTCTATGCCTTTTGATTGGAACATTTAATCCATTTATGTTTAAGGTTATTATTGATAGGTACTTATTCATTGCCATTTTCACACCTGTGTTCCTCTCTCTCTCTCTTTTTTTCTCCTTTCCTTAAAGCAGTCCCTTTAGCATCTCTTGCAGAGCTGGTTTAGTGGAGGTGTATTCTTTTAGACTTCTTTTGTCTGGGAAGCTCCTTATTTGGCCTTCTATCTTGATTGAGAGCCTTGCTGGGTAAAGTAGCCTTGGTTGCAGGACTCTGGTTCTAATTTCTTGGAATATTTCTTGCCATTCTCTTATGGCTTGGAGCATTTCCACTGAGAAATCAGCTGCTAGCCTTATTAGGGCTCCCTTGTATGTTACTTGGTGTTTCTCCCTTGCTGCCTTTAAGATTCTTTCTTTGTTTTGGAATTTTGCCATTTTAACTATGGTGTGTCTTGAGGTGTTCCTCCTGATTGGGACTCTCTGTGTTTCCTGGATTTGTGTGACTTTTTCTCTCATCAAATTAGGGAAATTTTCCATTATTACTTTTTCAAATAGGTTTTCTCTCCCTTTCTCTTCTTCTCCTTCTGGTGTCCCTATTATATGGATATTATTACATTTCGTATTGTCCTGCATTTCTCTTAATCCCTCCTCATTCTTTCTGAGCCTCTCTTCCTTTTGTTGCTCTTTCTCAGTGTTTTTTTCTACTTTTTTCTGCAGCTAACTGATCTGATCTTCTGCTTCATCAATCCTGCTTTTCATTACTTCTACTGTGTTCTTCATTTCCTTTTGGCCCTTGTTGATAGTTTCTATTTCCTTTTTCATGTTGATATAGTTTACAGTGAGTTCATTGTAGTTTCCGTATAGTTTCTGGTAATTCACTGTGAGCTCATTGAGCTTCAAAACAAAGATAACCATTGCTTTGAACTCAATATCTGATAGTTGAGTTGCCTCTATTTCATTTAGCATTCTTTCTGAGGCTTCCTCCTTTCCTTTCATTTGGGGATGTTTCTTTGTCTTCCCATTGTTTGTGAGACTCTTCTTGTTAGCCTTGGCTTCTTAAATAGATCTGTTCTGGTTCCCTGGGTTTACGGTGTGAATTTTTGTGATAGAATATCTGTGAGACTCAGTGGTGCAGTCTCCTTCAGATATCCTGGTGTTCACAGCTTCCACCTACTCTTTTTTTGTGATCAGTTGGAGGGATAAGGCAAAATGGTTTAAGACAGCAAGAGAGTATTCTATGATATTTACAGTAACAGCCTGTAGAGAAGAGACCCTTTGGTGATGTATAGTATTAACCATGGTATTCCACCCAACTAGCTACATTTTAGAAAGGATGGAAAGAAGATAAGACTCTTGTTGGGGATGGAAAGATTGTGAGTTGGATCTAGAAAGCAGTGAGGTTGTTGAAGGTCAGATTCTGAGGTAAGATGAGAGTAAAGGATGGTAAATAGGTGTAGTGTGTGAGAGAATAGAGTTAACCACTACAGTAATAGAGTTCAGGAAACCGTGAAGTTGTCTAAGGTCTGGGAAGGGTGTTGTGTAGTATTTACAATTGTATGGAGTAGCTATTATTTACAATAATATTAGAGCAACAATCATATTACAGAATCTATGAGATCTAGATAACAAAAATAGGGAGTATAGGACCTTGAGTAATGTGCTAATGGAACACAAGTGAAGGACAGTCAATTAGCAATTCATTATGAATGAGAAAACAGAGGAAAACTGTCCAATGATACAATATAACCAGCCAAGCAAAGAACACTATAGAGAAAGAAGAGGGGTACAAAAATACTATTAGAGTAAAAGATGTAAGAATAATGAAAAAATAATAATACAAATATGCAATAACTTGCAGGTTCTCTGTAATAGCAAAGTAAAATTTGTCTCACTGTCTCAGCTTTTGTGGTGCCCCCTCTTTCGGTCCAACTCTGGTCTTTTCACAGTTCCAGGTTTTTTGGTTTCACTTGTGAGTTTTTAAAAAGAAAAAAGAAAAAGGAAAAAAAGCAGAAGGAAGGAAGAAGGGATAAAATTGGAAAGAAAGGAAGAAGGAATAAAACTAGAAAGAAGGGAAGAGAAGCAAAAGGAATTGAGAGATATAAAAATAATAAGAATTAAAAAATTAAAAATTACTTAAAACAAAAATCAAACAAACAAACAAACAAACAAACCGAAAACCTCTTGCTGGTTTCAAACTGGCCAAACCAGTTTTTCTGGTCTTGCTGGCTGCAGCAGGCTGAGCAGTGATTGGTATTGCTTTTCTTCCTTTCTATTCAGCACTCAGCCTCATGTGTACTCTCCCCAGGGCTAGCTGTGCATTCTCCCCAGAGCTAGCCTGGCACCTCTCTGCAGGGCCTTGGGTGTGGGCCCCAGGCCTTCCTAAGCACACGATCTCCCTGGGTTTATGGGTGTGGACTCTGGGTCTTCAACAAAGCACACTCTCCCTGGATTGCAGGCAGGGGCACACAGCCAGGCCGCCTCTGGTTGCACCAGTTCAGGCACGCACTCTTCCCAGGGCTATGTATGGGTGCTCACAGCTCCTGTGTGTTTGCCACTTAGTCCTTATTCCCCTCTCTATCACTCTAAGCCACCAGGTCTCTTCCAGTGCTGCTCAAAACTTGTTTGGTCAGGGAGGGGGTGGTTGACCCAGGTCTCTCCCAAGAGCCCTGTGGCAGACCCGGCAAGCCCTGGGCCTGGGGCTGAAGCCTTTCTGGTCCCTGAGCTAATCCCTCAGCCCTATTGTCCTGAAGCACTCTCCTTACCATCTGGTTTTTTAATGTCCACTACAATTTTTGATCTCCTATTTTCATATATGCTGTGGTACTGTTGGCTGTTTGCTCTGTTTCTCCATAGATCAGCTAGGTTTCTCTCCCATGTGTAGAGAGAAGTAGAATCTGCTCCCTCGTACCATGCCACCGTCTTTGGGTGAGATTCATCTTAGCTGCTGGTGTTCACTTTCTGGCTTCTTTCTGGATCTGTCTCTAGTTTTTATCAGCTCAAGGTCCCAGGATGGGTCATCCAACTTCTGGCAACACCACTTGTATCTCCTTCACCTACTTCTAGAGGGGGCTTTGTTGAGATTGAGAAGGTGGGGTCTCTGTGTCTCCCCTGGAAGGTACTGTTCAGTCTTCTGGGAAAATTGTGGGTGCATTCCTCCTGCCCCTACACCTCCCATCTTAGTCTGTCCCAGCTTATTTCCAATAATGTATATATTCTGATTAAATAACTGTCCATTTCATGGGGGGTGGGAATGCAATCTGTGAAGAGTGTCAGCTTTCTCCTGCTTGGCGTAGTCAGCAGCTCTGTGTGTGAGCCAAGGCCAGTCAGAGTTCTGAGTCCTTCTTGCTGCACTGCTTTCTGAACTCCCTACTTGATGACCTCAGTGCAATAGGGCCCTAAGACTCAGTGTACTTTCTCTTCCTGTAAAGAGTTCAAAATGAGCCCTTTCAGGCATTCCTTTTGCTGTCTGTCTCTTGTGGAAATGCCCCCTGCAGGATTGTTAAGCCTGCCCAGCTGGTTTTGCAGATCTTCCCTAATTTCTAGAGGTGGGGGCTGGATACAACCTTCCCTTCCTGGAGGTTTTGCTAAGGAATAGGGCTGAGTCTGGCTTTAAATAATCTCAGGTGCACAGTTCCCAGCCCACTGCCCTCAAAGCCAACAACAGCAGCTTGTACTTTCCACTCTGCACAGCTACGCCAGACTGGGGCCAAGAGATCACCTCACTTTGCACCTTTTTCATCAATCTTCCTAGCTGCACTGAGTGGGAGGAAACTGTGCCCTCAGTCCTTTTTCCTTGTTGGCAGGGCATCTTTGTGTGGAGTCCCTGCCCAGCACACCTGAGCTCCCCTTTTAATAGAGACTCTCTGAGCACTCCCACTGCAGTACTGAGTCACTGTCTGACTTTCTGTACATGCCACCTCTCCAAAAATTCATGAGTCTATTACAGTCATGGCTAGCTGTAGCTCTCCTACTCCATTAGATCCAGGTACAAATAATATCTTTCTCACTCTCTGGCATTCTCCCAGTTGGTTTTTGCCACCACAGCTATGGGTGTGCCAACAGCTTTGTGTATGTATCTTTGTTCTCCCCGATGACTTTGTGTATCCAAGTTGCTTCCGGCCTGGGTCTGGGGATTCCCCGCCGGGCGGGGGGGAGGGAGCCACCAAGCTGCTGTCTCTGACCAGGCTCTCCATGGATGCAGGCACTGCAGCTGCAGGTGCTGTGGCTGTTGGCACCATACCCAGGGATTTTCCCCTCCACCTATAAAGCTCCTTACCACTGTTTTTGAAGCATCTTCTGTACTCCTTGGCTTCCAAACTTCATACCAGCTAACATTCCATTAACTGTTCACTTTATTTTGGGGGAGATCAACTAAATGTCTGAGTTGGGTACAAGAGCAAGTGGACTTGGCTTCCACCTAATTGGTCACCATCTTCCACCTGGATGGAAGTCATGATGCTCATAGAGATACGGAGCACTCTATGGTGCTCCAATTCCAAGTATCTCATTGGGTGTACATAGAGAGCCTGGGAGCAAGTCACATCTCACCCATTTTTCTGTGAGGAAAGTGGGTTCAGGGAGGTCGGGGGACTGAGTGCACTGGGATAGCCTGGAAGCACCATGCTGATTTGGCTCCAGAGACTTCCTCCTCCCCCATTAGGGATAAATACCCTGGAGAAAGCCATGGTATGCTGGGGAAATCCCAGTGATATAGGACCAAGGCCTGTCAGCACACTTATGATTCTGGAGTGGCATCTCATTGTGAATTGAGATTGCATTTTTCTGATATTGAGCATCTTTTCATATATTTATTGGCTATGTATATACCTTCTTTGTAGTTATGCATATTCACCCTTTGTTAGATTTTAGTTGGTTTGTTTTTAATTATTGAGTTGTAAGAGTTCTTTATATATTCTATGTAAAAGTGTCTTTCCAGAGATATGTTTTGCAAAAAATTCTCCCATTTTGGGTGTTGTCCATTACTTATTTGATAGTGCCTTTGTAAGAAAGAGTCTTACCTTCTGGGGAAACACAATTTATTTCATTTTTCTTTTGTTGCTTTTGTTTTTGGTGTCATATCTAAAAATCTGCTGACAATCCTAGGTCATGAAAATGTATTCCTATGATTCCTCCTTTTTAAAACCATCTTTACCATTTTAAGTGTACAGTTCAGTAGTGCCAAGTATATTTGCACTGCTGTGCAACAGATCTATAGAAAATTTTCATCTTTCAGCACTGAAACTGTATATACATGAGACACTAATTCTACCATTTCCTGACCCAGACCTCGATAACCACCTTTCTACTTTGTGTGTCTATGTCTTTGAATGCTTTTGATACTTTATATGAGTGGAATCATGCAGGATTTGTCCTTTGTGACTTGGTTATTTCTCTCTACACAATGTCCTAGAGGTTCATTGTATTAACCACATTTTAGCAATTATGCAGTTTCCTTCTTTTTAAGGCTCATAATATTCCATCATATGTACAGACCACCTTTTCTTTATCCATTCATCTGCTTATGGACATTTGAATTTCTTTTGGCTAATGTGAAAAATGCTGGGGGAGGGGGCTGGAATGGGAGTAAAAGGCAGAAAATTGTACTTGAACAACAATTAAAATTTTAAAAAATTTACATAAAAATAAAGTAGTGTAACAAAAAAAATAAAAATAAAGTTACTTCTCTGTCACTAAAAAAACAAAAGAAAAATACTGCAATGAATGTGGCTATGCAAATACCTCTTTGAGATCCTGCTTTGAATACTTTTCGATAAATACCCAGAAGTGGGTTGTGGCATCACATGGTAGTTACATTTTTAATTTTTTGAGGAAAACCCAATTTGGTGTATATCCACCTTATAAAATGCTTATGCTTTTATTACAGATGTAGATAATCAAAATTATATATAGTGGTAATTTGGGGGGTTATATATACTATTGTACTGTATATATTTTTATATTGCCTTAATCTTCTTTTAACATTATGAATTCAATGCAATAAAATTCATATATTTTAATATTATTTAATTTTTTAGTTTTTCATAATTTCTCATTGTGTGTGTATATTTAAAATAACTTATTAGTATCTTTTTCTTGAACTTTTATAAATTATAATGTTACAGGATAATCAGTTCTAGATGCAAAGGTTTTCTGTTCAAGGGCTTTGAAAAACTGTTGCATCTAAGCTTTTTCTAACGCCTGCTGAAAATTATGCCATCATTTTAATAACCCTTTCTTAGTGGGTGATCATCTTTCTTGCTAATTAATTTTAAGATTCTTTTTGTCTTTTGAGTTCTACTGTTTCAAAAGGGTTGGCTATTTTCTGGTTAAAATTTTTTCTTTCTTTTTTTGAGAGATTTTATTTATTTATTTTTAGAGAGAGGGGAAGGGAGGGAGAAAGAGAGGAAGAGAAACATCAATGTATTATTGCCTCTCATTCGCCCCCTGCTGGGGACATGGCCCGCAAGCCAGGCATATGCCCTGACTGGGAATCAAACTGGTGACCCCTTGGTTCACTGGCCAGTGCTCAATTCACTGAGCCACATCAGCCAGGGCTGGTTAAAAAAATTTTCTATCTTCCACATGATCTCTTTTGCTTCATTAACTGATAGTACATATTCTTCATCAGCTCTAGAACATAATATCTTTTCAAAATGACTTCTTGTCCTTTCTTGTCTCTACTTCTGGAACCCAATATACATGTATATTATAACACCCGATATACCTGTATGTCTTCATTATTTCAGGCTGTTATAACAAAATACCACAGACTAGGAGGTTTAAATAACATTATTTACTTATTCATTTTTAAATTTAATTTTGAAATTTTAAATTTCAGTTCATATTCAATGTTATATTAGTTTCAGGTGTATAGCACAATGGTTAAACATTTATATAATTTACAAAGTGATCCCTTTTGGAGTCTTGTACCCAACTGACATCATATTTAGTTATTACAGTATTACTGACTATATTCTCTAAGCTGTACTTTACACCTCCATGACTATTTTATAAATGCCAATTTATACTTAAGCCATTCACCTTTTTTACTCAATCCCCACAGACCCCTCCCATCTGGCAATCAGGAGTTTGTTCTCTGTATATGAGTTAGGTTTAGGGTTATCGATAGGTATGTAATTATTGCCTTTTTATTTTTCAAGTAGTCTCATTACATTTTTCATAATATTGGTTTGGTGGTGACAAAGTCCTTAAGCTTTTTCTCATCTGGAAAACTCTGTATCTCTCCTTCCATTCTAAATTATAGCTTTGCTGGATAGAGTGATCTTGATTGTAGGTCCCTGCTTTTCATCACCTCGAATATTTTGTGTCATTTCCAACCAGCCTTCAAAATTTCTGTTAAGAAATCTGCTGACCATCTTATGAGAGTTCTGTTTTACATAACTAATTGCTTTTCTCTTGGTGCTTTTCAGATTCTCTGTGTTTTACCTTTGCCATTTTAATTATGATGTGCCTTGATGTGAGCCTCATCATGGGTTCATCATGTTTGGAACTCTGCTTACTGGACTTGTATGTCTATTTTCTTCACCAGGTTAGGTAAGTTTTTTGTCATTATTTTTGAAAGTAGGTTTTCAATTTCTTGCTCTCTTTCTTCTTTTATCAAAGTAGTGGGAATGCTGCTACACTTGATGTTATCCTAGACATCCCTAAATCTACCTACATTTTTTTAGATCCATTTTTCTTTTTGCTGTTCTGAATGGGTTTTTTCCACTATCTTGACTCCAAATTGATTCAATTCCCCTCTTCATTTAATCTGCTGTTGATTGTAATGTATTCTTAATTTTTGTCATTGTACCCTTCATTTATGACTGTTCTCATTTATGTTTTCTCTCTCCTTTTTTACATTTCCTATCTCTTTGTTAGAGTTCTCACTAAGATAATATATTCTTTCCCTAAATTCACTGATCATCCTTATAAAGTGTTCTGAACTCTGCATCTAGTAGGTTGCTTACCTCCATTTTTTAAAAATTATTTTTCTGGAGTTTTGTCCTGATCTTTCATTTGGGACATATTTCCTTGTCTCCTAATTTTGGTTTTCTCCCTATGTGTGCTTCTAAGTATTAGGTAGATCTGCTGTACTCCCAGTCTTGGCACAGTGACCTTATGTAGTAGGTGTCCTGTGGGGCCCAGTGAAGCAGTCTGCCTGATTTTCTGAGCAGGTGCCCCAGGGGTGTCCCATGTGTGGATTGTGTGTGCTCTTCTGTTGTAGGTGAACACTGATTGCTGTTGGCCCATCAGTGGTCAAGACTGACCCTCAGGCCTACTGACTGTGAGGATTTGTCATCATTACAGTGGACAGCTGTTGTGAAAGGACTGACCTACTGAGGGGATTCATTTTAGCATGGTTCTTGTGCCTGCCAAGTTCATCCTTTTGGCACGTGTACTTTTTGGCACTAATAGGGTGGTGTTTTGGTGTGGTCTGAGTAGAGCCACCAGGTATATTGGTGCTGGGACCTCTTGATAGGTGCTCTGGTGCAGGCTCAGGTAAGCTCCTATCTGTGTCTGGCTTGGAGCCACATGGGAGGTACTACAACATGATCTGTAGTTGGTTGCTGCCTGTGCTGAGCTTGGAGGCACCTGCTAGTGGTCACCCTGTAAACTGAGGCTGGCTGCCATTCTAGTGTGGGCTTCTTAGAAAAAGGTATAGGGCCTGCTGAAGCCATTGTTGCTTGTTTGGGATTTGTGAACCTTTGATGGATTTTAGAAAACTCTACAGTGTAGGCTCAGGTTGATTGTGTGGATTAACTTCTTAAGCAGATTCTGGCTGGCCCATGAATTGGGTGGGACAAGGTCTCATGCAATCACAGGGTGGGGTTATGAAGGTTAATGGAGACTCAGACTTAGCATTAGCTGAGATTGAATCTGAGTGTATGTCAGAGTGGGAAGTGGGGAGAAGGCTCACAAAGGAAAAACTGTGCTTGCCAGCACCTTAGTCCAGAGAAAACTGCCCCATCAACCCTTGCCCTGAAGCCAGAAAATACAATTCCTCCCCATATATCCCTGGTGCTTTTCAAGCTTTTGACCCTTTGCTAGAATTTTGGACAAGTTTTTGTGAGCAAGTGCATCTGTGTTCAGGCCCTTTAAGATGCTTAGGCCTATAGCAGCCCTCTGTGTCACCAGGATTTAGTCCTTATTGATTTTTACAACCACCACTGTGGGGACTCCTCTTCCCAACACTGGTGCTTTGGATGGGGAGCTCAGTTTGTGGCTGAAACCTTTTGTTCCACAGTGGGGACCTTTGCAGCAAAGATATTTCTTCCAGTTCTTAAGAGTCACAGGCATGTGTGGGAACAGCTGTTGTGAGTATCTTCTCCTCCTTCCAGGCTTTTGTAGCTTCTCCTTTATATCATTAATTATATGAGTTCTCTTAAGCTAGTCTTCATGGTTGAGAAGGGCTTTAATTTTGAGGTACTCATGGGAGGAGGCAAGCAAAGTGGTTTCCTGCTCTGCTCTCTTGACTGGAAGAAGAACATTGTTTATTAAAATGGATACTTGTTTCTCACAGTTCTAGAGGCTGGAAGTCTAAGATCAAGGTGCCAGCAGACTCTCCTGTCCATAATTTTCTCTTTCATATTTTCTGACTCTTTCTTTTCTGTGCCACATTTTACCTAATTTAGTACCTCAACCTTCTATGTCATGAATTTCATTTGCAGAATTTTGCAAAAGTTTGATCTTATCTACTCTTTCCCCCATTCACTTTAATATAAATATGTGTGGTATTTGTGTGTTCAATTTCATCATCTCTTATCAAATATATTCAACTTCAATAGTCAAGATTTAACAACAAATAACTTTTACCACTTTATTTGGAATATTCTTAACTGAAATGGGTACTTTTAAGCACAGTTCCTACTAGTACAGTTTGATACCACTCCTTGATCTAGGTTGAGGTGCCAGCAGTTCTGCCACCATTGCTTTTGCACCATTAGTGTGTGTGTCACACAGTTGTTCTAGGAATAATCATGGGATTCAAGAAAAATACCCAGCAATGGAATATTTCAGCACCACTTTTCTTGGTGACAAGTGAAGGTCTTCAGTGATTATTTGGTACTAATACTGAACACATGCAAGGAAAAAAAAAAGCCAGCCATTTTTTTTGTTGTTGTTGCTCCATTGATTTGAGTCAAAGTCCTGGTAAGCTTTCAACTCAGCTTTGTGTTTGCATCTTTAACTGTGTACCTGGAAACTGTCAGGGCTATTATTTCTTTCATTGCATATTGTAACAGAAAGCTTGTACAAATGTGCTGCTAAAGTGGCTTTGTTTGAAGGAATTTGTTAAGTGATGCATAAGGAGCCATATGTTCCCAGCAGGATTTGGACTCTAGCTTGCAGGTGACCTTCTTGTCAGACAGGCAATTCTACTTATTAGAAAATTGGCTCAGTGGATTGAGCGCAGGCTGCGAACCAAAGCATCACAGGTTTGATTCCCAGTCAGGGCACATGCCTGGGTTGCAGGCCAGGTCCCCCAGCAACCGCATATTGATGTTTCTCTCTCTTTCTCCCTCCCTTCCCTCTCTAAAAGTAAATAAATAAAATCTTTTTAAAAATTACACAAAAGAAAAAGGAAATTGGCTAGTGTCCTTGGCTCTGCTGCCATCCCTTAAATGGTAGGCATATAAAAGACTGAAAGGGGATGGGGATAGTGGATACCCTGACCAATAGCACAGAGCCATCACATGCTGCTTCCTCACCTCCACTGCTCATACAGACACAAGAGGGTAAGAGATTCCTGTTTAATAGATGCTACTGATAACACCCTGACCTCCCAAAGAGTTTCAAATACCAACTTTTCACTACTCAGAAGCATAATGGGAAAAAGGAAAATGGTCCATGAAAGTCACTAAATGTCTTGTTTCAGGGGAAACTTGCTTATTGTGCAGAATGTGGTTCTTAGTTAATCAGAATAAGGGTGCCCTTTCTTTTGTAAAATGATGTTGATGATGTTTGAAAAATGAAGATTGACAATCCTGTGAGAAACTGTTTTTTTTCTGGGTGGGGAGGAAGGGGAGTGATGAAAATTTGATTGTTGAAATGATGAGAGGGCAGGTTCACCTTGTGAAAAACTGCTTCCCCACAGGTTGCCCTCCCTTAAGGCTTCATGGACACTGCCCCTACCCAGGGCTTAAGGTTGCCAAAGCTGGTGTGTGCTGCTCGTTGACTAAGCCATGGGCCTATGAGCAGTACACAAGCTCAGACTCAGTCCTGACCAGCATGGGAGAGGAGAGGCTGGTGATCCCGTCACCCTGAGTGCTTGTTCAATGGAGAAGGGCCTGCAAGTCACCATGCTCATTCCAGTCCCTGCCCACATAGGACCTGGGATTCTCTGGTAATGCAACATAGAGTAACAGAGCCTAAGGTTGGGTACCTCTCCTGGACCTGAGTCCCTAGTGGATCCCTAGTTTTGACCCAGGAAGCAATGTGCAGTAGGGACTCACACACTTTCCACTTTTTCTCTCTGTGAACTTCCCTGATAAACACACCTCCAGCAGCCTGTAGTTCATATTTTCAGGGCATTCCCTTATACTTACTCTATAAGTGCAAATGACTGAGAACTACTATGTAAAATTAATAGTTGGAAAGTTTAGAAACTTCCAGTCAAGATGGTAGCATAGGCATACATGGCTGGCCTCTTCAAACAACCACATCAACATTACAACTAAAATATAGAACAACTATTACTTAGGACCATCAGAAATGAGTTGAATGGAAGTCTGACAACTGTGGAATTAAAAAAACCACATCCATCCAGACTGGTAGGAGGGCTACAGATGTGGAATGGGCTAGTTCCTTACTGACATATGGTGGATAAAAATTCTGGAGGGATATCTTGTGAGCAGGAGTCCCAGCCCAGGGTTCCAGTGACAGGAAGATAAATACCCACAACTTCTTGTTATAAAAACCAGGGGGACTGAGTCAGTGGAAGAAACTTCTGGAACTCCAAGCAATTCCTTTTAAAGAACCCAGACATGGACTCACCTACTCAGACTCACTGCCTCTGAGCTCCAGCACTGGGGTAGCAGTTTGAAATGTACCAGTGGTATACAGTGAGAAACTGAAGCATCTGGCATCAAGATGAGCAGAGACCACTGTCCCTTTTCTAAACCTTCCACCCAAAAAGCCAGCAAACTGTGGCCATTTCTGAGACCGAATCAACCTAGCTAATACTGTTTGACTCACCTCAGAGATCCCCAGAGACTCAGTCCCACCCAACTTATGGGCCAACCCAAGCTGATTTTCCATATGAATGGTGGGTCTTGATTTATGCTGTATAAAATCCTAAATTCTATTAAATAAGCAACAGCTGGCCTCAGTGAGTCCCAGGCCCAGCACTAGCAGCAGCCAGTGTAGATTTACAGCTTGGCTTTAGTTGGGAATCTCTAAGCCCAGCACAAGTAGCAGCCATCTCAGCTTGCTTTATAGAGTAGGCAGGGTGACCCAGGGCAAAACAAAGGTAGGGGCTAACCTTGGCCTGCACCACCACCCTGCCTCTGCACAGCTGATCATCCATGGAGGGTGGAGGTTGGTGGTCAGTGGTAATAGCCAATCCTTGCAGTTGACTGGCCTGGGTAAATCCCTCCCATTGATTTTCCAGCAGCAACCAAGGCTCAACTACAAGAGATATACTCGGTCCACATGACAGGTACACCTCAAGTACCCAGCTTGGGTGATAGGAGAGGCTGTGCCACTGGATATTACAGGATTATATACTACATTAAGCTACATTTCCAAGACACGGAGTAAAAGCAAGTCTACCTAATATGTAGAAATAAACACAGGTAGGCTGCCAAAATGAGGAGACAAAGAAACATGACCCAAATTAAAAAATAGATCAATACTCCAGAAAAAGAGCTAAACAAAATGGAGATATGCAATCTATCAGATGCAAAGTTCAAAACACTCATTATAAGGATGCTTAAGGAACTTAATGAGGACCTCAACAGCATAGAAAAGATCCAGTCAGAAACTAAGGATACACTAATTGAAATAAAAAACAATTTACAGGAAAACAACAGTAGAGTGGATGAAGCCGATAATCAAATCAGTGATATGGAACATAAGGAAGCAAAGATCAACCAATCAGAACAACAGAAAGAAAAAAGAATCCCCCCCTCAAAAAAAAAATGAAAATAGTATAGGAAACCTCTGGGACAACTTCAAGAAGTCTAACATTTGCATCATAGGAGTGCCAGAAAAAGAAGAGAAACTGGAAATCTATCTGAAAAAATAATGAAAGATAACTTCCCTAATTTGGTGAAGGAAATAGACATGCAAGTCCAGGAAGCCCAGAGTCCCAAATGAGATGGAAGCAAAGAGGCCCATACCAAGGCACATCATAATTAAAATGCCAAAGGTTAAAGATAAAGAGAGGATCTTAAAAGCAGCAAGAGAAAAGCAATTAGTTACCTACAGGGAGTTCCCATGAGATTGTCAGCTGATTTCTCAAAACAAACTTTTCAGGCTAGGAGGGTTTGGCAAGGAATATTCAAAGTCATGAAAAGCAGGGACCTACAGCCAAGATTGCTCTACCCAGCAAAGATATCATTTAGAGTTGAAGGGCAGATAAAGAGCTTCCCAGACAAGAAAAAGCTAAAGGACTTCATCATCACCAAACCATTATTATATGAAATGTTAAAGGGACATATTTAAGACAAAGATAAAGCTATGAACAATAAATTGGCAAAAAATACAAATATATCAACAATTGAGTCTAAAAAAAACAAGCTAAGCAAACAATAAGAACAGAGGCAGAATCATGGATACAGAGAGCATTTTGATGGTTGCCAGATAGGAGGAGGTTATGGGGTAATGGATGAAAAGGTAAAGGGATTAAGAAGTACAAAATGATAGTTACAGAATAGCCATGTAGTTAAGTACAGTATAGGAAATGGAATAGCCAAAGAACTTATATGGACATGACCCATGGACATGAACAATGGTGTGGGGACTGCCTGAGGGATTGGTGGGTGCTACGTGGAGGTGTGGCAAAGGCAGGGGAAATCAGGACAACTGTAATAGCATAATCTATAAAATATAATTAAAAAAGAAAGTTTACTCCAATTATATCTAAAGAACCTATATGGGGTTATTAAACAAACAATTGCATTTTCCTCTTATGTCCAAAGTTTAAGTTTAAAATTATATGAAAGTGAGAATAAGAAAAGAAAGCCTCTAAACACTTGGAAGTGAAGACACACACTTCTGAACAAATTACAGTTAAAGAGGAATTTAATGAGAAAAATACATTCTATGCAGTCCCTGTCAGAGTCCCAGAAGACCTTCTTTGGATGGAAATTGACAAGCTGATCCTAAAATTCAAATGGAAATTCAAAAACATAAAATTGCCTATCTGTTTTGGAAAATATAAATCTTAGGGCCTTTGCTATCCAGTTCAAAATTTACTGCAACCCATATTAATCTAGACCACGAGGTTCCGACACAAAGGTAGACTTGTACACCAATGGCATAGAATCAGGAGTTCAGGAACCAACCTTACTTTTTATTACCATCAGAATTTAACAATGTCCCATAACTATTCAATAGGGAGAATCAAGTCCTTTTTTGTTAATGAAGTCGTGGTGCTGGGTCAAATGGATATTCACTGGCAAACCAAACACACATACACACAAACACACAACTTACATCCACTACACACAAAAAAAATGAAATCAAAATTGATTACAGGCCCAAATATGTAACCAACCCTTACAATTTTTTAAAGAAAATATGAGAAAATCTTTATGACACTTCATATCTGACATCAAAAGTGTGATCCATGTAAGAAAAAATTGATAAACTTGACTTCATAAAATTAAAAGCTTTTGCTCTTTAAAACCATTGCTGAAAGAATCAAAAGTCAAGCCACATATTGGAAAAAAATACTTGCGAATCATGTCTCTGATAAAGAATTTACATCCAGAATACAATATTTGAAGAACTTTTACAATAATGAAAAGACAAACAGCACACTTTTTGAAATAGGCAAAAGATTTGAATAGACATTTCACTAAAGATAATATATGAATAGCCATTAAGTGGATAAAACCATGGTCAATGTCATTAGTCATTAGGGAAATGCAAATAAAATTACAATAAGATACTGCTTCACACCTAACAGAATGCCTGTAATAAAAAAGATGGATAACATCTAGCGTTGGCAATCATGCAGAAAAAGTAGAACTGGGGTGAGAATGTAAAATGATACAGACATTTTGGAAAGCAGTTTGGCAGTTTTTTAAACTTCAAAGATAAATGTGCCAGGAATTTCATTGTAGGAATCTACCCAAGAGAAATGAAAACATATATCCACACAAAGACTTGTACATGTATACTCAAAGTAGCTTTGTTCATAATAGCCTGAAACTGAAAACAATCCAAATGTCCATCAACAGATAATCAAAATGTGTTACAACAATGCAATGAAATGAAGAGGAAAAATATACTGCTATGTGCCCCAACATGGATGAACTTAAAAAACATTATGCTAAGTGAAAGAAGTCAGACTTCAAAGACTACATATTGTGTGATTCCATTTCCATGAAATGCCCAGAAAACACATTTAGAGACATAAAGCATATCACTCATTGTCTAGAGCTGGGAGTGGGAGCCAAGATTAATGTAAATTTCCTGATAGTTTCACAACTCTAAAAATTAACTGAAAGTCATGAATTTTCTGTTGTAATAAGTAGATTTCAAGGCATATAAATTAAATCTCAATGAAGCTTCTAAAAAGTGAATAAGAAGTCATATATATTTATTCTTTTTTATGTTTAAATTTACCACACACAGGCCTCAGTCTCTTACTGGCTCCTTTTTATTTTTTAATTTGGCTCTCTTCTGTGTATTGATCTGTAATTTTGTTCTACATGCTTTGTTTTGATGATTTACCTATCTGATAACTTCAACTGTCACCTCAATTCCTAAAGTACTACATCTCCTACTAAACTGTATCTATATCTGCAACCCAAATACACTCCCCAGGTTCTAAAGTGGCAGTTTAAATGTCTATTGGACAAATCCCACTCAATATTCCATAAATACCTCAATCTCAATTCATTTGATGTGATCCTCATTATCTTACTTCACCATCAATCCTATAGTTCCTTTTACAATATTAATGCTTCTTACAGTCTCTATATTGAAGTATAAATTCTTTCTAACACTAGTACAACTTTATCAGACCCTATGTATTTTTAAAACTTTATTGAAATTAAAGTTCTTAACCAGTAAGTAAGACTGTGTTACCCTTGGTTTTTACTTTCATTAATAAGAGTAGTAATTAACTTGATATTTTAGTGTATACTGTGTACAGTGCTATTTTTGTTACTCTCTTATCCCTAGACTCAGTGGTGAATAAAATAATTTCCCTGTAGTCTAGAGTTTACAGTGTAGTGATGAAGACAAACACAGAAAATGAATGAGAAATGACAGAATCTTACCTCTAGTACAACAATTCCAAGGAATTGCATCCTGGAGTAGACAAGAGGGAACATGTTTTTCAAATTTGGATGTTTCCCTCATTCCATGGCAAAATCTCTGATTAACAGAAGATTAGGGTTCTTTATCAATCAGAAAATGTTGAGAATTTGATGGTTGAAAATGATGTTTTAATTTTCATTTTCTAGATAACTAAATAGATTGACCATCTTTTTCCTGTTTATGGGTCTTTTTAATTTACCCTTCCATCCATGAATTACCTTTCATACCCTTTCCCATTTTTCTGTGCATAGTCTACTCTCTTCTCATTAATCTGTAAGAGCTCTAGTTGCATTGTAGTTTAGGCCATACAACCTCCTGGGCAAAGACCAGGCACGGTTGGTGTCGGGAGCCCTTCTGGGAGGAGTCATGGCCCGGGTCAGTGTTGGGTCATTCTGGGGTAGAAGGTTGTCAGTGGTTGGGGTCAACCCAGGGTAGGGTCAGGGCCAGGGTTGGGCCAAGGTCAGGTCGAGGTCAGTGGCCCTGACAATGGGAACTGAGGCGTTGACTCACCCAGTCCTAGGCCATCCCGTGTTCCTGCTTTGGTTACTGCTGCTACTGCCCTTGGCCACCTCGGGACAGCAACGGTCCCCATTCACTCCTGCCCCGGCTTCCGGCGAGACATTGGAGCGTGGTGCCCCCACCTCCATTTTTCAGCAGTTGGTCCCTGGAACCCCAGGTGCGTGGGCGGCACCGGGTGGGGTGAACAAGAGACACTACAGGGCTAGGGAGCCAGGCTGTGGACAAAGACGCAGTGATTAGGGTCACTGGAATCTCATCCCTTCTCTGTCCTCCCTTACACTAGACAGTCCAGAGACCACTCAGCACATGTGGATCTCAAATGGTTACTCCACTCCCTGGTTTCTGGTGGGAACTTCCCAGGAGACCTGAGGGTGGGGCTGTGGAACCCTTGCTGGGTGAGATAGAGCACCAGGACTGATGAATGAAGGGCCCTGAGTTGGGCCCAGGCATCCCAGTCCTCTCCCTGAGACCTAAGCACAGGCTCTGGATGAGAACTCACCTCTCAGAGGGCCTGGTACACCCCTGCACTCCATCTTTCTCAGGTGTGAGTACTAGAACCAGGGTTACAGTCTCAGCCCATTCCCTCTTTTTAAACTGTTGTTGATATTCAGTATATTATTTTATATTAGCTTCAGGCATACAGCATAGTGGTTAGACATTTGTGTAATTTATGAAGTAATTCCCCAGTACATCTAGTACCCACCTGACATACATAGTTATTACATTATTGACTATATTCCCTTTATTGTACCTTTTAGAACCTTCTATTTTGTAACTACCAACTTGTATTTTTCAATCCCTTCTCTTTTTTACCCAGTTTCCCCAAACCCCCACTCAACTAGCAAACCATCAGTTTTTCCCTTGTATGTACAAATGTTTTTGTCTAGTTTATTTAGTTTATTTTTTATACTCCACATGTAAGTGAAATCATGTAATATTTGTCTTTCTCTGTAAGACTTATTTCACTTAGTATAATACCCTGCAGGTCTATCCATGTTGTCACAAATAGTAAGATTTCATTTTTTTTCTAATGGCTGAGTAATATTCCATAGTATACAGCATTTGGACCACCTCTTCTTTATCTAATCATATATTAATGGCACTTAGGTTGATTCCATATCTTGGCAATTGTAAATAATGCTGCAGTAAACATAGTGATGCATATATATATTTGAATTACTGTTTTGGATATTTTTTGGATAAATACCCAGAAGTGGGATTGCTCGGTCATAAGGTAGAATTATTTTTAACTTATTAGGTCCTTCCATATTGTTTTTACATAGCAGCTGCACAAATTTGCAGTCCCAAAAATAATCAAACAGGGTTCCCTTTCTCTGCATCCAAGTCAAGATTTGTTGTTTGTTGATATAATGATAGTAACCATTCTCACAGGTGTAAGGTGATATCTCATTGTAGTTTTAATTTGCATTTGTCTGATGATTAGTAACATAGAACATCTTTTCATATGTCTATTGGCAATCTGCATGTACATTTTGGAGAAACATCTATTCGGGTCTTCAGCCCATTGTTTCAATGGATTGTTTGGTTTCTTAACTTTAAGATGTATGAGTTCTTTATAAATTTTGAATGTTAACACCTTATTTATGTATCATTGGTGAATATCTCTTTTTGTTTTACTGTTCATTTTCTTTGTTGCTCAATAACTTTTTAGTTTGATACAGTAACATTAGTGTATTTCTCATTTTCTTGCCCTTGCCCGAGGAGATCTATAAAAAAATAATTAAAAGCAATGTGATAGAGTTTACTGCCTTTGATTTCTTCTAAAACTTTTGTGGTTTCAGGTCTTATATTACATTCTTGAAACTATGTTGAGTTTATTTTTTATTTTTATTTTTTTTATTTTAATTGTCGTTTAAGTACAGCTTTCTGCCTTTTACTCCCATCCCAGCCCTCCCTACTTCCCCCACGTTTCCACCCCCTGCCCTTGTTTGTGTCCATGTGTCCTTTGTACTTATTCCTGCAAACCCTTCCTCTTTTCCCCTGAAATTCCCTCCCCTAACCCCTTTGGTCACTGTCAGCCTGTTCTCTATTTCAGTGTCTTTGGTTATATTTTGCTTGTTTGTTTGCTTTGTTGATTAGGTTCCTGTTAAAGGTGAGATCATATGGTATGTGTCTTTCACCGCCTGGCTTATTTTACTTAGCATTATGCTTTCCAGTTCCATCCATGCTGTTGCAAAGGGTAGGAGCTACTACTTTCTTTCTGCTGCATAGAATTCCATTGTGTAAATGTGCCATAGTTTTTTGATCCATTCATTTACTGAAGGGCACCTAGGTTGCTTTCAGCATTTGGCTGTTGTAAATTGAGCTGTTATGAACATTGGGGTGCAAAGGTTCTTTTGTATTGGTGTTTTAGTGTTCTTAGGATATAATCCCAGCAGTGGAATTGCAGGGTCAAAAGGAAGATCCATTTTTAGTTTTCTGAGGAAGTTCCATACTGTTTTCCATAGTGGTTGTACCAGTCTGCAGTCCCACCAAGAGTGCACTAGGGACCCCCTTTCTCCACATCCTCTCCAACACTTGTTATTTGTTGCTTTGTTTATGATGGCCATTCTGACTGATGTGAAGTGGTATCTCATTGTAGTTTTAATTTGCATCTCTCTGATAGCTAGAGATACTGAGCATCCTTTCAAGTGTCTCCGGCTGGATCCTCTGTATTTTTTATTTTATTTTTATTTTTTTGTTGTTGTTCAAGTGTAATTGTCTCCATTTTCACCCAACCACTCCCACCCACCCCAGCCATCTCACCTCCCAACTTCCATCCTACCCCTTTTTAGCTTTGTCTATGTGTCATTTATATATTTTCTTTGATTACCCTTCCCACTTTTCCCCCTGTTATCTCCTCTCAACTCCCCTCCAGTTACTGTCAGTTTGTTCTTAATTTCAATGTCCCCAGTTACATTTTGCTTGCTTGTGGGTTTTGTTGATTAGGTTCCACTTACAGGTGAGATCATATGGTATTTATCTTCCACCACTTGGCTTATTTTGCTTAGCATAATGATCTCCAGATCCATCCATGCTGTCGAGAAGGGTTGGAGCTCCTTGTTTCTGTCTGCAGTGTAGTATTCTATTGTGTAAACAAACATACCATAGTTTTTTGAGCCACTCCTTTCCTGATGGGCACTTAGGTTGCTTTCAACACTTGGCTATTGTAAATTGTGCTGCTATGAACATTGGGGTGCATAGATTCTCTTGAGTTGGAGTTTCAGGATTCTTAGGGTATAATCCCAGCAGTGGGATTGCTGGGTCAAAAGACAGATCCATTTTTAGTTTTCTGAGGAAATTCCAAACTGTGTTCCACAGTGGCTGCACCAGTCTGCATTTCCACCAACAGTCTACTAGAGTTCCCTTTTCTCCACAACCTCACCAGTAGTAGTTGTTTCTTGATTTGTTTACAATGGCCATTCTCAATGGTGTGAAGTGGTATCTCGTTGTGGTTTTCATTTGCATCTCTCTGATGGCTAATGATGCTGAGCATCCTTTCATATGTCTCTGGGCCTTCTCTTTGGAGAAATGTCTGTTCAGGTCCTGTGCCCATTTTTTTAATTGGATTGTTTGTCTTCCTGGAGTGGAGTTGTGGGAGTTCTTTGTATATTTGGAGATCATACCCTTGACCAAGGTATCATTGGCAAATATATTTCCCCATATCATTGGTTCACTTTTCATTTTTCTGTTGTTTTCATTAGATGTGCAGAAGCTTTTTAATTTGTTGTAGTCCCATTTGTTTATTCTTTCCTTTATATCCTTTGCTGCAAGGGACATATTGGTGAAAATATTGCTGTGTGGAATATCTGAAGTTTTCCTGCTGATGTTCTATTCCAGGACTTTTATGGTGTTGCAACTGATATTTAGAGTTTTTTATCCATCATGAGTTTATTATGGTGTATGGTGTAAGTTGGTGGTTGACTTTCAGTTTTTTTACATGTAGCTGTCCAGATTTCCAACACCATATGTTGAAGAGGCTATTTTTACTTCATGTTATGCTTCTGCCTCCTTTGTCAGATATTAATTGACCATAGAGATACGGGCTTATTTCTGGGCTCTCTGTTCTGTTCCATTGGTCCATGTGTCTGTTCTTATGCCAGTAACAAATTCTTCTGATTATAGCAGCCTTGTAATATAGTTTGATGTCAGGTATTGTGATGCCTCCTACTTTGTTCTTTCTCAAAATTGCTGAGGCAGCCCTGGCTGGCATAGCTCAGTGGATTGAGCTCGGGCTGTGAACCAAAGTGTCGTAGGTTCGATTCTCAGTCAGGGTACATGCCTGGGTTGCAGGCCATGACCCCCAGCAACCACACATTGATGTCTCTCTCTCTCTCTATGTCCCTCCCTTCCCTCTCTAAAAATAAATATAAATAAAATCTTTAAAAAAAATTGCTGAGGCTATTCAGGGTCATTTATGGTTCCAAATAAAGTTTTGAAACGTTGATTCTGTCTGGGAAATATGTTATTGGTATTTTAACAGGGATTACATTGGATCTATAAATTGATTTGGGTTGTATGGACTTTTGGATGATATTAATTCTTCCAATACATGCACATGGTATATGCTTCCATTTATTTCTGTCTTCCTTAATTTCTTTCATCAGTGTTGTGTAGTTTTCTGAGTACAGGTCTTTTACTTCCTTTGTTAAGGTTATTCCTAGGTTCTTTATTTTTCTTCTTGCTATAGCAAATGGGATCTTTATCCTGATTTCTGTTTCTGATATTTTGTTGTTGGTGTACAAAAATGCCTTTGATTTCTGAATATTGACTTTGTATATGCTGTTTTGCCAAATTCACTATTTAGGTTGAGTAGTGTTTTGGTGGACTCTATTGGATTTTCTATGTATACTATCATGTCATCTGCAAACAATGGCAGCTTTGCCTCCTCCTTTCCAATTTGGATGCCTTTTATTTCTTTTTCTTGTCTGATTGCTGTGACTAGGACTTCCAATACTATGTTGAATAAAAGTGGTGAAAGCAGACATCCTTGTCTTGTTCTTCATCTTAGTGGGCAAACTTTTAGTTTTCATCCATTGAGTATGATGTTGGCTGTAGATTTTTCATATATGGCATTTATTATGTTGATGAATGCACCACTATTCCCACTTTGCTGAGTGTTTCTATCATAAATGGGTGCTGTACCTTATCAAATGCTTTTTCCACATCTATTCCACATTTTCCCACATCTATTCATGTGGTTCATCTATTCATTTTGTTTATGTGGTGTGTTACGTTTATTGATTTGCAAATATTGTACCATCCTTGCATCACTGGGATGAATCCCACTTGATCATAGTGTATGACCTTTTTAATGTATTGCTGGATATGGTTTGCCAATATTTTGTTGAGGATAGCAGCATCTATGTTAATCAGCAATATTGGCCTATAATTCTTTCTTTGTTGTGCCTTAACATGGTTTTGGGATTAGGATGTTGCTAGCTTCATAAAAAGAGTTTGGGAGTCTTCCATCTTCTTGGATGTTTTTGGAATAGTCTGAAGGATAGGGGTTAGCTCTTCCTTAAGTGCTTTGTAAAATTCTCCCGTGCAACCATCCAGTCCAGGGCTTTTGTGTGTTGGGAGTTTTGTGACTACTGTTTACATTTCACCAGCTGTTATCAGTTTGTTCTGGCTTTCTGCTTCTTCTTGATTCAGTTTTGGAAATTATATTTTTCTAGAAAATTGTCCATTTCACCCAGGTTTTTTAATTTCTTGGCATATAATTTTTCATAGTAATATCTTACCATCCTTTGTATTTCTGTGGTGTCAGTTGTAATCTCTCTTCTTTCATTTCTGATTGTGTTTGTTTGGGTCCTCTCTCTTTTTTTCTTGATGAGTATGCTTAAAGCCGTGTGGAATTTGTTTATCTTTTCAAAAAAAAAAAAAAAACTAGCTCCTGGATTTATTGATCCTTTGAAATGTTCTTTTAGTTTCTGTGTCATTTAATTCTGCTCTGGTCTTGGTTATTTCCTTCCTTCTACTCACTCTGGGCTTTGTTTGTTGTTGTTCCTCCAGTTCTTGTGGGTGTAGGGCTGAGTTGCTTATTTGAAATATTTCTATCTTTTTTAGGTAGGCATGTATTGCTATGAACTTCCCTCTCAGGGCTGCCTTCACTGTGTCCCATAAGTTTTGGACTGTTGTGAGTTCATTTTCATTTGTTTCCAGAAACTTTTTTATTTCTTCCTTGATCTCATTCTTAACCCATTCATTGTTTAATAGCCTGCTATTCAATGTCCACAAATTTGAGTGTTTTTGAGGTTTCTCCTTGAGGCTGGTTTCTAGTTTCATGCCCTTGTGGTCTGAGAAAATGCTTGCTATGATTTCAGTTTCCTTGAATTTTGTCGAAACTTCTTTTGTGTCCTATCATGTGGTCTATCTTTGAAAATGTTCCATGTGCATTTGAAAAGATGTGTATTTTGCTTCTTGGGGATGAAAGGTTCTACATATATCAGTTAAGTCTATTTGATCCAGTGCTTTGTTCAGTGCCGCAATATCCTTGTTGATATATTGTTTGGAAGATCTATCTGTTGTTGAGAGTGAGGTGTTAAAATCCCCTAGTATAAGTGTGGTGCTGTCTATATCTTTCTCGAAGTCCTCCAAGATTTTATTTATATATACGGGTGCTCCTATGCTGGGTGCATATGTGTTTACAATGTTTATGTCTTTTTTGATGGATTCTTCCCTTGAGTATTATGAAGTATTCTTCTGTGTTTCTTTCTATGACCTTTGTTTTAAAGTCTATTGCTACCCACCCGCCCCATTTTTCCTGTCTATTCACCTGGAATATTTTTTTCCAAGTATTCACTTTCAGTCTATGTAGGTGTTTTGTTCTGAAGTGGGTCTCTTGGAGGCAGCATATGTGTGGGTCATGTTATCTTATCCATTCAGCTACCCTATGTCTTTTGATTGCAGCACTTAACCCATTTACATTTAAGGTTATTATTGATAGGTACTTAGTCATTACACTTGTATCCCCTTTGTACCTGTGTTCCTCTCTCTGTCACTCTTTTTCTTCATCTTAGAGCAGTCCCTTTAGGATATCTTGCAATGCTGGTTTGTTGGAGGTGTACTCTTTTAGCCTTCTTTGGTCTGGGAAACTCCTTATTTTGTCTTCCATTTTAATTGAGAGCCTTGCTGGCTAAACTAGTCTTGGTTGCAGACTTTTGCTTTTCATTACTTGGGATATTTCTTGCCATTCCCTTCTGGCTTGTAGTGTTTCTGTTGAGAAGCCAGCTGCTAGCCTTATTGAGGCTCCCTTGTATGTTACTTCCTGTTTTTCCCTTGCCACCTTTAAGATTCTCTCTTTGTCTTAGAATTTTGCCATTTTAATTGTGATGTCTCTTGGAGTGGGCCTGTTTGGGTTCCTCTTGATTGGGACCCTCTCTGCTTCCTGGATTGGTGTGCCTTTTTCTCTCATCAAATTAGGGAAGTTTTCCATCATTACTTTTTCAAACAGGTTTTCTGTCCCTTGTTCCTCTTCTTCTCTTTCTGGTATCCTTATTATACATAAATTATTGTTTCATGTTGTCCTGCATTTCCCTTAATCCCTCTTTTTTTTCAGTCTTTTTTCTTTTTGTTGCTCTTTCTGTGAGTTTTTTTTTCTCTATCTTTCTTCCAGCTCACTGATTCAACCCTCTGCTTCATCTAGCCTGCTTTTGATTTCTTCTACTGTGTTCTGCAATTCAGAAACTGTATTCTTCATATTCATCCTCTTGGCTCTTGTTGGTTGTTCCTATGTCCTTTTTCATGCTGGTGTAATTCACAGTAAGTTCCTTGTAGCTTCCCTGTAGTTTTTGCTAATTCTCAGTGAGCTCATTGAGCTTCCTTATAACCATTGTTTTGAACTCAATATCTGATACTTGCCTTACTTGTATTTCATTTAGCATTCTTTCTGAGGCTTCCTCCTTTCCTTTCATTTGGGGATTGTTTCTTGGTCTTCCCATTATTTGTGAGACTCTTCTTGTTTGACTCCGCTTCTTAAATTGATCTGAGTTGACTCCCTGAGTTTGTGGTGTGAACTTGCATGGTAGGACACCTGTGAGATTCAGTGGTGCAGTCTCCTTGATCTCCTGAACTTGATACAGTTAGGATGCCCTTTATGTCATTTATGTTGGCTCTCTGGATGTAATTGTGTTTTGATTGTTGTTGGATCTTTCTTTGGTGAGTCCTTCCCTCCAGCTGGTTGACTGAGGGTGACTCCATTCACCATGTCTTATATGCTGCTGTGCAGGTGCTGCCAGAACAACACCACAAAGACCAGGGAACAAACCCACCTCCACAAAAATATCTGCCCTGCCACCCCCTGCTATTCCACTATCAAAAGCAAATGAACCAGTATTTATAAGGGTGTAAAGAGATTAAGACTATTATAAGAAAGGAGAAGCCCTGGCTGGCATAGCTTAGTGGATTGAGCGCGGGCTGGGAACCAAAGTGTCCCAGGTTTGATTCCCAGCCAGGGTACATGCCTGGGTTGCAGGCCATAACCCCCAGGACCACACGATGTTTCTCTCTCTCTCTCTATCTCCCTCCCTTCCCTCTCTAAAAATAAATAAATAAAATCTCAAAAAAAAAGAAAGGAGAGAAATAAACTATAATGTAAAATCTAGTAACTTAATATGCACAGACTTGTTGGACAAGAAATTGTTAAAAAGCTATGCAGGCAAGAAAATATCACTAATTGTGGAGAAAACCACAATGGATTTCATCTCAGTAGCCTCTAGTATTTTCCACTGTTTTTCCTTTCTGAATCCGCGTCCTTTTGATGTGAGATGTTGACCCCATCTGACCTTAGGCAGCCTGCTCCCAGACTTCCAAGGATCTACTGTCTGTGGCTTTTTCTCAGTTGTTAATGTAGTCACTCTGCACTCAGAAGTCAGGCTTAAGCTCCATAGCATGGGGCAGAATCCCTCCTGGGGCCAGGGTTCTTGTTTCCCCTCAGGCTGCTGTCACTCAGAGGGGAGTGGTCTTCCTGAGCAGGATGGCTGCTGCAGTATGGGGGATGACTTAGCACTGGGATCCTGGTGGCTCCTCTCTCAGTTCTTTCCCCAAAGCTTCCATCTCCAGTCTCTCCTCAAGCATCTCTAGTCCACTCTGAAACCCATTTGCTAGGGATCTACTATCTGTGGCTGTCTCTTTCAGTTGTTATTCTAGTCACTTTGCACTCAGCAATGAGGTTTAAGCTCCATAGAGCTGGGTAGAATCTCTCCTGGTGTTGGGGCTGTTGTTTCCCCTCTGGCTGCTGCTGCTCAGAGTGCAGTTGTCTGCCTGAGCAACATGGCTTTGGCTGTATGGGTTATGACCTAGCACTGGGATCCCAGAGGCTACCTTCTCAGCTCTCTTCCGGCTTCTGTCCCCAGTCTCTCCTCAGGTGTCTTCAGCCCACTCTGCTGCCACTATTACCAGAGCCCCAGGTAAGTGGATGCACACAAAATTTTTTTTCTTGGCTTTTTAAATGGGTCTTTGCATCTCCAGCCATCCTTCTCTGGCATAGAGCAACCCTGCCATTTTTTGCCACTGGTTATTATCTATGTACTTTTGGGGCACTGGTGCTGTGGCTCTGGATGGACCCCACAGTTCTCGGGGGATCCAACCAATTGCTTTATCATCCCTCCAGTGCTGTCACTTGTGGGTGCCCGGCCAGCCCTCTGAAGCCTCCACTGCAGCACTTACCAGTCAGTTACTGCTGAAGATAATTCTTCTGTCTGTCCAAGGTTATAAGGTTTTTCTCTTGCTATTGTTCAGCTGTTTGTTCCTGGTGATTTCTCCATAATTTAGTTGTAATTTCAGATTGGTCCTGGGAGGTGGTTAGTGGGGCTTCCATTTACTTCTCAGCCACCTTGCCTTTCCTCTGACTTTACACTTGTATATGGTGTAAGAAGGTAGTCTAGTTTCTTTCTATCTATCTTCCTTTTGCATGCAGCTGTCCAGTTTTCCCAACACCATTTCTTAAATATACTGTCTTTACCCCATTGTGTATTCTTGCTTTCTTTTCATAGATTAATTGACTATATAGGTGTGGCTTTATTTTTGGGTTTTCTATTTTGTTGATTGATCTATATGTCTCTTTTTTTGCTAATACCATGTAGTGTGATTACTATAACCTTGTAGTATAGTTTGATATTAGGTAGATTGATACATCCAACTTTGTTCTTCTTTCACAAGCTTTCTGTGGCTTTTCAGGGTCTTTTGTAGTTCCATCTACATTTTAGAATTATTTGTTCTAGTTCTGTAAGAAGTGCCATTAGTATTTTAATAGGGATTGCACTGAATCTATAGAGTGCTTTGGGTAGTACAGACATTTAAATAATGTTAATTCTTTCTATCCATGAGCACAGGATATACTTACATTTATTTATATATTCTTTGATTTCTTTATTCAATGTCTTATAATTTTCTGAGTATGGGGCTTTTTCCTCCTTGGTTAGATTTATTCCTAGGTATTTTTCATGAAATTTTAAAAGGGTCATTTTCTTAATTTCTCTTTCTGGTAGTTTATTATTGGTGTATAAAAATTTAACCAAGAAAACCACCTGACCCCAGCCAAATAGGGGAATAGGTAGATACACTGTGCCTCCTAGAACAACCAAGAGAAGGACAACAACAAATTTAAAAAACAAAAACAATCAGAACTAACAGAAAATCAAACTGTATGGAAGTCTGACAACCAAGGGGTTAAAGAAGAAACATTCATCCAGACTGGTAGGAGGGGCTGAAAAGAGAAGCTGAGTGGAGAGGACTCATGTCAAGGAGGCAGCTGGGGGAGCAGACAATTCCACATTTGTATGCAGGTAAACTGGAATGAACAACTGGGGAGTGAGACAGACTGTACAACCCAGGGTTCCAGTGTGGGGAAATAAAGCCTCAAAGCCTCCAACTGAAAGATCCCTGTGGAGGTTGAGGCAGCAGAGAAACTCCAAGCCTCACAGGACAGTTAGTTGGAGAGACCCACAGGGTCCTAGAATATACACAAACCCACTCATCCAGGAATTGACACCAGAAGGGCCCAATTTGCTTGTGGTTAGTAGAGGAGTGACTGAAAGCCAACAGAGAGCTGAACAAGCAGCATTGTGCCCTCCTGACCCCTCCCGCACATACAGTGCCACAACACAGCAACAAGGATTACCCTGCCCTGGTGAATACCTAAGGCTCTGCCCCTTACTACATAATAGGCACAGTGAGACACAAAAACTGGCCCAAATGAAAGAACAGATCAAAGATCCAGAAAATCTACAACTAAGCAATAAAGAAGTATCTAACCTATCATGATGCAAAGTTCAAAACACTGGTAATCAGGATGCTTACAGAAATGGTTGAGTATAGCCACAAAATAAAGGAAAAAGTGAAAGCTGTGAAAAGTGAAATAAAGGAAAATGTACAGGAAGCCAATAGTGACAGGAAAGAAACTGGGACTCAAATAAGCAGTTTGGACCAGAAGGAAGAAATAAACATTCAATTAGAGCATAATGAAGTAACAAGAACAAAAAAAAATGAGCAGAAGCTTAGGAATCTCCAGGACAACTTTAAATGTTCCAACATCCAAATCATAGGGGAGCCAGAAGGAGAAGAGGAAGAACAAGAAATGGAAAACTTATTTGAAGACATAATGAAGAAGAACTTCCCCAGTCTGGCAAAGGAAATAGACTTCCAGGAAGTTCAGGAAGCTCAGACAGCCCCAAACAAGTTGGACCCAAGGAAGCACATACCAAGGCACATCATAATTACATTATCCAAGATTCAAGATAAGGAGAGAATCTTAAAAACAGCAAGAGAAAAGGAGACAGTTACCTACAAAGAAAGTAACTCCCATAAAACTAGAAGTTGAATTCTCAAAAGATACCTTACAGCCAAGAAGAAGTTTGAAATAAGTATTCAAAGTCATGAAAGGCAAGGACCTACACCGAAGATTATACTATCCAGTAAAGCTATCATTTAGAATGAAAGGGTAAATAAAGTGCTTCCCAGGTAAGGTCAAATTAGAGAAGTTCATCATCACCAAGCCCTTAGTATATGAAATGTTAAAGGGACTTATACAAAAAAAAGGAAGAATATCAAAACTATGAATAGTAAAATGACAACAAACTCAAAACTGTCAACAACCAAACCTAAAAAAACAACAACTAAGCAAACAACTAGAACAGGAACAGAATCACATAAATTGAGATCACTTGGAGGGTTATCAATGGGAAAGGAAGGGGGGAATTGGGGAAAAAGGTACAGGGAATAATAAGTATAAATAGTAGGTACAACATAGATGGGGGAGGATACATTGTAAAGGAAATGTAGAAGCCAAAGAACTTATATGTAAGGCCCATGGATATGAACTAATTTCAGGGAGGGGGTGGGAGATGGTATTCAGGGTGGAGGGGAATAAAGGGGGGAGAATGGGACAACTATAATATCATAATCAATAAAATATACTTTTAAAAAATGCAACCAATTTTTGAATTTTAATTTTGTATGCTGCTACTTTATTGAATTCACTTATCAGTTTTAATAATTTTGGTGGAATACTTAGGGTTCTCTCAACATAGTATTACCTCACCTGCAAATGAAAACTGTTTTACTTCTTCCTTTCCAATTTGGATGTCCGTTAGTTCTTTTTCTTGTTTGATGGCTGTTGCTTGAACTTCCAGTTTTATGTTGAATAAAAGTGGTGAAAGAGGACATCCTTGTTTTGTTTCTGATCTTTAGGAAAATTCTTTTTGTTTTCACTGTTGACTATGATGTTAGCTGTGTGTTTGTCACATATGGCCTTTTCTATATTGTGGTATGTTTCTGCTATTCTAACTTTTTCTAACATAAGTGGATGCTGGGTTTTGTCAAATGCCTTTTCTGAAACTATTGATCTGATCATATCATTTTTATCTTTCATTTTGTTTATGCATTATATCACATTAGTTTATTTGCATATGGTTAACCCAGGAATAAATCTTACTTGGTAATGCTATATGATCTTTTTGATTTATTGCTGAATCCAGTTTACTAATATTTTGTTGAGAATTTTTGAATCTGTGTTTATCAGGAATATTAGATTACAATTTTCTCTTTTTGTAATGTATTTGGTTTTGGACTCAAGGTAATTCTGGCCTTGTAAAATGAGCTTGGGAGCTTTCTTGCCCCTTGAAATTTTATAATTTTTTGAGGAAGATAGGTGTTAATTCTCCTTTGAATGTTTGGTAAAATTTACCAGTGAAGCTATCTGGTTGAGACTTTTGTTTGTTTGTAGTTTTTAATTATTATTTTGATTAATCTCTTCAGGTATCTGTTTCTTCTTGATTCAATCTTGGAAGACTGTAGGTTGCTAGGAATTTATCCATTTCTTCTGGATTGTCCAAAGTGTTGGCCTGTAATTGTTTATAGTATGTTCTTAAAATCCTTTGTATTTCTGTGGTGTCATTTGTCACTTCTTTTTCATTTCTGATTTTATTTATTTTGGTCCTCTCTTTTTTTTTCTTTTTTTTCTTATGAATCTGGTTTAAAGTTTTGTTGATTTTGGTTGTCTTTTCAGAGAACCAGTTCTTAGTTTCATTGATGTTTTGTAATTTTTTAAAGTCTTTTATTTATTTATGCCCTGACTGTTACTATTTTCTTCCTTCTACTCATGTTGAACTTTGTTTGTTGTCCTTATTCTAGTTTCTTTAGGTGTAAAGTTAGATTGTTTATTTGACTTTTTTCTTGTTTCTTGAGGTAGACCCATATTGCTATGAATTTCCTTCTTACAACTGCTTTTGCTGTGTCCCATATATTTTGGGTCATTGTGTTTTCATTTTCTTTTGTGTCAAGTTATCTTTCAATTTCTTCCTTGATCTCATTGTCAACCCATACACTGTTTAGTAACATGTTATTTAGCTTCCATGTGTTTGTTTTTCAATTTTCTTCTTGTAATTACTTTGTAGTTTTATATCCTTGTGGTTGGAGAAGATGCTTGATATAATTTAAATCTTCTTAAATTCATTCATACTCCTTTTGTGGTCTACCTATAAAATATTACATGTGTGCTTGAAAAGAATGTATATTCTGCTGCTTTGTACTGAAATGGTCCAAAAATATCAATTAAAGGCATATGATCTAATGTGTCATTTAAAGCTGCTGTCTCCTCATTGATTTTCTGTCTGGATAATGTATCCATTGGTATCAATGGGTATTAAATTCCCCTGGAATTACGATATTACTGGCAATCTCTTACTTTATGTCCCCCAGTATTTGCTTTATAAATTTAGGAGCTCCACTGGTGCCACTCTTCTTCTTTTAGAAATGTAGAATCTCGAGTCAAATATGGGGAGCAAATTTCCCCAAGTCACATAGCACCAGACTCCTACCTGTGAACGTGTCTGCCTCAGATACTGGGGTGAGGTGGTGGGGCAGACACTTAGAAGCCACAATCTTAAGCAAGGCACATTGTTACTCTTTGAGGCCTTTAGTTCTTTGATCTTCAAAGTAGGCGTAGCATGTGCTATTAAGGAAAATAATTCCTTTGATGTTCGCAGTCCTTGGAAGACCCACTCAGGGATGTCTGTCTTCCAGGAGATACTGTTGTGAGCTACTGTGGCCACCCTTGTTTCCTCTAGCCCCACCCTACGGGACTTTCTTGACTGTGCTCTGCAGTCCAGTCTTTGGCAGCAGTCAGTGAAGGCAAAGTCCAAGTAGTCCTGTAATTTTGGCCAAGCCACTTGACCTTTGACCTTCCTTTCCCAATCTGTGAGGTGGAGAAGGGCCTCCCTGGTACTGGCATTTGGGATACAACTGTTGTCTCTAACATAAGCCAGGGGTTGTCTCCACAGTGTGTGGGAAGCCCAAGGTGATGGGGAAGATCTATGGTGGCCAGGATGTGGTGGCTGGCCAGTGGCCATGGCAGGCCAGCCTGCTCTACCGAAACCTGCACATCTGCGGAGCTGTCCTCATCGACTCCTTCTGGCTGGTTTCCACTGCCCACTGCTTTCTCAAGTGAGTCCCCCTCCCTGGGGCTCCAACAGATGGGCTGGTAGGGAAGGAAGATGCAGGGAAAGAGGAAAAAAGGCATGATGAGTGTACCATGTCAGCTCCTCTGGGCTTTGCTCTGAAGCAGCTGGTGGCCTTCAAACACATGTCATTCTTTCCTTCAGCCTGCATCCCCTCAGCCTGGAATGTTTTTCCCCACTCTCCTGCCCAGGTTATCCTCATCCTTCATTACTAGCCTCTGTGCTGGTCCCCCAGGATATTGGTAGTGTCCACTCAAGCTGCCATGCACTGGCTATTTGCCACCTCAAACCACAGCTTCTCCTTAGTGTCCTCATATTCCTGAGTGTCAGAATCTAGGTGGGGACCTGGGGCTGCAATGACAGGCAGAAACTGAGCAATTCTTCTCACTTCAGCAAAGCTGCATGCTTGGGAGAAGCCATGATGCAAGGCTGTGTGAGTGACCTTAGAGAGTGACATGGCCACTTAGGAGTCTTAACTCCTTCATCCCCTCTAGGGCTGGCTCAGTGTCCAACTTCTGAACAGACAAGGAATGAGCCCAAGTAAAAAGAGACATCACAGCCTTGGTCAGGGTGTTGGGGTTCATGTAGCAACTGGCTTTGAAAGTCCAGAGTCCTATTGGCACCTTCTCTGTGCCACACTTCATGTGAACCCCTCTGTGGCATAGGGAGTGGCAAGACCCTTGTTGTGCTTCCATTCTGTCAAGAAAGAAAGTCCAACATGGGGTGAGAAGGGCCAACCCCACAGGAGAGGGAGGGAGGGAGGTCAGGAGACAGGCTGTGCTACAGTTGGTATGGAGCAGAAGGGGCTTGCCCAAGGAGAAGAGTTTTGGGCCTGGGGAGTATGGGGAATGGCTCCAGATGAATGAGCCATGCAAACAAAGTCGGGAAGATGGGAAGTTTTATCACACATGTTCAGAGATCAAGGTGAGGTTTTGTTTCCTGCACTCATTTGCTCATTTAACCCATCTTTTGTGAATGCTTATAACCAAGTGAACAAGCAGCCCTTGGGCAAGAAGGTGTTTGAAGAAAGGAGGGGCAGAAAAAGTGTTGGAACCAGGAGGTAGGTCATGGGGAGCCTTGGGAAAGGTCCAGTTAAAGCTAGGGTTGTACACCTCCTCTTGTGTACAATCCAGAGGCCCTGATGTGATGACCCCACCAAAGGCCCCTCTAGCATTAGGTATCTCTGTTCCTTCAGTTCTAGGGTGTGATTGGGAAGCCATGTGTCCTGAGGTTGTGAGTAGACCATCATTCAGCCTACCTTCCCTGATAGTTAGAAAGGGAAGACAAAAGCTGTCTGCATCATGAGGAACATGGAGCCCACAAGGGTGTGGACAGTTAGACAAGGATGCAGGGAGAAAGAGCTGGCCCAAACACTCAGAGATGATGCTGACAGTGGCCCCTTCCTCCTCCAGCAAATCCCATTTCCCGGAGGACTACCAGATTCTGTTGGGAACCACCCAGCTGTACCAGCACACCCAGCACACCCAAAAGATGGCCGTGAACCGGATTATTATGCACCCAGACTTTGAGAAGTTCCACCCCTTTGGAAGCGACATAGCCATGTTGCAGCTGCACCTGCCTGTGAACTTCACCTCCTACATTAGTCCAGCCTGTCTCCCAAACCCTGGAGTGCAGCTGCCCAGTCACTTGTCCTGCTGGATAACTGGTTGGGGGATGCTCAGCGAGGACAGTGAGGGGGTGTGGGAGAGGTGGGTGGGTGAGAATAGGGAGGGAGAATGAGAGGAGCAGTGCAGGGGTGGGGAGAGGGGCAGGAAGGAGGGAGGAATAATTCAGATTGCAAGGTCCCCATGCAAAGAGACCACTGGTCTTTGGCCATTTATGCCTTATTTTCAGAGGACTGAACAGTTCTAGTCCTAGTTCTGAAAAGTGTTTGATTCTAAAGCATCAGAGTTCCCTAAGATGAAGACTGTGAAAGTCTGGGACTTTCACTTTTGAAATCAAGAATCTGGAGTCTTAGAGTCTTCATGGTTCCAAGGTTTTAATCATCCATGGATCTGAGATGACTTGATTCTACTTACATGTCATGCTTGGGGCCTGGTCTATTCCAGGCCACTGCCAAACACCCTGATTTCCTATTGCTAGAGAAGGTGCTTGGGAAAAATGAAAAAAAAAAAAAAACCCACGTATTTATGGCTTTTGACCTCTGAGCCTAAATGATCAAGTTAGAACCTCATTTTGGTAAATTGCCTACTTTATGGGCTCTTTAGATGAACTGAGTAACACAGAAAAACATTTGTTATTTTTTAGGTTGAAGGAAAAAATGTAGGTGAAGACTTAAGTACAGGAGTGTTTATTAAAGAAGGGAGTATTAATGGTTTTGGGAAATACTCATGGTATGCAGGGAAGAAATAACATATATTTGTAATTATTCATAAGCTAATAGTTTGGTATGGTGTTTCTCAATAGCAGTGGTACAGGCATTTTGAATAGACCATGTCTTCATTGGGTGGGAAATGCCAGAATCCCTGGCCCTTGCCTACTAAGTTTCAGGAACTCCTCCTAGTCATAAGATAACCAGGGCACCAACATATTTATTTTCTCTCTCTCTCTCTCTCTCTCTCTCTCTCTCTCCTTCTCTCTCTCTCTGTCACACACATATACATACATACATACATACATGCAAACACATAGAAGCTGGTTCTTCCTTGAAGGCAGGGACAGCATCTTACTCATTTTAATATCACAATCTGTGCCACAGGGCCTGGCACATGGTAGATACTTCACCTCTGTCATCCTGGCTCAATAGAACATCATTTCTGGCCTGGACCTCCAGAGCGGTCTCCCAGCTCCCACCCTGTGTTCTCTGCTTTAGTTTCCACACAGCTGTCTGTTTGTGTTAAAAGGAGTCATGCCACTTCCCCACTCAGCACCCTAAATGCATTATCATTTGTGCTTAGAAAACAGTCCAAACTCTATATCTTAGCTATCAGCCCCTGTATGATGTTGGCCCCAATCTCTCTCTGTTTTATCCCCTACTGAATCCCTCATGCATGCCACCCCAGTCACCAGGTCTCTTTCCTGCCTTGAATATGCCAAGGTCATCCTCACTTCAGTGTCTGATCCTTGACTCTCATCTCTGCTGATAATCTTTGCATGACTCATTTCTACATCACATTTACAACTCAGCTCCTCCTCTGAGGAGATTTACTTGATTGTGTGAGCTACAATAGACAATTCCACATCTTCCTATTTTATTTCCTTCACACTACTTATTAGATGTAAAATAATTGTATTTACATTACTTACCCTATCTCCTCCAATGAAAACATTCCCCTGTATAATTAGTGCCTAAAAGATGACTACAAAGATAGATAAATAGGTTAGTGGCTGGATGAAAGGATTGGAAGTATAGGTGAGAGGATGGGTGAGTAGAAGGAAAAAAGATGGATAAGTGTGTGGTTAGATGACAAGCAGATAAATAGAGTAGGTATATTGATAGATGGAGATGGAAATGGGCAGGAGAATAATAGAGGGATGGATGAAAAGGTGGTGATGGAAAAATGGAGGGAAGGATGAGTGGATAAGTAGGGGTATGAGGAAAGATGGGTAGATGGATGGAGGAATTAATAGATGGAAGGGTAGGAAAGTTAATGATAGACAAATGGAGAATCGATAGAATGGTTATGAAAAGTGTAGATGGGTTGATGAATGGTCGCTAAGCCCCAGTGAATGGCATGTGTCCGTGGGATTGACCTTTTTTCTTTGTGAAATAGAAGACATATAATCTAATGTTATGAGAGAGGTGGAGAATAGGAGGAGTTTGAAAATGTTTGAGAAACAGAGGAGGAGCTAATTAGGGGTGGTAGAAAGCTGAAGCAATGTTGAAAGCCCAACTGTGCTGAGAAAAGTCCATGTGTAGGGGGCAGTGGTGAACAATAAGAGAGAGTGGGGCTCAGAGTAACCTGGCCTCCTCAGTTAGGCTACAGCACCCTTCATGGATCTCCTTCTCCTTGCAGAGCATCTGCTCCCACCCTTCCATCTCCAAGAAGGAAAGGTGAATCTTATTGAGAACAAGTTCTGTAATATGTTATATGAGCAAAGACTTGGTAAAGGCAAGACCTACCCTGTGCATGAGGAGATGCTGTGTTCCGGGGACTTCTTGACTGGAAAGGCCATCTGCCAAGTGAGTGAGGCCATTACTGTTCTTCCCTTGCCTGAGCTCAGGGCCTCAGTTTCCCCAAGGGGAGCCTGTGTTGCCTCTACTCCCTTTATGAGACCCCTAGGACTCCCTGTTCCTTCCCTTTGCATGTTTTCCCTGGGCTCCACCTCTTAGCAGTGTTCCCCAGGCCAGTCCCTTCCTAAGCCCATCCCATGACTGTGTCTGCTGGAAGGACCCACAAACAGCATCTATTTTAGGCATATTTTAAATTTTTAAAAAAATATTTTATTTATTTATTTTTAGAGAGAGGAGAAGGGAGGGAGAGAGAGAGGGAGGAAAACATCAGTGTGCAGTTGCCTCTCACATGCCCTCAACTGAGGAGCTGGCCTGCAACCCAGGCATGTGTCCTGACTGGGAATTGAAGTGATGACCCTTTGGTTCGCAAGCTGGCACTCAACCCACTGAGCCACACCAGTCAGGGTATATTTTAAACTTCTGATTGAAGTATGATATACATTCAAAAGAATATATAATTGAGTATATAATTACTGAGTACATAGTTTAATGAATGTTCACATACTGACACATGTGACCAACTCCACAGATTCCCCACTAATGCCCCTTACTCTCACTAACACTGCAGGGAACCACTATCTTCAGTTTTAACACCTCAGATTAGATTATGAATTTTCTACAAGTGAAATTTATTTCCAGTTGGCCATTGTTTGTGACTTTTTAAAATTGATTATGCTATTCAATAGTTGTTCAATAGTTGTTCTATTTTTTCCTCCTTTGCCCTGCTCCACCCAGCACCCCCACTTCCTCAGGCAATCCCCACACCATTGTTCATGTCCATGGGTTATACATAGGTTCTTTAGCTATTCCATCTCCTATACTGTACTTATCCCCATAACTCTTCTATATACCTATTTCTACTTTTTTCTTTAAGATTTTATTTATTTATTTTTAGAGAGGGGGAAGGGAGGGAGAAAGAGAGGGAGAGAAACATCAATGTGTAGTTGCCTCTTGTGCACCCCCTACTGGGGTCCTGGCCCACAACCCAGACATGTGCCTTGGCTGGGAATCAAACCAGCGACCCTTTGCTTCCCAGTCTGGCATTCAGTCCACTGAGCCACACGAGCCAGGGCCATATTTCTATTTCTTAATTCCCTCACTTCTTCACCCATTCCCCCACACACCCCTCCCATCTGACAAACATCAAAATGCCCTCTATATCCATGATTCTCTTTGTTCTTCTTGTTTGCTTAGCTTGTTTTTTAGATCCAATTGTTAATAGATATGTATTTGTTGCCATTTTTTGTTCCTAGTATTGATCTAATTTTCCTCAAATAAATCCTTTTAACACTTCATATAATAATAATGGTGTGGTGATGATGAACTCCTTGAGTTTTTCTTGTCTGGGAAGCTCTTTATCTGCCCTTCAATTCTAAATGATAGCTTTGCTGGGTATAGCAATCTTGGCAGTAGGTCCTTGCTTTCCATGACTTTGAATATTCCCTGCCAAACCCTCCAAACCTGAAAAGTTTCTTTTGAGAAATCAGCTGACAATCTTATGGGAACTCCCTGTAGGTAACTAACTGCTTTACTTTTGCTGCTTGTAAGATCCTCTCTTTATCTTTTTTTTTTTTTATAAAAAACCCAACATCTTTTTTTTTTAAAGATTTTATGTATTTATTTTTAGAGAGAGAAGGGAGAGAGGGAGGGAGAGAGAGAGAGAGAGAGAGAGAAACATCAATGTGCGGTTGCTGGGGGTTATGGCCTGCAACCCAGGAATGTACCCTGGCTGGGAATCGAACCTGGGACACTTTGGTTCCCAGCCCGCGCTCAATCCACTGAGCTATGCCAGCCAGGGCTCTCTCTTTATCTTTAACCTTTGGCATTTTAATTATGATGTGTCTTGGTGTAGGTCTCTTTGCTTCTATCTCGTTTGGGACTCTGAGCTTCCTGGACTTGCATGTCTATTTTCTTCACTAAATTAAGGGAGTTATCTTTCATTATTTTTTTCAGATAGATTTCCAATTTCTTGCTCTTTCTTTTCTCCTTCTGGCATCCCTGTGATGCGAACATTGGGCCTTTTGAATTTGTCCCAGAGGCTGCTTATACTATCCTCATTTTTTTAATTCTTTTTTCTTCTTGTGGTTCTTTGTTTCCTTATATTCCATATCACTGATTTGATTATCTGCTTCATTTGCTCTACTGTTGTTTTCTTATAAATTGTTCTTTATTTCACTTAGTGTATTCTTCATTTATGACTGTATCTTTTTTATGCTATTGAGGTCCTCACTAAGTTCCTTAAGCATCCTTATAACAAGTGTTTTGAACTCTACACATTGTTTGATAGATTGCTTATCTCCATTTTGTTTAGTTCTTTTTCTGGAATTTTGATCTGTTCTTTCATTTGGGTCATGTTTCTTTGTCTCCTCATTTTGGCAGCCTCCCTTGTTTGTTTCTATGTATTAAGTAGAGCTTCTATGACTCCCTGTCTTGGTAACATGGCCTAATGTAGTAGGTGTCCTGTAGGGTCCAGTGACACAGCCTCCCCTATTATCCAAGCTGAGTACTCCAGGTGTGCCCTTCATTTGGGCTGAGTACACCTTCCTTTTGTAGTTGAGCCTTAAGTGCTGTTGGCATGTTGATGACATGGATTTACCCAGGCCAGTCAGCTTCAAGAACTGGCTGTGACCACTGACCACCAATCTCCATCCTCTGTGGAGGATCAGGTGTGCAGAGGCATGGTGATGATGCTCTGACATGGTCTGTAGCTGTCCTCTGGGTGTGTGGGCTCTGGGGTTTTCTGGGTGATGCAGGCCAAGGTCAGACTCCACCTGTGTTCTGCTTGGAGCTACCTAGCATGAGCTATAAAGCAATCTGAGATGGCTGCTCCTTGTGCTGGGCTTGGAGATTCCTAGGCAAGGTGAAGCCAAGTTGTGAATCTAGGCTGGCTGCTGCTAGTGTTGGGTCTGGGGACACTTGGAAAAAGAACAGTAGCTGGGGGCTTACAAAGCCAGCTACTGCCTTTTTGATAGAATTTACAAAGTTGTGAAGCTTGAGCCAACACAGCCATTCATATGGAAAAGTCATGGTTAAGAGTTTGGGTGTGTCTGTAACTTGAATTGGATGGAGTCTCAGGGGATCTCCAGTGTGGGGCAAACAATATTAGCCAGGTTGATAAAATTTCAGATATGGCACCCACATGCCAGCTCTGTGGATCTGTGAAGTGAGAGCTCAGAAAACAGACATGACTTCTGCCCTCCTTTTTGTCTGGGAGAATGCTATCCCCCAGCTCCAATTTTGATGCTCCAGTGAGGAACTGAAGTGTATGCCACTGGTGTCTTTCAAACTGCTGACCCCAGTGCTGGAGGCCAGAGGGAGTGAGTGTGAGTAAGTCCATGTGTGGGTTCTTTAAGAGGAAATGCTTGAAACTCCATAACTTTCTTCCACTGACTCAATCCCCACTGGTTTTTGCATCCAGAAGTTATAGGGACTTATCTTCCTGGCACTGGAAACCCTGATTGGGGGATCTGGTGTGGGGCTGGGACTCCTCACTCCAGACATTATCCCTCCCGAATTTTTATCCACCACATATGGATGTGAGACCAGCCAGTTCCACATCTCTGGCCCTCCTACCAGTCTGGATGGATATGGTTTCTTTAATTCTGTAGTTGTCAGACTTCCATTCAACTTGTTTTATGACAGTTCTGAGTAATGTTTGTTCTTTATTTTAGTTGTAATACTGATGTGGTTGTGCAAGGAGGAGAGCTGTGTTTACCTAGGCCACCATCTTGACTGAAAGAGCCAGCCATCTTTTGTGTTTTAACATTATATTTGTTAGATCATTCAAACATCACATGTGGTTATAGCTGGCACATTTTCACTGCTCTATAGGACTTTCTCATGCAAATTGTATTCTATGGTCAGTTCTGCTCTTGATGGGTATTTTAGTATTTTCCAGGCTTTTCATTTCATTTCATTTCCAAGTGTTTCATACATTTTGTAGGAGTCCATGAGTAGAATTGTTGGAGTCACATGTATGTGAATGTTCAGCTTTGGCTGATGTCACCAAACATGTCCAAAGTGGTGGTACCAGTTCCACTTCCTCCAGCAATGGATGAGTTTATATCTTCACCTGTCACTTTCCATGTTTTCTTATTTTGGTTGGTATGTAATAATATTTTATTTTGGTTTTAATTTGCATTTTCCTGGTGGCTAATTAAGTATGTTTTCATATATTTATCATCATCAGATAACTTCTTCTGTAAAGTTTCCCTTCAAGTTTTCTCCCCTCCCATTTTTCTGTTGGGTTGTCTTTTTCTTTTAGGAGTTGTTGGTATATTTGTATATTCTGGACATAAGTCCACTGTTGGACATATGGATAGTGAATATCTGTCTTCATTCTTCATATTGTCCCATTTTATATGTGTGCAAACAGGCCCAGAGAGGAAAAGTGGCTAGCCTAAATTAAGGCAGCACAGCCTGACCCTGTGTTCTCACTCCAAGCCCAAACATGCCTCCACAGCATCCCCAGGGCCCAACCTCCTGAGCTGGCCTCCGTGCTCTGAGCTTTTGCATAGATGGTACCATGGATGGGAGGTAGAGTGTTTGGGCTCTGGGGTCAGGCACAGTGCTCTACCATGAGTATCTAATCTGTGACCTCAGATAACCTCTTCACCTTCTCAGCCTATATCCTCCTTCACAGTGTGGCATTCTGTGGCTTCCTTCATGAGACTGTTGAATGGATGGTGCGGTGAGTTAAATAGTGTTTCCTAAATTCATGTCCACTTGGAACCTCAGAATGTGACCTTATTTGGAAATAGGGGCTTTGCGGTCATGATTACTTAAGAATCTCGAGATAAGACCATTCTGAATTTAGAGGAGGCTCTGAATCCAATGACCAGTGTTCTTAAAAGAAGAGGGAAAGACACAGAGACAGACTTTAGACTTCTGGCCTCTAGAACTGTGAGAAAATAAATTTATGTTATTTTTGTAAACCACCCAATTTGTGGTGATAGATTATGGCAGCCCCAGGAAAGGCAAACTGGAGGGATGGGATGCATCTGACCCATGAGAAGGCCTCATGGCCAGCTGTTTCCCTTATTTTCCAGTGGACTGCTGAGCCAGAGGGTGGAAGCTTGGCCACCTGCTCTCCTGGTAGAAGGTAGACTCAGGTTCCTTGGTTCCCAGTCCATAATTATAGCATGGACCTGCTGCCTGTCTGAAATGGCCCATCCTCCTCACAGAGTTAGATGCACCCAGAGGCAGAGCAAAGGGCTCAGCCCCTGAATCCTTGTATGGTTGCCGTGCTAGACTTCCCTTCCAGGCTTGGCCTTTACCTGCCTTCCCCTGCAAAAGCCATGCCTGTGGAGTGCAGCCCAGCATACTTTGTATGCCCTATTGACCCCACACCCCCTCTAGTTTCTCCCAGGCTGAGGAAACAAATGGGCTGGACACCTGGTAGTCCTCCCTCCTCCCTTAGCCTTTCTGTCACCACAGCCTGTACTTGGGATCTCCTCTGAATTCATCTTCTGGATTCATCTTGGCCTGCTCCAGACCCCATCCTCCATCATGGGGCTCCTTTCTCCCCCCGAAGTGTCCCTCCCCTTACATGGGGCACCCAGAAACAGCACTTGTTAGGACAGTTGGGGCCACAGGGTGACTTGCAGCTCAGACTGTGGGGCAGGACAAATCTGGTTCCAGTCTTCAATTTGTTGTTTTCTGGCACTGTGACTGGCTGTTTCCTCACCCATGAACTGAGGTTGCTAACAGCCTCCTCTTCATTAAGTTCCCATAGGAAATTTATCACAGTGCCTGGCATTTAGTAGGTGGCGAACAAGTGCGCTCTGTTCTCCATAGTCTGCCTCCTTCCATCAGAGTTGTACTCATTCTTCTCATTCTGTGTTACACCCATCCTCTCACTGAAAGTAGAATTCACTGTCCTTCCCCCATGTGTACACATACATACACACAGTTTGCTCTGTCTCTATGCTGGTGCAAACCACAGCTCACTTTGCATGGGGTATGTGAGTGCTGATGTTTCCTTGGCCTTCTGAGAGCTCCCCTGGAGCCAGAAGGCTGTTGGAGCTTTCGCCATATCTCCCAGACTGGCCCAGAATCCATTGTCATTTCAGCAACCACATAGTTCATCTGTGTGAATCACTGAGACCTGGGGTGAACAAGAACCACTGACCCAGCCAGGGACCAGGCCTTCCCCTGGCTTCAAACAGCTGGGAGTATGTACACTGTCAGGAAGGTCAGGGACACTCCAATTGGGGACCACTGAGAGGAAGAGCTGCGGCAATGCTGTTGCAGCCTCACTGTCCCCATGTATGAATTTCTTGAAGCTGTTGTGACAGATAACCTTAAACAGTGGTTAAAACAACAGACATTTATTATTTTATATTTCTAGATGTCCAAAGTCAAAAATCAAGATATGGGTGGGACCCGTTTCCTTTGGAGCCTCTAGGGGAGAATGTTTCCTTCCTTTTCCAGGCTTCTAGAGACTGCTCACATTCCTTGGCTCTTTGTTCCTTCATTCATCCACGAAAGGCATCACTCCAGCCTCTGCTTCTGTCATCACATCACCTTCTCTGACTGACCTCCTTCCTCCCCCTTTCCTCAGGGGACCCTTGGGATTACATTGGACTCTCTCAGATGACCCATGATAATCTCCCTATTTCAAGATCCTCATCTTGAAACTGCAAACTGTCTTTTACCACATAAGGTAACAAAATCACAGGTTCTAGGGATGAGGATGTACATTTTGGGGGGTCATTCTTTGACAGCCACAACATAAACATTTCTCTCTCCTTCAAGCCACCCTTCCCCAACCCTTCCTGTCAGCTGGAAAGCTTGCTTCTTATTTCACCAAGAACACTGTAGCAGTCTGACCAGTGCCTGTTCATTATCACCCCCAGCCATAAGGCCCTGCATCCCCTACAATTCATCCTGCATCTTTCTTGTGCCTCATGTCCAGCTGACCCCTCCTGGAGCACTGGACACTCAGAGGCTCTCCTGCTCCTTGTCCTCTGTTTCTCCCTTTCATGACTGCTGTGTAAACTTGCAGCAGCAATCTCCTCCTGCTACTGCCCAGTTTCTCTGCCTCTCTTCCCAAAAGACTGCTCTGACAGCACTGAGTCTCTTTGACCCCTCCACCCAAGTGTGTCTCCACCATGCCACCAAAGCCATGTGGCCAACATCCCCACCAGCAGAGCTAGGTCTTGCAGAGCTAGGTTGTCCTGAGTCCTCTGCTCACTCAGCACATCAGGAGGTCTCACTCCCATTTCCTGGGCCCCAAACTCCACAGCTGCTACACTCGGCTCCTGGTCCCCTTCCCACCCACCACAAAATGTTGGAGATCTCAGGGCTCCATGCTGAGCCTGCCCACTTCAGTCTCTGCACTTTTTGCCTGGTTGGTGATGAAGGCTCAGATTCCACAGGTCCCATTGGCTCCTCCTTCAAAGTATTATCCTAAGTCTGACTGTTCGTCAGCACCCTGGCCACTCCCTATCAATAATCTCTCATCTCTCTCCTGCGGCCACTTCCTGACTGGTCTTCCCTCTTTAATTCTTGCTCAGGACTATCCGTTCCCCACAGTGCACCAGAGTGATCCATTCTAGACAGGTCAGGTCACCCTTCACCCCCACCCCCTGAGTACAGTTTTCCGTGAGGGGAAAACCCAAACCCCCAGCCATAAGACCCTGTGACCACATCCTTTCTGCCCCTGCATGGCCCCCTCACTGTTCTTCTTCCCATCCACCTGTTGAGTCCCCTCTTCTCCTGAATATGAAAGGTAAGTTGTTTCCTGTTTGGAATCTTGGCTCAGGAAAGTCTTATGACATCACCATGTGAGATATCCTCCCTGACCCTGTCCCTTCCATAGCTTTTTCCCACATATTACATCTGACCGTGGTGGATTAATTAGCTTGTTTACAAAGCACAACAAGGGAGGGGCCTTGTCTTCTCACCTCTGTGCTCCCAAGTGTGGAAGCTGTCTTGGGTGTTCCCTATGCAGGTTGGATGTGTGGGTGTGGGCCCTGCTTCTGTACCCCCCCCAAGGATGAGTCCCTCCATTTGGCCAATGAAGTAAAGAGACTTCCAACTTGGTGGTCCTTGCCAGATATCATCTCAGGACTTCAGTTACCCGCAGGATCTTTCTGGGGACCCCTTCTCATTCCCCTAGCAATGCAGGCTGCCTCTACCATGCCTCTACCATGCTTCTACCTGGCAATTTTCTAAAGAACCTGAGAGCAAACCAAAGGCCTGAGTGATTATAAAATGGAGAGGACCCAGGTGGGGATAGACTACTGTAGCTCGGTGTGTGGCAGGACATGGGGATTATTGGAGGCTTTTGATGGCCAGATCTTCTCACAGGCTAGCCCTCCTGAGCCTTGTACATGTAGCTGTCCTCATATGGCCTTGGGCATTGCCTTGTCCTGGGACACTGGGCCCTCCCTGGGTACAGGGGCAGAGGGTGGAGTCCACATACTGATAGATGTAGATTCCAGGATCTTCCTGAGGGTCAATCAGAAGGTCTCTGAACTGTGATGTTAGTGCCCACCAGGGTAACTTTGATGGGGTCTACAGTGGGACACTGGTGTCTGGACTTTCACAGTGGGCCACAAGTATGGCCTAAATAGTGCAGACTGACAAGCCCCACATGCCCACTTGGTGTGTCAGACCCTGTCTTCTCACTAACTCTTTTCTCTTACTTAGGGTGATTCTGGGAGCCCCCTCGTCTGTGACATCCTCAATGCCTGGGTTCTGGTAGGGCTGGCCAGCTGGGGCTTGGACTGTCGGCACCCCATCTACCCCAGTGTGTTCACCAGTGTCACCTACTTCTCTGACTGGATCAATGAGATCCAGAGGATCACACCTCCTCCTGATCCCACAGCTGCTCTTCCTCAGACCCCATTACCACACCAGCCTCTACAGGCTACAGGCTCTTCCAGGCCTGGCATGGCAGTCGTGCCTACACTGACCTGGCTCTCACTGCTATCTGTGCTCAGGGCCCAGGGGCAGGCCCTGCAGTGACCTGCTGTCTGCCTCAGGGCCCAGTCTCCAAGCTTCCCCTCCTCCAGTGCCACAAGCTCTCAGGGGTTCCTTCTCCTTGGCTTTCTTGTCCCTCAACTCCCACCCCTTCCTCCAACCAAGCCTGAAAAACAAAGCAAAAGCAAATAAAAGATTCATTCACCTCCTGTATTGGGACCCCACTTCCCCTCCTGTACGTTAGTACTCACCCTTTCCCTTGGGGTCAGTCATCTGGCTCCTCAGGCAAGGGTATAGGGCCTGGCAAAGACACTGTCCCAAGAGGAAGGCAAGGATGGGACACTGAGGGGGCCAGCACAGGAGCTTGGGAGAGAGCAGAGTGTCTTTACTCACAGACCCTTCTCCTGTTGTATGGCACATGCTGGCCTTCAGAGGGAGCATGTCAGTCAGTGTGGGCTCCTGTAAACAAACACCAAAGCCTGTTAAGCAACAGGAATCTATCATCTCACAGATGTGTAGGCTGGAAGTTCAAAGTCAAGGTGAGGGCAGAGTTGGTTTCTCACAAGGCCTCTCTCCTGGACTTGTAGATGGCTCTCTTTTCCCTGTGTCCTTATATAATTCTCCCTCTGTATATGTTTTTGTCCTAATGTCTTTTTCCCTATAAGAACAACAGTCATATTGGATTAGAGCCCACCCTAATGACCTCATTTTAATTTAATCACCCTATTAAAGACCCTACCTCCAAATACAGTCACATTCTGAGGTGCTGGGGGCTAGGACTCCAGCAGATAAATTTTAGGAAACACAATTCAGCCCATAACTGGAAGTAAGACATCTTTCTAGATGTCCACAGTGCAGTGGAACAAGGGTCTTCCCAAAAGTAGAGAAGCATCTCTCCTGGGGTTTGGAGGAGAAAAATCTGACTCCCAGTAGAGATGGAGGGAAGTTCCCAGGGCAACTGAGCTAGACTAGGGTCCATGACCCAAACCAGGAGGAAGGGGGCTCTGGCCTGTGGTATAGTGGGCTCTCAGATTGGGGAAGTAGTCTAGGAGAGTGAGTCAGAAGCAGACAGAGGAGGATAAATGCCAGACTGAGAGCTGAGGTTCATGCCAACAGTCCCTAGACCTATGCTTCTGAAGTTAACTCCCAGCACCCTCCCCACCTGCCCCCATACCCCCACTCTCCCACTATGAAGAGACCCAACCCCATGTGAAAATGTTCCTTCTGTTCAAAGCCACACGTTAACCTGCCCCACAGTGTCCACATACTCCCTGCAATTGTACCCGGGTGTCATCTTTTCAGCTAAGCTAATGCAGTACTTAGTGGCTAGGCAATAAGCCTTGAAGCAATGTCCTAGGTCATCTTTCCTGACAACCTGCCTGATACAGGGTCCTTGTGCAGCCATCAGGACCCAAGCAGGCCTTAATGTACATAGCCCAGCCTTCAGAACCCCTGAGAAAGTGGGAAAGCTTCCATTTACTGCATGTCCAGTATGGACCAGATGCCATTCAAAAGGTGCAGTGCAAATTCTTTCCATTTCCAAAACATCCTGGACGCTCACCAGCAGGTGGTTACAAATGGATTTATGTGCCCATTAATACTGAGATCCCACCAGCTTGAGCTTGAACTTGCACCAGAACTCCCTTCCCAAGGTAATGTGGGGAGGCCTCAGGAAAGTGTCTTCCCAATGTCCACACATGTATGAGCATTTCTGGTTGTCCTGTCTCTGGCTGTCCCTCTGGCTGGAGCTCCACCAAGGTGGTACCACTATGTGTAGCTGTGCACCAAACACCAGTGTCAGCCCTTAAGAGCTCACCTGTTTCTGGAAGGAGGAAGATGAACATTCTCTCCCTTGGTGCCAAACTCAGTTAGGGGGTCTCTGGCAGGGTGACTCAGGGTCCTAGATGTCAGTGAGTTACTGGGAGAACATGTAGTTCAAACACATTCTCTGATTCATAAATGAAACTTCCTGAGGAGTTGAAAATGTTATATATTTTTACCTAATCTAGATGGTGGTTGCACAGGAATAAATTCATGTAAAAAGTCACTAAGCTGTATACTTAAGATTTGTGAATCTTACTGTCTATAAATTATACTTCAAGTAGGCTATAAAATTTTTAAAATAAGTTGCATTTCTTGAAACCACTGATGGTTTTAAAACATGTCTGAAAATTATTTGATACTCCTCCTTTCAAAATGTGAAGCTTAATTTTCTTTCCCTTGAATAAATAGAAGTGATCCTATGTGACTTTTGAGGCTGGGTCCTAAAAGTGATGTAGCATTCACCTGACTCCTCTCTCTCAAAACATTCGCTATTTGAGAAGGCAGCACCATGTCACAGAGGCATTCAAGCAGCCTTGCAGAGAGGCATTCAGAGTGAGAAACTGAGGCCTCACACCAACAACCTGTAGCAACTTGCAGCCATGTGAGTTGGCCAATATACATGTAGGTCCTTCAGCCTATCAAGCCCTCAGATCCCTAGAGCCATCACCATCTTGCTTTATTAATCAATTAATTAATTAATTTTAGAGAGAGGGGGAGGGAGGGAGAAAGAGAGGGAGAGAAACATTGATATGCAAGAGAAACATCAATTGGTTGCTTCTCACACACCCCAACCAGGGACCTGGCCTACAATCCAGTCATGTGCCCCTACCAGGAATCAAATCAGTGAACTTTTGCTTTGCGGGACAACATGCAACCCACTGAGTCACACTGGTCAGGGTGTCACCAGCATTTTGACTACAACTCATAAGAGACCTGGGGCCAAAAATATATAGTTAAGCTGCTCCTAAGTCCTTGTGCCACAAAAACTTCCAGAGATAATAAATGTTTGTTGTTGTTTTAAGCCAGTAAATTTGGGAGTAATTTGTTACACAGACATTATACATAGATAATATCTTGTCAGGGTTGGGCTTCTATTTGAGTAGGATACTTCACGACTGTAAATGCTTGAAATATTTGAAGTTCTTTATATTTTGGATTCTAATTTGGAAAAATAGTTTTGAGTGCTTCATAGAAAGCATTATTTATATTAAAACATATTTGAGTCTGAAAAATTAAAAAATGCATATTATGTTACTAACTTTCTCATGTTTTCAACTTCTGGCCAAATGGAGGCATGGGTAGATATGCTTTGCTTCCTCATAAAACCAAAAGAAGGCCAACAACCAATTTAAAAATAAAAAATAACCAGAACTGCCAGAAAATCAAATTGTATGAAAGTCCAACAACCAATGAGTTAAAGAATAAATATTCATCTAGGTTAGCAGGATGGGGTGGACATAGGCACCCAGAGAAGAGAGGACATGTGGCAAGGTGCTAGCTGATGGACCAAGTGGGTGCAGTTGTGGCTCAGGGCACATGCCTGAGTTGCAGGCAGTCCCACATTTGAGTGTGGATAAACCAGGAAGAACAACTGGAAAGTGAGACAGACCACACAACCCATGGTTTAAGCATGGGGAAAGAAAGCCTCAAAATCTGTAGCTTTAAAGACCTATGGGGGTTGCAGTGGCAGAAGAAACTCCCAGTTTCATAAGAGAGTCTGTTGGAGGGACCCACAGGTCCTAGAATGTACACAAACCAGCCTACCTGGGAATCAGCACCAGAAGGACCCAATTTGCTTGTGGTTAGCAGGGGAAGTGACTGAAAGTGGGGCGAGACCCAAGCAAGTGACATTGTTCTCTCTCTGACTCCTCTCCCACATACAGCACCACAATGCAGTGATGTGAGTTGCCCCTCCCTGGAGAATATCTAAGACTCTACCCTTTATAATGTAACAGGTATGCTGAGACAAAGAAATATGGCCAAAATGAAAGAACAGATCAAAACTCCAGAAAAATAGGCCTGGCTGGTGTAGCTCAGTAGATTGAGCATGAGCTGCAAACCAAAGGATCTCTGGTTCTATTTCCAGTCAGGGCATATGCCTGGGTTGCAGGCCAGGTCCCCAATGGGGGATGCGTGAGAAGCGACTACACACTGATGTTTCTCTCCCTCTCCTTCTCCTACCCTTCTCCTCTCTCTAAAAAATAAATAAAATCTTTCAAATAAAAATTCCAGAAAAATAACTAAGTGACAAGGAGACAGACAATTTTATCAGATGCAGAGTTCAAAACACTGGTAATCAGCATGCTCACAGAAATGGTTGAGTTCAGTCACAAAAGGAGGAAGAAGTGAAGGCTATACAAAGTGAAATAAAGAAAAAATATACAGGGAACCAACAGTGAAGGGAAAGAAACTGGGACTCATACAAATGATTTGGAACAGAAGGAAGAAATAAACATTCAACTGGAACAGAAGGAAGAAACAAGAATTCAAAAAAAAATGAGAAGCTTAGGAACCTCTTCTCTTTTCTCTTGCTGTTTTTAAGATTCTCTCCTTATCTTGAATCTTGGATAATGTAATTATGATGTGCCTTGGTATGTGCTTCCTTGGGTCCAACTTGTTTGGGGCTGTCTGAGCTTCCTGAACTTCCTGGAAGTCTATTTCCTTTGCCAGACTGGGGAAGTTCTTCTTCATTATGTCTTCAAATAAGTTTTCCATTTCTTGTTCTTCCTCTTCTCCTTCTGGCTCCCCTATGATTTGGATGTTGGAACATTTAAAGTTGTCCTGGAGATTCCTAAGCTTCTGCTCATTTTTTTTTGTTCTTGTTACTTCATTATGCTCTAATTGAATGTTTATTTCTTCCTTCTGGTCCAAACTGCTTATTTGAGTCCCAGTTTCTTTCCTGTCACTATTGGCTTCCTGTACATTTTCCTTTATTTCACTTTTCACAGCTTTCACTTTTTCCTTTATTTTGTGGCTATACTCAACCATTTCTGTAAGCATCCTGATTACCAGTGTTTTGAACTTTGCATCATGATAGGTTAGATACTTCTTTATTGCTTAGTTGTAGATTTTCTGGATCTTTGATCTGTTCTTTCATTTGGGCCAGTTTTTGTGTCTCACTGTGCCTATTATGTAGTAAGGGGCAGAGCCTTAGGTATTCACCAGGGCAGGGTAATCCTTGTTGCTGTGTTGTGGCACTGTATGTGCGGGAGGGGTCAGGAGGGCACAATGCTGCTTGTTCAGCTCTCTGTTGGCTTTCAGTCACTCCTCTACTAACCACAAGCAAATTGGGCCCTTCTGGTGTCAATTCCTGGATGAGTGGGTTTGTGTATATTCTAGGACCCTGTGGGTCTCTCCAACTAACTGTCCTGTGAGGCTTGGAGTTTCTCTGCTGCCTCAACCTCCACAGGGATCTTTCAGTTGGAGGCTTTGAGGCTTTATTTCCCCACACTGGAACCCTGGGTTGTACAGTCTGTCTCACTCCCCAGTTGTTCATTCCAGTTTACCTGCATACAAATGTGGAATTGTCTGCTCCCCCAGCTGCCTCCTTGACATGAGTCCTCTCCACTCAGCTTCTCTTTTCAGCCCCTCCTACCAGTCTGGATGAATGTTTCTTCTTTAACCCCTTGGTTGTCAGACTTCCATACAGTTTGATTTTCTGTTAGTTCTGATTGTTTTTGTTTTTAAATTTGTTGTTGTCCTTCTCTTGGTTGTTCTAGGAGGCACAGTGTATCTACCTATTCCCCTATTTGGCTGGGGTCAGGTGGTTTTCTTGGTTAAATTTTTATACACCAATAATAAACTACCAGAAAGAGAAATTAAGAAAATGACCCTTTTAAAATTTCATGAAAAATACCTAGGAATAAATCTAACCAAGGAGGAAAAAGCCCCATACTCAGAAAATTATAAGACATTGAATAAAGAAATCAAAGAATATATAAATAAATGTAAGTATATCCTGTGCTCATGGATAGAAAGAATTAACATTATTTAAATGTCTGTACTACCCAAAGCACTCTATAGATTCAGTGCAATCCCTATTAAAATACTAATGGCACTTCTTACAGAACTAGAACAAATAATTCTAAAATGTAGATGGAACTACAAAAGACCCTGAAAAGCCACAGAAAGCTTGTGAAAGAAGAACAAAGTTGGATGTATCAATCTACCTAATATCAAACTATACTACAAGGTTATAGTAATCACACTACATGGTATTAGCAAAAAAAGAGACATATAGATCAATCAACAAAATAGAAAACCCAAAAATAAAGCCACACCTATATAGTCAATTAATCTATGAAAAGAAAGCAAGAATACACAATGGGGTAAAGACAGTATATTTAAGAAATGGTGTTGGGAAAACTGGACAGCTGCATGCAAAAGGAAGATAGATAGAAAGAAACTAGACTACCTTCTTACACCATATACAAGTGTAAAGTCAGAGGAAAGGCAGGTGGCTGAGAAGTAAATGGAAGCCCCACTAACCACCTCCCAGGACCAATCTGAAATTACAACTAAATTATGGAGAAATCACCAGGAACAAACAGCTGAACAATAGCAAGAGAAAAACCTTATAACCTTGGACAGACAGAAGAATTATCTTCAGCAGTAACTGACTGGTAAGTGCTGCAGTGGAGGCTTCAGAGGGCTGGCCGGGCACCCACAAGTGACAGCACTGGAGGGATGATAAAGCAATTGGTTGGATCCCCCGAGAACTGTGGGGTCCATCCAGAGCCACAGCACCAGTGCCCCAAAAGTACATAGATAATAACCAGTGGCAAAAAATGGCAGGGTTGCTCTATGCCAGAGAAGGATGGCTGGAGATGCAAAGACCCATTTAAAAAGCCAAGAAAAAAAATTTTGTGTGCATCCACTTACCTGGGGCTCTGGTAATAGTGGCAGCAGAGTGGGCTGAAGACACCTGAGGAGAGACTGGGGACAGAAGCCGGAAGAGAGCTGAGAAGGTAGCCTCTGGGATCCCAGTGCTAGGTCATAACCCATACAGCCAAAGCCATGTTGCTCAGGCAGACAACTGCACTCTGAGCAGCAGCAGCCAGAGGGGAAACAACAGCCCCAACACCAGGAGAGATTCTACCCAGCTCTATGGAGCTTAAACCTCATTGCTGAGTGCAAAGTGACTAGAATAACAACTGAAAGAGACAGCCACAGATAGTAGATCCCTAGCAAATGGGTTTCAGAGTGGACTAGAGATGCTTGAGGAGAGACTGGAGATGGAAGCTTTGGGGAAAGAACTGAGAGAGGAGCCACCAGGATCCCAGTGCTAAGTCATCCCCCATACTGCAGCAGCCATCCTGCTCAGGAAGACCACTCCCCTCTGAGTGACAGCAGCCTGAGGGGAAACAAGAACCCTGGCCCCAGGAGGGATTCTGCCCCATGCTATGGAGCTTAAGCCTGACTTCTGAGTGCAGAGTGACTACATTAACAACTGAGAAAAGCCACAGACAGTAGATCCTTGGAAGTCTGGGAGCAGGCTGCCTAAGGTCAGATGGGGTCAACATCTCACATCAAAAGGACGCGGATTCAGAAAGGAAAAACAGTGGAAAATACTAGAGGCTACTGAGATGAAATCCATTGTGGTTTTCTCCACAATTAGTGATATTTTCTTGCCTGCATAGCTTTTTAACAATTTCTTGTCCAACAAGTCTGTGCATATTAAGTTACTAGATTTTACATTATAGTTTATTTCTCTCCTTTCTTTTTTTTTGAGATTTTATTTATTTATTTTTAGAGAGGGAAGGGAGGGAGATAGAGAGAGAGAGAGAAACATCGTGTGGTCCTGGGGTTATGGCCTGCAACCCAGGCATGTACCCTGGCTGGGAATCAAACCTGGGACACTTTGGTTCCCAGCCCGCGCTCAATCCACTAAGCTATGCCAGCCAGGGCTTCTCCTTTCTTATAATAGTCTTAATCTCTTTACACCCTTATAAATACTGGTTCATTTGCTTTTGATAGTGGAATAGCAGGGGGTGGCAGGGCAGATATTTTTGTGGAGGTGGGTTTGTTCCCTGGTCTTTGTGGTGTTGTTCTGGCAGCACCTGCACAGCAGCATATAAGACATGGTGAATGGAGTCACCCTCAGTCAACCAGCTGGAGGGAAGGACTCACCAAAGAAAGATCCAACAACAATCAAAACACAATTACATCCAGAGAGCCAACATAAATGACATAAAGGGCATCCTAACTGTATCAAGTTCAGGAGATCAAGGAGACTGCACCACTGAATCTCACAGGTGTCCTACCATGCAAGTTCACACCACAAACTCAGGGAGTCAACTCAGATCAATTTAAGAAGCAGAGTCAAACAAGAAGAGTCTCACAAATAATGGGAAGACCAAGAAACAATCCCCAAATGAAAGGAAAGGAGGAAGCCTCAGAAAGAATGCTAAATGAAATACAAGTAAGGCAAGTATCAGATATTGAGTTCAAAACAATGGTTATAAGGAAGCTCAATGAGCTCACTGAGAATTAGCAAAAACTACAGGGAAGCTACAAGGAACTTACTGTGAATTACACCAGCATGAAAAAGGACATAGGAACAACCAACAAGAGCCAAGAGGATGAATATGAAGAATACAGTTTCTGAATTGCAGAACACAGTAGAAGAAATCAAAAGCAGGCTAGATGAAGCAGAGGGTTGAATCAGTGAGCTGGAAGAAAGATAGAGAAAAAAAACTCACAGAAAGAGCAACAAAAAGAAAAAAGACTGAAAAAAAAGAGGGATTAAGGGAAATGCAGGACAACATGAAACAATAATTTATGTATAATAAGGATACCAGAAAGAGAAGAAGAGGAACAAGGGACAGAAAACCTGTTTGAAAAAGTAATGATGGAAAACTTCCCTAATTTGATGAGAGAAAAAGGCACACCAATCCAGGAAGCAGAGAGGGTCCCAATCAAGAGGAACCCAAACAGGCCCACTCCAAGAGACATCACAATTAAAATGGCAAAATTCTAAGACAAAGAGAGAATCTTAAAGGTGGCAAGGGAAAAACAGGAAGTAACATACAAGGGAGCCTCAATAAGGCTAGCAGCTGGCTTCTCACAGAAACACTACAAGCCAGAAGGGAATGGCAAGAAATATCCCAAGTAATGAAAAGCAAAAGTCTGCAACCAAGACTAGTTTAGCCAGCAAGGCTCTCAATTAAAATGGAAGACAAAATAAGGAGTTTCCCAGACCAAAGAAGGCTAAAAGAGTACACCTCCAACAAACCAGCATTGCAAGATATCCTAAAGGGACTGCTCTAAGATGAAGAAAAAGAGTGACAGAGAGAGGAACACAGGTACAAAGGGGATACAAGTGTAATGACTAAGTACCTATCAATAATAACCTTAAATGTAAATGGGTTAAGTGCTGCAATCAAAGACATAGGGTAGCTGAATGGATAAGATAACATGACCCACACATATGCTGCCTCCAAGAGACCCACTTCAGAACAAAACACCTACATAGACTGAAAGTGAATACTTGGAAAAAAATATTCCAGGTGAATAGACAGGAAAAATGGGGCGGGTGGGTAGCAATAGACTTTAAAACAAAGGTCATAGAAAGAAACACAGAAGAATACTTCATAATACTCAAGGGAAGAATCCATCAAAAAAGACATAAACATTGTAAACACATATGCACCCAGCATAGGAGCACCCGTATATATAAATAAAATCTTGGAGGACTTCGAGAAAGATATAGACAGCACCACACTTATACTAGGGGATTTTAACACCTCACTCTCAACAACAGATAGATCTTCCAAACAATATATCAACAAGGATATTGCGGCACTGAACAAAGCACTGGATCAAATAGACTTAACTGATATATGTAGAACCTTTCATCCCCAAGAAGCAAAATACACATCTTTTCAAATGCACATGGAACATTTTCAAAGATAGACCACATGATAGGACACAAAAGAAGTTTCGACAAAATTCAAGGAAACTGAAATCATAGCAAGCATTTTCTCAGACCACAAGGGCATGAAACTAGAAACCAGCCTCAAGGAGAAACCTCAAAAACACTCAAATTTGTGGACATTGAATAGCAGGCTATTAAACAATGAATGGGTTAAGAATGAGATCAAGGAAGAAATAAAAAAGTTTCTGGAAACAAATGAAAATGAACTCACAACAGTCCAAAACTTATGGGACACAGTGAAGGCAGCCCTGAGAGGGAAGTTCATAGCAATACATGCCTACCTAAAAAAGATAGAAATATTTCAAATAAGCAACTCAGCCCTACACCCACAAGAACTGGAGGAACAACAACAAACAAAGCCCAGAGTGAGTAGAAGGAAGGAAATAACCAAGACCAGAGCAGAATTAAATGACACAGAAACTAAAAGAACATTTCAAAGGATCAATAAATCCAGGAGCTAGTTTTTTTTTTTTTTTGAAAAGATAAACAAATTCCACACGGCTTTAAGCATACTCATCAAGAAAAAAAGAGAGAGGACCCAAACAAACACAATCAGAAATGAAAGAAGAGAGATTACAACTGACACCACAGAAATACAAAGGATGGTAAGATATTACTATGAAAAATTATATGCCAAGAAATTAAAAAACCTGGGTGAAATGGACAATTTTCTAGAAAAATATAATTTCCAAAACTGAATCAAGAAGAAGCAGAAAGCCAGAACAAACTGATAACAGCTGGTGAAATGTAAACAGTAGTCACAAAACTCCCAACACACAAAGCCCTGGACTGGATGGTTGCACGGGAGAATTTTACAAAGCACTTAAGGAAGAGCTAACCCCTATCCTTCAGACTATTCCAAAAACATCCAAGAAGATGGAAGACTCCCAAACTCTTTTTATGAAGCTAGCAACATCCTAATCCCAAAACCATGTTAAGGCACAACAAAGAAAGAATTATAGGCCAATATTGCTGATTAACATAGATGCTGCTATCCTCAACAAAATATTGGCAAACCATATCCAGCAATACATTAAAAAGGTCATACACTATGATCAAGTGGGATTCATCCCAGTGATGCAAGGATGGTACAATATTTGCAAATCAATAAACGTAACACACCACATAAACAAAATGAATAGATGAACCACATGAATAGATGTGGGAAAATGTGGAATAGATGTGGAAAAAGCATTTGATAAGGTACAGCACCCATTTATGATAGAAACACTCAGCAAAGTGGGAATAGTGGTGCATTCATCAACATAATAAATGCCATATATGAAAAATCTACAGCCAACATCATACTCAATGGATGAAAACTAAAAGTTTGCCCACTAAGATGAAGAACAAGACAAGGATGTCTGCTTTCACCACTTTTATTCAACATAGTATTGGAAGTCCTAGTCACAGCAATCAGACAAGAAAAAGAAATAAAAGGCATCCAAATTGGAAAGGAGGAGGCAAAGCTGCCATTGTTTGCAGATGACATGATAGTATACATAGAAAATCCAATAGAGTCCACCAAAACACTACTCAACCTAAATAGTGAATTTGGCAAAACAGCATATACAAAGTCAATATTCAGAAATCAAAGGCATTTTTGTACACCAACAACAAAATATCAGAAACAGAAATCAGGATAAAGATCCCATTTGCTATAGCAAGAAGAAAAATAAAGAACCTAGGAATAACCTTAACAAAGGAAGTAAAAGACCTGTACTCAGAAAACTACACAACACTGATGAAAGAAATTAAGGAAGACAGAAATAAATGGAAGCATATACCATGTGCATGTATTGGAAGAATTAATATCATCCAAAAGTCCATACAACCCAAATCAATTTATAGATCCAATGTAATCCCTGTTAAAATACCAATAACATATTTCCCAGACAGAATCAACGTTTCAAAACTTTATTTGGAACCATAAATGACCCTGAATAGCCTCAGCAATTTTTTTTAAAGATTTTATTTATATTTATTTTTAGAGAGGGAAGGGAGGGACATAGAGAGAGAGAGAGACATCAATGTGTGGTTGCTGGGGGTCATGGCCTGCAACCCAGGCATGTACCCTGACTGAGAATCGAACCTACGACACTTTGGTTCACAGCCCGAGCTCAATCCACTGAGCTATGCCAGCCAGGGCTGCCTCAGCAATTTTGAGAAAGAACAAAGTAGGAGGCATCACAATACCTGACATCAAACTATATTACAAGGCTGCTATAATCAGAAGAATTTGTTACTGGCATAAGAACAGACACATGGACCAATGGAACAGAACAGAGAGCCCAGAAATAAGCCCGTATCTCTATGGTCAATTAATATCTGACAAAGGAGGCAGAAGCATAACATGAAGTAAAAATAGCCTCTTCAACATATGGTGTTGGGAAATCTGGACAGCTACATGTAAAAAAAACTGAAAGTCAACCACCAACTTACACCATACACCATAATAAACTCATGATGGATAAAAAACTCTAAATATCAGTTGCAACACCATAAAAGTCCTGGAATAGAACATCAGCAGGAAAACTTCAGATATTCCACACAGCAATATTTTCACCAATATGTCCCTTGCAGCAAAGGATATAAAGGAAAGAATAAACAAATGGGACTACAACAAATTAAAAAGCTTCTGCACATCTAATGAAAACAACAGAAAAATGAAAAGTGAACCAATGATATGGGGAAATATATTTGCCAATGATACCTTGGTCAAGGGTATGATCTCCAAATATACAAAGAACTCCCACAACTCCACTCCAGGAAGACAAACAATCCAATTAAAAAAATGGGCACAGGACCTGAACAGACATTTCTCCAAAGAGAAGGCCCAGAGACATATGAAAGGATGCTCAGCATCATTAGCCATCAGAGAGATGCAAATGAAAACCACAACGAGATACCACTTCACACCATTGAGAATGGCCATTGTAAACAAATCAAGAAACAACTACTACTGGTGAGGTTGTGGAGAAAAGGGAACTCTAGTAGACTGTTGGTGGAAATGCAGACTGGTGCAGCCACTGTGGAACACAGTTTGGAATTTCCTCAGAAAACTAAAAATGGATCTGTCTTTTGACCCAGCAATCCCACTGCTGGGATTATACCCTAAGAATCCTGAAACTCCAACTCAAGAGAATCTATGCACCCCAATGTTCATAGCAGCACAATTTACAATAGCCAAGTGTTGAAAGCAACCTAAGTGCCCATCAGGAAAGGAGTGGCTCAAAAAACTATGGTATGTTTGTTTACACAATAGAATACTACACTGCAGACAGAAACAAGGAGCTCCAACCCTTCTCGACAGCATGGATGGATCTGGAGATCATTATGCTAAGCAAAATAAGCCAAGTGGTGGAAGATAAATACCATATGATCTCACCTGTAAGTGGAACCTAATCAACAAAACCCACAAGCAAGCAAAAAGTACCTGGGGACATTGAAATTAAGAACAAACTGACAGTAACCAGAGAGGTGGTAGGAGGTGATAATGGGAGGGAAAGGGGGAATGATCATCAAGGAACATGTATAGAGGAGACATGGACAAATCCAAAGGGTGTTAGGATCAAGGGTCAGAGTTGAGTATGGCTGGAGTGAGTACAAATGGTAGGGGTAAAATGAAGATAATATTTTAACAACAATAAAAAAGTAGACAGGGGATGTTAAGAATAGTATAGGTAATGGAGAAGTCAAAGAACTTATATCTATGACGCATGGACATGAACTAAATTGAAGGAGTAACTGGAGGGAGGCATGGTGCTGGGTGGAGGGAGATAATGGGGAGAAAAAATGGGACAATTGTAATAGCATAATCAGTAACCTATACTTAAAAGAAAGGAAAAAGAAAAAATTCTAATTGCTTCTTCCATTTTTGGACCCCAAGTGAATACAATCTGTACATATCCAGCATAGGTTTTCCATTGGCATTGTAGGTAATGTTGGAACAACTGAGAAAAAATTAGAGAATTATATATAGTAAAGTCACTCCCTAAGAAATTTTTCCATAAAAAGAAAACCACAGCACAAAGACAAAGGACCCTTCTTGCAAAATGACAGTGTTAAAAAAGAAGAAGGAAACTGCCCCTTCTTTGTGAATGGTTCTTAGACTCTAATCATTTGCATGTTGGTCTCATTATAGTAATTTTGTCCTTCTAAACTCAATTTCAAATTTCTATAAATCATCTTCTTGTCCATGCTTTTGAAACATCAAGAGATCAGGTTGGTACTCACCCGGTGATGAGTGTCTCTGGTCAGAAGAGTATCCCCTTCATCACAGCTATCTTCCCTGCCAGCTGCCTGTGCTCAGAGAGGGCACCTTTCACTTTTGGGAAGAGAAACAACTTGTTTTTGTTACAAGACACAGATTCTCCTACACACACTGAATGACCATACATAGAAAAACACAGCAATCCTGCTTTTTGCTTAATATTCAGCATACTACAAGAAATTTAATTCCCTTTCTGAGAATCTCTTCAGGATGAGCAGCAAGAAAGTTGTTTCCACAGGTGCTTACCACTGAAGGTGCTATTCTTCATGCTGTGGTCCAGCCTTTCCATTTGTTCCATGACTTCCATAGTAAGTTGTTAAATGAGCCCTTTAAAATACATGTTCACACCTTGGCTGGTGTGGCTCAAGTTGATCAGGCATCATCCAGCAAACCAAAAGGTCATGGGTTTAATTCCTGGTCACAGCACATGCCTGGATTGTGGGTTCAGTCCTTGGTCAGGGTATGTGAAAGAGTCAAGCAATCAGTGTTTCTCTCTCACACTAATGATTCTCTCCCTCTTTTTCTCCCTCCCTTCTGCTCTTTAGAGTCACTAAAAGAAAAAAATTAAAATACATGCTCATGAATCATTTTAAGAGGAAAATGATTTAAACTCTAATAAACAAGCACCTGATGATGGATATGTAAGAGTTTTTCCTAAAAAAAAATCATTACTCTATAACCACTAGTGTTTTTTCAGGGCATCAATTTTCTCTGAAAAGTGATAGGACAAAAATAAACACCTAGACAACCCAGGTGTCCTGTGCTCTGGAGCACTGTTATCTCTGCCCACAAGTGTGGCCTTCTACACACCCAGTGTGTCCATATATGAAACACCTAAACATAAATTCCTGAGGGGAAAAATGAGCAGGTTCAGATAGTAAAATGCGGGTATCCATGGAAACTGTTCTTAAGCTGGCAAAGTTAAGAATCAACAAAAAAAACATTAATCTATAGGGATATTTATAAGGATACAGAAGCAGAAGGTTTTTATTGACAGGAGAGTTAATTTTGTAAGTAAGGATCAGAGTGGAAATCAATGCTAAATAATGACAATGATTACTATTTTAAAAATCTTGAAAACAGCATAAAACCCTTTCCCCCTTCCTGAGCAGCCTGAAGTCCTTTTAGAATTAGGTGAAAGGTGAGAACACTGAAGTAAGATGAAGGAACCCTGGGAAAGGAATTTTGGAAAACACAAGGAAGTAGATAATAAAAGTGTGGGGGATGTATGCATACATTGTCATGTGAATAAAGCTAAGATACCTACATTCTACTCCAGTTGGAGTTTTGACAGTTGATATGAAAAGAAATGAGCCGTGGCCAGGGGAAGAGATGATGAGGGTCACAGGGAACATGCCACTCAGGGGAGCACATGGTAGGGGTGATGAAAGGCAGATTTGTAGATACAAAAAAAGGAAAACCTAGTGGGAAGATGGGAAATGCCAGCCTGAGGGACATTTTTCATCACTGGAACCTTTGGCTCAGTGGGTCCAAGGCTGGACACAAGAGTTAGTGGCAAGGGGACAGGTGTCAGAAGGTTTTGTCCATGAGCTCATGCAGGCGCCTCACTCCCTTTCATTGCCTCCTCAGCCAAGAGCCCACAGTGTTAAGTAAGCATGCTCTGATCCTGCAGTAGGAGCATTATGATCCAAGAGATTAATGTGTTCTCATTTTGATCCAAGAGATCAGTGTGTTCTTCACCATTTTCTCCATGAAGAGGGTAGGGCCAGCCAGGATTTAGAGAAAACCTGAGGGACTTAGCCTACCAGAGCCTATTCTTAGAAGCAGAGGGCATCCTAACTTTTCCCCCAAGATTAAGTGAAACTTTTCAGAAAACCAGGGCAAGAACCAGCTCCCAGACTGTGTGTGTATAAGGATACTGTCTTCAGTGAAGACAGAGCCTGGGGACAGCTCATAGTCTCAGGGCTTTTAGGTTTTTGTGTTTTATCGGGCAGTCTGAATCATCACGTAATATCTCCTCTCAGATTTTTGATCTGAGCCAGGGAGTCAGCACACACTCACTGATTAACCACAGAGTGTGCAATCAAGTGCTAAGTGTACAGTCACATTAAAGAACATATAATCACCAGCCACATTTCTTTCTACTTTCCATGGCTGCGCACATGGGAAAAGGCGGCCAGAACCTCTTTATTTATACTACTTCAAGGGTGCCATTATAATAGAAGTTGCCTCTAAAAATACAGTGGTTAATGACATGGAGACAAATGGAGTGAAAAGAGCAGTGTTTTGGCATCCAAAGCAGTTGCCTGGCTGAGTTATCTTAGGCCAGCTGCTTGACCTCTCCATTTCATCCCTTCCTCTGCAAAATTAGGATGTTGTTGTTGTTGATGACGATGATGATCTTTAGCTGCTAGTGTTATGAAAAACACATCAAGTATAAAGGGTCATGTATGTCAGCTGTTCCTGCTGTAACTCGGGGGTGGAGTCTTTGGTACCATGAAAGCCCAGATGCAGCCTGTCTGGACCATAGCAGGGATTCCCAGAGTCAAGGATAAGACGTTCTCCATGTACAACTCATATTCCAGAGAAAGCCATCTCTAGACACCACTGTCAGCCTCAACAGGTGGTGGGAGTTTCTCTACAGACATAGTGGGCAGGATCAAGCTGAGTGTCTTGCAAGTTTATTAAAATGAGCTCTACTTTACATTAGTTTTTAGAAATTACAAACTGCTGCAGATGTCTGAGTAAATAGTCAATAGTTTTGAAACCTTGGTGAATCAAATCAAAAGAAAACATACTCTTTAAAGACTATCAGGTATTTTTCCTCTTTTATGAGAGGTAAAGTCTAAATTAATATTTTTTTTGAAAAATAAAAAAATATGTCATAATAGTTTTCATTTTCCAAAGGTGAAGCCTAGATTCCACTGTGGAACAAAATTCAACACAATGCAGAACAACTTAATATTCTGCAATAATATCAAAGGTTGCCTTTACTACTTATAGAATTGCATTTCTTTATTCTTTTATTCAATCATTCATTTAACTAGGATGTGCTGAGCTCCTATTATGTGCTTAGCAATCCTCTAGGCCCTGAGTTCTGCCCTTATGGTGATCACAGTCAGTGAGGGAGACAGATAGCAAGCAACCATTTTACTCATGCTGGGTGCTAAAGCAGCCAAGAGGGTGTGTGAAGGGTGATGGGCAGGGTTTTGGAAAGTTTTCCTGAATCTTTTAAAGTGACTTTTAAATTGAGATCTATAGAATGAGCCATACTTCATAGTCAAAAGGGGGTGGGTGCCTGCTTTAACAGCATGTAGACTAACATTGGAACAATATAGAGGAAATTAGCATGGCCATTGTGCATGAATGACACTCAAATTTGTAGAGTGTTCCACATTTTTGCATAACAATGTGAATGTACTTAATACTACTGAACTGTATACTTAAATGATTAAAATGCTAAATTTTATGTTATGTAAATTTTGCCACAATAAGATAAAAGGGGGGTGATTCTGGGAATGTCCTATTGTAATAGTGGAAGCAGCAGGTACAAATGTCTTGTGGGAAGAGGGAGCATGGGCAAGAGGAAAGCCAGCAGGGCTGGTTTGTCAAGATTTGGGGGAGGTTGTATGGCCCAAGATGAGGCAAAGGCCATCTCACACTGAAACTAATATTGATCTGTGTCCTAAGACTAGTGGTAGGTTGTATAGGGCTTTCATCAGGGCAGTGACATAATTTGTGTTTGAAAAGATCACCCTGGACTAGGGTGGAGAATGTGTGGAGAGACAGTGAATGTGGCTGACCAGTTGGGAAGGTGTCAGAATTCTCCAGGAGAGAGATGAGTGCTACTTTAACTAGGGTTTTGGAGTTCAGATGGAGAGGAGCAGATAGATTTCAGAAAAGTCAGAGGGCAAATGTATAAACTTGATGGCTTGCTCTGGGCGTGAGGGAAGGGACCAGTCAAAAAAGATGTCCATGATTCTGTATAGATAATGGTGGTACTAGTGACTGGAACAAGAAGCACAGATAGAAGGGGTTTGGAGAGGTGGACATGATTCTTGTTTTGGACACATTGAGCTTGTGAGCCTCAGTGAAAGAGGAGGTCCTATGTACAGAGTGTTGGCTCAAGGCTCACGGAGCCACACAGTAGTTTCTGGCAGAACACAGTGTTTTTCTCTGAGACATGTCTGTCACCTGACATGTGAGGATTCAGGGCCACTCCCAAGAGAAGAGATGGAATGCCCAGTCTGCTTTATACAGCAGTCTGACCTGCTCCACTGGGCAGCTGACAGAGATAATTTCTTCCTCTCCTGAATGGCTGTTCCCCATGAAGCTGCACTGGCTCAGTAACAGAATCTTGACTAAACCCTCCTGGCTTAGATGGTAAATTAAATGGGGTTGGGTGCACACACCCAGGATGCCATCTATGTGTCCAACTCTGGTCTCTTAGACCCAGAGGTAGGCATTCTTCACAGTGCTTCTGAAATGTCAGCATAAGAGGCAGATCCTGGGTACTGACTGACTGAAACTAAATATTATGTCCAGTTACAGGACTCATGTCTCTGGAATGGGTGGTTCTTTCATTTGATGATTTTGGAATGTCAAAACCATATATATCTAGGAACCACCTGAGGCAGGAGTAGCATTGTATTTTTAAACTTCTCTCCTCCTTCCCTCTAGCTTCTCTGTAATCTTTAGGCCCACACAAGACCCATTCTAAAGTTACCTTATTCTTTTTGTGTCACTGATAAAATATATATAAAGGCTTCAACTGAACAATGAAATATCAATAAAACAATATTTTAAAAAGCCTTAGGGCATACCATCTAAGTAACTAAGCATGTAATAAATGCCTTTGATTTGTCACACATGCCTCAGGAAGTAAACACTGGCTGGACTAAATGGAGATTTTTAATCATGCTCACTGACTGAGTTCTTTCATAATATACAAAGTTATACAGGCCAAATTCTTGGTTAAGTTTAGAAATTTAATGCTTTGGAAGTGGCTGGTCATCAAGAATTTAAAAGTATATGAGTATGAGATAAACCCTCAGGTTTGATGGTAAATATGTACTGAGGGAAATTTGTTAATCTAAAAAGCTCAACAAGATAACCTTGATGTGACCTCAAGAAAATACAATATGATGTAAGGCTACATATAAATAAATAAACATTATTAATATATCTAAGGAAAACATTATGTCCCCAAAGTAGGAGGGTAATAGTACATCTGTAGGAAAAATGGTCAAAAAGTGAGGGTAAATGGGGTTTTGTCAGTGCTCTGATTCCCTAGTCACCAAGCACAAGTCTTACTAGCTTGGCTTTGAATTTTGTTTGACTTTGCTGCTGGTGTACAATGATTCTGAGTGACTTAAAAATATCCTGTATTGTGTATTGCTACATTGTATAGTATCCAAATGAACCAAGAGTCTAGTTTTAAAGTAGAACATGTACTTTTTCTCATGTTGTCCTTCCAAAATTCCTGTGGAGTAGAATTATTGCCTCCATCCAGGTGAGGAAACTGATGCTGATGGAGTTTTGCTAAGGAGTCTAGTAACTTGCAGGCCTGAGATTAGCTCTCAGATCTGCCTGATGCCAAAACCCATGCACTTAATACCTAGGCTCTGTTAATATCAACTTTGTATTTGAGTCTGGGTCACAGTCCCAGTAAGCAACAAATTTGTAGATTTCTGTTCCTTCGTTAATCACTCTCTCAACCACTGTTCCACACAGGATAGATACTGATTAACTGGTCCCTAATAATTATTAAATATTTGCCTAAAATATTTTGTCTTTAAAACTGGGAAAAGTCTTGGAAGAGGAATATTATCAGGCCACATTTAGTAAAAAGCTCTAGTTAGTCTCTTTTATTTTTTCGCCAAGTTTTAACACTCAAACTCAATCACTTGTCATGGTCCTCCCAATCATAAGATTAGATGGGGGAAAGGTCAAACATAAGAATTCAAGCAATATCTTCTGGATTCCCATGTCCATTGCATTATAGGTTTCCTGCCCTGGGCTGCATTTCAGAGGGCATAGCTGACTACACATGGCTAAGTTAGTGGGGAAAAGGACAAGAATAATTTCAGACTCATAATGTTTCATCCTACATTCAATGTGTGTCAGACATAGGAAATGAAACATAGAAGGAGAGAAAAGGAATACCTGACAAATGCTAACCAAAGAAAGCTAAGGTAGAAATATTAATATTAGATTGATTTCCGTGGGTTTTTGTTGTTGTTGTTGTTGCATACAACAAACATTTCCACACCACCTGCCAGCTAAATTGTTCAGTCTTTGGCACTTACCCAGATGGGCAGTCCATATGTTACCATAGACAGTTGGAAGGGCTGGCTGTGTGGGGGCAGCACAGAGGACATAAGCATGCAGGTATCCAGGGGGGCTCTGTGGACACCACCTGGCTCCCCCAGATATGCAGGTGCCATGTCCAGCATCAGGAGACTGGCTGAGGGCTACTGCACCTCCAGGTTTCCTGACTGGGGGGCCTGCAGCCTCATGCTCCTCTCTGATCCTGATACCGTGGACCATGGTGGGACACTGGAGAGTCTCACCCTTTGTCCAGGATGGTGCAGAGATAGATTCTTGCACTGGGGGGACAGAGACTAAAGGGATGAATGGAAAGGGACCACAGCATGCCAAGCGCTAGCAAGGTGATTGGATAGAGAAAGAAAGCCCTCTCCTTTCTCTTCCTACAGGAACTGGGGACTTGAGCAGGAAGGGAGGATGGTCTTTGAGATGGGAGTCCACCATTCACCTAGGTCAGCACTTGAATAAACTCTTTCATTTTGCACCACTGCCTGTCTCTCCAGTTTGGTTTCTGCTGCCAAGGGCAGCCAAACCTACCTTGTTTGATTTCATTTACATTTTGTTTATTTTTGAAATGGTCTCATTAGAAAGCTTTGGGTTCTCCTCTTCTGCTTCTGGGTAAAGGAAGGCAGTGCTCAGCCTTGACCTGAACACTCTTCTAGTGTGAGTCCCACCAGAGATGGTTCCACTTTGACCTGACCCTGAGGTATTGCCATTGATTCTGAGGTTTTGCACCAAGTCTAGTTTCTCCTGAGCTCTGTCTCTATTTTTATTTGTCAGATCTTGTGTGTTGAATTAACTGTGGGAGGAAAGAGGGGCATATGTTGATTGACCTGGAAATACAGGGATCAACTTGGTCTCCACCATGGAGGAACAGAAATTATCCAGGAGGTGGCACTGTAGTGCCCCTCCTAGGTGGAATCTCTAAGCCACACAGTGCCAGCCAAGAAGTACATTTTACAGAAAAAAGTTACCGTAATTGCTTGGTCTTAAAAAAGTTCAGCCTACTTCTCCTCTTCCTCTTATTTAAGCTACAGAAAGAAATGAAAAACAGTACCTACAGGGAAACAGAGTCAAGAGAGAGAGGGAGGGAAAGAATCAATGTTTAAAATGCTGATATTTGGAACAGATTTGATCAATCTGCAGGACTCAGCCTCCCTGCCAGCTCATTTATTTAATTTCCTGCACTGTGGGGGCCTCAGAGGAGGGGCTCTGTGAGGGAGTCCTTCCTGTGTATAGCATTTTGGTACACTTTGGACTTTTACCAGGGGTACATACTTTTGGGTTAGCCAAAAATTCCATTTAGTTTTTTTCATAAAATAAAAGTCACATTTTTCATTTCACCAATACCTTTATTGATTTGGATATTTTGAGTAGCTACCTTTTGCTATTGGCTTCTAGTGAGTAGAAGCCAGGGGGCCTGTTAAACATCTTCCAATGAATAAGACAACCAACCCCACAACAAAGGGTTATTTGGCCACAATATCGATAGTACCAAGAAACTTCATAAACCACTTTTAACATGTTTGATCAGTCATAGAACCTTCTCCATACACTGCACAAATCTCTTTTTGCCTTTCAGTTGCATTTTTACCTTTCTTGAAACACTAAAGCATAATATACCACAAATGTTGCTTATTTTCTTCCATCTTCAATATTAAAATGGCTACACAAAAATTCACCAATTTTGATGTTTTTTAACATTCATGCTGATATGAGAGCTATCATAATATAATTTATCAGAATTGTTTCAAATGCAGTTAAAGACAACTAAACACTACTAGAGCTATTATATGGAAAAAAAACTAAACAAACTTTTTGGCCAACCCAATATTTGAATTTTTGACATAACTGAAATAAATGTGCAACTGCCCAACACCTGTTTAGTGCTCTGGGGAGACTAGAACACTTTCACATACATCTATCAGCCCAGAGCAAGGAGAAACTGTCTCCTGTCTTTGCTGTGGGGCCAGGCTCCCAGACGCCCACTGTAATACCATTGGAACAAATTTTGAGTTATCTGTGCATCAACTGTCTTGTTATTTGCTTAATATTTAAAAAATAGGCTCACTTTGTTTTACTTAAGTAAATGTGTTTTTTAAAAACCTTTATATGTCTCTATCAGGTTTTACCAAATATCTTTGTGTTCACATCTATTAAGCATTTTTAAAAATGTTTTGTTATGTTGGTGTTTAGGTAGATATTGAAAAGGGGGGCAAAAGAGACTAGACACTGAACTTAATGAACTGGAAAGCAGGGACTTGTTTGCTTCATCAGGAAGCTACAGCTTTTCACACTCCAGGGGACCACATCACTGTGCTCTGTCAAGGGAATTAATACTGCTCCCTCCCTTCCATCCTGGATTGTTGGGGGATGCAGGGGAAGGTGCTAGACTATAGTGGCCTGTCAGGGGGTGTAAACCTATCCAAAGGCCATGGAAACTTGGGAAGTTGATTGGCCATTCTAAGAAAGAACCTGGTCCACCTCAAACCCAAGTTCCTTGATATAACCCCAGGGGAACAAAGAAGCTCTCTTTCTTGCCCAGGTGACCTGCACTTGCCCCATGCATTCATGAGTCCTTTCTCCATAGCTATGTGGCCCTAGCAGCCACATGGACCATGGCCATAGGGACTCCACACATGGGCTCCACAAGTGAGACTGAATACCACAGCAAAGCAATGGACTGCAGCTGGAAAACACATGCTAAGCTAGCTAGATGCTTGACTGGACTGTATTTTGATAAGGCACAGAATATCTGGGCATTGACTCTACTTCTGGCCCTGATATTCCATAGTGCGATAAAAGGGGATGGCACATTGGAAACCCAAGGGGGTAGCTTCTATTTTCACATGCATAAACCATCTTGCCACCCCGCAATCTTCTGTATGGGTCCTTGAAATGCTGTCCTTGTGATCACATGGAAGAGCCTAATTTCCACCTAAAACTTTTACCACCATTGATTTGATTGCCACATAGTAGGAGGAATTTCTGGTGAGAAAAGACTGAAAAAACATGTTACTAGTTGGGATTAAGAAAAGAGGAGTCCCCCAGCCTGCAACTTTTGAGAAGCTGTACTACCTCCCTGGGGATGAATGGGGCTTTTAAGGAGCCAGCTTGTATTTATTGCACTGGGATGACTTCCTCGACATCAAGAAGGTATCTGAAGAATTGAGAATTTTCTCCCTAAGAGAAAGTATAACATATTTTGGTACTAGCCAAAAACAAACAATATTAAAATATTGACCACTTGGCAGAAGTTCACAGGCAGGGTGTCTGATAAGGACTTGTGGTTAAGAGCATTGCTGTAGTAAGTGTCCAGAGATGAAATGCAGTTATAAACAGCCCACTCTCTTTCCCACTTTCTTCTTCCTCTCTCATCCCCAGAAAGCAGAATGTATGGGATCCAGAATGTTTCACATTTAAATTTACTCATCACTCAAGTTTGCACCATTATAGTCAAAAACTTTATTTTGAATGCCACTGTGAATTCCAAAGGCACAATAGAAAAAAAATTCCTGAGCCACAGCCCTGAACAAATAACTGAGAAGAGCAGCCTTGGCAGGAGAAAGACCCCTGCACACACCTAACCCCCCACACCTACCCTCCACCCATGCAGATGCACTGAAACCATGATTTACACATGAAGAGGCTCAGTGGGCATTAAAGTCAATGGAGCAGCCAAAAGTCAAGGTGACAGAGTAGAAGTAGGTTCCTGCCAAGATGGAGGTATAGGTAGAAATGCTTCACTTCCTCACACAACCAAAAGAAGAATAACAACCAATTTAAACACATGCACACACACACACACACACACACACACACACACAAACCAGAACTGCCAGAAAATCAAACTTCATGGAAGTCCAACAGCCAAGAAGTTAAAGGAACATTCATGCAGCTTGGTAGGAGAAGCAGAGGTGGGCAGCCAGGACAGACACTATGCTCAGCAAGGTGATGGACTGCATGGGTGAGGCAGGGGCTGGCTGATGCAGCAGCCCCAGATTCCCATGCTGATAAGCCAAGACAAACAACCAGGGAGTGAGACAGACCATGACACCAAGGGTTTCAGGGCAGAAAACTAAAGACTCAAAACCTCAAGACTAAAAAACTGTGGGGATTGCAGCAGCAGGAGAAACTCCCAGTCTTCCAGGACAGTCCATTGGAGAGGCCCATAGGGTCCTAGAATGTACACAAACCCACCCACCTGAGAATCAGCACCTGCCTCAGGGCACAATCTGCTTGTGGGAACTGAAGGAAGTGACTGAAAGCCAGCCAAGAGCTGGGCATTGTTCCTTCTCTGACCCCTCCCCCACATACAGCACCACAATGTAGTGAAAAGGATTGCCTCTCTCTGGAGAATACCTAAGCCTCCGTCCCTTACAATATAACAAGTGCACCAAGACAAAGAAATATGGACCACATGGAAGAACAGATCAAAACTGCAGAAAAATAACTAAGTGACAAGGAGATAGACAACCTGTCAGACACACAGTTCAAAACACTGATAATCAGGATGCTTACAGAAATGGTTGAGTTTGGTCGCAAAATGAAAGAAGAAGTGAAGGCTATACAAAGTGAAATAAAGAAAAATATACAGGGAACCAATAGTGGAGGGAAGGAAACCAGTACTCAAATCAAAGGTTTGAACCTGAAGGAAGAAATAAACATTCAACCAGAACAGAATAAAGAAACAAAAATTCAAAAAAATCAGGAGAGACTTAGGAACCTCTGAGACAACTTTAAATGTTCCAACACCTGAATCATAAGGGTGCCAGAAGGAAAAGAGGAAGAACAAGAAATTGAAAACTTATTTGGAGAAGTAATGAAGGAGAAGTTCCCCAATCTGGCAAAGGAAATGAACTTCCAGGAAGTACAGGAAGCTCAGACAGTCCCAAAGAACTTGGACCCAAGGAGGAACATACCAAGGCACGTCATAATTACATTATCCAAGGCTAAAAATGAAGGAGAGAATCCAGAAGCAGCAAGACAAAAGGAGATGGTTACCTACAAATGAGTTCCCATCAGGCTGTCAGCTGATTTCTCAAAAGAGACTTTAAAGGCAAGAAGGGTCTGGAAAGAAGTATTCCAAGTCATGAAAGGCAAGGACCTACATCCAAGATTACTCTATCCAGCAAAGCTGTCATTTAGAATGGAAGGGCAGATAAAGTGCTTCCCAGATATGGTAAGTTTGAAGGAGTTCATCACCACCAAGCCCTTATTATACGAAATGTTAAAGGGACTTATCTAAGAAACAGAAGAATATCAAAAACGATGAACAGTAAAATGACAACAAACTCACAACTATCAACAACTCAACCTAAAAAACAAAACAAAAACTAAGCAAACAACTAGAACAGGAACAGATTCACAGAAACTGAGATCACTTGGAGGGTTAGCAGTGGGGAGGGGCAGGGAGAGAATAGGGAGGGAAGGTATAGGGAATAAGAAGTATAATTGATAGGCATAAAATAGAGAGAAGGAGATTAAAAATAGTATAGAAAATGGAGAAGCCAAAGACCTTATATGTACAGCCCATGAACATGAACTAAGGTGGAGGAATGCTGAAGGGTGGGTGTGCAGGATGGAGGAGGGATAAAGGGAAGGAAAAAATTGGGATAACTGTAATAGCATAATCAAAATATATTAATTTATTTTAATTAACATGGATTAAGTAAAAAGAATATAAGTCTAAAGAGATAGCAGAGCTGGTTTTGTTACCAGTGGGGACCTAGGACAAGGGACCTAAGCTCCTGAGCTGTGGTTTCCTCATCTGTAGTAACACACATACCACCATCTCTTTCTCCAGGTGGCTGAGATAAAATAAGTAGGTGTAAAAGCTCCTACAGCAGGACCTGGCACAAAGTGAGGTTTTGGTGTAGCTTAGCTCTCTGCCTTGTTCCATCCCTACTGTCCCTAAAGGTGATGGCCAGTCCTGGGGCAGAGATTCCCAAGCTTGCCAGCTGATCACAATCACTTGGAAAGGATTTTTAAATTTATTAATTCCTGGGCTCCACTCCCAGTGATTCTCACTCTGTTGGCCTGGTGTGAAAATAAGGAATTTTTGTATTTTTATCAAGCTGCACGAGAGCTCAATGCTTAGCCAGACTTGGGAATGGCTTCTCCAAAAGAGTGCAGGGATCCAGTGGAGAAGACAAACCATTAAAATTGAGTTGGTCATCAGGCTGTACATTAGATCTCTAGAATTTAGTCACCTGAAGAAATGAAACTTTGTATATCTCCCTACTTCCCCTAACCACCAGCCTCTAGCAACCACTATAATTAATAATACTGTATTGAACTTTTCTAATATAGTACATCTTATGCATTCTTACCACACACAAAAAAATAACTATGTGAGGTGATGGAAATGTTAATTAGTTTGATTTGTTAACCATTTTACAAAATATATGTGTATCAAGGCATCACATTATACAGCTTAAATATATACAATTTTTATTTGTCAATTATAATTCAATAAAGCGGAGAGAGTGAGTCAGTGTGGCAAGAAGAGCACACGTGCTGATATGGGGAGGCATGAAGATCTCACAGAGAGGGTGAGGTTTGTGAAACAGGAGCAACAACATCCCTGAGACATCAGCTGTGCTGTCAGCAAGGGGAAAAGAGGGAGGAAAGGAGAGGTAGGTTGGGGTTAAATGGGGAAGCCCTTGAAATGCTGCCTAAGGAATTTGGACATTGTCACAAAAGTAATGGAGACTCATCAAAGGTTTTTAATCAGAGCAGTAACTTGCTAAGATCTGTCTTAGTAACATAGTAAAACCATCCTGGCAGCAGTGTGGAGAATGCACTCTACAGATGTTGGGGGATCGTCTTTGCCAAAATTATGATTACCCAAACAGCCTAATTAGAAAATATACCCTTTATGATCTTCCACTCTGTTCAAGGTGAACTAAGGCACAAATAAGAGGGTGGTCTAAATGATGGAACATAGGGAAAAACATGACAAATTTGCCTTATGTTGTGACTCAAGGTAAACATCTTTATACTTTTGGCTTTTATTTCAAAATTAGCCCTTTCCTTTAATACACTTGTGTGAAATGTAGGCTGGAAAATGGCTAAATCTTAGAATGTACCAACTGAGAAGTGAGCTCAGCTGCTCAAAAAGGCTTTACTGAATTTAAACCACAGCTTACTTACATTTGATATGTAGTAACAAAGGTCCATGTGACTTTTGGACAAATGAGTCAGTAATAATGACAGAAGAAATGAAAGTAAAAAGTGTCTTTTTTCACAAGGCAATTCAATGGTAAAACTGAAAAGAGCTCTTGACTTCCAGACCAATGCCCAAGCTCTCAGGCTAATTTTGGTACAGATAAGCTGACCAGTATGTACCCAGCCAGGAGAGCCAGGAGAGAGAGACCTAGAGAAGGTCTCTAGAAGACCTAGAGAAGTAGGGAGGAAGAGGAAGAGGAAGAGAGACACTGATTTAAAAAGTTACTGTCTTAGGCACTCAGATGAGATGGGCAGCACCCAAAGGCTGTAGAGAAAATCAGAGGATGACTTGCAGCACTGGGCCACCTCATCCAGACAGCATGAGCACTGAACCACTGGTAAAATGAAAGGAAGGCACAAATCCAGGCACAAAGCCAGGCCTCCCCAGGTCATTGTCTTGACCACAACAAGGGCAAGAGACAATAAATTAGGAACAAGGAGTTCCAGGCCCTCCCCTTAGCCTGCTCTGGCCAAGATGCTCCTAGAAGACATACAGATTCTAAAGGAGGAAGAAGGATTCCTCCATGCTGAGAATCTCACATTAGATTAAAATACTCTTTGAAAGGAATAAAGAACTGTACTTTCCCAAGTATATTTTTAAGGGAAAATATACTTATATTTTATTTAAAAAAGTATAGTTTATAAAAATATACTTGTTTGTGCTAAAAATTCAGGAAAGTAAAAAACTTGTAAAAATTATACAAAGTCTACCATATAGCAACAAACACTACTGATACAGTATTTAGAAAACCATTGAGTATCTCTCTATTTACATAGGATCGAAAAGATAAATAATTTTTTAATTGTAATTTAATTACAAATGATTTTTGTAATCTGTTTTTTCACTCAATAATATGACTCACATCATTTTTATGTTGGCTGTATACTAATTTATTTAAACAATTACCTGCTTAGGATAAATTGTAAGAAGCAGAACTGCTCTTAGAGGGTGAGTAGACAACTCCTGGCTCACAGCGTCCTCTGCCTGCTCATACTGGAACTATTAATTTTGCCTGACTGGTGTCACTCTCCCACTTCCCTTATAACAGGCTGAAATAATTTTGGGGAGATGCCCATCTTTAACTCACCTTCCTGTGGTAAAGGGAGGACTAGTCCCACCCCTAGGCCCTTGACACAACTTGACCCATCAAAGAGGTGCCAGAGATTGGCTCAAGGATGACCATGAGCTAAATGGATCCAGGGAAAGCTGGGGCCTGCGCCTGGACTGGAACTGTATAGAAGGGGAACACATGATTTTCTGGGTCTACTAGCAACAATGATGGAATCTGGGACTGCTGTAGGGAGACAGTCACCCTTGGTAGAGTGTTGTCCAAGAATTGAAGTCAACACACAGGAAGATGAAGCTGAGAGGAAGAGGATGGGGGAGGGGAGAGTTCCTGGACTCAGACAGTTCTGGAACCAGCTTTATCCTCTGGGTCCTTTGACTTCTTGAACAGACATATACATAATCTCTTTTCCTTTTTTTATGCCTTAGATCACTGTAGTTGTCTTTCCCTTGTAATTAAAAAATGTCCTGAATAAGAAAAAAAAAAGGTTCTCTGGGCCTCATCCCTAGTACATAGGCACAGACCCCAGGGCCCTGACCAGGTGGCATCTAGTGATCCCTCATGGCTGTCTGGCCGCAGTGACTGATCCCAGGCTGGACACTTGCCCAGAGAGAGCATGGCTGGAGACAAGAGTGCTGGGAGATAGGCACATCAGCATCTGAGCTGGGAAGAGAAGTTCTTCCCACATCTGCAAAGAGGGGCTCACAGAGGCCTGGCTCACTTCCTCCTGTTTTGGGGAAATAATAATTCCATTCAAAAAGGCAGGGGGCTTAGGGGAGCTCATTGTTAACTAACTGTGAAAAACTCTGGACTGAAAAACAAAAACCACAAAAAGCCCTTTTAGTTTTCTAGGTCTGTCTCAGTCCTAGTTTATCCACATGCAAATGTGGGACTGCCTAGTCCTCCAGCCACCACCTTGCTGTGAGTCCTCTCTACCCTGGCTGCCTGTCTCTGCCCCTCCTACTTGTCTGGATGAATGTTTCTTCTTTAATTCCTTGGCTGTCAGACTTCCATATAGTTTGGTTTTATGTCAGTTCTGGTTATTTTTTGTTTTTACATTTGCTGTTGTCCTCCTTTTGGTGTTGTAAGGACACAAAGTGTATCTATCTATGCCTCCATATTGGCCAGAAGTCAAAACAAATTAACATCTTGTTTCAGAATTTCCATGACTTGCTCCCCTACATTCAGTCAGCCTTCAAGACCTATCCACTCTCTCTGCTCAACTCCTTTCTCGGAAACAGCCTCCTCATTCATCTCTTGCCATCTTGGGCCATATCCCTCTAATCCATTTTCCCAACTACAGGCAAGTGATCATTTAAACTTGAAATTTTTCAAATCATTCTGTTTACGGTACCTGTTGCCACAATAAGCTTTTCATTTTTACACTGGCAGGTATGTCTATTTTTCTTTTTTAGCTTCAAGGTTTTCAGACTTACAATGGATTTCTAAGCAGGCCTTCCCTTCCTGGCCCTCTAGACTTCTCATGCAAATGACAATCCAGGGGTTATGTCTTAAACAATGTATAAAATATTTGCACACAGTGACATAGAAAGGCAACTTTAGAAAAAGGGGCAATAGGTGTGCATAAGCAATTCACAAACGAGGAAACTAAACTAATAAACAAAAATGGAAAAAATCCCGTGATCACAGGTGGTCAAAGAAACAAAGTGATGCCACTTTACATCCTGCAGACTAGACAAACTTGAAAACAGCTATCACACTGATTGCTGACAGGGAGAAGGGAATGCTCACTTGAACTGCTGGCTCAAAGGGCAATTTCGCCAGCCTTTCTGAAAAGCATTCTAGTAACATTTTAAAAGTAGAAACTGCAATATGTTTGGTCTAATTTTCTATTGCTGTGAAGCTATTTTCTAGCACAAAACCACTCATATAAAGGACCTGTGGATAAGAGTATTTACCGCTGTATTGTTTGAATAGCAAAATCCTGGAAATGGGGTGGCTATTTATCTCTAAAAGAATCATTGACTTTATTATGAAACATCCGCATCATACTAAAATACGATCCCATTAGAAATGTGAAGTCTAGCTACATATTGACCTGGTAGCATGTTTATGAGGTGCAGTTGAGTGAGGAAAACAAGGTGCAGAAACTTGTGATACGATCCTGTTTTGTAAAATGTTACCAAATGAATGCAAAGCCATTTAGATGTCGAGTTTGGGTGTAGAATTTATATAGAGAGTGCCAGTGTGAGTGTGTGTCTGTACATGGCTATATGAACACAGAGGAAACTGCAGGAGCACCCACAGTGCATTATTAACATGGGTGATGGGTGCAGGACTTGAGGACCATAGAGAGTAAAGAAGAAAGGGAGGGAATGAACCAAGACAAAAAGACAAAGGAGAAAGGGTCAATAGTAAACTGTTATAAAATCATATCTGCATGTATGAGATGATCATATTTATGAGTTTTCATAAGTTACATGTGTGTATGTGTATTAAAAAATCTGAAGAGTTAAAAATGCAAATCTAATCAGTTCATTCTTCCTAAAACTTTTCAATGGCTACCTGTGCCCCTGTGCATCAATCCAGAATCTCCAGCCTGGGGTCCGAAGTCCCTGCTCTCCTTTCCACCCCTCTACAGAATAGCTACCCTTCCCACTCTGTGTCAATGTCACACATTGCCCTGGACCCCCAGTTCCTCCCCTGCAGCCCTCCTACTCTGCTTTAGCTCTTCACATCTACTGTTCTTCCCTGCCAAGGCCACTTACCCATGCCTGGATAACTCCAACTCATTTTTGTAAGTCTCAGCTTAAACACCACTTTCTCAAGGAATTTTCCTGACCCACAGATATGGTTATGTATCTTGATATATATTCTCATTGATTCCTTGTCCTTAATAAAATTCTATTTACTATTAGCCTTTTCCCCCCAAACTTTGCACAAATTTCCCAAACTATAGTTTACTGTTTTACTGTTTATTTGTTGTGTCCAGATTGGATAAGAACCCATAGCAGAACCTGAGCATTACACCCTGGATCTCATATTGTGGTGATGCAGAATCACCTCTTCCAACCCTCTTGCCACCCCGTGGCTCTCTTAGTCATGATGAGCCCATTTAGTTTTCTAGGAGCAGAAGTTCATACCACCAACTGATATCCCTGGCACTATCTCAGATTATCTCCCATCTCATCCCCAATGTTCCTCTGGCCAGCTGTGTTCCTTGGCTGCTCAGGGTTCCCTACTTTGCTCCCATCCCTCAGAGAGGAATCCCTGGGCAGAGGAGCCTAGTTACTGATGGAATCCCTCTTGCTCTGTGGTCACAATCTGAGCTTGAGAGGAGACTACAGTGAGAGTGACTTAAAATTCCAGATGTGTCTGAGGACAGCTGGAGCTGACATTTGCTATTTCACCAGAGAACGAACTAAGACAGTGAGTTACCAGTAGGCACACACCAGTGAGAACATGATAACCAAGTTTATTAAACATTATCTTGTTTTCACTGTACATTTCTAATTAAGCATGTTTATGAAAAAATTAAATACAATTCATATGAAGAGAGAAAACAGTTCTGTTTATTTTCAAACTATATTGTTAATAAAGTCTTCTATTTATAACAATTGCTTTATTTCTTTTTTTAGTATATTTTATTGATTATGCTATTACAGTTGTCCCATTTCCCCCCTTCACTTCCCTCCACCCTGCGCACACTCTCCCACCCACATTTCCCCCCTTTACTTCATGTCCATGTGTCATATTTATAAGTTCTTTAGCTTCTACATTTCCCATGCTATTCTTACCCTCCCCCTGTCTATTTTCTACCTACCATCTATGCTACTTATTCTCCATACCTTTCCCCGCTCTCCTCCTCCCACTCCCCTGTTGATAACCCTCCATGTGATCTCTATTTCTGTGGTTCTATTCCTGTTCTAGTTGTTTGCTTAGTTTCTTTTGGTTTTGTTTTAGGTGTGGTTGTTAATAATTGTGAGTTTGCTGTCATTTTACTATACATGTTTTTTTATCTTCTTTTTCTTAGATAAGTCCCTTTAACATTTCATAAAATAAGGAATTGGTGATGATGAACTCCTTTAACTTGACCTTATCTGAGAAGCACTTTATCTGCCCTTCCATTCTAAATGAAAGCTTTGCTGGATAGAGCAATCTTGGATGTAAGTCCTTGTCTTTCATGACTTGGAATACTTCTTTCCAGCCCCTTCTTGCCTGCAAGGTCTCTTTTGAGAAATCAGCTGACAGTCTGATGGGAACTCCTTTGTAGGTGACTATCTCCTTATCTCTTGCTGCTTCTAGGATTCTTTCCTTTATTTTTACCTTGGCCAATGTAATTATGATGTGCCTTGGTGTGTTTCAGAAGGAAGAAAGAAATAACCACACGGAAAAGCATGAACAAATAAGAATTCAAAAAAATGAGGAGAGGCTTAGGAACCTTCTGGACATCTTTAAACGTTCCAACAACAATTGCTTTATTTCTATAAGTGGTTGCATTTTTGTCTTCACACAAAAGGGGGACAGAAAGAAAAGGCTGTATGACTCTGTTTTCCCAAAAGACAAAGGGAAGCCAGATTCCCATCATGATAACTGCCCTTGGTAAGCTTAGGTAAAACATTCAGATTTCAAAATGAGAAGAGAATATGGAAATAAATTGTACTACAGAGACCTTTGAGATGGGGGAGTATTAATTTCAAGAGCTTTCAATATTAAATAACCTGAGCTTCACATTCCACTGGCAGTCATTCTATCCTCTGTGCAGAGAGGAGTGAGTTGGACAATATCTTCCATAACCTTTATTAGCACGAGGGGGGGACAGTAAGTTTCACATATAAATTCCTTCACAAATGGGAAGTCAAATAGGAAGTGTCCCGCTTAGTAAGTCACATAATGGGGGTGCTAGTTTTATCTCTTAGAAAAGTGCCTTTGGTGACTTGTTATCTTTGAAGTGGATGAGCCAGGAGGATGTCAGCCCACAATGTTCCCCTGCTTTTCCTTCTCCCCAGGACTGTCCAGCATTCTCAGTCTTTCCTCCAGTTTCTGCTTCCATTCTTCTCTGAGCCTTAGGAGGAGAAACAATACACATGGCTTAGTGCATTTGCCTCCACATCTGCTGGTCCAGTAAAGTTTTCTTTTCCTTCGAAAGAATATATATTTTTTAATTTAAAAAATGTTTATTGATGAGAGAGAGAGAGAGAAACATTGATGTGAGAGAGAAACATCAATTGGTTGCTTCCCATATGTGTCCCAAATGGGGATCAAATCCACAACCTAGTATGTGCGCTGAGTAAGGATTGAATCCATGACTTTTTGGTGTATGCAAGAATGTTCCAACCAACTGAGCCACATAGATAAAGGCCTTATAAAGAATATCTTTAAGAGAAATACATGACTTTTACAAATTAGTGAAGAAAAAGATGAATAGATAGATGAGAAAAGTCTATGAATATATAGTTTTCTCTAAAGTTTTCTTCTTAAATTGATATGTAACACAATGTAAACTCAGTCAAGATTTTAGCAGAACTTTTTTGTAGATAAGAACAAACTGATTCTAAATTTTATATGAAAAGGTAAAAGAAATAGATTAGTGAAAACAATTTTGAAGAAGTAAGTTGGAGAACTGACACTACATGATTTTGAGGCTAAATATTAGGTTACCACCATCAGGATGGTGTGGCATTGGTGAACAAGCAGACAATACATCAATGGAATGAAATAGAGAGTCCAGAAATAAATATACATAAATATGGCCAATTGATTTGGACAAGAGGCAATGACAACTCAATGGAGGTAGCCGTGTGTGTGTGTGTGCTGTGTGTGTGTATAAATTGAAACAAATGAGACTAGAACATCATACATCCATATTCAAAAAAAAAGATGGGTTTTGATCCATACCCCACATCTAGTAGCATAGAACTGATATAAAATGTAAGACTAAGACTTCTAAGGAAAAAAACCATAAAAGAATATATTTATTATTTTCCTGGAGATAAAGGAAGAATTTTTAGATACAACACAAAGAATGATTTATAAAAAAAAGAAGATTTGGGACTTAAATTTACTCTGTGAAAGACACTCTAAAGAGAATAAAAGACAAGCCACAAACAGGGAGAAGATATTTGCAAATAGCATACTTAGAGACTTGTTTCCATAATATATAGCTAAATATACCACAGGCAAAAAAATGTGAACAGACACTCTACTAAGAAGTGGTATGGATGACAAATCAGCACATAAAAGATGCTCAACATGATTAGAAAAATACAAATTAAAACCACAATGAGGTACCACCAATATCATAGAATGATCAAAATAAACAAAAAAGAAAAAAACAAGAACAAACACCAAGAACCCACAAAAACCCACAAAAGAAAAACATGTAAAAGTAAAATTTAAAAATAAACTCTTACAACAAAAGCCAAAACAAATGTTGTCAAGAACATTGAGTAGCTTGAACTCTCTCACATCATTTGGAAATGCAAAATGGTACAGTCAGTATGGAAAACAGTTTGGCAGTTTCTTATACAAATAAACTTAAATTTACTATATGACCCAGTAATCTCAATCTGTGTATTTACTCAAAAGAAATGTCAACGTATATCCACACAGACACCTATATGTAAATGTTCATAGCAGTTTTATTTATAGTCACCAAAAACTGGAAATAATCTAAATGTCCTTCAACTAAGGACATAGATGTGTCAAATTATGACACATTTATGTAACAGAATAGTATTCAGTGATGAGAGGGAATGGGAAATTGATACATACAAGAATTATGTCCCAAAAGACCACATACTGTAAAATTCACTTATGACATTCTGGAAAAGGCAAAACTGGAGGGATAGAGAACAGATCAGCAGTTGTTAAGGATTGGAAATTGGCAGAGGAGTTAACCATAAAAGAGCACAATGAGGACATTTTTCAGAGCAATGGAACTGTTCTATATCTTGATTGTGGTGATCACATCATTCTGAGCATTTATCAAAACTCATAGAACTGTACACAAAGAGGAAACAAATGCATGGTGCTTATAAATCAATAAAGAAGAAACTCTGTAGTCAAATGGATAGAGGATGTAAATTGGCTCCTCCAGAAGAAGAAATTCAGCTGTTTCCTATACATATGACAAATTTCAATCAAACTTATAATTAATTAAATTCAGTTTAAAACACAAACTGAACTAACAAGCAAAACAGAGACAGACTTATAGATAAAGAGCAGACTGACAGCTTTTGGCAGGGGTGGGGGGAAGCCTGGGGTTGGGTGGAGGAATTGAGCAAAAAAAAAAAAAAAAACAGAAAAGAGAGGGAGAGAGCGAGAAAGAACTCATGGACATGGACAACAATCTGGTGATTGCAGTAGTGGGGGATGGGTGGAGGTGGAAGAGGGTATGGGAGAATAAATGGTGATGAAAAAACAAACAAAACAGAAGAAAAAGTCAGAGAGATTCTATGCTCATTTGTTTGATTAATATAGTTAAGTTTGATAACACAGGATATTAGCAACTGTGGAAATTAGCACTCCCATACTCAGGGTGAAAGTTGCAAGAAAAGAAGGCTATCAAACTTTTAAAAACTCTTATTTTTGACCTAACACTTTCATTTATATGAAGTTATCCCACAATATTTATCCATATATGCAAGAAGATATGTACAGGTATCTTTATTACAACATTGTTTGTGAAACCTAAAAATGAAAAATGAACTGTCTTTCGCTGTGACTGGTTAAATATGTTGTTACATCATTACAATGGAAAACACTAAAGAAGAACTGAGTGGGCTATCTTCTTAAGACAGACTAGGTTTAAAAAGTTAGGGGCTTTTTACATAAAAATATTGGATACATATTTATTTTCTTATTCAAACTTGGGTTTTGGAGAAAGATATACAAGGAACCATGGATGATAGGGCTCTTCAGAGGGCAGGTCTAGAAGGCTCAGTGGGAAGGACACTCATGCCTAAATATACACCCTTTCTTGATGCTTGAATTTAAAAAAATATACACCTGTGTTAATTTCTTAAGGGTAAAAATAACCAAAATGAAAAGATTAGATAATTGCTTTTATTAATTTTGTGGGGCTGCCATAATAAAATACCAGATTGTGTGGCTTAAACAATAGAAACTTATTTTCTCACAGTTCGGAAGGGTGGAAAGTCCAAGATCAAAATGTGGGTAGGTTTGATTTCTCCCAAGATATTTCTTTGGCTTGTAGATGGCCCTCTTGCTCCATCCTCACATGGCCTTTTCTCTCTAAGTGTACATTCCTGATGTCTCTTTATGCATTCAAGGTCCTCTTTTAATAAGGACATCAGTTAGATTGGATTAGGGCCCACCCTAAAAGTCTCATTTTAACCAAATCAACTCTTTTAAAAGTGCTATCCTCAAATATTGTTACATTCTGAGGTACTGGGTGGGGATTAGGGCTTCAACATATGAATTGGGGGGCATGATTCAGTTCATAACTGATTAAGTGAAATAATACATTCTAATACAGGAAAAGAAATACATGATAAAATATTTTAAATGATTCAACATTATTTTTACTCATAAATAAAATAATACTTAGTATTCTGCCCATGTACCAGTCTATTTTCTCCAGAGTGATTCCCAGATGTAAATAGCTTAGAAGGCATAAATACTTTGAAGACTGTAGAAACATTTTACCTTATTGGCTCCAGGAAACTTCTTACTTAAAACTCTGCTCAATTATGGGCCCAAGAAAGAATGGAGGAAATCTGGAGTGTCAACCTGTCAGCTTGTTGTTTGTTTGTGGTGTTGCTTAAGCAGATTAGCAACTGAGGATTGGAAGTTAAAATATTGAGAGAATTAGGGGTCTGGGAGAATGTTAAGACACTGGTTATAATCCTCATTCTACCTCAACTTTAAATAAAACAAATGACATAAACATGGTTTGCCTGTTTGAAAGGGGGATAAAACGGAACTGCTGTTCTCCCATTAGTGGGCAACTGTCTCACACAGATCTTTCCACATTTTACTAAAGGACTGATGATTTATTACTCTTATATAGACTTCCGTTGTTATTCATCTATGAGTAATTTTCATAGTTACATTTCTTTATTATGGTTGTTAAATATTAATTCTATATTTTAATTTTTAACCAACCTCTTCAACCTGGAGACTATCTAGGCTCACAAATTGTTTTTGTTTAGTATCTCTGAAAGTTTCTGTAACTAAATCTGCCTCAGAAGTACATAAATTTTGTTACTGGGATCTTTTAACTCTCACTAATAAGGGTTGATGTCTGTGTTTCACTGAACTTGAGGGACTTCTTTTTTAAATTGTTTTTATTTTTTTAAAGATTTTATTTATTTTTATTTTTTAAATATATTTTATTGATTATGCTATTACACTTATCCCATTTACACCCTCTCCCACCCACATTACCCCACTTTAGTTCATGTCCATGGGTCATACATATAATTCTTAACGTACCTATTTTCTACTGTCTGTCTATTTTCTACCTACCATTTATGCTGCTTATTCTCTGTACCTTTCCCCTTCCCATTTCCCTGCTGATAACCCTCTATGTGATCTCCATTTCTGTGATTCTGTTCCTGTTCTACTTGTTTGCTTAGTTTTTGTTTTTGTTTTTGTTTTAGAATCAGTTGTTAACAACTGTGAGATTGTTGTAATTTTACTGTTCATATTTTTTATCTTCTTTTTCTTAGATAAGTCCTTTTAACATTTCATATAATAATGGCTTGGTGATGGTGAACTCCTTTAACTTGACCTTATCTGGGAAGCACTTTATCTGCCCTTCCATTCTAAATGATAGCTCTGCTAGATAGAATAATCTTGGATGTAGGTCCTTGCCTTTCATGACTTGGAATACTTCTTTCCAGCCCCTTCTTGCCTGTAAGATCTCTTTTGAGAAATCAGCTGATAGCCTTATGGGCACTTCTTTGTAGGTAACTGTCTCTTTTTCTCTTGCTGCTTTTAAGATTCTCTCCTTATCTGGAATCTTGGGTAGTGTAATTATGATGTGCCTTGGTGTGTGCTTCCTTGAGTTCAACTATTTTGGGACTCTCTGAGCTTCCTGGACTTCCTGGAAGTCTATTTCCTTTGCCAGATTGGGGAAGTTCTCCTTTATTACTTCTTCAAATAAGCTTTCAACTTCTTATTCTTTCTCTTCTTCTTCTAGCACCCCTATGATTTGGATGTTGGGATGTTTAAAGATGTCCTGGAGTTTCCTAAGTCTCTCCTCATTTTTTTGAATTCTTGTTTCTTCATTCTGTTCTCGCTGAATGTTTATTTCTTCCTTCTGATCCAAACTGTTGATTTGAGTCCCAGTTTCCTTCCCATCACTGCTGGTTCCCTGTATATTTTCCTTTATTTCACTTAGCATAACCTTCATTTTTTCCTCTAATTTGTAAACATATTCAACTAATCCTGTGAGCATCCTGATTACCAGTGTTTTGAACTGTGCGTCTGATAGTTTGTTATCTCTTCATTGCTTAGTTGTATTTTTTCTGGAGTTTTGATCTGTTCTTTCATTTGGGCCATTTTTTTTTTGTCTCAGTGCACCTGTTATGTAGTAAGGGGCAGAGCCTTAGGTGTTCACCAGGTCAGGGCAACCCACATGGCTGCGTTGTGATGGTGTACATGGGGGAGGAGTCCAAGAGGGAACAATGCCACTTGCTCTGCTCTCTACCAGTTTTCAGTCACTTCCCCTGCTACCCACAATCAAATTTGGCCGTTCTGGTGCTGATTCTCAGGTTGGTGGGCTTGTGTACATTCTAGGACCCTGTGGGTCTCTCCAATGAATTCTCCTGTGAGGCTGGGAGTTTCTCCCACTGCTGCCTCAACTCCCACAGATGTTTTCAGTTACAGGCTTTGAGGTTTTATTTCCCCACACTGGAACCCAGGGTTGTGTGGTCTGTCTCACTCCCCGGTTGTTTCTCCTGATTTATTTGCACTCAAATGTGGGACCACCTAGTCCTCTAGCTACCTCTTCACCAGGTCCTGCAGCCACCATCTTGCCATGAGCCCTCTCTACCTGGCTGCCTATCTCCACCCCTCCTACCGATCTGGGTGCATGTTTTTTTTTAAACTCCTTGGTTGTCAGACTTCCATACAGTTTGATTTTCTGTCAGTTCTGGTTGTTTTTTGGTTTTAAATTTGTTGTTCTTCTTCTTTTGGTTGTGTGAGGAGGCACAGTGTGTCTACTTATGCCTCCATCTTGGCCAGAAGTTATTTATTTATTTTTAGAGAGAAGGGAAAAAAGATAGAAAGAGAGGGAGAGAAACATCAATGTGTGGTTGCATCTTGCATGCCCCCAACTGAGCTCCCAGCCAGCAACCCAGGCATGTGTTCTGACTGGGAATTAAACTGGTGACTCTTTGAGCCACACCATCCAGGGCTGAACTTGAGGGACTTCTTGATATAACATAGGTTCATTTATTAATTAAAAGGGCTTTAACTCTTCCTTAGTGTGGTGGGTATGAAAATGTGCCCCTTGGAGATCCTGCTGGCCAATTGCCTTCTTTTGTAAATAAAGGTTGATTGAAATGCAGCCCTGCCCATTTGCTGACATATTATCTGTAATTGCTTTCACATAACAATGGCAGATATGAGTAGTTGCAAAACAGACCACATGACAAACAATGTAAAAAATATTTACTTCCTTGTCCTTTACAGAAAATGTTTGCTGAGCCCACATCTGGATTTAGGTGAATGGGGGAGAAAATCCTCATAATGTAGATTACATTTAGAAGTGGGCATTGTCTATAGTCATCACATTGTGAATAACAAAAACAAACAAACAAGAAACAAAAAGAAAAACAAAAAAATGTGAAAATAGTAGAAAACTATTATCTTTAATGATGTGATCTTTTTGCTAACTTGGATAGTAAGTAAGCATTTTGCCTGATTTTGTTAAATCATCATTGAATTATAACTGTAGGATGGCTATTCTTCTATAGATAGAAGAATTTGGCAAAAACCAATAGAAGCAAACTATGACAATAACTTGACTGTACAGAATTTACAATAAAGAATATTTATTATTTGTAAATTATGTTATCCTTTATACCAGTAAAATTTATAATAAACTTATATATGTATATATCATACATGTATACATTTTTTCCACAGACCCAGTTGGTAAATATTTATAAGCACACCACCATGTTCTGTCCATTTTTTCTCACAGGTACTTTCCCCAATAAACCTCATACTCACCTAATCTTACCTTGCCCTCTGCTTCTTAAGGACCTAAATGAAACAATTTGAAGGATGAGTTTATTCTAGGAACACAATTTAAGAATCTTGGGTTTATGACACATGATTTACTTTTTTAAAAGACTTTATTTATTTTTAGAGAGGGAAGGGAGGGAGAGAGAGAGAGAAACATCAATGTGCGGTTGCTGGGGGTCGTGGCCTGCAACCCAGGCATGTGCCCTGACTGGGAATCGAACCTGTAATGCTTTGGTTCGCAGCCTGAGCTCAATCCACTGAGCTACACCAGCCAGGGTGACACATTATTTACTTTTTATAACAGCTATTTAATTAGTGTTTACTGTCAGATGATGAAGGATACAGGATGTTATGTACCCAATTTCCCTTTACAAACTGTTTTATGAATATTTAGACTGTTTGCTACTCCTTTCTGGTCAATATCGTTCATTGTTGTGTCATTTCCACTTGTGTTTGGGTGGTGAGTATTTGTAGTAAGAAAAGACAATATGAGAAAGATCATGCTTAAAATTTGGCTGTACAGACTCAGATACAGTAGAGGATCAATACAACTGACATTAAAGCTTGAAGAAAACATTTTTTTCCTTATGCCTAGAAATATTGATCTCACTTTTCAAATGGAAATGAAATAATGTCTCCTGTTTATTGTTTTCTATTTACTTGATTTGTGGAAGAGTTGTAGTTAATATCTAGGAACACAAATTATCCTTGATAAATATGAGGTTTGATTAGAAAGTAGAATGGTATTCATGTGATTCTTGAACCAGAATCGTAATGTTCTCACTGGGAACCAGTGAAGATCAATTAGGCACATAATTAGATTTTTTCTCTCATGTGCTAGTCACTATAAGTATGTGTCAGTTCGAGTCCTCCAAGAAGCAGATTTGGAGTAATCACTCACAAAAAAATGGAGGGTGGAAGGGAACTGAAGTGGTAAGAGAGCCTTCAGACTTGAATCCTATGAAAGGACAAAAAGAAGGAAGCAATGCTTAGGTAGGAAGAGCCCCACACCACAGCACAATTCTGAGAGAGTTTGGCCTGGGCCAACGGGGTGACCCTGAGCAAAAGTCACCCATTAGAGGAGCCCTGTCACCTAAAAATTGCCCAGGACTAGTTACCTGTGGCCTGACCAGTCATTGTTTAAGAGCAGTTGGAGGTTAGTGGCCCAGGCTCAAACAGAAAGGGAGATCCAAAAAGGTGGCAGCTAGAGCTTTCAGTCAGCTATGCTTTCCATTGCAAGTTATCTTGAAGAACCTCTGAGTAGAGCACTTTTGTGGCTACCCCAATATATAAAGAAGAGTAGTAAAATAATAATCCCCATCATGAAGGAATTTACTGTTTAAGTTCTTGGTCTCCTGTTTCAGATCTCAGTACTCTAATTGTAATCTCTGAACTTTTGTTTTAATATGGAAGGTAAGATGATGATTTTGCTGCTCCTACTCCAGTACAGTAATGAGTATGCCTTTGCAGTGGTTTTCTCTTAGTGAGGCTAGATAGATCTGATTTTGGTTTTTTGTGACCGACCTGCGACTTACTGGCTGGATCTGGTTATAGGGCAGATCATGTCAACAATCAACACAGGCTAGCAGCCTCAGCACACCCAATGGACCAACTCAATTTATCAGCCACTTTCCTTACCCCCTCAGCTTGAATAAAAAATCTAACTAACTTTTTTCTCACTAGTTGTTCTTTGAAGACTAAATCTTATTTTATAAAAAGTTTGAAATAATTATTTCATATGGCTGTAGGAGGTTATGAGTGGAATATTTTGTTACCTGTAGCTGAAAGCATTCTGATTAACACAGTTGATAAGCAGGAATCTGAGAAGAGGGAGGTGAGTGGTCTTGAGTTATCAAAGCTTGATAAACCTCTCTCTCCACTCAAGTCCACCATATTTAATGTCTACTTGACACTGTGAGTTCTACTAAATTCTTAAGAGGTATTTTGAAGACCGTACTATTGTATATAAGCACTGTATGTTTCTCAGTTATGATTATAGTCCAGTCATTTAGATTTAGGTATTAATATAATTTGTCATTTAACACCCTGGCTGGCATAGCTCAGTGGATTGAGTGCAGGCTGTGAACCAAAGTGTTGCCAGTTGTCCCAGTCAGGGAACATGCCTGGATTGCGGACCAGGTCCCCAGTGGGTGCCATGTGAGAAGTAACCACACATTGATACTTCTCTCACTCTATTTCTCCCTCCCTTCTCCTCTCTAAAAGAATAAATAAATTTAAAAAATATCTTTAAAAAATACAATTTGTCATCTAAACTGAAATACTTTTGATAATAAAAGAGAGTACAATCTATAATTATAACAAAATGATAGATGTATACCTAGACTGTCCCAACAAACCAGGAGTTTTAGCCATCTCATACCTATGCTGCACTTGACCTTTCCCAGATTGCCTCAATCAGTTATTTGCAAACAGTTTTCAACTTCTCCAACCTATGTTCTGTTGCTTCTTTCTAGTTTGATTTAGAGAGAGTAATGGAATTTCACACTTCTCCTAGAGATCTCACCTCCAGGGCCTCTGCCAGATACCTCAATTATCACTTTTTTCTTAGTCAGTAAACCTGCAGGCATGTGTTAATGAGTATGTCCATGACAAAACACTTGTTTCCTTCCACACACCTTTGGCACAAGTTCTTGTTGGGCTCAGCATTGTGAGAGCAACATAAAGTAATATTGACTTTGTTATATCAACAATAGGGGTGATGGAAAATTTTGAGTTTTTTGTCTTCTACTGTTCATTTAGAATATTTCTTAATTGCACAGTGACTTGAATTTGCCTATAGAGTTGGAGGGTAGAATAAAAAAGGATGTGTGTGCTGAGAGTGTGCACTTGTGTGTGTTGGGGATGTGCAGTTTGGGGAGGCATAGCCCATGGGGCTAGAGTAGGGCTCAGGAGGTTTATAGCATTCATTGGTTTGCAAGGGTACACTGCATTTCTAACTCTCTGATCACATCAGCAGGATTTAAACAAATGTTCTTAGTTCTGGTTTTTATATAAAAGCATTTATATATTATTTGTGCAACCAGGTTTACTAGAGATATATGTGGATGCTTTTTGTTTTGTTTTTGCTTTTTGGCAAAAATAATGACAAAGCCACTAAGTTATCATTTATTGTTTACCAAATTAAGAAGGCTTTTGAATTTTTTATTCATGGTTTATAACGGCAATAGTTCTGGGAGGCTCAGAACAGAAGAGGAGACACAGGAAGCTGTCCCTACTCCTCTACTCCTTAGATCTTCCTCTGCTCCAAGCAATGCAGCTGCTTTGCCCATGTCTTTAAACTTTTGGGGGGGGATATAATGATGAAATCTTTCAGTACTACATCACAAATGTGACGAGCACATTTTGAAGATTTATTCTTTTGCCTATGGAAACAAGGCAACCCATCCCAAACTTTGATGGGGATTGTTTCTGTGGCATATGGGAGCCTGGAGAATTAATGAATTTGTTTTATGTACCATTTGTAATTGAGTACCTTTTGTATAATTTTTTTCCCTAATTACAAAATGTCTCCATGTCATTATAGAAGCTTTGGACAAAGTAAGGCATATACATACAATATCTGCCATCCCACCAGTCAAATATCACCACTCTTAATATCTGAGTGTATTTTTCTAACCTTTTTTCTATACATATAGATTGACTTTGTGTGTGTATTTATATACAAATATTTTGACAAACATCACATCACATTGCAAGTTTTGCTTTTAATATTGCACCCGCAAGCTTCTGAAGGGAAGATGCTGTACAGCGTTCATACTGGGATCTCGTTCCCAGTGGGCTTGTGGACAAGGAGTGAGGGGAGGAAGATGGCAGAGACCACACATCTGACTCATCTTGCTCTCCTGCAATCTCCAGGACTAGATACTTTAACATGTGGATCTTCCAGCATGTGAAAAAGCCTGGTTTTGCTTGCTGGAATGATGGCAGAGTTCTTCCCTGGTTATAAAAAGATGCTTTTTCTCCTTTGGGCTTAAGAAAGGTTTTTTATAAGTTTAATGTTGATTCAACACTTATAAATTACATATATTTTCAGCTCAGCATGCTCAGAAATGTGGAGACACAGTGCCATGATGACTAGCAGAACACTCAGCTCCCACTCCCCTTGTGAGTGGACATTTTGACAGGCAGCTTGGCTGGGCTGTTTATATTTAAGAGACAGAAAATCCCAGACAGTCCCTGAAAAATTAAGTTGTTCTGTCTGCTCTAAGGCTCTGCAAGTGTGAAAACAGGTGCTAACCCTTTTAGTCAGAGCATTGTTGACACATATGACACATGTCTTCTCATATAAGTAAATGTTCTCTTCTGAGCAGAATCCTTTGGTTAGAACAAGTTCATTTGTCAATGAGGAAAAGACCACATTAGCCTTCCCCCAATATCTTAATACATATCATTCTAGATGTGGGATCTTTCACACCTACACATATATATTGATCTAATTCTGAAATTTAATATTACCTCATGTGCTGGAGTTTGCAACAGAGGTGGGATGAAGAAGATTTTTTTAGTTCACCAAGGTATTATAAATGACAGAACCTCATTTTTATTTACATAAAAATGTTCATCTTTATCTACAAGACATTGGTGCTCAGTTGGGGTGACTTTGCCTTCCAGAGGCATTTGTTAATGTTAGGAGATATTTTAGGTTGCCACAGTGGGGCAAGGCAGTCCTACTGGCATCTAATGTTTTGAGGGATCCTGCTGAACACCTTAAAAAACACAGGATTGCCCCCCACAACAAAGAATTATCTGGCCCTTCATGTCAAATACGCTGAGGTTGAGAAACCCTGGTATAGATTGTAGTAAGATTGAATAAACAGATGAATTAGTCATGTATTTAACTTTCTATATTTTATGATGTTCTGACATCTTAAAAATCTTGCTGGCCACAGAAAGACTGCCCTTCTCAGGGTTGCCCTTTCTTACAGAGAACAAAATCCTTGACTGCTAGCATCTAAACCAATCCTGCATCTGTTCCCTGAACCACTTCCTTATCTAACTGTCATACATGAAGTCATATTTCCCCTGTCCTAAATCATTGTAGAGCCAGGTACCAGGCAACTAGGAACCACATCTATAGACTAATGCCCTCTAGAATTATTCAAACTAGCCAGTCTTAAACTATTTACCCACTCCTTCCTTGCCTTACCCATGGAAACTCCATTAAAGGCTCTGACTTAGATTTTCCCGTTTGTTCTGTTTTCTGCCACTTGATCAAAACCTAGTGCTACCTCTGTGGCTCTGCATGGCATGTGGTGACCCTGCCAGCCTGGAGGCCTCATTCTTAGAAGAGTGGGTAATAAAAACAATTTAGTCTCCCCATCTTCACATCTGGTCTATTTCCAGGGAAATCTACGCTTCAGAAGTAGCAGAGAAACAACCCACATACTTCTTCAGGGCGCTCCTTCCCTGACGATCTTCCTCCAGTTCCCGGTAACAAGTCTGTTTGCTAATTTCTTTTTCCCAGAAGCTTTTGAGCTCGTGACACGTTTCACAGCAGAAGACTTCCCGACGGATGTATTGATTATTCATCCCCTAAAAGACAAACAAACAGAGCAAAATACAAATCCAAGCCCTCCAAATAAAGCCATTCTAATTTCAGAGTGGTGAAAGACGAGTTTGAACCAAGACATTGTCATTTATACTTTTTGTGACTGTAGACAACTCAACTCACAAAGTCACTATGAGTCTATTTCCTCAATTGAAAATTGAGATAATAATAGTTATGTCAGAATATATTGCAAAAATTTTGAAATGAACAAAAAAAATGTCTAGTAACACTTCCAGGTTATCTGATTGTTATAGGAACTGGCCAGTCTTACTATCTTTGAGCTAGTTTACAACTTAAAATATAGAAAATAATATGGTAGCTCAAATCATTCTTGAACATAGAAATTCAAATAAATTTTGATCAATGGAATGCAGTTAATATCCCCATGAATATCAACCAATTTTTCAAGTACTTGTAAATTCATCTCAGTATTCTTGATTGCCTATTGTGTGTGTTTCTTGAATTCTCCTTTGAATCAGTTGAAGTATCTTCCTAGTTGCCTCATTAATTATGTTTAATAAGATACTTGACATTTTTTTTCATTGTTCACTATAGTCTGCATTTCCCCCACCACTCCCCCCAACTCCAGCCATCCCCACCTCCCCCATCCCAGCCCCCCTTGGATTTTTGTCCATGTGTCCTTTATAGTTGTTCCTGAAAACCCTTTCACTCTTCCACCCATTATCCTCTCCCACCTCCGCTCTGGGTACTGTCAGTTTGTTCTTTATTCCAATATCCCTGCTTGCATTTTGCGTGCTTGTTTGTTTTGTTGATTAGTTTCCAATTATAGGTGAGATCATATGGTATTTGTCTTTCACTGCCTGGGTTGTTTCACTTAGCATAATGCTCTCCAGTTCCATCCATACTGTCACAAAGGGTAGGTGCTCCATCTTTCTTCCTGCTGCATAGTATTCCATCATGTAAATGTACCACAGTTTTTTTGATCCACTCATTTACTGATGGGTACCTAGGTTGCTTCCAGTACTTGGTGATTATAAATTGTGCTGCTATGAACATTGAGGTGTATAGGTTCTTTTTAATTGGTGTTTCATTATTCTTAGGATATAATCCCAGCAGTGGAATTGCAATTCATTCCACTGCTGGGATTACATTATTCAAAGGCAATTCCATTTTTAGTTTTCTGAGAATATTGCATACTGTTTTCCACAGTGGCTGCACCAGTTTGCAATCCCACCAACAGTGCACTAGGGTTCCCTTTTCTCCTCTCCTCTCCAACACCGGTTTGTTGATTTATTTATGATGGCCTTTCTGACCAGTGTGAAGTACTTTCCTACTGTGGTTTTAATTTACATCTCCCTGATGGCTAGTGATGCTGAGCATCTTTCCATATGTCTCTGTGCCGTCTGTATGTCCTCCTTGGAGAATTGTTTCTTTAGGTCTTTTGCCCATTTTTTAATTGGGTTATTTGTCTTCTTAGAGTGGAGTCATGTGAGTTCTTTATATATTTTGGAGATCAAACCCTTGTCTGAGGTATTATTGGCAAATACATTTTCCCATAGAGTTGATTCTCTTTTCATTTTAATGCTGTTTTCTTTAGCAATGCAAAAGCTTTTTAATTTGATGAGGTCTCATTTGTTTATTCTTTCCTTTATGTTCCTTGATCTAGGGGACATATCAGTTAAGATGTTGCTGCTTGGAATGTCTGAGATTTTCCTGCCAATATTTTCCTGTAGGATTCTATGGTGTTGTGACTTATATTTAAGTCTTTTATCCACCTTGAATTTATTTTTGCATAGAGTGTAAGTTGGTGCTCGAGTTTCATTTTTTTTGCATGTAGATGTCCAGATCTTCCAAAACCATTTGTTGAAGAGGCTATTTTGACTCCATTTTATGCTGCTGCCCCTTTGTCAAATATTAATTGACCATAGAGACTTTGATTTATTTCTGGGCTTTCTACTCTGTTCCATTGATTCATGTGTCTGTTCTTATACCAGTACCAGGCTGTTTTGATTACAGTGGACTTGTAATGCAGTTTGATATTAAGTATTGTGATGCTTCCTACTTTGTTGTTCTTTCTCAAAATTGCTGCAGCTATTTGGGGTCATTTGTGGTTCCATATAAATTTTGGAAGTGTTTGTTTTATATCTGTATGGTATGCCATTGGTAGTTTAACAGGGATTGTGTTGAATCTATAAAGTGCTTTGGGTAGTATGGACATTTTGATGATGTCAATTCTTCCAATCCATGAACATGGTACATGATTCCATTTGTTTTGTCTTCCTTAATTTCTTCAGTGGTGTGTAGTCTAGGTCTTTTGTCTCTTTGGTTAGGTTTATTCCTAGGTATTTTATTTTTCTTGTTGCTATATCAAGTGGGATTTTTTTTCTGATTTCTGTTTCTGATATTTCATTTTTGGTGTACAAAAATGCCTTTAATTTCTGAATATTGACTTTGTATCCTGCTGTTTTGCCAAATTTGCTTATTAAGTTGAGTATTTTTTTTTGGTGGAGTCTATAGAATGTTTTATATACACTCTCATGTCATCTGCAAACAATGACACTTTCCCTTCCTCCTTTCAAATTTGTATGGCTTTGATTTCTTTTTCTTTTCTGATTGTTGTGCTGACGACTACCAATACTATATCAAATAGAAATGCTGAAAGCTGACATCCTTATCTTCTTCCTGATCTTACTGGGAAAGCTTTTAGTTTTTGCCTATTGAGTGTGATGTTGACTGTAGGTCTCCTGCTTTTGGCCTTATTATGTTGAGGAACATAATAAAGCTTTATTATGCCCCCTCTAGTCCCACTTTGCTGAGTGTTTTATCATAAATGGGTTCTGTACCTTATCAAATGCTTTTTCCTCATCTATTGATATGATTATGTGATTTTTATATTTTCTTTTATGTGATGTATTATATTAATTGATTTGTGAATATTGTACCATCCTTGCATCCCTAAGATGAATCCCACTTGATCATGATGTATGATCTTTTCAGTGTATTGCTGGATGCATTTTGCCAAAATTTTGTTGAGGATTTCAGCATCTAAGTTCATCAGCGATATTGGCCTGTAGTTTTCTTTCATTGTTGTGTCTTTATCTGGTTTGGGGATTAGGATGATTGTGACTTCATAAAAAGAGTTTGGGAGTCTTCTATCTTCTTGGGATTTTTGGAATTGTCTGTGAAGGATAGGTGTTAGCTCTTCCTTAAATACTTTGTAAAATTCTCCTGTGAAAACGTCTGGTCCAGGGCTTTTGTGTGCAGGGAGTTTCTTGATTACTGCTTTGATGTCATCAGCCTTTATTGGTCTCCTCAGACTTTCTGCTTCTTCTTTTTTCAGTTTTGGAAGATTATATGTTTCTTAAAATTTTACCATTTCACCCAGGTTTTCAAATTTCTTGGCATATAGTTCTTCATAGTAATATCTTACAATCTTTTGTATTTCCGTGGTATCAGTTGTAATCTGTCCTCTTTCATTTCTGATTGTGTTTGTTTGGGTCTTCTCTCTCTTTTTTCTTGATGAGTCTGCTCAAAGGTTTGTCAATTTTGTTTATCTTTACAAAGAACCAACTCTTGGATTTACTGATCCTTAGAATTGGTCCTTTAGTCTCTATACCATTCAATTCTGCTCTGATGTTGGTTATTCCCTTCTTTCTACTGGCTCTGGGCTATCTTTTTTGTTGTTCCTCCAGTTCTTGTACATGTAGAGAGGGGTTGTTTATTTGAAATGTTTTTATCTTTTTTAGATAGGCTTGTATCCCTATGAACTTCCTTCTCAGGACTGCCTTCGCTGTGTCCCATGAGTTTTGAATTGTTGTGAGTTCATTTTCATGTGTTTCCAGAGCCTTTTTTATTTCTTCCTTGATCTCATTCTTAACCCATTCATTGTTTAATTGCATGCTATTCAATCTCCAAGAGTTTGAGTGTTTTTGAGTTTTCTCCTTGAGGCTGGTTTCTACTTTCAGTCCCTAGTGGTCACAAAAATGTTTGATATGATTTCAACTTTCTTGAATTTTGTTGAAGCTTCTTTTGTGTGCTATCATGTAGTCTATTTTTTAAAATGTTCCATGTGCGTTAGAAAAGAATATGTATTTTGCTTCTTTGGGTTGAAAGTTCTATACATATCAGTTAAGTCCATTTGATCTAAGGTATTGTTCAATGCTGCAATATCCTTGTTGATATTTTGTTTGGAAGATATACCCAATTTTGACAGTGGGGTGTTAAAATCCCCTATTATAATTGTGTTGCTTTCAATATCTTTCTTGATGTCCTCCAAGATTTTCTTTATGTATTTGGGTGCTCTTATGTTGGGTGCATATATATTTATAATGTTTACATCTTCTTGATGGATTCTTCCCTTGAGTAATATGAAGTGACCTTCTGGGCCTCCTTTTATGACACTTGTTTTGAAGTGTATGTTTTCTCATATGAATATTGCTAACCCAGCTTTTTTTTTCCTGTCCATTTGCTTGGAATATTTCTTCCAACCCTTCAGTATCAGTCTGTGTAGGTGTTTTGTTCTGAGGTGGGTCTCTGGTAGCCAGCTTATGTATGGATCATGATTTCTTATCCATTCAGCTATACTATGTCTTTTGATTAAAGCATTTAATTGATTTATGTTTAAGGTTATTATTTATAGGTACTTATTCATTGCCATTTACTTCCTTTGTACCTGCGTTCCTCTCTCTCTCACTCTTTTTCTTCCTTTTCTTAAAGCAGTCCCTTTAGCACATCTTGGAGTGCTGGTTTGGTGGAGGTGTATTCTTTGAGCCTTCTTTTGTCTGGGAAACTCCTTATTTGGCCTTCCTTTTTAATTGAGAACCTTACTGGATAGAGTAGTCTTGGTTGAAAGCCTTTGATTTTCATTACTTGGAATATTTCCTGCCATTCCTTTCTCGATTGCAGAGTTTCCATTGAGAAGTCAGCTGCTAGCCTTATTGAGGCTGCCTTGTTTGTTACTTCCTGTTTCTCCTTTGCTGTCTTTAAGATTCGGTTTTTGTCTTGGAATTTTTATATTTTAATTATGATGTGTCTAGGAGTGGGCCTGTTTGGGTTCCTTCTTGATTGCTGAGTCTCTGTGTTTCCTGGATTTGTGTGACTTTTTCTCTCATCAAATTAGGGAAGTTTTCCATCATTACTTTTTCAAACAGGTTTTGTATCTGTTGCTCTTCTTCTTCTCCTTCTAGGACCCCGGTTATACAGATATTATTTTGTTTCATGTTGTCCTGCAGTTCTCTTAACACCTCTTCATTCTTTCTGTGTCTTTTTTCCTTTTCTTGATCCTTCTAGGTGTTTTTTTCTTCCTTGTCCTCCAGCTCACTGATTCAATCCTCTGCTTCATCTAGCCTGATTTTGAGTCCTTCTACTGTGTTCTTCAATTCAGACATTGTATTCTTCATTTCCTCTTGGCTCTTGTTGATAGTATCTATTTCCTTTTTCATGTTGATACAGTTTATAGGGAACCATTCCATGTGGTGTGGGGAATGTAGCCCATCCCCCACTTGGAAAATCCAGTGCAGATCGAGGTCTGGCACACAGGACCCACACCCATGGATAGGTTTTCCCATCGGGAATCAGGTCTGCACTGTACCTAGGCTGCTATGAGACTTGTTTTTGCTAAAACTCCCTCACCCTGAGTTCAGGCTTCAGATGTTTAATGTATATCTCTGAAGCAACTCTCTAAAGTCTGTACGAAGACTCTCAAGGATGAAATGTAACTAAATCAGTCATTTTTATCATTCCCTTGCATTTGCAATATTTTTTTTTCCTTTTCTGTTATCTGTAAGAAGTAATCATTTAAAGTAAACCTAAGGATAATGAATGAAAACCTTCTTTGATGTAATGCAGCTGGAAAGCAATAAAAGCCTGTCCAGGGAAGGGTCGAGGAACTCTCCTCTTGAGAGAGTGGCCAAGGCGCTCTCTCTCTCTCTCTCAGAGAGTGGCTGTGCCATCCCTTTTTCTCCACAGAACATCTGTAGTCTGTGTGAATTTGTTCACTGCATCCATAACACATAGACCCCACAGGCTGGAGTCTGCATCAATTGTTTACAGTGAGTTCTTCACAGTTTCCCTGTAGTTTTTGGTAATTCCCATTGAACTCATTGAGCTTCCTTATAACCATTGCTTTGAACTCAATATCTGATAGTTGACTTGCCTATATTTCATTTAGCATTCTTTCTGAGGCTTCCTTTCCTTTCATTTGGGGATTATTTCTTTGTTTTCCCATTGTTTGTGAGACTCTTCTTGTTAGATTCTGCTTCTTAAATTGATCTGTTCTGATTCTCAAGGTTTGTGGTGTAAACTTCTATGGTAGGAGACCTGTGAAATTCAGTGGCGCAGTCTCCTTGATTTCCTGAACTTGCTACTCTTGGGCTGTCATTTATGTTGGCTCTCTGGATGTCTTTGGGTTTTAATTTTGGTTGGGTCTTTCTTTGGTGGGTCCTTCCCTCCAGCTGATTGACTAAGTGTCCCTCTACAAACCACATCTTTTTGCTGTTGTGCTCATGTGGACAGGTTTTGTTGAAGCTGGTCCTTCTGTCTTCTGAGGTTATGAGGCTTTTATCTCACTATTGTTCAGTTGTTTGATCTGGGTAATTTCTCCACCATTCACGTGTAATTCCAGATTGGTCCTGGGTGGAAGTTAGTGTGGTTTCCACTCACTCTTCTGCCATCTTCCTTTATTATCTGTTGGTTGTTCCCTTGTTGGTGGGTTCTCTCTTTCAGCAGGTATATTCGTGTTCACAAATAGCTCCCACCTACTCTTGTATGTGATCAGTTGGAGGGGAAAGGCAAAATAGATTAAGACAGAGGGAGTGTATTCTATGGGATTTAAAGTCCCAACACATAGAGAAGAGATAGGTGATCCTTTGGATAAGTATAGCATTAACCATGATATTTCACCCAACTAGACACTTTTTATAAAAGGTGGAAAAGAGATAAGACTCTTGTTAGAGGGGGGAAGGATTGTGAGCAGAATCAAGAAAAGAGAGAGATTGTGGGAGGTCAGATTATGAGATATAGTGAGAGTAAATGATAGAAAGTAGGCATAGTGTGTGAGAGAATAGAGTTAACCACAACAGTGATATAGCTCTGGAAGATAGTGAAATGGGCCAAGATCCAGGAGGGGTGCTGTGTAGTATTTACAATTGTATGGAACAACAATTATTTGCAATAATACTGGAACAACAATCATATGACAGAAACTATATGATCTGGACTTCAGGCAAGATGGAGGCATAGGTGAATACACTGTACCTCCATGCACAACCAAGATTAGAACAACAACAATTTAGAGGCAGAATAACACCCAGAACTGACAGAGAATTCATCTGAATGGAAGTCAGATAGCCAAGAAGTTGAAGTAGACCCGTTCATCCAGGCTGGCAGGAGGGGCAGAGAGGAGCAGCCGGGCACGGGTTGCAGCACAGGTCGCGGCACGGAGAGCAGAGAGCAGTGGGCGCATAAGGCAACCAGGAACGTGTAAGGCAACTGGGGCGCACAGGATCACAGTGGGTTGACCCTGAGTACTCGAGTGGCAGCTGGCGGACCCAGTGAGGCAGCAATTGTGGACCAGGACAGAGCGTACAGCCCAGGATCCCAGGGAAGGGACTGTGGTCCCAGGAGAGTGGAGCTACCACCGTTGTTCCCTCCCACCCCCGCCCCCACATACAACATCACAATCTAGCAACTGGGGTGCCCAGCTCCCCTGAACACCTAAGGCTCCACCCCTCACTGTAACAGGAGCGACCAGACCAAAAAAAAAGAGAGAGAGAGAGAGATATGTCTCAAACAGAAAAACAGATCAATGCCCCAGGGCTCATCCTTTTGAGCGACCAAGAGATAGGCAATCTATCAGATGCACAGTTCAAAACACTGGTGATCAGGAAGCTCACAGAATTGGTTGGTTTTGGGTGCAATTTACATGAAAAAATGCAGGTTACCATAAAAGAGATGGAGGAAGATGCACGGATAGCCGATAGTGATGAGAAGGAAACTGGGGCTCAAAACAATAGAGTGGACCAGAAGGAAGAAAAAAACAACCAAACAGGAAAGAATGGAGAAATAAAAATTTCTATTGGGGAAAAGCAACAGATTGAACACGTATTTGAACAAATAATAAAGGAGAACTTCCCCATTCTGGCAAAGGAAATAGACTTCCAGGAAATCCAGGAAGCTCAGAGAGCCCCAAAGAAGTTGGACCCAAGAAGGAACACACCAAGGCACATCATAATTACATTTGCCAAGGTAAAAATGAAGGAGAGAATCCTAGAAGCAGCAAGAGATAAGGGGACAGTCACCTACAAAGGAGTTCCCATCAGACTGTCAGCTGATTTCTCAAAAGAGACCTTGCAGGCAAGAAGGGGCTGGAAAGAAGTATTCCAAGTCATGAAAGACAAGGACCTATATCCCACATTACTCTATCCAGCAAAGCTTGCATTTAGAATGGAAGGGCAGATAAAGTGCTTCTCAGATAAGGTCAAGTTAAAGGAGTTCATCATCACCAATTCCTTATTTTATGAAATGTTAAAGGGACTTATCTAAGAAAAGAAGATAAAGAAAAAAACATGTATAGTAAAATGATGGCAAACTCACAAATATTAACAACCACACCTAAAGCAAAACCAAAAGAAACTAAGCAAACAACTAAAACAGGAACAGAACCACAGAAATGGAGATCAAATGGAGGGTTAGCAACAGGGGAGTGGGAGGAGGAGAGAGGGGGAGAAGGTACACAGAATAAGTAGCATAGATTGTAGGTTGAAAATAGATAGGGGGAGGGTAAGAATAGTATGGGAAATGTAGAAGCTAAAGAACTTAGAAGTATGACACATGGACATGACTAAAGGGGGGATATGGGTGGGAGAGGGTGTACAGGGTGGAGGGGAGTGAAGGGGGGAAATGGGACAACTGTAATAGCATAATCAATAAAATACATTTAAAAAAACCTATATGATCTGAATAAGAAGAACAGGAAGTACACAACCTGGGGTAGTGTGTTATTGGAACACAAATGAAGTGAAAGGAGGAACATTAAAATACACCATGAAAGAGAGAACAAGGAAAACCAGTCAAACAATGCAATTAAACACACAAATAAAATGAAGAAAACTAAACAGAAAAAATGAAATAAAAAATACTAATAAAATAAAAGAGGTAAAAATGAAAAAATAATAATACAAATAAACAATAACATGCAAGTTCTCTGAAATAACAAAGTGAAATTTGTCTCAGTTTCTCAGTTGTTGGGGTTGGCCTTGTGATCCCACTTTGGGTTTATCTCTGGACCTTTCACAGCTCCAGGTCTTATTGTCTCACTTGGGGAGAAAAAGAAAGAAAGAAAAAAGCCTCCTGCTGACTTTAAACCCATCAAGCAAGTTCTGCTGGTCTTCCTGAATGCCGCATCCTGAGAGGGGTTGAGCTTCATTTTTCTCCCTTCCTATGGCTTTGCAAGGATGGGGGCCGGGTCTGGGCCACAATCTTCACAGTTGCCCAGTGTCCAGCCTGGGTCCTCCATGCTCTGCTGGCCCCCACTGCCCATCTGTGCCAGGCTGGCACCTTCAATCCACCAGTTGTACTATCCTTGAGGTGCTCTAATTAAAGGCAGCTCACACACCACCTTCTTCCTCTTTGCTGTCCTAGGTGTGAGGCACTCTCAAAGTCTCTTCAGAGTAGTTCAGCACCCCCACTGACTTAAAGCTTTCTGGGGGACTGCTAACTCCCTGAGCTCTGTTTCTCTCCTCTGCTGGAGGCACCTCCTCCTTCCTCTTAGGGAGCTAGCCATGCTATGTGGGAGCAGGGGCATGGCCATGGTTGTGACAGCAGCAGGGGTGGCCACTATGGTAGAGTTACCTAAACAATGACCAAGAGCCTCGTTTTTAAATGAAATCCTCCTGTTTAAGCTTGCCTTTCTTAACAAGCGCGAGGCCTCTCACACAAACTTTCCAATGAGACTGGAGACTCTCCGGGTCAGGGTCCATCATGGCCGAACTCTTCTGCCTTCTCCAGGTGTCACTGGGCTCCCCAATTTCTTTGATAATGACCCAGCCAGTGTCCACAGTCCCAGCGGGTGAACACCACCCCTGTGTGTCTCACACTTCATCTTTATTCCCTCCAGTGACTTCAAGCATGCAGGTCCATCCTGGTGGTGCTTTGTCCTCCCTATTTGGCAGGGGAGGGAGCTGTTGATTTGACTCTAATCCAAGGATCTTGAGGCACACACTGGGCCTGGCACTGCAGCAGCCCTGGTCCCTGTGCTTTTCCCAAGGAACTTACTATCCCGATGCAATCTCCTTACCATCTGTTTTTCAATGCTCTACAATTTTGGCCTCCAACCTTCATATATGCTGGGATTCCATTGGCTGTTCGCTCTGTTCCTTAAAAGATTGGCTAGATGTTCCACCTGTGCACAGGGATTATTTGACATATTTTTTTTATGTTTGTATGAAAGTCATGATTTTAACTTTGTTGAAAAAATTATCCTTTAACAGTTACTTCATAGTTGCATGTGTGTGTAAAATGCATGGTGTATGCAAATAGCAATTAGGCACTGAACAAATGTTATACTCTTTCCACCCTTCCTTACAGAACAACAATAACATCTAGGGTTTATTGAGCACACAGTGTGAAATAGGCATTTTATCCTCACTACAACTCAGAGATGGGTAATTTCACACTCACTGGTGTGATAAGAAAACTGAAAGAATTTGCACATTACCTCATAATTGAACATGAAAGAGTGGGAATTTGAACCTATATCTGTCCATCTTCACTTCTTTCCTCTGTAAACCTTCATCAGGTTTGAAAATGCTCACACCCCAAACAAGCTTATTTGGCATGCATGTGTGTATCCCAGGAAAGCACACATTTTTAATACTCAAAGATGTTTACTTTTTAATCAAACACTGACCACTTCCCAAATCTTAGTGGCTCTGGCAGGCAGGTAGACACAAAGGACTGCAAAACAGATCCCTCTCTGCCTGTTGATGAATGCCTACTCAGAGAAGAGTTTTGGCCCTGTCTGGAAATTGGAAAGGACCTGGATGTTCACTTCTCCACTACAAAGTCTCAGTGATTCCATTAAACTGGGATTTCCAAGGGCAGCCACAGGATCAGGTGAGAAAGGATTTGAGAGAAGAATGTAAATAACACTTCTTTATTATTCTGTAATTACCACACTTAATAGTAATTCTATATTATAGAGTTACAATGTTTTGTAATATAGAATAATATATAATATAATATGGAACATATAATTTATAATATAGAATGATTTATAATATAGAATAACGGAATATTTTATTTATATTATATTTATAATAACAGATTGGCACCTGCATTAGAGAGGGGCAAGATCTTCCCATCTGGAGAGATATGTAAGTGCTCTGAATAAGAAGAGACTTCATTTCCTAGAACTGAAAGCAGCTTTAAGTATTCTATAAAGATTAAAAAAAACACTTTTGGATTGAGCAAAAAGGAAAAAAAATTAATGGACATGAACAACAGTATGTTAATTGCAGGTGGGAGGGGATAAAAGAGGACTAAATGTCAATAGAAAAGTACAATAAAAATTTTTAAAAATAAAATAACATCATTTTTAAAAGATTTTATTTATTCATTTTAGAGAAAGGAAGGGAGGGAGAGAGGGAGAGAAACATCAGTGTGGTTTCCTCTCATGCACCCCCTACTGGGGACCAGGCCTGCAACCCAGAAATGTGCCCTGACTGGGAATCGAACCAGTGACCCTTTGGTTTGCAGGCCAGGAGTCAATCCACTGAGCCACACAAGCCAGTGCAAAATAAAATAATTTTAAAAGCTAAAAAAACACTTCTCTTATTTTTCCTCCTAGACCCATCTTCTATTAATCTGGCCATTACTATAACCAGGAGCATGGGAAAGGACATTTGTTGGTTTGGGCAGGGTGAGAATGCCAGCAGATGGGTGTGTGGGAAGAAGGGAGAGAGAATGTCCCAGTCTGCCAGGGGTTCCATGGGCAATTCTTATTTACTGTCACACACAGATGTATGAGAGCCATTGCTCTTTCATTTTTCCCGTAAAGAAGTTGATTTTTTAAAGTGAAATATATTTGAAATATATGTTATGTAAATTTAAGGTGTGCAACATGTTGATTTGACAAAATTATACATTATAATATGATTGCCACTGTAGTGATAGTATCAATCTCTATCACATCACATAATTATAATTTTTTTGTTTTGGGAACAATTAAGATCTAGTCTCTTAGCAAGTTTGATGATTATAATACAGTATTGTCAACCTTCGCTATACTATGCATTAAATTTCCAGGAACTATTGTCTCTCCTATTTCCCCATCCCCTAGCCCCTGAAAACCACCATTTTACTCTGTTTTTGCAGTTTCCACCTTTTTAAAATTCCCCCTCTATGGGATATCATGCAGTATTTGCCTTTCCCTCTCTGACATTCAGTGTAAAGTCTCCAAATTCCATCCATGTTGTGGCAAATGGCAGGATTTTCTTCCTTCTCATGACTTAATATTATACACACACACACACACACACACACACACACAATCTCACATCTTGTGTGGACAGATATATATACATTACATCTTCTTTACCCACACATCACTCATTATAAGGAAAATGTAAATCAAAACTACAATGAGGTATCACCTCACACATGTTAGAATAGCTATTATCCAAAAGACAAGAAATAAAAAATGGGGAATATGAAGAAAAGGGGACACTTGTGCACTATGTTAGGAATGTAAATTGGTGCAGCCACTGTGGAAAACAGTGTGGAGATTCCTCAAAAAATTAAAATAGAATTATTATACAATGCAGCAGTTCCACTTCTGGGTATATACACAAAGAAAATAAAAGAGTATTGAAGCAATATCTGCATTCCCATGTTGCAATTTCAATTGCATTATTTATAATAGCTAAGATATGAAAAAAACTTAAGTGTTTATTAGTGAAAAAATGGAAAAGAAAATTGATTTTTGATATGTGAGTTGAACTTGATGTCATATAGCTTGAGAGCAGCACAGCTATCAGAATCCAGAACTAGTATGGTCCCCACCACATACACCCATGGCCTTGGTAAGGAAGAAGTTCAACTTTGTTGACCTCTCCTCCTTGGAGGTGCCCAGAAGTCCTCTTTCCTTTGGCTGATGGACACTGAGGATTTTGTGATTCAGGGTAGAATCTCTTAAAGAGAGAGACCAGGTCTTATTTTGGTTTTTAATAATGTTTTCTAAATTTTAAAAAAATTATTGTTGTTCAAGTACAGTTGTCTCCATTTTCACCCCACCACACCCCCCAATTCCACCTATTCCTGCCTCCCACCCTTGAACCTACCCCCTTTGGCTTTGTCCATGTGTCCTTTATACATGTTTTTTGATGGGCCTTCTTCTATTTTTCCCCATTAACCCACTCCCCCTCCCTTCTGGTTACTGTCAACTTGTTCTTTATTTAAATGTTTCTGAATATATTTTGCTTACTTTTTTGTTTGGTTGATTAGGTTCCACTTACAGGTCTTTAATATCTTGAAGCTTAGTTATTCTTCTTTAAATTAAATTAAATTAAATTAAATTAAATTAAATGTTTTTCCAAGTTAATTTTCTCATAAAAAAGCTGGCCTAGAAATGACAATGTCCCTTTTGGAGTATGTCAGACACTTGGGAAAGTCTGACTTCAGGTAGAGTGGGAGTGATTTTGTACTTTCTGGGTAAGGGAAGTGGTCGAATTCAGCTACCTTCTGTAGTCTTGTCACCTGCTCCCTCACAGGTACTCTCTGAACTTCTGTTTGAGTTCTGAGTAGGGAATGGGACCCACCCTTCAGCCTGACAGGAAGATACTCTACAAGTTCTAAGGGCCTAGTTCCTAGGCTAATTGTCTTTCCTAGGCTAATGGAGTCAATACATAGAATTCTAATCAATTCTAAAACACGATATTGGAAGAGTGGTTAACAACTGTGTATATCAGATTTTATATTTTATTTATAGAACTAGAGTATAGGATGAGTGCCTCTCTATAGCAATTAGGTTTCGCATGGATTTAGTTCAAGCTGCAGGTGTTACAGGGTGCAGCCAAGAGGGGGGACCCCAAATAGGCATTTGAAATGGGGTCCAGAACTCAAGGTGTCCAGGAGATTTTAAGGTGTCTTCACCCCTTCCCCCACAGGTATGAGTTGGGGGAAGGGACACACAGAGCAAGAACATGCAGGGCAGCTTTGCAGCTAATCCATGGCATGGTCATTTAGCATACCTATAGCCTTTGGCTGGTCACTTAGGTATGCTAAATAGCTATGGCCATGCTCAAGGCCAGGGGGATGGAAAGGGACCTTCCCCCCAAGATGGGACCTGGGAGGCAGGTCCCCTGAGTTACAGCGCCTGCGTGGGAGCTGGGAGAAGATTGGCTCCAGGACATGGGGTGACACCTGCCCAGACCCACGATGGCGACCAGAAAAGCTGGAGAAGACAGCAGATTGAGGGCAAGTGTGCCCAAGTGTAGGAGGAGTCGGAAATGGGGCTGCAGAAGAAGATTGGCGCGGGGGATTTAAACACGGACACGGCAGCCATTGAGAGAGAAACCACGCGGCCTTGACGGAGTGGAGACTCCTGCAGCCCTGAGAGAGGGAGAGAACCAGCCCTGGAGCCCTGGAGGAGAGAACCATGCAGTTTTGGCAGAGTGGGGACTCTCCCTTCCTGCAGCCCTGAGAGAGAGGACCACGTGCCTGGCAGAGTGGGGACCCCCACAGCTTTAGAAGGGGAACCACCACCCGGTTTTAGCAGAGATCCTGGTGACTCAGCGGAGGGTGCCGGGAATCCAGGGAGGTCTCCCAGTCGAGACGGAGTTCTAACTGGAAAGAACCAGAAGACTACCTAAGCCATGGACTTCTATTTCCTTTCCTGAGATTCGGTACTCTGGACTGGGCAAAGGGGGAAGGAAGGAAGGATTGTGCGTTTGTGGGTGTTTTTAGGGACTTTAGGATTTTTTTAATAAAGACATTAGGTCACTACTTTAAGTTAGTATGGCATTAAATAAACATTTTCTTTCCTTTTCACGAATCTCTGGCATTGAGAGACGTCTTTCCTAGGGTGGCGGACATAACGGACCGGGGCCTTCTTTTAATAATAGTATATTGTCCCAGGCCCCCCCTTGTGTGTTCTGTAACACAGGGTTATCTAAGGCCACTCATTTTCCTGATGTTACCTCTGTCTATATAAATGCTTTGAACTGGGAGGAAGGTATTAATGCAGAACCTGCAATATAACTAGAAAAAAGATAATACATGATTTATTAACACATTCCTTTATTACAAAATGCTCCTAAAAATTTCAAGTTCATATTAGGTATTTGGCACTCAGAGAAATAGTTTGGTTAAATAGGTACACACTGGAATTTTTATCTTTTTTTGAAATTTAGTTTTAACATTTTCTTCTAAAGAGCTTTTTATTTTTATTTTTTTTAAAAAAGAGGCTTATTCAGGATCACAGATGTGATATCATCACATCATCACATTTCACATTTCACATCCACCCCATTTGGTAAAACGGTGTGGTTTTGACATGGAAGGAGATCCTGTATTTGCCTAATTATGAACTAGGTTAAAGAAATAGCTGAAAGAAGGGTGATGTTCAAATGAAATCAGGGTGAGCCCAAGGGAATCTAGGTAGCAGGTTCTGAAGAATTTGATGCATTCTGGCTCTGTTTCTTGTTTTCTCTGGGTCAGGAAGCAGTTCTGGGGCTTTTTTTCTTTTTTTTTTTTTTTTTTTTTTTTTTTTTTCAACAAGGAGCTTGAGTGTGGCGGCTGTGGCCTTTGTGAGGATTTAAGGAAGGATCAATAACTCAGATGCCCTCAGGGTCCAACCTCAGGGGCCAATCAGGTATCAGTCACAAAACAGTGAAGCTACTAGGCCTGAGCAACAGGGAACAATGGGCACCACAGTCATCTGCAGATCACACTCTCTGCTTCAAGACATCCCATTCAAGAAAGGGTCAAACTGTGCTGGCTGAAAGGAAGATGGCTTTCAGCTAGTTGCAGTCTGAGGGCATCCTGGTTGCATCTATTAAGGGATGCATTCTCTATCTACAGATTTGGTCTTCTGTCCTATTCCTTAGCTTTTTTTTTAAAACCTCTCCTGGTGCTCTCCCGGCAGAGCACCCTGAACAATGTCACTTTCTATCTGCCTCCCTCTGTGATGTTTAGTCTCTCTGAACAGCCTTTTTTGCCTCTGTACAGAAGCATGTGAAACACCCCCCTTTCCCCACCCATCCTCCATTGGCCAGACTCACTCATGTTGTCATCCCAGCAGCAACTGGAGTTGGAATTCTACACCGAAACTCACCTCACCCCCTAGGGGACATGTAAACGTAGCTGTCCTGCCTGCCAAGCACAACTGCAATCCCCACCTCACTCACCAACCTGGAAGCTGTGCCCTAATAACCAGGATGGCCAGGGAGCTGAGTAAGATGACATGATTGTTACCACTACTATGACTTTGGTCAATAAACTCTTCCTGTGCTTTGAGCTCAAGTTTTATTATCTATGAAGTGAAGATTAAATGTGGTAGTATAGAGGAAAATGCCCAATACACTTCCATTCATTCCCTAAATGTTCATCCATAAATACAGCAAATGCTTGCTCTCTGGAGCTCATAGTCTGTTGTGCCCTCCCTTACCAGAGAATCACCACTTAAGTTTTCCCTGTCTTTAGTTTATACATGATATTAAATGTTTTGTTCCTTATTGACTCAGTCCATATTTAAGGTTTATTTATCTCTGTTGTTGGGTTGACAAGACTATAAAGCCTTCAATCTCAGGGATAAGATGCTTCTTTTCTTGTCCAAGTTCCAGTGTTGGACGGTATACAGAGAAACCTTTAGCAAAAGCTCTTGGTGATGAGTTTCACCCTTACATCATTTAGGATTTATATTTGAGGATCATTGTGTTCATATCTAGAAACACATTCACTGAGTGATGCCCAACGTCTTTAAGAAGTGATTATCTTACTAAAGCTAACAGTTGCCACTCTGCTAAAGCTTGAACTCAATCCCCCCATATTATTTCACAATCTAACCACTTATTTTGCTGGAAACTGCTTGGAAACATGAACTTCAGCATCTAACATCATGACAACTTGTAAGAACTTCTACAAGAGGATATGCATTCTGATTCAGACAGGTTATACCGTCCTCTTTCCCTTTTGTTTTTTACTTGTTTTCCATTTGTTGCTGCTTTTACTGTGCTCATTGTCAGCAGCATGGTAGTAGCTGGGATCATCTGACTTTTACCCTCAAGAAACAAAATTGATAGCACTTTTAGAAAAATATCAAAATAAAGCAAGGAGCAGGAAATAAAAGGTGTCTAGTTTTCCCTAGGGGTATTGACTGTTACTCTGTATTTGCATGTGCTTCAGGCAGAGAAAATCATCTGCATGCTGCATCCAACATTGCCCGGAGTGAGAGCAACAAGGCTATCAATTATTTTCCCAAGTCATTCTTTTAGGGAGAAGAAAGGAAAATCACTGTGATCTCCTGTGAGACCCATCAGTGGTGCTTTCCTAGTCACAGAAATAAGAAATTCTACAGAATATGCAGATGTGTAAACCTATTTATCAGGTACCTGAAACCTCCAGAATCACTTAAAGATCTTTAAGATCAAATCTTATGTTTTACTGAGGAGATTTTCAAAATTAGATGTCTCCATTCTATTCTTATGCAACTTTTCTAAATAAACCCGCTTAGATTTTTATACTTATTTCTTCTAAATTTCAATTTACTAATTTCATCCCATGGTGTATGCAGATTGGAAGGAAACAGACTTCACAGGTGATCTTGTGTGCTTTTGTTGCCATTTTATTTTCTTCTAATTCTGAGATTTTCTAAGAATATAGAATAATTTTTTATTGACACTCAGGTAGTTTTGGTTTCCCTTACCCTCAATGGCTCAAAACTCATAAGCAGCAAGTTTCAATAACTATAGTGGATAGAAGTTCACATGAATGAGTCATTCTGGATATCTTCATAACACTTAAGAATAGTATCTGCTTCCCCCCTTTAAAATATTTATCAGGTTCACTGTACTTATTTTTTTTGTTTCTCCAATTTTAATAAAAGCATGGGTACAGAGAAATGTTTCTCTTCTTTAAGATAGACAATAGGGTAAAATGCATTGATATTAGCAACTGATTCCTTGTCCTGGGGTGACACCAAGGGGTGAAAGTGAGTTCAGATATGAAACAGGACTGTTTTCACTATGGGGCCAGATAAAACCTTCTGGCATGCCTTCACCTGCTGGCTGGTGGGCTGCTGGTCTGTGATGTCTGCTTTATTTTTATGCTCTTTATTGAGTACATACTTAATGTCTGCATTCTTCAAAGTGCTTTAGAATTCACATTCATTTCTCACAATGCTACTGTTCTCCACAGTTGGCAAAGGAGGTACAGAAAGGCAAGCCATTGCCCAAGGTCATTTCATTGAAGGTGATGGAGTTAAGAGTTCAAACCCTGCCCAACACCAAAATCTGTGCTTACTAGTGTTATACAATGGCCAACCAGCAAAAAGATGTTACTCATGGAAAGAGAAGAGTAGCTCAAGAAGCATACCTCCTGGTTAAATTTGTTCTGAGCAATGTGAAAATCATTAATTCTTTATCAAATGAACTAAATTAACTTTTTTCAAGATTATTCTGTGCTTATTACATTAAGACAAATTTCCTTTTCCCCTCTTTAATACCTTTTGTCAGATGTGTACACTATGATCAGTTTTACGTATATCATGATAAAGACACACACAAACATAATGCACATAAGGCACTGGCTCCTCCTACACCAGCACTATGTAAAATGTACCCTCCTCACCATCCTATACAAATGCCCATTTCATCACTGGCAATTCTGCCTCTGCAGATGCCTGGGGACATGGCTATCACTTCACTTTTTTCTCCGGTGGTCTTTGTCACCTGCAATAAAAATACCTTAAGGAATAATGTTCTTAGGTCCAGTTGCTAATATGACTACAACTTTTGGTGGGTTTTGATAGGTTTCTCCCCCTCATCCCACCTTTGGGCCCCACTGGACAGAGATTAAAATGTTTTTTTAAGCATTTGCATTTAAAAAAATTGTATCGTTGTTCTATTACAGTTGTCCCCATTTCTCCCCCCCACCATTACTCTATTCTGCCCTACCTACACCCTACCTCCCACATTGAATCCTCCCCACCCTCCACTGTTGTGTTTGTCCTTGGGTCCTTCATACATGTTCCTTGACCCTCCCCTTCCTCTTCTTTCTCCTGTTATTCCTCTCCCCCTCTCTGGTTACTGTCAGTTAGTTATTTATTTCCATGTCTCTGGTTCTATTTTGTTCATTTGTTTGTTTTGTTGATTAGGTTCCACTTGTAGGTCAGATCACATATCTCCTTCACAGATGGAAGTAGGAGCATTATGTGAAAGTGCTTCTCAGTTTAGCACCTTTTTAGAAAACATTTTCTTTTTAATCTCTCCTCCAAAATTCAGTCAGACTAGTTCAGTTTAAGTCTTGAGTCCCTGTCTACAGTTTTTTTTTACCTCTAACTAATATGCTTCAAAGCCATCTCAGATTTTGCCACAATTTGATATTTCTGTGTTAAGAAAAGGCACAGGGACAGTAAAAGGGCATCTGGGGCAGTAAGGTGGCCTTGGAAAATTTCTATATCATTTCTAAAGCTTACATTTATCATATTAAAAGTGAATTTTTCTGTGAGTTAAATAAGATTAACATCTGAAGTGTTTAACATAATCTCTGGCTCATCATCATCATCATCATCACCATCATCATCTGTATTCACAGCAACCTGTATTGAGTGCAGTCTTAAATATTAGCTCATTTAATTCTCCACATATTGTTAGTTTTTATTATTCCTGTATTTGTGGATGAGGGAGTGAATCTGTGAACTTAAAAATGAATGTCCCTTAATTTCCAAGGTAACACTGGGGAGAGCCAGGAATCTAGTCCAGACCTCATGACTTCACATGGTCTGTTCACTCATCTGGTGCTGACAAGACATCTAAGTAGCAGTGAACAACAAATCTTTTTTTGCACTTGTCAATGAGATCTTGAGAATTATCTCACTTAGTGATATCAATACATCTGGGAAGTAGGGCTTATTATTTCCTCAGTTACCAGACAAGAAGCCAGGCTTAGAAAATTTAAATTCTTGTCAAAATCACAGAACCAGTAAATGCTGGTGCTGAGCTCTGAACCTACGCTGTCTGATTCCAAAGGTGCTCTCATCACCTCCCACAGTTTGAACCACTTTCCTCACTCATTTAGGTGAAAGTTTACCTACCCTAGAAAAAAATAACTAATTAGTATCTGTCATCAAAAAATATAATTACCCCAAAAGCTCTGCCAGGTCATTGATTGGACCCACCCACATCCAACTAACACTCTTAGTCCTATGAGGTTGGTCTATGGGACTTGCTCACTAGATTGGTCAGCACCCTTGTAGAGGAGAGGAGCTCTGGGTACCAAGCTGGGGATGAGGATCAGTAATACTATAAGTATCAATCTAGTTACTTGAATGGCTCAAAAATTAAATTTTGGAATGCTTTACAGGTCAATATTGAATCCACGTACAAATTGGAATATGGACAATAACAGGATTATATCTACATTAAACTTCCTAAAGTTGATGACTATGCTGTGATAATGGAAGAGAATAATTGTTTTCATAGGACATTTACAATGAAGTATGTTGAGGTGAAGGCTCATGATGAGTCAGCTTATTCTCAAATGGTTCATACAAATATGTAGGTGATATGTGTATTTGTGTGAACAGTATATGAGAAATTTTTATTCTTGTACTGTTTCATAATCTTGAAATTTTTAACATACAAAATAAAAATTACTTTTCTCTCTTTTCAAGAGAAAAATTGCCATTTACCTTATTCCACCCACCCCCATCCTCTTATGCAGTCTACAAACCGCTATAAATAAACCTTGGATACTCTTTATGTTTTAAAATTCTTTGTAGTGAGCATTTTGCAATGCTAACAGCAAGAAAAAGCTTAAGAAGCCCTGGCTGGCATAGCTCAGTGGATTGAGCATGAGTTGCGTCGCAGGTTCGATTCCCAGTCAGGATACATGCCTGGGTTGCAGGCCATGACCCCCAGCAACCGCATATTGATGTTTCTCTCACTCTCTCTCTATCTCCCTCCCTTCCCTCTCTAAAAATAAATAAATAAAATCTTAAAAAAAGAGAAAAGCTTAAGATATAGGTGGGAGCATTGCAAAAAGACAAAGGAACAACCTTGAAAGAATTCTTGATAGCCAAAACTGGGCAAAATGTGAGCAGCAAAATAAATAACATGATATTAGTTACAAGCTAAAGAATGAACCCAAACTAATATAAATTAATTAAATGAATTCATGAAGGAGAAAGAGCAACTCTTCTTTTCAGAACCATTCTGATGAATAAATGTCAAAGAAATGAAGAAAATAGAAAATCACCATGAGAACATCACAGTAATAATTGCTTATAGGCAAGATCCATTGATAAATAATAAAGTTAGTGGATGAGATTTTAAGGAGACACAGGATATTTGCTCAGCTTCAAGAATATCCCTCCAAAAATTACTAAGTACTGTTGTAGTTATAAATATGACCACAAAATGCTTGATTGCTCTCCCTGCCCCCCTTGCAGGTGGGCCTGAATTACCCTCTCTTTGCATCTGGGATGACCTGGTGACTGATGGAAAAATAATAACTTTACAGTGGAGAAACAGACACCACTTCAACCATGTACTCAAGGTTAACATCACTGGTAATAAGCAATGTTGATATCACATGTCTCTTGATATGATGTGATGGATGGGCACATTGCCTCTGTGGTATATTTCCCCTAACTCCACAAACTTCAATCTATTCATTAGAAAATTGCCAAAAATTTAAATTCAAGAACATACTACAAAATACCTGATTACTGCTGGTCAAATGTATCGAGGTCACATGCCTTATTAAACATGTAAGACAAGGAAAGACTGAAAAACTGTAGCAGGTTGAAGGGGACTAAAGAGACATGAATATATATTTAGTCCAGGATATATATATATATATATATATATATATATATATATATATATATCCTGGATTAAATCCTAGAACAGAAAAGAACACAAGTGGAAAAATTAAAGGAATATGAATGAAGTCTGCAGTTAATTTTATTGTGGCAATGTTAATTTCATATTTTTGATAAATGTCCTTGGTTATATAAGATACTAAGATTAGAGAAAATTGAGTGGCAGATTTACAGGTTTGTCTAAAGCTAAATAATTTTAAAATAAAAAGTAAAACAAGCCTGTATACAAGAACATCTACATCTTCCTGACACTATTGACAGTTACCAATTATGGCTTAGTCTTTCGCTGAAGAATATTTTCAGTGAACACAGAGATATCCTATCCTGAAGCCAGCAGCATCATGGAGCTCAGCCTGTGTCATGGAAAGAGCCCTGGACTAGGAGTTAGGAAATCTCTACTTTCCACATGAGCAAGTACTCGAACTAAATCTCTGTTTTCTCATCTGTAAAATGAAACAATATATTCTTTCACACAGTTAAATAAGTTTTTCATTAAAAAACCTGCTATAGGAAAAGTTTAGCACCTGACACACTAAGTGTTTAATAAAATTATGGGCTGTCTAATTTACAGCCAAAATATTGATACATACCAATTGAGGCCCACAGACTCAGAAGCCTGTGGGGGTCCAGGTATATTCAGAAAGCTCTGTGGCAAGTTCTGGAACACATGTCCCATTGCAAGGAAGCACTGTCACTCAACTCCAACTGATTGTCACCAGTGGAACATATATTCAAGTTTTCCAAGAGAAGCTGGAAATTTTGATTTTTAAAAATATTCATCTTATTTTTCAATCATTGGTAATGATTTAAGACATCTTAAAGCACTGTATGGACCATAAAAACATACCTGTTGGCCAGATTTGTCCTTTTTAGTCAGCAGTTTTTGATTTCAACATGGACTAATAGGGAAAATCTCTGAATTCCCCATGGATCAGGTAACTTTGCCTTAGATTCCAGGAGAAACATACACTAGGACATATAGTGTTAAAATAAAACACCGCAAAGCAAAAGCAATCAGAGTTTAGCTTCTTCTCTCTCCTAGGTCACTGCTAAGCACAATGGGTTTATATTAGTAATACCCAAGCTGTTTCATTTGATGTCTAGTCACCTAGTTGAGGTTGAAAGGGGGCTGAGAGACTATCCTGCCACACACAGAGGAGTGCCTGGGTCTGTGTCTCCCAACTACATTGAAAAACAGAAAGCTTCCATGCCTAGCTGAATTGGAACCAGGGGCCAGGTCTCCATTCTCCTTGATTTCAACCACATACTGTTGTCCCTTCAGCTAGATTCTAAACTACAATGGGGCAAGGATCTTACTTCATCTGATGTCCTTCACACAAGGTGTCATAGACTTGCTTGTCTAGTGAACAAAACACCTACGATTCTTTCATGCTGATACCATTCATCTAGCCAGCCAAAATGGTGCAATATATTTTGAGTGGTAACTTCTCTAGCAAACTTTATATTCAATTCCTCTTAAAAACATATAAGAAATTAATATCAGAAATTTATAAGAAACTTAAAAAACCCAACACCAGAAAAACAAACAATCCATTTAGAAAATGAGCAAAGGACCTGAACATACACAAAGGACCTGAACATATCCCCTTTGGACACTTCTCCAAAGAGGATATATGGATGGCCCGTAGACATACACAAAAATTCTCAACAGTTACTAGCCATCAGAGAGATGCAAATTAAAAACACAATGAAATATCACCTTCCAGTGGTCAGAATGGCCATCATTAATAAATCAACAAATAACAAGTGCTGGCGAGGATGCAGAGAAAAGGGAATCCTAGTGCACTGTTGGTGGGAATGCAGGCTGGTGTAGCAACTGTGGAAAGCAGTATGGAATTACCTCAAAAAATTAAAAATGGAACTGCCTTATGACCCAGTGATTCCACTTCTGGGAATTTATCTAAAGAAACCTGAAACACTAGTTCAAAATAATATATGCACCTCTTTGTTTATTGCAATGTTATATATAATAGCCAAGATTTGGAAGCAGCCCGTGTCCATTAGTAGATAAGTGAATAAAAAAGTGGTAGTACATTTGCACAAATGGAATACTACTCAGCCATAAAAAAATCTTACCCTTTGGGAAAGCATGAATGGGCCTGGAGAGTATTATGCTAAGTGAAGTAAGCCAGTCAGAGAAAGACCAACACCATATGATTTAACTCATACATGGAATCTAATGAACAAACTGAACTAACAAGCCATAGGGATAGACTCATAGGGAGCAGGCTGACAGCTGTCATGGTAGGGCTGGGAGGTGAAGGAATTGAACAAATAAAAATAGAAAAAGCTCATGGACATAAAAGGACACTGTGGTGATTGCTAGAGGGAGGTGGGGTGGAAGGAAGTGGAGGAGTGTATAAGGTGTATAAATGGTGATGAACAGAGACTTGACTTGGGTTGGTGAGCATACTATACAGTGTACAGATGATGTTTTGTAGAACTGTGCACCTAAAACCTGCATAATTTTGTTAACCAGTCTTACCTGAATAAATTCAATAAAAAGGAAAAAAATTAAAATGTGTGAAAGGTAAGTTGGCTGGTTAAAATAAAAAATTTGGCTAAAATATTGTTTTGCCCCTGCCCCTGGCACTCCAAACTTCTAGCCCATTGGCTGTTTGACATTCACTGATCAATGTTATTTTTTCTAAACAGAAATGAGCTGTATATTCCTTTTAAAACAGTTGGCACAAGCCATAGTCTGATTGTTCCAAAATAATTGTTTCCAGAAACCTTTTTTAAAAATAATTAAATATCTGGAAGGAAGCATCCTTAATTATCTGTTTCCCTGTTGAGTGAGAATAAAATCATATAGTGGTTGTCCCACATTTCTATCCCACTCTTTATTTGAAGGTTATTTTGATTACAGTAACAAGCCAAGTTATTCCAATTAATAAAGAGTAATTCCTTAGAGACTCAAGATGTGTGAGGGCAGCTGAGTCTAAAGCACAAGTTCAGGATGACTGTTGTAGAGGGATGGGGGAGGAGTTAGCATGGCTGTCAAGGAGAGCAAACACAGTTGTCACACTTGGTGGTGGTATTGAGGGAAATAAGACACTTGCAAGCAAGAGTAATAAGGCAGAATAGCATTCACTTTCCTTTTCTTCCCTGAGTACTGTTTTCTTATTGTTGGGATGGTTCATATATTTGGAGATACATATGAAAATTATTGCACACCATAAATTATTTAGTTGTTCTCTTTAGAAAATCCCCCAAATAATTTGGCCAATGGGTTTCAAACTTTACACTATTAGCAAAGATACCCCTTTATGACTGTGTTTGAAAAAAATGTAAATGTAGTACATGTACACAGCAAAATATCTCAGAAAGTACTGAAGGATATAAAACAAATAGTAGATTGAGCGCGGGCTGTGAACCAAAGCATCGCAGGTTCGATTCCCAGTCAGGGTACATGCCTGGGTTGCAGACCAGGTCCCCAGTGGGGGCTATGTGAGAGGCAACCACACATTGATTCTCTCTCTCTCCCTCCCTCCCTTCCCCTCTCTAAAAATAAATAAATAAAATCTTAAAAAATAGTAAAAGTCTTTTTCCTCCTTTCTTGTTGCAGCAAGCTACACTTCCCAAAGATATCCATTGTTAATGCTGTTTTATTTATCTTTCCCTTTTAATGAAAGCATGTGTGTGTGTGTATATATATACAGGATGGGGGGAAAGCTGGTTTATAGTTGTCTTTACGAAAAATAAAGTAAATAATACAAGCATAAACAGTGTTTTGAATAATCACAACTGTAAACCTACTTTTGCCCCACCCTATGTATATGTAACATTTTTTTGCAAGTAGTACCATGCTATATATACTATTCTGCATTCTGATTTTTCTTCACTTAAGAAAATATCTCCTTACCTGTCCACATGGTTTTTCATAGCTGCCATTTTTTATGGATACACCGTAATATACTTACCCATTCTTATACTGATAGACATTTAAATTAATTCCTGTTTGGGTCTATTACAAAAAAGACCAGAGTGAATCATTCATTTTGTTCATATATACAAATATATCTGCAGCACAAACTCCTAGAAGTATAATTGCAGGTCAAAGGCCACGTGCAATTAAATATTGAATGTATAATTCCACAGCACCCTCTGCAATTATGTCAGTGTTGGAATATTTATTGACTCAGAACAGCCCCTACTATAATGCTACTTCCAGTCTTCACTTGGGCAGAAAGACCAGGCTGTCAATGTGTTTGGCTCTTAGTGAAAAGGCACAAGCACAGCTTCTCATCTTGTACTCAGGAGGCAATAACCAAACATGCCACCCCAAGACAGACCCTGATAATAGTTGACACTCAAAAATATTTGTTGAATTAATGAATAAACAAATCATGGCAGTGGTGATATATAGACAGTATGTATTTTCATCCAGTTATGCTTCAAACATAAATGCATTATTTAAACAAATAAACATTAACCTCAATTTTATTGCACTCTTATGCTAATGGAAAAAGCACATAGTTTGAGGTAGGTAAAAAGAAATGCTCAAGGTCTAACAATCAATAGATATTCTAAATGACTGATTATAATTTGTTTCTCCTACTTTCTTTGAATAATATTTGGCATATAGTTATTTCAACCATAATATCATTAATCTTAAATACACGTTTAAAGGTCTTTTATGAATTTCACCCACTTTTTCAGAAAGTTTGTTTTTTGGAATTTGGCAAAGATTCTTCACTTCACTTTCCTCATCTATGAGTTGAGGTGTCTGGTTTAGTAGAAGCTCATCAAAGTTCTCCCTTGCTCTAATAGGGAAATCCATCATCATCAAGTTCAAGAAAAGAGTGCCTTCAACATCAAAGGGGCTTTGTATTTTAGGTTTTTCACCTCCAAATGAGAATACCTGGTTGCCTTTCTCATATGTGAGGGGCAAATATCAATAATTAGACAGGCTTTTAGCAAAAGGGGACTGTTTTTTGATAAATAAATAGTTATATTTATCTGCATTCCCCACAGCAAAGGCATTTTTAATATAATTTATATCTATTAAGATAATTAGTTTCATTTGCAGTAGCATCACTAATTTGGAAAAGTCATAATTCCAATGGCAATTCTTAAACTTACCTTACTAAACTTATACTTATAGAGTACTAGAACTTCCTTTTAGTAAATATTAATTTATCTAAGAACATTTATTGAGCCTTGACTTTATGGAAGGCTCACATACTTATGTCATCTAATAAGGGGTTAGATAATGATCATTTTTGTAAACTAAAACAAAATTAAATTCCACAATTTGATTTCTCAAGTTCCAGGTTATTCAGTCAAGTGAAAACCCCAAATTAAAGTTTAACCTTCTTGCATCAGCTTTCAAAGGAGTCTCCATAATTCTGGCACCTGTAATGAATGTTTTCTTGGGACTAAGTTATTCATCAATCAACATGAGATATATTCTGTGTTTTATTTAATCTTAAGAGAGTCTTATTCAGTGAGATCAACACTAATTTCTTTTTTTCAAACATTTTTTATTGTTCAAGTACAGTTTTCTGCCTTTTCTCCCCACCCCTTACTAATTTCTGGGTTTTTTCCACACTCTTTAACTTGAAATTAATGCATTATTGGCACAGAAGTTGGAGAGGAAAAAATTATTGGCCTATCTAAATCTATTACCAAACTGATGCAAAGTAGGCTGTTCAAAGTGAGGAGAAATGATTCTAAGTGGACAAGAAAGGCACAGGAATAAGGAGTTTATCTTAGCTTCCAGCCCCAGATGTGGGCTTTTCCCACTCCTGACAACACAAACTCAACAGACTGTACCTTAAAGATGAATTTGCAGGTGAACTAATATCTTGCTGAGGTGCAAAGAAGGGCAAGTCTCACAGCCCCACTCCTGACTCAGCTCTTACTTGTGAAGGCCACAGGCGCTGTCCTGAAGTCTCATTTTTGTAGCTCTTTATATATGAAGTGGAGGACTTACAGAAATCCCTTGGCCTTTCAAGGTCATTTGAACCAAATTAGTAGCAGAATCAGACAATATCTTTCCAGGGACATTGCAGCCTTCCCTTGTGGTGAGAGATGCTCTAAACATCTCTTGCTACACCACCCACCTCAGGATAGGTGACCTTTTTTTTTTTTGGCAGGTCCCATGAGTGCTGTGACTTGGCCTGAAACAAGAGATATGATTTAGAACATGCACTGGATTATACATGTGCCCTGTTCATCTGACACTTGTGAAAAGCTGCTATCTTCCCTTCAATGTGCAAAGGGGACTAGAATGGTGGGACAAGTCCCTCTTGGGTGTAATATTACAGGAAGACTTTGAAAGGCATCTTGTTCTTTGGAGCTACTAATCCTTGAACAAATCTGGTGATGACATAGCATAGTGTGCTTAGTTCTCTCACAGTTGGAGCAGGAATTGACCTCTGATGAGTGGTTTCCAATAAAATGCATCCAAATGAGATCAACTTCTTGCTTTGGAGTGGCTCTTATCCTATTACCAAGGAGAACATTTTGTTCTTTGGAAAAATATTTAGAATACTCACTCCTCTGATAATAAAAATAGCTCTGGTTTTCATCAAATCCTTCCACCATGCTACTAAATGCATATCCATTACTTGGTTTACTGGGTTATTAATTTATAACTTTGATTATACATGGCAACTCATCTAATATTGATGTTCAAATTTTATCTTACTGACATGTTAATATTTAATGTGAATCTATAAAGCTAATTTAATAAACCTGTTTACTTTCAACTGTATCCCTGCTTTAATAGCAGAACCAAATTTTACAGATGAAATTTGTATTTTTTAAAAAGAGAGAGAGGAGTTAATTCTGAAGCCATTGTGCAGAGTACATCCTATAACAAAAGCAACGATTTAAAGAGAGAAAACACAATTAAAAAATGTTTCCAAGGAGTACCTTGAAATCAAGAAGCAAAGCTTCATATACAGTGCATATATCCCGCTTAAGAAAATGCAGTAAAACAATAACTGGCAGATGAAAGATTACTAGATGATAGTTTTTCCTTTCTTCCTTTCCTTCCAGCCTCTCTTTTCCCCTTCCCTCCTTTCCCCTCTGTGTGCAACTCCCTGTAGCTCCCTCTTCCTCTCTTCTCTCTTTCCTTTTCCTCCCTGTTTATCACTGATATTCTAAAAGCCATGAAGATTATTTTTATTACATGGGATTCCTCAGTCTTTGTTTAAACCATTAGCAAGATTATAATAGAAAGGTTATCAAAATACTTTTTATGTGGTGTTACTCTACTTGGTTTATATCAAATCTATAAATACCGAATCTGCTAGCGTGGAATTTTGCACAATTAATAATTTGCTAAAGTGTTAACAAATTCTAATTCAGTTGAATTTAATTCAACTGAAGTTTTAATCTACAAGTATTTGGATGTTTAATTTTGATCTTACTTTTATATTTAACCTGATTGGGAGAACAGGGACACAGAGACTAGGTCACATGACTAGGAAGTGGCAGAATTGGGATTTGAAGCTCAGCTGTTCAACTCCCAAGCTCTTACTCAAATGAGATGTTCAGTTTCAAGGAGGTGTGTGACTTTGCCTCAAGCCCAAAGTGCTCCCGCCATTCATCCTATTATTGATAAAAGAAGAGGAAAAGAAGAAAAAAAGTGAGAGAACATGTGCTCAGGTCAGACCCTGCAAGACTCCTCCTCTTGGAAAGTGGGACAGGAACAGGAAGAGATGTCTGTAGTTGAAGTAGGGTCCACACAGGGCCCTGCATCCAAATACACAGCATGCTCTCCTCAGCCATTTTCTTTATATTTTCCCCCTTGGCAATTTTCAAGTATCACCTTCCTCTTTCCTCTCCTGCTCCAAATAGCCCTCACTGTCCCCTTTCTTGCAACTTTCCTTCCTTCCTCCACCAAAACAAGAACTAAAAATGCTTTCTCCTCCCTAGCCACATTTTCTTCAAATCCAGATAATTTATGATTTTCATTTTCTTGCTTTGAGTATGTGTCACTTCTGATTAACAGTATTTACTTCTCATCATTATTACATGTTTTACCAGATCCATTGCTCATTATTCTTCTTCATTCTCCTCATCTTACCCTCCTTGAATTATTTTTCTGATATAAATGTCATTTGTTTATAAGACTTCTTCAACTGTGTCCCAAATTGGGGACTCCTGTTGGTATTGAATTGGTGACAATGACCTTTAGTTAACACTATGTATGCCATATATGTGACAGATGAAAGATTAATGTCAACCAGCAAAAGATAAATAAACTCAGTGTTATTTATCTAAGAACAATGGGCAATAAAAAATTGGCAAAGGACTGAATAGGCAGCTCTAAGAAGAAATTCAGATAATAAATAAATATTTGAAATTCTAATCAAACTTATTATTAAAGAAATACAAAGTATAATAGTGAAAAATGTGTATTCGGTATTTGATGATGAAGAGTGATGATACCCAGTGTTAGTGAGGATTGGGGAAATAGAAACCCTCATACTATGGGAGGTGGGAGCTTAAATTAAAAAGTATATACCATAGTTTTTATTCATTATTGGAAAGCAAGTTATTTTAATATTCTAATGAATAAAAGATTGGTGTAAAGGTTTTACTGGTGGAAAAAATTGAAACATCACAGACATGTTTAGAGATATTTTCTCTCTCCCGCCATTTCTTCCCACCCTGCCCCTATTGCACACCTCTCCCTAAATATAACCACTGCTAATAATTTGTTGCCCATCTTTCCAGTGCTTTTCAATCATATGCATGCAAAGTGTGTGCATACACACATATATTCTTATTAAATGAGCTCATATTACTTAAATAAATATTCAACTTTATTTTGTCACCTAATCTATATGTTTATGTTTTTTTCACATCAAGACTTACTTAATAATGGTGTTCCTTTTAATAGTTGCAGAGTTTGCCTTGGTATGGTTATAGTGATTGTCAGTGGGAGGGGGTATTCTTCCCCCTAGGGTATATCTGGGCAATGTCTAGAAACATATATGGCTGTCATAACTGGAGGGATGTGTGTGCTGCTGACATTTAATGAGTAGGGGTGAGGGATGCTGCTAAACATCTTACAATGCACAAAACAGGCCCCCACTACAAAAAATTATTGAGTTCAAAAATGAATAGTCCTGAGGTCAAAAATGGGCTACAACATAAAATTTCCCTTATTTCTAGGTATTTAGATTTTGTTAGCCAATTATACATATACTAAACATCTTTATGTACACTGCCCAAGTTGGGGGTAGATCAGTTTTTGTGGGTACTTCAACTTATATAATATTAGAGTCCTCTTTAGAAATATAATTATGAAATGAAAAATATAAAGTTACTGTGGTCTATACAAGTGAGTAGCCTTGAAGATTCAGTAGCTGCACAGTACATGGCTTCTCTTTCAATTATTTCTGTAGGATAGATTCCTAGAGGTAAAAAAAAAAAATGCTGAATCGATGTCATATACTGTCCCCTGCAAAATTCATATTTTGAATTCTAATCTCCAATGTTATGATATTTGCAGGTGGGGTCTTCAGCAGTGATTAGGTCATTAGGGTCATTCAGTCATGTGGATCATTCACTAATCTTATGAATGGGATTAATGCCCTTATAAAATAGAGTGTTCTTACCCCTTCTACCATGTGAGAACACATGCAAAAGAGAGGGTTATCTATGAACCAGGAAGCAGGCCTTTGCCAGATATCAGAATCTGACCACACCAGCACCTTGATTTTAGACTTCTAGCCTCTAGAACTGTGATGAACAAATTGTCGTTTATAAGCAGCCCAGTTCATGGTATTTTTGTTATATCAGCCAGCTGACAAAGACAGACCTTTGTACTTTGAGTAATGACATTAGATTGCCTTCCAAAAAGGCTACAAGTTTTATTTTACTCTTTTGTAATGAAAATAATCTTTTCCCAGAGGGCAATTTGGGAATACGTATCAACATTTTACTTAGCAAGTTTACATAGGAATCCCATTTATGGAAATTAATCCCATAAAAATGTTTCTTAAGTGGACACAGCTATGTGCATTAGGGTAATCAGAACAGCATTGTTAATCACAACAAAGAAGTGGAAAACCAGTTAAAGGCTAACAACAGAACCAATCAGTAATAAAGAATTATGATACAGCCCTGGCTGGCGTAGCTCAGTGGATTGAACACGGGCTGTGAACCGGGCATCTCAGGTTCAATTCCCAGTCAGGGCACATGCCTAGGTTGCAGGCCATGGCCCCCAGCATCCGCACATTGATGTTTCTCTCTCTCTCTCTCTCTCTCTCTCTCTCTCTCTCTCTCTCTTTCTTCTCCCTCCCTTCCCTCTCCAAAAATAAATAAAGTCTAAAAAAAAAACCTTAAAAAAAGATTGCTATTTGTTAAAAAAAAAGAATTATGATACAAATTTACAAAGTGCTGATATAGAAAGATTATATTAGACATTTCAAACACACTCACAATTTATGGGGCTTGTTTAAAGGACATAAACTTCAAAATTTAACGCTTAGTACTTCATAACTCCCAAATGCCTCTGTGTTTCTTTAGCACTACCTTTTAGCATCCCCAACAGATGAGATTTAGGAAGGGGTTGACAGAGGAAAGATATTATATCAATTTGGGGGTTCTATTTGGTTCCAAAGTCCTTCTTTTTGAGAGGCAAATTCAGGCCACTGTTTTGGCCCAGCAACAAGATCAGGGCCACCCAGCAACAAGAGTAGGCCTGTGAGTAAGAGTCATTGGGCATATTTATACAATACAATCCTTATTTTCACTTTGGGGCAGAAAAATTTTTGTGCAAGGACAGCTTTGAAAAGTGTAGGCAGACCTAAAATCCACTGGAGAAAAAGTTTTGATTGGGATTTCTTCTAACTAATAGATTCTAATGGGCAACCACTAAAAAGTGGTTGACAAATATCCCTTTGTTTCATAACATGCCGTGAGTGAAAAAAAGAGTTATATAAACTTGCCTTTGTGAAATAAATGTGTTTATATGCATATCAATATGTACTATATATGTATACTAAATTTCATATATGTATATATGAAAGATATGTACATATGAATTGAAAAATAGAAAGATCCACATCAACTTTGTTAATGGTGATTATCTGGGCAACACTGACAAACAGGAGACTTTTATTCTTTTCCTCATACAAAAGTTCATTGTTTTTTTCTTTCAACAAATATATATTGCTTTTGTAATTGTAAAAGTAATGAAGGGAAACAGACAAAAATCCCCAGAATTCAAGCCTAGGATTAAATAAATGAAAAAATCATCACACTAGTTTTTGAAAATAACTAAATACAAGGACTTTAGAGAGATGGTAGTGGGAACATGTAAAATTTTCACTTGTATTTGAGGAAAAATAGAGGCTAATAAAATATTCTCAGGTGCCTGGATGCCATTACTTAGTCAATAGACTATGGTGATAATGAAAGGCACCAGGGTTGGATGAATGAGTGGTTCACAAGGGCCAAGGAGCTGCTAGAAGGTAACATTGGCTTCTGGGAAGACAGATGTCAGCCTGACCAGGCTGGGAAAGGACCAGGTGGGGAAGTAGCTGGAGGAACAAGTGTGGACAATGACCTACTACAGCATACTCTGCAGCTCCACTCAGGAAGGACCTGGCTTGATCCACTGCTCTAGGGAGTGCCAGATAGACTCCTCTGGCATACCAACCCTCAGTAGGAGGGGCTGCACTGCTGGGTGAGATACTCCTGGATCTCAGCTTCGGGAGGTCTACTCTTGGCCACAGAAAGTAGATGAAGGACAGGTCTCCTTTCTGTCCTTCAACTGAGAAAAAGAATTTCTCCTCAGCCAAGCCTAGTGAAATGGAATCAGCTATGCTCCCACTAAACATCAGTTTGCTTTTGTGTTGAGCAAAAAATGTGCTTAGTTCTTCCATAAAGTAAAAAGACACATTTTCATTTTTACCAATAACTATTGATTTGGAAAGTTTGAGTATGTCGGCAACCTCCTGTATGGTATAACACTGATTGTTTTCAACTAATGTCCCAATTAGATCACTATCAACTTTAACTGGTCTACCCAACTGTAGAGTATCATCCAGCAAGAAATCCCCAGCACAAAACATCACCAACAACATTTTTTTTATTGTTGTTCGAGCACTGTTGTCTCCACTTCCCACCACCACCCTCTGTCACCACAACCACCCCTACTTTCCTCCCTCAATTCTACCCTCCTTTGACTTTGTCCATGGGTCCTTTATATATGTTCCTTGATGACACTTCTCCTATTTTCCCCCATTATCACTTCCCACCTCCTATATGACTACTGTCAGTTTGTTCTTTATTTCAATGTCTCTGGTTATATTTGCTTGCTCATTTTTTTTTTATTGATTAAGTTCCACTTATAGGTGAGATCATATGGTATTTGTCTTTCACCACCTGGCTTATTTCACTTAGTATAATGTTCTCCAGATCCATCCATGCTGCCGTAAAGGGTAGGAGCTCCTTCTTTCTTTTTGGTGTGTACTCTTCCATTGGGTAAAGGTATCATAGTTAGGTTTTTTTTTTTTTTTTTTTTTTAGATTTTAGTTTGTTTGTTTTTTTTTTTAAGATTTTATTTATTTATTTTTAGAGAGGGAAGGCAGGGAGAGAGAGAGAGAGAGAGAGAGAGAGAAACATCAATGTGTGGTTGCTGGGGGTTATGGCCTGCAACCCAGGAATGTACCCTGACTGGGAATCGAACCTGGGACACTTTGGTTCCCAGCCCGCGCTCAATCCACTGAGCTACGCCAGCCAGGGCTGGGTTTTTTTTATTGTTTTTCAAATATAGTTTTTTGCCTTACCCCCACCTCTCCCCACACCCCATCCCTCCCCAACTCCCTCACCCTATTCCACCCCCTTGTTTTTGTCCATATGTCCTTTATAATTGTTCCTGTGAACCCTTCACCCTTTTCCTCCTTTAACCCCTCCCCTCTCCCTTCTGATCACTGTCAACCTATTCTCAACTTCAATGTCTTTGGCTATACTATGCTTGCTTGTTCGTTTTGTTGATTAGGTTCCTGTTAATGGAGAGATCATACGGTATTTGTCTTTCATTGCTTGACCTATTTCACTTAGCATAATGCTCTCCAGTTCCATCCATGCTGTCACAACGGGTATAAGCTCCTCCTTTCTTTCTGTAGTGTAGTATTCCATAATGTAGATGTAGTTTTTTGATTCATTCATTTACTGATGAGCACTTGGGTTGCTTACAGCACTTGGCTATTGTAAATTGTGCTGCTATGAACTTTGGTGTGCATAGGTTCTTTTAGATTGGTGTTTCAGGGTTCTTAGAATAAAATTCTAGCAGTGGAATCATTGGGTCAAAGGGCATTGCTATTTTTAGTTTTCTGAGGACATTCCATACTGTTTGCCATAGTGATTGCACAAGTCTGCAATCTCACCAACAGTGCACTAGGGCTCCCTTTTCTCTTCTCCTCTCCAACATTTATTGTTTGTTGCTTTGTTTATCATGGCCATTCTGACTGGTGTGAAGTGGTATCTCATTGCAGTTTTAATTTGCATCTTTCTGATGGCTAGCAATACTGAGCTTCGTTTCATATGTCTCTGTACCCTCTATATGTCCTCCTTGGAGAAGTGTCTGTTCAAGTCCTTTGCTCATTTTATAATTGGGTTATTTGTCTTCTTAGATTGGAGTCATGTAAGTTCTTTATATATTTTGGAGATCAAACCTTAATCTAAGGTATTATTGGCAAATATGTTTTCCCATATAGTTGGTTCTCTTTTTATTTTAATGCTATTTTCTTTAGCTGTGCAGAAGCTTTTTCTTTTGATGAGATCCTATTTCTTTATTCTTTCCTTTATGTCCCTTGCTCTAGGGAATATATCAGTGAAAATATTGCTGTGTGGAATTCCTGAGATTTTCTTGCCAATGTTCTCCTATAGGATTTTCACAGTGTCAAGACTTATATTTAAATCTTTTATCCACCTTGAATTTATTTTTGTGTATGGTGCAAGCTGGTGATCAAGTCTGTCTCTCTCTTTCTCTCTCTCTTTTTTTTTTTTTTTTTTTTTTGCATGTAGCTGTCCAGCTTTCCCAACACCATTTGTTGAACAGGCTATTTTGCTCCATTTTATGCTGCCCCCTTGGTCAAATATTAATTGACTGTAGACATTTGGGTTTATTTCTGGGCTCTCTGTTCTGTTCCATTGGTCCATGTGTCTGTTCTTATGCCAGTATCAGGCTGTTTTGATTACAGTGGCCTTGTAATACAGTTTGGTATCAGGTATTGTGATTCCTCCTATTTTGCTCTTCTTTCTCAAAATTGCTGCAGCTATTCGGGGTCATTTATGGTTCCATGTAAACGTTTGAAGTGTTTGTTCTATATCTGTGAAGTATGCCACTGGTACTTTAAAAAGCATTGCATTGAATCTATAAATTGCTTTGGGTAGTATGGACATTTTGATGATGTTAATTCTTCCAATCCATGAACACAGTATATGTTTCCATTTGTTTGTGTCTTCCTTGATTTCTTCCTTCAGTGTTAAGTAGTTTTCTGAGTACAGATCTTTTACCTCCTTGGTTAGGTTTATTCCCAGGTATTTTATTTTTCTTGTTGCTATATGAAATGGGATCTTTTTTCTTGATTTCTATTTCTGATATTTCATTGTTGGTGTACAAAAATGCATTTGATTTCTGTACATTGATTTTGTATCCCACTGTTTTGTCAAATTCATTACTTAGGTCAAGCAGCTTTTTGATGGAGTCTATAGGGTTTTCTATGTACACTGTCATGTCATCTGCAAACAATGAGTGTTTTGTTTTCTCTTTTCCATTTTGATACCTTTTATTTCTTTTTCTCCTCTGATTGCCATGGCTAGGACTTCCAATACTATGTTGAATAGGAGTGGTGAAAATGGACAACCTTGTCTTGTTCCTGATCTTAGTGAGAGTTTTTAGTTTTTGTCTGTTGGCTATGATATTAGCAGTAGGTCTTTTATATATGGCCTTTATTATGTTGAGGAATGCTCCCTCTATTCCCACTTTACTGAATGTTTTTATCATAAATGGGTGCCATACTTTATCAAATGTTTTTTCCACATCTATTGATATGATCACGTGATTTTTATCTTTGCTTTTGTTTAGGCAATGTATCACAGATATTGATTTATGAATATTGTAACATCCTTGCATCCTTGAGATGAATTCCACCTAGTTGTGGTGTATGATCTGTTTAATGTATTGCTGGATGTGGTTTGCCAATATTTTGTTGGGTATTTTAGCATCTATGTTCATCAGTGATATAGGCCTAAAGTTTTCTTTCTTTGTTGTATGTTTATCTGGTTCTGGGATTAGGATGGTCCTGGCTTTATAAAAAGATTTTGGGAGTCTTCCATCTTCTTGGATTTTTTGGAATTGTCCGTGAAGAATAGGGGCTAGATCTTCCTTAAATGCTTTGTAGAATTCTCCTGTGAAACCATCTGGTCCAGGGCTTTTGTGTGTTGGGAGCTCTTTTATTACTGCTCCAATTTCATCTGCTGTTACTGGTCTGTTCAGGCTTTCTGCCTTTTGATTCAGTTTTGGAAGATTATATTTTCCTAAAAATTTGTCCATTTCACCTCAGTTTTCAAATTTTTTGGCATATAGTTCTTTGTAATAATTTCTTACAGTCCTTTGTATTGGTGTGGTATCAGTTGTAATCTCTCCTCTTTCATTTCTGATTGTGGTTATCTGGGTCCTATCTCTTTTTTTCTTGATGAGCCTGTTTAAAGGCTTGTGGAATTTGTTTATCTTTTCAAAGAACCAGCTCCTGGATTTATTGATCCTTAGAATTGTGCTTTTATCTCTATGTCATTTAATTCTGTTCTGATCTTGATTATTTCCTTCCTTCTACTTGTTCTAGGCTGTCTTTGTTGTTGTTCCTCAAGTTCTTGTAGGCATAGGGTTAGGTTGTTTACTTGAAATGTTTCTATCTTTTTTTGTCACGTCTATATCACTATGAATTTCCCTCTCAGGACTGCCTTTGCTGTGTCCCATGAGTTTTGGGTTGTTGTGAGTTCATTTTCTTTTGTTTCCAGAAACTTTTTGATTTCTTCCTTAATCTCATTCTTGATCCATTCGTTGTTTAATAGCATGCTATTCAATCTCCATGATTTTGAGTGTTTTGGGTTTTTTCCTTGAGATTTGTTTCTAGTTTCAGTCCCTTGTGGTCAGAGAAAATGCTTGATATAATTTCAATTTTCTTGAATTTGTCGAGGCTTGTTTTGTGTCCTATCATGTAGTCTATCTTTGAAAATGTTCTGCGTGTTTTTGAAAAGAATGTGTATTTTGCTTCTTTGGGATGAAAAGCTCTATATACATCAGTGAAGTCCATTTCATCTAGGGCATCGTTCAATGCCACAATATCTTTGTTGATATTTTGTTTGAAAGATCTGTCCATTTTTTACAGTGGGTGTTAAAATCTCCTACTATAATTGTGTTGTTTTCAATATCTTTCTTGGAGCTCTCCAAGATTTTCTTTATGTATTTGGGTGCTCCTATGTTGGGTGCATATATTTTTACAGTGTTTATGTCTTCTTGATAGATTCTTCCCTTGAGCATTATGAAGTGTCCTTCTGGGTCTCTTTTTATCGCTCTTTTTTTTTTTTTAATGATTTTGTCTGATATAAGTATTGCTACCCCAGGTCTTTTTTCCTGTCCTTTTGCTGGGAATATTTGCTTCCAGCCCTTCACTTTCTGTCTGTGTAGATCTTTTGTTCTGAAATAGGTCTCCTATAGGCAACATATGTCTGGGTCATGTTTTCTTATCCATTCAGGTATTGTGTCTTTTAATTGAGGCATTTAATCCATTTAGATTTAAGGTTATTGTTGATAGGTACACATTCATTGCCATTTTTTCATACCTGTGTTCCTCTTTCTCTGACTGTTTTTCTTCCTGTTCTTAAAGCAAATGGTTCAGCATCACCTGCAGAGTTGGTTTGGAGGAAGTATATTCTTTGAGGCTTCCATTGTCTGGGAAGTTCCTTCTTTGGCCTTCCATTTTAATTGAGAGCCTTATTGAATAAAATAGTGTTGGATGCAGGCCCCTGGTTCTCATTACTTGGAATATTTCTTGCCATTCCCTTCTGGTTTGGAGCATTTCCTGTAAGAAGTCAGCTGCTAGTCTTATGGGGCCCCCTTGTGTGTTAGTTCCTCTTTTTTCCCTTGCTGTGTCTAAGATTCTCTCTTTATCTTGGAATTTTGCCATTTTAAATATGATGTGTCTTGAAGTGGGTTTCTTTGAGTTCCTCTTGATTGGGACTCCCTGTGTTTTCTGGATTTGTGTGATGTTTTCTCTCGTTACTTTTTCAAACAGGTTTTGAATCCCTTGCTCTTCTTCTTCTCCTTCTGGTATCCCTATTATATGGATGTTATTATGTTTCATGTTGTCCTGCACTTCCCTTAACCCTTCTTTATTATTTCTGAGCCTCTATTCCTTTTCTTGCTTATCTGGGTGTTTTTTCTACCCTGATATCTTTCTCTGCTTCATCAAGCCTGCTTTTGATTCCTTCTGCTGTATTCTGCAGTTCAGAAATTGTATTCTTCATTTCCTCTTGGCTCTTGTTAATAGTTTCTATTTCCTTTTTCATGTTGATGTAGTTTGCAGTGAGTTCATTGTAGTTCCCCTTTACTTTTCAGTAATTCTCTGTGAGCTCATTGAGCTTTCTTATTACCATTGCTTTGAACTCAATATCTGATCGTTGGGTTGCCTCTATTTTATTTAGCATTCTTTCTGAGGCTTCCTGCTTTCCTTTCATTTCGGGGTTGTTTCTTTTCTTCCAATCATTTGTGAGACTCTTCTTTTTAACTTCTTCTTCTTAAATTGATCTGTTCTGACTCCCTGGATTTATGGTCTGAATTTCTATGGTAGGAGATCTGTGAGATTCAGTGGTACAGTTTCCTTGATCTCCTGAGCTTGTTGGTCTCGGGCTGTCGTTTATGTTGGCTCTGTATGTCTTTGGGTTTTGATTGTTGTTGGGTTTTTCTTTAGTGGGTCCTTCCCTCCAGCTAGTTAACTGATGGTCAGTCTGTCCTCCACCTCTTGTATTCTGTTGTGCAGGTATGAGCAGGTTGTGTTGAAGTTCGTTCTTCCATGTGTACAATGTTTTGTGGGGTTTTTGTTGCTTTTGTTCAGTTGTTTGTTCTGAGTAATTTCTCCACTATTTAGTTATATTTCCAGATAGGTCCTGGGTTGAGTTAGTGTGGCTTCCACTTTCTCCTTCACCTTCTTCTGTAGTTATCTGTTGGTGGTTCCTTTGTTTTTGTGTTTCCTCTTCTAGCAGGTATTCAGGTGTTCACAGCTTCCACCTACTCTTTTTTGTGATTGGTTGAATGGGGAAGATGATTTCCAAACTTAAGCTGAGAACATCTCATCCCATCTCAATTCATAAATCTGAATCTACCTCTACCAATAATGGAGTTGACTCTTCCCACAAAGGATAAATGATGTCAAACAGGATATCTCAAAACTAGTTTGAAAATTGCTGGACACAAGCTGACTCTGTGGGAAATTTAAAATTCTGCTTATTACTATGTCTGACCTAAATTTATAGAATTCTACATCCATCTGTTTTTTTCCATTTCCCAGTCAAAGTTCTCTTCATCTTATGGCAGCTAGAGTAAGGAGAGAGAGTGAAAGGAGAATGAAGAAACCTCTGCTTTCCTCTCTTGAAGAAAATAATTTCAGAGATGTAGTTATTACCAAGGAAACACAATTAAGTTATTCCAGACTTACATCTAGAAGAAGAGTACATGTGCACATTTTAGAAACAGTTTCAACTGGGATTTATAAAGTGAGTTTTCTGCTGCTATTTCAAATAAAAAATTTATAATACTCCCTCGTAAGTTTCTGGTTTATCAATGGTTCACTTGTGTTACAATAAAAATTGTCTTTATTAATGAGAGTCTGTTCTACTTTATGATTAGCTTTGGTTGTAATGCAGGGCAGTTCAGCTAATATTATGAAAGCTGGATACATAGCCTTAAGGAATTTGTAATTTAAAGGAAAATAGGTACATACACAAGTAATTTCCTAAGTCATAAATAATTGATCTTTATAATTATCTACAATTATTGAGAAACTCCTGTGCTTCAGACACCGTGCACAGCACAGTGGATATAAGATAAACAAGTTGCCATCCTTCTTTCATACCTGAGATCTCTACCTCTCTCTACTTCTGTCACTCACCAGGTAATTTGATGTTCTACCCATAAACATGTAGGCAGTGAGATGACAGATTCCTTGGGCATGCAACATGCTTGCAACTTCTTGGTCACTCATTCTCTCACCCATGTATGTCATTTCTCACCAACTGCTTCTTAAATTAAGCTCTTACTAGAGTCTCAGGATCTGTTTCCTGTCTGGAGGTTAATTTACTGAAAATCTCATGAACACTTGGACAACTAATTGGCTGTGATCTCTTGAAACAGATCAAAACCTTTTGCTTGATCTGATCTTCCTTTAATTTTAAAATAATTTTCTCCTCTTTAAACTGTATGTATTGCTAACTTTTACTTATCACAATTGATGTATGAAGTAGATAGCAACATTTAAACACTGTAATTAGTGATAAATTAAAGAACATAGTTTTGACTAAATTAAATAAGATCATTTAAGTGGGGTAAATTAAACAAGGGTTGAGCATTAGTTAAAAATGAGCCTAGCATCAGATGGGAAAAGCTGATAGAGTTTATCACAGTGTACTATGACTGAGTCTGTTCTCTTAGACAATGATATTTTATTTTTACCATGAGTGATTCCACTGATACAACTCTAATGCAACTGTTTCATATGTTGATTTTTCTAATTGCAACTCTATTAACTTGGATACAAGGGAAAATGTATTTAGTTATTATGCTGACAGTAAAATACCAAAAGAAAATATGTTTGATTTAATGATGAATTCCTATGGATGAGAATGGAAAAAAAATACTTTCATGTTCTTTCTTGACCTTAGCTTACTGAGGGAAAGACATAATATGTATTTATTTCTGGAATATTTGTTTATTAATGGAGGTGGGTATGTGGAGTGGACCCAAAGGACTACAGATACATCTTTCTTAAATTTGTAAAATTTTGATTTGTCTCCACATCATTTCCCTAGTAAAAAAATGACTTGTGGTCCCCCAGTATTTAGGATACAGCATAAACTTTTTGGTTTACAGTTGAAACTCATTTTCCACACTTGTCTTCCAGGGCTTAACATAAGAGTATGCCTTTCTTTTCATTATCTAAAAGTTATAGTGTAGTGTTTGAACTCTCTTCAGTTTAATTCATGCCAAATAAGATTAGTTAATATGCATTAGTTAATATGCATTAGTTAATGCATAACAGCACAAAACACAATTCCTAAATACAAACTCTTCTCATTATGTCTTGAATACTTTTTACTTTCATGATGATAAAATGTGTTGTTTTGAAAGATATTTCATAGATCCTTGAATAAAATATGATGAAACAACAAAAACAAACAGTATGCCTTTCTGGATACAGCAGCCAATTTACATATTCCTTTCATTTATGGATGTTCTATGTCTTTCCCTCCTCTGTGCTAAATACCCAATCTGATCATGCCCCTGAGGCCAGGTGAGTTGGTGGAAGTCTTGCTTGTGTTGATGGAAGTCCTGCTTGGGATTGTTGGAAGAGCTTCTCAAGTCAAGTTGTACTTGGAGGGACATTATCCGGGTTTGTGGATGTGCTACCTGCTCAATGAAGAGATGCCTGAAGGAAACCAAAGTTCCCACCAGGACAGAGCTTTCTTGAATTTGGAGAATAAGGAAATGCATACCATAATAGTGAAATGCATGTAGTAGGTTAGGTATTCAATGAAAATATGTAATTTATTTGACTTTCAAAGATTGGAATAGATATAAACCAGAGATTTCCTGTAAGCAAGAATTCTCAGCCTCAGTGCCATTGATATTTTGGCTGGATAATTCTTTGTTGTAGTGTTGTCCTGCTCATTGTAGGATGCTTTGCAGCATCACTGTCCTCTACCCAAGAGATGCCAGCATTTCCCAATTTTGAGCCTTGACAAGACAAAGTATCTGCAAACATCACTAAGTGTTCCCTGGTGGTAAAACTACCAGAGGCTGGAAACTGCAATTGTGTGCCAATTTTCCTCTAGTTACATGGGCTTATGCAGTTTTAGAATTGTTTCCTTTCTTCAACATTTCCTAACAAACAATGGCATCTTGTTCTCCAACCACTAACTGCAACAGGTCTGATTTGTGCTAACCTTGGAAGTTACAGCCAAGGCATTTCACCCACTGAATGGGATCCAGCTCTTCCCCATTTCTGTTGAAAAAAAAAGGATGTACAAGTTGCATATAAAATCCAATGATTTAAGCTTGCCTTCTCTCTCTCTCTCTCTCTCTCTCTCATTCTCTCTCTCTCTGTCCTAAGTTCCAACAGCCCTTCTTTTGCTTCCTTTTCTGAGCCCATTTCTTGTATGGGTCACTTCTTCCACCTCTGTGACTTTCTAAATAAATTTTTTTCTTATAACAAAGAAAACCCCAACTGATTTGTACTTTTTATGGGTGAGGAAATCTGTATTCATTCATTGTGCAAGTGCCTCTTCTGTGAGGAATGGTGATAAGATCTATGCTTAGTACATATCACAAACTCATTGGGACATAGTGGATAAGATGTATTTTACCTCACTCTCAATGACACTGCCATCCTTATGAACTATACCTTTTGATGACACTTAACTGATGAGAATAAGATATTGTTTTCTAAGATCTCTATAGAATGTACTGCCTTACATAGACTTGATCTCTAGGTTGTAATATCACTACCAGACACACTTTTATTGAGGTTGTCACTAAAACAATGAGCTGTTAAGTTGTTGTTGATCCATGTCCACTTTCCTTCTCATTATTTTTTATGAGACTTCACAATTGATAGATCATTATGTAAATAACTTTCAGCTAAATTTCTCTTTCATATGTTTCACTTGTTTACTGGGGAGAAATATGTCATATGTTTCTTCATAGATTGAATTTTATATTGTTATAATTAAAATATTTATTAAAACATAAAATTCTGATTAGGTCATCATATTTTTAAAGAGTGCACTAAGTGTGGTCTCTAGTTCAGTTTAAACAACCTATATCTTTCATTAGTTAATTGCACCCAGGATGATTTTCTCAAAGAGAGTGTTGGTTTTACTTTTCAAGTAAAATTTGGTTTGGTGCTAAATTACTATAAGCATCTTTCCTTTGTGCAGCTGAAATCTACTTTCTGGAATTATTCTCTGTCTATTCTGTGTTGTCCTCAAATGCATGGTCACACAAAGATGCTTTCTCCTTCACTCCAACTATTCAAGGATAGCTCTTGAAGTCTTCACCCACATATGAGGTCTGTCCAGAAGGTATCCAGCCATGTAATACAAAAAAATAGAGACATTGCTTGAAGAAGATACAAGGTACAAGAAACATTGTCTGTAAGATGCCTCAGTCCCCATCAAAGTAGGCAACCTGGTACCTCACACAGTTCTCCCAATTACCACAAGCTGCCCCATCATATTTTCCTGCATCTTGTCAATGATCTGAAATCTCTTCCCTTTCAAAGGTGATTTTAGTTTGGGGAAAAAACAGAACTTGGAGGGTACCAAATCTGGGCAGTGCAGGGGCTGAGTTACTTTTATGGTAACTCACAATAGCATAAAAGTCCTAGAGGAAAACATCAGCAGGAAAATCTCAGACATTCCATGCAGCACATCCTCACCAATATGCCCCCTAGAGCAAGGGACATAAAGGAAAGAATAAACAAATGAGATCTCATCAAATTAAAAAGCTTCTGCATGGCAAAAGAAAACAGTACTAAAATAAAAAGAGAACCAACCATATGGGAAAACATATTTGCCAATGATACCTCAGATAAGGGTTTAATCTCCAAAATATATAAAGATCTTACATGACTCCACTCTAAGAAGACAAGCAACCCAATTAAAAAATGGGCAAAGGACTTGAACAGACACTTGTCTAAGGAGGGCAAACAGAGGATCCAGAGACACATGAAAAGATGTTCAGTATCACTATCTATCAGAGAGATGCAAATTAAAACCACAATGAGATACCACTTCACACCAGTCAAAATGGCCATGATAAACAAAGCAACAAACAAGTGTTGGAGGGGGTGTGGAGAAAAGGGAACCCTAATGCACTGTTGGTGGGATTGCAGACTGGTACAACCACTATGGAAGACAGTATGGAATTTCCTCAAAAAACTAAAAATGGATCTGCCTTTTTACCTGGCTATTCCACTGCTAAGATTATATCCTAAGAACTCTACAACACCAATCCAAAAGAACCTATGCACACCAATGTTCATAGCAGCACAATTTATAATAGCCAAGTGTTGGAAACAACCTAGGTGCCCATCAGTAAATGAATGGATCAAAAAATGCGGTACATTTATACAATGGAATTCTATGCAACAGAAAGAAAGAAGGAGCTCCTACCCCTTGTGACAGCATGGATGGAACTGGAAAGCATTATGCTAAGCAAAATAAGCCAAGTGGTGAAAGACAAATACCATGTGATCTCACCTTTAATAGGAACCTAAACAACAAAACAAACAAGCAAGCAAAATATGGTCAAAGACACTGAAATAGAGAACAGACTGACAGTGTCTGGAGGGGAGAGGGGAGGGAATTTCAGGGGAATTTCAGGGGGAAAGGGGAAGTGTTTACAGGAGCAAGTATATAGGACACATGGACAAAAACTAGGGAGGGGTGGAAATGGAAGGGTGGTGGGGAGGACTGGGTAGGTAGTAAAAGATAGAAAACTGTACTTGAAAACAATTCAAATAAAATTTTAAAAATAAATAAATAAAATAGAAGAAATGTATGCATGCTTGTAATAATATCCACAAGTCAAGAACATAATTTGGGAATTTTCTTCCAGTCTATTTTGCCTGTCTAATTCTCAGCTATTTAACTGAAATAAAATTTGTTTATTTTCTCCACTGAAAAAACAAACAAACAAACTCTGCACAAGACATGATGCATGAGCATGCGCACTTTGTAACAAAGCTGACAGTCACCAGTTGCCCATATCCACAGTTTCTGAATCATCCAAATAGTTTCCATGGAAGAATCTTCAAGTTTAATGAAAAATTTGATGCAGATTCGATGCTCTACCAGGGGTATCCAACTTACAGCCTGCAGGCCATATGCGGCCCAAGATGGATATGAATGTGTCTCAACACAAAATTGTAAATTTACTTAAAACACTATGAATTTTTTTTTGTTTTCATTAGTATTTGTGTATTTAATGTGTCATCCAAGACAACTCTTCTTCCAGTGTGGCCCAGAGGCACCAAATTTTGAACACCCAAAGTCTACAGTTAGACTTTTTCCATGGTGGGACAGAGGAACATGAGACCCAGGGGGCAGCTTCTATTTCTACTTGAATAAACCTTGCCACATCACAGTCTCCCACACATGGGGCCTTAGAATGCTTTCCTTGTGATCCTGTGAAAAAGCCTGATTTATATCAACAATATCCCCACGGGATTTTGTGCTTTGTTATAACCTTGGCCACATTCTGCCTATATGCTGTTTACAATTGTCCTTCCTCCCCATTCATGCTCTGTGCCCTTACCTTTTAGGAGTGCTTTTGTTTCCTGACTGACATGGATGGATACAGCTGACCTATTCTGGAGACACTAAGTTCCTATGTCCATAGAATGAGAGAAGCAGTACAGAATGAGCATAAGCTATGTGCTGAATAGACTTTGTTAAATAAACTTTTGGGAAAATTTTAGATTTACAGAAAAATTAGAAAGAGAGTGCAGTGATTCCCATCTACCCTGCACCTCTTTTCCCCTATAATTAACATCTTACATCAGCATGCACATTTGTAACTATTAATGAGCCAACATTGATATATTATTAGACAGGTATGGATAAAGAAAAGAGGATACAGCAACAAAAAGGGGGACTTTCAATTCAGACAGCCAGAGGTGGCTTGAACCCAATTCAGCTACTGGTTAGATTAAGAGATTTTATAGAAAAAAATTAACGGCCCTTATAATACAAGGAACAAAGCAGCAGTTCTTGGGTCTGTCTCATCTAGTTTTCAAACATGCTGTTGATTGTCTAAATTTATAGAAACCCAAATCCATTCCATACCATCCAGGTTCTGGTGCTGAGACTTCACCATAGGTCAGTTTTACCATTTACTTCTCTTCTTATGTTGAATACAACATAGCTGTATCTTCATACATCATTGAAATAAGTTAACCCTTACCTTGTTATAAGAACGTCTGTTAGATGAAATTTTGAGCTGAGTGAGGAACGACTTGTTGAAAATAAAAGCTCATAAATGTGTTATGTCTTGCCATGTCAGTACCATAAGCAAGGTGCAAGGTGCCCTGCCACATGGCAGAACTGTGGCCTGTGGGTGAGCAGGAAGTGAGAACAAAGAACTCAAGTGATTATTAGAGATGATTGTCAATACAACAGATTCTGGTGCTCAAAATACTCTGTGTTTATGTGTGAGAAACCACATAGCCTAGTGTCATAAACTCATAAATGAATTACTTTCTGAACAACCAGACTTTTACAAATTTTCATGCTAGCCACATCCAAGAAGTACACAGCAGTCAAGCAATACATTTTTTCTAAAGAAAATCACAGAATTGCGCAAAAAGTATTTTAGATTCAGCTTCTAGGCTATACTTAATGTAGTAAATCAGCCTACACAGTAAGCTGTGATGGTGAACTAAGGATAAATGAGAGAAGCTTTTTTAATACCAAAATTATTTACAATTCCTTAAGATTCTACTCTGTGACAAAATAATGTGGGTACATACATTCATACATGGTTCTTCTTTCAATAGACATGCAATTTGGAATCCATGAAATTGGATGTCATAAACTCATCAAAATGATGAGAGCTAGTTTTCCAAATGAAGAAACATCACAATTCAATTTTAGATGTTAATGTGGAAAGATATGTTAAAGATTTTGGATGTCTACTCTCCACCATGTTCATCTTGCTATAGCTTTCTGAAGTATCACACTTTTACCAGCATTATTAACATCATTTTCTTTATTTGGAATGCCTGGTCCCTCTTATACACTACCCTCATTTCAACCACAACATGCTAAAATCTTCCCTGAATCTCCTGATTGAAATCAGTGTCACTATCATCCCCCTTTGCTTTCATAACATTAAGCTTTATTTTGTATTTATTAAAAAGTAAGACCCATGGAAGAAAGGAAATTTTGTGTATTTTGTTTATGACTCCTTCCTTGAAGCCTAGTGGCTGGTACATGGGAAGTTCTTATCAGATAGTTCTGAATAAATAAATTATAACACTTTCCCCAGTCTTTTGTCTGAGTGTCCATGTTGGTGGAAAAATAATGCTGTGAAGGTCATGCTTATTCACCCTAAATCCTTTTCACATTCTGCACAGTGATTGATGGATAGTAGGTACATTGGTCCCTGTAGCTGCTGTAACAAATGATCACAACTGAGTTACTTAAAACAACTTATTCTTTTGCAGTTCTGTAGGCAAGAAGTTCAAAATCAATATATCAGCAGGGCTATACTCTATCTGGCTCTTGGGGATAATTTGTTCTTTGCCTCTTCTGCTTTTGTTGGCTGTTGGTATTTCTTGATTTCCAGTGCCAGCACTCCAATTTCTGTCCCCATGATCACACTGCTCCTTCCCTTGGAGTCTGTGTTATCTCCCTTTCTCTCTCTCTTGATTATTCACCAAGATAAGCCAGAGTTATCTGCTCATGTGAAGTTCCTTAATTACATCTGAAGAGACCCCTTTTCCAAATAAAGGCACTTGTACGGGTCTCAGAAATTAGTACTTGATGTCTTTGAATGGTTATTTTCAATCTTCTACAGTAGGCATTCAGTAAATATATTGAATTTTATCACACAAGTGTAGTAATAGATGATCTTTTGGTTGATTCCAAATATCTTGCTTTTAATGCTCTTTCCCAGACCACACTATTAGTTCTGTTGCTTGATTGTTAAACTGATTGTAATAATTGCTAGAAAAAATCAAAAGTTCACAGATCATTTTCAAGATAGTCATTCAGATAGAGAGATAAATCTGTTGCATGAAGAGACCAGTATTAATTGTCCCCTGATCGACAAAACAAACACGCAAGAAAAATATAACTGGAGACATTGAAATAAAGAACAAACTGACAGTAGTCATGGGGGTGGGGAGAGAGGGTTAATAGGGGAAAATAGGGGAGGGTCCATCAAAGAACATGTATAAAGGACACATGGACAAAGCCAAAGAGAAGTAGTATAGAGGGTAGGGATGGGTGTGGCAGGGGAGAGTGATGGGGTGAAAATGAAGACAAGTCTACTTGAACAACATTTAAAAAACTAGATTCCTTGAAATCAGGGAAAAAAAGTCATGAAAAGCAGGGACCTACAGCCAATATAGCTGTACTCAGCAAAGCTATCATTTGGAATTGAAGGGCAGATAAAGATATTGCCAGACAAGAAAAAACTAAAGGAGTTTGTCACACCAAACCATTATTATATGAAGTGTTAAAAGGGCTTATTTAAGAAAAAGAAACTATGAAAAACATGAACAAAATTATGAACAATAAAATGGCAATAAATACATACCTATCAACAATTGAATATAAAACCAAACTAAGCAAACAAGAAGAACAGAGATGGAACCAGAGAAATGGAGAGTGTTTTGATTGTTGCCAGATGGTAGGGGAGTGTAGAGGAATGGGTGAAAAGGTGAGTGGATTAAGGAGTACAAATAAGTAGTTACAGAATAGCTATGGGCATGAAAAGTACAGTATAGGAAATGGAGTAGCCAAAATATGCATGACCCATGGACATAAACAATGGTGTGGGAATTGTCTGAGGGAGTGGGGGGTCCTGGTGGAGGAGGAAAAAGAGGGAAAAACCGGGACAATTATAATAGCATAATCAATAAAATACAATTTTAAAGTCTTTCAGGAAAATGGAAAGTGATATCAGATAGAAATATGGATCTACACACAATGGCAAGCCCTATAGAAATGGTAATTCCACAAGTAAATATATATGAATTTTATTTATTATTTGAATATTTTAAAAAGATAATTGTATATTTAAAAATAATACCAATAGTATGGGAGGTTTATAGCATAAGGAAAATATATGACAAAAGCCTAGAGAAAAGAAATGAAAATATAGTTTGTAATTTTCTTATACCACGTTGTAGTTTTCTCAGACAACCATAACAATGACCAGAGACTAGTTGACTTAAACAACAGAAAGTTATATCACACAATTTTGGGGGCTCAGAAATCCATGATCAAGGTTCCACAAAAGTGGATTTCATTCTAAGACCACTTATTTTGGCTTGCAGGTGGGTTTCATCTTTGTGTTCACATAATCTTTTCTCTGCATTTGTTGGGGATGGCACAGGAAAGAGAGAGAAAGAGGGAAGGGAGAACACATAAGCTTTAGTGTCTCTTCTTATAAAAGTACTAATTCCACCTTGAGGGTTCCACCCATGACTCATCTAATCCTAATGACCTCCCAAAGTTTTTGTCTACAAATACAATCATGATGAAGGTTAATACTTCCACATATAAATGTGGAGAGTATTATGTTTGGGAGATGCAAACATTCAGTCTATAACTAAATACTTGTGAAGTTGCATAATATCAATTAATGGTAGACATTTATAGGTTATCTTTATGTTATGAAATCTTTATGGTATAAAAACTAGAGAATAGAAAACAAACACTAGAATAACAAAACATTTATAGAAAATAACATGGAATCATTAAAATTCTCAAAAGTAGAAAAAAAAGAATATAAAAGGAACAAAGAAAAAGTAGGACTAAAAAAATATATGTAACTTGGTAACTTCTCTTTAAAATTAGCAACTCTGACTATAAAAGACATTTAACAGAATTAAAAGTCAAGCTAAGACTGGGAGAAAATATTTGCAGTGCTATATTTGAGAAAGACCTGTATTCAGGATATTTAACAACTCTTAAAATGCAATAATTAGCAAAAATATGAATATAATAAATAAAAGGCAGCTGACAAAAGGAGATAAATCAGTAACAAAAAGCACATAAAAAGATGCTCTCAATCTTTAGTCATTAGAAAAATTTAAATTAAAACCAAAGTGATTTTCAACTCCATATCCACTAAAAGAGTTAATATTAATTTTTGTTCGTTGGGAGCTTTTTAATTACATATTCATTTTCACTAGGTGTAATCTGTTTATTACATTCTCTGATTCTTCCTGATTTAGATTTGGAAGATTGTATGTTTCTAGAAATTCACCCATTTCTTTCATGTTGTCCAATTTGTTGGCATATAGTTATTCATATTTCTTACAATCCTTTGTATTTGTTGGTATCAGTTGTTATTTTTCCTCTTTCATTTCTGATTTTTTTGTTTGGGTCCTTTTTTTTTCTTGATGAGTTTGGTTAAATGTTTGTCAATCTTGTTTATCTTTTCAAAGAGCCAGTTCTTGGATTCATTGACCTTTTGTATCATTTTTTTACTCAATTTCATTTATTTCTGTTCTGATCTTTATTATTTCCTTCCTTCTACTCATTTTGGGTCTTGTTGGTTGTTCTTTTTCAAGTTCCTTTGTGAGGGAGCTTTGCCTGCAGAGCCCCCCACCCACCATGGATGAGAATAAGTCTACCAAAACATGATCTTCTAGGGGAGGAAAGGTGACCAATCTCTCAAAGGAGAAAGACCAGGAGCCAGTTCCTCAACGGGCTTTTATTGGGTTTAATTTGCATAGGAATACAGAACATAAATGTAAAGCTCATCAAGCATTGTCAGGCAGTAATGATCAAACAATAGATAACATTCAAAGAACTCTGAGGGCTTATTTTGAGTCAGGGTCAGATAGCTAAAAGGCCATAAAACTTTGGGGAAACAAACTTATTTCATGCTTGGACCCTTATCATTTAAATTGAGGGTATTGCCAAAGTGAGTTTCATAGGATTTTATGCATTCTTTCTTAGGCCTGATTGCCCTGGAGAACCCGTCCTTTCCAGCATAGGACTGCACAGCCCTCTGTCATTGTTTCAGGCTTAAGTCAGGTAAGGGAAGTAAGGCAGCCAAGAGATTAGGAGCCTTTTTGCAAACAGAATGAGGACTCAGGCTATGTCAAAGATGAGGGGCTAGGGTCCATCACCCCCTTTCTCTATAGCCCCCAAGTCCTTCCCTGAGGGCTGCTTCATGACCGTGCCTATCTTAGGTTGTCCCTCCTTAGAGGAACATTACCCATCATTGGCTAACCAGTCATCTGCTCAGGGCTAAGCAGGGTGAAGTAGAAGGGGGCAGAGGCAGCACCCTACAAGGAAGATAAGCTTTGTCTCCTTAGTGGCTTAGGGTCCCAAGGTTTCTCACTCAGTCTTAGCCATGGGGGGTTACAGCTTCTGAAACCAGGCAGGGTGGTTCCCAACATTCCTTTAAATGTGAAGTTAGGTTATTTATTTGAGCTTTTTCTTGTTTTTGTTTTTTGAGATATGCTTGTAATGCTTTGAATTTCCCTCTTAAGATTGCTTTCCTTGAGTCCCACAGATCTTGAATTATTGTGTCTCATTTTTGTTTGTTTCAAGGTATTTTTTATTTCTTCCTTGATCTTATTTTTGACCCATTCATTGTTTAATGACATGTTATTTAACACCTGTGTCTTTGTGCATTTTTCAATGTTCTTCTTGTGTTGATTTCTAGTTTCATACCATTGGGGTTAGAGAAGATGCTTGATATAATTTCAACCTTCTTAAATTTATTGAGACTTGTTCTGTGTCCTTACATATGGCCTATTCTAGAAAACGTCCCATGTGCACTGGAAAACTATGTATATTCTGCTGCTTTGGAGTGAAATGCTCTGAAAATATCAATTATATCTTTTTGATCAAGTGTGCCATTAAAGGCTGCTGTCTCCTTGTTGATTTTCTGCCTGGAATATCAATCCATTGAAGTCAATGGGGTGTTAAAATCCCTGACACTGACTATATTTCTGTCAATCTGTCCCTTTACATCCTTCAAGATTTGCTTCATATATTTCAGTGCTTCTATATTGGGTGCATAAATGTTTACTAGGATTATATCCTCTTGTTGGATTGTTTCCTTTATCATATGTAGTGTCCTTCTTTGTCTTTTACTATAGCTTTGGTTTTAAAGTCTATTTTGTCAGACATAAGTACTGTAACCCTAGCTTTTTTTCCCTTTCCATTTGCATGAAATGTCTTTTTATATCCCTTTTATTTTATTCTGTATGTATCTTTCCATCTGAATTGGGTCTTTTTGAGACATTATATTCATAGTTCTTGTTTTCTTATCCATTTAGTTACCCTATGTCTCTTGGTTGGACATGTAATTCATTTACATTTAAGGTGACTATCGATAGATACATATTTAGTGCCGTTTTATTTTTAGACTATTTTTTCTGTTTTTTTTTTCTTTCTCCTTTTCTTCTTAAAGCAAGCTCTTTAACATTTGTTGCAGTACTGTTTTGGTATTAACAAACTCCCTTAGCTTTTTGTTATGTGGAAAGCTCCTTACTTTTCCTTTGACTTTGAATGATAGCCTTGCTGTGTAAAGTAGCTTTGGTTGTAGATCCAGTTTTTCAAAACCTTGAATATTCCATGCCACTTTCTTCTGGCCTGAAATGTTTCTGTGGAGAGATCAGATGATAGTATAATTAGTGTCCCTTTTATTCTCTTGCAGCTTTTAGGATTCTCTCCTTGTCTTTAAGTCTTGTCATTTTAATTATGATATGTCTTGGTGAAGGTCTCTTTGGGTCCAACCATTGGAACTCTCCAGCTTCCTGGACTGTGTTTTTTTCCTTCACCATATTAGGGAAGTTTTTGGTCATCATTTCTTCAAACATTTCTCAATGACTTGCTCACTCTCTTCTTCTGGTAATCCCATGATGTGGATGTTGTCACACTTCATATTGTCTAAAAGGTTCTCCTCATTTTTAAAAAATTATTTTGTCTTTTTAATAATTTTTATTAATGTTTGAATGCAGTTGTCTTCATTTTCCCACCACCGTTTTCCCTTTAAATTCTTTTTTCTTTTTGCTGCTGTACCTATGCGTTTTTTTCCTGCCTTGTCTCCTAAATCACTGATTAGATCTTCTGCTTCATTTAACCTACCATTTACTCCTTCCAGTGTCTTATTTACCTCAGATATTGCATTCTTTATTTCTGACTGGTCCTTTATTATGGTTTCTATGTCTTTTTTCATGCTGTTGAGTATTGTCATGATCATTACTCTAAACTCTCTATCTGATAAATTTCTTCCCTCCATTTCATCCAGTTCTTCTGGAATAGTCTCTTGTGATTTCATTTGGGGTCTGTCTCTTTGTCTTCCCATTTTGGGTGATTCTTTGTTTTTTCCACCTTAGTTGTTAAACTAATTAATGATATAGCCTCAATCTGTAATCAGCAGCCTGCCTTAAGCTCTGCAGTGGGTCAGAGTAATTACTGTGGGCAGGGCTATTGTTTCCCCTCATGGTGATGTCACTTGGAGAGGAACACTCTGCCTGAGAAAGATGGCTTCTGCAGTATGGGGAATGATTCAGCACAGGGATCCTGGTGGCTATTCCTTCAGTTCTCTCCCCAGAGCCAGCAGCTCCAGACTCTTCTCAAGCTTCTCTACTTCACTTTTCCCTCCCTGTGCTGGAACCCAGGATAAGAGGCTGCAAATGAAATTTTGTTCATTGGTCCTTAAAGAGTCTCACTGTGTCTCCAGCCATCTCTCCCTGACACACCAGAAACCTTGCTGTTTTTCACAGCTGGGTGTTATTTGGGTTCCTTTTCAACTCTGGTGTTGAAGGCTGGGGAGCCCAGCTTGGGGTTTAGACCCCACACTTCTCAGGGGGATCCCTACAGCTGCTGAAATATCCTTCCGGGACTATAGCTGCTGCCTGTGGGAGCCGAGCCACCCTTCTTGCACCTCCTCCACACTCCCTACAGTGTTGTTGCTGTGAAGTGGTTTGTTCTGTCTGGCCTTCCTTATAAGGCTTCTCTCCAGCTAGTGTTCAGTTGGTTTGATTTCTCTACAATTTAGTTATAATTCCAGGTTTGTCCTGGAAGGAGGTTAGTGTAGCTTTATTTCCCCCACCACTATCATTGATCTCACTTTCTTCTTCCTTTGTTGAATTAAATTTTAAAGGAAACATTTTTCAAATAACTTTTTTTCACAGTCTTATACAAGAAAACAACATAGTGTTGGTTAGTGCTGAAGGCAGAATGCCAGGGATGGCATCAAAGGTTAATGAGGAACCTGCCAAAGTTTCACTTAGTTTAAAATATATCCAATCTAGAAGAGAGATAGATGCTTCAAAAAAAATAGAGCTTGATTTGTTTCTGTGAAAATAATAAACTTTATTAAAATGTATATTTACCTGAATATCTTGGACAACTTCTTTCTAAAGGATTCTATGTGATGGTAATTAGTGGGTAGATTTTCTGACCAAGTCTCTGAATTCAAGAACCAACTGCTAAAACCAAATATCTGCTATTTCTAAATGGCAAAACAACAATAACAGCAAACCTCTCATTTCAAGTATTCAATTGTAAAACTCTGTCTTGGTTAGGTGACTAGAGGTTTTCATTTTATTTTATTTTTTAAATGAATCCTGCTTGATTTGCATATCTCTAGTAACAGCTTTCATAAGCCAGTTGTAGATATTTATAAATAAAAACACAATGTAATTTTTAACTTCAGGCTTTATAAGCTGAAATATATCATTTTATTGCCAGACCATCAATGAGTGGACAGGTCAGAGTCTCAGGACTCTTGACATTGTGGGCTGGATAATTCACTGTTGTCAGGGACTGCCTTGTGCATTGCAGGCTGTTCAGCATCATCCCAGGCCACAACCATCTAGATGCCAGCAGCAGCCACCAGGCCCCACTTAGGACAACAAAAAAATGCCTCCAAACATTGCCAAATGTCCTCAGAAAAAAATCACCCCAGGTTGAAAACCATCACTTTGATGTTATTTTTGAGAAACTGACCAAGAGTGAACCTCTCAATTTATAAAAAAAATAAGTATTAAAGAGTATTGAGAAAGAACTTCTACATTATACTATTCAATAACAATAACTATTTCACTGCTATCCATAAAATATTTACCAAGGACCCTGTGTGAAAGAGTATAAGAAATGTTTTAAAGTATTGGATGCTCACCTGACCTGGTCTATATACCTCCATGAGATGACAGTAAAATAAATATCATAAATATGTATGTCTGAAGCAAGGAAGAGAGTAATAAGTGTGTTCCAGGTAGGATAGGCAAGACTTGGGTACAGAGGCTATGGAGGAGGCCAAGTCTTCATAGAGCTCTCTGGCCTACCTTGTCCCCACTCACCCATCATCCTGTATCATTATCCTCCACTCTCACTAATCTAGTCACATTCCTTGCCAGTTATTTAACCTTGTCTCTTCTGGCCTCTGTCTCCTTAGCAGCTTGACATAGGACCCCAAGCATTCACGGACTTAAGTACATTCTCCTTATCACATAATCACCTGATCTCAGGTTAGATATTTTTCTCACATAGGCTATTTTTAATATACTTCAGTCAGCTCAAAGCAGCACGATAACTTTATGGCTTGATCACTTTAAAAATTACTATGATTATAAAAATGATTAAATTTCACTGAGAATAGTTTGTTTGGATATATGTTGACCAGAGGAAATCAATTTTTAGTGACAAATGACATAAACTTTTTACTTAAATATAAACCTTCCAATCATTCAAAAAAAAAGTTTATATAAGTAATGAACTCAATATAAGACATTGGCTGCCCCCTCATATTAACACTTCCTGACCTTTGCATCACATAAAATTTTCATCTCATGTAAAAACTGCCAACTTATTGCACCTAATAGTAGCCCCCATTTAATAGCCCCTGGGATGTAAAAGTCTGCTATTCCAGGACCGGAAGGTCCTTAGGGTCCTGAGACACTCATAGGACCCACAATACAGAAAGCAATCAACATATTTTTCCACTGTGTTGTCACTTGGCCGAAAAACAAGTGTCTCAGCTCATGTGTGAAGCCCAAGGGCAGGAAGATGCCCCAGAGCTGGGGTGAGAGGAGGTGATCCCACTGAACAGAGCAAAGGGAATCACAGCCAAGAAGATTTTGTAACCCACAATTAGAGCATAGACTTTCTCCATGAATTCTCTATATACCTTTCTAATGCATGTCTCATTACCCTAGAGCTGACAACACAACATGGACACCACGTAGTGTTTGTGTGGAGTGCAGTATAGTTAGGCATTTGTTTGCACTGGGGTAATGCTTTCTTCTCTGGCTAAGCTCTGCTAGCTCTTCAAGCAACAGTAGTCTTCTTTTTTAGTTTTGTATTATTTTTTTTTTCCTGTAAGGTGAAAATGGATGTGATACTCTCTGTTTTTCCTCCTCATGCTCCTGTACCTTCCTGTCTCTGTGTGCCAACTAGATGATTTCTTATGTGTTTTGAGAATAAAACCAAGTTTCCACAATGACAGGGACCTGGTTATTGGTTGTTTTTTTTTCCAGTGTTTAGCTTTGCTCAGGATCCAGATGTGCAATGGAAATATTTTCTTGCTGGCCCAAGTCCAGATGTATTGTTCTACCAGTGAGTACTTGATTTCAAAAACATACTTTCATATTTTTCCTAAAGCTAATAAAAGTATGGGTAGACTTATGTTGCATGTTTATTGTTTCCCTTTATTTCCCTTTATTGTAGTATCAGGTCCTTGATACTACAATAAAGAAAGATTTCAAATATAGGAAAGACAGTCATTTCTCTCTATTGCTAGAGAGAGAAAGAAGCTTCTTTGCCTGCCACTGATTATGGAGTGGACTTAGGGATGAGCAATGCATGAAATCTGCACCAGAACCCTCTGTAACTGATCCAAATATCTTTCTCCTTCTGTCTCACTGCAGGTTACAGAGAAGTCTTCAGAGACAAGAACTACTGATCAGCATGAGGTTATTTAATGAGAGGGTCTGTTTCCTACACTTTGGCAGCACTGAGCAATGGCTTTATTTTACACTCTGTTATAAGAAATGTATTTGTGTGGGAATGGGGGGGCAGCAAGGCTCTCTGTTTCTGGCTAAATAAAAGAAATACTTTGTATGGATATGTTGCATATGTTTTTTAATTAAAAGATGATACCCTGCTCTTGTGAGCAAAGCTGTAATCAAAGGAAAATAGTATGAGAATACTTGTTTTTTGGCATAATTGGAATATAGAATTAGTTTTTATTTTATCTTAGTTTGCTACTTTTTTAAAAAAGGCAAGAGAGTGGAGAGTAAACTTGCGGGCCCGAGACATGTAGGATGTGACCATTAATGCAGAGACACATAATAGCTCTTAATAAATGAGACTGAAAGCTCTAACATATTATGGCCTCATCTTTGTATATCTAATAGATGGAATTGGGTTGACTGTCCTGTATATTAATGTTTCTTGCATATCACAATATATTCATAATATATTAGGCCATCATCCAATATCTGCAGCAGCATGGTGACAGCTACATCATTCTTAGAATAATCTATAAATGGACCCTAAGTCATTACTATTTTAATATTAATCTCAGTGAGATTAATCTCTGTATCTATGTGTTTATAGAATTCTATAATAAATTCCTAAAAATAAAATATATTTTTATTGGGTTAAGTTATTGGTATTTTTTAAGGCTTTGTCCTGTATCAAAAAAATTTACTCCAGAAAAAAAAAATCTCAATCATAGCTTCCAAAATTAGATTATGAATGTGTTCATTCTTTACATGTTTCCATCATGAAAAATTAAAGTTATTTTTAATAAGCTTTAAATATGGTAAGTAAAAATTCATATTGTACTCTTTAAAGTTGCATTTTTTTAAGTTGTATTTTTTAATTTAACATAAAGTTGATCATCTTTTTACATAGCTTATCTTTTTTTTATTATTTTGTGAATTTCTGTTCTTCTGTATTTTTTTCTCCTGGGGCATATGTCTTCTGTTATTTACTTTTTAAATAGTAAATATATTAATTGTCTAATACATATACACCTAAAATTTCTTCACTTTGCCATTTTCTTCTGAACTTGATTATGATGTTTTAACATGTAAAAATTTATATTTTTGTTATTGCCTCTCTTCATTGTTTTACCTTTTATTGCCTTCAATATCAAGTCTTTTACATTTGAAGTTAAATAAACAGATACATAGGCTTATTCTATTACTTATAGTTTAGAATATCTATGCATATATTTATTTAATATCTAATTTGTATTAGCTTATAGTCATAATAGGGTTGATATACCATATCATGATAGGGTTGATAATTTGATATATTTATATATATACCATTTCTTGAAAGGTCATTTCCATCCTAATTGATTTGAAATGCAGTATTTATTATACAGAATAAAATTTTAAGTACATTTGAGTCTATTTCTATACATTTACTTCAGTTTTATGAATGCCTTTTTTGGTATTGTTACCACATTTTTATTTATTGAAGCTTATTATTTAGTAGAATTTCTGTATTTAGTAAGGGAGGGCATCCTCCCTTTTGTATAAATAATTTTATTTTTTCCAGGTGGATTTAATATTCTTTATGGATAAACAAAATTTCAAATTAAAATATGAAATTAATATTTCAATTAAAGTAAATACTTTGATTAAAATTTCTGAAGTTTTACACATGGATAGATCTGATTCGAACATTTTTTTAGTTTATTATGTTTTTTAAATATTTTAAATTATGTTTTTCTAATTGGTTTTATTTACATAAACTCAAATACATATAAATGCTTCTGGTATAAAGTCCTTCTATATTTTTAGTTTTTATTATAGTATAATTTTACAAGCTATGATATTTCTACATTGAATGGAACACACAGTAGTTTCAATCATTTAGTTTTTTTTGGTTTGAGTATTCCAACCATAAACTCACCATCTGCAGAAATAATTGTTTTTGTTTTTTCATATTTAGTTTTTAATGCTTAATAATGTATTTTATAATAAAATTTCATCAGTTTCTAGAAAATTTGTGATGTTAAATGTCTATGTTGAGGATATATTTATCAATCTTTTTCCTAAACCTAAAGAGATACTTCTATGGAAATACTTCTATCCCTTTTCTCTGTCCCCACACACTTTACGGGTTGGCTTCAACCCTGTTGATAGCAGTGACTCACTATGTCCCAGAGTCTTACTGAGTCTGAGGCAAAGGGAGACTGTGTCAAGTAGTGTAATGGAAGTTGACAGTGCTACGCTTCTTCAAGGCCAGAGGTCTCTAACTATTACTCCTACCATGAGGGCAAGCTCTAGACATTCATGAATAAGATGACACTAATAAGATTCTAAGTGTGAGGTACTGAACAATTTTTACACATTAGTGAAATGCATCTTCTGACATGAATGATTCCTGATCACAAATGCATAACTGCATTTTATGCATGATTTTCAATCTGTAAAATGATGATTCTTTTTCTTTTTGGACCTAATAAGTTGATTATTTGATAGATACCTTCTGTTATAAATCTTTGCTTTGCTAAATTGAGCCATTTTGGTTTCAGGTTTTAACAAATTTTAATTTAGATATTTATAAATCTATATTCAAAAGTAAAACTGAGCCCTGGCTGGCGTAGCTCAGTGGATTGAGCTCGGGCTGTGAACCAAAGTGTTGCAGGTTCGATTCCCAGTCAGGGTACATGCCTGGGTTGCAGGCCATAACCCCCAGTAATCACACATTGATGTTTCTCTCTCTCTCTATCTCCCTCCCTTCCCTCTCTAAAAAAATAAAAATAAAAATAAAATAAAATCTTTAAAAAAAGTAAAACTGGTTAATAACTTGGTTGGTGATGTGTTTGACTCACACCTTGGTAATTATCACTGCCCGAAGATGGGTCTTAGAGCTCAAAGATACTCTGCACCATATTAGATGGCCTGGGTTTTAGTTTCAAAGCAATGACTTGCTATGAGAATGACCTGTATCAGTGGTGAAAGAGAGGTGTTTAATTCAGAATTATTTATGTGTACATATGTAACAGGGTGCAGACAAGAGAGGGGCCCAAAATAGGGATTTGAAATGGGGTCCAGAACTCAAGGTATTCAGGAAATATTAGGATGTCCGCACCCCTTCCCCTTCAGGTGTGAGTTGGGGGAAGGGACAAATGGAGCAGGGCCATTGAGAGCTGTTTTGCATAGCAACAGCTTTGTAGCTAATCTCTGGTGTGGCCATTCAACATATCTATAACCTTTAACTGGTTACATAGATATGTTAAATAGCTGTGGCCATGCTCTGAGCCAGGGGAATGGAAGTAACTTCCCCACCAAGACATAACTGAGGGGCAGGTCCCCCGAGTTACAGTGCCTGCATGGGAGCTTGGAGAAGATTGGCTCTATGACATGGGGCCATGCCTGTTCAGACTCACAGTGGCAGCCCAGTGAAGCTGGAAGAATATGAGAGAGCTGGCAAGATGTAAATTGATTATGATGTTTTAACATGTAAAAATTTATATTTTTGTTATTGCCTCTCTTCATTGTTTTACCTTTTATTGCCTTCAATATCAAGTCTTTTACATTTGAAGTTAAATAAACAGATACATAGGCTTATTCTATTACTTATAGTTTTAGCATATCTATGCATATATCTATTTAATCTCTAATTTGTACTGTCTTATAGTCATGTAGGAGGAGTTAGAAATGGGGCTGCAGAGGAAGATTGGCATGAGGATTTAAACCCAGACGTGGCAGCCACTGGGGAGAGAACCACTTGGTCTTTAGCAGAGTAGCGACTCCCACAGCCCTGGGAGAGAGAACCACGCAGCTTTGGGCAGAGTGGAGACTCCCACAGCCATTGTGCAGGGAGGACCACATGGCTGGGGCAGTGGAGAGAGAACCACTTGGTCTTTAGCAGAGCAGCAACTCCCGGGGCCCTGGGAGAGAGAACCATGTGACTTTGACAGAGCGGCGACCCCCAGAACTTTAGAAGGGGGAACCACCACCCTGCTTTAGCAGAGATCCCGGTGACACAGCTGATTGTGCCGGGAACTGAGGGAGGCCTACCAGCTGAGACAGATTACTGGGAAGAACCGGGAGCTGCCTGAGCCATGGACTTCTATTTCTTTTCCTGAGATACGGTACCCCAGACTGGGCAAAGGGAGAAGTAAGGACTGTGTGTGTGTTTGTGGGTGTTTTAAGGGACTTTGGGATTTTGATGAAGACATTAGGTCACTACTTAAAGTCTGCATAGCATTAAATAAACATTTCCTTTCCTTTTCATGAATCTCTGGCACTGAGAGACATCTTTCCTCTGGTGGCAGACATAACAAACTTGGGGGGTTCCTTTCGGACAATAGTATATCATCCCAGGCCCCTCCTTGTTGTTCTGTAACACATATACTATAGATACAAACTGATGAAAAGAAGCTTTGTGCAGAAAGCAATTGTTTAATCATTTCAATGGTTATTCAAGTGAGTGACAGTGTAACAGGGTGCAGCCAGGGGGCCCCCCCAAAGAGAGATTTGTAATGGGGTCCAGAACTCAGGGTGTCCAGGAAATATTGAAAATATAGGATGTCCTCACCCCAAGTGTGAGCTGGGGAATGGGACAAAGGGAGCAGAGCCATTGAGAGTTGTTCTACATAGCAACAGTTGTGCAAATAACCTCAGGCTTGGTCATTCAACATATCTGTAACTTTTAACTGGTTTCATAGATATGTTAAATAGCTGTGGCCTTGCTTTGAGCCAGGGAGATGGGAGTGACTTCAACCCATGACGCAACTGGGAGGCAACTCCCTCTGGTTACAGCGCCTGCATGAGAAATTGGAGATGATTGGCTCCATGCCATGGGCCATGCCTTCCTGGACTTACTATGGCAGCCCAGAAAAGCTGGAAAAAATATAGGAATGCTGGCAGGTGTAGCTGATTGTGGAAGGAGTTGGAAATTGGGATGCAGAGGAAGATTGGTGCTGGGATTTAAACCCAGGTGTTGCAGCCATGAAAGGGGGACCCATGTGGCTTTGGCAAAAGAGCAGGACCACGCGGCTTTGGGGCTCCCTTTGCCACAAAGCTTAGGAAACTGAAAAACAAGATGTAGCAAGGATGCAGAGCTCTCTCTTAGCAGTTTGGAAAAATTCAGGAGAGATGTTGCAGGAAGGAAAGGAGTGAAAGGACTCTTACTGGTGGGCCAGGAGAAGGTACCATGTGGGTTTGGATTAAGAACTGGAGATCCTGGCAACACAGCTGATGGTGCCGGGAACTAAAGGTGGCCTGCCAGCTGAGCACAAATTACTGGAAAGAATTGGGGGCTACCTGAGCCATGGACTTCTATTTCTTTTCCTGAGATATAGTACCCTGGACTGGGCAAAGAGGTGAAGGACTGTGTGTGTTTGTGGATGTTTTAAGGGACTTTGGGATTTTAATGAAGATGTTAAGTCACTACTCTTAAGTCTGTATAACTTTTGAATAAATAATTCCTTTCCTTTTCACCATTCTCTGACATTGGGAGTTATAATTCCCCAACAGTGGACAAGGCGAACCTATTACAGGTGGACCCCGGGAGAAGGGGTGTCCATTCAGTAATAGTATTTTGTCCCCCACAATGGGTCCATTCTGTAACAATAGGCTCATTTAAATAAACAAATAATAATCAAAATTATTTTATTCTTTAAATGTCTTTGTCTTGTTTTGTTAGTTTGGTCTTTGTATTAGTCAGGGTTCTTCAGTGAAACAGAACCAATAGTATTCATTCAGATATACAGAAAGAGATTTTTTATGAGGGACTGTCTCAGTAGGAGGCTAAGAAATCCCATGATGTTTAGTTTTCAAGCTGTATACCCAGGGAAACCAACAGTGTAGTTCCATTACAATGTAAAATGCTTGAGGAAGCCAGTGGCTTAAGTCCATCTGAAGTCCCCTTAACCAGGAGCCCAGATGTCCACAGTCAGGAAATTGATATCCCAGTGCAAGTAAGAAAGGACATTCTCTTCCTCTGCTTTGTCTGTTTTTGTTCTATAACCTCCCTCATGAATTGGATAATGCCCACCTGCATTGGTGAGGGCAATTTTATTTACTCAATGTACTGATTTAAATACTAACCTCTTCTGAATATTCCCTCACAGACACACTGAGAAATAATGTTTTACTAGCTATCTGTGCATCCATTGACATAGTCAAATGAACACATAAAATTTACTATAACCATCTTTGTATTTAGTGTTCTGGCCCATGTATTTTGCTTTCATCTCTCATTATCTTCTGCTTTTTATCCTCATTCTTACATTGTAGATTGGGAATAAATTACTGATGTACTTTTATAATTTGAATTTTATTCCTTTTGTCCTCATGTAATTTTTTTCTCTGATTTATCCTTTTTTTTAATTTTTCTCTCTTGTAAAATGTTCAGCTCTGCACAAACAGTTATTCAAACTGGCAGCAAGTGAGTGTATGAAAGTGACTGCTGTAAGGATTCACCATGGCTAAAAAGGGATAGCAACATAGTTTATTTTCTCCAGGTAGCCCTACATCAAGGATTATTTTTATTTGTTTTTAATGCTAATTTTGACAAAATAATGTCCAAATCTACAGAAAAATTTTAAAAGACTTTATCTGAAGCAAAATTTTAAAGATATGCCCAGAAGCAAGATGTCAATGGATTAGAAAATGTCCCAAAGAATGGCAGTTTTGTAGCTCACTTTGTACAGTTAGAATCAAAGGAGAAAATGCAAAATTTAAAGGAAATCCATGGGTTGAACTTAAGGAAGTGGGGGAAAGCAAAATGGGAAAATCTCTAGAACATAAAAAGCCAAATGCAAAAAATACATCTTTTATATTGTGGGTACAGGATAGTTAACATTTAGTATTTACAGTACACAAAGACAATATGTAGACAACCATATAATAATGAGGCAGTTCATTGTGCCAAGGTTGTGCCTTCAAGGGGTCTAGAAAGGAAAATTACCCTGACATTTGAAATGTATGGTATTCTAGATGAATAAGAACTATGGGCTCACTTTTTTGCTTTTTATTGATTTTACTAGGGAGACATTGATTAACAAAATTATACCGGTTTCAGGTGCACAATCCTACAACACATCCTCTGCACACTGTATTTTGTGTTCACCCCAAGTCAAGTCTCTGTCCATCATCATTTCTATTCCCTATTCCTTCCTCCAACTCCTCCTACCCAGCCTCCTCACCAAGGAAATCACCACAATGCTTTTCCATCTCCATGAGGGTTTTTTTTTATAGGGAGCCAATCTGCCTGGCAATGGCAAATGTAGCCCAGCCCTATTGGAAAGCCCATTGGCTTGAGGCCTTTAGTCATTTAGGATGGGCTTAGCAAATTAAAACTGATAATGGCCCTGGATACCTTGCCCATTCTACTCAGGTTTTTCTTCAGCATTGGAATATCCAACATAAAACAGGAATACCTTATAATCCAACTGGTCAGGCAGTTGTAGAACAGGTTCATCCTACTTTTAAAAATCTTCTTTAAAAAACAGAAAAGGGGGAGTTATGAATCCTCTCCCCAAAATTTGATTATGTTAGCCATGTTTTCCTATATTTTTCTAAATTGCAATGAATCACTCTGTACTCCAATTGAAAAACATTTTCCCACAAAAGAGTCAAAACCGCCTTACCCTCGGGTTTTATATAGAGATCCTCTAGGAGATGGCACTTAACATGGGGAAGATGGTATGCATGTGTTTCCATTCCTACAGATCCTGTCTAGCTATCAGCAAAAAGAGTAAAGCCTTATCATGAGTGGAATAGACATCAAGCTCTGCTATCTGGAGGCAAGAACCAATCAACTGACAGACCAGATGGCCCAGCTGACACTAAACAACCAGAAGGAAACTTGACACCCATGGTGTCACACACAGGTCTGGGTCCAGCAATGGAGGATGATGGGGCCTGCCCCAATGACAAGGGCCAAGGCTCAAGCACCTCCTGTGGAAGGCAACAACAACCCCCCAATGCCACATAATGTTCTATTTAGGTATGCCTCCACTACATGGGGGGACATCAAGGCTCTTAATATTCAAGTCGAGGAAATTCTTGCTGAAACAAGGGTAGAAGACACCCCAGAAAGCAGGTTTATCACTTACCTAGCAGGGCTGTCAGCCAATTTGGCTAAAACTTTGCTTTTAATTGCCATTATACTTTGCTTAGGGGGACAGGGCCTAGCTAATGAGGTTAATTCCTCTTATATCTATTGGGGCCACATTATTGATCTACCAGTATTTAAGTTACATACCTTTTGGAATGTTGAGCCTCCCTTTTCCACTAATGATACTCAGTGGACTGGAGGAATGTGGATGCCTGCTGATGGCCTCCACAATTACTGGTTAACCAGCACCAAACAATACTGTTTACGTTGCTAAACATTTACCAGTTTGTTTTTTCTGTCCATCTTAACACTTTGAGCTTTCCTCTAAAGGAACAACTTTACACTGCAAACAAAGAGCAATGCAGTAGTTACTATCAGCTTTCCATGGTGGCCACAGTTGGCCTACGTACCCATGAGGGGGGTTACCATACTTCCAATTCCCCTCTGGTTTCTCCTTATACTCTAGACACTAGCCACAGAGATTTAGTCTTTGGTCTTTAGGCAGAGGACTGAATGCCACTGTCACTTTTTCCCCCAAAAGTCCTTTTGTATAGAGAATTGGGGAGATAACTGGAAAATATTAGCTAAGCCTGACACAACAATAGTTCCAGCTCAGCCTCAACAACTATATACTAATATGTGGTGGGAGGGGCCCAGCACCAGGGAACCTATTATCAGAGTTGTTTCTCCCAACCACACTAGTCCATGGTATTATGACTCTTGGAAAATGGGTTTGCCTTTTATTACTAGGAAGCATCCGTATGTAAAAATTGGATGTGACCCTAAAAGTGTTCTGGGATGTTGGTACCAGGCTGACCCTCCAGAACAAGATTGGGTCACAGTTTGTACCTCTCACCCCTATTTTTAGCAACTCCAGGAACAGCCCAGGTATTTTATAATGAATCAGCAAAAATTTATTCTCTGCATGTCCCTACAGGTTCTATATATGCCAGTTGCCCTACCCATCTCAATATTACTCAACTAAACCTCACTATAGTTTATATAGTAGATGACAAACTCAAGTATGGGTGCCAGTTGATGTAACCAGAGAATGGAAGGATCCCAATGGCATAATAGCACTTAACAATGCACTATCCTCCTTAAGAGTCCAACAGTTTGTTGGTACCCTAATTGCATTCATTGTCTCTGCTATAGTTGTTGCAGCTACTGCTGCTGTGGCAACTGCTGCCCTCCTTGACTCAGTTCAAACTGCTCATTCTGTTGATGTTCTCTTAACCAATACTACCTTAGAAATGATCCAAAGGCCCAGATTGATCAAGAGATCCTGACTCGCCTTTCTGCGGTCAAATCAGCACTTGACTGGATTGGTGAGCACCAGCATGCATTAGTGACCTGCCAACAGCTTACCTGTGACCCTGGATTCTCCAGGCTGTGAGTCACCCCTCTCCAATGGAACTCCAGCCAGCACTCCTGGAGCAATATTCAACCATCGCCTAAGAGGGGCTTTTTCTACCAACTTAAAGGGACAATTGATAAATTGCAGCTAGAGCTACATCAGCAGCTGCAGGACATTCAATGCTTGACTAAGCAGGAGGTTTTTCAGACCCTCCATGGTAATCTCAGTGGCTAAACCCAAAAAATTGGTTTGATGGACTTAACCTAAGAATGTGGGTCTTTGGAGCTGCTGGTTATTTACTGATTATAATAGTGTTTTGTGTACTTCGATGCACTTGCAAATTATTTTCCCAGGGTCATGTAAGAGACCAGCAAGTAGCAAGCTTTGTGGGATCTATAGCAGTCCTAACTAAAAACAGGGGGGAAATATAGGAAACCTATCTGTGTGGAATGGCAAATGTAGCTCAGCCCTATGAGAAAGCCCATAGGTGCGTGTCAGCACACAGGATGCCAAACCCACAGGTCAGTTCTCCTGTGGGAGATCAGGCCTGCATTATACCTAGGCTGCTCTGTGACATGCTCTTGCTAAAACTCCCTCACCCTGAGTTGAGGCAGCAAATGCTTATTGCATATCTTTAAAGTATCTTCCTGAAGTCTGTGCTAATTCTCCCAAGGATTAAAGTATAAGCAAACCAATTACTCTTATCATTCCCTTGCATTTGCAACATTTTTTCCTTGTTAATATGTAATAAGTAATCAGTAACACCCTTTCCAATGCTATCTGTAAAAAGTAATTACCTAAAGCAAACCTAAGTATAATGAATGAAAAACTTCTTTGATGTATGCTATTAGAAAGCCAATAAAAGCCTGTCAAGGCAAGGGTCTGGGCACTCTCCCCTTGAGAGAGTAGCTGTGCTGTCTCTTTTCTTCCATAGGACTTGGTAGTCCGTATGAATTTGTCTCATCTCATCCATAACACTGCGGACACTGCAGGCCAGTGTCCACATCATTTCTTCCTCTTTTTTTTTTCTTGTTTGCTCAGTCCCTCAACCCTTCCCACACAGCCCACACCCCTACCCAACAGATGTGAGCCTGCCCTCTATCTATGATTCTGTCTCTATTTAGCTCGTTAGTTCAGTTTGTTCATTACATTCTACATATGAGTGAAATCATATGGTATTTGTCTTTCTCTGACTGGTTTATTTCACTTAGCATAATGCTCTCCAGGCCCATCCATACTGTCACAAAAAATAAGGTCTCCTTTTTTACAGCTGAGTAGTATATTCCATTGTTTAAATACACCACAACTTTTCTTTAATTCACTCATTTATTGAAGGACTTTGGGCTGCTTCCAAATCTTGGCTATTGTAAATAATGTTGCAATAAACAGGAGTGCATATATTCTTTTAAATTAGTGTTTCGGGTTTCTTTGTACTTATTCTCTGAAGTGGAATCATGGTCATAAGGTCATTCCATTTTTAATTTTTTGAGGTACTCCATATTGCTTTCACATTTGCGGCACCAATCTACATTCCCACCAACAGTGCATAAGGGTTCTCTTTTTTCCACATCTGCCAAAACACTTGTGGTTTGTTAATTTGTCTTTTAATTCACACACACACACACACAACACAAATGTCCCCCATTTTTCCCTCTTGTTTTTTGTTGATATACTGATGATAATCATCCTAACAGGTGTGAGATGATGTCTTGCTGTGGTTTTAATTTTCATTTTTTTCTGATGATTCATGATATTGAGACTCTTTTCATATGTCTATTGGCTATCTGTATGTCCTTTTTGGAAATGTGTCTATTTGGGTCTTTTGTCCATTTTTTAATTGGATTGTTTTGGGGAGGGTTGGTATTGAATCATATGAGTTCTTTATAAGTTTTGAATGTTAACACCATATCAGATGTATCATTGGTGACTGTGTTCTCCCATTCAGTGTTTTGTTTTCTTTTGTTGATGTTTTCCTTTGCAGTGTAAAATTCTTTTTAGTTTGATGCAGTCCCATTTACTTATTTTTCATTTGTTTCCCTTGTCCAAGGAGAGATACAAAAAAAATAGATTGCTAGATTGCTATGAGAAATGTCCGAGGTTTCACTGCTTGTGTTTTCTTCTAGGATTTTAATGGTTTCAAGTTAACATTGAATTCTTTCACCCATTTTCTGTTTATTCTTCTGTATGGTGTAAAAGATGTTCTAATTTCATTTTTGCATATATCTGTCCAGTATTTCCAACACCATTTATTGAATATACTATCTGTACCTGATTGTATGTTTTTCCTTCTTTGTCAAATATTGATTGACTATAAAGGTGTGGGCTTATTTCTGTGCTGTCTACTCTGTTCCCTTAATGTATATGTCTGTTTTTTATGGAGGTACTAAGCTGTTTTGATAACTATGGCCTTGTAGTACAGTTTGATATCAGATAGCATGAGTCCTCCAATTTTGCTCCTCTTTCTCAAGATCACTGTTGTCATTCAAGGTATTCTGCAGTCTCATATAAATTTTTGGACTATTTGTTATAGTTCTGTAAGATATGCCATTTTTCTCCTTTTTATAAAATTTATTAAGGTGACAATGGTTAACAAAATTATACAGGTTTCAGGTACACAATTTTACAATACATCATCTGTACACTATATTGTGTATTCACCACCACAAGTCTAGTCTCTATCACCATTTATTTCTGCTATACCCTCCTTCACCTCCCTCCAATCCTCCTCCCCCCAGCAATCACCACACTGTTTCTGTCCATGAATATTTTCTCTTTTCTTTTTTGCTGAACCCCTCCACACCTTACACTCAGCCCCACCTTTGACAGTTGTAAGCCTGCTCTCTGTCACTGTTTTGCTTGTTAATTCCTTTTGTTAATTAGATTCCACACATGAGTGAAGTCATATGGTACTTGTCTTTCTCTGATTGGCTTATTTAACTTGGCATGATGCTCTGCAGATCCATCAATGCCCTCACAAAAGATGAAATTATCAAATAGTATTCCATTGTGTAATCTACCACAACATTTTTTTATCCACTCATCTACTGATGGACACTTAGGCTGCTTCCAAATCTTGGCTATTGTAAATAATGCTGTAATGAATATGATGGTATATATATTCTTTCAAATTAATATTTTGGAATTTTTAGAATAAATTTCAAGAGGTGGTATCAATGGGTCATAAGGGAGTTATATTTTTAAGTTTTTCAGGTAAGATCATAGTGCTTTCTACAGTGGCTGTATCAATCTGCATTTTCACTTAACAGTGCTATTGTTATCTTGATAGGTATTACATTGCATTAAAACCACATATTGCTTTGATTAGTATGAAAATTTTAATGATGTTCATTCTTCCTATCCATGAACACATTATATGCATTGTCTTATTTGCATCTACTTCCACTTATTTCTTCAGCATCTTATAAATTTCCAAATGGAGGACTTTTTCATCCTTGGTTAAATTTATTCCGTGGTTAAATCCTTGGTTAAATGTATTGCTTCTTATATTTTAAGAAGCAACTGTGGTCTTCTGGCCAAGATGGAGGCATAGGTAGACACACTGTGTCTCCTTGCATAACCAAAACAAGGACAACAACAATTTAAAAACAAAAAACAACCAGAACTGACAGAAAATTGAACTGTATGGAAGTCTGACAACCAAGGAGTTAAAGAAGAAACCTTCATCCAGACTAGTAGAAGGGGTGGAGATAGGCAATCAGGCAGAGAGGACTCATGGTGAACCAGCAGTGGAAGACTGGGGTGGGCAAGATGGTGCCTGGTGGACCCAACAAGGCAGCAGATTGTGGAGCGGGGCGGGCAAGTCTGTAACTGGCTGGCAAGGCAGCAGCTGGCTGACCCAGCAAGGCAGCAGCTGGTGGAGCAGGCAGTCCCACATTCACATGTGGATAAACCAGGAGGAACAACTGGGGAGCGAGACAGACCACACAACCCTGGGTTCCCAGCGTAGGGAAATAAAGCCTCAAACCACTGATTGAAAATACCTGTGGGGGTTGAGACAGCAGCAGGAGAAACTCCCAGCCTCACAGGAGACTTTGTTGGAGAGGCCCACAGGGTCCTAGAATGTACACAAGCCCACCCACCTTGGAATCAGCACCAGAAGGGCCCAATTTGCTTGTGGGTAGCGGGGGGAGTGACTGAATTCCAACAGAGAATGGAGCAAATGCCATTGTTCCCTCTCAGACCCCTTCCCCACATACAATATCACAAAGCAACTATGTGAGTTGCCCCCATTTTGATGAACACCTAAGGCTCTGCCCCTTACACTCAGCAGGCATGCCAACACACACACACACACAAAAATGACCCAAATGAAAGAACAGATGAAAGCTCCAGAAAAAATATAATGAAGTGATGAACAGATAGCCAACCTATCAGATGCACAATTCAAAACCAATGCACAATTCAAAACACTAGTAATCAGAATGCTTACAGAAATGGTTGAATTTGGTCACAAATTAAATGAAAAAATGAAGGCTATGCTAAGGGAAATAAAGGGAAATGTACAGGGAACCAATGGTGATGAGAAGGAAACTGGGACTCTAATCAATGAAGTGAACCTGAAGGAAGAAAGAAACATTAACCAGAAAAGAATGAAGAAACAAGAATTTAAAAAATGAGGAGAGGCTTAGGAACCTCCAGGACATCTTTAAACATTCCAACCTCCGAATTATAGGGGTGCTGGAAAAAGAGAAAGAGCAACAAGTGAAAAACTTACTTGAACAAATAATAAAGAAGAACTTCCCCAATGTGGCAAAGGAAATAGACTTCCAGGAAGTCAAGGAAGTGCAGAGAGTCCCAAAGAATTGGACCCAAGAAGGAACATACCAAGGCACATCATAATTTCATTATCCAAGGTAAAAATGAAGGAGAGAATCCTAGAAGCAGCAAGACAAAAGGAGATGGTTACCTACAAACGAGTTCCCATCAGGCTGTCAGCTGATTTCTCAAAAGAGACCTTACAGGCAAGAAGGGGCTAGAAAGAAGTATTCCAAGTCATGAAAGGCAAGGATCTCCATCCAAGATTACTCTATCCAGCAAAGCTTTTATTTAGAATGGAAGGGCAGATAAAGTGTTTCTCAGACAAAGTCAAGTGAAAAGGAGTTCATCATCACCAAGCTCTTATTATATGAAATGATAAAGGGATTTATCTAAGAAAAAGAAGATAAACAAAAACATGCACAGTAAAATGACAGCAAACTCACAGTTATTAGCAACCAAACCTGAAACAAAAACAAAAGCAAACTAAGCAAACAACTAGAACAGGAACAGGAACATAACCACAGAAATGGAGATCACATGGATGGTTATCAGCAGGGGAGTGGGAGGGGAAGAGAGGGGGAAAAGGTACAGAGAATAAGTAGCATAAATGATAGGTAGAAAATAGACAGGGGAAGGTTAAGAATAGTATAGGAAATGTAGAAGCCAAAGAACTTATATGCATAACCCATGGACATGAACTAAAGGGGGGAATGTGGGTGGGAGGGGGTATGTAGGGCAGAGGGAAATAAAGGGGAGAAAATGGGACAACCATAATAGTATAATCAGTAAAATATATTTTTAAAATTTTTTTAAAAAGAAGAAGCAATTGTGACTGGGATTATTTTCTTAGTTTTGCATTCTGGTAGCTAATTATTGGTGTATAAAAATGCAACTTATTTCTGGATGTTTATTTTGTATGCTACTAATTGCCAAATTCATTTACCAGTTTTAGTAGATTTTTGGTGGAATCTTTAGGGTTCTCTATGTAGAGTATCCTCTCATCTGCAAATAATAATAATTTTACTTCTTCCTTTCCAGTTTGGATGCCTTTTATTTTTTTCTTCTTGGATGATTTGCTATGGCTAGGACTTCTAGTACTATGTTGAATAAGTGGTGAAAACAGGGATCCTGTCTTGTTCTCAATCCTAAGGGAAATGCTTGTAGTTTCTGCTTATTGAGTATTCCACTGCCTGAGGATTTGTCATATATGGCCTTTATTATGTTTAGGCATGTTTCTTCCATTTCCACTTTGTTAAAAGTTTTATCGTAAATGGGTACTTGATTTTATTAAACAGTTTTTCTGCATCTATTGATATCATATGATTTTATCCTTCCTATTGTTTATGTAGTATATTACATTTATTGATTCACAGATATTAAATCAACCTGTGTCCCTGAAATAAATCCCATCTGATCATGGTGTATCATCCTTTTAATGTATTTCCGGTTCTGCTTGCTAATATGTTGTTGAGAATTTTTTTAGTTATGTTCATCAGAAATAATGGCCAAAATTTTTCTCTCTCTGTAGTGTCTTTTTCTGATTCCTGGAATTAAAAGGAAAATGGCCTCATAAAAAGGAGACTGGGTGTCCTCCCTCCTCTTAAATTTTTTGAATAGTTTGAGAAGCACATGTATTAGTTCTTCATTGAATGTCTGAGAAAATTCATCTCTGAAGCCATCCAGTCTTTTGTTTGTGGGGAGGTTTTTTATTACTGCTTCAATTTCACTAACTGTAATCTGTCTATTCAGATTCTGTTATTCTTTTTCATTCTATTTAGAAAAACATGTTTATAAAAATGTATCCATTTCATTCAGGTTGTCCAATTTGGTGGCATATAGTTGCTTAAATTTTTTTTACAGATTTTTTTTTAATTTCTTTGGTGTCAGTTGTTACTTCTCTTTCATTTCTAATTTTATTTATTTTGGTCTTCTTTCTTTTTTCTTGATCAGTCTGGTTAAAGATTTGCTGATTTTATTTATCAATTTTTACAATTTTTTAAAGATTTTATTTATTTATCTTTAGAGAGGGGGAGGGAGAGAGAAAGAGAGAGACTAATATTAATGTGTGGTTTCCCCTCAAGCACCACCCACAGGGGGTCTAACCTGCAACCCATGTATGTGGTCTGACTGGGAATTGAACTGGTGACCCTTTGGTTCAAAGGCCAGTGCCCAATCCACTGAGCCACACCAGCCAGGGCTGACTTTATTTTTCTTTTGAAAGAACCAGCTTTTGGTTTCATTGATTTCTTTATTGGATTTTTTTTAGATTCTATTTTATTTCTGCTTTGATATTTATGAGTTCCTTCTTTCTACTCACTTTTGGCTTTGTTTTTTGTACTTTCTCAAATTCTTTTATGTGTAAAGTTAGAATGTTTATTTGAGAATCTTTTTTATTTAAATTATTTTATTGTTGTTAAATTACAGTTGTCCATATTTTCTCCCAAACCCTCTCCCTTTCCCCTCCAAACCCACTTCCCTCCCTTGCTTCCACCCTCTGCCTTGGTTTTGTCAATGTGTCCTTTATAGTAGTTCCTGAAAACCCTTCCTCAAACTGTCCCCTCTCCCCTCCACTCTGGCTATCATTAGATTGTTCTTAATTTCAATGACTCTGGTTATATTTTGTTTGCTTTTTTCTTTTATTGATTATGTTCCAGTTAAAGGTGAGATCATATGGTATTTGTCCCTCATGACCGGGCTTATTTCATTTAGCATAACGCTCTCCAGTATCATCCATGCTGTCCCGAGGAGTATAAGCTCCTTTTTTCTCTCTGCTGTGAAGAATTCCATTGTGTAAATTTTTCATGGTTTTTTGATCCACTCATTTGTTGATGGCCACTTAGGTTGCTCCCAGCACTTGGCTATTGTAAATGGTGCTGCTATGAACATTGGGGTGCGTAGGTTCTTTTGGATTGGTGTTTCAGGGCTCTTAGGGTATAATCTCAGCAGCGGAATTGCTGGGTCAAAAGGCATTTCCATTGTTAGTTTTCTGAGGAAATTCCATACTGTTTTCCACAGTGGCTGTACCAGTTTGCATTCCCACCAACAGTGCACTAGGGTTCCCTTTTCTCTGCATCCTCTCCAACACTTGTTTGTTGTTTTGTTTATGTTGGCCATTCTGACCGGTGTGAGATGATACCTCATTGTGGTTTTAATTTGCATCTCTCTGATGGCTAGTGATGCTGAGCACATTTTCATGTGTCGCTGGGCCCTCTGTATGTCCATCTTGGAGAAATGTCTGTTCAAGTCTTTTGCCATTTTTTAATTGAATTTTTTGTCTTCCTGGAGTGGAGTCATGTGAGTTCTTTATATTTTTTGGAGATCAAGCCCTTGTCTGAGGTGTCATTAGCAAATACGTGTGCCCATATGGTTGGGTCTTTTTTCATTTTAATACTCTTTTCTTTAGCCATGCAGAAGCTTTTTAGTTTGATGGGGTCCTATTTATTTATTCTTTCCTTTATGTCCTTTGCTTTAAGGGACATATTCATGAAGATATTGCTGCATGCAATGTCTGAAAATGTCTGCATGCAAATTCCTGACAATGTTTTCCTCTAGGACTTTTATGGTGTCCCAAGTTGTACTTAAGTCTTTTACCCACCTTGAATTTATTTTTGTGTATGGTGTAAGTTGGTGATCGAGTTTCTTTTCTTTTTTTTTTTTTTTTTTTTTGCATACAGCTGTCCAGATCTCCCAACACCATTTGTTGAAGAGGTTATTTTTGCTTCATTTTATGCTTCTTTCCCTTTTGTTGAATATTAATTGACCACAGAGACTTAGGTTTATTTTTGGGCTCTCTATTCTGTTCCATTGGTCTATGTGCCTGTTTTCATGCCAGTGCCAGACTGTTTTGATTACAGTGGCCTTATAATACAGTTTGATGTCAGGTATTGTGATCCCTCCTAGTTTATTCTTCTTTCTCAAAATTGCTGCAGGTATTTAGGGTCATTTATGGTTCCATATAAATTTCTGAAATGTTTGTTCTATATCTGTAAAATATGTCATGGTTACTTTAATAGGGATTGCACTGAATCTGTAAATTGCTTTGGGTAGTATGGACATTTTGATGATGTCAATTCTTCCAATCCATGAGCATGGTACATGCTTCCATTTGTTTGTGTCTTTCTTTCTTAATTTATTTCTTCAGTGTTGAATAGTTTTCTGAGTACAGGTCTTTTACCTCCCTAGTTAGGTTTATTCCTAGGTATTTTCTTTTTCTTGTTGCTATATGAAATGGGATTTTTCTTCCTGATTTCTGTTTCTGATGTTTCATTTTTGGTGTACAAAAATGCCTTTAATTTCTGAGTGTTGACTTTGTAACCAGCTGTTTTGCCAAATTCATTTAGTAGGTCAAGTGGTTATTTGGTGGCATCTATAGGATTTTCTATGTACACTATCTCATCATCTGCAAACAGTGACAGTTTTGTTTCTTTCTTTCTAATTTGGATACCTTTTATTTCTTTTTCTTGTCTGATTGCTGTGGCTGTAGAATAAAAGTGGTGAAAGTGGACATCCTTGCCTTGTTCCTGGTCTTCGTAGAAAAGATTTTAGTTTTTGCCCATCGAGTATGATGCTGGCTGTAGGTCTCTCATATATGGCCTTTATTATGTTGAGGAATGTTCCCTCTATTCCCACTTTGCTGAGTGTTTTTATCATAAATGGGTGCTGTGCCTTCTCAAATGCTTTTTCCTCATCTATTGATATTATCAGGTGATTTTTGTCTTTCCTTTTGTTTATGTGGTGTATTATGTTTATTGGTTTATGAATATTGCATCATCCTTGCATCCCTGGGGTCAATCCTATTTGGTCATGGTTTATAATCTTTTTAATGTATTGCTGCATGCAGTTTGCCAATATTTTGTTGAGCATTTTAGTGTCTATGTTCATCAGCGATATTGGCCTAAAGTTTTCTTTAATTGTTGTGTCTTTATCTGGTTATGGGATTAGGATGATGCTGGCTTCATAAAAAGAGTTCAGGAGTCTTTCCTCTTCTTGAATTTTTTGGAACAGTCTGTGAAGGATAGGTGTTAGCTCTTCCTTAAATGCTTTGTAAAATTCTCCCATGTAACCATCTGGTCCAAGGCTTTTGTGTGGAATCCTTTTAATTACTGTTTCATTTTCATCAGGTATTATTGGTCTGTTCAGACTTTCTGCTTCTTCTTCACTGAGTTTTGGTAGATTATATTTTTCTAGAAATTTGTCCACTTCACCTAGGTTTTCAAATTCCTTGACATACAGTTTTCATAGTAATTTCTTGCAATCCTTTGTATTTCTGTGGTATCAGTTGTATTTTCTCCTCTTTCATTTCTGATTGTGTTTATTTGGGTCTTCTCTCTTTTTTTCTTGATGAGTCTGCTTAAAGGCCCGTCGACTTTGTTTATCTTTTCAAAGAACCATCTCCTGTATTCATTGATCCTTAGAATTGTGTTTTTAATCTCCATGATTGAATTCTGCTCTGATCTTGGTTATTTCCTTTCTTCTACTTGCTCTGAGTTGTCTTTGTTGTTGTTGTCCCTCGAGTTCTTGTAGGCATAGGGTTAGGTTGTTTATTTGAAATGTTTCTATTTTTTTTTATGTAGGCCTCTACCACTATGACCTTCCCTCTCAGGACTTCCTTTGCTGTGTAGCATAAGTTTTGGATTGTTGTGAGGTCATTTTTGTTTGTTTCCAGAAGCTTTTTGATTTCTTTCCTAATCTCATTCTTTTTTAAAATATATTCTCTTGATTATGCTATTACAGTTGTTCCATTTCCCCCCTTCACTCCCCTCCACCCTGTATACCCTCTCTCACCCTCATTCATCCCTTTAGTTTTTGCCCATGGGTCATACTTATAAGTTCTTTAGCTTCTACATTTCCCATACTATTCTTACCCTCCCCCTGTCTATTTTCTACCTACCATCTATGCTACTTATTCTCTGTACCTTTTCCCCCTCTCTCCTCCTTCCACTTCCCTGTTGCTAACCCTCCATGTGATCTCTATTTTCATGGTTTTGTTCCTGTATTTGTTGTTTGCTTAGTTTGCTTTTGTTTTAGGTGTGGTTGTTAATCATTGTGAGTTTGTTATCATTTTACTGTGCATGTTTTTTATCTTCTGTTTCTTACATAAGTCCCTTTATCATTTCATATAATAAGGGCTTGGTGATTATGAACTCCTTTTCACTTGACCTTGTCTGAGAAACACTTTATCTGCCCTTCCATTCTAAATGAAAGCTTTGCTGGATAGAGTAATCTTGGATGGAGATCCTTGCCTTTCATGACTTGGAATACTTCTTTCTAGTCCCTTCTTGCCTGTAAGGTCTCTTTTGAGAAATCAGCTGACAGCCTGATGGGAACTCGTTTGTAGGTAACCATCTCCTTTTGTCTTGCTGCTTCTAGGATTCTCTCCTTCATTTTTAACCTTGGATAATGTAATTATGATGTGCCTTGGTATGTTCCTTCTTGGGTCCAATTCTTTGGGACTCTCTGTGCTTCCTTGACTTCCTGGAAGTCTATTTCCTTTGCCACATTGGGGAAGTTCTTCTTTATTATTTGTTCAAATAAGTTTTTCACTTGTTGCTCTTCCTCTTCCCCTTCTGGTACCCCTATAATTCGGAGGTTGGAATGTTTAAAGATGTCCTGGAGGTTCCTAAGCCTCTCCTCATTTTTTTTTAATTCTTGTGTGTTTCTTCATTTTTTTCTGTTTAGTTGTTCCTTTCTTCCTTCTAGTCCACTTCATTGATTAGAGTCCCAGTTTCCTTCTCATCACCATTGGTTCCCTGTACATTTTCCTTTATTTCACTTAGTGTAGCCTTCATTTTTTCATCTAATTTGTGACCAAATTCAACCAGTTCTGTAATCATCCTGATCACCAGTACTTTGAACTGTGCATCTGATAGGTTGGCTATCTGTTCATCACTTACTTGTATTTTTTATGGAGCTCTGATCTGTTCTTTGGTTTGGGCCATTTTTTTTTTTTGTCTTGACACTCCTGTTACATATGAGGGCCAGGGCCTTGGGGCATCCCAGTCACTGGGTTGTGGCACTGACTGTGTGGAAGCAGTCTGAGAGGGAACAATGGCTCTTGCTCCACTCTTTGCCAGATTTCAGTCACTTTGGCTGCTTCTCCCAAGCAATTTGGGGCCTTCTGGTGCTGATTCCCTTGTGGGTGGGTTTTTTACATTCTAGGACCCTGTGGGTCTCTTCAACAATCTCTTGTGTGAGTCAACACTTCAACCCCCACAGGTATTTTCAATTGGTGTTTTGAGGCTTTATTTCCTCGTTCTTGTACCCTGGGTTTGGAGGTCTGTCTCACTCCTCAGTTTCACCTTGTTTATCTGTCCGCAAGTGTGGGACAACCCGGTCCACCAGCCACCTTGTGTTCCATGCCCCTCCATAATCTGCTACCTTGCTGGGTCCACCTGCTGTTGCCTTGCACACCTGGTTTCCGCCAGCCACCACCTGCGCCCCAGATTTCGCCAGCTGCTGCCATGTGCACTCAGGGTCTCCCAGCCATCACTTTTTGCTTTCTTTTTTTGCCATGACCCCTCTCTGCCCAGCCGCCTGACTCCTTGCCTCCTATCAGTCTGGATGAATGTGTCTACTTTAACTACTTGTTTGTCAGACTTTCATACAGTTCAATTTTCTGTCAATACTGGTTGGGATTTTTGTTTTATTGGTTTTTTGGGATTTTTGCTTCTAAATTGTTCTTGCCCTTATTTTGGTTGTGCAATGAGGCGCAGTGTGTGCCTCCATCTTGGCTAGAAGTCCCCCTTAATCTCATTCTTGACCCATTCATTGTTTAATAGTCTGCTATTCAATCTCCATGATTTTAAGTGTTTTGGGGTTTTTTTCCTTGAGGTTGGTTTCTAGTTTCAGTCCCTTGTGGTCTGAGAAAATGCTTGTTATAATTTCAATTTTCTTCAATTTGTTGAGGCTTGTTTTGTATGCTTTCATGTGGTCTATCTTTGAAAATATTCCATGTGCACTTGAAAAGAATATGTATTTTGCATCTTTGGCATGAAGGGCTCTATATACATCAGTGAAGTCCATTTCATCTAGGGCATTGTTCAATGCCACAATATCTTTGTTGATATTTTGTTTGGAAGATCTGTCCATTTATGACAGTGGGGTGTTGAAATCTCCTCCTGTAATTTTGTTGCTGTCAGTACCTTTCTTGAAGTCCTCTAAGATTTTCCTTATGTATTTGGGTGCTCCTATGTTTATGTCTTCTTGGTGGATTCTTCCCTTGTGTACTATGAAATTACCTTCTGGGTGTCTACTTATGGTTCTTTTTTTGAAGTCTATTTTGTTTGATATGAGTATTGCTACCCAAGCTTTTTTTTTCCTGTCCATTTGCTTAGAATATTTGTTTCCAGCCCTTCACTTTCAGTCTGTGTAGGTCCTTTGTTCTGAGGTAGGTCTCTTGTAGGCAGCATATATGTGGGTCATGTTTTCTTATCCATTTTGCTATTCTGTGTCTTTTAATTGAGGCATTTAATCCATTTACATTTAAGGTTATTATTGATATTTACCTACCCATTGCCATTTTTTGTACCTGTGTTCCTCTCTCTTTCACAGTTTCTTTTCCTATTCTTAAAGCACACCCCTTAGCATCTCCTACATGGCTGGTTTGGGGCAGGTATCGTCTTTGAGGCTTCTTTTGTCTGAGGAGCTCATTATTTCTTCTTCCATTTTAATTGAGAGCTTTGCTGGATATAGTCTTGGTTGCAGCCCCCTAGTTCTCATTCCTTGGAATATTTCTTGCCATTCCTTTCTGGCATGGAGCATTTCCATTGAGAAGTCAGCTGCTAGTCTTATTGGGGCTCCCTTGTTTGTTACTTCCTATTTTTCCTTTGCTGCCTTTAAGATTCTCTCTTTGTCTTGAAATTTTGCCATTTTAATTATGATGTGTCTTGGGGTGGGCCTCTTTGAGTTCCTCTTGATTGGGACTCTCTGTGTTTTCTGGATTTGTGTGACCTTTTCTCTCATCAAATTAGGGAGGTTTTCCATCATTTCTTTTTCAAAAAGGTTTTATATCTCTTGCTCTTTTTTCCCTTCTGGTATCCCTAGTATATGGATATTATTATGTTTCATATTGTCCTGCATTTCTCTTAACCCCTCTTCATTCTTTCTAAGCCTCTATTCCTTGTTTCCCTCATTTTGGGTATTTTTTTCTACCTTGTCCTCCAACTTGCTGATCCAATCTTCTGCTTCATCAAGCCTGCTTTTGATTCCTTGTACTGTGTTCTTCAGGTCAGAAATTGTATTCTTCATTTCCTCTTGGCCTTTGTTGATAGTTTCTGTTTCCTTCTTCATGCTGATGTAATTTGCAGTGAGTTCATTGTAATTCCCCTGTAGTTTCTGGTAATTCACTGTGAGTTCATTGAGCTTCCTGATAACTATTGCTTTGAACTCAGTATATGATAGTTGAGTTGCCTCTATTTCATTTAGCACTCTTTCTGAGGCTTCCTCCTTTCATTTCATTTGGGGATTGTTTCTTTGTTTTCCCATTGTTTGTGAGACTCTTCTTGTTAGCCTCAGCTTCTTAAATTGATGTGTTTTGACTCCCTGAGTTTATGGTGTGAAAATCTATGGTAAAATACATGTGACATTCAGTGGTGCCATCTCCTTGATCTCCCAAGCTCACTGGTCTTGGGCTGTTGTTTATGTTGGCTCTTTGTATGTCACTAGGTTTTGATTGCTGTTGGGTCTTTCTTTGGTGGGTCCTTCCCACCAGCTAATTAACTGAGGGTCAGTCTGTCCACCAACTCTTGTATTCTATTGTCCAGGTGTGGACAGGTTGTGTTGAAGCTGGTTCTTCCATGTGTACAAGGTTTTCAGGATTCTCTCTTGCTTTTGTTCAGTCGTTTCTTTTGAGTAATTTCTCCACTATTTAGTTATATTTCCAGATAGGTTTTGGGTTGAGTTAGTGTTGCTTCTACTCCCCCCTTCACCTTTTGTTGTTATCTGTTGGTTGTTCATTTGTTGGTGGTTTTCTCTTCCAGCAGGTATTCTGGTTTTCACAGCTTCCACCTACTCCATTTTGTGATCAGGTGCATGTGGAAGGCAAAATGGTTTGAGGCAGGAAGAGTGTATTCTATGACATTTACAGTACCAGCCTGTAGAGAAGAGATAGGAGGTACTTTGGATATCTACAGTGTTAACTGTGATATTCCATCCAACTAGCCCTTTTTTAGAAAGGGTGGAAAGAAGATAAGACTCTTGTTGGGGTGGGAAGGTTTGTGAGCTGCATCTAGAAAGCAGTGAGGTTGTAGGAGGTCAGATTCTTAGGTAAGGTGAGAGTAAAGAATAGTGAATAGGTGTAGTATGTGAGAGAATAGAGTTAACCACTACAGTAACAGGGTTCAAGAAACCATGAAGTGGGCTAAGATCTGAGAGGGGTGTTGTGAAGTATTTACAATTATATTGCACAGCTATTGTTTACAATAATATTAGAGCAACAATCATATGACAGAATCTATGTGATCTGGATAAGCAAAATAGGAAGTGTAGGACCTAGAGTAGTTTGCTAAGGGAACACAAGTGAAGTGAAAGACACTAAAATAACAATACACTATGAAAGTGAGAACCAAGGGAAACTAGTCAAACAATGCAATTTAACAAGCCAAGTGAAGAAGACTAATCAGAAAGAAGAATACAAAAACACTTATAAAATAAAAGATGTAAGAGTAATGGAAAAAATAATGATACAAATATGCTGTAACCTGCAAGTTCCCTGTAGTAGCTCAGTGAAATTTGTCTCAGTGTCTCAGCTGTTGGGATGCCCCCTCTTTTGGTCCATCTCTGGTCTTTTCACAGTTCCAAGGTTTTTTTTCTTGTTGGAATTATAAAGAGAAGAAGAAGAAGGAGGAGGAGGAGGAGGAGGAGGAGGAGGAATAGGAGGAGGAGGAGGAGAAGAAGAAGAAGAAGAAGAAGAAGGAGGAGGAGGAGGAGGAGGAGGAGAAGACAGAAAGAAGAAATTAAAAGGAAAAAAGGAAGAAGGAATAAAACAAGAAAGAAGGATAAAGAGGAAGAAGGAGTTAAACGATTTTTAAAAAGTAAAAAATAAATAAATAATTGCTTAAAAAAAAAAGCCTCCTGCTGGCTTCAAACTGGCCAAGCCAGTTTTTCTCTTCCTCCTTGGTGCAGCAGGCTGAGGAGTGACTGATTTCATTTTTCTCCCTTCCTGATCAGCAGTCAACCTCCAGCCCAGTTCCCTAGCAGCCTCTGGTCCAAGAGTACCCTCTCCCCGGGGCTTTGGGTGTGGGTTTGGGGGGCCTCTCCCCCTGGCTTTGGGTATGGGCCTGAGCACACTCTCCCCAGGTTTCAGGTCTGCATTCTAGGCCTTGCCACTTCAGGTCCCTCAGGTTCAGGCACACACTCTTCCCCTCCCCAGCCTGTTGGTGTGTGAGGGCTATGGGTGTGTGCGTAGGGCCTTCTGTGCCACCTCAGGAGCACCAAGGGGCTGGATGGGGAGGAGGCCAGAGTGGCTGCTGCAAGAAAATTCCCTGAATAGCTGCCAAGTGTGTCTTTTTTCACTTTTTGAGAAATTCCTCCTGCTCAAGCCTGCTGCTCCATACAGAGGCCTGGCCTATTTGAGATTCTTTTTGTTTGTTGAAAGAGGACTTTAATACTAATAATTTCTCATCTACGACTGCTTCCACTTCACCCCATAGATTTTGGGTTGTTTTGTTCTCATTTTTATTTCTTTTAAGGTATCTTTTTATTTCTTCCTTGATCTCATTTTTAACCTATTAATTGTTTAGTAACCTGCTATTTATCTTCCATGTCTTTGTGTGTTTTTTCAGTTTTTTTCTTGGGATTGATTTCTAGTTATATATCATTATGGTCAGAGAAGATGCTTGATATGATTTCAATCTTCTTAAATTTATTGAGAATTTTTTGTGGCCAAATATGTGTTCTATACTAGAAAATGTCTCATGTGCACTTGAAAATAATGTATATTTGTTTCTGTGATATGAAATGCTGTGAAGATATCAATTAAATACATCTGACCTAGCGTGTCATTTAAGGCTAGTTTCCTTGCTGATTTTCTTTCAGGAAAATCTACCCATTGATGTCAATGGGGTGTTAAAACCCCCTACTGTGATTGTATTACTGTCAATCTCTCTCTTTCTGTTCATCAAGATTTGCTCTACATATTTAGGTACTTTCATGCCAGGTGAGTAAATGTTTACAAGTGTTATATACTTTTTTTGGATTGCTGCTTTGCCTTTCACTATAGCCTTTGCTTTAAAGTTTATTATGTCAGATGTAAGTATTTCTACTCAGCTTTTTTTCTTTTCCATTTGCATGAAATATCTTATTCTTTCCCTTTACTTTTAGTCTGTGTGTATCTTCTGCTCTGATGTTGGTCTCTTGTAGGCAGCATATATGAGGTTTCTCTGGAGAAAGTCCAGCCATTGTTAATACAGTCATCCCTTGCTATATCATGCTTCGCTTATTGCAGCTTCACTGTATTGCCAGTTTTTAAAAAAATATATATCTAATTCTATCTCATCGAATTTTTGCTATATCACGGGATTTTGCAATATATAGGTATTTATATAATATTTATGATTTTAATTATTTTCGCCTAAAAAATTTAAAACACTATAAAAATATACAAAATATTAATTCAAACATATTAAAAGAATATTAAATCAAAATAAAACACAGTATGTGTTTCATCAGCAGATAAATACACACTCTACACAATGGAAATGCAGTACGCCACTGCCACTTGTACAAGTTTGCCAACGTGAGATTGTACATAGCACACCATTGGCTGATGGAATGGAAGGTGACCAACCACAGCACTGTATTCTGAATCTTGGGCATTGATTGGCTCAGTGACTGTAGCATCGGTCTGTTTGTTCTCCCTCACCGTGCCCATATGTTCAGCATTTCTCCTTGTCCACTTCACATCAACATCTAATCACTGTGTGTCGTGTTGCTCTGCAGTATTGTATTTTTGTGAAATTTTCATAAAATTTTGAATTTATTTCAAAGCCCTAAGATGCCACTCAAACATTCTGCACCTTCTAAGGCTTCTGGCAGTGAACCCAAGTGCCAGAGTAATATGCTTACCATCAAAGAAAAGGTGGAACTTCTCAACATGTTAAAGGAAGGCAAAAGCTACGCGGCTATAGGCCACCATTATGGGGTCAACTAATCTACTGTTCGCTACATAAAGAAAGATGAGAAGGATATTAGGTCTACGACAACAATGACTTTTAGCAAGACTGCAAAGAGGGTAGTCACTTCCTGCAGTAAGGTCATTGTGAGGATGGAGTCTGTATTGGCCCTGTGGATAAATGACTGCAGGAAGAAGACTATCTCGCTGGATATCAGCACCTTCCAGATGAAGGCCAAGAAACTTTATGATAGTTTTGCGGAAAGCATGGACATTCACAACAGTGACAAGGATGAAGATGAGGATGACAATGTAGAAGCAGGACCATCGAGTGCTTCTCCCACCAGACCAACCCCATTCAGTGCCGGCAAGGGCTGGTTTGACAAATTTCAGAGATGCTTTGGACTCAAGAGCATTTCTCTGCATGGAGAAGCTGCCTCTGGGGTTAAAAAGCAGTGCCAGCAGCTCCCCATAATTATGTTCATCATTCAAGATGATCAAGAGATCAAGAGATGATAACTGATCAAGAGATCAGTTATGCCTACACCTTTAGGGGAAATAGAAGTTATGGCCCAGAGCAAAGATACTGTACTACCTGGTGAAGCACCTGATGAAGTGCCTGATGAAGTGGTGCCTTCAGAAGAGCTGTAATGCTCTCCTTGGCTGTGCAGTACATTCATCTCATCATCATCACCTTTTTGCCATCAGTACTGCACAGTTACATAATTCATGATCTTTGTCATTCAAGTTGTAGTATACTTCATTGGTGAGTACCCATATAGAATTTTATATGTTGTTAAAATTACATAGGTTTAAGAGTGTAGAAAGTGTTTAAGAGCATTTGAAGTGTTTACAAGAGTGTGGGAAAGGTTAATAAGAGAGTGGGAAAGGTTTATAAGAGTGTGGGAAGGGCTTATAAAGCCTTAAAATATATATAAATAATAAAATAAATATAACACTGCTACGTCACAGATTTTCACCTATCTCAGGTGTCTTTGGAATGTAACTCCCACATTGGTGAGGGATCGCTGTATAACAAAAATGATTTGTGCGGCATTGATGTAACCTGGAAGCCAAAGAGAGTGGACTAGGATGTACGTACATGCATAATAGTGACTTCTTGTCATAGTCAGTGAGTGGTAGATGCCATTGAGTGAGCATGTATACTTGTGGCTGTGGCATTCAAAATGAGTAAGTAGAGCAACAAATCTGCATCCAGTTTTGCATTAAGCATGAACATTCTACTTGGGAAACTATTCTGATGATTCAGAAGGCCACAGCCATAGGCAACTGGTGACTGGCAACTTCATCATGACAATGCATCCACTCATGTATCATGTCTCATGCAGAGCTTTTTGGCAAAACATCAAATAACCCAGGTGGCTCAGCCCCACTACAGCCCCAGTTTGGCACCCTGTGACTTTTAGCTTTTCCCAAAACCAAAATCACTTTTGAAAGGTGTTGGAAACCACCCTGCCTGGTATCAGAAGCTGCAACCCCCACCAAGGCTAAGGCTGAGGTAACGACCTTGGACCATAAGCCAGCAAGGAGACAAAAGCTTATCTCCCTGGCAGGAGCGCCACTTCTGCTCCTTTTACTTCACCCTGCCTGGCCCCCAATGCTTGGTCGGTTAGCCAGTGATGGGTAAGATTCCCCAAGGGGGGAACGATCTAAGACAGGCACAATCACATGGGAGGCCCCCAAGGAAGGACTTTGGGGGTTACAGCAAAAGGGCGTGATGGACCCTCACCCCTCGGCTGTGATATAGCCCGAGTCTTCATTGTCTGAGGGAAAATCTCCTAATCTCTTGGCTGCTTTACTTCCCTTGCTCCACCTAAGCCTGAAACAATGACAGAGGGTGGTGCAGCCCTGTGCTGGAAATGCAGGTTCCCTGGGTGATTGGGCCTAAGAAAGAATATGTAAAATCCTGTGAAACCTGCTTTGTTTAGAATGCTCTCAATTAAATGATAAGGGTCCAAGGAAGAAGTAAGTTTGTTCCTTAAAGTTTTTTACAGCTCTTCAGCTATCTGACCCTGACTCAAAATAAGCCCTCAGAGTTCCTTGTTATTTGATCCTTACTTCCTAGCAATGAGTAAAGAGCCTTACCTGAATTCCTGTGTAAACAAACACTGTAAAAGCCATTGAGGAAAAGGCTCTTGGTCCTCCTCCTATGAGAGATTGGCCACCTTTCCTCCCCAAGCAGATCATGTCTTGGTAGACTTACTCTCATCCATGGTGGACGGGAGGCTCTGCGGACAAAGCTCCCCCACAGAAAGGGAGAAGATTTTGAACATTGATGAGATTCAGGAAAATACAATGGGGCAACTGAAAGTGATTGGGAGAACTGTGTGCCAAGCTGCCTATTTGAAGGGGACTAAGGCATCATTGTCTTATGTACAATGTTACTTGTATCTTGTACCTTCTTCAATAAATGTCTCTGTTTTTCATAGTACACTGGTGTTTGCCTTCTGGACAGGCCTCATATATGGGTGTTGTATTTTTATCCATTGTTACACAATGTCTTTTGCTTGGAGCATTTAAAACATCTATGTATACAGTGATTATTCATAGATATGTATTTATTGGCATTTAATTGTTTTAGCTACATTCCTTTGTTGTTTTTCCTACTCCTCCTCTTCCTCTTTGTCCTCCTTATTCTTTTTCAAGCAGGCCATTTAACATTTCTGTAATACTAGTTTGGTGGTAACAAGTTCCTTTACATTATTCTTGTCTGAGAAGCTCTGCATTTCTTTTTAAATTTTACATGATAGCCTTGCTAGGTAAAGCAGTCTTAGTTGTAAGTCCTTGTTTTTCATCATTTGAGTATATGATGCCAATCCTTCTTTGCTGAAATGTTTCTATTAAGAAATCACCTGATTTAATGGGGCTCCCCTATATAGGTAACTGTTTTTCTCTTGGTACTGTTAAGATTCTCTCTTCATCTTTAACCTTTGCCATTTTTTATGATGATGAGTCTTTGTGTGGGCCTCTTTGTGTGCATCATGTCTGGAACTCTGCGTATCCCGGACTTGTGTGTCTTTTTCCTTCTACAGGTTAGGAAGGTTGTGGTCATTATTTTGTTAAATAGGCTCTTAATCTCTTGCTTTCTTTTTTCTTCTGGTACCTCTATGATACAGTGTTGTTATGCTTCATGTTGTCCCAAATATTTATTAAACTATCCTCATTTTTTTCAGTTCTTCTTTTTTTCTTTTTGCTGCTCTAATTGGGTGTTTTTTTCTACCTAGTCTGCCAAATTGCTGATTTGATCCTCTGCATCATCTAATCTACAGTTTGTTTCTTCCAGTGTATTCTTCAGTTCAGATATTGTTTTCTTCATTTCTTACTTTTTAATTTAATTTTATTTTTTAATTCTTTATTGTTATTGTATTATACTTGTCCCAATTTTCCACCTTTGCCCTCCTCCACCCAGGCCACCCCCAGCTCCCACAATCAATCCCCACACTATTGTCCATGTCCATGGGTCATTCATACATGTTCTTTAACTAGTCCCTTCCCCTTCTTTCCACCATTGTACCCTTCCTCCCTCCCCTCTGGCAGCTGTCAGTGTGTTCCATGTTTCCATGTCTCTGTTTCTATTTTGCTTATTAGTTTATTTTGTTCATTAGATTCCTCTTATAGGTGAGATCATATGGTATTTGTCTTTCACCAACTGTATTATTTCACTTAGCATAGTATTCTCCAGTTCCATCCATGCCGTTGGAAAAGGTAAAAGAAATTTTCTCTTTCTTTCTGCTGCATAGTATTCCATAGTGTAAATGTAGCAACAATTTTGATCCACCCACTTATGATGGGCACTTAGGTTGTTTCCAGCACTTGGCTATTGTAAATAAAACTTCTATGAATGTGGGGGTTCTTAACTTCCTTTGAATTGGTGGTTTGGGATTCTTAGGATATAGTCCCAGCAATGGAATCACTGGGTCAAGGGACAGTTCCACTTTTAATTTTTTGAGGAAATTCCATACTGTTTTCCACAGTGACCAGGGTTTCCTTTGCCCTACATCCTCACCAGCACTTTTTCCTTGATTTATTAATGATGGCCATTCTGATAGGTGTGAGGTGATATCTCATTGTGGTTTCAATTTGCATCTCTCTGATGGGTACTAACTGTTTTTATGGTTCTATGTCCTTTTTTATGCTGTTGAGAATCCTTATAACTGTTACCTTGAAATATGTATCTGATAAGTGGCTTGTCTCTATTTTACTTAGCTCTTTTTCTGGAGATTTGTACTGTTCTTTCATGTGGAACCTGTTTCTCTGTCTCTTCATTTTGGCTAATTCTTTGTGTTTGTTTCTATGTATTAGATAGATCTGCTCTAACTTCCAGTATTGTGGAGTGCCTTTATATAGTAGGTGTTCTGTGGAGTCAAGTGGAGCAGTATCCTTAATCACCTGATATGGAAGCTCCAAAAATGTGCCTTGTGTATGTTATGTGGGCCCTCCTGTTCTAATTGAGTCTTGATTGCTATTGGCTTGTTCATGTATGTGATTGACCCTGAGGCTGACTCACTGCGCTCAATTCCAACCATGGCTTGCAAGCTGCTGTGCAATGCTGACCACATGAGGCAGAATTTGCCTCAACAGGGTTGGGTGCCTGTCTAGGTATTCTTTTCGATATGTTCTGTAGGCAGCTTTTGTATTCTGCTTTGATGTTGTCTGAAACTAGCCACTGAATGTTTTAGTTTTAGGTTTTTTGGGAGGGACTCTGTTGTAGACCAATGTAAGACACTTCCTATAACTTGTCTTTGGCAACCTCTTTGGAGCTACAAGTTATTCATAGTTTGTGGTTGTCTCGGATGGGCCTGGGTGCCTGACAGAGGACCAAGCTGTAGGCAAATGCTGGCATTTACCAGTACCAAGCCTAGGGACAGGTCAACAAAAGCCTCAAGGTACCCTAAGATCTGCCTCTGCCTACCCTTGCCTGTCAGTTGCCTATTAGGCTCAGTCATTAAAGAACATCTGGCTGTATAGCAGAGTGTAATCTCCAAAGAGGGGCACAAGATGGAGTTCAGAAGGTGGGGCTACTGCTTTCCCTCAGGATGCTGCTATATGGAGGGGAGTGTTCCACCCAAGAAAGATGATGTCTGTGTTATGAAAAAGTGACTAAGCATAGGCATCCTGGAGGCTCTCTCTTCAGCTCCCTCCCCAGAGCTGCAAACCTCAGACTCTTTTCACACAACTCCAGTCTGTTCCACCCTTCTTCTGCCGGTGCCCAAAGTATTTGTAAATGAAATTTTGTGCATTGGCCCTTTTAGAGGGTGCTTTTGTCTCTGGTGGAGCTCCATACCTACTTGGTGGACAGCAACCCTGCTGCTTTCACAGCCAGATGTTGAGTAGGCACCTCATTCCTGGCTCTGGTGCTCTGGACTGGGATGCTTGACTAGGGGTTTAGACCACACACTTTTCAGGGACCCCTACAGGTAAGATATCCTTCTGGAACCTCAGTTACCACCTGTGAGACTGGGGCCATCCTTTTTTGCATTTCTGCCCCTCCTACCAGTCTTGGCATGGCTTCTCCTATAAACACTTGGTTATAAGACTTTTCTTTAGCTAGTCTTCAGTTGTTTATTTAGGAGAATTATTCTATAATTTAGTTGTAATTCTTGTTTGGTCCTGGAAAGAGGTGGGTACAGCTCCTATCTACTCCACTATCATCTGGATCTCCCCTGAACAGGGCTTACTTAAGGTAAAGATTTACCTTTGTTAAGGAAGCTATATGCCAGGTATGTTACTACCTGCCATGACCTGTTAGTGCAGAATTTATGGTAAGACTATTCTGTAGTTACTTTTGGTCACCAAGCTGCTCAGTTACTATATAGCCCTATTTTTGCTCAAACTATTTACTTGGGTTTTCCCTAATTTATCAAACATATGTGTTTTTTCTATGATCAAAGACATAGGCTAGTTGCTAGGCCTAGAGCAACATGCAAAACAATTTGGACCTGCTCTCACATATTACCGAAAGACATCAGTTAAACAACAGCTCAAAAAAAAGTTAGATTATAGCACAGGTACATGCTAAAATTAAAGGTATAAGTTTTTTCCATAATTTATAGTTACTAGGGAGGCTTCTCTGAGGAAATAGTAATAAGACTTTATAATTTAATGATGCAAACATTGTTTAGTGTAAAAGCAAACACCTTTTTGAATAAATTAAAATATATCTGTGTTTTTGGAAATTAGAGGAATTAATCCAGAAAAGAGAATACTGAAATGAAGAGAACTGTGAAATGCCATAAAATATCTTCAGCTAGAATGTAAGAGAAATTTACATGGTAATATATATATTTTCAAATATTATTCTGTTTATAAAAGCATATTTGAGAGGTTAATAATGAGTAAGAGAGAAAAAAGGCAGTTATTTCATGCAGTCTACTGGGAGACTATGTTAATATGGACTAAATGATTCCTCACTAAGGTGAGGAATATAGAAAATTTGAAATATTTTAAGGAGATATACTTTGGATGTATTAGGTATGAGAGGCAAGGTGAAGGTGAAATAATGGTTGAGAATCTATTCTCATATCTGGTTTAATTGAATTTATATTGATTAGCAATACCAGAGGAGAATAGATTTGGAAAAGGGGAATAAAAGTCACAAAATTACTTTGTTGAACCTAATGCTAAGTAAGCAGTGGGATATATGAGTCATACTTTCATGAGAAAGCCTTCTAGACTAAAAATATGTGAATTGTTTGTTAACAGTTATTAATTAATATACATTGTACAGCAACAAATATTCATTCATGGTCATACCAAAAGCTATGTTAGTGGGCTGATAGATTAAACTGAGTAAAGAATTGATTAGAGGTTAAAACCTGGGAAAAAATCAAAAATAGAAAACTTTTTGTGTGTATAGTGCGGCTAAAAGAAATTATAGTGGAAATGAAGTTGAGATAGTAGCTATATCAATAATTTGAGCATTTAAATTCTAAGTTTCAACACTTGAAATTAAAGCTCCTGTTGATACTTTCTTCAGACCATTACATACTTCTGCCTGTATAGGCAAATCAGCTGAGAACATGCAAGCCCATTGGCTTGAGGCTTTTAGCCATCTTGGCCATCCACAACAAGTTACAACTAGTTAAAACTGATAACAGATCAGGTTATACAGCCCGAACCACTCAAGATTTTCTATGAAGATGGGGAATTCAACACAAAACAGGCATCCTTTATAATCCCACAGGCCAAGCAATTGTTGAACATGCCCATCATATTTTTAAAACTCTTCTTAACAAACAAAAAAGGGGGAGCCAGGAAACCTCTCCCAGAAATCTGATAATGCTGGACATGTATACTTACAATTTTCTTAACTGCAATAATTCTCTTAACACACTGATAGAGAAACATTTCAATTGACAAAAGGTAGATAATAAGGGGCCCCATCCCTTAGTGTTGTACAGAGATCCCTTGGGAGAAGGGAGATGGGATGGGCCAGTTGAATAATTAATATGGAGAAGAGGGTATGTTTCTGTTTCAGTCCCTACAGGTCCTTCGTGGCTACCCACCAAAAGAGGGAAGCCCTACCATGGGAGACAGACCCCACCAACACTTGTGGATAACTCAGACCAAGAGGATCTGGAATCTTGAGGACCTGATCAACCAGCTGTCCCACATGGCCATGACTGAGCACTGATGTTGGATCAAAGCCTGTCACCAGAATCAGGGGAAGCAGGCCATGGGGACCACTCCACCACCTGAACCCAAAGAGATAATGTGGGGAGATTTTAAAAATCCTTAATAGTAGGGCTGAAGAAACCATGAAGGATTTCACAGACAAAAAGAAATCTGGCTGCCAGTTAATGTTACCCGTGAATGGAAAGATCCAGGAGGCCTGGCCACCCTCAACTGTGCTCTCTCTCAAGTGAGAGTGCAGCACTTCTTGGGAACTCTCATCGCTTGTATTGTTTCTGCTATCATTATAACTGCCTCTGCCATAGTGGCTGCCACTGCTCTGACTGAGTTCGTCCAGACTGCTCATGCTGTTGATGCCCCCCTCACCAATACAACTCAAGAGACAATCCAACAAACACATATTGACCAGGAGATCCTTGTCAGGCTCTCAGCCATAGAGTCTGCAGTAATATGGCTGGGAGAATGGCAGGATGCTCTTGTCACTTGTCAACAACTTACTTGTGATCCAGGCTTCTCTAAGGTATGTGTCATCCCCCTGAAGTGGAACTCCAGTCAGCACTCATGGGAGGAGGCCTTTTCCTCCAATCCCAAGGGACAAATTGATCAACTCCAAGTTGAGCTATGTCAGCAACTTCAGGACATTAAGCAACTCACTGAACTGGAGGTCTTTCAGACCCTGCATGAAAATTTATAATGGCTCAATCCAAAGAGTTGGTTTGAAGGACTAAATTTATGTGTCTGGGTCTTGGGGATTATAGGATGCCTCCTAACCATTGTGGGTTTTTGTGCCTTGAAATGCATATACAAATTGTTTTCCAAGGATTGTGTATGCGAAGAGCAAGCAGCAGGCTTCATTGGACTTACCACTATGTCCACCACAACAATAAAAGGGGAGATGTTGGAAGCCATCCTGCCTGGTTTCAGGGACTGTAGCCTCAATAACAGACATAAGAGTCCCATGGCTAGGGCTGAGTGAAAAGGCCTTGGGGCCATGAGCCACTAAGGAAACAGAACCTATCCTCCTGGCAGGAGCGTAGCCCTTGCCTACCTAACTTCCCCCTGCTTGGCCCAGGTGGATGACTGGTTAGCCAATGACAGGTAAGATTCCTAAAGGCATGGACAACCTAAGACAGGCACAGCCACAGAGGAACCATTGGGGAAGAACTTAGGGGTCTACAGAGAAGGGGCAGAAAGACCCTTACCCCTCGACTTTGTCATAGCCCGAGTCCTCATTCTATCTGTAAAAAAATCTCCTAATCTCTTGTCTGCTTTCCTTGTTCTCCCTGCCTGACTCAGCCTGAAAACAATGCCAGAGGCAGCTGCAGACTTGTGCTGGAATGAATGGCTCCTGGGTGTAAATCTGGCCTGAGAAATAATGAATATTTCATCCTTTGAAGCCTGCTCTACCTAGCATAACTCTGTTGATTACAGCAGCACCAGTACATTTGGTTATACTGCCATAATAAACAATAGAGGGGGAGATGTTGGAGACCACTCTGTGTGGTTTCCAAGACTGTAGCCCCACAACAGCAAGCCCTGAAAGGGTCTAGCAAGTCTCCCTGGAAAACCAGGTAAAAACGCAGATGGCAGACATGACCCATCTAACACTAAGGGTTCCCATGGGAATCAAGCCTGATAAATACATTGTATCCTTTGAAGCTTGATCTGCTTTGTTTTGTATTGTCTTGTCAATATAAACCAGATGTTTAAGTTCAAGGCATACAAAGTAAACTCCTTATCTGATGAAACATGTCTTAAAGAACGTCTGGTGTCAACATGCCTAACAGTCCTGACCTATGACAGATTTCTGTGTTCCTCCAATTGTTATCTATAGATAATACCCGTTTTTGTATGACTATAGCCTTTTTGGCATTGATTGATGAACTATGCATGTATGCTGTATACACCTACACATACCATTCCCAATAAAAGTTATTTGGGAGAAGGGCTCAGGGCATTCTCCATTAGAGGGAATCACCACCCTCTTTCCTGCCAGAACACCAAGATTGTGTCCAGGACGATTTATTTCCCCTCCATGGTGGATGGGAGGAATTCTGCAGACCAGAGTTCCTCCCACAGTGAGCTACTCTAACAAATTAGTAGAGCCCCAGGAAAGGTTCATAAATAGCCAAAATAAAACCAATGAATCACTAAAGTAATAATTAGTAATAATACATTGCAGAATGGGAGCACTTAAAACAAAACATGAATGAGGCTCCAAAAAGCGAGCAAAGCAGGCAGCTTTTATTCCCTTTAAACAAAGAAACAATTATTTGCGAAAAACTGACAAAGAAGTTTGGACTTAGGGTAGCAAAATGCTGAATTAGTAACAAAATTTATTTATACACCTTGTTCCTGAATTCTCTTTTTCTTTAAGTAAGGACATTTCACTTTTCCTTGTTTACAGGAAGGGTGCCTTTCACATGCATATTTCTTAATTTCAAGGCAAACAAAGGAGTGTCTACTATTGTTTTTGCACTGCCTGTTTTTTAAGTATTTTCTTTTCAATTAATCAAGATGACAAAGTGGTATATTTGGGGTGGTCTGCCCTGTATCCCATCATTGGTCTTGAAAAATAAGTTAACTTTTGTTTGTATGATCAAACTGGTTTTGTGTGCCCCGGGAATTTTCAAGGCTGTTCTCTGTCCTTAACTTTAACACTCAATATACTATTTAACCTCTAGCAATTTAGTTGTTTCTATGTATCTACCCAAGGACTAAACAAAATAATTTCTCATTCTTATGTTAAACAATACTATGAGCATGTATACCTTACTGTTGCAATATTAAACATGTCATGGACAAACACTTATCCCATCTTTGTGCTAAACAATAGTGACATGAATCATACTTTCCTAGATTTGTGGAATACTGAGAATAAGCCAAAAAAAACAATTGTTTGTTGCAGAAAACTGCTACAGGAAAGCATGACTGAATGAACCAAAAAGAATTTACTTATTAAGACCAAGAGTTTACTCATCAAGCTCTGCCTTAACACCCTCGCCTTACAGTGTCCAACAATCCAAAACTATTATGTCATAAACTCTGATTAGTGTCAGCTAGTTCTGCTCTTTGCAAGATCTTTCTAAAAATCACAAATCTCAGTCTCTAAAACCCTATGTATACTGTGCCTATGTTTTCTATTTTGAGACAAACTATTAAGCCTTTGGGAAGGTTGTGTTCTCTCTTATGTAGTATGTCTATTTAACACAGTCTAGTGGAACTGCTTTTCAACTTAGGCTTAGACTCTGTGTTATGTTTGTTCTTTCTTAGAATTATTACCATATATAAAATGTGAACATTTATGCTTACATAGAGGTGAACTTAACAATATTACTTGTAATATTTTATGTAATATTAAGCCTATAATAAATCTAGGAGTTATTACATTAGCATTTCTATCTGTTTAAGACATTTAAGAATTTAATTTTTCCACTGAAAACTAGAACAAACAAAATAATTGAATATATTTATTAATATATGTAATATTTATTGGAATTATGCATACACTGCAATCATTGGAAAGAGAAACATTTAAAACATGAAGTGAGCCTTTCTATAAGTCAGAAAAATAATGAAAACTAAAAATTAAACTTAATTCTCCAGCAACCTTCCTTTAGATGTTTGAATAATACAAAATATGTTCAAGGCCTTAACTCTGAGAATTTTCATTGCTTGAAAGACAACTGTAGGAAAAGAAAAGTCCTTGTCCACCTCTTTATCCTCTCTCGGAATCACTTAAAATGGCAGGTTTCCTCCCACCACTTTCTAAGAACTCTAAAGTCTGGGTTTATCTTCCTGACCTATGAGGTTAAACCAAATGATGCTTAGGCATTCAGTTTTCTGAAGTCATTTTTCCAAAAATATGTTCTCCCTCCTCACTTGCCCTGTCTGATTTCTGGTTCTGATCTTTTACCTCAAACATCCTCTCTTACCTCGTGCTAATTTCCTACTTCAATTCTGTGTCAGCTACTCTTAAAAGTAATTTCTTCATAAACAAATGAACAAATACCCTTGAAGTCTTACCACCAAGTGATTATGTGTGCAACTCAACCCCATGCTTAATTTGCAGTTTTTAAATTGTGTTCTCCTTAGGTACTGCTTGATCTACCTGATACTCAGCTAATTCAGAGCCTACTGAGCCCTAGGTATATCATTTCCACACACTTAGGTCAGAAGGGAGATGGTATCACCAGACATTGAGTGGGAAACATGAGAGTCTGTTCTCTAAATCTCCATTTTTTTCTGCTGAGGGAACTTCTTCAGAAGCATGTGGTTTGATCCTCTTTTCTAATGGTCTCCTCCCCATGCAGGCTTCTGTACAAACACTACATGTATGTTTTGGCTTTCATTTTTGCCACTGAGGAGATCAACAGGAACCCCCTTCTCTTACCCAACATGTCTCTGGGATATCACGTCTACAACTCCTACCACAGTCATCAGAGGACCTTAGAGGGCCCAGTGCTTCAGCTGTCAGGAGGGAGAGAGGACATTACTAATTACACCTGTGAGAGACAGAGAAAATCTGTGGCTGTTGTTGAAGGAATTACATCAAAATTTGTTCTTCAGTTGGAGACACTGATGGAACTCTACAAATTCCCACAGGTGAAATAAGATGGCATGGGTCAGATGTTTGTTTGTTTTTATTTTTGCTGTTCTTATATGAAATGTCAACAAAATGCAGCTCAGAACTGTCTTTGATATCCCCAAATATAATAAAAGATCCCTTTTTCCTTAGAGTTTATTTGAAGTAATTGAGGGAGCAGGATGTGAAGGTTAGCCCAATGAGACATTGCCAGATGATACAGCCATGCCAGTTCTGGGAAGCCTGTATCTGAATAATTACTTTCCCAATTGATTTCACCCAAAGTTAAGGTGATAAATTATAAAGAATGGAAAGGGAAAATTAACCTCTCTTTTTCCAGAAAAAAAGTTCTATTTAACTTCAAAAGGGCAAAATAATAATTGCTTTATTATTTGATACCATGTTGTTATTATCTAACTACTATATCTGTTAAGACTTCCTGATTATCACCTGTCTCTCCTAAAAGTGGTACTCTTAACTGATAATCAAACCTTCTGAAATTAGATAAGAGCTTGTAGAAAAATCTTGTAAGCTGGGATTTTATTATTTTTTGGCAGTGAAATTTGGTACAGAAGAAATCTCAAAGTTACCCTATGTAATTACCCTATGTAATATTCACTAGTTTTTTAATCTTATATAGAAATTTTATTTTATCTTGTCTTTCCCTAACTATATGAATCTTTGTTCCACAACTGTTTTATAAACCAGAAATTTTGTCTTCCAGAGGCTTTTCTCATTAATTAGTTAAATGAAAACCTCATCAAGAAAAACTCTAGTTGTTCTTTTACACACCTCTTTCAGGTGCCTTAGTAATTTACTTAATAGCTTTGAATTATTCCTAGGAGTGTAAAGTGGCATGCCTGATGTGTGTTTTATTTTTATTCTTCTCCTTTAAATCAGTTCTTCTGAATATACATGGATGATGTTTTTCCTTTCTCTCTCAGATTAGCTATGGCCTTTTTAATCCCTTACTGGGTGACAAAGAACAATTTCCATCTCTATATCAGATTGCTCTTTAGGATTCATCTTTGCCCCTTGGAATGGTGAAATTATTGCTTCATTTCATCTGGACATGGGTGGGACTGATCATCTCAGATGACATAAGAGGTGAGAAATTCCTCTAGGAGCTGAGAGAAGAAATGGCCAGGGAAGGTGTCTGTGCAGCCTTTACAGAAAAGCTATCTACCATTGAGAGATTTAGCTCCTTTTCAACTTGGGTGTCCTTAGCCAATATTGATGATCCATCAATAAATGTGACTATTGTCTATAGTGATACTGACTCAGTAGCAGTCACTGATACTGACTATTCTGGTAATGAATAATTTGGAGTCTTGAAAAGTGGATCACCATTTGTGGTATTTCACCACAAATGGGGAAAACTTCATAATTAATCATTTGCATGGAACTCTCATTTTTTTCAAAGCAGAGCAGAGAGATGCCCGGTTTCAGACATTTTCTTCAGATAGTTAACCCTCCTAAATATCCGGAAGACATTTTCCTTAATAAACTGTGGCTTTTTTTCCTTTAGTTGCTCTTTGTCTCATCCTGACTGTGAAACACTTGAAGAAGGTCCACTAAATGCTTCTTTGGCTTCTGTGTTTGTGTATTATTCTGACATGATTACATTTGACTTCATTAAGATTACCTATGATGCTGTGTATTCTGTGGCCCATGATGTCCATGAAGTGCTTCTTTTAACAACACAAGTGATGTCTCAGGAATATGCAAACACACTGAAGTTTTACCCCTGGCAGGTAATTATTTCTACTAATGTATTATAGGCTCTGAAGTTTAGATTCTTGAAACACACAGTCAAAAATGTGAGTTTTTCAAAACTTCAATAATAACTGAGAAAAACTATACTCATAATATATATCCTGAATTACACAAATACATGCAATTTTCTAAAAACGATTTCAGTTGTGATGTGTGTATGTAGAGACTGGCAACATATAGGAGGTGTCTGTGGCTGGATGACATCTTGTTACATTCCATTTAAGGGAGAAATGTTTGCTCCACATTTCAAACCCTTGTTTTTAGTGTGACTTTTGCAGACCTATTTACTGATTCCCTAAAATGACCATAAGAAAAAATCAGGTTTGAGCTTTTACTTTTTTCCCAGCCCTCTCTATGTTGACTATATTGTCTCTTTAATTCAAAATAACCTTAAAAGGTATCAATTACTATTTCTACATATGAGAAATCTCATATGAAGAAAAGTTAAGTAAGATTTTTAAGACAAACCACTTTTAAATGAGTCATCAAGAATTTCAAAACACACTTTTTATCTACATCAAATGTAACATTAAATTTGAGCTTTTTGTCCTCAACAGTGAGGGAGTGATGGAATTCCAGTCAACATTTAATTATATAATCACGTGAATATATGCATTCATTTTGTTAATATTATCATTTAATTTTTCCAGAAGTTATGCATCATAAGAGATTTCCCCAGGGTTATGCATTCTAGAAATCTCAAACTCAGAGAGATTTAAAATTTTTTTTTTACTTTTTATTTTTGGTTACCAAATGAATTTGTGTGTGTTTTTAATTATTCTCCTATGCATTCATTTTCACTCCACCAACCTCAGAGTCATTCAATTTATTGACAGTAATGATAACCAAGTGACCCTGGATGAAAATAAAAACCCTGTTGCACAATATGATATTCTGAACTATTGTAATTTTCCTGCTGGTCTCCAACATCTGGTGAAGGTAGGAAAATTTGTCTCTCAGGCTCCACATGGACAAGAGTTAACTATACATGAGGAAATGATAGACTGGGCCATCGGGTTTGAAGAGGTATGTTGCAGTTTTGAAGAATGACATCAGCCCTGGCTGGCGTAGCTCAGTGGATTGAGCGTGGGCTACGAACCAAAGTGCCGCAGGTTGGATTCCCAGCCAGAGTACATGCCTGAGTTGCAGGCCATAACCCCCAGCAACCGCACATTGATGTTTCTCTCTCTCTCTCTATCTCCCCTCCCTTCCCTCTCTAAAAATAAATAAATGAATAAAATCTTTTAAAAAATACTCGAACTACATTTAAAAAAAAAAAGAATGACATTTTTACTGAGTATGGGTACCAGACTATAGAGTTATATGCATATCACACATCTCATTTCCCTAATTATTTACTATTTCTTTTTTATTTAAAAAAATTTATCTTTCAATTACAATTTACATTCAATATTATTTTTTATTAGTTTCAGGTGTACAGCATTGTGGTTAGACAATCATCTAACTCACTTTACAGAGTGGTCCCTCTGATATTTCAAGTGTTGACCTGGCCCCCATACATAGTTATTGTTATGTTATTGACTAAAGCCCCTGTGCTATAATTTATATCTCTGTGGCTATTCTATGACTACCAATTTGCACTTCTTAATCCTGTCGCTTTTTTCACCCAGCCCTCCAACCCCCACGCTTCTGTCAACCATCAGCCTGTTCTCTGTTTCTATGAGTCTGTTTCTACTTTATTTTTTCTTTAGATTCCACATATAAGTGAAATTGTATGGTATTCATATTTCCATGACTCTTTTTATTAATTGAATTTACTGGAATGACATTGGTTCACAAAACCATACAGATTTCAAGTATACAACTCAGGAAAACCATTTACACACTGCATTATGTGCCCATGCCCCAAGCTAAGCCAAGTCTCTTTCCATCCCCATTTTCTCCCACCTCCTGCTACCCTCACCCCCTTATTTCTTATTCATTGTCCATTACACAGGAAAGAATGCTTATTAAACTATATAAGAATAATAACAATAATAGCAAACCTTTATATAGTATTTACTATGTAGCATGCATTGTTTTATTAGCTTTATGTTTATTAATTGTTATTCAAAACAATCTTATGAGTCAAATGCCACTATTATTTGTATTGTTTACATGAGAGATGGGTTGCACAAAAAAAGTAAGTTACTCACAATTATACTATTAGTAAGTGATACAGTCATGATTTGAACCAAAAGAGTATCCTTTCATAATTCCATGATCTTAATCACAGTACCATACAAGTTCTCAATTTTTTTACTTTATTTTTATGCCTTATTATCATTTCACTATAATAATTCAGAATGACTTCAGTTTCTATAGTCAATATTTTCTATGAATATAAAAATTTCATATTTCATTTCAAATTTTTGTGTTTTTTTAATATTTATGAATTATCTACCAACTCTACTTAAACTCGAATATATGTTGATAATTATTTTAGTATAATCATACTCCCTGTAAATGAAATAATTTTGTATTTTATCATGTTTTCTGTATATATCTGGTACTTTATTTCCATTCTTAAGATTACTTAGAAACTGTCTTATAAATTGCAATGATTGTACCTATAGAAAAAAACCCATCTGATTTTCTTCAATGATTTGGTAATATGGCTTATAAAATTTGTGTATTTATTATTACCTTATCCTTGCTTTTATGGAATGAACTAAAATTGATGAAGATGTATTTTCTATGCTTTTTAAAAAATTATTTTAACCAAGTTTACATTCAGTACCATTCTCCATTAGTTTCAGATGTACAGCAAAGTGATTGGAAAACAATGCACTCTACAGAGGGGTCATCCTATTCCCCACACACCCACCTAGCCCCATACCCTGTTATCTTGGGTATAGATCTACATCTCTGTGTCTATTCTGCAGCTACCAATTTGTGCTGTTTAATCCTTTCACCTTTTTCACCTTGACCCCCAACTGCCTTCCCCTCTCACAGCTGTCAGTCTGTTCTCTGTATCTATGAGTCTTTTTTATTTTGTTTGTTTATTTTGTTCATTAAATTCCACATAAAAGTAATATCATATGGTATTTATCATTCTCTGTCTAACTTTTTTACTGAGCGTAATACTCTCTCGGTCTATCCTGCTGTTAAAAATGTAAGAATCCTTTCTTTTTTACAGCTGAGAAGTATTTTTAGTGTGTAAATGCACTACTGCTTTATTCATGGAATTTACTTGAAGAGCAGATTTTGTTTTTAAAAACTGAGCAGACCCATGAAAAAACATAGGGTAGCTGAATGAATAAGAAAACAAGACCCATACATGTGCTGTCTTCAAGAGGCCCACCTCAGAATGAAAGACACACAAAGACTAAAAGTAAATGGGTGGACAAAAAATATTTTATGCAAATGGAATGAAAAAGTAGCTCAGGTAGCAATACTCATATCTGACAAAATAAACTATAAACAAAGACCATAGTAAGCAACAAAAAAGGACACTAATGATAAAAGGAGCAATCATATAACAAGGTATAAACCTGATAAATATTTATGCACACAATATAACAGAACATAAATGTGTACAGAAAATCATGATAAACATAAAAGGAGAGACTGATATTAATACAGTTATAGTAGGAGATTTTAACACCCCACTGGTATCAATGGATCTTCCTGAAAGAAAATCAACAAGAAAACAGTGATCTTAAATGGCACACTATATCAGATGGGTTTAATTGATATCTTCAGAGCATTTAAGCCCAAAGCAGCAGATTATACGTTATTTTGAAGTGCACAGGGAACATTTTCTAGGCTACAACACATTACTATGCAAAACAAGTCCCAATAAATTTAATAAAATAAAAATTATATCAAGCAACTTTTCTGACCATAATGCTATAAAAGCAAAAATCAATCACAAGAAAAAAACTGAAAAACACACAAAGACATGAAAGCCAAATAACATGTTACTAAATAATGAATGGGTTAGCAATGAAAGCAGAAAGAAATCAAAAGATACCTTAAAACAAATGAAAATGAAGAAACAACAACCTAAAATCTCTGGGACACAGCAAAAGCAGTGCTAAGAGGGAGACCCACAGCATTACAGGTCTATCTCAAAAAATAAGAGAAAGCTCAAATAAATAATCTAACTTTACAATTAAAGGAACTTGGAAAAAAAAAAACAAAGACCAAAGTGAGTAGAAGGAAGGAAACAGTAAAGATCAGAGTAGAAATAAACAAAATAAAGTCTAAAAATAATTTCAAAAATTAATGAAACCAAGATTTTGTTTTTTAAAGATAAAAAAGATTGCCAAATGTTTAAGCATACTTATCAAGAAAAAAAGATAGAAAACCCTAATAAATAAAATTAAAAATAAAAGAAGAAATGTAAGAACTGATGCTATAGAAATACAAAAGACTGTAAGAAAATATTATAGATAGCTACATGCCAACACATTGGAAAATCTCAAATAAATAGGTAAAATACTGATTCAGTTTTAAAATCTCCCAATACTTAATAAGGAAGAATCAGATAATCAGAATAAGTATATTACAACTAGCTATATTGAAACAGTAATAAAAATAACTCCCACCAAACAAAAGTCCTAGACCAGATAGCTTCACAGGAAAATTTTACCACACATTCCAAGAACTAATATCTATCCTTCTCAAGCTAGTCCAAAAATTTCAAGTGAAGGAAAGACTCCTAAATTCACTTTAAAAGGCCAGTATTACCTTAATTCCAAAAGCAGCTGAAGATACTACAAACAAACAAAAAATTATAGGTCAATATCCTGATAAAGTAGATGTTGAAATTCTCAGCAAAATGTTAGCAAACTGGATCCAGCTGTATAAAAACATTATACGCCATGAACAAGTGGAACTTATTCCAGAGATTCAAAGTTGGTACAATATCCACAAATTAATAAATGTGATATACCACAAAAACAAAATGAAAGCTAAAAACCCTATGATCATACATATCAACAGATACATTAAAAAGATTTCATAAAATCCAACACCCATTTATGATAAAAAAAAAAAAGAAACTCTCAGCAAAGCGAGAACAGAAGGAATATATGTCAACATAATAATGGCCATATATGACAAATACACAACCACCATCATTCTCAATGGGCAAAAACTACAAGCATTTCTTTTGAGATCAGGAAAAAGATGGGGATGCCTACTTTCACCACTCTTATTCAACATAATACTGGAAGTCTTAACAACAGCAATCAGATAAGAAGAATAATAAAAAGGCATTCATACTGAAAAGGAATAAGTAAAACTGTCATTATTTGCATATGCCATAATACTATATAGAGAGAACCCTAAAGATTCCACTAAAAACTACTAGAACTGATAATTGCATCCAGTGAAGTAGCAGTATACAAAATATATATCCAGAAATCAGTTGCATTTTTATACACCAATAATAAACTATCAGAAAGGGAAACTAAAAAAATTCAATTCACAATTGCTTCAAGAAAAATTATAGACCTAGGAATAATTCTAATCAAATATGTAAAAGACCTGTACTTGGGAAATTATAAGACACTAAAGAAGAAATTGAAGAAAATACAAATAAGTGGAAGCATATACCATGCTTATGGACAGAACTAACATCTTTAAATGTCCATACTACTCAAAGCTATCTATAGATTCAACAAAGTTCTTATCAAGATACCAATATCACATTTCATTGAATTAGAATGGATATTCCAAAAATTTATGTGGAACCATGAAGGTTCTGAGTAGCCACAGCAATCTTGAGAAAGAAGGATGAAGTTGGAGGAATCATGCTACCAGATACCAAACTATATCCAAGGCCATCGTTATCAAAACAGCATGGCACTGGCATAAAAACAGAATCAGTGGAATACAATAAAGAGCCCAGAAATAAACATATGTTTTTATGGTCCATTAATATTTGACAAAGGAGGCAAAAATTACAATGAGGTAAAGATGGTGTATTTAATAAATGGTGTTGGGAAAATTGAACAGATACATACAAAAACAAATGAAACTAGACCACTTTCTTATACCATACACAGGAATAAACTCAAAATGGAATAAAGACTTAAATGTTAGACATGAAACCATAAAAATCCTAGAAGTAAACATAAGCAGTAAAACCCTGGACATTACTTGTAGCAATATTTTTTCTGATGTCTCCTGGGGCAAGGGAAAGAAAATAAAAAAAGACAAATGAGACCACATCAAACTAAAAAGGTTTTGCACAGCAAAGGAAAGCATTAAGAAATTTAAAAAAAAAAACACAGAAGAGGACAACATATTCACCAATGATACATCTGATGAAGGGTTAATATCCCAAATGTATAAACAACTGATAAAACAACACCAAAAAATCCAATTTGAAAATGGATGAAGTACCTAAATAGACCCCTCTCCAAAGATGACATATTGATGGCCAAAACACATATGAAAAGATGCATAGTACCACTAACTATCAGAAAGATCCAAATTAAGTCCACAATGAGATATCATATCACACCTCTCAGAATGGCTATCATCAATAAATCAACAAGTAACAAGTGTTGGTGAGGATGTGGAGAAAAGTAAACCCTCACGTACTCTTGGTGGGAATGTAGATTGGTGCAGCCACTTTGGAAAGCAGTATGGGGTTACCTCAAAATATTAAAAATGGGCCCTGGCTGGGATGGCTCAGTGGATTGAGTGCCGGTCTGTGAACCAAAGGGTTGCTGGTTTGATTCCCAGTCAGGCCATGTGCCTGGGTTGCAGGCCAGATCCCCAGTGCAGGGCATGCAAGAGGCACTCACACACCAATGTTTCTCTTCCTCTTAAAAAAAATTAAAATGGGAGAGGAAGATGGTGGCTTTACTCTAGGCAGCGTTTTTCTCGGCTTCTGTGAAGAGGAGGGAAACTTGCGGATCAGTTGAGAAACAGAGCAAGTGGGCTAGGTTACCGAATGACTTTCGAAAGCAGGACATCAAAAATTATTGTGATCACTGAAAAACCAGATGGTAAGGAGACTGCTTCAGGACAAAGGGACCCAGGGATCAGCGCGGGGTCTAGGGGTGTGCAGTTCCCAGGCCCGGTGCTCCCAGGTCTGCCACAGGGCTCCTGGGAGAGGGGAGTTGCTGCTCCTTCCCCCAAATACAGGGGTTGAGCAACTCCAGGGGAGAACTTGTTGCTTGAAGGAGCAGATTGGCCAGTTGGTCTGGGAAAAAATCGCCCAGGGAGTATGAACACCCACCCAGAGACCTGGGAGAAGTGAGGGCCTCCAGCCAACACGACTGCCCCTGGTCGGGAAAGGCGCCAACACCCCTAGCTGGGTAGGGGTGGGGATCGGTGGAAAACAAAGAGCTGGGAAGAGCTCCACTCGTGCCCCATCCCAGAAGGGTCGCGCTCCATCGGGAAGCCTGACTCCTGCGTGCTGTGAAACAAGAAGGGTCTCGCGCTCCATCGGGAAGCCTGACTCCCATGGGCTGTGAACCCAGAAGGGCCAAGCACGCTTTTACGATTCCCAGGGAGGATGCAGTGAATTCCAAAATGTCGCAGGTGCCTTCTGAGATCATAGAGCTGGAATCCTGTAGGACCCTGGAGTCCGGAAGAACATGGCAGTGAGCTCTAGAGAGCGAGTGTGCTCAGAAGCGCCCAGGGTACCTGACAGTCTTGCTGAGATCTGGCTGGTAAGAGAGAGAAGCATTTCAAACATCCCTCAGCCAGCTGAAGCCAGCAAGATCAGAAAAACTGGTCTGGCCAGTTAGAAACCAACAAGAGGTTTTTCTTATTTTGCTTTGTTTTATTTGGTTTTGTTTTGTTTTGTGGCTGTTGTTGGTTTATAGATTTTATCTTGTGTTTTATGTGACACTTTATTTTTCAATTCTTATTATTTTTATACCTCGCAATCCCTTATGTTCTCTATCATTCAACATAATATTATTCTTTCCACTCCAAATTTATCTCTCCTGCACTCCATCTTCTGCTTTTCTTTCCTTTTTTTTAATCTTGCAAGTTACTGTAAATTTCTATTATCTTTTTCTCACTTTTCCGACATTTTTTATTTTAATCATATTTTGGTATCCTTTTTCTTTCTGTATAATCTTCTTTGCTTGGCTGGTTATACTGTCATTTGATAGGTTCCTCCTGGTATCTCAGTCACAATGTGTTAATAATTTACTATTCTTCATCTGTGTTCCAGTAATACACCTCTCAAGGTTCTATACTCCTTATTCTTGTTATCTAGATCTCATCAATTCTGCCATGAGACCATCACTTTACTATTACTGTTAATAAGACCTAGCCCATACAATTGTAAATACTACTCAATACTCCTACCTGATCTCCGCCCACCTTGCAATTTTCTGAACTATACTATTGTGGGGGTTGTCTCTATTCTTTTACACACTACTCCTATATATTAATCTTTAATCCAACCCTACCTTAGAATCTGACCTCCCACAGCCTCACAGCTTTCTAGATCCAACTAACAATCCTCTAGTCCCCAATAAGAGTCTTACCCTCTTTCCATCCTTTCTAAAACGTGGATAGTGGGGCAGAGGATCATGGTTAACACTATAAGGAGCCAAAGGATATCCCATCTCTTCTCTACAGGCTGCTAATGTAATTATCATACTAGATTGTCTTGCTGTCTTAAACCATTTTGCCTTACTCCTCCAACTGATCACAAAAAAAAGAGTAGGGGGAAACTGTGAACACCAGGACACATGAAGGAGATTGCATCACTGAATCTCACAAATATTCTACCATAGAAGTTCACACCATAATTACAGGGAATCAGAACAGATCAATTTAAGAAACAAGAAGAAAAAAGAAGAAACCCACAAAAAATGAGAAAACAAAGAAACAACCCCCAATTGAAGGGAAATGAGGAAGCCTCAGGAAAAATGCTAAATGAAATAGAGGCAACTCAACTATCAGATAGTGAGTTCAAAACAATGATTATCAGGAAGTTCAATGAACTCACAATGAGCTTTCAGAAATTAGAGGGAAACTACATCAATCTCACTGCAAACTATATAAACGTGCAAAAGGAAATAGAAACTCTCAACAAAGGTCAAGAGGAAATGAAGAATACAATTTCTGAACTGAAGAACACAGTAGAAGGAATCAAAAGCAGGATCGATGAAGTAGAAGATCGGATTAGCGAGCTGGAGGACAAAGTAGAAAAAAACATCCAGAAAGAGTAAGAAAAGGAAAAGAGGCTCAGAAAAAATGAAGAGGGATTAAGAGAAATGCAAGACAATATGAAACGTAATAATATCTGTATAATAGGGATACCAGAAAGAGAAGAAGAAGAGCAAGGGATCGAAAACCTACTTGAAAAAGTAATGAAGGAGAACCTCCCTAATTTGATGAGAGAAAAAGTCACACAAATACAGGAAACACAGAGAGTCCCAATCAAGAGGAACCCAAAGAGGCCCACCTCAAGGCCTCAAGAGGCCCACATCATAATTAAAATGGCAAAATTCCAAGACAAAGAGAGTATCTTAAAGACAGCAAGGAAGAAACAGGAAGTAACATATCAGGGAGCTCTAATAAGGCTAACAGCTGACTTCTCAATGGAAACACTTCAAGCCAGAAGAGAATGGCAAGAAATACTCCAGGTAATGAGAACCAGAGGTCTGCAACCAAGGCTACTATATCCAGCAAGGCTCTCGATCAAGATAGAAGGCCAAATAAGAAGCTTCCCAGACAAAAGAAGTCTAAAAGAATACACCTCAACCAAACCAGCTCTGCAAGAGATCCTAAAGGGACTGCTTTAAGGAAGGGAAGGAAAGAGAGAGGGAGGAGAGAGGAGACAGAGAGAGAGAGAGAGAGAGAGAGAGAGAGGGAGAAAGAGAGAGGAACACACGTACATAAAAGAAAATGAATAAGTACCTATCAATAATAACCTTAAACGTAAATGGATTAAATGCTCCAATCAAAAGACATAGAATAGCTAAATGGATAAGAAAAAATGACCCACTTATCTGCTGTGTACAAGAGACCCACCTCAGGATAAAAGACCTACACAGGCTGAAAGGGAAGGGCTGGAAACAAATCTTCCAAGCAAATGGACAGGGAAAAAAAAAAGCCGGGGTAGCAATACTCATATCAGACAAAATAGACTTCCAAAAAAGGTCCATAAAGAGAGACCCAGAAGGTCACTTCATAATACTCAAGGGAAGAATGCATCAAGAAGACATAAATATTGTAAATATATATACACCCAACATAGGAGCATCCAAATACATAAAGAAAATCTTAGAGGACTTCAAGAAAGATATGGACAGCAACACAATTATAGTGGGAGATTTTAACACCCCACTATCAAAAATGGACAGATCTTCCAAACAAAATATCAACAAAGATATTGTGGCATTGAACAATACCCTTGATGAAATGGGCTTTACTGATATATACAGAGCCCTCTATCCAAAAGAAGCTAAATATACATTCTTTTCAAATGTACACAGAACATTCTCAAAGATAGACCACATGATAGGACACAAAACAAGCCTCAACAATTACAAGAAAATTGAAATCATACCAAGCATTTTGTCAGACCACAAGGGACTGAAGCTAGAAACCAACCCAAAGGAAAAAACCCAAAACACTCAAAATCATGGAGATTAAATAGCATGCTATTAAACAATGAATGGGTCAAGAATGATATTAGGGAATAAATCACAAGGTTTCTGGAAACAAATGAAAATGAACTCACAACAACCCAAAACTTATGGGATACAGTAAAGGCAGTCCTGAGAGGGAAGTTCATAGCGATACAGACCCACCTAAAAACGTTAGAAACATTCCAAACAAACGACCTAACCCTACATCTACAAGAACTCGAGGAACAACAACAAAGGCATCGCAGAGCAAACAGAAGGAAGGAAATAACCAAGATCAGAGCAGAATTAAATGACGTAGAGACTAAAAGCACAATTCTAAGGATCAACAAATCCAAGAGCTGATTCTTTGGAAAGGTAAACAAAATCGACAAGCCTTTAAGCAGACTCATCAAGAAAAAAAGAGAGAAGACCCAAATAAACACAATCACAAATGAAAGAGGAGAGATTACAACAGATACCACAGAAATGCAAAGGATTGTAAGAAATTACTACAAAGAACTGTATGCCAAGAAATTTGAAAACCTAGGTGAAACGGACAGATTTCTAGAAAAATATAATCTTCCAAAACTCAATGAAAAAGAAGCAGAAAGCCTGAACAGACCAATAACAGCAAAAGAAATTGAAGCAGTAATCAAAAAACTCCCAACACACAAAAGCCCTGGACCAGATGGTTTCACAGGAGAATTCTACAAAGCATTTAAGGAAGAGCTAACCCCTATCCTTCACAGACTTTTCCAAAAAGTCCAAAAGGATGGGAGTCTCCTAAACTCTTTTTATGAGGCCAACATCATCCTAATTCCAAAACCAGATAAAGACACAACAAAGAAAGAAAACTTCAGGCCAATATCACTGATGAACATTGACGCTAAAATCCTCAACAAAATATTGGCAAACTGCATCCAACAATACATTAAAAAGATCATACACCATGACCAAGTAGGATGCATTCCAGGGATGCAAGGATGGTTCAATATTTGCAAGTCAGTAAATGTAATACATCATATAAACAAAAGCAAAGACAAAAACCACATGATTATATCAATTGATGCAGAAAAAGCATTTGATAAGGTACAGCACCTATTCATTATAAAAACACTCAGCAAAATGGGAATAGAGGGAGCATTCCTCAACATAATAAAGGCCATATATGAGAGACCTACAGCGAACATCATAGTCAATGGGCAAAATTAAAATCTTTTCCACTAAGATCAAGAACAAGACAAGGATGTCCATTTTCACCACTTCTATTCAATATAGTACTGAAAGTTTTAGCCACAGCAATCAGACAAGAAAAAGAAACAGAAGGCATCCAAATCAGAAAGGAGGAAACAAAACTGTCACTGTTTGCAGATGCCATGATAGCATACATAGAAAATCCTATAGACTCTACCAAAAAACTGCTTGACCTAATAAATGAATTTGGCAAAAGAGTGGGATACAAAGTCAATATCCAGAAATCAAAGGCATTTCTGTACACCAACAATGAAACAGCAGAAGCAGAGATCAAGGAAAAAATCCCCTTTGAAATAGCAAAAAGAAAAATAAAATATCTATGAATAAACCTAACCAAAGAGGTAAAAGACCTGTATTCAGAAAACTATATAACACTCAGGAAAGAAATCAAGGAAGACACAAACAAATGGAAACATATACCGTGTTCATGGATTGGAAGAATTAATATCATCAAAATGTCCATACTACCCAAAGCAATTTACACATCCAATGCAACTCCCATTAAAGTACCAATGGCATATTTGAAAGACATAGAACAAACACTTCAGAAATTTATATGGAATTATAAATGACCCCTAATAGCTGCTGCAATTTTGAGAAGGAAGAGTAAAGTAGGAGGGATCACAATACCTGACACTAAACTATACTACAAGGCCACTGTAATCAAAACAGCCTGGTACTGGCATAAAAACAGGCACATTGACCAATGGAACAGAACAGAGAGCCCAGAAATAAACCCAAGTCTCCATGGTCAATTAATATTTGACAAAGGAGGCAGCAACATAAAATGGAGTAAAAATAGACTCTTCAACAAATGGTGTTGGAAGAACTGGACAGCCACATGCAAAAAAAAAAAAAAAGAAAAAGAAAAAAAGAAACTTGAGCACCAACTTACACCTTACACAAAAATAAATTCAAGGTAGATAAAAGACTTAAATATAAAACGTGACACCATTAAAGTCCTAAAGGAGAACATAGGTGGGAAAATCTCAGATATTTCACACAGAAACTTTTTTACTGACTTCTCCCCTAGAGCAAGGGACATAAAGGAAAGAATAAACAAATGGGACCTCATCAAAATTAAAAGCTTCTGCACAGCTAAAGAAAACAGTATCAAAATTAAAAGAAAACCAACTGTATGGGAAAACATATATGCCAATGATACCTCAGACAAGGGTTTAATCTCCAAAATATATAAAGAACTTACACGACTCCACTCTAAGAAGACAAGGAATCCAATTAAAAAGTGGGCAAAGGACTTGAACAGACACTTCTCCAAGGAGGACATACAGAAAATCCAAAGACACATGAAACGATGTTCAATATCGCTTGCTATCAGAGAGATGCAAATTAAAACCACAATGAGATACCACTTCACACCAGCCAGATGGCCATCATAAACAAAGCAACAAACAACAAGTGTTGGAGAAGTTGTGGAGAAAAGGGATCCCTAGTGCACTGTTGGTGGGACTGCAGACTGGTACAACCACTATGGAAAGCAGTATGGAACTTCCTCAGAAAACTCAAAATGGATCTGCCTTTTGACCCTGCAATTCCACTGCTGGGACTCTATCCTAAGAACACTAAAACACCAATTCAAAAGAACCCATATATCCCAATGTTCATAGCAGCACAATTTACAATAGCTAGATGCTGGAAGCAACCAAGATGCCCATTAGTAAATGAATGGATCAAAAAACTATGGTACATTTACACAATGGAATTCTATGCAGCAGAAAGAAAGAAGGAGCCCCTACGCTTTGCAACAGCATGGATGGAGCTGGAAAACATTATGCTAAGCGAAACAAGCCAGGCAGTGAACGACAAATACCATATGATCTCACCTTTAACAGGAACCTAAACAACAAAACAAAGAAACAAGCAAAATATAACCAAAGACACTGAAATAGAGGACAGGCTGACAGTGCCCACAGAAGAGAGTGGAGGGAATTTCAGGGGACAGTGGGAAGGGTTCACAGGAACAAACTTAAAGGACACATGGTCATAAACTAAGGGGAGGGTGGTAATGGGAGGGAAGTGGGGAGGGGTGTGAGAGGGGCTGGATTGGGAGTAAAAAGGAGAAAACTGTATTTGAACAATGATTAAAATAAAATTTAAATAAATAAAAATAAACAATAAAAATGGGACTGCTTATGACTCAGTGATTCCACTTTGGGGAATATATCCAAAGGAACCCAAAACACTAATTTGAAAGAATATATGCACACCTATGTTCATTGCAGCATTATTTACAATTGATAAGTTTAGAAGCAGCCCAAGTGTACACCAGTGTATGAATAGATAAAATAAGCTGTGGTACATATACACAATGGAATATTACCCAGCAGTAAAAAAAAAAAAAAAAAAAAAAAAAAAAAGGAAGTCTTACCCTTTTGAACACCACGGATGGACCAAAAGGGTATTATGCTAAGTGAAATAAAAGGGCATTATGCTAAGTGAAATAAGGCAGTCAGAGAAATACAAGCACCATGTGATTTCACTCATATGTGGAATCTAATTAACAAAATATGTTAACAAACAAAATAATAACAGATATAGATACAAAGAACAGGCTGACGACTGTTAGAGGGTTTGGGGTTTGTGGGGCTTGATGGAAAAGGTGAAAGGATTAAACAAATAAAATCATAGACACAGACAACAGCATGGTGATTACCAGAGAGGGGCCAGTGGGGGAAGTAAAATGTATAGGAGTTATAAGTGGTGATGGAAGGACACTTGACTTGTTGTGGTGAATACGTAATACAATATACAGACTATGTATTACAGAACTGTACACCTGAAACCTTTATAATTTTATTAACAGATGTAATCTCAATAAATTCAATTAAAAATTAAAATATGTATAACCCCCACTTTCCATCCCCCCATCCTTTCCCCTATTATCAACATCTTGCATTAATGAGGTACATTTGTGATAAAACATTAATCAATATTTATACATTGTATTAACTGATGCCTACATTTTACATTAGAGCTCCTTTGTGTTGTACAGTTTTAAAGGTTTTTACAAATTTATAATAACATTTATTCACCATTACAATATCAGATGGAATAGTTTCATGGCCATTAAAATACCCTATGTTCCATCTGCTTATTCTTCCCTCCCAGCCATGATGTATTTTAAAATATTGTGGCATAAATTCAATATTTACTTAAGGTATTAACATCCATATTCTTAAGTAGAAATGGCCTCAAATGTTACTTTCCTATTCTATAATTTGTTTTTTTATCAAGTTCTACTAGCTTCTTATATTTAGTTGAGACATACTTGTTCTTTTTCTTATTTATTGAATGACTAAAACTATTTCTTAAACATATTTTTATTATTTGGGTATAAAATCACCCGGATGTTGTGTATTTTGTGGTTCTATTGTCAAAAACTATTTTAAATAGTTGTTTATTTTTTAATTTCTATATTTCTTCTTGGATTCATTTATATGTGTTCTAAAATGTTTTAGTATTTTATTTTTTCTTGATCTATAAATTTTTGGAAATGTAACCTGTTGGATTCATATTGTTTTGATTTTTATTATTGATTAATAATTTTTCTTTATGTATTGTACTTTTTTCCATTACCATTTAGTCCCATTATACCCCTACCCTACAATCACCACACTATTGACCATGTCCATAAGTCCTTTTTTCTTTTTGCTCAATCCCTCCACTCCATACCCCCCTTAGCTGTCATCCTGTTTTAAATCTATGAAAATTGTCTCTATTTTGCTTTTTAGTTCAGTTCATTCATTAGATTCCACATATGGGTGAAATCATATGGTAATTTGCTTTCTCTGAGTGGATTATTTCACTTAGCATAAGGTTCTCCAGGTCCATCCATACTATCACAAATGGTTAAAATTTCTTCTTCTTTATGGCCAAGTAGTATTCTATTGTGTAAACATCTCATAGTTGTTTTATCCCTTCATGTACTAATAGATACTTGGGCTGCTTCCATATCTTGGCAATTGTAAATAACACTGCAATTAACATACAGGTGCTTATGTTCTTTCAAATTAGTGTTTTGAGTTCCTTCAGATCTATTCCTGGAATGGGGATCGCTGGGTCAAAAAGCAAATCCATTTTTAATTTTTTTCTTTCCACAGTGGCTGCACCAGCCTGCATTCCCACCAACAGTGCTAAAAGTGTTCCCCTTTCTCCACATCCTCACCAGCATTTGTGTCTGTTGATGTATTGATGATTGCCATTTCTAACAGGTGTGAGATGATAATCTCACTGTGGTTTTAACTTGAAGTTCTCTCATGATTAGCAATGTTGAGCATCTTTTCATATGTCTATTGGTCATACATGTGTCCCCTTTGGAGAAGTGTCTATTCAGGCCCTTTGCTTATTTTTTAATTGGGTTTCTTTGGTGTTGAATTTTGTAAGTTCTTTTAATTGGGTTTCTTTGGTGTTGAATTTTGTAAGTTCTTTATAAATTTGTGATATTAATCCCTTATCACAGTGGACCCCCAACCTTTTTGGCATGAGGAACTGGTTTCCTGGAAGACAGTTTTTGTATAGATGGAGTGTTGGGGGAAAAGGAGACAGAGCTCAAGTTGTAATGCAATCCAAGCTTTGCTCATTCACCTGTCACAACAGGAAGCAGAGTTCAGGTAATAATGCAAGTGAAGCTACACTTACTAGCCCACCACTCACCTCCTTCTGTGTTTCCTGGTTCGTAACAGGTGTAGGGATTTGGGGAGCCCTGTCTTGTCAGATGTATCAGTGAATATGCTTTCCCACTATGTGGGTTGTTTTTTTATTCTGTTAAAGTTTTCCTTTGCTGTGCAAAAACTTTTTAGTTTAATGTAGCCCCAAAACCCACCACTAGCATCATACCCAATGGGTAAAAACTATAAATGTTCCCCTTAAGATTGAGAACTAGGCAGGGATGTCTGCTGTCACCTCTTTTATTCAAAATAGTACTGGAAGCCCTAGCCACAGCAATCAGATAGGAAGAAATAAAAGCATCCAAATTGGAAAAGAAGCAAAACTGTCTTTATTTGCAGATGACATTATACTGTACATATAAAACCCCAAAGATTCCACCAGGAAACTAAAAGAACTGATAAACGTATTCAGTGAGGGAGCAGAATATAAAATTAATATCCAGAAACCAGTTGCATTTTATATGCTAATAAGGAACTAACAAGGAAATTTTAAAAACTATACCATTCACTATTGCTTCAAAAGGAATAAAATACCTAGGAATAAACCTAACCAAGAATGTAAAAGACATGTTCTCAGAAAATTATAAGACACTGAACAAATAAATTTAAGATACAAATAAATGAATGCACATACCATGTTCATGGATAGGAAGGATTAGCATCATTAAAATGTCAATATTACTCAAAACAATCTATGGATTCAATGCAATTCCTGTCAAGATTCCAACAATGTATTTCACAGAACCAGAAGGAATATTCCAAAAGCTTATATGGAGCCACATAAGGGCCCCACATAGCAACAGCAATCCTAAGAAAAAAGAATGAAGTTGGAGGAATCACACTGCATAATATGAAACTATACTACAAGGCCATAGGAATCAAAACAGCATGGTACTGGCTTAAATCAGACACATAGATCAAGGGAACAGAATGGATAGCCCAGAAATAAACCCACACTTATAGTCAATTAATATTTGACAGAGGAAGCAAGCACATGCAATGGGCTAAAGAAAGTTTATTCAATAAACCGTGCTGGGAAAATTGGACAGACATGTGCAGCAAAATGAAACTAGACCACCTTCTTACACCACATACAAGAATAAATTCAAAGTGGATCAAAGACTTAAATGTTAGACCTAAAACAATAAAAATCATAGAAGAAAACATAGGTAGCAAACTCTTGAACATTGCTCATATCAATATTTTATCAGGTGTATCTCCCCAGCCAAGGAAAACAAAAGAAAAAACCAGTGGGCTGGGATGAGAGTAAAAGACAGAAAACTGTACTTGAACAACAATCAAAATAAAATTAAATTTTAAAAATAAAAATAAATAAATAAAATCTTTAAAAAAGAAAAAATGGATAAATTGATACTAATTTAATTACATTGTAAATATAAGACATTTGGCTTTTTGACTAGTACATGCTCAGTTTTCAAAAATGGCCCATATGCATTTCAAGAGAAAAATGTAGTTAATAACTTGGGGGATCAGAGTTGTTTGTTATATCAGTCTTGTTCATTGTGTTGCTTAAATTAATTGTATCATTTCTTAAAAGATACCTTATTAATCTCTTTATTCATGAGAGAGGGATACTAATATCTATCATCATGAAGGTAGATTTGGCAAGATATTCTTATTGTTTGACTCTACAATTAGTTCATGCATGGCATGTATGAAAGTCAATACAGATGCTTAATCTTGATATTCTGTTGAGTTAAACTCATGAAATAAAATGTCACCAATTTAATTTAGGTATTTTAATTCTACTCTGTATTTCTCAATATTTATCACATATTTACCATTTCTTTCCATTTTATGTCATCCCTGTATCTAAATTATACAAAACTTACCCATGTTACTATTTCTAAAGATATTTTTATGACCACTAATATGTTTATAAACTCATGTCATAATTTAATACGAAGTTATATTTACAGTTTTCATTTCTTTTAAAGTCTTCCTGGTTGATACAGATCATCTCTCAATTCCTGCTCAGGATTACATTTTATTTTATTTTCTTAAAGATATTTTTAAGTATTTTTATTGATTATGCTGTTACAGTTTTCCCAATTTTTCCCCCTCTATCCCCTCTCAGCCCTGTCCCACCAACCCTCTAGCATTCCTCCCCACTTAGTTCATGTCCATGGGTTGTACATATAAGTTCTTTGAGTTCTCTGTTTCATATACCATTTTTATCTCTCCCCATCTATTTTATGACTACTAATTATACTTCTTCTTCCCTGTACCTTTCCCCCGCATTCTGCCTTCTGCTTCCACACTGAAATCCCTCCATGTGATGTCCATTTCTCTGATTCTGTTCCTGTTCTAGTTGTTTTCTTATTTTTGCTTTCATTGTTTTCTTTTCTGTTAGGTTCATTTGTTGATAGTTGTGAGTTTGTTGTCATTTTACTATTCATATTTTTTATCTACTTTTTCTTAGATAAGTCCCTTTACATTTCATATAATAATGGCTTGGTGATGGTGAACTCCTTTAATTTGACTTTATCTGGGATGCACTTTATCTGCCCTTACATTCTAAATGATAGCTTTGCTGGTTAGAGTAATCTTGGATGTAGGTCCTTGCCTTTCATGACTTCAAATACTTCTTTCCAGCCCCTTCTTGCCTGTAACGTTTCTTTTGAGAAATCAACTGATAGTCTGATGGGAACTTTTTTGTAGGTAACTGTCTCCTTTTCTCTTGCTGCTTTTAAGACTCTTTGTCTTTAATCTTGGGTTACTTAATGATGATGTGCCTGGGTGTGTTCCTCTTTGGGTCCAACTTCTTTGGGACTCTCTGGGTTTCCTGGACTTCCTGGAAGTCTATTTCCTTCACCAGATTGGGGAAATTTTCTTTCATTATTTGTTCAAATAACTTTTTAATTTCTTTCTGTTGTTCTTCTCCTTCTGGCACCCCTATAATTCAAATATTGGAATACTTCAGGTTGTCCCAGAGGTCCGTAAGTCTCTCTTCACTTTTTTAAATTCCTGTTTCTTTATCCTGTTCTGGTTGGATGTTTATTTTTCCTTTTGTTCCAAATCATTGCTTTGAGTCCTCATTTTGTTCCTGTCACTGTTAGTTCCCTGAATATTTTGCTTTATTTCATTTTGGGTATCTTTCATTTGTTCTTTTCATTTTTCAACCAAGCTCAATCAGTTCTGTGAGCATCTTGATTACCAGGGCTTTAAATTCTCCATCAGATAGGTTGGCTACCTCTTCATCACTTAGCTCTCTTTCTGAAGTTTTGCTCTGTTCTTTCATTTGGGCCATATTTTTTGTCTTGATGCACCTGTTAAGTTGTAAGGGAGTGGGGCCTTAGGTATTCACCAGGGCAGGGCAACTCTCCTTGCTGCACTGTGGCACAATCTGTGTGGGAGGGGCCAGAGAATGAGAAATGCAGCTTGCCTGCTCATCGCTAGCCTGCTTTCCAATGAACTCTCATGTGAGACTGGGAGTTTCTCTCACCACGGCAACTGCCATAGTCCACAGTCAACTCTGGGTCTCAGTTTTGCCTTCAACCAGCCCCACCTGTGTGGTTCTCCACCTTGCTGTGGTTTTTCTCAGCTGGCCAGACCACCTGTGTGGTCTCTCACCTCACCTGGGTTTTTCTCAGCTGACTCTGCCCACACAGCCTCACCTCAGGCTCTTACTGGTCTGGTTGTTCTGATTGATTATTTCTTTAATTCCTTGGTTGTAGGAGTTCCATGTAGTTTGATATTCTGGCACTTCTTGATTTTAGATTGGTTGTTATCCTCCTTTTGGTTGTGTGAGACACACAACCAAAGGGAGTGTGTTTCTACCTATGCCTCCATCTTGGCTGGAACTCCCTTATTTCCTTAAAGATTTTTAGCTTACATATTTTATGTTCTATATCTGAAAATTGTAAGGACTAAAATGCATATTGATCTTGTTCTTTTGTTTGTTGTTTCTTCTGACTCTTGATTATACTGTACTATTTTATTATGTGGAATATACATCTGCTTGACATCAGTTTTAGTGTTACTTCATTGGTGGTTCAGAAGTATTTTAAGGGCTAATCCCTCCAATGGATTTGCCTGTGTTTCAAACAGGGACCTGAGATGCTAATAATCACAGAACATTCAATTTCCCCATAAAGTTTTTCTTGACTATAAAGATACATTAAAATTGAATTGAATACCAATGTGAAGATAAGTTTGTACATAAATACTTTTGAGAAAAAGATATTTTTCTTTTGCCACCCAGGCTCCAAAATAAGACTGATATGTTATCTTATCATTCACCTTTGCTGGAAGGATGATATTTTTTCTAGAACATTACTTACCCAGGAAAGTAGCCATTTGATAGTTTTTGCCCAAGGCCTGTCCTCTATACCCTCAAATTTGGATGCTAAAATCTAAGTTTCCTGATTACCTTAAGTGTCAAATGTCAAAATGGCTATAGTTTTTGATCAGCTTTACATGCTGGACTTCTTTTTTTTATTTCTGTTTCTTTCTTTCATTTCTTTCTTTTTCTGTGGGTGTTTCTCTTACATTATTGGAACTAGGCTATGTTTTTGTAAGCTCTTGTTGTATTTATCTATCATTTCTAGGTGTTTTATATCTTGCATATATAATTTAATCATTACCAGTAAGAAAAATCTAGTCTTTAAAACAAGATGTCTTGAGATCAGCAAGATGATGTAAGATGATACAATAGATGGTCAATGGCTTCAGTATCCCTCACAGAAAAATCAACTAGCAACTATCCACAGACAACAGGCCTTAAGAAAAATCTCAAACCTGGAAGTGAGGCTCAAGTACTACTTGGAACCACAAAAAAAATATAACATTAGGAGAATAAGTAAAGAGGATTTACTTTGACTGCATCTTCCCTTCCTCAGGTCTGTACAGCACTACAATTAGAGGACCACCACCCATGGGACTACAATTTCTCATGTGAGAAAAGGAGTGCTTCCAGAAGAGCCCATAGCCATCTTGACCCACAGAAATCATTGGGGTGGATCAGTTAGGGATGGGAAAGATGGGTGGGATCATAGCAATTAGTATTGGTAGACCACATTTCTGTTGGAAGTTCTCTAAGAAAAAAATACAGGAAAAAAGTTCCTGACATTGGCCTTGGCAATGATTTTTTTAGACTTGACACCAAAAACACAAGTAACAAAACTCAAAATAAACAAGTATGATTACACCAAACCAAAAAGTTTCTGCAAAGCAAAAGAAATAATCAATGAAATAAAAAGACAACTTATGCAATGGAAAAAATGTTTGGGAACCAAATATCTAATAAAGGATTAATATTTAAATTATATAAGGAACTAATACAAGTTAATAACATAAAACAAATATTCTAATTTACAATGGGCAAAATAACTAAATAGATATTTTTCCAAAGAAGACTTGCAAATGACTATGAGGTATAGTGATCACAAGGGAAATGCAAATCAAAACCAGAATAAGATTATCTCCTCACACCCATTGCAATGCCTATCATACAGACGTCAAGAGATAAGGGTTGGTAAGGATGCAGAGAAAAGGGAAAACTTGTACACTGTTGGTAGGAATGTAAACTAGTAGAGACATAAAAAGCAGTGTGGAAGTTTCTTAAGAAATTAAAACCCAACTATTATATCATCTAGCAATCCACTTCTGGGGCATATACTGTATCTAAAGAAAATAAAACTACTATTTCAAAGAGAAACGTTCACCCCATGTGAAATTTTATACATACACATACACACATACGTATGTATATATATGGCATTTAATATATATGTATATACAATGAAATATTTACTCATAACCAGAAAGAAAATCTTGCTGATTATCACAACATGGATAAAACTTGACGGTATTGTACAAAGTGAAATAAGTTCAAGAAGGACAAATAACTGTATGATCTCACTTATATGTGCAATTTAAAATGTAAAATTCATAGAAAAAGTGTACATTGGTGGTTACCAAAAGCTAAATCATAGGGGAAATGGGAAGATGTTGGCAAAGTATAAAAACTCAGTTATAAGAGGAAGAAGATGGTGGCAAGGTAGGAGAGAGTGGATTCCACTTTCCCCTACACACAAGAGGAAAACCTAGCTGATCTATGAAGGAACAGAGCAAACAGCCAACAGTACCCCAGCATATATGAAAATAGGAGACCAAAAATTGTAGGAGACATTGAAAAACCAGAGAGTAAGGAGAGTGCTTCAGGACAATAAGGTCCCAGGGATCAGCTCAGGGACCAGAGTGGCTGCAGCCCCAGGCCTGGTGCCTGTGGTGTCTCCCACAGGGTCTTTGGGAGATAGCTGGGTCAAATGTCCCCTCCCTGGCCAAACAAGTTTTGAGCAGCACCAGGAGAGACCTGGTTACTTCAAGTGGCAGAGAGGGGAATAAGAACTAAGTGGCAAACACACAGGGGCTGTGAGCACCCATGGAGTCTGGACACCAGCTCAGGAGAGTTGAGCCTCAATGGGCCCTGAAATGGATAGTCCCTGGTCTAGCTGGAGAATTGGGCTGTGCAAGAGGCCATGCCACTGTACAGAGTGGTAGGCTTGAGTAGGAGGAACTTCTCAAAAGAAAAAGTGAAAAAAGAGACACTGTTTGGGGAATTCTCCTGCAGCAACCGATCCGACCTCCTCCCCACCCAGCCAGGCAGCACTCCCAAGATGGCACAGAAGGCTCTGTATGCACTCCTATAGCCCTGGGAAGGGTATGCACCCAAAACAGAGAGACCAGAGGTGGCCTGGTCTAGTGAGCGCACCTGCAACCTGGGGAGAGTGTGAACTGCAGCAGGCCCCAAGCCCACAGCTGTAACCCTGGGGACAGTGTGCACTGAGGAAGGCCTGGATCACGCACGCAAAGCCCCGGGAGAGACAACAGGCTATCTCTGGGAAGAATGCGCATGAGTGAGAAAAGCGAAACCAATCATCCCTCAGCCTGCTTCAACCAGCAAGACTAGAAAAACCAGTTTGGCCAGTTTGAAACCAGCAAGAGGCTTTCTTTTTTTGAAGTAATTCTTTATTTTTTAATTTTTATTATTTTTTTCTCTCTCAATTCCTTTTTCCTCTTATTCCTTCTTTCTTGTTTTATTCCTTCTTCCTTTCTTTCCAATTTGATCTTTCCTACCTTCCTTCCTTCCTTCCTTCCTTTCTCCTCCTCCTCCTCCTCCTCTTCCTCCTTCTTCTTCAATACCCCACAAAAGAGACAAAAAAAACCTGGAACTGTGAAAATGTTACAGAACAGAACAGGGGGAACAATTATTGGCCCACGCAGGGATGCCAAAAACTGTTACAGAGCACACGCAGGGCCAAGGTGGGTTACTATATATTATTACCAAAAGGACCCCAACTAGGTTCGATTGCCTGATGCCTTAGGAAAAACATCTCTCAATGCCAGGGATTTGTGAAAAGGAAAGGAAATGTTTATTTAAAGCTACACAGACTTAAAGAGTGACCTAATGTCTTCATTAAAATACCAAAGTCCTTTTGGATACCCAGAGATGCCCACAGTGCTTCTTTCTCCCCCTGCCCTAATTTGGGGTACTGTATCTCAGGAAAAGAAGCAAACATGTGATTCAGGCTCCTGACACCATCAGCTGTGTCACCATTCAGGCAGGATCTCCAGTTAATCCAAAGCCATGTGGCACCTTCTCATGGCCTACTGGCAAGAGTTCTTTCACCCTTCTTCAATACAAAGTCTCTCCTGCTTCCCAGGCCATGCAGCCAAAGGCAGCAACCTAAAGTCATGTGGTCCTCTTCTACCAAAGCTTCAGGATCCCCACTCTAGCCAAAACCACATGGTTCTTCTCAGCAAAGCTGCAGGGAGGGGGGTGGTCACCACTCTGACAAAGCCGAGTGGCGGTTCTCTGTTAAAGCTGCATGGTGATTCCCCCTACCCAAGCTGCAAGGGTCCCCACTCTGCCAGAAGCATGTGGCTCCCTCTCCTCTATTACCACAGCCGCATGGTCCTCTCTCTAATGGCTGCCGTGTGTGGGTTTAAATCCCCTCATCAATCTTCCTCTGTGGCCCCATTTCCAACTCTTCCCAAAATCGGTTACACTTGCCAGCACACCCATATCCTTCCAGCTTTACCGGGCTGCCATAGTGAATCTGGGCAGGCGTGGCCCCATGTCATGGAGCCAGTATTCTCCAAGCTCTCACACAGGCACTGTAACTCAGGGGACCTGCCCCCAGTAACATCTTGGGTAGAAGTGACCCATCCCCCTGGCTCCAAGCATGACCTCAGCTATTTAACATATCTATGAACCAATTAAAGGTTATAGATATTTTAAATGACCATGCCAAAGGTCAGCTGCAAAGCTGTTGCTGTACAAAACAGCCCTGCATGTTCCTGCTCCATGTGTCCCTTCCCCCAACTTATACCTGTTGGGGGAAGGGGTGAGGACATCCTAATATTTCCTGGACACCTTGAATTCTGGACCCCATTCCAAATCCCTATTTGGGGCCCCCCTCTTCACTGCACCCTGCATCAAAAAGACAAGCATTGAACCCAAAAATGGGGCATCAAAAAGGCTGAGACAGTGAGACAAATTTCACTTTGCTATTACAGAGAACCTGCAAGTTATTGCATATTTGTATTATTGTTTTTTATTATTTTTACATCTTTATTTTAATACTATTTTGTAGCCCCCTTCTTTCTCTTTAGTCATCTTTGCTTGGCTGGTTAAATTGTATCATTTGACAGGTTTCCCCTGTTCTCTCCTTAATAGCGTATTACTAATTTATTGTCCTTCACTTCACTTGTGTTCTATTAGCACACTACTCAAGGTCCTATAGTCCCTATTCATGTTATCCAGATCACATAGATTCTGTCATATGATTGTTGCTCTAATATTATTGTAAATATAGCTGTTCCATGCAATTGTAAATACTACACAACACCTCTCCCAGATCTTAGCCCACTTTACAGTTTCCTGAACTCTATTACTATAGTAGTTAACTCTATTCTCTCACACACTACTCCTATTTACTAACCTTTATCTCATCTTACCTCAGAATCTGACCTCCACAACCTCACTGCTTTCTAGATCCAACTCACAATCTTTCCCTCCCCAACAAGACTCTTAACTTCTTTCCATTCTTTCTAAAAAGTGGCTAGTTGGGTGGAATATCACGGTTAACACTACACATAGCCAAAGGATCTCCTATCTCTTTTCTACAGGCTGTTACTGTAAATGTCATAGAACTCTCTCTTGCTGTCTTAAGCCATTTTGATTTCCCCTTCCAACTGATCACCAAAAAAGGAGTAGGTGGAAGCTGTAAACACCAGGATACCCACTGGAAGAGGAAACCCAACAACAAGGAACCACCAACAAATAACAACAGAAGAAGGTGAAGCAGAGAATGGAAGCCACACTAACCTCAATCCAGGACCTCTCTGGAAATACAAATAAATAGTGGAGAAATTACCCAGAATAAAAACAACTGAACAAGAGTGAGAGAGAAACCTCAAAACTTTGTATACATGGAAGAATCAGCTTCAACAAAACCTGCCACACCAGCATAACAAAATACAAGAGGTAGTGGATAGAGTGACCCTCAGTTAACCAGCTGGTGGGAAGGACCAACCAAAAGAAGACCCAACAACAATCAAAAGCAAAGAAAAACACAGAGCCAAATTAAATGACAGCCCAAGACTAGTGAGCTGAGGAGATCAAGGAGACTGCACCACTGAAATCCACAGGCATTCTACCACAGAAGTTCACACCATAAGCCTAGGGAGCCAGACCAGATTGTTTTAAGAAGCTAAGGCTAACAACAAGAGTCTCACAAATAATGGGAAGACAAAGAAACAATCCCCAAATGAAAGTAAAGGATGAACCCTCAGAAAGAATGTTAAATGAAATAGAGGCAACTCAGCTATCAGATATTGAGTTCAAAGCAATGGTTATCAGATCTCAATGAGCTCACAGTGAATTAACAGAAATTACAGGGAAACTACAATGAACTCACTGCAAACTATATTGACATGAAAAAGGAAATAGAACCTATGAACAAGGGCCAAGAGGAAATGAAGAATACAATTTATGAACTGAAGAACACAGTACAAAGAATCAAAAGTAGGATCAATGAAGCAGAAGATTGGATCAGTAAACTGGAGGACAAAGAAGAACACCCAGAAAGAGCAAGAAAAGGAATAGAGGCTCAGAAAAAATAGAGGGAATAGGAGAAATGCAGGACAATATGAAACCTAATAATATCCATATAATAGGAATATCAGAAGGAGAAGAACAGCAATGGATAGAAAACCTATTTGAAAAAGTAATGATGGAAAACTTCCCTAATTTGATGAAAGAAAAAGTCACACAGATCCAGGAAACACAGAGAGTCCCAACCAAGAGGAACCCAAAGAGGCCCACCTCAAGACACATCATAATTAAAATGGCAAAATTTCAAGACAAAGAGAGAATCTTAAAGGCAGCAAGGGAAAAACAGGAAGTAATATACAAAGGAACCCCAATAAGGCTAACAGCTGACTTCTCAATGGAAATGCTCCAAGCCAGAACAGAATGGCAAGAAATATTCCAAGTAATGAGAACCAGGGGCCTTCAATCAAGGCTACTTTACTCATCAAGGCTCTCAATCAAGATAGAAGGCCAAATAATAAGCTTCCCAGACTAAAGAAGTCTAAAAGAATATACCTCCACCAAACCAGCTTTGCAAGAGATGCTAAAGGGACTGCTTTAAGGAAAGGAGGAAAAGAAAGAGAGAGGAACACAGGTAAAAAGTGGCAAAGAATAAGTACCTATCAATAATAACCTTAAATGTAAATGAATTAAATGCTCCAATGAAAAGAAACAGAATAGCTGAATGGATAAGAAAGCATGACCCACACATATGCTGCCTACAAGATACCTGCCACAGGACAAAAGACCTACACAGACTGAAAACGAAGGGCTGGAAACAAATTTTCCAAGAAAATGGACAGGGGCAAAAAGCTGGGGTAGCAATAATCATATCAGACAAAATAGACTTCAAAAAAAGGGCCATAAAGAGAGACCCAGAAAGTGACTTCATAATACTCAAGGGAAGAATCCACCAAGAAGACATGTACATTAAAAATATATATGCAACCAACATAGGAGCACCCAAATATATAAGGAAAATCTTGGAGTATTCAAGAAAGATATTGACAGCAACACAATTACAGTAGGGAATTTCAACACCCCACTGCCAAAAATGGACAGATCTTCCAAACAAAATATCAGCAGATATTGTGGCATTGAACAATACTCTACATCAAATGAACTTAATTGATGTATATAGAGCCCTTTATCCCAAAGAAGCTAGATATACATTCTTTTGAAATGTACCTGGAACATTTTCAAAGATAGACCACATGATAGGACACAAAAAAAAGGCTCAACAAATTCAAGAAAACTGAAATCATATCAAGCATTTTCTTGGACCACGAGGGACTGAAACTAGAAAAAAAACACAAGGAAAAAAACCCAAATGACTCAAAATCATAGAGATTGAAGAGAATGCTATTAAACAATGAATGGGTCAAGAATGAAATTAGGAAAGAACACAAAATGTTTCTGGAAACAAATGAAAATGAACTCACAACAACCCAAATTTATGAGACATGGCAAATGCAGTCCTGAGAGGGAGGTTCATAGCAATACAGGCCTACATAAAAAAAGATAGAAACATTTCAAAAAACAACCTAATCTATGCCTACAAGAACTTGAACAACAACAAAGACAACACAGAGCAAGTTGAAGGAAGGAAATAACCAAGATCAGGGCAGAATTAAATGACATAGAGACTAAAAGCACAATTCTAAGGATAAATGAGTCCATGAGCTTGTTCTTTGAAAAGATAAACAAAGTCGACAAGCCTTTAAGCAGACTCATCAAGAAAAAAAGAGAGAGGACCCAAACAAACATAATCAGAAATAAAAAAGGAGATATTACAACTGATACCACAGAAATACAAAGGATTGTAAGAAATTACTATGAAGAACTGTATGTCAAGAAATTTGAAAACCTAGGTGAAATGGACAAATTTCTAGAAAAATATAATCTTCCAAAACTCAGTGTAGAAGAAGAAAGCTTGAATAGACCAATAACAGCTGATGAAATTGAAGCAGTAATCAAAAAACTCCCAACACACAAAAGCCCTGGACCAAATGGTTTCACAGAATTCTACAAAGCATTTAAGGAGGGCTAACCCCTATCTTTCACAGACTATTCAAAAAAAAAAAAAATGATGAAAGATTTCCAAAATCTTTTAATGAAGCCAGCACATCCCAAGGCCAAAACCAGATAAAGACACAACAAAGAAAGAAAATTTCAGGCCAACATTGCTGATGAACATAGATGCTAAAATCCTCAACAAAACACTGGCAAACTGCATCCAACAATACATTAAAAAGATCATACACCATGACCAAGTGGGATTTATCCCAGGGATGGATGCAAGGATGGTACAATATTCACAAATCAATAAATGTAATACATCACATAAACAAAAGCAAAGACAAAAATCATATGATCATATCAATAGATGCATAAAAAGCATTTGACAAGGTACAGCACCCATTTATGATAAAAACACCCAGCAAAGTGGGAATAGAGGGAGCATTCCTCAACATAATAAAGGCCATATATGAGAGACCTACAGCCAACATCATATTCAATGGTAAAAACTAAAAGCTTTCCCATTAAGATCAGGAACAAGACAAGGTTGTCCACTTCTATTTAACATAGTATTGGAAGTTTTCGCCACAGTGATCAGACAGGGAAAGGAAATAAAAGGCATCCAATCAGAAAGGAACTAAACTGTCATTGTTTGCAGATGACATGACAGTGTACATAGATAATCCTATAGATAACGCCAAAAAACTGCTTGCCCCAATAAATGAATTTGGGAAACATCTATATAAAAAGTCAATATCCAGAAATCAAAGGCATTTCTGTACACCATGAATGAAACAGCAGAAGCAGAAATCAAGATTAAACCCCATTTGATATAGCAACAAGAAAAGTAAAATACCTAGGAATAAACCTAACCAAGGAAATAAAAGACCTGATTCAGAAAACTACACAACACTGAACAAAGAAATCAAGAAAGACACAAACAAATGGAAACATATACTGTGTTCATGGATTGGAAGAATTAATTAACATCATCAAAATGTCCATACTACACAAAGCACTTTATAGATTGAATGCAATACCTATTAAAGTACCAATCACATAATTCACAGACATAGAACAAACACTTCCAAAATTTATATGGAACCATAAACCACCCCAAATAGCTGCTGCAATTTTGAGAAAGAAGAGCAAAGTAGGAGGGATCACAACACCTGATACCAAACTGTATTACAAGGCCACTGTAATCAAAACAGCCTGGTTCTGGCATAAAAACGGGCACATGGATCAAGGGAACAGAACAGAGATCCCAGAAACAAACCCAAGTCTCTATGGTCAATTAATATTTGACAAAGGGGGCAGCAACATAAAATGGAATAAAAATAGCCTCTTCAACAAATGATGTTGGGAGATCTGGACAGCTACATGCAGAAAAAATGAAACTCGAGCACCAACTTACACCTTACACAAAAATAAATTCAAGGTGGATAAAAGATTGAAATATAAGCCATGACACCATTAAAGTCCTAGAGGAGAACATAGGCAGGAGAATCTCAGATATTTCATGAAGCAACATTTTCACTGATATGTCCCCTAGAGTAAGGGACATAAAGGAAAGAATAAACAAATGGGATCTCATCAAAATAAAAAACTTCTGCATGGCTAAAGAAAACAGGATTAAAATAAAAACAGAACCAACCATATGGGAAAACATATTGACCAATGATACCTCACAGAAAGGTTTAATTCTCAAAATATATAAAGAACTTACATGACTCCACTCTAAGAAAATAAGCAACCCAATTAAAAAATAGGCAAAGGACTTGAACAGACACTTCTCCAAAGGGGACATACAGAGGGTCCAGAGACACATAAAAAGATGCTCAGTATCACTAGCTGTCAAAGAGATGCAAATTAAAACCACAATGAGATACCACTTCACACCAGCCAGATGGCCATCATAAACAAAGCAACAAACAAGTGTTGGAGAGGTTGTGGAGAAAAGGGTACCCTAGTGCACTGTTGGTGGGATTGCAGACTGGTCCAACCACTATGGAAAACAGTATGGAATTTCCTCAAAAAAACTCAAAATGGCAATGCTTTTTGACCCAATGATTCCACTGCTAGAATTTTATCCTAAGAACCCTGAAACACCAATCCAAAAGAACCTATGCACACCAAAGTTCATAGCAGCACAATTTACAATAGCCAAGTGTTGGAAGCAACCTAGGTGCCCATCAGTAAATGAACGGATCAAAAAATATGGTATATTTACACAATGGAACTCTACACAGCAGAAAGAAAGAAGGAGCTCCTACTCTTTGCAAAAGCATGGGTGGAATTGGAGAGCATTATGCTAAGCGAAATAAGCCAGGCAGTAAAAGACAAATACCACATGATCTCACCTTTAATAGGAACCTAAACAACAAAACAAAGAAACAAGCAAAATATAACTAAAGACACTGAAATAAAGAACAGGCTAACAGTGACCAGAGGGAAGAGGGGAGGGAATTTCAGGGGAAAAGGGGAAGGGTTTACAGGAACAAGTGTAAAGGACACATGGACAAAAACAATGGGGGCTGGAAATGGGAGGGAGGTGGGGATGGCTTGGGGTGGACTGGGATGGGAGTAAAAGCAGAAAACTGTACTTGAACAACAATTAAAATTTAAAAAAAGAAAAAACTCAGTTATAAGACAAGTAATTTCTGGGGATCTTGTATAGCATGTATAGCATGGTGACAATAGTTAACAATACTGTGCTGTAAAGTTTACTAAGAGGTTTGATTTTAAATATTTGCTTAGATTTTAAATATCTTCACCAGAAAATATTAGGTTTTAAGTATTTACATCACAAAAAAGTGCTAACCATGAGGTAAAGAAAACAGCTCCCCAAGATTTTCTGAATTCCCAGTGTATGGCTATAATATCAAATATAATATCATTATAGATTTATTATACAATTACTTAATGTATGGCTGTTAATTACCTGGATCAATAATTTTATGGAGATATAGTTTGATTACTTGAATACTTGCCTTTGGGATTTTATTTTTATCAAAAACATTATTTTTGTCCATTTAATTTTAATTTCAGTATGCATGGCTTGGATAGTTTTAAAAGGCATTTTCCCCTATTAAAATATTCCATATTTATATAGTTTCTGTAGTAATATTATTAATCTACAAAAGCTATACAACTCATCTGTTCTAAATTTATTGTCAACATCTATCACCAATTCATTTTTTTTCAGGCTCCCCTCTCTGTGTACAGTCCAAGCTGTGGTTCAGAATTTAGGAAAACCCCACAAGAGGGAAGAACTATATATTGTCTTTACTGTGTGTCCAGGGGGTGAGATTTCCAATAAGACAGGTAAGAATCAACAATGGATTTCTGTCACCATGGTCTTCACTGTCCCTATTAATGTAAAATTGGTTAGAATTTGGGTTTGACTCACAAAGTATCATTCCTTCCCTCATTTTATCATTCATTTGATTCCTCCTGTAACACATTTCATTATTATAATTAGTATAACCCATTACCCTCAGACCCAGGATATGGTGGGGTTGTGTGACAGAGAAAGCTCCTTAAATAGGCCACATGGGGCTGAAATCAAACAGGACATGGCCTTTGTGCTAACCCCTCACTAAGTGAGCAGGCAAATATTAGTCTTGTTATATTCTGAAGGAGGAGGATTCAAGATATAAGAAGCAGAAGTACAAAGGGCCAGGAACAGAAGTTTGTGTTGTTGAAAGTAAATCAAGTCAGGTAGTGTGGCTGGTTGGAAGATGAAGTTCAAAAATATAGTGGTAGAAGGTGAAGTCTGGGGTCTATGAAGATGGCGGGCTTTATTTTAAGTGTAATGAGAAGCAATTGGAAAGCTCTAAGCATGGCAGTTAAGTGATCTGACTTGGTTTTTAAAGAATAATTGCAAAAAAGATTGAAGGAAGAGGGATTTGAAGACAAGGGAAGTTGATTCAGTATATCACCAAATTCAGTTAAAGAGTCAGCATTTTGGATCAGATTTACAAAATGGAAATGATGAGAAATAATTGATATCAGAAAATATTTTATGGGAGAGGCAGGAAAGTTCACTAATACATTAGATTTGGTTTTGTGAGAAGGAAAAGGTCATGGTTTTTAGCGAATACAACTTAACATCTCAAGGTCAATCTAAGGAGAGTTTAAGATGCTTATATAAAAATGAAATTGTGTCATGGCCATTATAAGATTTCCACTAGAAATAAGCTCCTTTGTAAAAATTAATGCATTTAGGGTATAGCCTGAAAAATACATATTTGAAATATCTTAAAGACTGTAATGGTTTCAATGCTAAAACTAAAATAAGAGTAGTACTTATTTCTATATGAAAGATAAGAGGAAATCATATTTCACTATAATAATGAGAAAAGTATGGACACTGCTTTCAACTGGATTGAGTGTATTCATAGCACCTTGAATTTCTTTTGAGTATGGAGCAAGGGTGAATCATGTGCCTTAAATTGACAAAAGTGAACATTTTTAAGTTCTATGAAAAAAGAAAGCATTACAGATCCTGAGGCAGTAAGACTTTGCTCTTCCCACCCACCTCCAGATTCCAATGAATGCACAAAGTGTCCAGATAACCAGTACCCAAACAGTGGGAGGAATCACTGCCTCCCAGACTTCCTTCTTGGCCTTTGAAGATCCACTGGGGACAGCACTAGCCAGCATAGCCATTTGTTTTTCTGTCCTAACAGCTGTGGTTCTTGGGGTCTTTGTGAAGCATAGACACATACCCATAGGTAAGACCAATAACAGGGCTCTTAGCTACATTCTTCTCATCTCCCTCTTCCTGTGTTTTCTCTGCTCCTTACTTTTCATTGGTCATCCCAACACGGCCACTTGCATCCTCTGACAAATAATATTTGATGTCATGTTTACTGTGGTTGCTTCAACCATATTGGCAAAAACTATCACTATACTTACAGCCTCCAAGGCCACAACACCAGGAAGAAAGACAAGGTGGTTTTGGGGATCAGGAGTATCTAGTTCATTTTCATTTCCTTCCTTATCCACACAACTCTCTCTGGAATTTGGCTTGGATTCACACCTCCACTTATTGATATTGATACATACTCTGAGCACAGATACCTCATCATTGAGTGCAATAAAGGCTCTGCCATTGCCTTCTACTATGCCCTGGGATTCTTGGGCTCTTTGGCCCTAGTTAATGTCATCTTGGATTTTCTGGCCAGGAACCTGACCAACATCTTCAATGAAGCTAAGTTTCTGACATTCAGTATGTTAATGTCCTGTAGTGTCTGGATTACCTTCCTACCTGTATACCATAGCAGCAAGAGGAAGGTCATGGTAGCTGTGGAGATATTCTCCATCTTGACTTCCAGTGCTGGGATACTAGGCTGTATCTTTGCTTCTAAATGTTATATTATTCTAATAAGGCCACATAGGAATACCATGCATGGCTTAAGGACAAATACTAAGTTCTTGCATCTTTGAATATTTACCTCTGACTCTAAAAAAAAAAAGAAGAAACCTAAAAAATAAATCACACTTTTTTGCATGCTGATAACACCCAGTCATATAAAGTCTGTCCAGAATGTTTCCAGTCATTTAATATGAAAATTAGAGACATTTACTGAAGAAGACACAAGATAAGAAATATTGTACATAGGAAATGACACCTCAGTCCACTTCAAAGTGGGTACCTTGGAACCTCACATAGTTCTCCCAGCATCTCTTCCACTGTTTAAAACACTCTGCAAAATCTTTTGTTGGAATTGCCTTCAGCTGCCCCATGTGAATCTCATCAATGATATGAAATCTCTTCCCTTCAAAGGTGCTTTTTAGTTTGGGGAAAAACCAGAAGTCACAGGGTACCACATTTGGGCTGTAGGGGTCCTAAGTCACCTGGGTGATTTAATGTTTTGCAAAAAAAACTCTGCATAAGATGTGATGCATGAGCAGGCATGCTGTTGTGATGAAGCTGCCAATCACCAGCTGCCCATAGCTGCAGCTGTTTTTGTTGTATTGCATCTCTCAACTGACAAAGAACTTTGAGGTAGTGCTCCTTATTAATTTTTTGACCTAGAGGGGTAGACTCATGATGGACAACACCTTCCCAATCAAAACCACAGTTAACATGGTCTTATGAGCTTGGAGAACGAGGTGACTTCCATTGGGATGACAGGGCCTTCATTTCTGGATAATAGCTGTAGACTCATGATTTATCTGCAGTTATGACCCTGTGGAATCTGGTTCATTGGTAGTGGTTTGAGTCAAGTCATTAGCAACTGCAGCATGATGTTCCTTCCACTCTGGTAGCAGAAGCCACGGAACAAATTTTGCCATGACACATTTCATGCCAAGATTCTGTGTTAAAATCTCAGACACAGTAGGTTTTGGAATCCCCAGATAAGCTTATAGTTCTCGTACTGCCAGTTACCTGTCTTTGTTATTGCAGCCTATACACGTTCAACACTCTCAGGTGCTCTGCTTGTTGCAGGCCTTCCGGAACATGGATCACTTTCAACAAATTCCTGACCATATTTGAAGCATTGGTGCCACACTTTCATTTGCACTGTATTCATTGCGTCATCCCTGAAAGCCTTCTGAACCATCCAAATAGTTTCTGCAGAGGAATGTTCAAACTTAACACAAAATTGGATGCAGATTTCTTGCTCTACTCAGTCATTTTGAATGTGACAGCCACACAGTACACATGCTCACTCAATAAGTTCTACCGCCCCCATTGACTAGTACAATGAAGTTGTCACTGTTCATGCATGAGCATTCCAGTCCACTCACCTCGACTGTCAGATTACATTGCTGTCTTGCAAACAATTCTTGTTATATTAGCAATGGCTGGATTTTTTTGTAAAGACCTTATATGTTGTCATATATAAATCTGGCTTGCCATTTTTTAACATTGCCATCATAATCTAATAGTATGGAATGCCTGATAACTTGAATTATGAAGTTTTGTGAATATAAATATTAACTTTGATGTGAATTTTGTCCAAATGAAATCTGTACTTATTTCCTACAACTTGTTCTTAATTATATGTAAAGTTACCCCTTTTTCTCTATCTTTAGCTGCTATACTGTCCTAAACACTCATCTTAAGCAGAAAGAACTAAAGCAATCCTTCACTTAATATACTATTTTCTGCCTTTTTTTCTAATCAGTGAGTCAGATAGCAAAGATTTATCATTTTGATTATACTTTATTACCATACTTTTCTATGCTTTCTTCTGACAAACATATACAAAATTATAAAATTTATCTGCAATTTATATTTCTCAGTTGTGGGAGGTATCAATCTAATGCCAGTTTCATCCAAAGAGATAGACATTTGACCCAAAACAGTAATTAAAAATACTATACTTTTCTTATTGGGTTTTACATGAATATTTATTGGACATTATATTTTCATATTGCTGAAAATAACTCTTTGTTTAATTATCATTAAACAAATTTACCAATTTTGTAACTGCAGAACCAGCTCAAAATGGTCCTATCCTATTTAATAAGACTGAATTGCTTTTCAGAGAGAATACACCAAAACCACAAGTCATCCAGCTGAGGCTTGTTACAGAGGAGAGCACTTTGATGTCCAGCTGCACCTGGAACCAAAGTCTTATCTACCCCAGAAACTCACAAAACCAAAGGGCAGGGACACAACAAGAACTTGAACACTGGAACCCTTTCAGAAGCAAAGGGTCAATTTAGGAAGATCTAGTTCTGACATCCCTTACCATAAATGGCCAAGTTTCAAGGTCCTCCATTAATACTTGCCCCACCAGCACTTCCACATACCAGTTTTCCCTAATTCTTTAAAAATCATTAACCTAATCCAGTGAGCAAGATGGGTTTGAGGCACTATCGGGGTTCTCATCTTTTGTTTGGTGACTTCTCAGTCAATAAAATTTTCTTTACTACAAAATCTGACATTTTGAGTTTTGGCCTTTCAAACATGAGACACACAGAGTTGGGGTTGGTAACAATCTCAAGCCCAGAATTTTACCTGTACTTCTGACCAACTGTTTATAAAATCAAGCGTTTCCATGGCCCTTCCAGGGGTTCAATTACTTTTATAGGTTATCACAGAACTTGGAAAACTCATTTACTTTCTAGATTACTGGTTTATAAAAAGACATGAAATCAACAAACAGATGGAGAAACATAAGTCAAAGACTCAAATAAAGGAGCTTGTATCATTGTGGAGTCTGGGGCCTAGAATTTTAGCTGTAGGAGTGGTTTTGTTCCCTGACTTTGAAGCTCCCAGCACCACATTCTTTGGACTTTTAACAGAAGCTTCCTTTGTTGTCATGTTAATTAAATCATTGACCTTTGGTGATTGATTCAGCACCCAGTTCTTCTCCCCTACCTTCCTATTTTCCTGAAAATTAGGAGGTAAAACTAAAAGTTTGACTCTCTATTTTTGGTTGGTACCCCTGGCAACAGCCTCCATCCTTAGGTGTATTTCAAAAGTTACCTCATTAACATTAACCCAACTGTGGTGAAAAGGGGCTTGCTAAGATTAACAAAATGCCATTTCACTTTATGGTTTTGAAGTGATTTCAGAAACAAAGGACAGGAGACCAAAACCAAATATTATCACAAAAGATACTCTAATTGCTTTTTTTCTTTTTCTTTTTTTTATTGTTGTTCAAGTACAGTTGTCTGCATTTCCCCCTTTACCACTCCCCCTGACCTCAGCCATCCCCAATTCCCTCCCCTGATCCCACCTGTCCTTGGTTTTGCCCATGTGTCCTTTATAGTTTTTCTTGAAATCCCTTCCCTCTAATTGCTTTTATCACATTGGGAATCCTAAGCGTGTTAAAAACTATCAGCCAGAAGCTGTGGACAAAAACAAAATATACATGAGAAATATATTTTTATAAATCACATTAAATACCCAGAACAGGGCATATTTTGATATGATAATATTAAAGTCATGATTTTCACATAATAAGAATAACCACAAGGATATGTATTGTGGAGATATAAGTATGTTGATGTAGACAGAAAAGGAGCCCCATACTGAACCTGACAAGCTCAGGAGATGTCTGCATAGTAGGCCTTACAAACTCAGAGACTGAAAGTAACCAAATAAAGTCATCTGAACATAAAAATTCCTAACAAAAGCAAGTTATGGCAGATAATCACACCCTAGGCCTGTAACATATTTGGCAAAGGTCAATTTGTTCCTTAAGTGAGCCCATCTATTGTGTTTTTGCATCAAACATAATGTTAGGTAGAAATTAGCAAAGTGCAGAAGGAAGGGGGGATGGGGTCCATAGCACTCAAAGGAAAGGCCAACAAAACAAGTTTGGTTAATTGCCTGCCTGTAGTCACTATCTGTTTAACAAGGCAGTCCCTAGTGCTTACAGAAAGAGACCAGAAATAACTTTGGGTAACTGCCTAACTTTAATGAACTGGCTCCTGCCACATATCTCTTTTACAACAAGATGAACAAATGTGGTCTGGAGGAAGAAAAGAGTTATGGCCTAACAACCCCCCACACATACCTATGTTTAGGTGGTCACATACCCCACTCCTGGGAAAGCTGGCACCACTGTTACAGAACAAACAAGGGGGGCCTGGGATGATATACTATTATTGAAACAAGGCCCTGGGTCTGTTATGTCCGCCGCCCAAGGAAAGACATCTCTCAATGCCAGAGATTCGTGAAAAGGAAAGGAAATGTTTATTTAATGCTATACAAACTTAAAGTAGTGACCTAATGTCTTTATCAAAAATCCTAAAGTCCCTTAAAAGACCCACAAACAGACACAGTCCTTCCTTCCTTCTCCCTCTGCCCAGTCCAGAGTACTGTATCTCAGGAAAGGAAATAGAAGTCCATGGCTCAGGCAGTCCTCTGGTTCTTCCCAGTTAATACTCCATCTCGACTGGGAGACCTCCCTGGGTTCCCGGCACCCTCAGCTGAGTCACCGGGATCTCTGCTAAAACCAGGTGGTGGTTCCCCCTTCTAAAGCTGCAGGGGTCCCCACTCTGGCAAAGGCACGTGGTCCTCTCTCTCAGGGCTGCGGGAAGGGAGAGTCCCCACTCTGTCCAGGCCGCGTGGTTCTCTCTCTCTCAGGGCTGGGCATGGTTCTCCTTCTCAGGGCTGCGCATGGTTCCCCTTCTCAATGGCTGCCGCCTCTGGGTTTAAATCCCTGCACCAATCTTCCTCTGCAGCCCCATTTCCAACTCCTCCTACACTTGGGCACACATGCTAGAACTCATATCCTTCCAGCTTTACTGGACTGACATCATGAGTCTGGGCAGGTGTGGCCCCATGTCATGGAGCCAATCATCTCCAAGCTCCCACGCAGGCGCTGTAACCCGGGGAACCTGCCCCCCAGGTCCCATCTTGGGGGGGAGGTCCCTTTCCATCCCCCTGGCCTTGAGCATGGCCATAGCTATTTAGCATATCTAAGTGACCAGCCAAAGGCTATAGGTATGCTAAATGACCATGCCATGGATTAGCTGCAAAGCTGCCCTGCATGCGCTTGCTCTGTGTGCCCCTTCCCCTAACTCACACCTGTGGGGGAAGGGGTGAAGACACCTTAAAATCTCCTGGACACCTTGAGTTCTGGACCCCATTTCAAATGCCTATTTGGGATCCTCCCTCTTGGCTGCACCCTGTAACACCACCTTTACCCACCAGTCAATGTGTAACTCCCTCACTTTATCCAGCCAACCATATAAATCCTCAGGAAAAAGGGCCCGATGCTCTTGCTACCCTTGCTTTTTGCCACCCAAGCCTATGCCTTTCTCCTCCACCTCAGCAAGGCCCATTTTCTTCCATGAGAATGTATCACTGGTAAACTTTTCTTGAAATGTCAGAGTAATCATTTCTAGACCCCTCAGGGCACATCTGCCACACCAGAGGATATCACAGAACCCTTTATCACAATAAATCTTGTTTCTCAAATACCATCTCTATGGTGTAAATTATTAACTTCTCCTGTACATATCAATGTGAAAGAAATATGTGTCTCTTTTAATTTTTACCCAATTCCAGAGGCTTTCCCATTTTGATTTCTGCCACCCTCTAAATCTTCTCCACCAGTGGATGTTATGTAACCCTCCCTGTGTCTTCTTTTATTCCAATCTATAAAATATACAGCAAACCTATCATTCTCTAGAGCAGGGGTGTTAAACTCATTTTCACCAGGGGCCACATCAACCTCAAGGTTGCCTTCAAAAGGCCAAATGGAATTTCAACTCCTTAACAGTTAAAAAGTAGTTACATTTACACAGTCCTAAAATTATTTTGGCCCTCTGAAGGCAACTGTGAGGCTTATGTGGCCCCCAGTGAAAATGAGTTTGACACCCCTGCTCTAGAGTGTTTTCTCAATACCTTGAGAAATTCATTCCCAGCAATTGTCATTAGTTTGGCTCAAATAAAATCATAAAAATTTTCTATAGGTTTGTACATTTCTTACATTGACATTGTTTATAGTAGCTTTTATTTATCAAATGTTGCCTGAATTTAATTGATTTTTTATTTATAATAAAATGTTGGGTGAGGTTTAGAAAAAACATGCACTTCTTTCTATATGAATTTATGAGAAAATAATTGGGTAATGATTTATCTTAATTCTATGTCCCATTCTCTTCCACATGAGGCTCTGAAAATGTTAATAATAACCAATTTGGGAAAACCTAGAGTTTAGCCATAGTATCTAGATGTCTTGGCATTAGTAATGTTGTAGTGAGTTGTAATGAGTTCAAAGTTTTATCAGAATGAAATTAGTTGAGAAAATGAGAAAAAGTACTAGGATCTTATTTTCAAAATCTAATACCTTGAATTAATACAAAAGGAAAATAGTGAGAAAAAAAGGAGTTTATAAATAATATCAAAACCAAAATGTAACCATGTTATCCTAATCACAGATCTATATAATCTATGATCAATATGATCTATTCTACTTGAAAAGAATTGAGTGAGAACTACATATGCCTACACACATGCACACACACTGATTATATTTTATGTTATTTATCTGTACAATCTTGGGAAGAAGTTGTTCTACCCATGGAAACTATTTGCCTCATGTTTAGATTTTACATGTCTCTGGATATTTTCAGGAAGGAAAAATTCTTTTTTACCCTTCAAGTTTCTTCTGTCTGTACTTCTGTTAATTAAATTGACAATGCAAATTAGCATTAATAAAGCAAATTAAATTTTATTAACATGTTTACTTCCTTGTAATACAGAAAGTCGAGTCCAGGGATCTCAACTTCTCATTCAGATAAGCCAAAAAATCTACAAGGAGAACTGGATGAAACAGACACAGCCTTCACTACTCACATTACAGGGAGCACTGATGGCAGCAGATCAGCAAAGTGTTGTCTGACACCAAGATTTGTTTTAAGGGGCCCCAGATAAAGGGGCACGTGTCTTGCATGTAACTCTAAACTACATTACACCACTGTGTACACGCAAAGAGAAAAAGTCAAGAAGCAGTCACACAGGATAAGAAGCCACTGCCAAAAGGAGAGAAGGAGAAAATTACAATCAATTTCCAAAGCAATACACATTCTTTCTGGCCAGCCTTCCATTATGGGGGGTGGAGGTGCCATGTCTAGCATGATCTCACACTCTACCCCAACATTGCTCCTGCACCTCTCATTCTTCATATTATATTCTTCTGATAGGGGACCTATGTGGTGAGCATGTTGGCACATTGCAGCCATATAACACAAATACAATAAAGTCTACACCCCAAGACCAACAATGCAAGACAAACTCCAAAGAGACCTAGGAGAAGGAAATGCCACCAGGAACTTAGAAAAAATTCCACCAAGTTGTGAAGGGGTCAGAGGCTATGACTGATATATGATTAATCTCAGCTCCTAAAGCACTGAAGGCTTGACATAGTGAGAATTATAAGGAATATATACACACAACACTCAGTGTGAAGAATAGCAGAGGTACCACCCCCTCCCCCTGCCCAGGGCAGTAGTGAGTCAGACTAATGCCATTCTACTCTGCAGCACAACTTTCCTCATTTGAGTTACCTCATCAGAAACCAGGGCTATAGATGTCTGGTGTGGATAAGGGCTAATGCCATTAGCCCTTATCCACAATGTGATCTGCTAGGACTTTATCCACAATGTGATCTGCTAGGACCTTAATGACTCCATGGGTTAGAATAGTACTTGCAGGGGGCACAAAAGTGGCTAGAGTGTAGAACTATACCAGTCAGAGCACTTGACTCAATAACATGCCTAAAATGAGTCCCAATTTCAACGGACACCTGGGAGAGTATTTAATACTCACCCTGGGATGTATGGTTCTCCCTAGGTGCAATTCCCAGTCCAATTAAATGGGAGGTAAGGCCAACCATATCAGCCACAGGCCCACAGGACCCCCTTGGGACAAGATGGGTCTATGCCCCTCTAGTAGACTGTCCCCAGTGGTCTGTAGCAGTCATAACCATTATCTTCTTGCATAGTTCTGCAGACATCCGCCCATGAGCTGAACCATCTCATTTACAGTACCACTTCTACATTCAATAAATATGGACATGGGATGTTGCACCTCTACTTGTAATGCTGACAGCCATCCCACACCATCTTAAACTGTGTATGAAAACCATGGTTTGTTGTGGTTGGCCTGTTTTCTCATGAGGGAAAACACCTTTTCACACACTCTTTCCCTGCTCCAAAAGAGGGTCAAGAGCTTTCCAGCCTTGCAGTCAGCCCCACCATGTCCAGTGGAGGCAGCAGTGGGAAATTCAGTGCAGACCCAATGATCAGAATGATTGCTGACAGCTGCTAGCATGCTGGTCCACTGTAGAAAGGAGTTTCCAGAGCAGGGTCTAAGGGTTGTAAGAGAGATATTTGATAGAAACTAATAAAGGTAGATCTTGGCAGTCTGGCAACACACACACCACAGTCTGGTGTTTGGCTAATATGGTTATACTGACTGGTGGGTGCCCTGGCCATTGGTACCATGCACTGTCTATCTATTACTAGGCTAAGGGCCTCCTGCACTCAAAGGGCCAAGGGAGGTATGTATACCTGCTAAACTGAGACTATATAAGTTATTTTAGGAATTGAAATTTGCTGTGGGTTGTAATAAATAAGAGTAAGGGGCCAGGAGGCCATTACCATGGGTGCCAGCTACAACCCCATGACAAGTCCCTGGCCCCAAAGAGCTACCAAGGAACACCAGTGGGATTCTACCTGCACCTGCCAGGGCCAAGTGAAGGTGCTTTCCCCTAGGGGTATGTCTTGGGACACTGGCAAGAGCATATTATTTTGTTGTCCCAGCCCAGGACATAGCAGAGGCTCCTGTGTACTTAACTGCAGGTGGATAGGTACTGCCCAAGGTTTAGTGAGGAGGTTGATGAGAGATGCTTGTCCTACCCTCGGCTGTTCATTCAAGGTTCATAGGCAGTCAGAAAGATGGGTCGTCTACTCCTGGAATGGCCTCAGTCTTCAGGGAATATTTTTAGAGGTGGTTGTACCTTTCGAAGAGGCCAGCTCTAGTGGGGTTGTATGGCAGATGGAATCCAATCTGTATTGAAGGCATCTGCTCATTATTGTACCTGATGTTCCATGAAATGGGGTCTTTGGTCCTTTTTGATGATGTCCAGTGTCCCATAGGCTGCACAGGGCTGCTTTAGGCTTCAGATAGTGGCTGGTTGTGTGGCTGCTTGCATGGGTATGCTTGCAGCAAGCCAGTAGTCATGCCCACACATGTCAAGGCATAGCATGAGCCTTCAGAAAGTGATAGGGGGCCAGTGTAGTAGACCTGCTAGTGGGTAGTGGAGTGTCCCCTCATTGCAGGCTACCTGTATCTTGGGGTAGCCAGTGAAGGTGCTTTTCTGCAAAGATAGTGCATTGATGACAAGCTGTGACTACAACAGAGTAATAGAGCAGTAGGCCTCAAGCTTTACCACTTCCCATAAAGTCTCCTCTCCCACATGGCACATCTTTCAGTGGAGCCTCTTCCAACCAGTGGGTGCTTGCCAGGTTGTCAGCCTTGGCATTGCCAGGGCTGTGGCAAGGCTGATGTCCATTGATATGGTAAAGCATTACTACCTTTTCCAGAGCATATTCATAAATATCCTTCCATAAGTTCTTCCCCCACAAGAATTGTTGAGGCACTTGCGAATCATCTTGCTGCCAGCAGGGCAGCCATAGGGTCAGTCCTCTGTATATTTCCCAGCTATCTGTGTAGATGGTCACTGGCCCAGGTTTTTGGGTCATGACTATCCAGACAGCTCTCAACTCAGCCCACTGACTACTTTGTCCCAAGACATCTTCCATCCATATATTGTCCATGCTGGGCTAGTAGGCCACTGCTCTTTGGATGGATGGATGGCCCCAGCAGGAGCTATCAATGTACCAGATATCCTCAGGCACAGGGATTCATCCCTCTTTAATAGTAGGCCCAGTCATGGGAGGAGGAGCAGGGGCCTCCATGCCCACATCTTGGTAAGTAACTGGGCCCAGGAGCTGCTGCAATTCTTTGCTCAGAGGGCTCATCCTAGTTTGCTTCTCCATTGGAGATATGTACTCCACTTGGTCAGAGTGTCTGTCTGTGCTACTGAGCTCTTGGGTCAGTTTACAATGTGCTGGACCCACCCAGCAAGGAATAGGTAGTATGTACTTAAACCTCAACTGATTTGGTATAGGAGACCATTCTGCGTGATGTGGACCCAGCTCCCATTCAGAAAGGCCAGTGGAAAATGAGGTCCAATGCACAGGACCCACACCCGTGGATAGGTTCTCCTGTGAGGAATCAGCCTTGCATTGTACCTAGGCTGCTTTGAGACTTGCTTTTTGCTAAAATTTCCTCACCCTGAATTGGGGCAGCAAACGTTTACCATATATCTTTAAAGTAACTTCCTAAAATCTATGCTAAACCTTCCAAGGGTGAGTATAACCAGTTCAATCACTTTTCCCTTTACATTTGCAAATACCCTTTTTTGATGTAATTAGCAACATCCTCTCTTTTGTTTTCTGTAAAAGGTAACCACCTAAAGTGAACCTGTGCATAGTAAATGAGGACCATCCTTAACATAATGCACTCAGAAAACCAAAAACCTTGTTGAGGCAAGGGCTGAGGCTCTCTTCTCTTGAGAGAGTGGCCGAGCTATCCCTTTTCCTCCACAGGACTCAATAGTCCATGTGAATTTGCCTCATCTCAGCCACGTCAATTTGGTATTGGCTTCAGCAGCCATGAGAGCCTGATAAATAGCATTCACTTGTTCTATTGGGCTGTATCAAGCCTCTGCCCCCTTATAGAGCTGTCAGAAGCCAACTGGCACCTTGGTGTGCTCTTGCCATTGCTAGAGGCTTCAGGTATATCCCTCAGGTGTGACTTGGATGTCTAAATCACATGCCTAAGATTGGTCTATGAACCCCAGTGCTTTTACAGTCTTCACCACTTGTTTAGCAGCCTTAAAATCCAGGTAGCTCCTTTTTAAGTGAGACAATAAAGAGGGTGCACTAGCTGAGGTGAATGTGGTGAATTGCCAGTACCCTAACAATCCTAAAAATTCTTGTAATTGTTTTGGCTTCTGCAGGATGGGGAAAGCCTGAATCTTATATATCATGGCAGTAGGCATCACCTTTGTCTTACCCAACCAAAAAACACCCAAAAATTTGACAGACAGTCCAGGTCCCTGGATTTTGTTGGAATTGACTGCCCATTCTCAATCTTGGAAGTGAGCCAACAACTGAGGAGCAGCATGCTATAACTCTGTAAGAGAATCAGAAGTCAGTATAATATCATCAATGTAATGGTACAGTCTCATAGAGGATGGTACAGTCCATGCAGCTAAGTCTTCAGCCACAAGGCCATGGCAAATGGTAACACAGTGCAGGTAACCTTGAGGCAGAACAGTAAATGTCCACTGGTGGCTTTCCCAGGTGAAGGCAAACTGGTCCTCTCTTTCAGGATCAATATCAATAGAAAAGAAAAGGCATTAGCTAAATCTAATACATACTGGTATGTGCCCGTCTCATGGCTGAGCTGCTCTAAGAAGCTAGCTATATTAGGCACACCTGCAAAGAGAGAAGGAATCATCTTATTTAGTTCTCCATAACCTACAGTCATGTTCAAAGTTCTATCCTGCTTTTAGACAAGCCACACAAGTGAATTATAGGGACTGTGGGCTAGTCTGATGATGTTCACCTTAGCCAATTCTTCTATGGTCTCCCTAATGGCTCCTTATAAATACCTGGAAGATGGTATTTTTTGGTGGCCACTGCTCTGTGGGGAGTGGGAAATGACACAGGGGGATGTCTGGCATGCCCCCTCAAAATGGCCTTCATAATCTGTATTTGGAGGTGAAACTCTCCCATGGTTGGTCTGTAGGTGCATGACAGCTAGAATGTCAACTTCTAGGGTATACTCAGGGATAAGGGAAACATACACCTTACAGGGGCATGGTGGTAAATGCCCTATTCCAAGAGTCAGTATGACAGCTTGCACCCCAATGGACTATCTTCCATAGTTATCAATAGTAGTTATGGGCCCCCTAAATCTCTCTGGGTTACCATAAATAAGAGAACATTCCACACCAGTATAAACTAAAGCCAACACTCTGTACATTCTTTGGGAACCAGTTAATAACAAGTTCTACATGTGGCCTCTGGCTCCCAGTGGGTCCCTGTGAACAGATCCTTTGGCCATCTCCCTGTGCAAAGACCCCTCTCCATAGAACATTTTCCAGATGGACCAGAGGCAGCTCCACGTTTGGGGCATCCAAGCAGGGCATCACCTCTGGGGGTGCTGATGGGACCATTTCAGTTGACAGTATCTATTCCAATGTCCAGACAGTAGATGTTGCTGTGGGCTGGAACTATTGCTCAGGTTTCACTTGCTGCCACAAATTTACAAGAATGTGGTTAGGCTTCTTGTCTATCTTATCTTTATCTACTCCAGCCTTTACCAGATCATTCCATAATTGTTTGTGGGTTACTTTCACTACACCTTTCTGCCTACGTTTCACAGTTAGATTCTCTCCCATTTTTCCTTTCTTGTCCTTCTTTTCTACCTGTCTCCTTTCTTTTTTCTCAGTAGCTCTACTTCCCTTAGGTCGGCAAATGTCTGTGCCACTTCTTGTACAAAATTGCCCTCCTTGGTGGATAAAATAGGTATCAGGAGTCCAAAGTAAGCTGGGGGTGCTGTTTGCACAACCTGGTCCCTCATTCCCATGGTAAGTCTTTCCATATATGGCCCATTGAACTGTTGTTATAAATGGCATATCACATGTCTAACTTCTGGATGAACTGGAGTTCCAGTAAACTGGTCTAGCATGAGTTAGAGGAAGGTAAATCCCCTTCATTAGGCCATACCACCCTATAGCTAGCCATTAACCATATAAGGAAGATACTAGGGTGACCTGCTTGGGCTCCAGCCCCATGAATTCTTTGTCTCAAAGAGAGATAGGTAGTGACAGAAGACATATGTTTTAATTCATCTCCCATAAGCAAAATGCCATCAACCCCTATATGCCACAGACACAATAGCCACCCTGAGGTGGATTTGGACCCTTTCAGTCTGAACTTAGCAGCCAGCTCTACTATGTTGGCTGGGGTATAGTGGTGTACCATAGTGTGCAAGTTCTGCTGGGGAGGTAGCACTGGAGTGCCTTGCAGCTCCTTTAACTGTTGGGTCTTAATTTTATGAGCCATAACTGAACGAGCCTTAAATTTCCCTTCTACCTCTATGGCCTCCCCATTCTCATCTATTAAGATCTCTTCATCTGAGTCACATTCACTTTCAGCCACAGGATCACCACTATTGTGCCACAATCACCAATATATGATTGGGGGCTAGTCATCATTCCTGTACCCTGGCAAAGTGGCACACTAGGTCCCATAATTGCTCACTGGTCTACTCTAATTGTTTCCATACAGCATACTTATTGTCCACCATTAGTGTCACAGGTGGGCACAGGTAACCAGGTTCTTGGTGATCACAGACAAAGAATTGAACCAAACACACAGAAAGTTTATAGCAGAAAGAGAGCAAGCAGATTTATTAAATGATAGTACACTCCATAGAACATGGGAGCAGGCCAACTCTGAGCAGAGATCGACCTCAGGGACTGGAGGGATTCTATTCTTATAGGGAAGATGTTCCTAGCTAGTTTTGGTGGGGTTTTATTGCACATGTACAAGTAGTTATATTACTTTAAAGCTACTGTACATGTGGTCTCCCATGATTTTCCTTGGCTGGCTACTGGGAAAGGAGGTTATGCAATGTTAATTTATTCTAATGCTACTATAATAAAGCAGGGGTCAGTGGCATTTTCTGTGCAGGTGCATTCCTGATTCACCATGATTCAGTGCTTTTCCAGAAAGCAGGAACAACTGGTCTCAGAACAGGGTCTCTGTCCTGTATCAGTGTCCTTTGTCTTAACCCTGGGGCACCTCGGGAGTTTCCTCCTTCCTGATTCTCTCCTGCCTTAGGAGATGCGTGTTGCTTTCTAGTTTCAGTTCTTCTATTAAACACACATCACACACCTCTGCCTCTATCTCTCAGTTACCGTTCATAGACCTGCCAACATTAACCAACCCATAGCAGTGGGAACATGGCAGAGGTCTTTATTTTTCCCTAGGGTGCACCACTCTCTCACATGCTGCAAGACTTGTAGAAGGCCATCAAAGTTTCAGGGGCTTGCCCCCAGTCCTGTGGTAGTTTCCATGTATTAAGAAGGTTTGCCACCTTGTACCACATAGAATTTGCTGGCCAGCCCAGGATTCCTCCCAATACACCCCCCCCACCACACTTGGCATAACATTGACTACAACTTGAGTTTTCAGGGTATTTGAATCATGCTGATGACTACACCAACTGTAATGCAGGAGGTCAAGCCTGGGGATCTTGACTGCTCATTCAGATAAGCTGAAAAAAAAACACAAGGAGAACTGGATGGAACAAACACAGCCTTTATTACTCACATCACAGGGAGCACAGATGGCAGTATATCAGGAAAGCAAGACCACACTTCCCTGAGTTTGAAACTTGTTTTAGGGGTCTCAGACAAAAGGGGCATGTATCTTGCACATAACTCCAAACTAAATTACCTCAGTGTATATGTGCAAAGAGAAAAGGCCAAGAAGCAGTCACACAGGACAAGAAGCCAAAGGAGACAGGGAGAGAATTACAATCCATTTCTAAAGCATTACACATTCCCTCTGGCCAAGGGCCCTCCTGTCAGCCTTCCATTATGGGGGTTGGAGAAGCCACATCCGATGACTCCACACTCCTGTATACATAGGAGAAAACCCAAAACACTCATAAACTCACCAAAATGGAGAAAGCTATCAGCTCAAATGCAACCTTAGATAAAGACTAAATGAGATGTTGGGGCTGGAAAGTCAGTTCTGGGAGGTTACCAAGAAAAACACAGTAAATAAGGCTAACATTCTTATGCAAATTTAATTCCATGCTTTCTTTATTGATAGTGAAGACAGGCCTGGTAGAGTGAGGGAAATACCCTTACAGATGGAGATTTCTTTTAAAAATATAAATGTATTTTAAAAAATATGCTGTCAACTTTGTTTTCAAGGCTTCTCCCATCTCTGTGGTTGCTTACAAATTACCAGCCTAGAAATAAGGAGTTTCCCAGACAAAATAAGGCTGAAAGAATACACCTTCACCAAACCAGCAATGCAAATATGCTAAAGGGACTGCTATAAGATTATTAAGAAAAAGAGTGAGAGAGAGAGGAACACAGGTACAAAGGGGAGAAAATGAGTAAGTACCTATCAATAATAACCTTAAATGTTAGTGGATTAAGTGCTGCAATCAAAAGATATAGGGCAGCTGAATGGATAAGAAAACATGATCTGCACATGTGCTGCCTACAAGAGACCTACCTCAAAACAAAAGACCTACAGAGACTGAAAATGAATGGATGGAAAAAAATATTCCAAGGAAATGGACATGAAAAAAAAAAGCCTAGGAAGACATACTTATATCAGACAAAATAAACTTCAAAACAAAAGCTATAAAAAAAGACACTGAAGGACACTTCATAATACCCAAGGGACAAACCCACCAAGAAGACATAAACATTGTAAATATATATGCACCTAACATAGGAACACTCAAATATATGAGGAAAATCTTGGAGTAATTCAAGAAAGATATTGACAGCAACACAATTATAGTAGGGGATTTCAACACCCACTGTCAAAAATGGATAGATCTTCCAAACAAAATATCAACAAGGATATTGTGGCATTTAACAGTGTCCTAGATCAAATGAACATAATTGATGTATATAGAGCCTTTCATCCCAAAGAAGCAAAATACACATTCTTTTCAAATGCATATGGAACATTTTCAAAGATAGACCACATGATAGGACACAAAACAAGCCTCAACAAATTCAAGAAAATTGAAATCTTATCAAGCATTTTCTTGGACCACATGAGCCTGAAATAAGAAACCAACCTCAAGGAAAAAACTCAAAACACTCAAATTTCTGGAGACTGAATAACTTGCTATTAAATCATGAATGGGTCAATAATGAGATCAAGGAAGAAATCAAAAAGTTTCTGGAAACAAATGGAAATGAACACACAACAGTCCAAAATTTATGGGACACAGCAAAGACAGTCGTGAGAGGGAAGTTCATAGCAATACAGGCCTACATAAAAAAAATAGAAACATTTCAAATAAACAACCTAGTCCTGCATCTACAAGAAGTGGAGGAACAACAAACAAAGCCCAGAGTTAGTAAAAGGAAGGATATAATCAATATCAGAGCAGAATTAAGTGATATAGAGGTTAAAAGAACAACCCTTGTCCTGGCTGGTGTAGCTTAGTGGATTGAGCACAGGCCTGTGAACCAAAGCATCACCAGTTTGATTCCCAGTCAGGGCACATGCCTGGGTTGCAGGCCATATCCCCAGTATGGGGTATGCTAGAGGCAACCACACATTGATGTTTCACTCCCTCTCTTTCTCCCTCCCTCCCCCATCTCTCTAAAACAAATAAATAAAATCTTTAACAAAAAAAAGAACAATCCAAAGGATCAATAAATCCAGGAGCTGGTTCTTTGAAAAGATAAACAAAATTGACCAGCTTTTAAGCAGACTCATCAAGAAAAAAAGAGAGAGGATCCAAATAAACACAATCAGAAATGAAAGAGGAAAGATTACAACTGATACCACAGAAATTCAAACGATTGCAAGAAATTACTACAAACCACTATATGCCAAGTAATTTGAAAACCTAGGTGAAGTGGGCAAATTTCTAGAAACATATAATCTTCCAAAACTGAGGAAAGAAGTGAAAAGCCTTAACAGAACAATAATGGCTGGTGAAATCAAAGCAGTTATCAAAAAACTCCCTGCAACCAAAAATCCTGGACCAGACAGTGTCACAGGAGAATTTTACAAAACATTTAAGGAGAGCTCACCCCCATCCTTCACAGACTAGAAGACTCCCAAACTCTTTTTATGAAGCCAGCATCATCCTAGTCCCAAAACCAGATAAAGACACAACAAAGAAAGAAAACTACAGGCCAATACCCCTGATTAACATAGATGCTAAAATCCTCAACAAACTATTATCAACCCAAATACAGCAATATATAAAAAAGATCATACATCACAATCAAGTGGGAATTTTTCTGAGAATGCAAGGTTGGTACATTTGCAAATCAATAAATGTGATTCACTACATAAACAAAATGGAGGATAAAAAACAAATGACCATATCAACAAAGGCAGAAAAAGCATTTGATAAGGTATAACACCAATTTATGATAAAACCTTTCAGTGAAGTGAGAATAGACAGAACATAACTAAACATAATAAAGGCCATATATGACAAATCCACTACCAGCATCACCCTCAATGGACAAAAACTACAGGTGTTCCACTTAAGATCAGAAAGAAGACAGTGAGGTCTTCTTTTACCTTTCTTATTCAACATTGTTCTGGAAGTCCTAGACACAATAATCAGGCAAGAAAAAGAAATAAAAAGCATCCAAATTGGAAAGGAAGAAGTAAAACTCTTCATTTGTAGATGATGTGATACTGTACATAAAGAACCCCAAAGACTCCACCAAGAAACTACTAGAACTGATAAATGAATTCAGTGAAGTAGCAGGATAGAAAATTAATATCCAGAAATCAGTTTCACTTTTATATGCCAACAATGGATAACAGAAAGGGAAATTAAGAAAACAATCCTATTCATGGTTGCTTCAAAAAGAATGAAATACCTAGGAATAAACCTAACTAAGGTTATAAAAGCCCTGTACTCAGAAAAATATGATGCTGAAGACAGGAATTGAAGAAGATACAAATAAGTGAAGCACATACTGTGTTCATGGATAGAAAGAATTAACATTATTAAAATGTCCATACTACACAAAGCAATCTATAGATTCAACACAATTCCTATTAAAATACCAATGACATGTGTCTGAGATCTAAAACAAATATTCCAAAAATTAATTTGGAACATCAAAAAACCATAAATAGCCTCAGCAATTTTGATAAAGAACAAAATTAGGGGCATCACATTACCTGATATCAAACTGTAACACAAGTCCATCGTAATCAAAACAGCACTACAGGCATAAGAATAGGTATATAGAACAATGGAACAGAATAGAGAGCACAAAAATATACCTGCATGTTTATGTTCAATTAATGTTTGACAAAGGAGGCTAGAACACACAATGAGATAAAGATAATCACTTCAATGAATGGGTTGAAAAAATTAAATAGGTATGTACAATAAAATGAAACTAGACCACCAGTTTATACCATGCACAAAAATAAACTCAAAATGTATTAAAGACTTCAATGTAAGTCAAGAAATCATAAAAATTCTAAAAGAAAACATTGGCAGTGAACTCTCAGAGATTTCTCATAGCAATATTTTTGCTGATATATCTCCTTAAGCAAGGGAAACAGAGAAAAAATAAGCAAATGGGACTACATCAAATTAAAAACATGCCCAGCAAAAGAAACCAACATTTAAAGGCAATTCACTGAATGGAAGAACATATTTGACAATGATACATCTGATAAGTGGTTAATTTTCAAATATATTAATAATATCTACAACTGAACACTAAGACAAATGACTTAATTAAAAAATAGGCAAAGGATTAAATGAGCTCTTCTCCAAAGAGGACATACAAAGGGTCAATAGACATGAAATCATGCTCAATGCTACAAATCATCAGAGAAATGCTAATTTAAACCACAATGAGGTATCACCTCACACCTATCAGAATGGCCATCATCAATACATCAACAAGTGCTGACATGAATGTGGAGAAAAAGGAATATTTATGCATTGTTGGTGGGAAAGCAAACTGATGCAGCCAAGTAGAAACCTGGAAATATAGTCAAAGAAACTTGAAAAACTAATTCAAAAGAGTGTATGCACCTTTACATTCATCGCAGCATTATTTACAATACCCAAGATCTGGACTCAGCCCAAGTGCCCATAAGTAGCTAAGTGGATTAAAAAATCTGTGGCGAATTTACACTGGATTGATACTCAGCCATAAAAAAAGGATGAAAGGTGACTCCAGGTGACTTTAAGAGTGTGCTTATTAAAGCTGGGAACAATGAAACAAAGGAAGGACTTAAGATAGGACAGGCAAGATTACAGCAATAAAAAGCAGTGGTGCTTCTTGGCTCACTGAAACATTAGGCAAAAGAAAGTCCATCAGAGGCAAGTTCAGGGAGCCCTAGACAAGCTGCTACTGCCTGATGGTTCCCCAGCTGAGGTCTACTTGGGACCCTTAGAGCTTAGGAGGGGGAGAATATGACTGAAGTAGGAAGCAGAGAGATGGTGTCGGTGTGCTCCAGGGAGAACACATACTATGTCCTTAATCTTAAGGGTTTTATCTGGTTTTTAAAGAAGAAATTTTAGGGGAGGTCTCAGGGGACGATTTCAATAGAACATTAATCAGCTTTCCAGGTGTTTCCTTTAATGTGCTGATCCATCAAATTGAGCATGGAGGTGCATTCTCTGGTCAGTTCCACCATCAAAGAATGTCACCAAAGATATCCAGAACCAAGGTGGATCTGCCCTGACATAATCTTGAAAGTATAGACCATTTTCTCCTCAGTGTCTTTGGTTAAGGAAGATAAGATCTTGTGATTTATTATTTGACTATAAACTGCTTGACTATTTAACTATTGTGTGTTTCCCTATTCCACTTGCCAAAGAATTTTCCTAGCTTCTTACCGTTTTGCCTCAAATAGACACAAGGCTTTTTTCATAAGACTACTTGATGCTGACCATATCTTTGTTCTGAAGAATTCATTATTAAGGAAGTGGACATGCAAGGGGGAGGGAGGGAGGTAAGTCAGAGTGTTCCTAGGTTGAACAAGGCCAGTTTGAATCAAAAAGAAAGGGGGAGAAAATGCCATTAAAGAAATCAATTTTCTGCATACAATCCCTCACCAAATTTTTATTTTCCATTTTTTTGGAAATTTCAATAAGTCCTTTGAATTTATAAGGGAAGTTTGAGCACTTAATATTATTAGTGTTAGCAAAACAGTAAGGGCTGTTAATTTTATACAGTAGTCATCTAGGGAATGTTCTTTGTTTTTCAATGCATTAACTATATTATGGGATTAATGTTTCCTTTTTTTATTGTTCAAATACAGTTGTCTGCTTTTCCGCCCCACCATTCTCCCCTTACCCAGCCATTCCCAACTCCCTCCACTGATTCCAAACCCCCTTGTTTTTGTCCATGTGTCCTTTATGGTTGTTCCAGAAAACCCTTCCTATTTTTCCAGCCATTATCCTCTCCCACCTCCCTTCTGGTTACTGTCAATTTGTTTTTAATTTCAATGTCTCTAGTTATATTTTGCTTGCTTGTTTGTTTTGTTGAGTAAGTGTCACTTAAAGGTGAGATCATATGGTATTTGTCTTTCACCCCTGGCTTATTGCACTTAGTAGAATGCTCTCCAGTTCCATCCATGCTGACACAAGGGGTAGGAGCTCCTTCTTTCTGCTGCATAGTATTCCACCATGAAAATGTGCCATAGATTTTTTTGATCCACTCATTTACTGATGGGCACTTAGGTGGCTTCTAGTACTTGGCTATTATAAATTGAGCTGCTATGAACATTGGGGTGCATAGGTTCTTTTGGATTGGTGTTTCAAGATCCCTAGGATATAATCCAAGCAGTGGAATTGCCGAGTCGAAAGGCAGTTCTATTTTTAGTTTCCTGAGGAAATTCCACACTGTTTTCTACAGTGGCTACACTAGTCTGCATTCCCACCAACAGTGCACTAGGGTTCCCTTTCCCCCACATCCTCTCCAACACTTCTTGTTTGTTGATTCGTTTATGATGGCCATTGTGACCGATGTGACATGGTAACTCATTGTGTTTTTAATTTGCATCTCTCTGATGGCTAGTAATGCTGAGCACCTTTTCATATATCTCTCTGGGCCTTCTGTATATCCTCCTTGGAGAAGTGTCTGTTCAGGACTTTTGCCCATTTTTTAATTGGGTATTTTGTCATCCTGGAGTGGAGTCATGTGAGTTCTTTATTTTGAAGATCAAACCCTTGTCCGATACATTTTCCCATATAGTTGGTTCTCTTTTTATTTTAATGCTCTTTTCTTTAGCCATGTAGAACCTTTTTAATTTGATGAGGTCTCATTTGTTTATTCTTTCCTTTATGTCCCTTGCTTTAGGGGACATATTGGTGAGGATGTTGCTGCATGGAATGTCTCAGACTTTCCTGCTCATGTTTTCCTCTAAGACTTTTATGGTGTCGTGACTTATATTTAAGTCTTTAATCCACCTTGAATTTATTTTATGTATGGTATTGCTTCAGTTTCATTTTTTTTTTGCATGTAGTTGTCCAGATCTTTCAACACCATTTGTTGAAGAGGATATTTTTACTCTACTTTATGCTGTTGACCCTTTGTTGAATATTAATTGACTGTAGAGACTTGGGTTTATTTCTGCGATCTCTATTCTATTCCATTGGTCTATGTGTCTGTTCTTATGCTGGTACCAGGCTGTTCTGATAACAGTAGCCTTGTAATACAGTTTGGTATCAGGTATTGTGATGCCTCCTACTTTGCTCTTCTTTCTCAAAATTGCTGTAGCTATTCAGGGTTTTATGGTTCCATATAAATTTTGAAATGTTTGTTCTATATCTGTGAAATATGCCATTGGTACTTTAATAGGTATTGCATTGAATCTATAAATTGCTTTGAGTAGTATGGACATTTTGATGATGTTCATTCTTCCAATCCATGAGCATGGTACATGGTTCCATTTGTTTGTGTCTTCCTTAATTTCTTTCTTCAGTATTGTGTAGTTTTCTGAGTACACGTCTTTTACTTCTTTGCTTAGGTTTATTCCTAGGTATTTTATTTTTCTTGGTGCTATACCAAATGGGATTTTTTTTTCCTGATTTCTACTTCTGATGTTTCATTGTTGGTATACAAAAACACCTTTGATTTCTGACTATTGACTTTGTATTCCACTCTTTTGCCAAATTCATTTATTAGGTCAAGCAGTTTTTGGCCAAGTCTATAGGATTTTCTATGTACACTGTCATATCATCTGCAAACAATGACAGTTTTGTTTCCTCTTTTATGATTTGGATGCCTTTTATTTCCTTTTCTTGTCTGATCACTGTGGCTAAAACTTCCAATACTATATTGAAAGTGGTGAAAGTGGACAACCTTGTCTTGTTTCTGATCTTAGTGGGAAAGCTTTTAGTTTTTGCCCATTGAGTATGATACTAGCTGTATGTCTCTCATATATGGTCTTTATTATGTTGAGGAATGCTCCCTCTATTCCCACTTTACTAAGTGTTTTTATCATAAATGGGTGCTGTACCTTATCAAATGCTTTTTTCGTATCTATTGATATGATCATATGGTTTTTGTCTTTTGTTTTGTTTATGTGATGTATTACATTTACTGATTTATGAATCTTGTACCATCTTTGCATCCCTGGGGTCAATCCCACTTGGTCATGGTGTATAGTCTTTTTTAATGTATTGCTGCATGCAGTTTGCCAATATTTTGTTGAGCGTTTTCGTGTCTGTGTTCATCAGCGATATTGGCCTGGAGTTTTCTTTCATTGTGTGTCTTTATCTGGTTGTGGGATTAGGATGATGCTGGCTTCATAAACAGAGTTCAGGAGTCTTTCCTCTTCTTGGATTTTTTGGAAAAGTCTGTGAAGGATGGGGGTTAGATCTTCCTTAAATGCTTTGTAAAATGCTCCCGTGAAACCATCTGGTCCAGGGCTTTTGTGTGTTGGAAGTTTTTTTTTTATTACTGTTTCAATTTCATCAGCTCTTATTGGTCTGTTCCAGCCTTCTGCTTCTACACTGAGTTTTGGAAGATTATACTTTTTCTAGAAATTTGTCCATTTCACCTAGGTTTTCAAATTGCTTGGCATACAGTTCTTCATAGTAATCACTTAAAATTGTTGGTATTTCTGTGGTATCAATTGTAATCTCTCCTCTTTCATTTCTGATTGTGTTTATTTGGGTCCTCTTTCTTTTTTTCTTGATGAATCTGCTTAAAGGCTTATCAATTTTGTTTCTCTTTTCAAAGAACCAACTCCTGGATTTGTTGATCCTTAGAATTGTGCTTTTAGTCTCTATGTTGTTTAATTCTGCTCTGATCTTGGTGATTTCCTTCCTTCTACTTGCTCTGGACTGACTTTGTTGTCGTTCTTTGAGTACTTACAGGTGTAGGATTAGGGTGTTTATTTGAAATGTTTTCAATATTTTTTTTGGTAGGCCTGTATTCCTATGTACCTCCCTCTCAGGACTGTCTTTGCTGTGTCTTATAAGTTTTGGGATGTTGTGAGTTCATTTCATTTGTTTCCAGAAACTTTTTTATTTCTTCCTTCATCTCATTTTTGACACCTTCATTGTGTAATGTCATACTATTAAATGTCCATGAGTTTGAGTGTTTTTGAGTTTTTTCCTTGAGGCTGGTTTCTAGTTTCAATCCCTTGTGGTCCAAGAAAATGCTTGATATGATTTCAATTTTCTGGAATTTGTTGAGGCCTGTTTTGTGTCCTATCATGTGGTCTGTCTTTGAAAATGTTCCATGTACATTTGAAAAGAATGTGTATTTTGCTTCTTTGGGATGAAAGGCTCTATATATATCAATTAAGTTCATTTGATCTAGGACACTGTTAAATGCCACAATATCCTTGTTGATATTTTGTTTGGAAAATCTATCCATTTTTGGCAGTGGGGTGTTGAAATCCCCTACTATAATTGTGTTGCTGTCAATATCTTTCTTGAAGTCCTCAAGCTTTCTTTATGTATTTGGGTGCTCCTACTTGGGCACATATATATTTACAATGTTTATGTCTTCTTGATGGACTCTTCCCTTGGGTATTATGAAGTGATCTTCTGCATCTCTTTTTGTTACAGGGTGCAGCCAAGAGGGGGGACCCCAAATGGGCATTTAAAATGGGGTCCAGAACTCAAGGTCTCTAGGAGATTTTAGGATGTCTTCACCCCACCCAAGGGTGTGGGTTGGGGGAAGGGACAAATGAGGCAGGGCCTTTGAGAGCTGTTTTGCATAGCAATAGCCTTGTAGCTTACCTCTGGCGTGGTCGTTTAACATATCTATAGCCTTTGGCTGGTCGCTTAGATATGTTAAATAGCTGTGGCCACGCTCTGAGCCAGGGGAATGGAAGTAACTTCCCCACCAAGATGTGACTGGGGGCAGGTGCCCAGAGTTACAGCGCCTGCGTGGGAGCTTGGAGATGATTGGCTCCATGACATGGGGCCACACCTGCCCAGACTCATGATGGCAGTCCAGTAAAGCTGGAAGGGTATGAGTTCTGGCATGTGAGGCCGAGTGTAGGAGGAGTCAGAAATAGGGCTGCAGAGGGAGATTGGTGCATGGATTTAAACCCAGAGGTGGCAACCTTTGAGAGGGTGAACCATGCACAGCGCTGAGAGAGAGAGAACCATGCAGCTGTGGAAATGCAGAGAGGATCACAGCCCTGAGAGAGAGGACCACATGCCTTTGCCAGAGTGGGGACCCCCGCAGCTTTAGAACGGGGAACCACCACCTGGTTTTAGCAGAGATCCCGGTAACTCAGCTGAGGGTGCCGGGAACCCAGGGAGGTCTCCCAGTCGAGATGGAGTATTAACTGGGAATAACCAGAAGACTGCCTGAGCCATGGACTTCTATTTCCTTTCCTGAGATACAGTATTCTGGACCGGGCAAAGGGGGAAGGAAGGAAGGACTGTGTCTGTTTGTGGGTCTTTTAAGGGACTTTAGGATTTTTTTTGATAAAGACATTAGGTCACTACTTTAAGTTTGTATAGCATTAAATAAACATTTCCTTTCCTTTTCACGAATCTCTGGCATTGAGAGACGTCTTACCTCGGGCGGCGGACATATGGACCTGGGGGTTTCTTTCAGTAATAGTATATCATCCCAGGCCCTCCTTGTTTGTTCTGTAACATTTTTATGGCCCCTTTTTTTAAGTCTGTTTTGTCTGATATGAGTATTGCTAACCCAGCTTTTTTTCCCTCTTCATTTGCTTGGAAAATTTGTTTCCAGCCCTTCACTTTCAGTTTGTGTAGGTCTTTTTTTCTCAGGTGGGTCTCTTGTAGGCAGCATATGTGTGGGTCATGCTTTCTTATCCATTCAGCTATTCTATGTCTTTTGATTGGAACATTGCAATTTAATTCATTTACCTTTAATGCTATTATTGATAGGTACTTATGCATTACCTGTATTCCTCTCTTTCTCTCTCACTCTGTTCCTTCCTTTTCTTAAAGCAGTCTCTTTAGCATCCTTTGCCAAGCTGTTTTGGTGGAGGTGTATTCTTTTACACTTCTTTTGTCTGGGAAGCTTCTTATTTGGCCTTCCATCTTGATTGGGAACCTCATGGATAAAGTAGGCTTGGTTGCAGACCTCTGGTTCTCATTACTTGGAATATTTCTTGCCATTCTCTTTTGGCTTGGAGTGTTTCCATTGAGAAGTCAGCTGCTAGCCTTATCAGGGCTCTGTTGTGTGTTACTTCTTGTATCTTCCTTGCTGCCTTTAAGATACTCTCTTTGTCTTGGAATTTTGCCATTTTAATTATGATGTGTCTTGAGGTGGGCCTCTTTGGGTTCCTCTTCATTGGGACTCTCTTTGTTTCCTGGATTTGTGTGACTTTTTCTCTCATCAGATTAGGGATGTTTTCCATCATTATTTTTTCAAATAGGTTTTCTATCCCTTGCTCTTCTTCTTCACCTTCTGGTATCCCATGTAATTAATACAGATATTATTACATTTCATGTTGTCTTGCAATTCCCTCACCACCTCTTCATTCTTTCTGAATGTCAATTCTTTTCTTGATCTTCTAGGTGTTTTTTTCTTCCTTGCCCTCCCACTCACTGATTCAATCCTCTGCTTCATCCAGCTTGCTTGTAATTCCTTCCAATACGTTTTTTATTTCTGAGATTTTATTGTTCATTCCTTCCTGATTTTTTTTATAGTTTCTATTTCCTTTTTCATGCTGATGTAGTTCTCATTCAGTTCCTTGTAGTTGTTTGTTAGATCCTTGAGCATCTTCATAACCATTATTTTGAATTCTATATCTGAATTTGGTTACCTCCATTTTGTTTAGCTCTTTTAGTGGAGAGTCTTCCATTTCTTTTGATTGCACATTCTTTTTTTGTCTCCCCATTTTAGATGACTCTGTTTGTTTCTTTGCTTCCTAATGTTTTGCTTTACTAGCTGGTTTTGTGGGGTGAACTTCTATGGTAGGAATTCTATGAGGTTCAGTGGTGTGGTCTCGTTGATCTCCTTATCCAGATGTTCTAGGTTTGCCCTTTCTTCTGTTTGTGTGGGCTCTTTTGTTGAACTTGGGTTTTTACCTTTTGGTGGTTCCTTTGTTTGTGGTTTTTATCCTCCAGCAGGTATACTGATGTTTGCAGCTCCCACTTATTCTTGTATGTGACCTGGCAGGGGCTAGTAAAAATGGATTAACAGAGCAGGATAGTATTTTAGGGGATTTAAAATACCAGCAAGTAGAGAAGAGATAGGAGGTTCTTTGAATAAGTATAGTGTTAACTGTTATCTTTCACCCAACTAGCCACTTTTTATAAAATGTGAGAGATAAGACTCTTGTTAGAGGGGAGGAGAATTGTGAGCTGAATTCAGAAAACAGAGCACTTGTGCAAAGTTAAATGATGAGATACAGAGAAAGTAAAGGCTAGAAAGTAGGCATAGTTTGAGAGAGAATAGTGTTAACCACAACAATAATAATGCTTGGGACTGAAGTGAATTGGGCTAAGATCAGAGAGAGTTGTTGTATAGTATGTGTGATTGTATAGAACACCAATTATTAACAATAGTACTGGAACAATAATATGACAAGAAATATATGATTTGGATGACCAGAATAGAAAGTATCCAATCAAGAGTTGTGTGTTAATGGAACAAGGGTGAAGTGAAAGAAGGAAAATTAAAATACAATAGAGAGAATAAGAAAAACCAGACAAATAATGCAGTCGAACAGAGAAATAAAATGAGGAAAACTAAACCTAAGAAAGAGAAATTTTAAAAAGCTAATAAGAGGTAAAAATAATGAAAAGTAATAATAATACACATAAACAATAAAATGCCAGCTCTATGGGATAGCAAAGTAACATTTGTCTCAGTTGTTGAGTTTTGGGGGGCGGGCCTTGTGCTCCCCCTTTTGATCTGTCTCTGGACCCTTTGTAACTCCACATCTTATTGTCTCACTTGGGTGAAGAAAAAAAAAAGGAAAAACAGAGAGAGGATCCAAGAATAAGAATAAGAATAAGAGAATAAGAAATAAGAATAAGAAAAAAAGAATAAGAGTAAGAATAAGAATAAGAATAAGAAGCCTCTTGCTGACTTTAAACTTGTTCAGTGAGTTCTGCTGGTCTTCCTAGATGCCACAGAAAGAGAGGAGCTGGGCTTCACTTTTTTCCCTTCCTATGGTCTTGAGAGGATGGGGACCAGGTCTGGGTTGCAATTTTCCAGCCTCCCCCTGCCCAGGTGCTCCTTGAGCTGCCAGGCTCAATTCAGCCCCTCAGTTTTCTGGCACCCAGTGTGAGTCAATCTCAGGCAAGGAGCCCAAGACAAGCCAAGGACATGTGACTCAGCTCAGCTATCCAGTCTCTGAGAGTCTCCCAGTGCACAGTGTGAGCGAATCTCGGGCATGGAGCTTAAGAGAGCCATCTTCACAATTTTTTTAATCTTGCAAAACTGAAACTCTGTACCTGTAGGAGACCGTTCTGTTTGGTGTGGGCCCAGCTCCCAGTGGAAAGCAAGGTCCAATGCACAGGACCCATGCCCACGGATAGGTTCTCCTGTGGGGAATCAGGCCTGCATTGTACCTACACTATGAGACTTGCTTTTGCTAAAACCCCTTCATCCTGAATTGAGGCAGCAAACATTTACTGCAAAGTCGCTTCCTAAAATCCATGCTAAACCTTCCAAGGATGAGTGTAACCAGTTCAACCACTTTTCCCTTTGCATTTGCAAATATCCTTCTTCTGTGATGTGATTAGCAGCATCATCTCTTTTGTTTGCTGTAAAAGGTAACCACCTAAAGCCAATGTGTGCATAGTAAATGAGGACCATCATGTAATGTGCCCAGAAAAGAAATAAAGTCCAGTCACAGCAAGGACCGCAGCTTTTGCTCCCCTTGAGAGAAAAGCCATGCTGTCCCTTTTTTTCCACAGGACTCGGTAGTTCATGTGAATTTGTTTCATGTCTCATCCACAATGTGGCAGACCCCATGAGCCGGGGTTCACATCATGTACCCACTAAATATAACCTCCTTCTCTCTCCTCCCTTGTCCTTCAACTTCCATTCATTCTATTCTTTGTCTATGTAAGTTTGACTACTTTAGGGACCTCACATTGGTGGAATCATATAATATTGGCCCTTTTGTGGGTGCCTTGTTTTACTAAGCCTAATGCCTTCAAAGTTTATCCATCTTGTACCATAAGTCAGAATTTTACTTCTTTTAAAGGATTAATTATATCCCATTGTATGTATATATATTTTTTGTTTACTCATTTGTTAATAAACATTTGGGATGTTCCCACCTTTCAGCTATTTGAATAATGTTACTACAAATACTAGTGTGCAGATATCTGACCAAGTATTTGCTTGCAATTGCTGAATTATATGGTAATTTTATGTTAAATTCCAAAATGTTAATATGTTGACAAATCACCATACTGTTTTCTGTAGTAGCTACACCATTTTTCATTCTCACGAGCAGTGCATGTGTTCCAATTTCTCTACATTCACCACAACTTTTTAATTTTCTGTTCTTTTGATAATAGCTATTTTAATGAGTATGAAGTAGTAAATTTTTGACATGCCAGCAAGAACCTTCAGAACTGCTCTGAGCTTATAGTAGATTGTTTCCCTGAAGAGGTTGTTGGATGGAGACTGTAGCAGAGTGCAATGACTCTCAGGGTAAGCAAACAAAGATTTCTTAGACAGTAATGCTGCTATCCTGGAAGTATTGTTTTATACTAAGAAAGCTTTGCCAATGGTTGTATAGAACATGAGGTGAACAATGTTTTCTAAGACTCACCAATTTAGTATAGTGAATGTACTATATTCACTGAATAAATATTCACTGAAAGTGAATATTTCTCTTGACCTTTAGCCACAGGGTCAAGAGAAATACTGACAATACCACATGATCTCGCCTATAAGTGGAACCTAATCAACAAAACAAACAAGCAAGCAAAATGTAACCAGAGACACTGAAATAAAGAATCAACTTACAGTAACCAGAGGGGAAGTGAGAGGGGATAATAAGGGGAAACGAGGGAAGGGTCGTCAAGGAACATGTGTAAAGGACCCATGGACAAAGCCAAAGGTGGGTAGGGAGGTGGTGATGGGTTGGGAGGGGGAAATGATGGTGGGAAAATGGAGACAATTGTACTTAAACAACAATAAAAAAGAAAAAAATATTGTAAAAAAGAAAAATTAATAAATATTTTCAAATATAGAAAAAGAAACTTACAATGCATGCCTAATTTTTAATAAGACATTATAAAGCACAACTTTATGTTTATGTACAAACATGGTTTAGTTTATTTAGGAATGCCTAATTTCTGAGGTTGTTCAGCTTCAAACAGAAAAATGGCTTCCTCAGCATCTGGATCACAGAAAGAACTTCCGGGGCATGTGGTTCAGTCACAATATGGAAAATTCCAAACATATCTAATCACTTTAGGCATCTCTTCTTTGTTATTATGAGTAAGGCATTATTCAGAGGCCATCTGAAAATCTTAAAGATATTTAGGTGTAAACTACATTTGAACAGTTTTACTACTATAAACTTAAAGTGTAAATTTATAAACAAGGAACAAATTTCTTCTTTTTTCTTTAATTGTTTCTCTTTCTGAAAGAGAAAAATTAAGTTCTTAAATAAATATAGAAATTACATGTTTTAAACAAATATTGTAATGAGAAGATTTAAAAGTAAAAAGCTTTTGTTAAAAATGATGTAAAATCATGAGCAAACCATAAAATATAATTAAAGATGAAAGATTTTGGATTCAACTTTGATCATTATTAATTTACCTTAATTTTTATAAGCTGTCTACTAATTTAATTATAAATATATGCATATATTTTCCAAAAGATGGTGGCATGGTAGGAGGCAGCAGATTTCCCTTCTCCTTACGCACCAGAGAGAAACTGGGAGATCTTCAGAGGAATAGAGTAAGGGGCCAAAAATATCGCAACATTTATGAAAATAGGACATCAAAAATTATAGCGGACATTGAAAAACCAGACGGTAAGGAGACTGCTTCAGGATAAGAAGGGCTCAGGGATCAGCGTGGGGAGTAGGGAGGTTGCAAGCCCCAGGCCCGGTGCTCCCTGGCTTACCTCAGGGAACTCAGGAGAGAGCTGTGTCAACTGCTCCCTCCATGGCCAAACAAGGATTGAGCAGCACCAAGGGCGGACTTGTTGCTTGAAGGCACAGAGAGGGGAGCAAGGATTGAGTGACAATCACACAGGGGCTGCGAGCACCCATGCATAACCCAGGGAAGAGTGTTCGCCCCAACCTGTGTGACCAAGGGTGGCCTGGCTGTGCACCTGCACCCCCACCCAGGAGATAGTGTGGTTTTGTGGAAGACCCAGACCCCGAAGCCCTTAACAAGGAAAGGGCATGGGCATTCTCGGGATTCTGGAACCTGCACGGGTGAACTCGAAAGAAGTGCGAGCCCCCTCAAGATCCCCAGAGCTTGCACCCTGGAGTGTGTGCTCCCACAGGACCCCCAAGACTTACACCGTGAACCTGGAAAAGACTTGGGCATTCTGCAAGATCCCAGAGCCTATGAACCCGTGGAGGTGAGCTCCAGTGAACGTGCTTGGGAGCGCTCAGACCCACACTCAGTTTCCTGCTGAGAGACACTGGATCGGTTCTGGGGAGAGCTGGAGACAGTACTCAAGAGACTGACTGAATTCTGATTCAGGTTGAGGGGCAATTGGAAAAGCATTCCAATTGCCCCTCAGCCTGCTGAAGCCAGCAAGACCAGAAAAACTGGTTTGGCCAGTTAGAAACCAAAAAGAGGTTTTGTGTGTGTGTGTGTGTGTGTGTGTGTGTGTGTGTGTGTTTTGTTTTGTTTTGGTTTTTTTGTTGTTGTTTGATTGTTGGATTTTATCTTTTTTAAGTAACTTTTTATTTTTAACCCTTATTATTTCTATATCTCTCAATTCCTTATGTTTCTCTTCCTTTCATCCTAGTGTTATTCCTTCCTTTCCAAATTTATCTCTCCTTCATTCCATCTTCTGCTTTTTTCCTTTTTTTTTGAACCTGCAAGTTACTGCAAATTTGTATTATCTTTTTTTTCATTATTCTTACATTCTTTATTTTAATAGTATATTGGTATTACTCTTCTTTCTGTACAGTCTTCTTTGCTTGGTTGATTATACTGTGTCATTTGATAGGTTGCCCCTGTTACCTTATTCATAGTGTATTGCTAATTTACTGTCCTTCACTTGTGTTCTGTTAGTACACTACTCAAGGTTCTATACTCCCTATTTTTGTTATCTAGATCCATAGATTCTGCCATATGATTGTTGCTCTAATATTATTGTAAATAAGACCTATTCCATACAATTGTAAGTATTACACAACACCCCTCCCAGGTCTCAGCGCACTTCGCGATTCCCTGAACTCTATTATTGTAGTGGTTAACTCTATTCTCTTACACACTACTCCTATTTACTATTCCTTACTCCCACCCTACCTCAGAATCCTACCTCCCACAGCCTCACAGCTTTCTAGATCCAACTCACAATCCTTTCCTCCCCAATAAGAGTCTTATTTTCTTTCCATCCTTTCTAAAATGTAGCTAGTGGGGTGGGAGATCACGGTTAACACTATACATACCCAAAGGATCTCCTATCTCTTTCCTACTGGCTGCTACTGTAAATGTCATAGAATACTCTCTTGCTGTCTTAAACAATTTTGCCTTACTCCTCCAACTGATCAAAAAAAAGAATAGGGGGAAGCTGTGAACATCAGGATACCCGAGAGAGACTATACCACTGAATCTCACAGGTATTCTACCACAGAAGTTCACACCATAAACCCAGGGTACCAGAAAAGATCAATTTAAGGAACAGAGGCTAACAAGAAGAGTCTCACAAACAATGAGAAGACATGGAAACAATCCCCAAATAAAGGGAAAGGAGGAAGACTCAGAAAGAATGCTAGATGAAATAGAGGCAACTGAACTATAAGATATTGAGTTCAAAGAAATGATTATCAGGAAGCTCAACGAGCTCACAGTGAGCTACCAGAAACTACAAGGAAGCTACAATAAATTCACTGCAAACTATATCAACATGAAAAAGGAAATAGAAACTATCAAAAAGGGCCAAGAGGAAATGAAGAATACAATTTCTGAACTGAAGAACACAGTAGAAGGAATGAAAAGCAGGATCGATGAAGCAGAAGATCAGATCAGTGAATTGGAGGACAAAATAGAAAAAAAGCACCCAGAAAGAGCAAGAAAAGGAAAAGAGGCTCAGAAAGAATGAAGAGGGGTTAAGAGAAATATGGGATAATATGAAACGTAATAATATCCATATAATAGGGATACCAGAAGGAGAAGAACAGCAACAGATAGAAAACCTATTTGAAAAAAGTAATGATGGAAAACATCCCTAATACGATGAGAGAAAACATTACACAAGTCCAGGAAACACAGAGAGTCCCAATCAAGAGGAACCCAAAGAGGAACACCTCAAGACACATCATACTTAAAATGGCAAAATTCCAAGACAAAGAGAAGATCTTAAAGGCAGCAAGGGAGAAACAGGAGGTAACATACAAGAGAGTCCTAATAAGGCTAGAAGCTGACTTCTCAATGGAAAGACTTGAAGCAAGAAGGGGATGGCAAGAAATATTCCAAGTAATGAGAACCAGAGGTCTGCAACCAAGGCTACTTTACTCATCAAGGCTCTCAATCAAGACAGAAGGCCAAATAAGAAGCTTCCCAGACAAAAGAAGTGTAAAAGAATACACCTCCATCAAACCAGTTCTGCAAGAGATGCTAAATGGACTGCTTTAAGAAAAGAAAGGAAGAGAGAGAGAGAGAGGAACGCACGTACATAAATGGCAATGAATAAGTACCTATCAATAAAAACCTTAAATGTAAATGGATTAAATGCTCCAATTAAAAGACAAAGAATAGCTCAATGGATAGAAAACATGACCACACATATGCTGCCTACAACACATTCACCTCAGGTTAAAAGACATACACAGGCTGAAAGTGAAGGGCTGAAAACAAATTTTCCAAGCAAACGACCAGGAAAAAAAACAGGGTAGCAATATTCATATCAGACAAAATAGACTTCCAAAAAAGGGCCATAAAGAGAGACCCAGAAGGTCATTTCGTAATACTCAAGGGAGGGAAGAATCCACCAAGAAGACATACACATTGTAAATATATATGCACCCAACATAGGAGCACCCAAATACATAAAGAAAACCTTACAAGACTTCAAGAAAGATATTGACAGCAACACAATTATAGCGGGGGATTTTAATAGCCCACTGTAAAAAATGGACAGATCTTTCAAACAAAATATCAACAAAGATATTGTGGCATTGAATAATGACCTAGATGAAATGGACTTAACTGATATATACAGAGCCTTCCATCCCAAAGACGCTAAATACACATTCTTTCCGAATGTACACAGAACATTTTCAAAGACAGACCACATGATAGGACACAAAACAGGCCTCAACAAATTCAAGAAAATTAAAAGCATACCAAGCATTTTCTCAGATCACAAGGGACTGAAACTAGAAACCAACCCCAGGGAGAAAAATCAAAATCACTCAAAATCATGGAGATTAAATAGCATGCTATTGAACAATGAATGGGTCAAAAATGAAATTAGGAAAGAACTCAAAGGTTTCTGGAAACAAATTAAATGAACTCACAACAACCTAAAACCTATGGGATACAGTAAAGGCAGTCCTGAGAGGTAAGTTCATAGTGATACAGGCCCACCTAAAAAAGAGAAACATTTCAAACAACCTAACCCTATGTCTACAAGAATTCAAAAAACAACAAAGACAACCCAGAGCAAGTAGAAGGAAGGAAATCACCAAGATCAGAGCAGAATTAAATGAGATAGAGACTAAAAGCACAATTCTAAAGATCAACAAATCCAGGAGTTCTTTCTTTGAAAAGATAAACAAAATCGACAAGCCTTTAAGAAATCTCATCAAGAAAAAAAGAGAGAGGACCCAAATAAATACAATCAGACCTGAAAGAGGAGAGATTACAACCAATACCACAAAAATACAAAGGATTGTAAGAAATTACTACAAAGAACTGTATGCCAAGAAATTTCAAAACCTAGGTGAAATGGACATATTTCTAGTAAAAATATAATCTTCCAAAACTCAATGCAGAAGAATCAGAAATCCTGAAAAGACCAATAACAGCAAAGAAAATTGAAGCAGTAATAAAAAAAACTCCAGACACACAAAAACCCTGGACCAGGGCTTCACAGGAGAATTCTACAAAGCATTTAAGGAAGAGCTAACACCTATCCTTCACAGACTATTCCAAAAAATCCAAAAAGATGAAAGACTCACAAACTCTTTTTATGAGGCCAACATCATCCTAATCCCAAAACCAGATAAAGACACAACAATGAAAGAAGACTTCAGGCCAATATCATTGATGAACATAGACACTAAAATCCTCAACAAAATATTAGCAAATCGCATCCAACAGTACATTAAAAAGATCATATACCATGACCAAGTGGGACTCATTCCAGAAATGCAAGGATGGTACAATATTAGCAAATTAGTAAATGTAATACATCACATAAAAAAAAACAAAAGACAAAAACCGCATGATCATATCAATAGATAAGGAAAAAGCATTTGATAAGGTACAGCACCCATTTATGATAAAAACACTCAGTAAAGTGGGAATAGAGGGAGCATTCCTCAACATAATAAAGGCCATATATGAGACACCTACAGCCAATATCATACTCAATGGGCAAAAATTAAAATCTTTTCCACTAAGATCAGGAACAAGACAAGGCTGTCCACTTTCACCACTTTTATTCAACATAGTACTGGAAGTTTTAGCCACAGTGATCAGACAAGAAAAAGAAATAAAAGGCATCCAAATTGGAAAGGAGGAAACAAAACTGTCACTGTTTGCAGATGACATGATAGTGTACATAGAAAATCCTATAGACTCTGCCAAAAAACTGCTTGACCTAATAAATGAATCTGGCAAAACAGCGGGATACAATGTCAATATCCAGAAATCAAAGGCATTTTTGTATACCAAAAACTAAACTGCAGAAGGAGAAATCAAGAAAACAAACCCATTTAATATAGCAAAAAGAAAAATAAAATATCTAGGAATAAACCTAAGCAAAGAAGTAAAAGATCTGTATTTAGAAAACTACACAACACTGAGGAAAGAAATCAAGGAAGAGACAAACAAATGGAAACATATACTGTGTTCATGGATTGGAAGAATTAACATCATCAAAATGTCCATACTACCCAAAGCAATTCATAGATTCAATGCAATACCTTTTAAAGTACCAATGGCATATTTCACAGACATGGAACAACACTGCAAGAATTTATACGGAACCGTAAATGACTCTGAATAGCTGCAGCAATTTTGAAAAGGAGAACAAAGTAGGAGGGATCACAATACCTGATACCAAACTGTATTACAAGGCCACTCTAATCAAAACAGCCTGGTACTGGCATAAAAACAGGCACATGGACCAATGGAACAGAACAGAGAGCCCAGAAATAAACCCAAGTCTCTATGGTCAATTAATATTTGACAAAGGAGGCAGCAACATAAAATGGAGTAAAAATAGCCTCTTCAACAACTGGTGTTGGGAGAACTGGTCTGCTATGTGCAAAAAAATGAAACTCAAGCACCAACTTACACCTTACACAAAAATAAATTCAAGGTGGGTAAAAGGCTTAAATATAAACTGTGACACCATTAAAGTCCTAGAGGAGAATGTAGGTAGGAAAATCTCAGATATTTCACGCAGAAACATTTTTACTGACATGTCCCCTAGAGCAAGAGACATAAAGAAAAGAATAAACAAATGGGATCTCATCAAAATAAAAAGCTTCTGCATGGCTAAAGAAAACAGTATTAAAATAAAAAGAGAATCAACTGTATGGGAAAATATATTTGCCAATGCTACCTCAGACAAGGGTTTAATCTCCAAAATATATAAAGAGCTTACACGACTCCACTCTAAGATGACAAGCAACCCAATTAAAAAATGGGCAAAGGACTTGAACAGACACTTCTCCAAGGAGGACATACAGAGGATCCAGAGACACATGAAAAGATGCTCAAGATTGCTACCTATCAGAGAGGTGCAAATTAAAACCACAATGAGATACCACTTCACACCAGTCAGAATGGCCATCATAAACAAAACAACAAACAACAAGTGTTGGAGAGGTTGTGGAGAAAAGGGGACCCTGGTGCACCATTGGTGGGACTGCCGACTGGTACAACCACTATGGAAAGCAGTATGGAACTTCCTCAGAAAACTCAAAATGGATCTGCCTTTTGACCCAGCAATTTCACTGCTGGGACTATATCCTAAGAACACTAAAACACCAATACAAAAGAACCTTTGCATCCCAATATTCATAGCAGCACAATTTACAATAGCCAAGTGCTGGAAGCAACCTAGGTGCCCATCAGTAAGTGAATGGATCAAAAAACTATGGTACATTTATGCAATGAAATTCTATTCAGCAGAAAGAAAGAAAGAAGGAGCTCCTACCCTTTGCAACAGCATGGATGGAGCTGGAAAGCATTATGCTAAGCGAAATAAGCCAGGCCGTGAAAGACAAATACCATATGATCTCATCTTTAACAGGAACCTAAACAACAAAACAAACAAACAAGCAAAATATAGTCAGAGACACTCAAATAGAGGACAGGCTGACAGAGACCCATAGGGGAGAGAAGAGGGAATTTCAGGGGAGAATGGGAAGGGTTTACAGGAACAAATATAAAGGACACATGGACAAAAACTAGGGTGGGTGGAAATGGGAGGCAGGTGGGGAGGGATGGATCAGTGGGCTGTAACGGGAATAAAAAGCAAAAAACTGTGCTTGAACAATGACTAAAATAAAAAAAATACGTGTATATAATAAACACAAATATTCAAGTTTGTAATAAATTTAAAGCTTAGTTTTAAAATAACCCTAATTTTAAAATGATTACTTTAGCATATTAAATAATATGCAAATATACTATATTTAATGTATTAACTTATTGAACTGAACCATTTTAATTAGACTCCAGATATCTGTAAACCAAAATTAATTTTAGACTGCAATAAAGATTAAAAAGCATTTATTTGAACCAAAGGAGCCGCAGCCTGGTAGACACAGATTTAGGTAATTACCAAATTTGTCCTCTACCAAGACAAAAGGAGGTCCATCTTTTATAGCAAAAGTTTCAGCCTAAGTTCCCAATTAGGTTTATTTTATGTAAATGAGATATCAAAATTGTGCAGTTCTGATTAGATGAGGCAGGTTTCAGTCTGTTGATAATAAAACCAAACCAGGTTTTCCCTGTAGTGGTTGACTCAGACACTATAAACAAGTGGGACAATGTGGAAAACTGAGAGTTCAGTCTGTGGTTTTCCCCAGTGTACATAGTAGGGATGGAACCTTTGTTAGTAAATGGTCACTAGCCTCTTATTATTTATAAAATTTGGATTCTCTTTTGACCATAGGGAGTCCATCCCAGCAGATAAATTCCTTCTCAGGGTTCACATCAAATAAATCTATCTTCTCTGGGTCCACACTACCCTCTTTTGATGAAAACCTGTGGGAAGACAATGTTGACGATCAATCATGTTTGTCTGTCTTTGGTTCATTTTGTCCAATGTCAATTCCAGAGTGATTTGGCTACCTGCTTTGGGTCCATCTAGTCTCTCAGTTGTGTCACAGGTGTGCACAGGTAACCAGGTTCTTAGTGATCGGGACAAAGAATTGAACCTAACACCCAGAGTTCATAAAAGGGAACATGGGAGCAGGCCAACTCCAGGCAGAGATTGACCTCATGGGCTAGAGGGACTATTCTTATAGGGTGGATCCTTCCTGACTAGTTTTGGTGGGCTTTTACTGAGCATGTACAAGTAGTTGCATTACTTTAAAGCTACTGCGCTTGTGGTTTCCCATGATCCTCCCCGATTGGCCACCAGGGAAGAGGGTCCCACAATGCTACCGAATTGATCCCCGATTCTCCTGGGGTCCCCCTGTACTAGGTTCACCTTTCCCTAAGCCAGAGAATTATACCTCTCCATGCTAGAGATTGGTGAAAAAGAGTTATTTATTCAAGTTATACAGACTAAAATTAATGACTTAATGTCTTTGTCAAAATCCCAAAGTCCCTTAAAACACCCACAAACACACACAGTCCTTCCTTCCCCCCTTTGCCCAGTTTGAGGTACCGTATCTCAGGAAAAGAAATAGAAGTCCATGGCTTAGGCAGCTCTGTTTTCCCTAGTAATTTGTGCTCAGCTGGCAGGCTTTCCTTAGTTCCCAGCACCGTTGGTTGTGTTGCCAGGATCTCCAGCTAAAGCCTTCTGGTGATTCTTCTCATGGCTGCGGGGAGGGGGGGATTCCCCTTTCTGGGAGAGCGAGGGCAGCAGCAGCAGTGGCAGCAGCAGTGCCCAGAGGGCTACCACGGAGCTTATTGTGTCCTGGCCCCAGGTCCAGAGCAGGTGGCTTCGAGGTTGGCCTGAGGCTCCGAGAGCCCAAGCGGTGAGCGTGGGCGCAGCGCACCAAGGCCTGACATTGGCTGCGGTGGCAGGGCAGTGACCAGGTGCTCCAGAGTCACTTACTGGTGGCCCCTTCTCGAGGCCACAGCTGCAGAGCCGGATGGGGCTCCGAGCCAGGCGGTAGAGGAGCCGCAGGTGGCTGCATCGCGGGCGGTGTCTGTGCGGCTGTGGGAGTCCCCACTCTGCTAAAGCCACATGGTTCTCTCCTCAGTGGCTGCAGTCTTCCCTGCACTGCCACAGCTGCATGGTTCTCCCTCCAATGGCTGCCATGTCTGGGTTTAAATCCTCGCGCCAATCTTCCTCTGCAGCCCCATTTCCAACTCCTCCCATACTTGGCCTCACATGCCAGAACTCGTATCCTTCCAGCTTTACTGGGCTGCCATCAGGAGTCTGGGCAGGTGTGGCCCTATGTCATGGAGCCAATCTTCTCTGAGCTCCCACGCAGGCACTGTAACTCGGGGGACCTGCCCCCCAGTTACATCTCTGTGGAGAAGTTACTTCCTTCCCCTGGCTCAGACCTGGTCACAGCTATTTAACATATCCATGCAACCAGTTAAAGGTTATGGATATGTTAAATGACCACGCCAGAGGGTAGCTGCAAGGCTGTTGCTATGTGAAACAGCTCTCAATGGCCCTGCTCCATTTGTCCCTTCCCCCAACCCACACCTGGGGAGTGGGGATGAGGACATCGTAAAATTACCCTGGACACCTTGAGTTCTGGACCCCATTCCAAATCTCTATTTGTGGCCCCTTTGGCTGCACCCTCCTACGGTTGGACTCCCAAACTCTGAATATAACCAATTGAGCAATTAGGGTCATCTATTTTTAAGGAGTTCCTCAAGTACCTATTAAATCTGGAAAATTTCCAAGGTTGATTTTGCCAGGAGGCATTGAATCATCACAGCATTAGCAAAACATCTCAACATTGTCCTGTAAATGGCTGGAATAAACAATATAAAAGAAGCTGAAAAACAGGTACAGGCATTAATTCTGCAGGAGTTGAGTAAATCAAGATCAATTGACAAAAGACAATCAGATTAATGAGCCTAGTTAATTTATTTTTTTACCATTTCAGTCAGAATTATTTTTTATTTTTATTTTCAATTTTACTAGTTATGAGGGAAATGCAAATCAAAACTACCTCACATGTGTTAGAGTGGCTACTGTCAAATAAAATATGAAAAAACAAATATTGGAAAGGATGTGAAGAAAAGGGCACTCTCACACACTGCAGGTGGAAATATAAATTAATGTAGCCCCTATGGAAAATGATGTGGAGTTTCTTCAAAAAATTGAGATTAAAGCTACCATATGACCCAGCAATCCCTCTTTAGCTTTTATCTTCCTTGATCCAAATGGATATGTATAGCCAGAAAATTATTCAAATCATTATGAATTAAAAAGTATTAATTTGGTAGATCATTTCTATTTTTCAGACAACCATCAGTTGAGTCTTTATAGAGGTTTTAAGCACCTGGTTATACAGAACATCAATAGTTTGACAATGTGGTGCCTTAAACTAAAATTAAAACAATGGTGAACAGAACAATTTGCAATCTAGACCTAAAAATAGCCCTAGCCCTGTTGGAAGCCAAGTGAATATATCAGAGAATTTAAAATCCAAACCAACAATGGTGCTAGAGGCAGAACTGGAATGATTCTTAAGGGATTTGCCAAGAATAGAGTTTGGTTCTTTCTAATTCTTTCTGGAAAGAGGCATTTATCCAGTTACAGCAGGAGGTATTGACACACATTCCTTTTTTGGGCTGCAAGCAAATAATCTAAGGAAACTCTGTTGTTAAAGACTAGTTGAGGCAGAGGCTGCCTAAAAAATCTTTTTTGAGCTCTCATGGCTCTAGTGGCTAAGCAAGCTGTTCTATTCATTGTTCTGGTTAGATTTTGCATTAATGTAGCTAAATGAACAGTACCAAGGCCAATCTACAAATTTACAGTTCTAAGGAAGTGGTTTCTCTTAATCTCAGATTAATCAGATTAATATAATTATTATCATGATTAATCTCATATTAATCTCAAAATTTACCTGCTATCATCCTAGAATGATCAAAATTTAGCTATATCTGAGAACAGTTCTAATAAATGGAACTGAAAGAAATAAGGAGCTTTTAAAAAAATCTTACATACCTTCTATTGACCACTGTCCCTGCTACAAGTCCCCATCTCACTCTTTTTTTAGTGAATCCTTATGATATTCAAATGCACCAAAACAGTCCCTTCATGCTTTTGGCTTGTGTACCATACCATAATCTTCAATAAAAGCACTTCCAATTGGTCCTCACTTTCTCCCTCAGCTCACCACCTACTTGGGATAATTAGCTACCTGTGTGGATCATTCATGGGGTGTGCTAATTCTATCTGTATAGAACTGTTACAGAAACACAACAAGGGGGGCCTGGGACGATATACTATTATTGAAAGAAGGCCCCGGGTCTGTTATGTCCACCACCCTAGGAAAGACATCTCTCAATGCCAGAGATTCATGAAAAGGAAAGGAAATGTTTATTTAATGCTATACAAACTTAAAGTAGTGACCTAATGTCTTTATCAAAAAATCCTAAAGTCCCTAAAAACACCCACAAACACACAGTCCTTCCTTCCTTCCCTCTTTGCCCAGTCCAGAGTACCGTATCTCAGGAAAAGAAATAGAAGTCCATGGCTCAGGCAGTCCTGTGGTTCTTCTCAGTTAATAATCCCTCTCGACTGGGAGACCTCCCTGGGTTCCCGGCACCCTCGGCTGAGTCACCAGGATCTCTGCTAAAACCAGGTGGTGGTTCCCCCTTCTAAAGCTGTGGGGGTCCCCACTCTGGCACAGGCACGTGGTCCTCTCTCTCAGGGCTGCGGGAGTCTCCACTCTGTCAAGTCCGCGTGGTTCTCCCCCAATGGCTGCTGTGTCCGTGTTTAATCCCCCACGCCAATCTTCCTCTGCAGCCCCATTTCTGACTCCTCCTACACTCGGGCACACTTGCCCTCAATCTGCTGTCTTCTCCAGCTTTTCTGGTCGCCATCGTGGGTCTGGGCAGGTGTCACCCCATGTCATGGAGCCAATCTTCTCCCAGCTGCCACGCAGGCACTGTAACTCAGGGGACCTGCCTCCCAGGTCCCATCTTGGTGGGGGAGGTCCCTTTCCATCCCCCTGGCCTTGAGCATGGCCATAACTATTTAGCATATCTAAGTGACCAGCCAAAGGCTATAGGTATGCTAAATGACCATGCCATGGATTAGCTGCAAAGCTGCCCTGCATGTTCTTGCTCTGTGTGCCCCTTCCTCCAACTCACACCTGTGGGGGAAGGGGTGAAGACACCTTAAAATCTCCTGGACACCTTGAGTTCTGGACCCCATTTCAAATGCCTATTTGGGGTCCCCCCTCTTGGCTGCACCCTGTAACAGAACCTCTGTGTACAATACACTTTGTTTTCCTGTGTGTCTCCTAATCCCCTCCATGCTGTTTTTCCATTGTGATTGTACCAATTTATAATTCCACCAACACTTAGAATCTCTTGTCTTCTTTTTTTTACATTTACTAGTTTATTATAAAGAGTATTATAAAGGATACAGATTAACAGCCTGGTGAAAAAGGCATGATATGTGGGAGGGGACTCAGAGCTTCCATACTGTCTCTGAGCACACTACTCAGCCATCTCCACATGGAAGCTCTTAAAACTCTATCCATTATGATTTTATGAAGTCTTCATTATGCAGCCATGGTTTATTGTATTGTAGGCTATTGGTGATTGATTCAACTTCTATACCCCTATCTCTTGCCATCTTGATGATAGCAATTCTAATGTGTGATACGACCTCATTATACTTCTAATTTGCATTTTACTGATAATTAGTAATATTGAACACATTTTCAAGTACCTGCTTTCAGTTTGAATATCTTCTTTGAAAAAAGTGTATTCAGATATTTTGCCCATCTTTCATTGAATTATTTGGGGGTTATGTGCTACTGAATATCATAAATTCCTTATATACCTTAGATATTAACTATTAATTAGAAGTATGATTTGTAATTTTACTTGCTTAGTTGCTATAAGACTACCAGAGCTATGTTGAAAAAATACAGTGAGTGTGACACATGTGTTTTGTTCCTTATCTTAGAGGCAAACCTTTTGACCATTACTTTTTTAATATAATGTTAGTGTAGGCTTATCGATATGACTTGTATTATATTCTGGTATGTTCCTCTGTCTTGGTATTTTTATAAGAGTTTATTTGAGTCAACCAGAAGATAAATCTTGTACTAAGAGCTCCAAAGACTGAGAAAGATGCTTCTAATGTGTATTTCTTTCATATTCAATTTTTAAAATGTTTTTATCATGAGAGTAGGGAAGTCCCAGACCAGCACCAGGAGAGTCCTCGATGTGCAAAGTCTCTGAGGGGACAAAAAAAAAAACAGCAAGTGACACACAGCTAGCAGTGTACCCCAGCTGGGGCAGCGGTCACCAGCTGGAACAATGTCAGAAAATTTGGGGAGCCAGGTGGCAACTGAAGCTGAGAGAAGAGGTGGGCCTCCACTGGCCATGACCCAGATAGACTCTAGACTGGTCAGAGAGTTGAACTGTGTGGAAAGCCAGGTGGTGGCTAGCAGTAGCAAGGAAGGAGATTTTTTTAAAAAGGGGAACTGAACCGTCATTCAGGGACTGTGCTTGCACTCATCCTCAGCAGCCCAGGTAGCAAAGAGGGAGGAGTGTGAGTGCAATTTGCTCTCACTCAGTGCACTTTATGGATTGATCAAAGGGATGCAAAACAATGTGGATTATCGGGCTGGCCTGGTGCTATATGCAGAGTAGACAGTGCGGGTTGCACAGCGCTCTGAGAGCATGGACTGGAAACTGGGCACCTGTGATTATTGTACCTGAGACTGAGTCCCCATCCTTGTGGAACCACAGGAAAGGAAAAAAAATGGAGCCCAACCTTCCTCTCCCTGCAGGATCAAAGAGGACCTGCAAAATAGGCTGGGCAGGTTCAAAATCAGCAGGGGGCTTTTTTTTTCTTTCAAAGATATGAGAGTAAGACCTGGAGCTATGAGAAAACCAGACACAGACCCAGAAAGAAGTCAGAAGGGGAACATCAACAGCTAAGATAAATTTCACTTTGCTGTCCTTCAGAATTTGAATTTTTTGAATTCCTCTTCTTTCTGTTTATACTTTTTGTTTTCTTTGTTTTTATTGTTTGATTTGTTTTTTAAATTCTCCCTTTTATTTTTTAAATTTTTTTTGGTTTTTTGTTTTTCTTTTTTTTTTATTTTATTTTAATCATTGTTCAAGTACAGTTTTCTCCCTTTTACTCCCATTCCAGCCCACCCACCCAACCCTCCCCACTTCCCTCCCATTACCACCCACCCCTAGTTTTTGTCCATGTGTCCTTTAAATTTGTTCCTGTAAATCCTACCCATTCCCCCCTGAAATTCCCTCTTCTCTCCCCACTGGTCACTGTCAGTCTGTCCCTTATTTCAGTGTCTTTGGTTATATTTTGCTTGTTTCTTTGTTTTGTTATTTAGGTTCCTGTTAAAGGTGAGATCATATGGTATTTGTCTTTCACGGCCTGGCTTGTTTTGCTTAGCATAATGCTTTCCAGCTCCATCCATGCTGTTGCAAAGGGTATGAGCTCCTTCTTTCTTTCTGCTGCATAGAATTCCGTAGTGTAAATATACCATAGTTTTTGGATCCATTCATTTACTGATGGGCATCTAGGTTGCTTCCAGCACCTAGCTATTGTAAATTGTGTTGCTATGAACATCAGGGTGCAAAGGTTCTTTTGTATTGGTGTTTTAGTGTTCTTAGGATATTGTCCCAGCAGTGAAATTGCTGGGTCAAAAGGCAGATCCATTTTGAGTTTTCTGAGGAAGTTCCATACTGCTTTCCATAGTGGTTGTACCAGTCTGCAGTCCCACCAACAGTGCACTAGGGTTCCCTTTTCCCCACAACCTCTCCAACACTTGTTGTTTGTTGCTTTGTTTATGACGGCCATTCTGACTGGTGTGAAGTGGTATCTCATTGTGGTTTTAATTTGCATCTCTCTGATAGCTAGTGATATTGAACATTGTTTCAAGTGTCTTTGGATCTTCTGTATGTCCTCCTTGGAGAAGTGTCTGTTCAAGTCCTTTGCCCATTTTTTAATTGGGTTACTTGTCTTCTTAGAGTGGAGTCGTGTAAGTTCTTTATATATTTTGGAGATTAAACCCTTGTCTGAGGTAGCATTGGCAAATATGTTTCCCCATACAGTTGGTTCTTTTTATTTTAATACTGTTTTCTTTAGCTGTGCAAAAGCTTTTTATTTTGATGAGGTCCCATTTGTTTATTCTTTCCTTTATGTCCCTTGCTCTAGGAGACATGTCAGTAAAAAAGTTTCTGCGTGAAATATCTGAGATTTTCTTACCTATGTTCTCTTCTGGGACTTTAATGATGTCACGGTTTATATTTAAGTCTTTTATCCACCTTCAATTTATTTTTGTGTAAGGTGTAAGTTGGTCCTCGAGTTTCATTTTTTTGCACGTGGCTATCCAGTTCTCCCAACACCATTTGTTGAAGAGGCTATTTTTATTCCATTTTATGCTGCTGCTTCCTTTGTCAAATATTAATTGACCATAGAGACTTGGAGTGCTGGAAGCAACTTAGATGCCCATCAGTAAATAAATGGATCCAAAAACTGTGGTACATTTACACAATGGAATTCTATGCAGCAGAAAGAAAGAAGGAGCTCCTACCCTTTGCAACAGCATGGATGGAGCTGGAAAGCATTATGCTAAGCAAAACAAGCCAGGCCGTGAAAGACAAATACCATATGATCTCACCTTTAACAGGAACCTAAATAACAAAACAAAGAAACAAGCAAAATATAACCAAAGACACTGAAATAGGGGACAGACTGACAGTGACCAGAGGGGAGAGAAGAGAGAATTTCAGGGAAGAATGGGAAGGGTTTACAGGAACAAATTTAAAGGACACATGGACAAAAGCTAGGGGGAGGGTGGTAATGGGAGGGAAGTGGGGAGGGTTGGGTAGGTGGGCTGGAATGGGAGTAAAAGGGAGAAAACTGTACTTGAAAAATGATTAAAATAAAATTTAAAAAAATTCTTTTTCCCTTCTAATAAGGGTCTTATTTCTTTTCCACCTTTTATAACCATTGGCTAGTTGGGTGAAATACCATGATTATTGCTCTACTTCTCCAAAGGAACTCCTATTTGTTCACTACTTGTCTGTACCTTAAATCACATAGAATACTCTCCCTCTGTCTTACTTCATTTTGCCTTCTCCCTGCCCCTGATCAACTGAGTGAGGAATTTTTTCCCTTATTTTCTCTCTCCCTTTTGTTTCCCCTCTTAACCTGTGCTATAAACTTACTCTTATAAGTTTTCTCCCCATATCCTCTCAAAATCATTTTTCTTTACTGCCAGCAACTCATATTCACTTTCGCTTTTCTACAATATTCTTATTCCCATTCCATCTTGATTAAACTTCATTCAGATATCATTGCTATTGACCTGCTGTGGTTTTTCTGCAATTTTGCTCCTTTTGATCCAGTACCTTTTCAATTTTACTTCAAACCTCATGGTATACTCTTCTTTCTTCTTATCCCATGGTTCCCATTGCACTTTAATGATTTACTTACTTCATAAATCTTACTCTATTCCTTTCCTCACCTTGGTTCTCTCCCAACTCTCATTAATTCCCCTCCCTCTTACCACTCAATGACATTTTCCTTTCTTTTAGTCATCTCATATTCCCTTGGTCATATCTCATAATATCTGCAATCTCTCTTCACCTTTATTAATCTTAGTTCAATTGTGGTTGAGACTGCTGATCTGGAAGGGGGATTCTTTTTGCTGGTGTAGGTTTGGTTGTCTGGTAATACTGCTTTGTTAAGCAACACCTGTGCAATAGCATACAGGCCAAGCTGGGAGTTGTAAATACCAGTAAACCCACTGCAAGGGAGAACCCACCAACAAAGGAGCCATTAAAAGGTAAAGCCCAAGTAAAACAAGAGGAGAAACACAAACGGAAGAAAGGGAAACCCTATAAATCCACACAAGGAAATAAAAAAAACACACCACTGAGTCCTACAGAACCCCTAAAATGGAAGTCCCACCCATGAAGACAGCTGACAGAGTAGAATGTCTGGAGTTGCAGAAACAAACAAAAAGAGTCACCAAAAATGGAGAGATAAAAAGAGCCCACAATCAAAAGGAACAGAAAATTCCACAGTAAAAGATCTTAATGAAATGGTGGCAAGCAAACGATCAGATATAGAATTCAAAAGAATGGTTTTAAAGATGCTGAAGGAACTCACTGACAACTAAAGAAAATGAGTGGAAACTACAACAATATGAAGAAGGGAATAGAAACTATAAACAACAACCAGGAGGAAATGAAGGATATAATAACTAAAATTAAAAAGTACACTGGAAGGAATTACAAGCAGAATAGATGAAGTAGAGGACCAAATTAGTGAACAGGAAAACAAGGTAGAAGGAAATACCCAGGCAGAGCAGCTGCATGAAAAAAGTCTCAAAAATATGAACATAGCTTAAGGGAACTGCAAGACAATATAAAACACAACATTCAAATCATAGGAATATCAGAAGGAGAAGAAAAGGAGCAAGTGATAGAAAACCAGTTTGAAAAATTATGACAGAAAACTCCCCTAATCTGGCGAGGGGAAAAGCAATGGAAGTTCAGGAAGCACAAAGGGTCCCAATCAGGATGAACCCAAAGAAACCTACTCCAAGATACCTCATAATTAAAATGCCAAGTTTTAAAGACAGAGAATCCTAAAGGCAACAAGGGAGAAACAGGAAGTAATATACAAGGGGACTCCATAAGGCTAGAAGCTGATTTCTCAACATAAACAGCACAATCCAGAAAGAAATGGCAAGAAATATTCCAAGTAATGAAAAGCAAAGGCCTGCTACCAAGACTACTCTTCCCAGAAAAGCTCCCCATTAAAATGGAAGGCAAAATAAGGAGTTTCCCAGACAAAAGAAAGCTGAAAGGACATACCTCCACCAAACCAGCACCATGATATGCTAAAGGAAGTGCTTTAAGAAAAGGAATGATAAGAATGAGAGAGAGAGGAACACAGGTACAAAAGGGACAAAATGAACAAGTACCTATCAGTAATAGCTTTAAATGTAAATGGATTAAATACTCCAAACAAAAGACATACAGTAGCTGAATGGATAAGAAAACATGACCTGCACATATGCTACCTACAGGAGACTCATCTCAGATCAAAAGACCTACACAGACTGAGTGAAGAGTTGGGAAAAAATATTCCAACCAAATAGGAGGAAAAGCTGCTGCAGCAATGCTTATATCAGACAAAATAAACTTCAAAACAAAAGCTATAAAGAGAGACACTGAAGGACACTTCATAATATTCAAGGAAAGAATCCATCAAGAAGACATAAACATTATAAACATATATACACCCAATTTAGGAGCACCCACATATAAGAGGAAAATATTGGAAGATAACAAGAAAGATATAGATAGCAACACACTTACACTAGGGGATTTTAACACCCCACTGTCAAAAATGGATAGATCTTCCAAATAAAATATCAACAAGGATATTGCAGCATTCAGCACTGCCCTAGATCAAAAGGACTTAACTGATGTATATAGAACCTCTCATCTCAAAGAAGCAAAATACACATTCTCTTCAAATGCATATGGAACATTTTCAAAGATAGACCACGTAAGACACAAAACAAGCCTCAACAAATTCAAGAAAATTGAAATCCTATCAAGCATTTTCTTGGACCACATGGGCCTGAAATGAGAAATCAACCTTAAGAAAAAAACTCAAAAACACTCAAATTGTTGAAGATTGACTAGCATGCTATTAAACAATGAATGGGTCAATAATGAGATCAAGGAAGAAGTCAAAAAGTTTCTGGAAACAAATGGAAATGAACACACAACAGTCCAAAATTTATGGGACACAGCAAAGACAGTTGTGAGAGGGAAGTTCATAGCAATACATGCCTACATAAAAAAATAGAAACATTTCTAATAAACAACCTAATCCTACATCTACAAGAACTGGAGGAACAACAGAGCTCACAGTGAGTAGAAGGGAGGATATAATCAATATCAGAGCAGAATTAAATGAATACAGATTAAAAGAACAATCCAAAAGATCAATAAATCCAGGAGCTGGTTCTTGAAAAAGATAAACAAAATCAACAAGCTTTTAAGTAGACTCATCAAGAAAAAAAGAGAGAGGGCCCAAATAAATAAAATCAGAAATGAAGGAGGAGAGATTACAACTGATACCACAGAAATACAAATGATTGTAAGACAAACCACTATATTCCAAGAAATTTGAAAACCTGGGTGAAGTGGACAAATTTCTAGAAACATATAATCTTCCAAAACTGAGGAAAGAAGTAGAAAGCCTGAAGGGAGCAATAATAGCTGCTGAAATTGAAGCAGTAATAAAAAACTTCTGGCACACAGAAGTCTTGGAATGAACAGTTTCACAGAATTTGTTTTAATGTTCTGTGAGTCTCTTGAGCTCTTTATTTTTTTTTAGTTACTTTATTGTTGTTCAATTAAAGTTGTCTGCATTTTCTCCCCACCACTTTTATAAAACATTTAAGGAAGAACTAACCCCTATCAGGGGTTCACAGACTATTCCAAAAAATCCAAGAAGAGGGAAGACTTCCAAACTCTTTTTATGAAGCCATCATCATCCTAGTCCCAAAAACCAGATAAAGACACAACAAACAATGAAAACTACAGGCCAATATGGCTGATTAACATAGAATCTAACATCCTCAACCAAATTTGGCAAACCACATCCAGCAATATATCAAAAATATTTATTTCACATTTTAGAAGATATTATTTTTCAACTTCACATTTATAACAATAATATATGAACAGACATGCTATTATTAAATCATGATATAAGCAATAACTTTAAACTACACATGCTTTCATACTTGTAATAAACATGTTTTGTATAAACGAAGAACAAAAAATCATACACTGAGATCAAGTGGGATTCATTCCAGAGATGCAAGGATGGTACAGCATTCACAAATCAATAAACATAATACATCACAAAACAAAAGGAAAGACATAAATCACAGGATCATATCAATAGATGTGGAAACAGCATTTGATAAGGTACAGCACCCATTTATAATAAAATAATCAGCAAAATTGGAGTATAAGGAGAATACCTCAATATAATAAAGGCTACATATGAGAAACCTACAGCCAACATCATAGTCAACAGGCAAAAACTAAAAGCTTTCTCACTAAGTTCAGGAACAAGACAAGGATGTTCGCTTTCTCCACTTCTGTTCAACAGAATTGGAAGCCCTAGCCACAGTGATCAGACAAGAAAAATAAATAAAGGGCATCCAAATTGGAAATGAGGAAGTAAAACTGTCACTGTTTGCAGATGACATGGTAGTGTACATACAAAAACCCTGTAGACTTCATCACAAATTACTGAACCTAATAAGTGAATTCAGCAAAACAGCAGTATACAAAGTCAATATTCAGAAATGGAAGACATTTTTGTACACCAACAAAAATGATTCAGAAATAGAAATCGGGAAAAAGATCCCATTTGATATAAGAATGAGAAAAATAAAGTATCTAGGAATAAACCTAATGAATGAGGTAAAGGGTCTGTACTTAGAAAACTACACAACACAGCATTAAGGAAAACACAAATAAATGGAAGCATATACAGTGTTCATGGATTATAATTAACATCATTAAAATGTCTACACTACCCAAAGCAATTTAGATTCAATGTGATCCCTATTAAAATACCAATTACATATTTCACAAGTATAGAAAAAACATTTCAATTTACATGGAACCATAAATGATCCTGAATAGCCACAGCAATTTTGAGAAAGAAAACCAAAGTTAGAGATCACAATATCTGATATCTAACTGTACTACAAGGCCATTGTAATCAAATAGTCTGGTATTGGCATAAGAACAGACATATAGATCAATAGAATGGAATAGAGAGTCCAGAAATAAACCCATGTCTCTGTGGTGACTAATATTCCACAAAGGTGGCAGCAGCATAAAATGGAGTAAAAATGGCCTCTTCAACAAATGGTGTTGGGGGATCTGGACAGCTACATGCAAAAAAAATGAAGCTCGACCACCAACTTACACGATACACAAAAATAAACTCAAGATGGAAAAAAGACTTAGATATAAGTCACAACACTATAAAAGTCCTAGAGGAGAACATAGGCAGAAAAATCTCAGATATTCCATGCAACAGTATTTTCACAAATATGTCCCCTAGAGCAAGAGACATAGCTAAAGAATAAAAAAAATGGTACTTCATCAAATTAAAAAAGCTTCTGCACTGCTAAAGAAAACATCAGCAAAATGAAAAGGGAACCACCTGTGTGGGAAAATATATTTGCCAATGATATCTTGGACAAGAGTTTGATCTCCAAAATATATAAAGAAGTCACATGACTCCACTCCAGGAAGACAAACAACCCAATTATAAAATTGGCAAAGGACCTGAACAGACATTTCTCCGAGGAGGATATACAGAAGGCCCATAGACATAGGAAAGGATGCTCAATATCACTAGTCTTCAGAGAGATGCAAATTAAAACTGCAATGAGATGCCACTTGACACTGGTCAGAATGGCCATCATTAACAAATCAACAAAGAACAAGTGTTGGAGAGGTTGTGGAGAAAAGTGAATACTAGTGCACTGTTGGTGGGATTTCAGACTGGTGCAGCCACTGTGGAAAACAGTATGGAATTTCCTCAGAAAATGAAAAATGGAACTGCTTTTTGACCTAGTAATTCTACTGCTGGGATTATACCCTATAGAACCCTGAATCATCAATTCAAAAGAACCTATGCTCCCCAGTGTTCATAGCAGTGCAATTTACAATAGCCAGGTGCTGGAAACAGCCTAAGTGACCATCAGTAAATTAATGGATCAAAAATTTTGTATATCTGCACAATGCAATACTATGGAATACTATGCAATATTATGCATCAGAAAAGAAGGAACTCCTACTTTTCATGACAGCATGGATGGAAATAGAGAGCATTACGCTAAGTGAAACAATCCAGGCAGTGAAAGAAAAATACCATATGATCTCACCTGTAAGTAGAAATCCACAAAACAAACAAGTGAGCAAAATATAACCAGAGACACTGAAATAAAGAACACACTGAGAGTAACCAGAAGGGGAAATGGGGGAAAGAAGAGGAAGGCTCGTCAAGGAATATGTGTAAAGGACCTGTGGGTAAAGACTACAGGATGGTAGGATTGAGTATGGGAGGTTGTTGTGCTTGGTGTCAGGAAGAGTCATGGAAGGAAATTGAGGATACCTGTAGTTGAACAATGAAAAAAAGTTTTTGTCATGACGAAATGTAAAATTTTCTGATATATTTTTCTGTATCTATTGAAGTGATTACATAATTTATCTTCTATTCTATTAATATGATATATCACATTTATTGTTTTGCATATGTTGAAATAAATTTGAATTCCAGAATTGAATTCAACTTGATTATGGTGTATGATCCCTTCATTTATTTTTATTTTGAAATAATATTTTTATTTTTATTGTATTCTGTCCATTACCATTCATCCCCATTATATCCCCCTCACACCCTTGTAGTCACCCCACTGTTCCATGTCCATGAGTCCTTTTTCCTTTTTCCTCAATTCCTCCACCCTCTAACCACACCCCAGAGCTGTCAGCTTGCTCTCTATATATGAGTCTAGCTCTATTTTGCTTCTTAGTTCAGTTTATTCATTAGATTCTGCTATATGAGTAAAATCATGTAGTGTTTTCTTTCTCTGACTGGTTTATTTCACTTAGCATATGGTTCTCCAGGTCCATCCATGCTGTTGCAAAGGGTAAAATTTTATTCTTTTCTATGGCTGAGTAATACTCTATTGTGTGTATGTACCATAGTTGTTTTATCCACTCATCTACTGATGGACACTAGGGCTGCTTCCATATCTTGATAATTGCAAATAACACTTCAGTGAACACAGGGGTGCTTATATTCATTCAAATTAGTGTCTCTGGTTTCATGGGTTAATTCCTATAAGTAGATTTGCTGGGTCATGAGGTAGTTCCATTTTTAAATTTTTGGGGTATGTCCAACACTTTTCCACAGTGTCTGCACCAATCTGCAGTGTCCCACCAAGGGTGCAACAGGGTTCCCCTCTCTCCATATCCTTGCCAGCACTTGTTTATTAGTGTATTGATGATAGCCATTCTGACAGGTGTGAGGTGATATCTCATTGTGATTTTAATTTGCATTTCTCTGATGATTAATGACATTGAGCATCTTTTCATATGTCTATTCAGATTCCATGATTCTTTAGGCTTGGAAGATTATATGTTTCTAGGAATTTATCCATTCCTTCCAGATTTTCCAATTTGTTGGCATATAGTTTTGTTCATAAAATTTTCTTACAGTTCTATTTATTTGATGTCAGTTGTTATTTCTCCTCTTTCATTTCTGATTTTTTTTATTTTGGCCCTCTCCTTTTTTTCACTGATGAGTCTGGTGAGGAGTTTGTCAATCTTATCTTTTCAAAGAACCAGCTCTTGGACCCATCAATCTTTTGTATCATTTTTTTTACATTCTGATTCATTTATTTCTGCTTTAAACTATGTTATTTCCTTCCTTTCACACACTTTGGTATTTTTGGGGGGGTTATGTTCTTTTATGTGTATAGTTAGATTGTTTATTTTAGCTTTTTCTTGTTTCTTGAGATAGACCAGTAATGCCATAAATTTTCCTCTTAGAATTCCTTTCCCTGTGTCGGACTTTTATGTCACTGTGTTCTCATTTTAATTTATTTCTTTGATCCCTATGTTAATTTATTCATTGTTTAATAATATGTTATTTAGCTTCCTTTTTGTATTTTTTTTCAGTTTTATTCTTGTGATTGCTTCCTAGTTTCATAGCACTGTGGTCAGAGAAAATTATTGATATGATTTCAATCTTCTTAAATTTACTGAGACTTGTTTTGTGCCCTAGACCATGGTCTTTCCTAGAAACATTTCATGTGCACTTGAAAAGAATGTATATTCTGCTGCTTTGGGATGGAATGCTCTGTTGATATCAATTAAATCATTTTGATCTAGTTTGTCATTTAGGCCACTGTCTCCTTGTTGATATTCTGTCTGGAAGATCTATCCATTGAAGTCAATAGTGTTAAAATCCCCAACTATTACTGTCAGTTTTCATGTCCATCAAGATCTGCTTTACATATTTAAGTGCTCCTGTGTTGGGTGCAAAGATGTTTGCTAGTGTATATCCTTTTGTTTTATATGTTCCCTTTATCATTATGTAGTGTACGTCTTTGTCTCTTACTATAGTTTGGTTTTAAAGTCTATTTTGCCACATATAAATAGTGCTACCACAGCTTTTTTCCTCTTTTCATTTTCATGAAATGACTTTTTCCATCCCTTTACTTTTAGTCTGTATGTATCTTTAATTCTGATGTGGGTCTTTTGGAGACAGCATGTATATGGGTCTTGCTTTCTTATCCATTCAGCTACCTTATGTCTTTTGGTTGGAACATTTAAGCCATTTATATTTAAAGTGATTACTGATAGGTACATATTTATTGCTATTTTATTTTTAACTATTTTTCTGGTTTATTTCCTTTTTCTTTTTTCTTATAGTAAGCCATTTAACATTTGTTTCAGTACTAGTTTGGTGTAACCAAACTCCTTTAACACTTTCTTAGTTGGGGAGCTATTTATTTCTCCTTCAATTTTAAATGATAACCTTGCTGGGTTAAGAAGCCTTAGTTGTAGGTCTTTGATTTGCATCGCCTTGAATATTTCCTGTCAATCTCTTCTAGCCTGCAACATTTCTGTTGGGAAATCAGTTGACAGTCTGATGGGAGCTTCCTTGTAGGTAACTAATTGCTTTTCTCTTGCAGCTTTTAGGCTCTCCTCTTGTCTTTAAGTTTTGCCATTTTAATTTTGATGGTGTATGATCCCTTTAATGTGCTGTCGAATTCTGTTTCTGTTCAGAAACAGAATTTTATTGATAATTTTTGCACCTATATTTATTGACAATATTGACTTGTAATTTTATTTTTGTTGTTTATCCTTGCCATGTTTTTATCTGATGTTGGTATCAAGGTAATTCTGGCCTCATGAAAGAATTTTGAGAGTGTCCTCTCCTCTTTAATTTTTTGGAAGAGATTGAGAATGATGGCCATCAATTCTATTTATAACGTTTTGGTAAAATTCACCATTGAATCCATTTGGTCCTTAGCATTTTTTTATGTGAGATTTTTGATTAGTGATTCAATTTCCTTATTTGTTATTAGTCTCTTCAGATTTTCTATTTCTTCAGGTTACATATTTCTATGAATATTCACTTCTTTAAGGTAGTCTAATTCATTAGTTTATAACTGTTTATAGTCATCTTTCATGATACTATTTCTGTAGTATGTGTTCTAATGTTTTCTTTTATTTATAATTTCATTTGTGTTCTTTCTTTTTTCTTTGTTAATCTAATTAATTTTTTGTTTAGCTTTTTCAGATTTTTCAAATCACACTATCAAATTAAGACACCATTCTGAGTTTTTAAAAAGGAAAATATGTGAAGGAGATATATGTAAAATGCTAAGGAAAGTTGTTCTAAGCCTATCTCTTAAGCTGAAATCCCAAGGAAGAGAAGGCTTTCTTTTGCATAAAAACAATGGATGGAGCAAGGTAGGGTAGAGAATTTTAAACAGAAAATCAGCAAAGTCACATCCTGGTGGTGATGAGGAACAGGGAGAAAGGAAGATATGAAAATTATACTCGAGAGGCTTCAAAATGTGGACTAGAAGTGGAGGACACATGCTCTGTTATAGTGTTTTGTGGTTTTATTAGCCAAGAATAGCTGATGCAGTTACTTCTGTGTTAGAGATGTTAGACGTTCCCTATAGCCACAAGCTATACATTAGCTTGTATACATTAATGTACAAGCTGTACATTAGACATCATAAATTATAAAAGAGAAAATTTACCTTCCTTATTTGATGTCCTATAAGAAAGTTAGACCTTTTCATAACACAAAAAGAAATTGTACCCTTAGTTTTCAGCGTATGAAAACTAAGATGTCAACCTAGTATTGCAATATATATTTAAATAATATGCTTTTAAATTAAACTTCTGAATTTCTTCACAAAAAATGTAAATCATTTTCCACACAACCAGCCCTGTTGATTTTCTAAACACAACCACAGAGTAGAAATGCCAAGTATACCCCAAGGAGCATCTACTGAACCATACCTGTGAACAGTCCCCCCTTGTTCATAGAGGATACATTCTAAGACTTCCAGTGAATACCAGATAATAACAAACCATATATATATACTGTGTTTATACATTTTACATAGTGTTGCATGATATTTTTAAACTAAATTTTGGAAGTTTTTTGTACATTCCAAATCCTAATCTTTTGGTATTTATGATGCAAATATTTTCTTCTGGGTTATTATTTGACCTTTTATAATTATATGATATCCTTATATATTTTTTCAGTAAAAGGGTTTACATTTTGAGGTGATCATAATTATTGATACTTTCATGAATTTTGCATTTCATGTCCTGGTTATGAAAGCCTCCCCCTAGGTTATAAATATATTTTTGTATATTTTTTCCTATTATGTAGCCTATATATTTTTCTGGCTCAGAGCACTGACTGAATCTATGTGCCTTCAATTAGGAATCAGGGATAGTAGGTGAGCAAGGATGCTGAGGTCATGTCTGGGAGACAACCATTTGTACTTCTATTTTCTATTGGCTCCAACTGCAGGGTGGGATTTAGGAATAAGTTTCTTAGGCTGCCTGAGGGGAGTAGCTAGAATTGTAGCAAGAGCTTTTTTTTTTGAAGGGTATCATAAAAGAAAAATAAACATTTACACTACAAAACCAGAAATGGTATGCAATGGTTTTCTTTGCAGATGGTCAAAATCCAGATACGCATGCACTCGTTTAGGATATTTATGGTAACTCCTCACTTGGAGATGCTCAATCTGCTTAAGTTTCTGAGCCTTTGCAAGGGTAGCACTTTGGGATTTTTTCTATACATGCACACGCCTTATGGATTCTCCTTGGCATATTTGAATTGCCAGCACCACTACACTTGCACTTTGGGACACTTACTGAGCAAAATAAGGGTGACTTGAACACAAACACAGAAATAGTGTGACAGCAGACAGATAACTGACACAACTAGTAAGTGACTGGGAAGGTATTTTAGCATATACAGCATAGACATGTTGGACAAAAGGGTCATTCATGTTCCAGGTGGAAGAGAATGAGATGACATGAGATTTCATCATGCAATTCAGAATGGTTTTCAATTTAAAACTTATGAAATATTTACTTCTGGAATTTTCCATTTAATATTTTCAGATTGTGGTTGACTAAACTACACCACAGAAGTAAAACTGGATAAGTGGATACTACTGTCACTGAAGTTTTAAAATACTTGTTATTCACAAAATTCAGAGAAAGAGGCTTGAAAAAATGTGTATGTCTTGGTACCCAGCATGCCTACCTTCAATTAAATACAGTAGTTGTCTATCTATCCAGTAGGACAACTTTAAAACCCCAGGCTTTTAATTGAACAACTATTGAATTAAAAAGTAAGTCAAAATACAGTTGATGCTTAAACAGCATAGGCTTGACGTATGCAGGCCCTATGAATTTTTTTGAACAAATATACAGTTTTCACACTGTATCCTGGATTTTTCCTTCATGGATTTAACCAACTATGAATAGAAAACAGTACTTTTGATCTGCAGTTGGGAATCTGCAGATGCAAAGAGCCAACTGTATACATTGTTCCATGCCATTTTATATAATGGACTTGAGCATCTGCAATTTTGGAATTCACAGTTGTTCCTGGAACCAATCCTCTGTGGATACTAAGGATGATGTAATTAAATATGGGGGAAGTCAAAAGTTATATATAGAATTTTGACTGCATGGAGGTCAAAGCCTCTAACCCCTCTGTAGTTCAAGGGTCAACTGTATTTATATTAAATATTAGGTCTCCATGTATATCAGAACAAAGAATCTAATTCAATCCACAATATTATCCAGGGTGCTAAACAAATTTAAGTAAACATTTAACAAGCTAGCATTTGGTATTTTGGAATTTTTATATTTTTTAGTTTTCATAATTTAAATTTTCCATATATCAAATTTCTGTTTTAAGTTTTAAATATATAACCCAAATTTTAACAGTTCAGTAATATTTGAATTTATCTTTGGAGTTATTAAACCCAGAACCCAAGCAAAATATACCCAGAGACATTGAAATTAAGAACAAACTGACAGTACCAGAGTGGAGGTGGGAGAAGGTAATGGAAGGAAGAGGAGTAAAGGTCATCAAGGAACATGTATAAAGGACACATGGAGAAAGCCAAAGTGGGGTGGGATCTAGGGTGGGAGGTGGGGATGTCTGGGGTGGGCATGAGTAGTGGGGGGAAAATGAGGACAATTGTACTTGAATAAAAATTTATAAAAGGAGAAAAATAACAGACTGACAATGAGACAATACAGGGAATATACCATATAAAAAAGAAATATATAATCTGAATAAAAAGTAAAAGACCAAGAGTAGTATGTTATTTGGAATGTGAGTGAAGTAAAAGAAGAAAAATTAAAATGCAATATGAAAGACAAATAAAAAACAAATCAAACAATAAAAATAAACAAAAAGTTAATAAACAGAAAAAAAGAGGGAAAAAATATGCAAGTTGTGAATGATAGCAAAGTGAAATTTGTCTCAGCTTTTGGTGTTCACCTCCTGACTTCTTTTTGGATTTGCCTCTGGTTTCTCACAGTTCCAGATCTTATTGTCTTACCTTTCGGAGGTGGGAGGCGGGGAGGGAAGAGCCTCCTGCTGATTTTAAACCTGTCATGCCAGTTTTGCAGTTCTTCCCAGATGCTGCACACAGAGGGGGGCTGGGTTCTGTTTTTTCCCTTTCCTGTGATTACACAAGGATGAGGGCTTAGTCAGGGCTATGATTATTACAGATGCTCAGTTTCCAGCCCACGCCCTCAGAGTACTGTGTGGCCAGCACTGTCAGCTCTGTGCATTTGTGCCAGGCTGGCACCAATAATCCACTCATTTTGCACCCTTTTGATCAATCCATGACATATACTGAGTGGGAGCAAATTGCACCCACCCGCCTCCCTCCTTGTTGGCCTGGCCTCTGTGCATGCCTGAGGTCCCTGCTCAGCAGCTCCGTTCTGCTATTGGAATAAGTATTTCAGGGCACTGCTGCCTCTCTGAGCCCCTGCTCCCCACCTTTGATCAATCTGTGAGGAACCCTGAGTGGGAACAAATCACACCCACAGTCCTCTCTTCACTGACCCACCGCTGCATGAGAACACTGTGCATGAGAAGTCCCTGCACTGTGGCTCCATTCCTTTTTTGAGAAAAGTTCCCTTGGGTTCTGCCTACTGCTCCTAACAAGTACCCAGCTTTCTACAATGTCCAACTCTGACCAGTTCAGAGCCTATCTGGGCCAGGGACAGTCACAGCCCATCTCTTCTCCCAGCTCCAGATGTCATCTGGCTCCCCAGTTTCTCTGGTACTGTCTCAGACAGTGACCATCATCCCAGTCGAGGTATACCACCAGCTGTGTTTCATTTACTGCCTTTTTATCCCCCCAGTGATGTTACAAGTCCAGGTTTCTCCTGGCATAGGTCTGGGACTTCTGCGCTCTGGGAGAGGAAGGAACCACTAGACTGCTATCGGTAACCTGGCTCTCCTCCAATTGCTCCTGTGGCAGCTGTGGTCTCCAGCACAAGTTCAGAAGACCTTTCCATCAGCCTACAAAATCTCCTTACTGCCTGTTTTTAAGCATCCTCTGCACACTTTGGCTTCCAAACTTCGTATCAGCTGGGATTCTGTTGGCTGTTTGTTCTGTTCTTTGGAAGGTCAGCTAGGTGTCCCAGTTGGGTGCATGAGCAAGTAGGCTCAGCTCTCACCTACGTCATCACCATCTTCCTACACTATTTTTATTTTTGTTTTGTTATTTTATTTTATTTTATTTTATCGATTGATTGGTTAAGCCCTGCACAGCAGCTCACACACCATGACTGAGGTTCAGCCTCACAATCAGCCAGCCTGAGAATCAATTCCACACACAAATGGGCCAACAACAATCAAAACTCAATTTCAGTCATCCCTCACTATATTGCAGATCACTTATTGCGACTTCACTGTATCACAAGTTTTAAAAGACCCATGATACAGTGAAGCCGCAATAAGTGAACTACAATATAGCGAGGGATGACTGTATACTTCACTGGTGAGTACCCATATAGAATTTTATATTTGTTAAAATTACATAGGTTTAAGAGTGTAGAAAGTGTTTAATAGCATTTGAAGTGTTTAGGAGAGTGTGGGAAAGGTTAATAAGAGAGTAGGAAAGGTTTATAGGAGTGTGGGAAGGGTTTATAAAACCCTAAAATATATATAAATAATAAAATAACTATAACACCGCTACTTTGTGGATTTCACCTATAGAGGGGGTCTTTGGAATGTAACTCCTGTGATAGGTGAGAGATCACTGTACAACAGAAGAGCTCAAGTAACTCACACAAGAAACATTCCTAGAGTACCCAGCTTAGAAAACCAAGGAGACCACCACACTGGGTCCCGTGGGACAACTATTATGTAAGGCCACCCAATGAAGACTGGGAGTCATAGAAGATCTATCTGAAACAGAAAAAATACCAAAAAAAAAAAGGCAAACAAAATGAGGAGACAAAAGGACAGGCACCAAATGGAAGAGCAGGAAAATAATCTCCAGAAAATGCTAAATGAAATGAAAGCAAGCAATCTATTGGATAGAGAGTTCAATGTAATGTTTACAAAGATACTTAAAGAATTACAAGGATACTTAAAGAATTTAGATGGCAGCGAGATAGGTGGGAGTGGAGTCTACTTCCCCCTACACACAGGTGAAATACCTAGCCTATCTTCTGAGGAACAGAGCAAACAGCCAACAGTATCCCAGCATATATGAATATTGGAAACCAAAAATTGTAGAGGACATTGAAAAATCAGATGATAAGGAGAATGCTTCAGGACAATAAGGTCCCCCGGTCCAGTGTGGGGTCCAGAGCAGCTACAGCCCCAGGTCCAGCGCCCACCGGGTCTGCCACAGGGTCCTTGGGAGAGAGCTGGGTCAATAGCTTCTTCCCCTACCAAACAAGGTTTGAGCAACACCAGAAGAAACCTGGTTACTTGAAGTCACAGGGGGGAAATGAGGATGAAGTGGTAAACACACAGAAGCTATACATACCCGCTGAGCCTGTGGACACCCACTGGGGAGAGTTGGGCCATGTTGGACCCTGACTGGGATAGTCCCTGGTCTGGTTGGAGAACTGGGCTGTGTGAGAGGCCACACCATTGTGTGGGGCAGCTGGTTTGAGCAGAAGGAATTTTTCAAAAAGAAAAAGTGAAAGAAGAGACACTCAGCAGTTGTTTGGGGAATTCTTCTGCAGCAACCACCCAGCCTCTGAGCCCCTAAACCTTCCCAGACACGCAGCATTCCCATGGTGGTGTGGAAGGCTCTGTGCTCTCATCTGAAGCCCAGGGAAGGGTGCCCACCCGATCCTACAGACTGGCAGCTACCCATCCTGCCCCAGTAGTGGAGGCCAAGTGTTCATGCCCACGGCACAGGGAGGGAGCAAGCCTGACCCTTCAGGGCCCACCACATCTATAGGCCCTGGAAGGAGTGCACCTAACCCCACCACCCAGAGGCACCAAGAACCCAACTCCCAAGCCTGGCAGGGGTAAGCAGCAGAGAAGGTGTGTGCCTTCATCCACAGCAAAAGCCACTGCAGCCTCACTGCCCTGCAGGACCCTCTGGCTCTCTAAGAGGAAGATGGACATGCCCTCACACAGGAGAACCGCAGGCCTCAGGAAGTCAGCAATCCCCAGAAATATTTAACTCAGTGTGGGGGCTATACTAGCCTGAAGGGACACTGAGAGTCCCTAGCATCTAGGACAGCAAACAGCAAGAAGGTAGTATGTGAGCTGCCCCTAATTGGTGCACCTCAAAGACAGTGCAACTTGAGGACTGTGGACCTAAGCTGAATGCAGAAGAGCATTGGGGGCCCCACAGCGAACTGAGGAACTGGGCTGGAGGCTGAGTGAGTGTGGCTCAGGAAGGGAGAAAAGCTAAACCAATCACTCTTCAGCCTGCTGCAGCCAGGAATAACAGCAGAACTGGCTTGGCCAGTTTGAAGCCAGCAGGAGGCTTTTTTTTTTTTAAGTAATTTTTTTCTTTAAACTCCTTCTTCCTTTCTTTACTTCTTTTTTTATTACTTCTTCCTTTCTTCCATTCTTTCCCTTTATAGCAATTCTTCCTTTCTTCAATTCTCACAAGTGAGACAATAAAACCTGGAGATGTGAAAAGACCACAGTTGGACCCAAGGAGGGGTCATCCCAACAGCTGCAACAGTGAGACAAATTTCACTTTGCTACTCCATAGAATTTTCAAGTTATTGTATATTTGTATTATTATTTTTCATTATTTTTACATCTTTTATTTTATTAGTATCTTTGTGTTTCTCTTCTTTCTGTTTAGTCTTCTTTACTTAGCTGGTTAAATTGCATTGTTTGACTAGTTTCCCTTCTACTCTCTTCCATAGTGTATTTTTAATTTACTGTCTTTCACTTCACTTATGTTCCGTTAGCACACTACTCTAGGTCTTATACTTCCCATTCTTTTATTCAAATCATATAGATTCTGTCATATGATCGTTGCTCCATTATTATTGTAAATAATTGCTGTTCCATACAATTGTAAATACTACACAGCACTCCTCCCAGATCTTAGCTCACTTCACTGTTCCTGAATTTTATTAATGTTGCTGTTATTCTCTCACACACTGCATCTATTTTCTATCCTTCACTCTCACATCATAATCTGACCTCCCACAAGCTCACTGCTTTCCAGATCCAACTCGCAATCCTTCCACCCTCTAACAAGTGTCTTATTTTCTTTTCACATTTTCTAAAAAGTGGCTACTTGGGTGAATTATCATGGTTAACACTATACATATCCAAAGGATCTCCTATCTCTTCTCTACAGGTGGGTACTTTAAATATCATAGAACACACTCCTGCTGTCTTAAACCATTTTGCCTTCTCCCTCCAACTGATCACAAAAAAGGAGTTTGTGGAAGCTGTAAACACCAGGATACCCACTGGAAGAGGAAACCCACCAACAAAGGAACCACTAACAGATAACAACAGAACAAGATGAAAGGGGGAGTAGAAGCCACACTAACTCAACCAAGGACCTATCTGGAGTTACAACTAAATGGTGGAGAAATTACCCAGAACAAACAAGTGAACAAAAGCAAGAGAGGATCCTGAAAACCTTGTACACAGGGAAGAACCAGCTCTAACACAACCTGCCCTCACCAGTACAACAGAATACCAGATGTGGTAGAAGGAGTGACCCTCAGTTAACCAGTTGGAGGGAAGCACCCATCACAGAAAGACCCAACAACAATCAAAACCCAAAGACAAACATAGACCCAACATAAATAACAGCCCGAGGCCAGCAAGCTCAGGAGATCAAGGAGATTGTACCACTGAATCTCACAGGTCTTCTAACATAGAAGTTTACACAACAAACCCAGAGAGTCAGCATAGATCAATTTAAAAAGCAGAGGCTAACAAGAAGAGTCTCACAATGGGAAAACAAAGAAACAATCCCCAATTGAAAGGAAAGGATGAAGCCTCAGAAAGAATGCTAAATTAAATAGACACAACTCAACTATCAGATATTGAGTTCAAAGCAATGGTTATCAGGAAGCTCAATGAGCTCACAGAGAATTACCAAAAACTACAGGGAAACTACAATGAACTCACTGCAAACTATATCAACATGAAAAAGGAAATAGAAACTATCAACAGGGGTCAAGAGGAAATGAAGAATACAATGTCTGAACTGAAGAACACAGTAGAAGGAATCAAAAGCAGGACCGATGAAGCAGAAGATTGGATCAGTGAGCTGGAGGACAACATAGAAAAGCACACCCAGAAAGAGCAAGAAAAGGAAAAGGGACGCAGAAGTAATGAAGAGGGGTTAAGGGAAATGCACGACAACATGAAACACAATAATATCCATATAGTAGGGATACCACAGGAAAAGAAGAGCAAGGGATAGAAAACCTGTTTGAAAATGTAATGATGAAAAACTTCCCTAATTTGATGGGAGAAAAAGTCACACAAATACAGGAAACACAGAGAGTCCCAATCAAGAGGGACTCTAAGAGGCCCACTTCAAGACACATCATATTTAAAATGGCAAAATTCCAAGACAAAGAGAGAATCTTAAAGGCAGCAAAGGAGAAACAGGAAGTAACATACAAGGGAGCCCTGATAAGACTAGTAGCTGACTTATCAATGGAAATGCTCCAAGCCAGAAGAGGATGGCAAGAAATATTTCAAGTAATGAAAGAAAAAGGCATGCAGCTAAGACTACTCTATCTAGCAAGCCTCTCAATTAAAATGGAAGGTGAAATAAGGAGCTTCCCATACAAAAGAAGCCTCAAATAGTATACCTCCTCCAAACCACCTCTGCAAGAGATGCTAAAGAGTCTGCTTTAAGAACAGTTAGAAAAACAGTGAGAGAGAGGAACACAGGTATGAAAAAATGGCAATGAATACGTATCTACCAATAATAACCTTAAACATAAATGGACTAACTGCACCAATCAAAAGACACAGAATAGCTGAATGAATAAGAAACCATGATAATACTGTATCACACATAATACTGCCTACAAGAGACCCACCTCAGAACAAAAGACCTACACAGACTGAAAGTGAAGGGCTGGAAACAAATATCCCAAGAAAATGCACGGGGTGAAAAACAGGGTAGTAATACTCATATCAGACAAAATACACTTTAAAAAAAGAGCCATAAAATAAGACCCAAAAGGTCACTTCATAATACTCAACGGAAGAATCCACCAAGAAGACATAACCATTATAAATATATATGTACCCAAATAGGAGCACCCAAATACATAAAGAAAATCTTGAAGGACTTCAAGAAAGATATTGACAGCAACACAATTACAGTAGGGGATTTCAAGACCCCACTGTCAAAAATGGACAGATCTTCCAAACAAATATCAACAAAGATGTTGTGGCATTGAACAATTCTCCAAGTGAAATAGATTTAACTGATATATATAGAGCCTTTTATCCCAAAGAAGAAAAATACACATTCTTTTCAAATGCACATAGAATATTTTTAAAGATAGACCACATGACAGGACACAAAACAGCCTCAACAAATTCAAGATAATTGAAATCATATCAAGCATTTTCTCCAAACTCCAGGAAAAAAATCCAGTCAAATTCATGGAGATTGAATAGCATGCTATTAAACAATGAATGGGTCAAGAATGAGCTTAAGGGGTTCCAGGCAAGATGGACATGTAGGTAGAAACCCTTTGCTTCCTCGAACAACCAAAAGGAGGCTAACAACCAATCTACAATCAATAATCAAACAAAAGCACCAGAAAATCAAACTTCATGGAACTCCAACAACCAAGAAATTAAAGAAAAAATCAACCAGAACTACCAGACCAATAAGGCCACAGACAATACAGGCCAATGCAGAAACACCATGGCCCATGGAACATTTCCCCAGCCTTGGGGGCGGGGCTGGTTGCCTAGCTCAGTAGGCTATAAGGGAGAGGCTGATTTAAGGGGAAAACTGAGATTCAGAGCTGACTGTGGGCTACAGCTGGGGTTGTGGTGGTGGGAGTTTCTTCCAGTATCACACGAGAGTTTGTTGAAAAGTGCCCCAGAGATGAGCAGGGGAGCTTCACTGTTCCCTCTCTGGCCCTTCCCCCACAGGCAGAACCCCAGAGCAGTAAAGAGGGTCACCCTGCCCAGGTGAATACCTAATGCCCTGCCCCTTACAACATATCAGCTGCAATAAGACAAAGAAGTATGGCCCAAAGGAAAGAACACAGCAAAGCCTCAGAAAGAGAACTAAGCAATGGGGAGATTGCCAGCCTATCTGATGGAGCTTTTAAAGCCATGGTAATCAAAATGCTCACAGAGCTGATTGAACTTGGTCACAAAATTAAAAAATAAATGAAGGACACCCAAACTGAAATAAAGCAAAATATTCAGGGTACCAACAGTGACAGGAAGAAAAACAGGACTCAAATCAATGACTTGGAACAAAGGAAAGAATACACATCCCTCCCGAAGAAAAGGAACAAATAAGAATTCAGAAAAATGAACAGATGCTTAGGAACCTCTGGGACAACTTGAAATGTTCCAATATCCAAATTATAAGGGTGCTAGAAGGAGAAGAACAACACCAAGAAATTGAAAACTTATTTGAACAAACCATGGAAATCTCCCCCAATGTGGCAAAGAAAATAGACTTCCAGGAAGTTCAGGAAGCCCTGAGAGCCCCAAAGAAGTTGAACCCAAGGAAGAACACACCAAGGCACATCATCATTAAGTTATCCAAGATTAAAAATAGAAAATCCTAAAAGAAGCCAAAGAAAAGGAGACAGTTACCTGCAAAGGTGTTCCCATTAGACTATCAGCTGATTTCTCAAAAGAAACCTTGCTGGAAAGAAGTATTTGAAGTCATGAAAGGCAAGGACCTACATCCAAGATTACTCTATCCAGCAAAGATATCATTTAGAATGGAAGGGCAGATACAGTGCTTCCCAGAGAAGGTCAAGTTAAAGGAGTTGGTTTTCACCAAGACTTTATTATATGAAATGTTACAGGGACTTATATAAGAAAAAGAGGATCAAAAATATGAAAAGTAAAATGACGATAAACTTACAACTATCAATAAATGAACCTAAAAGAAAAAAAAAAACAACAAAAACAAAAACTAAGCAAACAACCAGAACAGGAACAGATTCAGAGAATGGACATCACATGGAGGGATTTCAATGGGGAGGGGGAAGGGAGGAAAAGGTACAGGGAAGAGGAAGCATAATTAGTAGGCATAAAACAGATGGGGAGAGATAAAAAATGGTATAGGAAACAGAGGAATCAAAGAACATATATGTACAGACCATGGACATGAACTAAGGCAGGGGGAGGGGAATGCTGGGGGGTTGGGGAGCAGGGAGGAGGGGAGATAATGGGGGGAAATTGGAAAAACTGTAATATCATAATCAATAAGAAATACTTTTAAAAAATAATGAGATTTTAAGGAAGAAATCAAAAAGGTTTTGTAAAACAAATGAAAATGAACTCACAACAATCCAAAACTTATGGGACACAGTGAAGACAGTCCTGACAGGGAAATTCATAGAGATACAGTCCTACCTAAAAAAGATAGAAACATTTCAAATAAACAACCTAACCCTACATCTACAAGAACCTGAGGAACAACAACAAACAAAGCCCAAAGCAGGTAGAAGGCAGGAAATAACCAAGATCAGAGCAGAATTAAACAACATAGAAATTAAAAGGATCCTTTTAAGGATCCTTAACTGTAAGGATCAATGAATCCAGGAGCTGGTTCTTTGAAAAGATAAACAAAAGCAACATGCCTTTAAGCTGGCTCATCAAGAAAAAAAAGAGTTCCCAAATAAACAAAATGAGAAATGAAAGAGGAGAGATTATAACTGACACTACAGAAAAACAAAGGATTGTAAGAAATTACTACAAAGAACTATATGCCAAGAAATTTGAAAGCCTAGGTGAAATGGACAAATTTCTAGAAAAATATAATCTTCCAAAACTCAATGAAGAAGCAGCAGGAAGGCTGAAAGGCCAATAATAGGTGATGAAATTGAAGCAATAATCAAAAAGCTCCCGACACACAAAAGCCCTGTACCAGATGGTTTCACAAAGCATTGAATTCTACAAAGCACTGAAGGAAGAGCTACCCCTATCCTTCACAGATTATACCAAAAAAATTCAAAAACATGGAAGATTCCAAAACTGTTCTTATGAGGCCAGCACTATCCTTATTCCAAAACCAGATAAAGGCATAAAAAAGAAAGAAAACTTCAGGCCAATATTGCTAAAAAACATAGACAGTAAAATACTCAGTAATATATTGGCATACCCATCCAGCAATACGTACAAACATCACATGCCATAATCAAGTGGGATTCATCTCATGGATGCAAGGATGGTACAATATTGGCAAATCAATAAATGTAATATATCACATCAAAAAAATGAAAGACAAAATCACATGATCATATCAATAGATGTAGAGAAAGCATTTGATATGGTACAGCACCAGTTTATGATAAAAACACTTAGCAAAGTAGGAATAGAGGGAGCATTCCTTAACATAATAAGGGCCGTATATGAGAGATGTACAGCCAACATCATACTCAATGGACAAAAATTTAGAGCTTTCCTGCTAAGACCAGGAACAAGACAAAGATGCCCACTTTTACCAGTCCTATTCAACATAGTACTGGAAGTCCTAGCCACAGTAATCAGACAAGAAAAATAAGTAAAAGTCATCCAAATTGGAAAGAAGCAAAACTGTCATTGTTTGCACATGATGTGATAGTGTATACAGAAAATCCTGTATACTCCACAAAAAAACTATTCAACCTAATATGTGAATTTGGCAAAACAGCAGGATATAAAGTCAATATCCAGAAATCAAAGGCATTTTTGTACACCTACAATGAAATATCAGAAACAGAAATCAGAAAAAAATCCCATTTAATATACCAACAAGAAAAATAAAATACATAGGAATAAACCTAACGAAAATGTAAAAGACCTTTACTCAAAGAACTACATGACATTGAAAAAAGAAATTAAGGAAGACACAAACAAATGGAAGCATGTACCATGCTCATGGATTGGAAGAATTAACATCATCAAAATGTCCATACTATCCAAAGCATTTTTTAGATTCAATACAATCCCTATTAAAGTACCAATGACATAATTCACAGATATAGAGTAAACATTTCAGAAATTTATATGGAATTATAAATGACCCCAAATAGCTGCAGCAAGTTTGAGAAAGAAGAACAAAGTAGGAGAGATCACAATACCCGATATCAAACTGTATTACAAAGCCACTCTAAGCAAAACAGCCTGTTACTGGCATAAGAACAGATACATAGACCAAAGGATAAGTATAGAGAGCCCAAAAATAAACCCAAGTCTCTATGGTCTATTAATATTCAACAAAGCAGGCAGCAGCATAACTTGGAGTAAAAATAGCCTCTTCAAGAAATGGTGTTGTTGGGAGAGCTGGACAGCTAAATGCAAAAAAATAAATAAATAAATAAAACTTGAGCACCACCTTATACCATAGACAAAAATAAATTCAAGGTGGATAAAAGACTTAAATATAAGTCACGACACCTTAAAAGTCCTTGAGGAAAACATGAGCAGAAAAATCTCAGATATTCCATGCAGCAACATCTTCACTGATATGTCCCCTAAAGCAAGGGATATAAATGAAAGAATAAACAAATAGGACATTATCAAATTAAAAGGCTTCTGCGTGGCTAAAGAAAACATCAGCAAAAGGGAAGGGAACCAACAGTGTAGGAAAATATATTTGCCAATGATACCTCAAACAAGAGTTTGATCTGCAAAATATATAAAAAACTCACATGACTCTACTCCAGGAAGACAAAAAGAAAAAAAAAATTGTTTTTAACAATTTTTATAACAGGCAAGAGACCTAAACAGATACTTTTCCAATGAGGACATACAGAGGGCTCAGAGACCTATGTAAACATGCTCAGCATCACTAGACATCAAAGCGGTGCAAATAAAAACCACAATGAGATACCACTTCACACCAGTCAGAATGGCCATCTTGAACAAATCAATAAACAACAAATGTAGGAGAGGGTGTGGAGGAAAGGGAACCCTAGTGCACTGTTGGTGGGATTGCAGACTGGTGCAGCTACTATGGAAAACAGTATGGAATTTTCTCAGAAAACTAAAAATGGAACTGCCTTTTGACCTGGCAATTCCACTGCTGGGATGATACTCTAAGAGCCCTGAAACACCAATCCAAAAGAACCTATGCACCCCTCTGTTGATACCAGCACAATTTACAATAGCCAAGTGTTGGAAGCCACCTAAGTGCCCATCAGTAAATGAGTGGATCAAAAAACTATGGTACATTTTCACAATGGAATTCTACACAGCAGAGAGAAAGAAGGAGCTCCTACCCTTTGTGACAGCATGGATGGGTCTAGATAGCATTATGCTAAGTGAAATAAGCCTGGTGGTGAGGGACAAATATTATATGATCTCACCTTTAACTGGAACATAATCAACAAAAGAAAAAAAGCAAGCAAAATATAACTAGAGACATTGAAATTAAGAACAATATGACAGTAACCAGAGGGAAGGTGGGAGGGGATAATGGGAAGAAGGGTTTTCAGGAACTATAAAGGACGCATGGACAAAATCAAGAGGGATGGTGAAAGCAAGGAAAGGAAGTGGGTTTGGCTGGAGTAGGAGAGAGTGGTTGGGGGAAAACACAGACAACTGCATTTGAACAACAATAAAATAATTTTTAAAAATAATAGAGAAAGATCTATATAAGGGGAAGTCAGAAATGTTAAGTATTGTTACACAAAAATACCCACTTACAAAAAAGTGTTTACAATAAAGTATTAAATTTTAAAAAAATGAAAAAAACATATAGTAAGATTCAAGGATAAATCTCAAAATGGGGAGGTAAAGGATGATATTTATGTTCCTCATAATTTTCATATGTTTTCTATTTTCTACAATAAATATCTATTACACTTATTGAAAAAAAGCTGAAGGAGTTTGTTACTACCAAATTCATATTTTAAGAAATGTTAAAGATCTGCTTTCGGAAAAAGAAGTAGAATGAAAAAAAGAACGGTCTTAAAAGAATAAAATAATAAAAACATCTATCAATAATAACACTAAATGTGAATGGCTTAATCAAGCAGTGAAAAAGTGAGATACAAAATCTATTTAAAGCAAGTATAACAACAACTGTAAGAATATTTCCTCTGGAGAAGGAGAGATTAAGACATAACTTTTAGATAGTATATTCCAAGTGTATATATTTATCTCTTCCATATTGAAAATTTTCCGAAGCATTCTATATTTATCCAAAAATTATACTACTTTCAGAGGCAAATTTCTGAGCAAAAAGAAATAATAATCAAATAGATGTGAACATATTAAAAAGCAAGAAACATATTGTAGTACCTCTTTAAAAGACTGCTCAGAATCAAGAAAATAATCAAAAGAAAAAGGTATCGATGTAATTTAACATTAAATTTAGCATAACATATTAATTATTATTGCATTCAAGTAAGCTTAAGTGCTATTAAACAAGAAATAGATTGTTAATATATATTGTAGCAACCAAATTATGTCTACTGTCTCAATGTTTTGAAAATACCCAAACTTGCACCAAAACTTTTCTCCATTTTAAACACACTGGTACTAGTAAGACTAGAAAATTTAAGAAATGCCTTATATTTTCATCAGTCAGTCAAAGGATATACATTTTATTTTTTAATATATGTTATTGATTATGCTATTACAGTTGTCTGATTTTCCCCCTTCACTTCCCTCCACCCTGAACCCCTAACCCACATTCCCCCCCTTTAGTTCATGTCCATGTGTCATACTTATAAGTTCTATAGCTTCTACATTTCCCATACTATTCTTACCCTCCCACTGTCTATTTTCTACCTACCATCTGTGCTACTTATTCTCTGTACCTTTTCCCCCTCTCTCCTACTCCCACTCCCCTGTTGCTAAACCTCCATGTTATCTCCATTTCTGTGGTTCTGTTCCTGTTCTAGTTGTTTGCTTAGTTTGTTTTTGTTTATGTGTTAGGTGTGGTTGTTAATAATTGTGAGTTTGCTGTCATTTTACTGTACGTGTTTTTTATCTTCTTTTTCTTAGATAAGTTAAGAAAAACTTAACATTAAGTTTTAACATTTCATATAAGAGCTGGATGATGGTGAACTCCTTGAACTTGATCTTATCTGAGAAGCACTTTATCTGCCCTTCCATTCTAAATGAAAGCTTTGCTGGATAGAGCAGTCTTGGATGTAGGTCCTTGCCTTTCATGACTTGGAATACTTCTTTCCAGCCCCTTCTTGCTTGCAAGGTCTCTTTTGAGAAATCAGCTGACAGTCTGATGGGAACTCCTTTGTAGGTAACTCTCTCCTTTTCTCTTTCTGCTTCTAAGATTCTCTACTTATCTTTCATCTTGGGTAACTTAATGATGATGTGCCTTGGTGTGTTCCTCCTTGAGTCCAACTTCTTAGCAACTCTCTGAGCTTCCTGGACTTCCTGGAAGTCTATTTCTTTTGCCACATTGGGGAAGTTCTCCTTTCTTATTTGTTCAAATAACTTTTCCAGTTGTTGCTCTTTCTCTTCTCCTTCTGGTACCCCTATAATTCAGATGTTGGAACATTTAAAGGTGTTCTGGAGGTTCCTAAGATGCTCCTCATTTTTTTGAATTCTTGTTTCTTCACTCTTTTCTGATTGGATGTTTCTTTCTTCTTTCTGGCCCACTCCATTGATTAGAGTTCCAGTTTCCTTCCCATCACTATTGCTTCCCTGTACATTTTCCTTTACTTCAGTTAGAATAGCCTTCACTTTTTCCTCTATTCTTTGACCATATTCAGCCAATTCTGTGACCATCCTGATTACCAGTGTTTTGAACTGTGCATCTGATAGGTTGACTATCTCTTTGTTGCTTAGTTGTATTTGTTCTGGAGCTTTGATCTGTTGTTTCATTTGGGCCATTTTTTTTTGTCTCAACATGCCTGTTATGTAGTGAGGGGCGGAGCCTTAGGTGTTCACCTGGGCTGGTCAACCCAGTTGCTGGGTTGTGACACTGTATGTGGGGGAGGGGTCCAAGAGGGAACAATGGCACTTGCTCCACTCTCTTCCAGATTTTAGTCACTTCTGCCACTCCCCCCAAGCAAACTGGGCCCTTCTGGTGCTGATTCCCATGTGGGTGGGGTTTTGTACATTCTAGGACCCTGTGGGTCTCTCTAATGAACTCTCCTGTGAGGCTGGGAGTCTTTCCTGGCACCTCAACTCCCACAGGTATTTTCAATTGGTATTTTGAGGTTTTATTTCCCCGTGCTGGCACCCTGGGTTTTGCTCACTCCCCAGTTTCACCTGGTTTATCTGAGCATGAATGTAGGGCCATCTGGCTCATCAGCCACCTTGTGTGCCACACCCCTCCACAATCTGCTGCCTTGCTGGGTCCACCAGCCACTGCCTTGTCATGACCCCTCTCTGCCTCGCTGCCCAACTCTGCCCCTCCTACTGGTCTGGATGAATATATCTACTTTAACTCCTTGGTTGTCAGACTTCCATACAGTTCAATTTTCTGTGGTACTGGTTGTTTTTTGTTTTTAAATTGCTGTTGTCCTCATTTCAGTTGTGAAAGGAGGCACAGAGTGTCTACCTACACCTCCATCTTGGCTAGAAGTCAGGATATACGTTTTATTTTAATATGAATACCACTAACACATCTCCAAGGCTGTCAAGCTGTTTCTGATGTTCCATCTTATCTGCATTAAGGAAAGGAACAAAAAGAATGATGGAGTTCTACCAGCCAATTTTCCTAAAAATAAAAAAATGAAAGTAAATTATCATTGATTTCCCTTTGAGGATTGACTTGGTGAACACACAGTACAAAATACAGATACATTTTTATAGAACTGTATACCTAAAACCTGTATAATTGTGGGTAAGCAATGCTACCCACAGCAAATTCAATAAAAATAAATTATTTAAAAAAGATATAAAGAAGCTGAATGGATAATAAAACAAGACCCATATATATATGGTGTCTACAAAAGACCAACCTTAGAATAAAAGATACACACAGACTAAAGTAAAGGGATGGAATAAATATTTCATGCCAATGGAAATGGAAAAAAACCTGGGGTAGCATCACCTATCTCTGTGATAACAAAGTTTAAAGCAAAGGCTACAGTAGGAGGGAAAAAAAGGACACTACATTATGATTTTTAAAAAATCTAACAAGAGGATATGACTCTGGTTAACATTTGTTGACCCAACATAGGAGCACCTAAATATGTAAAGCAAATTTTGATGAACATTAAGGGAGAGATTGGCAGTAATACAGTCATAGAAGAGGATTTTAACACCTCACTGACCTCAATAGATATATCTTCCAGACAGAAAATAAACAAGAAAACAACCTTAAATGATACAATAAATCAAATGTATTTCATTGATATCTTCAGAGTATTTTAACCGAAAGCATCAAAATATATATATATTCTTTTCATTTTCTAAAATAGACCACATATTAAGACAAAAAACAAGTCTCAATAAAATTTAAGAAGACTGAAATCATATCAAGCAATTATCTGACCATAATGGCATGAAATTAGAAATTAACCACAGAAAAACACTAAAACATGCACAAAGTCATGAAGGCTAAGTAACATGTTACTAAACAATGAGTGGGTTAACAATAAGATCAAGAAAGGAATCAAAATTTATCATGAAACAAATGAAAATGAGAAAAAAAGCCAAAACCTGTCAGATACACCCAAAACAGTCATAAGAGAATTATTCATAGCATTCATTACACAACTACTTAAGAAAACAAGAAAAACTCAAATAAATGATCTAACTTTACATGTAAGGGTACTAGGAAAGAAACAACAACAACAAAGTCCAAAATGTATAGAAGTGAGAAAATAATAAAAATAAGTAAATTAATGAAAAAGAATCAAAAGTAATATTAGTGAAACCAAGAGTTGGTTCATTGAAAAGATAAATAAGATTGACAAAGTTTTAAGCAGACCTATGAAGAAGAAAAGGGAAGGACCAAATAAATACAATTAGAAATGAAAGAGAAGTAACACCTGACACCAAAGAATAACAAGGAATTGTAAGAAAATATTATGAAAAACTATATGCTAACAAATTAGATATCTGGAAGAAATTAATAAATTTCTAGAAACACAGCCTTTCAAAACTGAATCAGAAGAGTTAGAGAATGTGAACAAAGAGATTACAAGTTCAATCGAAGCAGTAATAAAAAAACATAACACAATAAAGGTCATATATGGAAACCTACAGCCAACATCACATTCAATGGGAAAAATATAAAAGTTTTGTTAATATTAGAAACGAGACATGGATGTTCACTTTCACCAGTCTTATTCAACATTATACTGGAAGTCTGAACCACTGCAATAAAAGAAGAAAAAGAAATAAAAAGCATTCAAACTGAAAATTAAAAAGTAAAACTGTTATTATTTGCAGGTGTCATGATAGTTATATAGGAAACCCTAAAGATTACACCAAAATAAAATGCTAGAACTAATAAATAAAGTAGCAGAAAATAAAATAAAAATACAGAAATGGGTTACATTTTATACACCAATAATGAACTATCAGAATGGAAACTAAGAAAACAATTCCACTTATAATTGCATCAAAAAAAAAAAGATCTAGCAATAAATTTAACCAAAAAATGTAAAGGGCATGCACTCAAAAATTATAAGACAATGAAGAAATAAATTAAGAAAGATACAAGTAAGTGGAAGTATATAACATTTTCAACTATAGGAAGAATTAACATCATTAAGATATTCATACTATACAAAATTATAGATTCAACCCAATAACTATCAAAGTACCAATGGCATATTTTAGAGAACTAAAACAAATATTTCAAAAATTTATATGGAACCACAAAAGACCCTGAATAGCCATAGCAATCTTGAGAAAAAAAGAACATAGTAAAAGGAATCATGCTACCTGATATCAAACCACACTACAAAGTCATAATAATCAAAGCAGCATGGTACTGGAATTAAAAACATATATACAGATCAATGGGATAGAATAAAGATCCCTGAAATAAATCCACATATTTGGATTGGTCAACTCATATTTGACACAGGTGGCAAGAACATACAACATGTAAAGATAGCTTATTCAATAAATGGTGTTGGGAAATTGGAAAAATACATAGAAAATATTAAACTAGACCACCTTCTTACACCACACTCAAAAATAAACTCAGAATGGGTTAAAAACTAAAATGTTTGACTCAAAACCATAAAAAATCCTAAATGAAAGCATAGGCAGTAAAATCTCAGACATCTTTTATAGCAATATTTTTGCTGATATGTCTTCTAGGGCAAGGGAAATAAAGAAAAAATAAACAAATGGGACTTCATCAAACTAAAAATCATTTTCATATAAAAAATAAAGCAGTAAATAAATGAAAAGGTAACCCATCAGTGAGAGAACACATTTGCCAATGATACATCTGATAAAATGTTAATATCCCAAATTTATAAAGAACTTACAAAACTCAGCACCAAAAACAAACAAACAATCCAATTTAAAAATGGGCAAAGGACCTGAATAGACACTTTTCCAAAGAGGAAATACTGATGGCCAATAAACATATAAAAAGATACTTGATGTTACTTATCATCAGAGACATGAAAATTAAAACCACAATGACGTATCACCTCACACCTGCCAGAATGGCTATCATCAATAAATCAACAAATAATAAGTGTTGGTAAAAATGCAGACAAAGTGGAACTCTCAAGCATTGTAGATGGGAATGCAGATTGGTGCAGACACTGAGGAGAGCAGTATGGAGTTTCCTCAAAAAGCTAAAAATGGAATTGTCTTATGAGACAGAAACTCTAATTCTGGGAATATATCCAAAGAAACTTCAAACACTGATTCAAAATAATATATGCAAATCTATGATCATTGCAGCATTATTTACAATAGCCAAATTAGAAAACAGCCAAAGTTCCCATTAATCGATGAGTGGACAAAAAAGCTGTAGTAACTTTATACAATGGATTGATACTCAGCCATAAAGAAAAAGAATGAAATCATACCCTCGAAACAGCATGGATGAACCTGGAGATTACTATGCTAAGTGAAACAAGCTAGTTAGAGAAAGACAAGTACCATATGATTTTACCTATATGTGGAGTCTATGAACAAAATTAACTAACAAACAAGATAGAAACAGATTCATAGATACAGAAAAGATATTGACAGCTATCAGAGGGGAGAGGAGCTGCAGGGCTAGGTGAATGAGGTAAAGAGATTAAGGAAAGAAACCTCATAGAAACAGACAACAGTATGAGTGGAAAAAGAAAAGGATAAAAAGGGAATAAATAGTGATGGAAAAGAGGCTTGACAGGGTGGTGGACACACAATACAGTATACAGGTTATGTATTATAGAATTGTACACCTAAAACCTATATAATTTTATTAAGTAATGTCACCCCCAATAAATTCAATTAAAAAAAAATCAATGAAGGACTTTGTGTGATTTACAAGACTGGGAATTATTATATGGGTTATCTCACTGGGTTGTTTTAACATTTCAAATTATATATTAGTAATACAAAGTCCTTATGCAGTCATATAGTTCTATTTAAAAGCTTTGTAAACATTTATGTAGTATCACAGTCTAGCTAAGTTATAAATCTTTATATTCTAACAACTGAAAATAAGTTTAGACTTGTGATTGTGGATATGTTTATTCACAGAGTAAATAGTACATTCTGAATCTTACCTTTTAAAATAACTAATGATATAGTAAAATACAAAAATATCATTTAAGGTAATAATCAATGTATGGTCAATAATATTATCAGTAGTTTGTAAAAAGAAAAGCCACAGGAAGTAGTACTTCAGAATATTTTCTTAATAATTTGATTAATGTATACTTAATTCTGTTGCTAGTGTAAACAAAACACAGTTCTGGCTGCATGCCACAATGTAAGCCAGACTTGTGAGACAGGTGCTGATGCAAAAGGAAAGAGGTTTAATTCAGGTGCCATGTGACCTGGGAGAACAGTGGACTTCTTTCTCAGAGACCATCTCCCCTTCCTGCTCAAGCCCACAGTTCTCATAAGAATAGTGAGGGGATGGCTTTTCTTCTATCCAATTATCTTACTAACTTTTGGCATGCTTGGGCTCAATCCATTCATCTTTCTAGCTTTTGGCATGCACTCAGTATAAGAAAGTTCCCCTGCACGATTTTGGCCAATAGAGTAGACTCCCCAGCACTCTAACTGATGCCTACAGTAACAATTTTCCCCTTCAAAACTCTGGACACTTTAAATATTACATGAGTAAATGCATGGAAGACTTCTCTGGAATTTCTTCCTGCTGTCAAGGGACATAGTCTTACCTATCCCCAGGTCCAGAGATTTTGGCTATCTGCTGAAGGAAGAAGGCAGTCAATAATGGAGGTAAAGATTTACACACAGTAGGATTGCTGTCTTCAGAAGGTAGCATACACAGTGTCTAGAGGATGGCACTGCTGAACTAGTGAAGCTGGAAGATTGCTTCATATTTCGAGAGGCACTGTTGCAGATGGGCTTGCAAAGTGAGATCTATTGTCTACACAAGAAGCCAAGTACTTAGTGAAAGCTATGCCTAGTAGTTCAGGGAGGGATTTCTAATGAAATCAGAAACTGGAGAGACTAAAGGATTGGGTGACACATCCAACAGTGGGATTCATTTGCCAAGAAAGCCTCATTTGTCTTCCTGTGTAATGGGGTTTAAATTCTGACAAGTCCAGATGAGGAATTAAACTCCCCAAAAGTCGCAGCCTTCAGGCAGCTTGTCTTGCTGCTTTATCAGCAGTTTGATTTCTCTTGTTTTTATTTAGCACTGAGTATGTAGTTTCTGTATCTACAAGGAAGTCAGTTAGCTGGTTCCCACTGTCCATTGTACCTGACACTCCTGTGGAGAAACAGTAATAGGCCAGGAAGTTTCTAGGGCAGCCCTCAGCCTACTCATCTGTTATCAGATTCATCCTTCCTTTCTAACTGCTTTTGGCTGGGGTTTCTAATCTTATTTTTCTTTTGAGCTCTGGGCAGTCCTTTCTTCAACAGCCTTTCCATTTGCCATAGGTACAGTGATTGGCACCGAGTGGGTCTTTCCCTTTTCCTTTCAGGTCCTGTTTCTCCCCTGGGTTTCCCCATAGTTTCTAAGAAAATGATGGTCTGCTTTAATTTCCTTCCTTCCCAGTCCTGGGAAACTTTAAAATCTATGTCAACCAGCAGGGAGGAATTCATTCCCAAATCCCCATCTAAATTTTAAGCTTCTTTTTGATGTCTGGAGCATTTTGCCTAATAAAGGTCATGTTTACCATCTGGATGTATTTTGGTGTCTGTGTTATCAACATCAGTGTGCTTTCAATGGGCCTGATAGATTCTTTCTGAAAACTCAGAAAAATCTTTGTTTGGTTTATTTTGAACCTCTGTCCCCTTCACCTAATAGCCAGGGCTGCTAGCTTACTATGAGGAAGAAACCCCACAGCCACCCTGAGTACTGTAAGGGGCATGGGATCCTTCTCCCATAGTTTCTGAACAAGGATGCCAAGCACAGCAAACTCTGGCCAAGCAGATCCCGGCCCATGCTTGTCATCACAGATTTATCCTTAAGCCTAGGTCACTCAATCCAGAACTTTCTAAGTTCCCCAAGTTTTCTCAAACAGGAATATTCCAATCTCTAGTCTGCTTTTGGCAGGGAAGGGCAGATGCATGTGGTGCCCCATCTCATCACCAGCTCTTCCCCCTGCTTCTACCTATCTGCTCCTGGGAGGGCACTGCTGAGCACACAGTCACAGACCAGAATGGACCTGATGACTACCAGGTGACCAGAGAGTGAGTTTCAGTGATGTGAAGAACTTCAAAACCAAGGTGAGGCCCAGCCCTGTTGGGAGGGGGTGGTCCTAGGTAACCCCGAGGTCTGTCAGTAACACCAAATGACAATCGAAAACTCTTTAATGGAGGAGTCTCCTATAAAATATCCTAGCATTTCACAGATCTCCATGTGACAGCACTTTTTTCATCTTTACCCCCTACTGATGAAGAATAGACAATGGCAAGTAATTGTTCTACAGTAAGTAGCACTCTTGGAATAATTGCTATTTACTAAAAACAAATTCTATAGTCATATGAAGGGAAGAAATACATATGATGAGGTATGTCATTTTATTCAGTCCATTGATGATATTTGGCATATGCTCAAATTATAGACCTTTTGATTTACTTATATGTCCCCCAGCTTTTCCCAATAGTGCTGTCTCTGAACTTTAATGTTTGTATTTGTTTTTATGCCTCTGTCTCCCAAAAGATTAGTAGCTCCTTCAGAGGGACATGCACTTGTCCATCTGCATATCTCACATCAGTTATCATGCAGGTCAGACAGTGGTAGGTTCTTCTAGAGTTGTAGACAAAGTGCTCCAGGAGCATTGAGGAAGGAGTGGTATCCTGGCTGAGGGAGATGGCAGATGGGATCATGATTAAAGACACAAAGCCCAGAAAGCAGACTTTCTGAGAAGAATCCTGCACGAGCAAAGACATGGGATGGTAGAGAGAAAAAGGGAAGGATGGACTCAGAGTCCACACAGTTGGAACCCTGAGGAAGGACTGGTGTTGGAGGAGAGGGTCTAGAGAGGGAAAATGGGGCCAGCAAGTGTTACATACCAATCCTGCCCTTCAACCCCCCAGCTTACTACAGGGGTGAGCCATGGCATCCTGACAGGGTGAGGAGACAGGGAAGCTGACTCTGAGGGAACACACAGCCATTCTCTGAGGAAGCTTCAGGGATCTGGTGGAGGATAGAGGCCCTAGAGAGGACAAAGACCTGAAGATAGAGAATTGATTCATATCTTAGTTTAGAAGCTTAGTTATTCCCTTTGGTAACTAAACTCATCATGACTATCTGGCAGTACCCCCAAACCCAGTAGTTAAGTGTAGAAAAGACAGACATGTTAAGGCTTCCAACCTAAGGAAGTCCACATACCCACCTACTCCTCATGTGTCCACCCACACTCCCACTCCAGGCCATGCTTATATCAGAACAGGGAGATTCTAGAATGACTTGTGCCCAGAAGGGATCAGGTCTCAACCATCTAGACTCCTAGCCCAGAACTCTGTTCAGAAACCTTAACTATTCATGGGCCTGAGGATGCTGGTATAAAAAGGGCCCTGTCTAGATGAGGAATCTGGGTACTTGAGCTGGTTTGGCTGGGCTTCCCTGGGTTCCTTCACCTCCATCTTTCTCCTCACATAGACCAATTACCTGACAGAAGACTTGGTGGGGTCATGGTCTGGGTGCTGGACATGGACAACTTCACTGGCTCCTTTGGTAGCCAGAGCTGATACCTCCTCATCAAGACACTGTAGCTGGAGCTAAATGAATAATGGGCCAAGGACAACAGGCCTAATTCAGTATTAACACCCCACTTCTTGAACTGTAGTTCCTGTCTCCTTCTAAGAAAAAGGCTTTGCCCCAATAATATGATTTCCCAAATTTTACACACCCTAGGAGCTGAAGAAACAGTTAAAATTATTGTTTTTCAGTTCTTTCTTCTTCCTTTTTCTAAATGTAGCAATTCTTGCCCAGGATATTGGTACCAGGTCTTTTTTTAAGGGGCCCTCAACCTGGAAACAGCAGCTTAACCCTCTCTTCTCAAGAAGAAATCCTGTATTCAGCCTGTCATATGAAACCTCTGCAAGCCCTCACCATGGTTGGGATTTACAAGTGGTAGATTGCCATTAACTGCCTATAACACATGTAGCCCCAGAGTTTTCTGTCACACTGTGCTATGACCATAGGCGTGGCTGTTGTCCGGTTGTTCTCTGCTTATGGGATGTAGGATGTTGATCTACTGCCTTCCCATGTTTTCTGACCAGTGGTGGTTCCAGAAAATCTCCCCACAGAGTGTAGTGTTCAGCTCCTTCAACAAATGCAGCACCTAAAGTTAAGTACCCAAGGCATCTTCAGTCCCAACCCCCAGGTCAGAGACTAAGATCTCTCTACAGACTGCCTCCCTAGCTCTCCCAGGGGAATGCAATCTGAATCCTGAAGACCTTTGTGTGGTTTATCCATACCCAAGTTTTTTGCTTTCAGACATGGGTTCCTTTTGGCCTGGTCCCTCTGGGATGCCTCTTTTACCTGTAAAATGAGTCTTTGGTTTGCATCCCACTGTCTCCAGATGTGGTGACTTACAGAGGCTCTCTAAGCAGTTAGTTCAAAAATGCCCTGGGGCTCTGGCTGGCGTAGCTCAATGGATTGAGCGCGGGCTGCAAACCAAAGTATTGCAGGTTTGATTCCCAGCCAGGGCACATGCCTGGGTTGCAGGCCACGGCCCCCAGCAACCGCACATTGATGTTTCTCTCTCTCTCTTTCTTTCTCCCTCCATTCCCTCTCTAAAAATAAATGGATAAATCTTAAAAAAAATAGTTTAAAAAAATGCCCTGGGAAGATAAGTAGACAAGACAGGACAGTGACTTAAGGCATGCATAAATAGGAGCCAGGCAAGAAAGCACTTGTTTCAAAGTGTGCCAAACCACGCACCAGGATTCACCTCAAGAACTCCACATTTCAGTGCGCAGCTTCTAGAGTACAGAAGACCACATCTGAGTCACAACATATTCTTTATTGGCTCAGAAGCCTTCTGACAGAAAGGTGTTTTTCCAGGTGCTGCTCCTTAGGTAATATTACCAAGATGCACACTAGATGGCAGCAGAGAGGAACATTTCCTGGGTTCCTCGACTTAGGTATCATTCCCAAGAATCAAACTAGATGGCAGCAAAGAAGATCTTTTCCTGATGACTTGCACTCGGGTGTTATTTGCAAGATGCACACTAGATGACAGCAGAAAGAAGCATTTCCTAGTATCCTTCACTCATGTATTTCTGAAGATACAGACTACATAACAAAAGAAGAGTGTTTCCTGCTGACCTTCATTTACTTGTTATTCTCAAGATGCAAACTAGATGACACCAGACAGGAGGATGTCTCTGCATTAAGGGATCTGCCCACACTGAATTAAAATTTAATGAGAATCCAGACCTTAATACAAAGCTCACTGTGAAACACATCCAGTTTTAAGCCCTTAATAGGTCTTATCTCATCTGTTTTCAATATCCAATGAGCAGGGACAATTATTAGCTCCATTTCAGAGGTACATAATTTAATGACTGATTCTAACACTTCTGAGTCTTGTACTGAAGTCTAAATGAACCAAGATGGACAAGAAGAACATGCACACAGATATTCAGAAAAGAGTAATGCAAATAGTCTTTGCAGCTCTAATTGAATCTTGGTCATTCTACTTGAATATGCCATGCACTCACCCTAGCTTTTTAGGAGGGTAGAAATTGGGTAGGCTGCTGGGATGAGGAAAGGTGGAGAAAGAGGAGTCTTTCACATGAGTACAACCGGCATCAGATGCCTATAACAATAACTTCTGACCTTCCACACGCTGCCTGTCCTCCAGCCTTTTAAAATCTGTCCTTCTTCAGTCAAGAGCAGAGAGACAGGAGAAATTAAAAGTCAATAATAAAAACCTATTGTATCAAACTGGAAACCTACAGGAAATGGGTGATTTCCTATTAAAAATAAACATTAATAAAATGAACTTTAAAGTAAGAAAAATACAAATTAATTAACCATCCAGGGACCTCTCTTCCCCCACTGGTTCTCTTCTCAATGCTCTGGTGTTTTCCTCTCACTAAACAGGGAAAGGATAGGGACAGAGCTGTTCGACATCTTCGCTAACATCTGACTCCACTCAGTGTCTTGATCTCCCCCAGCCATACCACCCATCCAGTGAGGGCACCCTGAAGAGGGAATCTCAGGGATATTGATTCAAATGTGTCAGCTAGGACCTTTTCTATTTCAAGGGACTGGACTCACTTATTGAGGGGAAATAAATGAGTGATTTTTAAATAGTAGAAATAAATTGATATTTGCAAGAGGCAAGTTTAAGAGTGGGTGTGGGATATAGCAACAAAAAAAAAGTACCTAGGAATAAACCTAGCCAAAAATATAAAAGACCTGTACTCAGAAAACTACACAACACTGAAGAAAGAAATTAAGAAAGACACAAATAAACGGAAGCACATACCATGTTCATGGATTGGTAGAATTAACATCATCAAAATGCCCATACTATCCAAAGCAATTTATAAACTCAATGCAATCCTTATTAAAGTTCCGATGGCATATTTCACAGATATAGAACAAACAATTCAAAAAATTTATGGAACAATGAACTACCCTGAATAGCTGCAGCAATTTTGAGAAAGAAGAGCAAAGTAGGAGGCATCACAATACCTGATACCAAACTGTATTACAAGGCTACTGTTATCAAAACAGCCTGGTACTAGCATAAGAACAGACACATAGACAAATGGAACAGAACAGAGAGCCCAGAAATAAACCAAAGTCTCTATGGTCAATTAATATTTGACAAAGGGAGCAGCAACATAAAATGGAATAAAAATAGCCTCTTCAACAAATGATGTTGGGAGATCTGGACAGCTACATGCAGAAAAAATGAAACTCAAGCACCAACTTACACTATACACAAAAATAAATTCAAAGTGGATAAAAAAATTAAATATAAGCCATGACACGATAAAAGTCCTAGAAGAAAACATTGGCAGGAAAATCTCAGACATTCCATGCAGCAATATCTTCACCAATAATGTCCCCTAAAGCAAGGGACATAAAAGAAAGAATAAACAAATGGGATCTCATCAAAATAAAAACCTTCTGCATGGCTAAAGAAAACAGCATTAAAGTGAAAAGAGTACCAGCTACATGGGAAAATATACTTGCCAATGATACCTCAGACAAGGGTTTGATCTCCAAAATATATAAAGAATTCACATGAACCCACTCCAGGAAGACAAACAACCCAATTCAAAAATGGGCAAAAGACTTGAACAGACACTTCTCCAAGGAGGGCCCAAGGACATATAAAAAGATGCTCAGCATCACTAGCCATCAGAGAGATGCAAATTAAAATCACAATGAGATACCACCTTACACCAGTCAGAATGGCCATCATAAATGAACGAACAAACAAGTGTTGGAGATGATGCGGAGAAAAGGGAACCCTAGTGCACTGTTGGTGGGAATGTATACTGGTGCAGCCACTGTGGAAAACAGTATGGAATTTCCTTCAAAAACTAAAAATGGAACTGCCTTTGATCAGGCAATTCCACTGCTAAGATTATATCCTAAGAACCCTGAAACACCAATCCAAAAGAACCTATGCACCCAATGTTCATAGCAGCACAATTTATAGTAGCCAAATGCTGAGAGCAACCTGAATGCCCATCAGTAAATGAATGGATCAAAAAATTATGGTACATTTACACAATGGAATACTACACAGCAGAGAGAAAGGAGCTCCTACCCTTTTCAATAGCATGGATGGAACTGGAAAGCATTATAATAAGTGAAATAAGCCAGGTCATGAGGGGCAAATGCCATATAATCTCACCTTTAACTGGAACATAATCAACAAAAGAAAAAAGCAAAGAAAACATAACCAGAGTCATTGAAATTAAGAACAATCTAACAATAGCCAGAGTGGAGGGAGGGGACAGTGGGAAGAAGGGCTTTCAGGAACTACTATAAAGGACACGTGGACAAAACCAAGGGGGAGGGTGGAAGCAAGGGAGAGAGGTGGGTTTGGAGGGGGTAGGGGAGAGGGGTGGGGAGAAAATATGGACAACTGTAATTGAACAACAATAAAAGTAATTTAAGTTAAAAAACAACTAGATATTACATATAAGCAATTTGTAGATATCTGGGTATATAAAAACCTCCAAAGGCTTTTTTCAATGTCTTCAAAAATAATCATTTTATAATTAAATTCATTTGAACAATTTTTAAGTCAGTGCAGTTATCAGAGAATTAATTTTTCCCAAGTCACCTAATTCATATAAGTAAAGGTCATAGCAAGCCTTTAAGAAATAACCACTGCTCTTTTTGGAAAAAAAAAAAATCCACCATTAATAAAGATGTGTTTAAAACTTAAAAAAAAAAAAAAGAACAGTCTGACTGTAACCAGGGGGGAGGTGGGAGGGGCTAATGTGGGAAGGGGGAAGGGCTTTCAGGAACAAGTATAAATGACACATGGACAAAACCAAGGTGGGGTGGAATCAGGGGAGGGAGGTGGGTTTGGCTGGCATGGGGGGTAGGGAGCAGTGGGTAGTAAACGCAGACAACTGTAATTGAACAATAAAATAATTTTTTTAAAAAAGAGTAGGCTTGGACCTGGAGGTCCAGGGACTCATGCTCTCACAGTGGGACCTGGTCCCTCTCCATCCCTCCACCCTGTAAGGGCCTTTGAATGGCTCCTCTCACAGGCACAGTCTCTCTCACTGCCTATGGAGCCTCCAGTGATTCCAGACTGACACCCACTCACCATCCATTCTACCAGGAAGGGTTTCACCTTCACTTGGGTTCTGTTAAAAGTCACAGCTTTAAATGCCCTTGGCCTGATTTGGGTCATTTCTTCATCCTTGAACCCATAAGGAAACCCAGATGAAACATGGGAGGATTGGCTAGATATGGGGACAGCTCTCTGGAACTGTTTGGACTGGAAGCAGCTGAGATGTCGTTCCCAAGGGAAAGCTGAGTTGCTGGACTTGAGCATGAGACAGATGCTGGAGTGGGGAAAAGAGCAGGTCCCACATCACTAATGGCCCACTGCACAGCTGTGGAATCTGAAGCCTCCCAGAAGGATTTTACTTAGGGTGAGGGGCTGCATCCAACCATCCAGCTCTCTTGCTGTCCTCCCACTACAACAAGAAGCAATTTCACTCACTGAACAGTGTTGCTGTTAGTGGTAAAATGTCTCTTGCCTTGGGCATTGGGTCCCTGCATCAAAAAGACTGGCCCAGAAAAGCTCATGCGCCATTGGAAGGCACACAGACCTCATCAGTGTCCCTGGAAGATAGGAGCTAAGAGTCATATCTGTCTCTTGGCCACATTACTCATCAATCCCCAAAGATGCAAAGAGGCTCATTTTTCAATCTCTTTCTCTTCTTCACAGAGAAAGAGCAGGACCAAATGCTAGGGTGGTAAGAAAATTCTTACCTAATAAAGTGGTGGATTATTCAAGGATTATTCCATACCATGGAATCCACAATTACCCCACTGCCTGGAGACCAACGAGACTGGACCACGGACACATGTATCTGTGAGTCCACATGGCCCCAGTGTGAAACTGCCTGTAGGGAGATGCAGTTGCCCCATCTCTTCAATTCTCAATGAGTAAAAATGGCAAAGGTTTGTTACAATGGGGAAGACAGAGGATTGCAGGTTCAGTCTGCTGTATAGTTGTGTCCAGGGCTACTACCTCTCTTGGAAGGCTAAGAGGCTATAAGGTAGGTGGTGCTTGTCCCAACCACCTTGACGCTGAAAACTGAAAAGTTTCAGTGGGCTGTTTAAACTGCCCCAGCATCTGTTCAGTTGCCCAGAAGCATGGTTAGCTCAGTTATTGGCCATAAGGCCTTGACTGGGTCCAAGCTGGTCTGAGCTGAAGGACCCCAGACACCTGCGGAAGGGATGGTGGGAAGCAAGGGCTGTTCTGTCTGAGCCCTGACTGTGAACTGCTGCCCACTTGGATGGGACAAAGAATCCAAGCAGTCCCACCAAGGGCCCTCAGAAGGGTACACTTGAGGGATGGCTGGCATCGCACTCAGTCCAGTATAAATCCACACTTGTCTACTAAGTGCCCTGGCGTGTCAAGGCTGTGTTGGAACCTGGGTCTGCCCAAACACAGTGGGGCTAGCACCACCCTTCCCAGGTGGGAGGATAAGAGAAAACCTTGTGTGACCTCTGAGGCCCTCCATAACCACAGACTGAGGTTGAGTTGAATTTGAAACAACAACCAGAGCAAACATTTCATTTTTCTCCTAACAGAATCCAGGATGGAGGGACAGATAACCAATGGCCCAGCTTGTCCCTGACTCATGTGTGACCCTGGGCAAGTCCCGTCCATCCTGAAGGCCTCAGAGAGATGGGGAAGGGAGAGGGAAACTATGTTAGTGAAGTTTAAACTTAACCCTGACCCTCTAATCCTAAACTCCTAATATCTACCCTAACCCTTTAATTTCTAACATAAAGCCCTAAATACTGACAATGCTAACCCAGGCCTCCAAGATTCTTGACACTGACTCCTAAGCTCTAAACTCTGACCCTCACCCTGACCCCAACACTCTAATCCTGACCCTGACACTAAGCCTCTAACCATGGCCCTTACCCTAACCCTAACTTAATCTGACCTCAAACTGTAACCCTGACTCTGACCCTGACTCTAACCTTAACCCTAAACCATAAAAAAGAAAAGATTGAGTGATATGTGACCATTGCTGTGAACATGGTTCTCTTCTGCATGACTACCAGTGCAGTTGACAGATGGATGCCCAAAGGTGCAATCAGCTGTTCCTCCTCTGCTATATCATTAAGCACAATAGTTACTCAGTATTCCTACATGCAGATTGGTTCTCAGGAACTTCACAGTCCTGGACTGAAAATCTGTTGGACACCCTTGTTTTCCTCAACCCCAATTAGCCCCAGAAACTGACATGTCTCTTTCTCTTTGGAGGTATTGTCTTACCTGTCTTGCCTTTAGCAAGTCATAATCCTGGAAGGTTGTGGCATGTAAGGAAAAGCTGTCAGGAAACAGGATTTATACTCAGCTCCTGGATGAACTGAAAGGCCTCCCTGGCAGAGGCCAGCCTGCTGTGTGTCTGAGTGACATTTGAACCCTTCAGATAGAAGGGGATAACTCAAAACTGCCAAGCAATTCATCTTACTCTTGCTTTCACAGAGTGTTTCCAGGGGATAGTGTTCAAAAGGCCAGGGGGTAACACTTTAGCTCCTGAATATGGAGTGGGTCCTCTGAGTTAGCTCAAAGCAGTGTCTATTTCCACCCAGGCTGGAAGCATTTAAGTGTTATAATAGGTAAGGCTGTGTCCATTCATGTCCATGTATCATCAGTTTGGTGTCATTCCACTGAGTGACCTTCCTATACTGGCCCCTCTCATGTTTCATCTACCAAATCTCCTAACAGGAAAGTCACAACCCCCATGACATAACCACAGAACATGACTGTGGAAAACAACACAGCCATGTCAGGGGCCTATAAGTTCCATGGGCTCAGCCCAGCCACCAATCTAGGACATGTCAGTAACAAAGTGAATGGATGTGTAAACTGGTGATTCTGAGACCATCGACTTCAGAAACACATGGCCTCAGAATTTACCTTGACTAGCAAGGGAGTTTTCCCTGGCCAAGGATACAGAAATTTATCCTGGCAAATGAAAACCAATCCCTGGGCTAGCAGGTCCCAGCCAGGGAGGAGTGGGCACAATGTACCCAGGGGCCTTGAATTTCTGACTGGAACAGAATTGTACGAGAAAGGTCAGGGAGGCTGACTATCCTTGTTCATGGGTAACATCAATATTTATGAAATGAGAACCAGTTGTAGCCCTAAAAGCTGTATCACAAATTGTTTCCCTGGTTTATAAGAAATGTTCAGGACAGGTATCCCACGCAGCAATATTTTCACCAATATGTCCCCTAGGGCAAGGGATATAAAGGAAATAAACAAATGGGACTACATCAAATTTTAAAGCCTCTACATGGCTAAAGAAAACATCAGCAAAATAAAAAGGGCATCAAATGCATGGGAAAACATATGTGCCCATGATACCTCAGACAAGGGTTTGATTTCCAAAATATATAAAGAACTCACACAATTCCACTCCAGGAAGACAAACAATGGACCTGAGCAGACCCTTCTCCAAGGAGGACACACAGAGGGCCCAGAGACATATGGAAGGATGCTCAGCACCACTAGTCATCAGAGACACGCAAATTAAAACTTCAATAAGATACTACTACACACCAGTCATAATGGTCATCATAAATGAATCAACAAATAACAAGTGCTGGCAAGGTTGTGGAACTCTAGTGCACTGTTGGTGGGAATGCAGACTGGTGCAGGCACTGTGGAAAACAGTATGGAATTTCCTCAGAAAACTAAAAATGGAACTGCCTTTTGACCTGACAACTCCACTGCTGGAATTACACCCTAAGAGTCCTAAAACACCAATTCAAAAGAACCTATGCACCACCAAGCCCTTATTTTATGAAATGTTAAAGGGACTTATCTAGGAAAAAGAAGATAAAAAACATGTATAGTAAAATGACAGCAAACTCACAATAATTAACAACCACACCTAACACAAAATCAAAAACAAACTAAGCAAACAACTACAACAGGAACAGAACCACAGAAATGGAGATCTCATGGAGGGTTAGCAACAGGGGAGTAGGAGGAGAGAGGGGGAAAAGGTATGGAGAGTAAGTAGCATAGAAGGTAGGTAGAAAATAGAGAGGGGCAGGGTAAGAATAGTATGGGAAATGTAGAAGCTAAAGAACTTATAAGTATAACAGATGGACATGAACTAAAGGGGAGGAATGTGGGTGGGAGGGGGTGTGCAGGGTGGAGAGGAATGAAGGGGGGAAATGGGACAACTGTAACAGCATAATCAATAAAATATATTTTAACAAAAGATAAAGAACAAGACAAGGATGTCCACTTTCATTACTCTTGTTCAACAAAATACTGGAAGTCCTGACCACAGCAATCGTACAAGAAGAAGAAATAATAGGCACCCAAATTAGAAAGGTGGAAATAGTCTGTCATTATCCTCACACAACATGGTAATGTGCATAGAAAAGCCTACAGACTCTACCTAAAAACTGCTAGAACTAGTAAATGAATTTGGCAAAGTAGCAGGACACCAAATTAATATCCAGAAATTGGTGGTATTTTTATATATCAACAATGAACTATCATAAAGAGAAAACAAGAAAACAGTCCCATTAGGTATTGCAACAATTTAAAAAATAAGCTAACTAGGAATAAATTTAATCAAGGAGATAGAAGACCTGTGCTCTGATAATTATAGGACACTGAAGAAAGAAGTGAGGAAGATACAAATAAGTCAAAGCATGTATTGTGTGCATGGATTGGAAGAATTAACTAACATCATTTCAATGTCTGTACTACCCAAAACAGCCTAGAGATTCAATATAATTCCTATTAAAATACCAATGATACATTTCATAGATCTAGAACAAATATTCCAAAAATTTATGTGGAACCAAAAAAGGATACTGAATAGCCTCACAATCTTGAAAAAGAAGAACAAAATTGGAGGTATCATACTACTGATATCAGACTGTACTACAAGGCTATTGTAATCAAAACAGCCTTATACTGGCATAAGAATATGCATATAGAGTATTGGAACAGGACAGAGAGCCCAGAAATCAACTAATGCCTATATGGTCAATTAATAAATGACAAAGGAGGCAAGAGCATACAATGGAGCAAAAACAGTCTCTTCAATAAATGGTGTTAAGAAAATTGGGCAGATACATGCAAAAAAAATGGAATTAGACCACCTACTTACATCATACAGTAGAATAAACTCAAAATGGAAAAAAGACTTAAATGTAAGTCACCAAACCATAAAAATCTGAGGAAAAAAACATAGGCAGTAAAATCTGAGACATCTCTCAGAGGAACATTTTTACTGATTTGTCTTCAGGGCAATGGAAATAAGGAAAAAATTAAACAAATGGGCTACACCAAACTAAAAAGCTTCTGCAAAGCAAAAGCAAAAGAAACCATCAGCAAGAGAGTTCCAGCCAAGACAGAGGTGTATGTAGGTAGAAAACCTTGGCTTCCTTGTACAACCAAAAGGAGAATAACAACCAATCTAAAATCAATAAATAACCAAAAGCCCCAGAAAATCAAACTGCATGGAAGTCCAACAACCAAGGAATTAAAGAAAAAATCAAACAGAACAACCAGATGGATAAGGCCGAGGACCACTCAGGTCAACTCAGAAAAACCATGGGGACATACAGGACCATGGGGGTTGGGCTGGCTGCTGAGCTCAGCAGGCTGCACAGGAGGGGCTGACTTAAGGGGAAAACTGAGGCTCAGAGCTGACTGTGGGCTACAGCTGGGGTTGCCATGGTGGCAGTTTCTCTCAGTCTCACACAAGAGGTCATCAAAAAGTGGGCTAGAGACAAGCAGGCAAGCAACACTGTTCCCTCTCTGCCCCCCACCCCTCCCCCCCAGGCAGCATAGAGGGTTGCCCTGCCCTGGTAAATACCTAAGGCCCCACCCCCTTACAACCTAGCATCTGCACCAAGACAAAGAAGTATGGCCCAAATGAAAGAACGAAGCAAAACCTCAGAACTAAGCGGTGAGGAGATTGCCACCTATCTGGAGGAGAATGTAAAGCCCTGGTAATCAAAATGTTCACAGAAATGATTGAGCTTGGTTGAAAAATGAAAGAACAAATGAAAGATACCCAAAATGAAATAAAGCAAAATATTCAGGGAACCAAGAGTGACAGGGAGGAAACCAGGACTCAAATCAACAATCTGGAACAAAAGGAAGAAATAAACATCCAGCTGGAACAGAATGAAGAAACAAAAACCTAAAAAAAATGAAGAGAGGCTGAGGAACCTCTGGGAAAACCTGAAACATTCCAATATCTGAATTACAGGGGTACCAGAAGGAGAAGAACAGAAGTAAGAAATTGAAAACTTATTTGAACAAATACTGATGGAAAACTTCCCCAATCGGGCAAAGGGAATAGACTTCCAGGAAGTCCAGGAAGCCCAGAGAGTCCCAAAGATGTTGGACCCAAGGAGGAACACACCAAGACACATCATCATTAAGTTACCAATATTAAAGATAAAGAGAAAATCCTAAAAGAAGCAAGAAGAAAGAGAGAGTTACCTACAAAGGGGTACCCATTAGGATATCAGCTGATTTCTCAAAAGAAATCTTGCAGGCAAGAAGGGGCTAGAAAGAACTATTTGAAGTCATGAAAGGCAAGGACCTACATCTAAGATTACTCTATCCAGCAAAGCTGGACTTAAAATGGAAGGGCAGATAAAGTGCTTCCCAGATAAGATCAAGTTAAAGGAGTTCATCATCACCAAGCCATTATTATGTGAAACATTAAATGGACTTATCTAAAAAATTGAAGGTGATCAAAAACTATGAACAGTAAAATGAAAACAAACTCACAACTATCAACAAATGAATCTAAAAGAAAAGAAAAACAACAGAAACAAAAATTAAGTAAACAACTGGGATAGGAACAGAATCAGAGAAATGGACATCACATAGAGGGATCAGTGGGGAGGGGGAAGGGAGGAATGGGGGAAAAGGTACAGGGAAAAAGAAGCATAATTAGTGGGCATAAAATAGACAGGAGAGATAAAAAATGGTATAGGAATCAGAGAATTCAAAGAACTTAAGTGTACAACCCATGGGCATGAACTAAGGGGTTGGGGAATGCTGGAGGGTTGGGGGGACAGTGTGGGGGGAGGATAAAGGGTAAAAATTGGGAAAACTGTAATAGCATAATCAATAAAAAATACTTAAAAATAGTTTCCAAAAAATACACACACACACACACACACACACACACACACACACACACACATATATATATATATATATATATATATATATATATATATATATATATATAAGAAAAAATAGAAACCATCAACAAGATGAAAAGGCAACCCACTGTATCAAAGAAAATATTCACTGATGATACATTTGATACAGGGTTAATCTCCAAAATATATAAAGTACCTATACAACTCACACCAGCAAGACAAACATCCAATTTAAAAAAAATGGGCAAATGACCTGAATAGACACTTCTCCAAAGAGGACATGCACATGGCCAAAAGATATATGAAAAAATGTTCAACATGGCTAATCATCAAAGAGATACAAATCAAAACTACAATAAGATATCACCTCCCAATTGCCAGAATGGCTACCACCAATTAATTAACAAACAACAAGTGCTGGCACAGATGTGAAGAAAAGGGAACCTTAGTGCACTGTTGGTGGGAAAGCAGATTGGTGCAGCCAGAAGAAAACAAACAAAAGTTTCCTTAAAACATTAAAATGGGCTCTGGCTGGTGTGGCTCAGTGGATTGAGCACTGGCCTAGGAACCAAAGGGTGACCAGTTCAATCCCCAGTCAAGACACATGCCTGGGTTGTAAGCCATGTCCTTGGTAGGGGGCATGCTATGTGATTCACAAGAAGCAACCACACATTAAAATTTCTCTCACTCTCTTTCTCCCTCCCTTCCCCTCTCTAAAATAAAGAAATAAAAATATATTTTTTATTTTATTTTAATCATTGTTCAAGTACAGTTTTCTCCCCCCTACTCCCATTCCAGCCCACCCACCCAACCCTCCCCCCTTGCCCCCATTACCCCCCACCCCTAGTTTTTGTCCATGTGTCCTCCAAATTTGTTCCTGTAATCCCTACCCATTCCCCCCTGAAATTCCCTCTTCTCTCCCCTCTGGCCACTGTCAGACTATCCCCTATTTCAGTGTCTTTGGTTATATTTTGCTAGTTTTTTTTGTTTTGTTTTGTTGTTTAGATTCCTGTTAAAGGTGATATCATGTGGTATTTGTCTTTCACTACCTGGCTTGTTTCACTTAGCATAATGCTTTCCAGCTCCATCCATGCTGTTGCAAAGGGTATGAGCTCCTTCTTTCTTTCTGCTGCATAGAATTCCATTGTGCAAATGTACCATAGTTTTTTGATCCATTCATTTACTGATGGGCATCTAGGGTGCTTCCAGCACCTAGCTATTGTAAATTGTGCTGCTATGAACATCGGGGTGCAAAGGTTCTTTTGTATTGGTGTTTTAGTATTCTTAGGATAGAATCCCAGCAGTGGAATTGCTGGGTCAAAAGGCAGATTCATTTTGAGTTTTCTGAGGAAGTTCCAAACTGCTTTCCATAGTGGTTGTACCAGTCTGCAGTCCCACCAACAGTGCACTAGGGACCCCCTTTCTCCACATCCTCTCCAACACTTGTTGTTTGTTGCTTTGTTTATGACGGCCATTCTGACTGGTGTGAAGTGGTATCTCATTGTGGTTTTAATCTGCATCTCTCTGATGGCTAGCGATATTGAGCATCGCTTCATGTGTCTTTGGATCTTCTGTATGTCCTCCTTGGAGAAGTGTCTGTTCAAGTCCTTTGCCCATTTTTTAATTGGGTTACTTGTCTTCTTAGAGTAGAGTCATGTAAGTTCTTTATATATTTTGGAGATTAAACCCTTGTCTGAGGTATCATTGGCAAATATGTTTTCCCATACAGTTGGTTCTCTTTTTATTTTGATACTGTTTTCTTTAGCTGTGCAGAAGCTTTTAATTTTGATGAGGTCCCATTTCTTTATTCTTTCTTTTATGTCCCTTGCTCCAGGAGACAAGTCAGTGAAAAAGTTTCTGCGTGAAATATCTGAGATTTTCCTACCTATGTTCTCTTCTAGGACTTTAATGGTGTCGCATTTTATATTTAAGTCTTTTATCCACCTTGAATCTATTTTTGTATAAGGTGTAAGTTGGTGCTCGAGTTTCATTTTTTTGCACGCAGCTGTCCAGCTCTCCCAACACCATTTGTTGAAGAGGTTATTTTTATTCCATTTTATGTTGCTGGCCCCTTGGTCAAATATTAATTGACTGTAGACATTTGGGTTTATTTCTGGGCTCTCTGTTCTGTTCCATTGGTCTATGTGCCTGTTTTTATGCCAGTACCAGGCTGTTTTGATTACAGTGGCCTTGTAGTATAGTTTAGTGTCAGGTATTGTGATTCCTCCTACTTTACTCTTCTTTCTCAAAATTGCAGCAGCTATTCGGGGTCGTTTATGGTTCCATATAAATTGTTGAAGTGTTTGTTCTATGTCTGTGAAATATGCCATTGGTACTTTAATAGGTATTGCATTGAATGTGTAAATTGCTTTTGGTAGTATGGACATTTTAATGATATTAATTCTTCCAATCCATGAACACAGTATATGTTTCCATTTGTTTGTGTCTTCCTTGATTTCTCTCCTCAGTGTTATGTAGTTTTCTGAATACAGGTCTTTTACCTCTTTGGTTAGGTTTATTCCTAGGTATTTTATTTTCCTTTTTGCTATTTCAAATGGGATTTTTTTCTTGATTTCTGCTTCTGCTGTTTCATTGTTGGTGTACAGAAATGCCTTTGATTTCTGGATATTGACTTTGTATCCCGCTGTTTTACCAAATTCATTTATTAGGTCAAGCAGTTTTTTGGTGGAGTCTACAGGATTTTCTATGTACACTATCATGGCATCTGCAAACAGTGACAGTTTTTTGTTTCCTCCTTTCCGATTTGGATTCCTTTTATTTCTTTTTCTTGTCTGATTGCTGTGACTAGAACTTCCAGTACTATATTGAATAGAAGTGGTGAAAGTGGACATCCTTGTCTTGTTCCTGTTCTTAGTGGAAAAGATTTTAATTTTTGCCCATTGAGTATAATGTTGGCTGTAGGTTTCTCATATATGGCCTTTATTATGTTGAGGAATGCTCCCTCTATTCCCACTTTACTGAGTGTTTTTATCATAAATGGGTGCTGTACCTTATCAAATGCTTTTTCTGCATCTATTGATATGATCATGTGGTTTTTGTCTTTGCTTTTGTTTATGTGATGTATTACATGTACTGATTTACGAATATTGTACCATCCTTCCATACCTGGAATGAATCCCACTTGGTCATGGTGTATGATCTTCTTAATGTACTGTTGGATGCAGTTTGCCAGTATCTTGTTGAGGATTTTAGCGTCAATGTTCATCAGTGATATTGGCCTGTAATTTTCTTTCTTTGTTGTGTCTTTATCTGGTTTTGGAATTAAGATGATGTTGGCCTCATAAAAAATGTTTGGGAGTCTTCCATCTTTTTGGATTTTTTGAAATAGTCTGTGAAGGATAGGTGTTAGTTCTTCCTTAAATGCTTTGTAGAATTCTCCTGTGAAACCATCTGGTCCAGGGCTTTTGTGTGTTGGGAGTTTTTTGATTACTGCTTCAATTTCTTTTGCTGTTATTGGTTTGTTCAGTCTTTCTGCTTCTTTTTTATTGAGTTTTGGAAGGTTATATTTTTCTAGAAATTTGTCCATTTCATCTAGGTTTTCAAATTTCTTGGCATACAGCTCTTTGTAGTAATTTGTTACAATCCTTTGTATTTCTGTGGTATCTGTTGTAATCTCTCCTCTTTCATTCCTGATTGTGTTTATTTGGGTTTTCTCTCTTTTTTTCTTGATGAGTCTGCTTAAAGGCTTGTCAATTTTGTTTATCTTTTCAAAGAACCAACTCTTGGATTCATTGATCTTTAGAATTGTGCTTTTAGTCTCTATGTCATTTAATTCTGCTCTGATCTTGGTTATTTCCTTCCTTCTGCTTGCTCTGGGCTGTCTTTGTTGTTGTTCCTCAAGTTCTTGTAGATGTAGGGTTAGGTTGTTTCTCTGACATCTTTCTAACTTTTTTAGGTGGGCCTGTATCGCTATGATCTTCCCTCTCAGGACTGCTTTGGCTGTGTCCCATAAGTTTTGGGTTGTTGTGAGTTCGTTTTCATTTGTTTCCAAAAACCGTTTGATTTCTTCCCTAATATCATTCTTGACCCATTCATTGTTTAATAGCATGCTGTTTAATCTCCATGAATTTGAGTGTTTTGGGTTTTTTTCCTTGGGGTTGGTTTCTAGTTTCAGTCCCTTGTGATCTGAGAAATTGCTTGGTATGATTTCAATTTTTTTGAAATTGTTGAGGCTTGTTTTGTGTCCTATCATGTGGTCAATCTTTGAAAATATTCCATGTACATTTGAAAAAAATGTGTATTTAGCTTCTTTGGGATGGAGGGTTCCGTAAATATCAGTAAAGCCCAGTTCGTCTAGTGTATTGTTCAATGCCTCAATATCTTTGTTGATATTTTGTTTGGAAGATCTGTCCATTTTTGATAGAGGGGTGTTAAAATCCCCCACAATAATTGTGTTGCTGTCCATATCTTTCTTGAAGTCCTCTAAGATTTTCTTTATGTATTTGGGTGCTCCTATGTTGGGTGCATATATATTTACAATATTTATGTCTTCTTGGTGAATTCTTCCCTTGAGTATTATGAAATGACCTTCTGGGTCTCTCTTTATGGACCTTCTTTGGAAGTCTATTTTGTCAGATGTGAGTATTGCTACACCAGCTTTTTTTTTTTCCTGTCCATTTGCTTGGAAAATTTGTTTCCAGCCCTTCACTTTCAACCTGTACAGATCTTTTATCCTGAGGTGGGTCTCTTGTAGACAGCATATGTGTGGGTCATGTTTTCTTATCCAATCAGCTATTCTATGTCTTTTGATTGGAGCGTTTAATCCATTTACGTTTAAGATTATTATTGATAGGTACTTATTCATTGCCTTTTATGTATGTGTGATCCTCTCTCACTCTCTCTTGTCCTTTCTTTCCTTAAAGCAGTCCCTTCAGCATCTCTTGCAGAGCTGGTTTAGTGGAGGTGTATTCTTTTAGACTTCTTTTGTCTGAGAAGCTTCTTATTTGGCCTTCTATCTTAATTGAGAGCCTTGCTGGGTAAAATAGTCATGGTTGCAGGGCTCTGGTTCTCATTACTTGGATTATTTCTTGCCATTCTCTTCTGGCTTGGAGTGTTTCCATTGAGAAGTCAGCTGTTAGCCTTATTGGGGCCCCCTTGTATGTTACTTCCTTTTTCTCCCTTGCTGCCTTTAAGATTCTCTCCTTGTGTTGAAATTTTGCCATTTGAATTATGATGTGTCTTGAGGTGGGCCTCTTTGGGTTCCTCTTGATTGGGACTCTCTGTGTTTCCTGTATTTGTGTGACTTTTTGTCTCATCAAATTAGGGAAGTTTTCCATCATCACTTGTTCAACTAGTTTTTCTATCCCTTGTTCTTCTTCTTCTCCTTCTGGTATCCCTATTATGCGGATATTATTACGTTTCATATTGTCTTGCATTTCTCTTAATCCCTCTTCATTTTTTCTGAGCCTCTTTTCCTTTTCTTGCTCTTTCTGGGTGTTTTCTTCTATTTTGTCCTCTAGCTCGCTGATCCAATCTTCTGCTTCATCGATCCTGCTTTCATTCCTTCTACTGTGTTCTTCAGTTCAGAAATTGTATTCTTCATTTCCTCTTGGCCCTTGTTGAGAGTTTCTATTTCCTTTTTTATGCTGACGTAGTTTTCATTGAGTTCATTGTAGCTTCCCTGTAGACTCTCGTAGCTCATTGCAAGCTCATTGAGCTTCCTGACAATCACTGCTTTAAATTCAATATCTGATAGTTGAATTGCCTTTGTTTCATTTAGCATTCTTTCTGAGGTTTCCTCCTTTCCTTTCATTTGGGGATTATTCCTTTGTCTTCCCATTGTTTGTGAGACTCTTCTTGTTCGCCTCAGCTTCTTATATTGATCTGTTCTGGCTCCCTGGGTTTATGATGTGAACTTCTTTAGTAGAGTAGCAGTGAGTTTCAATGGTGCTGTTTCCTTGACCCCCCCCCCCATGCTCGCTGGTCTTGGGCTGTCGTTTAAGTTGGCTTTGTGTTTGCCTTTGGGTTTTGATTGTTGTTGAGTCTTTCTTTGGTGGTTCCTTCCTGCCAGCTGGTTAAATGTGGGTCACTCTGTCCACCACCTTCTGTATTTTGCTGTGCTGGTGAGGGCAGGTTGTGTTGAAGCTAGTTCTTCTGTGTGTACAAGGTTTAAAGAAATCTTGTTCAGTTGTTTGTATTGGGTACTGTCTCTGCTGTTTAGTTGTATTTCCAGATAAGTCCTGGATTGAGATTTGTGTGGTTACTACCCCCTCCTTCACCTTCTTCTGCTGTTATCTGTTAGTGGTTCCTTTGTTGTTGGGTTTCCTCTTCCAGTGGGTATCCTGGTGTTCACCTCCTCCACCTATTCTTTTTTGTCATCAGTTGGAGGGGAAGGCAAAATGGTTTAAGGCAGCAACAGAGAATTCTATGCTATTTACAATAGTAGCAAGTAGGGAAGATATAGGAGATCCTTTCACTATGTATAGTGTTAACCGTGGTCTTCCACCCAGCTAGCTGATTGTTAGAAAGGATGGAAAGAAGGTAAGACTCTTGTTGGGGGAGGAAGGATTGTGAGTTGGATCTATAAAGCAGAGAGGTTGTGGGCGGTCAGATTCTGGGGTAAGGTGAGAGTAAAGGATAGTAAATAGGTGTAGTGTGTGAGACAATAGAGTTAACCACTACAGTAATAGAGTTCAGGAAAATTTGAAATGGGCTAAGATCTGGGGGGAGGATGTTGTGAAGTAATTACAATTGCATGGAACAGCAGTTATTTACAATAATATTATGGCAACATTCATATGGCAGAGTCTATGAGATCTAGGTAACATGGATAGGGAGTACAGAACCATCTAGTAGTATGCTGATGGGACACAGGTGAGTTAATGGACAGTAGATTAGTAATACAGTATAGAAAGAGATATCAGGGGAAAGCTGTCAGGTCATACAATAAAACCAGCCTAGCAAAGCAGGCTATACAAAAATAAGAGGGATATTAAAATACTGTTTAAAAAAAGATGTAGGAACACTGGAAAAATAATAATAATAATACAAATATGCAATAACTTGGAAGTTCTCTGTAATAGCAGAGTGACATTTATCTTACTGTCCCAGCTGTTGTGATGCCCCTTCTTTGGGTTCAACTTTGGTCTTTTCACCGATCCAGGATTTTGTCTCACTTGTAGGTATTTAGGAAAAAATTTTAAAAAGTAAAAAATAGAAAAGGCAGACGAAGGCAGGAAGAAGAGATAAAATTGGAGGACAGGAAGGAGGAAGGAATAAAACAAGAAATCAGGTAAGAGAGGAAACAGAAATCAAAAGAGAATAAAACAATAAAACTTAAAAAATTAAAAATTGTTAAAAAAATAAAATCAAATTAAAAAGTCTCTTGATTTCAAAGTGGCCAAACCGGTTTTTTCTGCTCTTGCTGGTTGAGGCAGACTGAAGGATGATTTGTTTGGCTTTTCTTCCTTGGCCCGTGGAAGTTTGCACTGGCTCCTCAGCTTTGGGCCCTGGGTGTGCGAATCAGGTCTTTCCCCAGGGTTACTGCTGAGGACTGGTGTGCTGGGATGCTCTCCTTGCCAGCGCCGCCGGTGCGACCGGTGCTCCCGCGAGCGGGCGCAGCCCTTCCACCGCCTGCGCTCTCACAGCTGGGGAGCAGACAGGCTAGAGCCACTAATCACTTTAGGAGAATTCCCCAAACAGTGTCTGTGTCTATTCACTCCTTCCTCTTGAGAAATTCCTCCCAATCGAGCCCACCGCTCCCCACAGTGGCCTGGCTTCTCTCACCGCCAAAGCTCCAGCCAGAACGGTGACCGCGGGAGTCCGGGTCCGCTGCGCGACTCGGCTCTGATGTCCACCACCTCCAGAGACCGCCTCTGCTGCTCACCACCCCGGTGTGTTTGCCAGCACCTAGATTCCTCCCAGAGCCGCTCAGACCTTGCTCAGCTGGGGAGGGAGCAGTTGATCTGGCTCTCTCCCACTAACCCTATGGTAAACCCAGCCGCGGCCCCTGGGCCTGGGGCTGCAGCCCCAGGACCACACGCTTGTCCTGGGACCCTACCTTGTTGCAGCACTCCCCTTAGGATCCGTTCTTTGTTCTTTCGGTTCTGCCACAATCCTTGGTCCTCTGTTTTCAAAAATGCTGAAATATGTTGGTTGCTTGCCTTTCTACTCCATAGATTGGTCAGGATTTTCTCCCCTGAGCAGAGGAAAGCCAAATCTGCTCCTTCCTACTCCGACACCATCTTAGATCCCTCGAAATAAAAATATTTTTAAAAATTAAAATGGAAATGTCTTTAACCTAGTGATCCTAGGTCTGGGAATGTATATTAAGAATCTCAAAAACATCTGTTTGAAAGAATATATACACTCCTATCTTCACAGCAGCATTATTTACAATAGCCAAGATCTGGAAACACCCACGAGCCACCCGTAGATAAGTGGATAAAAAAGCTGAGGTACAGATTTCTGGCCAAGATGAAAGTGTAGGCAGATATACTTTGCCTCCTCACACAACCAAAGCAAGGACAACAACAAATTTGAAAACAAAATGTAACCAGAACTGCCAGAAAACTAAACTTTGTGGAAGTCCAACAACCAAGGAGTTAAAGAGGAAACATTCACTCTGACTGGTAGGAAGGGAAGATTCAGGCAGCCAGGGCAGAAAGGACTTGTGGCATGACTGAGGCTAGAGGACCCAGGTGGATGAGGCAGTGGATAGTGGACTGGGAAGTCCCACATTTGCATGCAGATAAACTGGAAGAAACAACTGGAGAGTAACACAGACCACACAACACAGGGTTTTAGCGTGGGGAACTAAAGCATCAAAATCTCTGGCATTAAAAACCTGTGGGTGTTGCAGCAGTGGCAAGAGAATATCCCAGCCTCACAGAACAGTTAGTTGAAGACACCCACAGGGACCAAGAATGTACACAAACTCACCCACCTCAGAATCAGCAGCAGATGGGCCCAATTTGCTTGTGGGTAGTGGGGGAAGTGACTAAAAGCCAGTCAAAACACCAGAAAATGGCATTGTTCCCTCTCAGACCTCTCCCCCACATACTGTGCCACAACGCAGCTACATGGGTTGCCCTGCTCTGGCAAATACCTAAGGTTCCACCCTTAGAATGTAATGGGAGGACTGAAGAAAAAAACATAGCCCAAATGAAACAACAGATAAAGCTCCAAAAATAGAACTAAGAGATGAAGAGGTAGTCAACTTCTCAGATTCAGATGAACAGTTCAAAACACTGGTAATTAGGATGTTCACAGAAATAGTTTAGTACAGTCACAAAATACAGGAAGAAGTTATGGCTGTGCAAAGTGAAATAAAGGAAAATGTACAGAGAACCAACAGTGAAGAGAAGGAAACCAGGACTCAAACCAATAATTTAGAGCAGAAGGAAGAAATAAACATTCAATGGAACAGAATGAAAAAATAAGAATTCAAAAAAAAAATGAGGAGAGGCTTAGGAATCTCCAGGACAACTTTAAATGTTCCAACAAACAAATCATAGGGGTGCCAGAAGGAGAAGAGGAAGAGCAAGAAATTGAAAACTTACTTGAAAACATAATGAAGGAGAAATCCCCCAATCTGGCAAAGGAAATAGACTTCCAGGATGTCCAGGAAGCTCAGAGAGTCCCAGAGAAGTTGGACCCAACGAAACACACACCAAGGCACATCATAATTACATTACCCAAGATTAAAGATAAGGAGAGAATCTTGAAAGCACAAAAGAAAGGGAGACAGTTCCCTACAAAGGAGGTCCCATAAAACTATCAGCTGATTTCTCAAAAGAAATCTTGCAGGCAAGAAGGAGCTGGAAAGAAGTATTTGAAGTCGTGAAAGGCAAGGACCTACATCCAAGATTACTCTATCCAGCAAAGCTTTCATTTAGAATGGAAGGGCAGATAAAGTGCTTCCCAGATAAGGTCAAGTTAAAGGAGTTCATCATCACCAAGCCCTTATTATATGAAATGTTAAAGGGACTTATCTAAGAAAAATAAGATGCGTAAAAAATATATAAATGGTAAAATAACAACAACACTCACAACTATCAACAACTGAACCTAAAAACAAATTAAGCAAACAACTAGAAAAGGAACAGAATCGCAGAATGGAGATCACCCTGAAGGGTTATCAGCATGGAGGGGTGGGGGAGAATGGGGGAAAAGGTAGAGAGAATAAGAAGCATTAATGGTAGGTACAAAATCCACACGGGGAGGTTAAGAATAGTATGGGAAATGGAGAAGCCAGAGAACTTATATGTATGACCCATGGACATGAACTAAGGTGGAGGAATGCTGGTGGGAGAGGGAATGAAGGGTGGAGGAGAATAAAGGGTAGGAAAAAATGGGACAATTATAATAGCATCATCAATAAATATTTTTCAGAGTATACATTGTGTATGACTTTAGTGGTACATGTTACCATCCTTTATAGCAATTGAACATGAGGTTTACAGATTGAGAAGTAATATTAATGATAATAAAAAAATGTTTAATTACTTTATTGTTGTTCAATACAGTTGCCTACATTTTATCCCCACCACTCCCACCCACACAGCCAAAACCACCTATTTCCCTTGCTTCCACCCTCCCCCTTGGTTTTGTTCATGGGTCTTTATAGTTGTTCCTGAAAACCTTTCTCCCCACTGTCCCTTCCCCCACCCGCTCTGGCTATTGTTAGATTGTTCTTAATTTCAATGTCTCTGGTTATGTTTTCTATGCTTTTTTCTTTTGTTGGTTATGTTCCAGTTAAAGGTGAGATCATGTGGTATTTGTCCCTCACCACCTGGCTTTTTTCACTTAGCATAATGCTCTTAGGTTCCATCCATGTTGTCACAAAGGGCAGGAGCTCCTTTCTCTCTGCTGTGAAGAACTCCATTGTGTAAATGTACTATAGTTTTTTGATCCACTCATTTGCTGATGGACACTTAGGTTGCTTCCAGCACTTGGCTATTGTAAATTGTGCTGGTATCAACATAGGGGTGCATAGGTTCTTTTGATTGGTGTTTTCAGGGCTCTTAGGGTATCATTCCAGCAGTGGAATTGCCAGGTTCAAAAGGCAGTTCCATTTTTAGTTTCTAAGTGAAATTCTACACTGTTTGCCCAGTGGAGATGCATGTCTGCAATCCCATCACAGTACACTGGGGTACCTTTTCTCCACAACTTTGTCAACACTTGTCTGTTGATTCATTTATCATGGCCATTCTGACCAGTGTGAGGTGGTATCTCATTGTGGTTTTAATTTGCATCTCTCTGGTGGCTAGTGATGCTGAGCATCTTTTCATATGTCTCTGGGTCTTCTGTATGTCCTCCTTGAAGATAGTGTCTGTTCAAGTCTTTTGCCCATTTTTTAAAATTATATTTAATTGTTGTTGCAGTACAATTTTCTATCTTTTACCTCCCATCCCAACCCACCCACCCAACTCTCCCCTCCCTCCCTCCCATTTCACCTGCCCCTAGATTTTATCCATGTGACCTTTATACTTGTTCCTATAAACCCTTCCCTTTTCCCCTGAAATTCCCTCTCCTCTCCCCTCTCCCCTCTGAACTCTGTCAGTCTGTTCTTTATTTCAGTGTCTTTGGTTATATTTGCTTGTTTCTTTGTTTTGTTGTTTAGGTTCCTGTCAAAAGTGAGATCATATGGTATTTGTCTTTCACTGCCTGGCTTATTTCACTTAGCATAATACTTTCCAGTTGCATCCATGCTGTTGCAGAGGGTAGGAGCCCATTTTTTAACTGGGTTGTTTGTCTTCCTGGAGTGGATCCGTGGGAGTTCTTTATATATTTTGGAGATCAAACCCTTGTCTGAGGTATCATTGGCAAATATATATTCCCATATAGTTGGTTCTCTTTTCATTTTAATGCTGTTTTCTTTAGCCATGCAGAAGTTTTTTAATTTAGTAAGGTCTCATTTATTTATACTTCCTTTATGTCCCTTGCTTTAGGGGACATTATCAGTGAAGATATTGCTGCATGGAATGTCTGAGATTTTCCTGCCAATGTTTTCCTCTAGGACTTTTATGGTGTCATGACTTAATATTTGACTCTTTTATCACCTTGAATTTCTTTTGTCTATGGTGTAAATTGATGCTCAAGTTTCTTTTTTTTTTCTTTTTTTGCATATAGCTGTCCAGATCTCCCAACACCATTTGTTGAAGAGGTTATTTTTACTCCATTTTATGCTTTCTTCCCGTTTTGTCAATATTAATTGATCATAGAGACTTTGGTTTATTTATGGGCTTCTCTGTCCATTGGTTTATGTGCCTGTTTTTATGCCAGTACCAGGCTATTTGATTACAGTGGCCTTGTAATACAATTTGATATCTGGTATGTTATACCTTCTGCTTTGTTCTCTTTCTCAAAATTGCTGCAGCTATTCAGGGTTGCTTATGGTTCCATATAAACTTTTGAAATGTTTGTTCTACATCTGTGAAATATGTTATTGGTACTTTAATAGGGATTGCATTGAATCTATAAATCGCTCTGGGTAGTATGGATATTTTGATGATGTTAATTCTTCCAATCCATGAATATGGTACATACTTCCATTTGTTTGTGTCTTCCTTAATGTCTTTTTTCAGTATTGTATAGTTTTCTGACTACAAGTTTTTACCTTCTTGGTTCAGTTTATATCCAGGTACTTTATTTTTCTTGTTGCTATATCAAATGGGATTTTTTCCTGATTTCTGTTTTTAATATTTCATTGTTGGTGTACAAAAATGCCTTTGGTTTTGAGTATTGACTTTTTATTCCACTGTTTTGCTGTATTCATTTATTGTCAAGTAATTTTCGGTGGAGTCTATTGGACTTTTTATGTAAACTATCATGTCATCTGCAAAAATTGACAGTTTTACACCCTCCTTTCCAATTTGGATGCCTTTTATTTCTTTTTCTTGTCTTTTTTCTGTGGCTAGGACTTCCAGTACTTTGTTGATTAGGAGTGGTGAAAGCGGGCATCCTTGTCTTTTCCTGATCTTAGTGGGAAAGCCCTAAGTTGTTATCCATTCAGTATGATATTGGCAGTAGTTCTCTTATTGGCCTTTATTATGTTGAGGGATGATCCCTCTATTCCCATTTTACTGAGTGTGTTTATCATTAATGGGTGCTGTACCTTATCAAATGCTTTTTCTGCATCTATTAATATGATCATGTGATTTTTCTCTTTTGTTTTGTTTTTGTGGTATATTATGATTATTGATTTGCAAATATTGTCCCATCCCTGGGGTGAATCCCACTTGATCATAGTGCATGGTCTTTTTAATGTATTTCTGGATGTGGTTTGCCAATATTTTGTTGTGGATTTTATCATCTATGTTCATCAGCGTTTTTGGCCTGAAGTTTTCTTTCTTTGCTGTGTCTTTATCTGGTTTGGGGATTAGGATGATGCTGGCTTCATAAAAAGATTTGGGGAGTCTCCCATCATTTTGGAATTTTTGGAGTAGTCTATGTAGGATAGAGGTTAGCTTTTCCTTAAATGCTTTGTAGAAATCTCCTGTGAAACCATTTGATCCAGGGCTTTTGTGTGTCAGAAGCTTTTTGATTACTGCTTCAATTTCATCAGCTGTTATTGGTCTTTTCAGGATTTCTGCTTCTTGTTCATTGAGTTTTGGAAGATTAAATTTGTCCATTCCACCTAGGTTTTCAAATTCCTTGGCATATAGTTCTTCATAGTAATTTCTTACAATCCTTTGTATTTCTGTAGTATCCATTGTAATCTTTCCTCTTTCATTTCTGATTGTGTTTATTTGGTTCCTTTCTCTTTCTTTCTTGATGACCCTGCTTAAAGGCTTGTGGAATTGTTTATCTTTTCAAAGAACCAGCTCCTGAATTCCTTGATCCTTAGAATTGTGCTTTTAGTTCTCTACGTCATTTAATTCTGCTCTGATCTTGGTTATTTCCTTCCTTCTACTTGCTCTGGTCTATCCTTGTTGTTCTTCCTCAAGTTCTTGTAGGGCATGGGGTTAGGTTGCTTGCTTGAAATGTTTCTATATTTTTTAGTTATGCCTGTACCTTGATGAACTTCCCTCTCAGGACTGCCTTTGCTGTGTCCCATAAGTTTTGGATTGTTGTGAGTTCATTTTCATTTGTTTCCAGAAATTTTTTGATTTCTTTTCTTAATCTCATTCTTGACCCATCATTGTTTAATAGTATACTATTTAATCTCCATGATTTTGAGTGTTTTAGGTTGATTTGAGTGTTGAGTGTTTTGAATGTTGAGGTTGATTTCTAGTTTCAGTCCCTCATGGTCTAAGAAAATGCTTGATATGAATTCAATTTTCTTGAATTTGTTGAGGCTTTTTTTGTGTCCTATCATGTGGTCTATCTTTGAAAATGTTCCATGTGCATTTGAAAAGAATGTGTATTTAGCTTCTTTGGGATAAAGGGGTCTGTATACATCAGTTAAGTTGATTTGATGTAGGGCATTGTTCAATGCCACAATATCTTTGCTGATATTTTGTTTGGAAGATCTGTCCATTTTTGACAGTGGGGTGTTGAAATCCCCTACTATAATTGTGTTGCTGTCAATATCTTTCTTGAAGTCCTCCAAGATTTTCCTTATATATTTGGGTACTCCTATGTTGGGTATATAAATATTTATAATGTGTATGTCTTCTTGGTGGATTCTTCCCTTGGGTATTATGAAGTCACCTCTGGGTCTCTCTTTATGGCCCTTTTTTGAAGTGTATTTTGTCTGATATGTGTATTGCTACCCCAGCTTGTTCCCCTGTCCATTTTCTTGGAAAATTTGTTTCCAGCCCTTCATTTTCAGTCTGTGTAGGTCTTTTGTCCTGTGGCAGGTATCTTGTAGGCAGCATATGTGTGGGTCACGTTTCTTATCCATTCCACTGTTCTGTGTCTTTTGATTGGGGCATTAATTCATTTAAGTTTAAGGTATTATTGATAGGTACATATTCATTGTCATTTTTTTCGTACCTGTGTTCCTCTCTCTCTCACTGTTTTTCTTGCTGTTCTTAAAGCAAACCCTTTATGATCTATAGCAGAGCTGGTTTGGAGGAGGTATACTCTTTGAGGCTTCCTTTGTCTGGGAAGCTCCTTATTTTGTTTTTCATTTTAATTGAGAGCCTTGCTGGATAAATTACTCTTGGTTGCAGGCCTCTGGTTCTCATTATGTGAAATATTTCTTGCCATTCTGTTCTGGCTTGGAGCATTTCCATTGATAAGTCAGCTGCTAGTCTTATCAGGGCTCCCCTGTATGTTACTTCCTTTTTCTCCCTTGCTGCCTTTGAGATTCTCTCTTTATCTTGAAATTTTGCCATTTTAATTATGATGTGTCTTGAAGTGGGCTTCTTAGAGTTCCTCTTGATTGGGACTCTCTGTGTTTTTCTGGATTTGTGTGACTTTTTCTCTCATCAAATTAGGGAATTTTTCCATCATTACTTTTCCAAACAGGTTTTCTGTCCCTTGCTCATCTTCTTCTCCTTCTGGTATCCCTATTATATGGATATTATTATGTTTAATGTTGTCCTGCATTTCCCTTAACCCCTTTTCATTCTTTCTAAGCCTCTTTTGCTTTTCTTGGTTTTTCTGGGTATTTTTTTCTACCTTGTCCTCCAGCTCACTGATCCGGTACTCTGCTTTGTGGAGCCTGCTTTTGATTCTTTCTACTGCATTCTTCATTTCAAAAATTGTATTCTTCATTTCCTCTTGGCCCTTGTTGATAGTTTCTATTTCCTTTTTCATGTTGATATAGTTTGCAGTGAGTTCATTGTAGTTTCCCTGTAGTTTTTGGTAATTCTCTGTGAGTTCATTGAGCTTCCTGATAACCATTGCTTTGAACTCAGTATCTGATAGTTGAGTTGCTTCTATTTAATTTAGCATTCTTTCTGAGGCTTCATCCTTTCCTTTCAATTGGGGATTGTTTCTTTGTTTTCCCATTGTGAGACTCTCTTGTTAGCTTCTGCTTTTTAAATTGATCTGTGCTGACTCTCTGGGTTTGTTGTGTAAACTTCTATGTTAGAAGACCTGTGAGATTCAGTGGTACAATCTCCTTGATCTCCTGAGCTTGCTGGCCTCGGGCTGTTATTTATGTTGGCTCTGTTTGTCTTTGGGTTTTGATTGTTGTTGGATCTTTCTGTGATGGGTGCTTCCCTCCAACTGGTTAACTGAGGGTCACTCCATCTACCACATCTGGTATTCTGTTGTGCTGGTGAGGGCAGGTTGTGTTGGAGCTGGTTCTTCCCTGTGTACAAGGTTTTCAGGATCCTCTCTTGCTTTTGTTCACTTATTTGTTCTGGGTAATTTCTCCACCATTTAGTTGTAACTCCAGATAGGTCCTTGGTTGAGTTAGTGTGGCTTCTACTCCCCCTTTCATCTTGTTCTGTTGTTATCTGTTAGTGGTTCCTTTTTGATGGGTTTCCTCTTCCAGCAAGTATCCTAGTGTTCACAGCTTCCATGAACTCCTTTTTTGTGATCAGCTGGAGGGACAAGGCAAAATGGTTTAAGAAATCAGGAGTGTATTCTATGATTTTTAAAGTACCAGCACATAAAAGATATAAGACATTTTTTGAATATATATAGTGTTAACCATTATATTTCATCCAACTAGCCCCTTTTTAGAAAGGGTGGAAAGAAAATAAAATTCTTGGTGCAGGGTGGAAAGATTGTGGTTTGGATCTAGAAAGCAGTGAACTTGTGGGAGGTCAGATTATGAGGTAAAGTAAGAGTAAAGGATATAAAATAGGTGTAGTGTGTGAGACAATAAAGTTAACCACAACAGTAATAAAGTTCCAGAAACAGTGCAGTGAGCTAAGATCTGGATGAGGATCTGTGTAGTGTTTACAATTTTATGGAACAGCAATTATTTACAATAGTAAGGTACAACAATCATATGACAGAATTTATGTTATCTGGATAACAAGAATAGGAAGTATAGGACCTAGAGTAGTGTGCTAATGTAACGCACGTGAAGTGAAAGACAGTAAATTAAAATGAACTATGAAAGAAAGAAGGGAAACCAGTGAAACAATGCAATTTAACCAGCCAAGCAAAGAAGACTAAACAGTAAGAAGAGAAATCCAAAGACATTAGTAAAATAAAGGTGCAAGAATAATGAAAAGAATAATAATACAGATATACAATAACTTGCATGTTCTCTGGAGTAGCAAAGTGAAATTTCTCTCACTGTCTCAGCTGTTGGGATGACCCACCCCTCTTTGGGTCGAACTCTGGTCTTTTCACAGCTCCAGGGTTTATTTTGTCATGTGTGGGAATTAAAAATGAAGAAGAAGAAGAAGAAGAAGAAAGAAGGAAAGAAGAAGAAGCAGGAGGAAGAAGGAGGAGGAGGAGGAAGAGGAAAGGAGGAGGGAGGAGGGAGGGGAGGAGGGAGGGGAGGAGGGAAGAAGGAAGTGTATAAAGGGAAAGAAACAAAGGGTGGAAGAAGGAATAAAAAAAGAAGGAAGGAAGGAAGGAAGGAAGGAAGGAAAGGAATTTTTTTTTTTTTTTTGGAAGGAAGGAAGAAGAAGAAGAAAGAAAGAAAGAAAGAAAGAAGAAAGAAGAAAGAAAGATAAGGAAAGACAAGAAGAAAGAGAGTTAATAGAAAAAAATAACTTAAAAAAAAAAAAAGAAAGCCTCCTGCTGGCTTCAAACTAACCCAGTCAGTTCTGCTGGTCTTCCTGGCTTCAGCCTGCTGAGGGGAAATTGGTTTTGCTTTTCTCCCTTCTTGAGGGGCACTCAGCCAGCCTCCAACCTAGTTCCTCAGTTGCTGCCGGGCCCCCAGTGGCACCCAGCATAGGCCTTCAGTCCTCAAGTTGCACTGTCCTTGAGGTGCACCAAATAGGGGCAATTTACACACCACCTTCTTGCTTTTTGCTCTCCTAGGTACTAGGGACTCTCAGTGCCCCTTCAGGCTAGTGTAGTTCTCCCACTGAGTTAAGTCTTTCTGGGATTGCTGACTCCCTGAGCTCTGCAGTTCTCCTCTGTGGGAGGCATCTCTGCCTTCCTCTTAAAGAGCCAGTTGTCCCTGCAGGGCAAGGGTGCTTTCATGGGTGCTGCTGCAGATGCTGGTGCATGCCTCCTCTGCTGCTTCCACAGGGGCACAGGGGTTGGGTTTGTGGTCCTTCTGGGCTGCAGGGTCAGGTGTGCTCCTTCCCAGGCCTGTGTATATGGTGGGACAGGCAACCACTGGTCCCAGGTTTGGGTAAATACTATCCCCTGGGGCTTCAGGTCTAAGCACAGGGGTAGGAGTGCAGGAGGCTGGGCGGCTGCTGCAGCTGTCATTCACAGTCTCTGTGCTACTTTGTCCTTATTCCCTTCCTGGCAACTTCAAGCAACCAGGTCTCTCCCAGTGCTGCTCAAACCTTGTTCAGCAGGGGAGGGAGCCATTGACCTGGCTCTCTCCCAAGAACCCTGTGGCAGACCTGGAGAGCACTGGACCTGGGGCTGCTGCCTCCCTGGTCCCCATGCTGGACCCAGGGACCTTATTGTCCTGAAGCACTCTCCTTACCATTTGATTTTTTTGATGTCTTCTACAATTTTTGGTTTCCAATCTCATGTGTGCTGGAGTACTGTTGGCTGTTGGCCCTCTTCCTCAGACGATCAGCTAGGTGTTTCACCCATGCCAGGGGAAGGTGGACTCTGTGCCCACCCATCTCACCACCATCTTCTGACTCCCCAGTTAAAATACATTTTTTAAAAAAATCTGTGGTACATTTAAACAGTGGAATACTACATAGCCATAAAATAAGTGAATCTTACCTTTTGCAACAGCATGATAAACCTGGAGATTATTATTCTAAGTGAAATAAGCCAGCCAGAGAAAAACAAATGCCATATGATCTAATTTATATGTGAAATCTAAGGAACCAAATACACTAATGAACAAAATAAAAACAGAGTCATGGATACATGGAACAGACTGAGAACTAGCTGTAAAGGGGATGTGTGGGGGACTGAATGAAAGACATAAAAAGATTAGCCAAAGAACATATACCTATATCTCACAGACATAGACAACAGTTTGGTGATGGTAAGAGGAAAGGAGTTAGGGCCTTGCAGGAAGGGCCTGAAGGGGGTAAAATGGGAGACATCTGCAATTGTATTAAGAGTAAATACAAAGAAATAAAGAAGCAGATATATGCATAGGCAAAAAAATAGTAAGGTGGAGAATGCTGGGAGATGGGATAAAAAAAGTTGATGGATTAAGAAGTACTAATTGGTAATTACAAAAAAAAGTATTGGGTTGTAAGATAAAGCATAGGGAATATAGTTAACAATACTGAAATAGCTACATATAGTTCCAGGTGGGCACCAGATTATAGAGGGAAACACTTTGTAACCTATATGAATATCAATCTTCTGTGCTGTACTAATACCAAAATTGTTCAGTGTAAACTGTAATAAAAATATAAAATTTAAAAAAATTTTTTAAAACTATAATACCAGATGAGAATAATCAAAGCAGTGTGAAACCGGCATAAAAATAGACACATAGGTCAACTGAACAGAATAAAGGATGCAGAAAGTCTCACGTATGTGGTAGATTAATATATGACAAGGGAGGCCAGAAGATACAATGGGATGAAGACAATCTGTTCAATATAGTGTTAGGAAAATCAGACACGTGCAAAAACAATGAAACTGGTTTACCTTTTTACACCACATACAAGATGCAAAATGGATTAAATCCTTAGAAGTAAAACTTGAAACCATAAAATCCTAGAAGAAACATAGGCAGGAAAATATCAGACACTTTGCTTAACAATATTTTTTTCTGCTTTTAGCTCCTCAGGCAAGGGAAACAAAAGAAAAAATAGAGCAGTTTCAGCCAAGATGGAGGCATAAGTAGAAACCCTTTGCTTCCTCACACAACCAAAAGGAGGATAGCAGTCAATCTAAAAATCAATAAAACAACCAAAAGCACCAGAAAATCAAACCGCATGGAACTCCAACCACCAAGGAATTAAAGAAAAAATCAAAAAGAACAACCAGAACGGTAAAGATGGTGTACGGAGAGAACCCCCAGCAAGGTGGCAGACCATGTGGGCAGGGCTGGCTGAGAGAATCCCCAGTGAGGTGGTGGATCATGCGGGCATGGCTGACTGAAGAGGAAACTGAGACTCAGAGCTGGCTGTGGACTATAGTGGCGGTTGCTGTGGTGGGAGAAAATCCATCTCATATGAGAGTTCATTGGAAAGTGGGCTAGAGACAAGCAGGTGAGCTGAATTGTTCCGTCTCTGGCCCCTCCCCCACAGGCAGTGCCACAGTGCACCAAGGAGGGTTGCCTTCCCCTGATGAATATCTCCCTTACAACTTATCAGCTGCACCAAGACAAAGAAATATAGCCCAAATAAAAGAACGAAGCAAAACCTAGAAAGAGAATATGAGTGACAAGGAGATAACCAACCTATGTGATGGAGAGTTTAAAGCCCTGGTAGTCAAAATGCTCACAGAAATGATTGAGCTTGGTTGAATAAATGAAAGAACAAATGAAAGATACCCAAAATGAAAATAAAGCAAAATATTCAGGGAACCAACAGTGACGGAGGAAACCAGGACTCAAATCAACAATTTGGAACAAAAGGAAGAAATAAACATCCAACTGGAACAGAATGTAAGAAACAAGAATCTAAAAAAAATGAAGAGAGGCTTGAGGAACCTCTGGGACAACTTTGAAATTTCCAATATCTGAATTATAGGGGTACCAGAAGGAGAAGAACAGCAGTAAAGAAATTGAAAAACTTATTTGAACAAATACTGATGGAAAACTTCCCCAATCTGGCAAAGTGAAATAGACTTCCAGGAAGTCCAGGAAGCCAGCAGAGAGTCCCAAGGAAGTTGGACCCCAAGGAGGAACACACCCAAGGCACATTCATCATTACATTACCCAAGGTTAAAATGAAGGAGAGAATCCTAGAAGCAGCAAGAGACAAGGAGACAGTACCTACATAAGGAGTTCCCAGATGATTTCTCAAAGCGACCTTGCAGGCAAGAAGGGGCTAGAAAGAACTATTTGAAGTCATGAAAGACAAGGACCTACATCCAAGATTGCTCTATCCAGAAAAGCTTTCATTTAGAATGGAAGGGTAGATAAAGTGCTTCTCAGATAAGGTCAAGTTAAAGGAGTTCATCATCACCAAGCCCTTATTATATGAAATGTTAAAGGGACTTATCTAGGAAAAAGAAGATAAAAAACATGTACGGTAAAATGACAGCAAACTCACAATAATTAACATCCACACCTAAACAAAACCAAAAACAAACTAAGCAAACAACTAGAACAGGAACAGAAACGCAGAAATGGAGATCACATGAAGGGCTAGCAACAGGGAGTGGGAGAAGGAGAGAGGGGAGAAAGGGTACAGAGAATAAGTAGCATAGATGATAGGTAGAAAATAGACAGGGTGAGTAAGAATAGTATGAGAAATGCAGAAGCTATAGAAGTTATAAGTATGACACATGGACATGAACTAAAGGGGGGAATGTAGGTGGGAGAGAATGTGAAGGGTGGAGGGAAGTGAAGGGGAAATGGAACAACTGTAATAGCATAATTGATAAAATATATTTTTTAAATAAGGACTGCTCCATGGGAGATATGGGGACATAAAATGCTGAGAGACTAGCCAGCTACCACATAGTAAGTCTTAACTGGCTCCAATCTTCCAGAGCCAGGTAGAAGAGGGCATCAGACAGGACTTGTCACTCAGGAAGGTAGAAATGAACCACCCACAGTGAAGGTGCAGTCCAGGAGTGGTCCGCTTGTATGTTGCTCCTAGTGCAGCTTGCTCCTCCCTGCCCCCTGCCCCACCCAAACACAGGAATCGGGGAGACAGGAGCAATTTCTCTAGAGTGACTCTGAGGGTGAGTGCAGCAGTGACAGCTCAGCCAAGACCTATGGGAAGGGTGGGACTCAGGGCAGGGAATGCCCTGGGCCCCAGGAGCTCAGGAGAGGGTATCACAGAGCAGGGACCTTGAGCCTGGCTGCTGCTGGGTGCTCTCAGAAACACAAAGAGGTGAGTTCTAGGAGTAGGGAAAGCTGGACATAGATTGCATGCTCCTTTCAGGAGAAGTGCCACAGACTGACTAGGACACTGACAAAACAAACAAAACAAAAACCCAGAAAGGAGCAAGTCCCTTTGCCCATGTGATGCTGCTCTCAGTCTTCCATAAGGTGCAAGAAGGCCAATGGAGAGACCCACACAAGGACCTCTCACACAGAAACACCTCCCAACAGACAGACACACAAAGGCCTCACAGAGAGACCTCTCCACAGAAACCTCTCTCACAGAGATGACACACAGAGACATCTTCCAACATAAAGATACTTCACAGACACTTTCCAACAAAGACCTCTCACATGGAAGCAGAGACATCACAGAGACACTCTCACAGAGACACCTCCCAACAGAGACAACAAAGACCTCACAGAGACACTCCCAACAGAGGCAACAGAGACCTCACACAGACACCTCCCAACAGACATCTCTCACAGACACTTTCCACAGAGACCTCTAGAGACCTCATACTAAGACCATCACACCAATTTCAGAGACTTCCCAACATACCTCTACACAGACCTCACCCAGAGACTATACACAGGGACCACATGTGGCCTCACAGAGACATCATAGAGAGACTTCTTACTGCCCCACAGACTTCACACAGATCTTACACAAATATGCCAGAGTCTTGGCACAGAAACCTCACATCCATTCTTCAGGATCCTGAGCATCACCCATTGACAAGTTCTTCCTAGTGAATATGAAACCACTTTAGCAAACTGGCAGCAAAAGAAGTATTGGTTGTACCCCTTTGAGGTCCTTGAGATGGATGTCAGTATTACACTAAGTGGGGTTGTCTGCTGGAAGAAATGCTTGAGACTTTTTGTTCTTTTGTAGTATCATTGCCTCTGAACAAAAAATGACAATCCCATGTGTTCCATAGGTTTTTATTAGCTTGAGAATCACAAATTTTAAACACAACTAAAACACTGTCAGTCTCCAGTAAGAAAGAAAATCTTTGTCCAGTTTTAGTTATTGTCCAGCCGAATGCTATCACTGTCATTTTTTATTTCTTTGGAGACAAGACCTGGACTTGATATGGCTTACTTGTTTACTTTGGAACATAATAACAACATGCAATAAATGGACTCTAGGAATAAAATAAACTAGGGAAGAGGCATCTGGACTTAACATTTGCCTTCCAGAGAGCTAAGTTACTAACAGTATTTTGCACTTAACAGCTTGTATCAGATGTGTGGTGTTTCTTTTATTATTTAACATGCTAGCAATTGTGAGAATTTTTTACAAATAAGTCAACTTTATGGCAATATTCTTATTATGTCATATGCCAAAATTATACTTAATATTTTATTCCTTAAAATGTAGTAATGTGCTCAGATAATATTATTGCATATGTTCTGGAATATGATACAGTCCTAAAATTTAGCTAACATACTTAAAAGAATGGGCTATTAAGGCTTCATTTTTAAATAATTCTATGAAATACACACTTTCTAAGACAATCAGGATCCATTTTATATTCATTACAGAGCTAAAAAGGACACATGCTTAAAATAATTTTGAAGTATTAAAAACATATCACTTAGTCCATGCTTGAGATACTTATAGCCTAATGAAATTACTAAGGAAGGGCTATTTTAACATCTGAATTGAAGGCAGTACACATTTCATCAAATTTTGTATAATAATAATAATAATAAAAAGTCTCAAATATTATATATCAGCACTTTCCAAAGGGTTCATGTCAGTAAAACTACATCAGATAAGACACCTGGTGGTCTTGCCTTGGTGAAGTCTCTTTTAATGACAGTTGTCATGTATCACTAGTTAAGTCTCCCAGCTTCTCCACAGGGATGACAGCATCATACTTCTTTCTCTAAGAGGAGCAGGGCTGACACCAGGGTTCTTTTGGCCTATTTATTTTAACAGAAAGATCATTTTTCCTGTTTCCATAATTAGCAAAAGTATAGCTATCAATTATTCTACTCCTTTATGTCATTGAATCATAAAGCAATAGAATATGGTCATGGATATCATCTACTATCCATCAGATCTTTTTTATAGTGTAATATATGCTGGTTGAGTTTATTTCAGAACAAAGTAGAATCAATTAGGGAGAAGATCATAGAGGAAAATATATTTTTCAAGTTGATGGGGTTAAAATAAGTGATTATTCTTTAGTCTTTGAATTAAAGGGGGCTCAGGGTGACCAGAAAGTCTGGAACATGGAAAATGCCCATAATAAGTAGTTTATTACTACAACATGTTGAATGTGTTGTTCTTCCATAGCACTTCATAGTTTGATAAGCTGTGCAAAGTTTTAATGAACAATGTGCTTTATAATAACATTCCCATCAATCGCTGCACATTTACCTATCATACATTGGCTCAGATAATTGTACATCTAATTTTCACGGAATAAACTTGCACATTTTCCCATGAATAAGAAAAAAAGATGGATCCACATGGACATGGGTGTGTGTGGTGTGAGGTGGGTGGAGGTGGAAGAGGATATAGGAGGGATAAATAGTAATGAAAAAAATTAAATTTTTAAAAAAGGAAAGAAAACAAGAAGGGCCAATCTATTTAAAGATATTAATTTCCAGGCTTTATGTTCATTTTAATTTATTTTTAATAAGATGTACCTAGTGCAAACTGTACAATTTTTTACCACTATAATGCACAAAAGTAGGTATAAAAATTAGAGAAAATGAAAACAAATATGCTTAGGTATTTTTTAATTATATCAAAACATTTGCTAAAACTTTTAATCTATGGACAAAAGAATATCTCTACATGATTAGGGATATATTACAAATTTTTATAAAAAAATTTTATTAAAACAAATCTCACATGGTGATTTCATATAAAATGGGTACTGTAGAACACAGTGTTGGGGGAGGCAATTATGTGATGACTTCTTAATACTCCAAGGGGTAGAGATTCATTTCCAAGTCACTGTCTACACTATTAATCCTAAGAGTGACTCCCCTTGATGGGTTACAATATTATCTTCAGTTTTCATACATTTTATAACAAAATCCAACAAAAAAATTTCCCAAGTTTCCAGATACATATAGCTACACTCTCCATAGTGCTCACATCATGAGCCCAGTAGGGAAGGCTCAGATTTCAAATGACACAGGGGTTTCATAGCTGTGGCCACATCTTTAAGGTCAGGCAGATTCTTGGCCCATTCCTGGAACAGGATCAGTCTATATGATGTGCCCTTGGACACTTGAATTATTGCATTTCCCAAATGAGCAAAACTGTCTTCCTTGCTCAGGTCTGCCAGCGAGCCCCCAGTCTTCACCCAGCTGATGTCCACAGTTCCAGTGACCACAAGAGCCACTTCCCAGGGATACTACTCCATACCTTCCACAGCCAAGTCATCCCACAAACATGCAAGTGGTACTGATGGAACTTCCATAGTAGAGCTGTAAAATAAGATGAGGTTTTGGGACATGTTAACATCTTTTATACAAATATTGGTAACACAATGCTCTGGTTCTAAGTATTTTTGTCTCTTAGCTGGCTCCCTGGATCTGGGGAAATTCAGCAAATTTTAGAATTTCTCATCCTCGTTCACTGTAGTAATGATAGCTGCAACTCTTCCTTCTTTCTTGGCCCAAAAGCTGGAATTGACCCCATGTACTCCCTGTGATTTCACAATCTCTACCATTTGTCTTCACCTCAACTCAACAATCCCTAGTTCAGATATCACTCTTAACTTCAGGGGGAAGATCACTGCCCTTTTTTATTTCTACCTCAACTTATATCCTACTGACAGTGTCAATAAATTTGTAGAATGTGGCCCTGGATGCCACCCACTAGTTCTATCACTTGAGCAAGTCATTTGTTGCCTAGATTATAAAAAAAATTTAAGTCTTCACCCAAGGATATGTTTATTGATTTTAGAGAGAGGGGAAAGAGAGGAAGGAGAGAGAGAGAAAGGAAAAGAGAGAGAGAGAAGGAGAGAGAAACATGGAGATGTAGAGAGAAACATCCATCCATTGCCTCCTGTATGCACCTGAGGGGGCTGAACCACAACCTAGACCTGTGCCCTGACCAGGAATCAAACCCACAGCCTTTTTGGTATATCACAAACTCCAATCAATGAGCTACCCAGCCAGGGCTGGCTGAATTCACAATTTTTATAAAGTATATTTTATAAATGTTCATTGTATAAAATGTTTTCTCATTTATGAAGTTGGCTGTTATTTTTTAAATATTGGAACTTATCTCAAAATTTGCATATATATATAATCAGAAATGTGTTAAGAATTCAGGTGTGGCCCTGACTGCTGTGCCTCACTTTGTTGAGTGTCATCCCACAAAGCAAAAGGTAGTCCATTCAATTCCCAGTCAGGACACTGCCTGGGTTTCAGACTAGGCCCCGATTGCAGTATGTGTGCAAGAGGCAACCAATTGATGTCTCACCCAGATGTTTTTTTCCTTTCTTCTCCTTTCCTACCCTATTTCTAAAAGGTAAATAAATAAAATCTCTAAGAAGAAGAATCAGCTGTGAAGATACCAATACTTTTGTTTTTTTCCACTTTTATACTTATTTTATATCAAAACCTCTATTTTTTTCACAGCAAAGAAGAAAGCTTTTCCTTAGAAAAACATCAGTCTTAAGGATTTATTAGGTTTAAAACTTGTTATAGCTGAGGGTCACCTTATTTTTTGAAGCTATTTTCATGTATGTCGGTAAAAAGCCATATAGCTTCGGAACAGAAACAATTAGAATTAAAAGCCCAACATGCTGAGTTTGTCAGAACAGTTTCTGTGTAAGCTGATGACTATCGGTCTCAGTTAGGAAACCAGCATGTCAGAATGTCCCCAGACTTTAGAATAGCAAACCTTACAAGGTCCCTCACAGAGATGCTTTTGCCCTGGAGGTGACCACATTTCACCGGGGGCACCAGGGAGAAGATGTAGCAGTATTAAATCATGTTCAAGCATTGGTTTACCTGGGTGGTGAATTCCTTGATATTTGTGGACCAGAACAACTTTAAGGGAACTGGTGAAGGAGAGGTTATGGGAAGATGCATTGTTTCTGAGTGACTTTGCAACCATGAGTTGTTCCAGTTTCAAGATGCTAGAAAAATTTTTCCTACAAACTTCCTAGTAGAAAATATCCAACGTGTATTTTGGGACAAAAACATGTATGTAGAAGAATTTTTCACAAAACAGCAGTGATGGGAGGAAATGATGCATATGGGCCTGGCTGGTAACATTATCCTTTCACGACTTGTTCAGGTCTCCCCAGGTTTTGTGTGGCTGTTGCCATCCCAGTCCCCAAGCTGTGGCCCTCACTGTCAGGCTCAGGGCAACCCAGTAAACTGTTTGGCTAAAGGCAAATCGTCCCTTCCACTCCTGCCCCCTTGGTCCAGATGGACACACACTGTGGTATATAGCTGAGTGGTGTTTAATTACTAACCTTTGTTACAAAAACACAATTCACACACTCTACAGTAATGTCTATCACTGCCTTTTATAATTTCAAGGTAGAAGTAACAAGTGTTAAAATCATCCTTCTTGAATAACAAAGCATGCGATCTTCCACCCAAGAGTGGTCATATTGGTTTGCTAGGGCTGCCATAACAAAATACCACAGACTGAGTGGCTTAAACAATTGAAATTTCCCAGTTTTAGAGGCTAGATCAAGATCAAGATGCCTGCAGGTTTAGTTTCTTTGAGTTCTCTGTCCTTTGCTTGTAGATGGCCACCTTTTATGTCCTCACATGGTTGGCCTTCAGTCCGTGTGCATCTGTGTCTTAATCCTCCTCTTATAAGAACACCAGTCATATTGGATTAGAGCCTACATGACCTCATTTTACCTTAAGTACCTCTTTTAAGGCTCTATTTCTAAATACAGTCACATTCTGAGGTCCTGGAATTTAGGACTTCCAACATATGGAATCTGGGAAGGAACACAGTGCAGCCATAGTAGCAATCCAGCTTAGTTTATAGTGAACTGAAGCTGTTGGAGAGACTTGACTACAGGTCACAATGACCTAAGAACTAAGCAATGGCAGCTGGTAACTCTACATCACTGAGAAGCAAAGCCCCTGAGGCTTGGTAGGGCACAGATTCAATTCATCTCAAAGACATAAGGAATTTCCAATCAATCCTCCAATCTGAAGGAGCCTTAAAATCCTAATGTCTTAACCCCCAGTGTAACACACATTCACTGCACTGATCTCATGTAATAATTGCCTTAGAAATGGCTTAAAAGTACAATTTTTATATGAAATGAGTGTAGACTTGCTTATTTGAAACTACCATAATCTGCCCTGGCTGGTGTGGCCAGTAGATTGAATGCTGACCTGTGAACCAAAGGGTCACTGGTCCAATACCCAATCAAGGTTCTGCCTGGGTTTCAGGCCAGATCCCCAGTATGGGGCACACAAGAGGCAACCACACAGTGTTTCTCTCCCTCCCTTTCTCTTCCTTCCCTTCCCTCTCTAAAAGTAAATAAATAAATGAATAAATAAACCAACAAATAATTTTTTAAAATAAAAAAACATAATCTGAAAACTGTACAATCCAAAAAGTAAACATTCTTTATTTTCATTTTTTCCTTACCCTGGTATAAATTTTCTATTCTATGACCTTCTTCCAATTAATAGGTCACAGTAATCTGATGATGCTGTGCTATGATCTTATAGAGCAATATCAAAGTAGGTGATAAAATATTGTTTTATCAAAAGATTCTATGGAAAACTTTGGGTTAAGCAATGCATAAGTTAATGTTTTTTATTTTTTTAGACTGGAAATTGTGGGAGGCTTTATGTTATGTAAGATGGACATATGTGTTATAAAAATAGGATGGGCAAAGTAGGTTTAGAGATTGTTCATATGGAAAATAATACAATAATTAATAATAATAATACCAGAAGATACTCTGTGTTTCACATACTCACACTGTAAACCAACGTTTAACCCACCTTCTATTTCCTAAACCTATTTGAGTTCCAATACTTTGTTTTGTTTTGCTTTGTGGAGAAATCCAAAACTTTGGAAACACTTTTTCATGAGAAACCAGAGGTTTATTAAGCTCTTGCTTAATTTTTAGTGGCAAACACTAAAAATATGCACACTAAGTTCATATACAATGAATACTAAATAAAGACACTTTTTAGGTCAACATTATTAAAAGAGATCCATCAACTTTTGGTGGCATAAAATGATGCTTTTCTCCTCAGTAACAAGATGCATGTTATATTTATTCATGAAACCTTTTAAAAAATTGTAAGTATTTTAATTTAATAATTTGGTATCTTCTTAAGATTACATTTTAATGTAAAAAACACATAAACCTCTTTAGAGAAATTTTCACAATTCTGGGGGATTAAATCAAATGGCTTAGAGAAAAACCCAGTGCATGTCAGCAGTCATCTCATCACCACTGAAGCTGTCCACATGGTCACTGTCATCCCATTATCACACCACCATTCAGCTGGGTGCTGGGAGAAACAGAACTTTGAAAATGTGGCCTTTGTCCCTTATAACTTATAGTCCAGTGCTTCAAAGAATACATTTTTATTTGGTGCCTCTTTGTGTAAGATAGTAATATTGGTACATTTTCAAGATATACAAATAATAGAAAAGAAACATGTACTAAATATAGTACTTGAATGGTTGTGAGACATTTAAATTTTCAGGATATAATTCTTGCTCTTTTGACTATAAGAAAATAAGAAAAAACACTAGTTCATTTTGGATAAGGTAAGCAAAATTTATGAAGTGATAAATCTAACTTGAGAAAGAAAAGAACATAGTACACATTTCTTGGTGTTCTGCTCACAGAAAACATTGTCGAGTTTCCTTGCAATATGCACTTGTCCCTCTCCCCCTGTGTGACTGTCTCTCCCCCCTCCCTGCCACACTCCTCTCTCTCCCTCTCTCCCTCATTCCCTCTCCCTCTCTCCCTCTCTCTTCCCCCAACTAAACCTCCTAGTCAATCCAGTCAATCCAGTGTTCATTCCAGTTCCCCTGGCTCATTCACAGAGCTGCCAAAATGATTCCTTAAATGCAAGCCTGATTTAAAACTCCCTACTCAAAACCATATATTAGCATTCCACTTAAGTAGAATAAATCCATAGTCTTACCTGTGCCTCAAAGTCCTCCCTTCTCCACGTCTCTCTTGCCTCACCATTCTTCCCCCTTGATGCAATTCAGATGTAAATGAAAACACAGGTTCAACTGCCTGCCCCAAAAGCCAAACTTTTGATACAGGTGCTAATACAAAAGGAAAGAGACTTTTACTCAGGTCCTGCAACCTGGGAGAATGTTGGACTCCCATTTCAAAGACCAACCACCTCCTTCCTGCTCAAGCCCTGGTTCCTGTAGGTGTAGGTGGGGAGGCCTTTTTTGACCAAATTATCTTACTAGCTTTTGGTGCACTGGGGCCCTGTCCATTCCTCTTTCTAGCTTTGGCAGGCTCAGTGTTAAATACATCCCCTCCTCTATCTTGGCCAATGGGAGAGACTCTCCAGGGCTTTCTGTCTAGGGTAGCACAGCCAAATTTGCTTTTCCTCTTAGCTTTTACTCAAACATTACAGGTACATAAAGAACTCTTATAATTTAATAGACAAAACATTCATTATATTGGGCAAAAACTTTAGTAAGATACTTCACCAAAGAAGATATATGGGTTATCAATAAGCACTTGAAAAACAGTTCAGCATCATTGGTCAAAAGAAAATTAAAACAATGAAAATAACATCACAGCCACTAGAATTACTAAAATTTAAAAAACTGATTGCACCAAATGTTAAGGATGTGAAACAACTAGAACTTTCATCAACTGCTGATGAAAATGTAAAATGATGTACTACTTTGGAAAATATTTTGGCAGTGATTTATCATACACCCAAAAATCTCACTCCTAGGAAGTTATACAACAGTAATAAAGACCTATGTTTATACCAAATTTGTATATGAATGTTCATGGCAATAACTTTATTCATAATTGTCCCAAACTGAAAACAACTCAAATGTTCATCAACAGGTAAATGAATAAATACATTTAGTATATCCTTATTACATAAAAGGGAATGGAAGTTAATAAACCAACAACATAGTTGAATCTCAAAACATGGTGAAAAGAAAAATAGGCACTGAGTATACACTGTAAGATTCTATTTACATAAAATTTGAGAACAGGAAAATTATAGTCACTCGGAGAAAATCATTGGTTTGCTTTTGTAGTGAGGTGGGGATTTGATCACAAATGGGCCTGAGGGAGCTTTCTGAGTTATAGAAATCTTTTATATCTTGATTGTGGTAGTGATTACACAATGAAAAAGCACAAGGTCTTGGTGGCCCTCAGGCTGGGCCCTGCACATCTAGGCAGGGCCATGCTGGGAACTAGCCTGGACTGGGCTTTCCCCTGCAGGCCCCTGGACCTGCTCCAGCCTGAATCTTGGAACTAGACATCGGACACCCGGGGTCTCAGCACAGCTTTATTCCTTGTTGGGGAGGGCAGTTTGGACCTAAGGACATGCCCACAGACATGGCTCTATTTCTGGCCACACTGTTCTCCATGGGCTCTAGGATCAATTTATCATTCAGCTGAGAGACACATATGACCTACCTGTTGCTGCACATAAAACCCTGAGAAATGCCTATGTAATGTACAATCTAGGCCCTGTATTCTTGTCACATCCAGCCAGAATGGGCAGACATGCTCAGGGCTCATGGCAGACGGGCTTTTCCAATGTCCTCTTCCCTTGGGAGGACTCATGAATCCCATGTGATAGGGACCATCTGACAGGAACCTTTAGAGGGTAACACTGCTGTTCTGCAATTAAAGATAAGAAAACATTCTTTTTTATTTAAAGAAAAGTGTACAGAGAGGTAGTTTCTGATACTTTCTTCTCACCCCCAAATTGACTTTCTTGTGTAATTCCTGTCCCTCATTGGAGACCTCTGCCTTGGAGGAATGGCCTTGGTGTTTGTATTTGTTGGGCCAGTAAACAACAACACTTAATGCATCGATATTAAGTTCATACTTTTCTCTTGTCTCTTTTTTTAAGTGAGGTCTTTAAAAATCTATCATGATTTCTACTTCTTCAAAGAAAACCATTGAATGTTATTCAAAGAATATTAATTTGCATCTCTCTAATGGCTAGTGATATTGAGCAATTTTTCACATCTTTGGGCCATCTGTGTGTCCTCCTTGGAGAAATGTCTATTCAGGTCCTTTGCCCATTTTTTAATTGGATTGTCTGTCTTCCATGTGTTGAGTCAAATGAGTTCTGTTGTATTTTGGATTAAGTCCTTGTCCAATTTATTGTTAGCAAATATGTTCTCTGATAGTTAGTTCCCTTTTCATTTTGATAATGGTTTCTTTAGCCATGCAGAAGCTTTTTAGTTTGATGTAGTCCAATTGTTTATTTTTTTCTTTTATTTCCCTTGCCTTAGGAGATATACCAGGGAAAATATTTCTATGTGACATAGCTGAAATTTTATTGCCTATTTGTTCCTATAGGATTTTTATGGTGTCATGACATACTTAAGTCTTTTATCCATTTTCAGTTTATTCTGGTATGGTGGAAGTTAGTAGTATACTTTCATTTGTTTTCCCATGTACCAGTTGAGTTGTCCCAACACCATTTATTAAAGAGACTATCTTTACTCCATTCCATGCTATTGCCCCTTTTTCAAATATTAATTGACCATGAAGACATGGTTTATTTCTGGGCCTTTTATTGTGTTCTATTGATCTATGAGTCTGTTCTTATGCCTATACCAGACTATTTTGATTACAGTGTCCTTGTAGTATATTTTGATATCAGTATTAGGATTCCTCCAGCTTCATTCTTCTTTATCAAGATTGCTGAGGCTATTTGGAGTCTGTTCCTTTTTTTTTTGGAGTATTTGTTCTAGATCAGTGAAATATGCCACTGGTATTTTAATAGGAATTGTGTTGAAACCATAGATTGCTTTGGGTAGAATGGACATATTAATGATGTTAATTCTTCCAATCCATAAGCATGTAGTTTATTCCATTTAGTTGTATCTTCCTTAATTTCTTTCTTCAGGGTTCTATAGTTTTCTGAGTACTAGTCTTTTACCTCCTTCAGTAAATATATTCCGGGTACTTTTTATTGCTATAGCAAATAGGATTTTTTTTAGTTTACTTTTTGATAGTTTATTGTTCTTGTACAAAATGTCATAAATTTCTAAATATTGTGTTCGTATTTTGCTATTTTGCCAAACATCACTTATTAGGTCAAATAGCTTTTGGTGGACCCTACAGTGATGTGGATCCCGGCTTGTGGGGTCTGCGACATTGTGGATGGGGTAAAGACATTCACACGGACTACAAGTCCTGGGAGGCTTCATCTCAATAGGAGTCAAAAGCTGTGGCCATCTGCCATGATAGGCTATTTTCTTTTGGGGCCTATTATATGATGGACATATTTACCATGCACAGGTTGGCTTTAGGTGGTTACCTTTACAGAAAACAAAAGAGCTGATGCTGCTAATCACATCATAGAATAAAGATATTTGCAATGAAAAGGGAAAGTAGTTGAACCCATTACAGTCATACTTGGAAGGTTTAGCATGGATTTTAGGAAGTTACTTTCTGCAGTAAATGTTTGTTACAAATCAGGGTGAGGGAGTTTTTTTAGCAAAAGCAAGACTCAAAGTGGCCTAGGCACATTGCAATCCTGATTCCCCATGGGAGAACCTATCTGTGGGCGTGGGTCCTGTGCATCTCTGAGTGGGATGCTGGGCCCAGACCACACAGAAGGGTCTCCTACACTAAAGGTTTTCTGTGTACACTATTAAGTCATCTGTGGATAATAACAGTTTAATTCTCCTTTTAATTTGGATGCCTTTTATTTCTTCTTCTTGTCTGATCGTTGTGGCTAGGACTTCCAGTACTATGTTGAATAAGAGTGGTGAAAGCAGATACACTTGTCTTATTCCTGTCTTAAGGTAAATGCTTTAGTTTTTGCCCATCAAGTATGATGTTGGCAGTAGGTTTTTCATATATAGGACTTTATTATATTGGAGTATAATCCCTCTGTTCCCGCTTTACTGAGCGTTTTTCACAAATGGGTATGGGAGTTTATCAAATGCTTTTCTTCATCTATTGATATAATCATTGATTTTGGCTTTCATTTTATTTATGTGATGTATCACATTTATTGATTTGCAAATATTGTACCATCCTTGCACCCCTGGAATAAATCCAACTTGATCAACTATTTAATGTATTGCTGGATCGGGTTTGCTAAAATTTTGTTGGAGATATTATCTATGTTCATCAGAGATATTGGCCTGTAGTGTTCTTTCTTGGTTGTGTCTTTACCTGGCTTGGGATTAGGATAATACTGCCCTTGTAAAAGAGTTTGGGAGTCTTCCCTCCTCCTGAATTATTTAGAATAGTTTGAGGATAGGTGTTAGTTTTTCTTTGAGTGTTTGGTAAAATTCTCCTGTGAAGCTATCTGTTTTTTGTGGGTCAGTAGTTTTTTGATTACCACTTCATTTCACTAGTTGTTATTAGTCTTTTCAGGTGTTCTACTTCTTGATTCTTTGGGAAATTGTACACTTTTATAAATTTATCCATTTTACCCAGATTGTCAAATTTCTTGGCATTACTTGTTTGTAGTAATTTCTTACAATGCTTTGTTTTTCTGTGGTATCAGTTGTTACTTTTTTTTAATTTCTGATTTTATTGATTTGGGGCATCTCTGTTTTTCTTGATGAGCCTGGTTAAAGGTTTGTTGATTTTGTTTACCTTTTCAAAGAATTGGCTCTTGGATTCATTGATCCTTTTCATTGCTTTTTAGTCTCTATTTCATTTAATGCTTCTCTGATCTTGATTCTTTCCCTCCTTTTACTCACTCTGGGCTTTGTTTGTTATTGTTTCTGTAGTTCTTTTATATATCAGATTAGACTGTTTATTTGAGATCTTTTTTCTATCTTCTTTAGGTAGACCTGTAATGCTATGAAATTCCCTCTTGGAACTGTTTTTGCTGTGTCCCATAAGTTTTAGGTTGTTGTGTATTCATTTTCATTTGTTGCCAGATACTTTTTATTTCTTCTTTGATCTCATTGTCAACCATTCATTATTTAATAACATGTTGTTCAGCCTCCACATATTGAATATTTTTTTAGTTTCCCTTGAGGTTCATTTCTAGTTTCAAGCCATTGTGATCCAAGAAGCTGCTGGATGTAATTCAATTCCTTAAATGCATTAAGGTGTATTGGTGTCCTTACCATGTAGTCTATCTTAAAAATGATCCCTGTACATTCCAGAAGAATGTATATTTGCACCTTTGGGGTAAAATGTTCTGTAAATATCAATTAAGTCTATTTGATTGAGGATGTCATTTAGTACCTCTATAACCTTACTGATTCTTTGTCTGGAAGATCTGTCCACTGACTTGGTGGGGTGTTAAAAATCCCCTACAATGGATGTATTCCTGTTGATCTCTTTCTTAAAGTTTTCCAAGATATTCTTTATATATTTAGTGTTCTTTTATTAGTTACATATGTAAACACAAAGGGTTATACCCTCTGATTGGACTACTCCATTAAGTATATGTAGTGACCATCTTTGGCCCTGTTATGGTCTTTTTTTTTTGAAGTCTATTTAGTCTGATATAAGTATTGGTACCCCAGTTCCCAGGGTTTCTTTTTTTTATGTTCATTTGCCACAGAATATTTTTTCCATCCCTTCACTTTCAGCCTGTGTAAATCTTTTGTTCTGAAGTGAGTCTCTTGTAGACAGTAGATATATGGGCCATATTTTCTTAGTCCATTCAGTTACCCTATGTCTTTTGAATAGAGCATCTAATCCACTAATATTTAAGGTTATTATTGATAGGTACTTATTCATTGCTGTTTCTCCCTTTGTACCTGTTTCTCTATATATATTTCTTCTTCTTAAACAGTCCCTTTAGTATCTCTTGAAATGCTAGTTGGTGCAAATGTACTCCTTTAACCTTTTCTTTTATCTGGGAAGTTCTATTTTGCCATCCATTTTAATTGAGAGCCTTGCTGGACAGAGTAGTCTTGGTTCTAGGTCATTGCTTTTCTTACTTGGAATATTTCATACTTGTCCCTTCTGGCTTGTAGGGTTTCTGTTGAGAAATGAGCTGATAGCCTTGCCAGAACTTCTTTGTATGTTATTGTTTCTCCCTGCAGCCTTTAAGATTCTCTCTTTATTTCAAATTTTGCCATTTTAATTGTGATATGTCTTGGAGTATGCTTCTTTGGGTTCATCTTCATTGGTACACTCTGTAATCCCTGAACTTGCATGACTTTTTCCTTCACCAAGTTAGGAAAGTTTTCTGTCATTTTTTCAAGCAGGTTTTCTATATCTTGCTCCCTTTCTTCTCCTTCTGGTATCCCTGTGATGTGAATATTGTTGCATTTCATGTTTTCCCAAAGCTCCCTTAAACTATCCTCATTCTTTTTCATTTTGTTGCTCTGAATGGGTGTTTTTTTCTCTTTGTCTTCCAACTCACTGATTTGATCTTCCGCTTTATTTGTTCTGTTTTTAATTCCTTCTAGTGTGTTCTTCATTTCAGATACTGTATTCTTCATTACTACCTGGTTCTTATTCAAGGTTTCTATGTCCTTTTTCATGCTGACATACTTCCCACTAAATTCTTTGCATTTCCCACTAAGTTCCTTATAGTTCTCACTAAGTTCTTTGATCATCCTATAACTATTAATTTGAACTCTATGTCTGACAAATTGCTTGCCTCAATTTCATTTAGCTCTTTTTCTGGTGATTCCCCCTTTTTCTTTTATCAGAGATTGTTTCTTTGTCTCCTCATTTTAGGTGATTCTTTTTGTTTGTTTCTATGTATTAGACTGATCTGCTTTGTCTCCCTGTCTTCATGGGGTGACCTTCTGTGGTAGGAGTCCTGAGGGATTCAGTGATGCACTCTCCTTGATGTCCTGGGCTGGATGCTTGAGGAATGACCTTTATGCAGCTTATGTGGGCTCTCCTGATCTGTTTGGGTTTTGATTGTTATTGGTCCATTTGTTCATGTGTTCGGCTGACTGAAAGTCTCAACTCTCTCCACATCTTGTATGCTGTCAGGTACAGGTGCTGACAAAACAAAACAACATAGAAAACAAAACCCACACAGCAAAACTACCCCCAACAACAACAGCAATATCAATAACAAGTGAACATATATTATTAAGGGTGGAAATAAAACAAAAATATTATAAGGAGAAAGAATATGAGATGACTAAAGGAAAGAAAGATGATTGTGAGAGGATTGAGGGAGGAAAAATAAGAGTAAGGACAAGGAACAAGGAATCACCACAAAAGGTCAAAGAAAGGGAAAATGAAATTTTAAAAATATTTTTTTTATTTTTAGAGAGAGGGGAAGAAAAGGAGAAAGAGAGGAAGAGAAACATCAATGTGTGGTTGCTTCTCACATGCCCCCTGGGTTGGGGGCCTGACTTGGCCCCCAACCCAGGCTTGTGCCCTGAATGGGAATCTAACCAGCGACCCTTTGGTTTGTAGGCCAGCCCTCAATCCTAGCCACACCGGCCAGGGCAGAAAAATAAAATTTAAAATGAAAATAAGACAAGGAAGGAAGAAGGCAAAATAAAATTGAAGAAAAAGAAAAAAAGTTTAAAAGGTATGCAAAGAAAAAACAGTGCAAATAATGCAAAAGAACAAAGTGAAATTGTCTCAGCAGAGTTTAGTGTTGCCTCCTGGGTTCTCCTCCCAGGTATGATGTTGGTGTTGTCTTAAGCTGGTGTAAGCCAAGGTCAGATGCTGCCCCCTTCTAGTTCTAGGCAGCCTGTTTGAAGTTACAAATGATCTCCAATCTGTGGCTGTGTCCTTCAGGCTTGGCTGCATCTAGGATGGTCCTCATTGTTCTGCATGGCTGGCTTTTTATCAGCCCAAGACCCAGTGTTGGATCAATCAATGACCAGACTACCAAAGGTACCACCTCCACCTGCCTGTCTGTGATCCTGCCATTAGTTTTAGCCTAGCTGCTGAACGGTCTGTTTCTGAGAGGGCTGCTTGTACACTTGGGAGGATGGGATCCCTGGATCTCCTTGGGAGGAGCTGTTCAGACTTCAAGGAAGATAGTGTGTGTGTTCCCCTGTCCCTGTGCCGTATGTCTTGGTCTGACACCAATTTCCAGTACTGAATATTTTCTAAAGAGTTAGCTGTCCACTTCATGTGAGAGGCCAATCTGTATAAAATGGTCAGCTCTTTCCTGCATGGAGCTGATGACAGCTCTGTATAAGAGCTAAGGCTCCTGGGGTTAGCCTACTCCTTTCAGCCTCTCTGCCCTTTCCTGAGGCTGCCTGGTTTCCCTCTAGAGCTTTTTAATGAGGGTCTATAAGTTGAGACCAGGTTTGTTGAGATAATGCTAGCAGGTTTCCTCTTTGTCAATTCTGCAATCTGTACTGCACTCAGTGACAAGACAGTAGCCCCTACTTGGAGCCAACCCCTTCAATCTTTGCCAGAGATTTGGGCACTTTCTTCCTCAGGGGGACTCACTGCTGGTTCAGAATGCATATATTCAACTTACTCATTTGCAGGAATGAGCTCAGCAGCGCTGGACTTCAGGGGAATAGATCAAGGGAGCCTCCCACTGATGTTGGGGCAAGTTCAGACTGCAAGTGGGGGTCTCTCTTTCTCTTTCTCTCTTTCTCTTTCCCAGGCCTCAGTAGGAGGCTAAGTTCTCTGTCCTACACCCTGGCTCTAACCTCCAAATTTCTCACACTTTGAGAGTCTTTATTTGGAGTTTTTCTTTCATCCTCCTGCAGAGGTGTACCCAGAATGGAAATCTTGGACCTGGCAGGATTATTCTGCTGTTTCCCATTAGAAGTGGTGCCTGTTACCCTGCAGGAGTGGGGTGGTCACTCCATTTCCTTCCCAGGGATTTGTTGACTGTGAGGGGTTTGCCTCTCTGCAAAGTTCCCCTGCTGCTCAACTCTCACCTGCCTAGTTGCCAGCCTACAACCTTTGCAAGCAACACAGACCAGAACTCTCTGTTCCACATAGCTCCTAATTTGCCTTTAAGCTGAGCTGGGCAGGGCCCATAAACCCCTCATTGCACAATTTCGATCTCTCTGCACGAGTGTTCTCAGTAGGAAAGGACCCTCAAATCCAGCAGTGGTCCTGGCATGGTCTGAGAAAAGTTCAGAAAGGGGCCAAAAACACAATTTTAAACCATTCTACTAGGCCTCCTCTCTGCAGCCCCAAGTCCAACAGCAGGAGAAGCGCAATTGCTGGGAGGTGGGGGGAGGCCTCTGGTCACAGGACTTGAAGGTTGGAGAAGCCTTGGTGTTTTCTTTCACCTCCTGTACCCTCAGCAAGTTTTCTATTTTGGTCTTGCCCTGCATTGCAACAGATATTCTAAATCTGCGTTTCTGGTCTCAGTGGAAGGGACCCAGCGCAATTGGCTTGTTCTCATTCTTTCCATGCTGGCTTGGGCAATGGGTGAGACAAAATTCAGATGGGTCAACAAACAATTCTCCCATTCTGCTTAGGGGTCCTTCCCCTGAAACCAAAGCGTAGCAGGCGTTCTTCATTATGTGGGGTGGGACACCATCTGTAGGCTTGTGAGTGGAAAGAAATGTGTGTTTTTTCCCCCAATCCACTCAGCAAGTTCTCTTTTTTTTTCTTTTGCCCCTGTGCCTCCCTTGCTGTCAGTGATTCCCTTTATGCAGCTACTCTCTGACCCTCTCAGAAGCCCTGTTGCATCCATGAAGGTTCTTTCTTAGTCTGAACTTATACAATGAACTCTTCAGCCGGTGTCCCAATCATAGAAGCATTTCACACTGGATTAAGATCTCTGATTTTCACAGATGTGGAGGACTCTCACTTCATCCAGCCACCAGAGACCCCCTAGTCTCTCCTTCCCTCTCTATTACTGTATTTTTATGGTCCCACAGTACAAAGGGGAGGGCACTGTATAGCTACATTTTAATCTGGTCTCTTTGCTGGCAGAGCCACAAAGCAGGTTTCCTTGCCCAGCCATGATTCAGTTTCTTTTAAAAAGTCTCTATGTGGTACCACCCTCAGCAGTACTGAGTCATTGTCTGGATCTCTGCATGTGCATCCTCCCCTCCAAAGCAAAATGTCTCTCAAAGGCACAGCTGTCTGCAGCCTGCAGGTGTGGCAACCTGATCACCTTAGCAGTCTGCTCCCTATCTGGAGCTCTCCAGGTTGGTGCTTCAGCTATGGAAGTGCTGCACACTGTGTTCCTTGACGTCTCACAGACTCAGGCAAAATCCTCCAATTCACCCCTGGTTAGGGTTGGGGATCTCTGCTGGGACTAAGGAACCCTGCGCTGGGAAGAGAAAGAGCTCCAAAGCTCAATTTCTGTCTGGTCTCTCCGTTGCTACCAGAACCAATCACAGGGTATTTCCCCTTCAGCTTACAAAATCCACTTAATGAGGCCCAGGCCAGATAGCTCAGTTGGTTAAAGCATCTTCCTAATATGACAAATCGTGGGTTTGATCCCCAGTCAGAGCACAAACAAGAATCAACCAATGAATGCATAAATATGTGGAACAATACATCAATGTTTCTCTCTCTCCTCTCTCTCTCTTTCAAATCAATAAATAAAATTTAAAATAAAATAAAATTCACTTACTAGGTGTATGAAACATCTTCTGTATCCCTTGGCTTCAAAACTTCATATCAGCTAAAATTCCATTGGTTCAGTTGATTATCGAAAGATCAGCTGAAAGTCTGGGTTGGGGGCAGGAACAAGTGAACTCAGCATCTACCTACTCAGCCACTATCTTCAGTATTTGTGAATGCTAACTTTTATTCACAATCTCCAATAAAGGTCACCAAGTATTCAACTGATGCAACTCTTGGATGGTGTTTCAAAATATATTGATTACATTTTCTAATAGAGAAAATTGCACCAATGTTTCAAACAACAAAATCCCTTGAAGTGTTTTTCTTCTTTTAATCAATAAATTTGTCTAGATTGGAAATATTATCACAAACATCATTGACTTGGGGAATATAAAAATCTTATCTTTACAGGTAAGATACAAGAGTATGTCTTTTTTTAAGTCTTACATATTTTCTCCAGCCTAAAGGAACAGTTTTCCATATTTTCATCACCCAGGACAGTTCGTAGGTAGTATGACATGGCAAATTATCACCATATATTTCTTCTTATTCACCTAAGACAGTATGAGATTGATCAAATGACCATTCTCAAATTTAAAGATGTACAACATCCCAAGGTATTTTTTAATCTTCTTTACTCTCTTTTTAAAGTAAAATTATTTGTATTTTTCTTTTTATAAACTTCTTTTGCAATGTTTTGAGAGATAAGTGTTAGTAGCATTAGTATTTATCATTTTTCTCACATTTCACCAAATCATAAAACAAAAAAAGAATACACATTTTATTAAACAGTGTGGGTGTGTTGACAAGTCAAGGCATGAAGTCTTTTTAGGTGATCATTATTGTGGTTGTGACATACTGGTAGTGGCGAATTTAGAGAGAGGGATAGTGAATGTTTATTTAAATATTTTATATCCAATCATTTAAAAATATTACTATTACTGGACAACTTACATAGTGCTGTAAACATGAACTGGTTCATGTAGATTAAGTAAAATTAATATTGCATTTTCAGTTACTTTGGAATTGTTACGAGAACAATTTTTTCTTGGTTATAAATTTTAATATGCATTTTTAAAAAATTTATTTATCTTTAGGGAGAGGGGAAGGAAGGGAGCAAGAGAGGGAGAGAAACATCAGTGTGTGGTTGCCTCTTGCATGCCCCCTTCTGGGGACCTGGCCCACAGCCTAGGCATGTACCTTGAGGATTGAACCAGCAGCCCTTTGGTTCTCAGGCTGGCACTCAATCCACTGAGCCACATCAGCCAGGGCTCATGCATGGTTTATATTCTACATATATATAAGCTTCCAATTTTGTACACAAAACCAATTACATTCATTAGACATCTAACCATTTAGGGTCAAAGACAATAGTTTACCCTTGGAGTTGTCCCAACCCACAGCCTTTCCATGCTTCAGGCTACCCAGTTCTCCATCCCTGTTTCTAAAAAATGTAAGAGTCATTTAGATCCATGACTTTCCCTAGATACACAATCAACATCTCCAACCCCATCCTTTTTATAAATATTTTATTTATTTATCTTTAGTGGGAATAGGAGGGAGGGAGAAAGAGAGGAAGAGAAACATCTATATGAGATGTATTGGTTGCCTCCTGTACTACCCTATCTGGGGACCAAATCCACAACCTGGGTATGTGCCATGACTGGGAATCAAACTGGTGACCTTTTGGTTTGTGGAACAACACTCAACTGAGCCACACCAGTCAGGGCCATCCTTATCCTTTTATAAGAGCCCAGGTATAAGCAGAGAGAGGATGGCTACTGTCTTCCTCCTCTGCCTTTTTGAGTTAGAAGCCCCAAGAGTACGGGGTCATAATGTAACTCTGTGGTCCCGATAGCATTAGGCATGGTTTCATTATTCTAAAGCTTCCTCTGATAAACTACTGATTAGTTCTAAACTGTTTCAAAATTTAATGTCATGGTAGATATAGACATAAATAGAGATGATATTCAAAATATTTAACCCTCAATAGGGAATAAGCAACAACCAATGAAAAAGACAGTGATGTGGGGCTGGAGTAGAATGCTAGAGAAATTTAGCTGTCTAGAGAGTAGAAGGTGATAGAGTCAGGTGAGAGAACAGAGTAAAAGAGTGGCAGGAAGCACTTAAGGCTCAGGGAAGAAGCTCTTTACCAACTGGTACAAAGGTTTTGTAATTTTGTACAACTTTACAGCTAGTACAGCCTCACTTCTGTATGCCAACTAAATATCAGCCCTAGTAATATAGACATTGTTCACACTATTTTATAATTTGCTAAAGGGTTTTACTGGAAATAGATATGAAGCTTTGTCAAATAATTTTTGTGTATTTACTCAGATTGTTTTTTTTCTTCTTAATCTATTTGTAAGTCTAATTTCAGTGATTTTTGAAGATCAAACCAACGTGGCATTCCTAGGATAAAAACCACTTGTATATATACTAGCCTTTTTAGTTACATATTGTTGGATTTGATTTGCTAAGACTGTGTAAAGAAGTTTTCCATTTATACAAGGATGGGCAAATGCAGGTTTACAATTGTTTATATAGAAAGGCAAATAATGCAAACATGAGAATGACAAAATAATTAATAAATACAAGAATAAACTGTAAGCCTATTCTTGTACACCCCTGTATTCATGAGGGGTATTGGTTTGCAGGCTTCTCTTTTAATTTTTTTTTTTCTTTTTTTTTTTTGGTATTAGAGTCCGGGCAATTCTGGCCCCATAAATTGAAAGTAGTCACATTTCTTCCAACTTTCTCTTTAATTACATGTAAATAGCATTATTTCTTCCTAAAAATTCTCCAGTAAAGCCATCTTGACCTAGAATTTTCTTTGTGGGAAGGTTTTAAACTACACATTTAATTTCTTTAATAGATACAGGGCTAGTCTGGCTATTTCTTATTGAATGAAATGAGGCAGTATTGTCTTTTGAGGAATTTGCCCATCTTAGTTATCAAATCTGTAGACATAATGTGTTTAAAATTCTTACTTCTAATACTTGTAGAATCTGTTATGTTACTTATTACAGATATACTAGTTTTTACATTATCTTTTCTGATCAGCCTGAGATGTTTACAAACAATATGGAATTTCTCAAAAAAAGATTTAGTTACATTATTTTCTTTTTGCTTTCCTATTTTGATTTCCACACTGATATTTTCTTTGTCAATATGACCCTACCTTAGTTTTTTCATTAAATATATTGAGATATTGGTTAATAAAATTATGTCTCAAGTGTACAATTATATATCATCAGTATACTGCAGTATGTGCCCACCACCCAAAGTCAAATCTTCCATCACCATATATTTGACTCCCGTTAGCCTTTACTATCCCCAACTCCTTCTCTCTTGTAACCACCATACTGTTGTCTGTGTTTATGAGTTTTTATTTTTATTTGTTCATTTGCTTTTAGCAATTTGTGACAACATGGATGGATGTTGAGAATATCATGCTAAGCAAAATAAGTCAGAAGTCAAGAACCATATGATTTCATTCATATGTGAGACACATTTATTTTTTCATTTCCTTCATTATGCATACTTTTGGTTATATTTGCTCTTTTTTTTTTTAAGGCAGAAGCTAAAGTTGTTGACTCAAAATCTTCTACTGTACTATATTTCCAAGTACTCAATGAGGGAGATCCCACTAATCTTTTTTTTAATTATCTTATTACAATTACAATTGTCTGCATTTACCCCCCTCCCTCCCCAGCCCCAGAGAAACCCACCTCCCTCCCTTGCTTCCACTCCACCCGCACCCCCCTTTGTCCATGTGTCCTTTATAGTTGTTCCTGAAAACCCTTCCCATTATCCCCACCCACCTCCCCTCTGGTTACTAGCAGATTGTTCTTTTTTTTAAAATATTTTATTTATTTTTTTAGAGAGGGAAGGGAGGGAGGAGGGAGGGAGAGGGGGGAGAGAGAGAGAGAGAGAGAGAAACATCAATGTGCGGTTGCTGGGGGTTATGGCCTGCAACCCAGGAATGTACCCTGGCTGGGAATCGAACCTGGGACACTTTGGTTCCCAGCCTGCGTTCAATCCACTGAGCTACACCAGCCAGGACTAGCAGATTGTTCTTAATTTCAATGTCTCTGGTTATATTTTGCTTGCTTTTTTTCTTCTGTTGATTATGTTCCAGTTAAAGGTGAGATCATATGGTATTTGTCCCTCATGGCCTGACTTATTTCACTTAGCATAAGTTCCACCCATGCTGTCACAAAGGGTAGGAGCTCCTTCTTTCTCTCTGCTGTGTAGTATTCCATTCTGTAAATGTACTATCGTTTTTTTATCCACTCATTTACTGATGGGCACTTAGGTTGCTTCCAGTACTTGGCTATTCTAAATTGTGCTGCTATAAACATTGGACAAGTTCTTTTGGATTGGTGTTTCAGGCTTCTTCATTAGAGAGGATGTGGAGAAAAAGAACGCTAGTGCACTGTTGGTGGGAATGCAGACTGGTACAGCCATGGTGGGAAACTGTATGGAATTTCCTCAGAAAACTAAAAATGGAGCTGCCTTTTGACCCAGCAATTCCACTGCTGAGATCCCACTAATCTTGAAATGGGTATATTTCGTTTTCATTCAGCTCAAAATACTTCTTAATTGTTTGGCTCTATTTCAACTCATGAGTTATTTATAAGCATTTTACTTGGTTTTCAGGTTTCTGAAGAAATTTTGGAGATCTTTTTGTTATTGGCTTCTAATTTAACCCCACTGTTGTTGCACTGAAATATAACAAATCTGATTAAATTTGAGAGAAGTATCCCTTCCACTGTAATAACCAGCACATACATTGATACTGTTGTTCCAAGTAGATTATAAACTCAACATGGACAAGGCATACTCCCAATACCTGGTATAATGTCTGCTATGTATATAAGTACTCATTATTTTAAATATTCAAAGGTCCCATATTTCAAATACCATTACATTGGGCACTAGGGCTTCAAAATATGGATATTGGAGAAATACAAACATTCAGTCTATAGGATAGGGGATGAAAAAGAAATTCACATACAAATCACTCCTACTTACAATTTTCTTTTTAAATAGCAGACCTAGAAGTCCCTATAATGGGGCTAAAATTAAGGCCCCAGAGTTTGAAACATTTCAAAACCAGAGACTACGTCTATTACTTTGACTAATGGCAAGAATTCTGAAGGGACTGATCAGATGAACAGTCTCCTGTATTTCACCAAGTTGGACATGGCTGTACAAACATTTTGTCACCTAGTGGGTAGGAGAGCCATATTTCTCTGTACTTATCCAACCCAACCCTTTATGACTGGGGATGGCCCAGAGGAAGCCCTGACCATTCCACTTTGCTACCATTGCAATCAGTGACTTCAGGAAGAAAGGCTGATTTTTACATTAATGGTAAATGCGGGCAATGTGAGATTGTTGTTCAATGGAGGGGAGCCAATAAATGGATGTCATAGAAGCAAATAATCTAAGATAGCATTGGTGCCTTAAGAGAGACTTGGAACAAGTGAAAAATAATACTCTTAGTTTAAACTCAGGTGCCTCTTAGGACAAAAGGCTGTGAAAATTTCCTCCACTTTCAATTAAATGAAGAATGAGCAATACAATGGCCAATCTAATAAACATACTTTCAAGATTGATCTACATCCTCCTTCCTAACCAATAAACAGATCAGAGCTCAGATGATAACTATGTGGAAGAATATCAATGTGGCTTCCTTTTGAGCCTCATTTCACAAAACATTATGTCTATGGAACAGAATATGTTTAAAGAAGATTTAGACTTAAACGACAGGTTTATTAGAATTCTTAACTATTCAGATGTATACCATAAAGTTCAGATAACTAGAGATCAAGGAGGCCCTGCAGAAAGGAAAATGTAAAAATACAAAACATGAGACAATTTGTGCCAGCATTATAAGATAGTTTAAATTATATAAGCCCTCACAGGTTACTACAGCTCTCTGCAATGTATATGTGTATTTTGATTGTCTATTAGATTACATGTTGTTGAAAGGCAAATGACTGCTGTCAAAAAAGAGTGGTGGGTGGTTTTTTTGTAAAAGGCTTTAACCAAAATTCAAGGGGATTAAGTCCAGCATTCCTGGAACAGGCCTGAGCTAAAGTATCTGTACATCACCATTCATTAGTCAAGGAATGAAACACTAGTGTTTCTTTGTAACCATGGATGGAAGAAATTCTGGGACAGGTTTTAACACCTTATCAGCAGTGTTTGTTAACAGTGCAATTGATAACTTACACCCATTCTCATTATGACCATCAGAGTCCTCTGCTGTTGTGGCTGGTTACCTAGCAAGAATATGCCTTCTATACTATATATGCCTTTTATATTCCAGCACAATAGAAGAAACCTCAGCAGTAAACCAATCTGTAGCTTCTGAGGAGTCCTGTGCACATGTTTGGTTCTTACCTGACAGTAAAATCAGGTCTGTACAGTGGAAGAAATGGGAGCTTGTGAGTGGCCATTACCTAAATCCTTTGCTGTGTGGCAGCCTTTGGCTAGGATACAATGCACCCTTCTTTCTTAATAAATTATAAATTTGTAAGTGTTGCTATTTTGGGACTTGAGTCTTCTTTAGCCACTTAACTCCACTTAACTGTCGCTGATAGTGCACCACATTTCTTGGAATTTGGCAGTTATATAGTTTTGGCCTTGTGGCCACTTCTCAATGTATAACCTTTTTCTCTCTCATGAGTATCTATCCACAAGGCATGTATAATCTAGTTCTTTGTGTTGTTTATTCAGTGGTCTCTTTGGTTCCTTCCCTTATTTCCTATGCTTTCTCAGTGTGCTTGTTAGTTTCTATTTCACTTGGATTCAGTGCACTCCAGCCACCAACAATCTTCTTTGGTTCTCTGAGCAGTCTAACAATGAAATCTTACTCCTGTTTATTACAATAGGGGCATGATTACATTCTTCTATCAGAGATGCATGCCTGTTTTGAGAGCATGTTATCAATAGAACTGTTTTCCACATGTATTCCAATCAATACAGTTCTGAGATGTTGCTTTTATAGGAGTTCATATTATATTTTCACCTACACATATCTGACGGTATGCATTATATATGTGCAATAACATATGCCCATGTGTTCTTGCTTCGTTAGTGATTTTTGCTGCTCTATAATCCTTCCCTAGTTTATCTATTAAGCTATTATCTGGGAATGACCACCTGCTCCTAATCTTTTATGTATCTATTTCATTGTCTTCTGCTCATGGCCTATAGGCCCAAACTTAACTTTCTAATAATAACGCACCCATTCCTTTTAAAATCTTCATTTTAGTACCATACAATTTATGAATGCTTAAAAAAAAAGACCCTATGCAGGCATTTGGTTTATGTAATCATAAACTCTCTATCTGACTAAAACCCCCATCTTACTCTCTAGCCTGACTTATTTGTCCTATCATCATAGATTTCTTAGTTGTCATGGCTGGTCGTTCTTTGTATCTACTGTTGTTTTCTGGGTTAATGTAATAGCCTCTGGGTTATAAAATGCAAACTTTCAGTCCTTTCATCACTCAAAGTCCAAATTCCAAGGATTAAGAGGCATAGAAGAGGTCGGTGCCACTTCTATGATGAGATATAAGGATAAATAAAATCCTGAAGTTAAATCCTGGGGAACAAAGAAAAAGGCAATAATTCATTCATATCCCAATAAACACTAAAAACCAAAACGTGGGAGTATAAACTGGATCAGCTTGAGGCTATTTTTAAATTCTGAATGTTTTAGGTTTTGAACCTACTTATATTGTTTCCAACATGAAAATCAGAAACACATAAAAAGGATTTTGAACTTATTTTATGTACAATTTGATAAACTAATAATTTATTACAGAAATTTTTACCAAGTAGCAAGCATGGGCTTACATACATGCTTTTAAATTGGGTGACCCTACCTCAACCAGATGATCAAGCTTAGCATTGTTAGTGATCTTCAGGCCAACAGCATTTGCTATTAATATGATGAGAATGGTATTTTTTTACCTCTGTAATCTTCCTGTAAAATAAACAAATCTGTAACACCAGGGTAAACATAAAAAGATATCAGATACCAAAATTGAGATAGTCTGCAAAATACTTGACAAGTACTTCTCAAAACTGTCAAGTTAATCAAAAACATGTAAGGTGTGGGAAATTGTTACATACCAGTAGAAGCTAAGGAGGCATGAAAATTAAATGTAATGTTGTATCCTGGATGAAATTTTGGAATAAACAACACTAGAGAAAAACTAGTGAAATCTGAAAAATAATGTTTTGTTAATAATGCATCAATGTTACTTATTTATCATAGGGAACCAGTCCACCTAGCAACAGCAAAATGTAGCTCAGCCTTATTGGAAAACTGACAGGCACAAGTCATAACACAGAAGCCAAACCCACAGACTGGCTTTCTCATGGGAAATCAGGCCTGCATTACTCCTAGGCTGCTTTGAGGCTTGCTCTTGCTAAAACTCCCTCACCCTAAGTTTAAGCAGCAAATGTTTACTGCGTATCTTTAAAGTAACTTCCTGAAGTCTGTGCTAATTCTCCCAGGGATGGAGTATAACCAGACCAATCACTTATCATTCCCTTGCATTTGCAACATTTTTTCCTTGTTAATCTGTAAGAAATAATCAGTAGCATCCTTTCTTGTGTTATCTGTAAAAAGTAATCACCTAAAGCAAACCTGAGCATAATGAATGAAAACTTTCTTTGATGTATGCTATTAGAAAGCAATAAAAGCCTGCCAAGGCAAGGGTTAAGGAGCCCTCTGGTGGAGAGTAGCCATGCTGTCCCTTTTTCTCCACAGGACTTCTGTAGTCTGTGTGAATTTGTTCATTGCATCCACAACATACAGACCCCTCTGGACGAAGTCTGCATCAATTTATGACAAATTTACCAAAGTAACAAAAGATATTAACAAGGGGAACTGTGTGAAGAATATATAAGAATTATTGTTTTAGATTTTCTTTAAATCTACAACTATTTTAGACTGAAGTTAACTTTTAAAAAATATAAAGTTCTCCAGGTTAAGTAATTTCCATTAGTTTTCTACAAATCAATAGTTTTTTTTAAAAAAATCAAGCACATAAAAAAGAGATGTCTTTTGACTCATTTCCCTTTTGGCACCATGCAGTTAAGTTCACACTACATCTAAGTGTGGGACTGGGGAGAGGCAAGCATATTCTTTTAGCTTTTGCAACTCTCCTGCCACCGGGAGTATTGATTAAGTCTCTGGTGTGATAGCCCTAGTAGTACTATGATATAGCCTCATGTAATGGTGACCTTTTACTCCTGGCCCTTTTCTGTGGCAGTAATGCTGCTAAGGTAAGCAATAAGCCAGTGTCAAAGAAATATCTGTTCTCCAATCAATGCTGAAAACATACCATTATTTTCCTTTACACAGTATCAATATAAGATAGGGAACAGAGGATTTATTCAGGTAATCAACTAATTTATTGTCCACATACTCAGTCTACCAGATTGCACTTTCAGAAAGCAACATGCCCACAGTTGAAATTTTTAATGTTCCAAGTTTTAAAAATAAGAATCTCACTTACTTCCTTCTCTGTGCTGACCAAATCATGTAGCCTGAAATTAAGGCAGATTTTCCAAATATTCTCTTGGCTAAGACTACACTACACTGCTTCCCCAAGACAATTTTTCTTTTTCTAATAGCAATGTGGTGCTCCTGATAGGAAAGTAGCCCTGATTTCATTCCAACTCTAAAACATGCTTTCCAAGCAGGATAGAAATTAACTAGTTTGCAATGTTGCAGTATTGTGGGGTTGGGAAAAGATCCTATATATGATGCTCAGGGTACATACATACAAGAGAGCTAAGACTTGATTTATAATTAGTGCAAAGTGAACCACTAAAATGGCATAAAATGAAGTCCAAAAGAAAATATAAGCATCAACATTCACCACACATACACAAGCAATCCTTGAGAAATCTTATGGTCCTAGAAAAACAGGGCCAGACCAATATTCAGACAGCAGATAGGCCAAAATTTAACATCATCAAGCTGAGAGAAGCCAACAGAAGCAGCAGGTTGATGGTCACTCGAAAAAGAAAAGTGAACAGGTCACAGCAGGTTTGGCGACTGCCTTCTACTGTTACATAGACTCACATATGTACCACATAGCTTAGAAATTAGTCACAAACATTTATTGGTGTTGTCTACAGAATTCAAGTTATTCTTCTATCTTTAAAATTTCTACAATGAATTTGTGCATAGATACACTCATATATGTTCTATAAAACTTATAAACAAGTTTTAGTACATCAGTTCTGGTTGAAGATTTTACCTACAATTCTGAAACTGATATATTTCCTTAGAAAATAATTATCTGACACAAATTCAATGTGTTGAAATGTCATTTATCAAAATACATTTTAGTCTAATATTATTTGATGTTTGATGAAGTTCACTTGGAAGTAAAGCCTTTTGTGGTTTTCCCTGAGATTTCTCTCTTTTAAGGTCATCTGCTCATTTAGGACATTGACAGAAGTTGCCTTCATCATGTGAATGATATCTTTGATGTACTGTTTCAATTCTGATAGGTCGTCTGATATTTATTATATTTATATGGTTGGTGAACCCAGGAAGGGCAAAAGGACAACTAGGCTCAAATAAAGAAATAAAATAAAAATAAATAGCAGTCTAGCAGCCATTTCTGCCCAGTGGTCTCTCACACGAACTACACTGCATGAAGCCTCTGCATTGAACTGCCTGCCTGCACTGTGTTTCTGCCATCTGAACAAACCCTTGCAAAGGTTTCCTGGAATTCTATTTCAACCAATAGGACTGAGGCTTTCCCTAACCAATCATAGCAGCTCTATTCTGACCAATAGGACAGTGCCTTTGCACCAAACTGTATCCGGACTCCTCGTTTGCAGAAGGACCAATGAGGGACCAGGGGCAGGGTCTTGTGTCCATATAAGCCAGCTCCCCTCTGGCTTAGAGAGGGCACTTTCCACCAAAGAATGAAGATTGCATTTCCTGGCTAAAGCTGAAACATCAAAGATGTCTCCCTGGAGCAAAGTGGAGCAGGCTGGCATGGAGTGAAGCAAAGCAGAGCAGACCAGTAGACCATCCTGGAGCAGACTGGAACTGCCTAGCCAAAGAGGGGCCTGGCCTCATGGCAGCCTCACAGAGAGGCTATTTTCCCAGCTGTGCTGCAGCACAACTAAGCTGTTCCACAGCAGTGTTGTCTTTACAGCCCCACTGAATCATCACTTGCACTGAATAAAGTTTCCTTCTTCACCACACCCCAAATTGAGGATTGCTGCTGGCACTAAATTGACACCAACAACCCTGGGTTTCACCCCACTCTAATAGAGTTTGCTAAACTGTATGATTTAACCAGTAGACCAAAATCTGTAAAAAGTCAACACAGTACAAATTTAATTCCTGATAAAAAAAAAACTGGGAAAGACCTGTTAGTGGAGAATTGTTTCACTATTATTCAGATTCTAACTTCTTTCACCTTGTGCTCTATGTTCAATACATAGCACCTGAGTCTTCCATGGAAATTTCTCCACTCCAGTATAACAAAGAATAGGAAGAATGTAAGGTGACTCTTTAAAGCCAAACTTAGCTGAAATGTAATAGTGTCATGACTAGCCCCACCCAGATGAAGGACAAAAAAAGAATTTAGACAAGCTCATGCCTACTAGAAAAGGAAATATGTTGTTTTAAAAAAAGACAAAATTTGCAGTCTATGTGACATGAACTTATCCACTGTGTTACCTAATAAGGTATAGGGTTCTTTAGGACTTCCCAAATTCATGGCATGAAAGAGTTTCATCTCTGGTGTGCATTCTGTTGTGATGTACTTGAAGAGCTGCCTTACGGACAAAAGTTTTCCCACATTCATCACATTCATATGGTTTCTCCCCTGTGTGAATTCTCTGGTGTACTCTGAGAGTTGAATTTTGGGCAAAAGCTTTCCCACATTCATTACACTCATAAGGTTTCTCCCCTGTGTGAATTCTCTGGTGTGCAAGAAGGTGTGACTTCTGGAAGAAAGTTTTCTCACATTCTTTACACTTATAGGATTTCACACCTGAATGAATTCTCTGATGTACTCTGAGGGTCGAATTATGGGCAAAAAGTTTTCCACATACATTGCATTCATAGGGTTTCTCCCCTGTATGAATTCTCTGATGTGTACTAACATATGATTTCTGGGAGAAAGTTTTTCCACATTCATTACATTCATAGGGTTTCTCCCCTGCACAAGTCCTCAGATGTGCTCTGAGGTGTGAGGTCTTGGAGAAAGTTTTCCCACATTCATTACATTCATAAGGCTTCTCCCCTGTGTGAATTCTCTGATGTACCCTGAAGGCTGAATTATCTGAAAAAGTTTTCCCACATTCATTACATTCATAAGGTTTCTCACCTGTGTGAATTCTCTGATGTGCACTGAGGTGTGTCTTCTGGGAAAAAGTTTTCCCACATTCATTACATTCATAGGGTTTCTCTCCTGTGTGAATTCTTTGATGGACTATGAGGGCTGCTTTATAAACAAAGGTTTTCCCACATTCTTTACATTCATAAGGTTTTTCCCCTTTGTGAATTCTCTCATGCCCACTGAGGTATGACTTCTGGGAAAAAGTTTTCCCACATTCATTACATTCATAAGGTTTCTCACCTGTGTGAATTCTCTGGTGTGTACTGAGGTGTGTCTTCTGGGAAAAAGTTTTCCCACATTCATTACATTCATAGGGTTTCTCTCCTGTGTGAATTCTTTGATGGACTATGAGGGCTGCTTTATAAACAAAGGTTTTCCCACATTCTTTACATTCATAAAGTTTTTGCCCTTTGTGAACTCTCTTGTGTCCACTGTAGTACGATTTCTTGGAGAAGGTTTTCCCACATTCATTACACCCATAGGGTTTCTCACCTGTATGAATTCGCTGATGTGTACTGAGATGTGTCTTCTGAGAAAAAGTTTTCCCACATTCATTACATTCATATAGTTTCTCCCCAGTGTGAATTCTCTGATGTACTCTAAGGGCTGAATTATGTGTGAAAGTTTTTTCACAGCCATTACATTCATAGGGCTTCTCTCCTGTGTGAATCCTTTGATGTGCACTGAGGGCTGAATTATGGGCAAAAGATCTCCCACAATCATTACATTCATAAGGTTTCTCTCCTGTGTGAATTCTCTGATGTGATCTGAGACCAGATACATGGGCAAAAGACCTCCCACATTCATTACACTCATAGGGTTTCTCCCCTGTGTGGATTCTCTGATGTGTCCTGAGGGTTGAATTATCAGCAAAAGTTTTCCCACATTCATTACACTCATACGGTTTCTCCCCTGTATGAATTCTCTGATGTGCACCGAAGTGTGTCTTATTAGAGAAACTTTTCCCACATGTAATACATTTGTAGTTTTTTTTGCCTGTGGGAATTCTCGGATGTGCTCTGATATGTGGTGTCTTGGAGAAAGTTTTCCCACACTCAATGCATTCATATGGTTTATCCTCTGTGTGACTTCTCTGATATTCTTTGTGTTGTGCTATCCTGGAGAATGAGTTCTCATATTCATTACTTTGATAGAATTTAATCTGTGCATGTGTTCCTTGGTGTAGTAAGAGCACAGGCTTCTTGTAAGATTCCCCAAATCCACTGTTCTCATAAAATTTTTCCTTTTGGTGAACTGTCAGATGTTCACTGAGGTTTGACATCTGACAGGAAGTTTTCCCACATTCATTACATTCATAGAGACTCACCCCCATATGAGTTCCAGGATAATGAATAATGTGTGAATTTGAACAAAAGGATTTCCTACATTCCTCACATTCATAGGTTTTCTCCTCTGAGTGGGTCTGCTGATGGTAAATGAGATGTGCTTTTTGGCAAAAGAATTTACTGCATTCATTATTTTCAAATGACTTCTTTCCTGTGTCACTTCCCTGATGTACACTGAAGAGTGAGTTTTGATATAAAGATTTCCCATGTTTACAACATTGGTAGAATTTCTCTTCAGTCTGAGTTCTCTGATGTATTACTGTAAGGTCTAAGTTCTGGTAGGAGAAACTTGTACATCCACTAAAAACACAGGGTGTATCACCAGTTTGTATCTTCTGATATATTAGATGGGCTGAGCTTTGCCTCAAGTTTTCTTCACATGTATTGCTTTCAAAAGAACCCTGTCCTGTGACAGTTCCCTGAGGCTGAACGAGGGGTGAAGTCCTGTTGAAGTTATTTCCACTTTCATTAAATTCACTGTGTGTCAGGGCCATGTGAACTTTATTGTATTCCACAATGGTGGTTTTACCACATTCATTAAGATCAAAGCATTTCTCCCTTGTGCCAGTTCTTATGTAGTTAAATAGAGTTGCCTTATCACAGTTTTTCCCAAATTCATCATCCTTACAGGACTCCTGTCCTGTTAGAGAACTCTTGGCAATAACACAGAGAGCAATGTTATCATGTAAAACTTTTCCAAATTCATTACATTCAAAAGGTTGCTCCAGAGTTTGAAATTTCTGCTGACCTTTCTTATGACTGAGAGATTTCACATTTTTGTTATATTTGTAAGACCTCTCTCCAGTATGGGTTTTCTCATGTTTAACATCAAGCTGTAACTTTTCACATACATTTATATTATCAGTCTTCTTTCTTGAATAGTTCCCATCACTTATAATTAAGTCAGAAACAAGTGGCAAATTCATTCCACATGAGTCACATTTATAGGGCATTTCTCCTGAAAAATCTGGAGTTATATCCAGATTAATTGGTTTTCCTAAAATTTTCTGTCCTTCTTCACTCAATATTTTGTTATCAGTGAATACCACTTGCCATAGAGGTTTCTCTTGTTTTTCCTGGTTCTCTTCTATGTGAAGATCAACTTTGCAATATCCTAAAATGAGAAAAATTGAAAACATCTTATGACTCTTACATTTCTTATTGAGAGGAGTTCAATATTATGCATTGTATTGTTTCTGGTCATATTTCCAAAGATTAATAACTCATGCACACAGACAGAAAGACAGACACACACTCTCTCTCTGCTCATCCAAGTTGTTTGAAAAAAAAACAGGTATTATTTCCAGTGCTAACCAAGATGGAGCAGCCCCATTCTTCCAGGTACTCCCCTGCTGGCAATTAAAATTCCCTGGAAAAAAAATAACAAAGATGCTACAAAAATAAAAAGAAGCTAGGCTTTGACCCTTAAAAATTGTTATGGCAGATAATTCCCAGATTTTCTTTCTGCTTCCCATATATCTTATATGAGTTGTTGGATTGCTGGAGAAGCCTGCAGTTGAAAGCAAATAATAGGCAAAGACAAAAGAGTGCCCAGAACAACCTGTACCTAAGAGCTGAGGAAAAGGTGATCTAACAGACAAGCTTTCGGACAATATCCATCATACTCAAGCCTCCCCCACCCCCCTAAGAAGGAAAAAAAAACACTTTCTTATAGTCCAACTGCAGATATAAAGCATTTATTTGTACATTTTCCTCCATAAGCCAAACCAAGAGTTCATAGGAAAGACCAGACAGTATTTTGAGAAATTTCCATTCATAAGATATTCTGGGATACGGAAGCAGCAGCCGCTGCCAAAATTCTACCTAGAACCATATTCCTATCTATTCTATAAAATCTAGGTGGACAAGAGCAACAAATGTGTTGGCTCAAGATATTGGTGGCCAACTCATAACAAGTAGGAAGAAAAAATGGAAAACAAGAAGCACAAAAAAAAAGGAGCAGGGGACAGGAATATACTGTAGCCCAATATTACAGCTAGGAGAGATGAAGCAGCACTACTTCAAAAGCATACTGTAAAAGATGAAGCATGCTTTTTTGAGGGTAAAAAGCATACCCTCAAAACCCATTCACAAAAAACTAAAAAGCAGCTTAATTCACCTTATTCTCAAATGTACACAAGCACTCATTGAGACAGACTACATTATGGGCTATAAGACAAATCTTTATAAATATAAAAGGAGTCATATAAAGTATGATCTCAAGCCAAAGAAAAATTGTACTAGAAATTAGTAATACAATATTATTTTGAAAAATATATTTGTAAATTAGTATGTTTATAATTAGACCATGGATCAAAGAGAATTTCTCACAGAAAATCAAGGTATTTTGAAGTGAATGAAAATGAAAACTGTTCAAAACATAGAAACTTGTGGAATATAGTTATAGTGGCACTAAGAGATAAGTTCATAGCTTAAAATTTTTATATTAGCAAAAGAATTTTAAAAACCCACCAGTTACCTAAGCTTCCACTTTAAGAAACTATACAAAGAGAAGGTAAATCTAAACAAAGAAGAATAAAATACTAAAAGTTAGAGAACATAATGAAATTGAAAATAACAGAAAAATCAATCAAACCAAAGCTTAATTCTTTGAAAAGATTTTTAATGATAAAAACCAACTGAGGAAAACAAGACACATTATTGATATCAAAAATAAATGCAAGAGGAGATACAACTACAGATACAGCAGACATTAGAGATAATACAAAAGTACTGAAATTCTATGCCCATAAATTTGACAATTTATATAAAATGAACCAAATTCTTCCTTTTAAAAAAGGATTTTTTTTATTTACTTTTAGAGAGAGGGGAAGGGAGGGAGAAAGAAAGGGAGAGAAACAGCAGTGTGTGAGATACACAAATCTGTTGCCTCTTGCACACACCCAACCAGGAACCTGGCACACATCCCAGGCATTTGCCCTAACCAGGAATTCAACTGTGACCTTTCTGTTCATAAGCTGGCACTCAATCCACTGAGCCACACCAGCCAGGGCAAAATGGACCAATTTCTTGAAAACAAAAAACTCCCAAACTCACCATGAAGAAATGAAAAACCTAAATAAATCTATTTAAGAACTCTAATACATGGTAAAAAAAAAAAATGTAGCTCCAAAAAGCAGCTCCAGGAACAGATGGTGTTAACTAGTGAATTCTACCAAATATTTAAAGAAATAATACCAAGTTTACATAATTTCTTCAAGAAAATACAAGACATGGAAATACTTCCTACATCATTTTATGAGGTCTGTGTCATCCTCATAGCAAAACCAAGCAAAGACAATTCAAGAAAAGAAACCTACAAGCCAATATTCCTCATGGCATAAATGTAAAAACACTGAAAAATAGTAGCTAAAGGAACACAGCAATATATGAAAATAATAAATCAAGATCAAGTGGGATTTTTCCCAAGAACACAAACTGTTGCAATATTCAAAAATCATACTGTCTAAATAATTCATATCACACAACCACATCAAATAAGGTAAAATATTTCACTAAATTGAAAATCCACTCATTAACCTAATATAAAAGGAATCTATAAAAAAGTGTACAGCTAACATTATACTTAATAAAGACTGAATGCTTTCATCCTAAGATTGGTGGGGGGGGAGGTGTTTACTCTCAAAAGTAAACAGCTTTTGGAGTAGAAAAAGGTCTTGGCTTCTACTCAAGAATGTAATGGAAGTTCCAATCAATGCATGAGGCTAGAATAAAAATAAAAGATACGGAGTAAGTCTATGCAGAAAATTCACAAAAAGATCTTAAAAAAAAAACTCCTTGAACTAATAGGTGTTTTCAGTAAAGGCAAAATACAAAGCCAATATACAGGAGCTGGTAATATACAAATAATAATTAACTGGAATTTGAAATCAGATACACACTGTAATTTACCACTGTACTAATACCCACCCACACACACACACACACACACACACACAAACTGGTATCTGTAGGCTGAAAAGTACTGAAACAAATCCTAAATAAAGAGGTAAATGTTATTTATAGATTAAAATACTCTGTATTATATACACGTCAATTCTTTTTAATTTGACCTATAGATTTAATGCAATCCAATCTGAAATGCCAGCATGCTTTTTTAAAAATATCAAGAAGCAGACTTCTGGCCAAGATGGAGGCATAGGTAGACACATTGCCTTCTTGCACATCCAAAAGAAGGACAACAACAAATTTAAAAACAAAAACAACCACAACTTCCAGAAAATCGAACTGAATGGAAGTCCGACAACCAAATAGTTGAAAAAGAAACATTCATGCAGACCAGGAGGAGGGGCAGAGAGAGGCAGCTGGGTGGAAGGGACTTGCAGTAAGGCAGCGGCTGGAGGACTGGACTGGGCAAAGCAGCTGGTGAACCGGATAAGGCAGCAGCTGGCAGAATGGGTGGTCCCACATTTGTGTGCAGATAAACCAGGAGGAACAATTAAGGAGCGAGACAGACCATGCAACCTAGGACTCCAGTGCAGGGAAATAAAGCCTCAAAACCTCTGACTGGAAAAACACGTGAGGGTTGAGGTGGCAGGAGAAACTCCCAGCCTCACAGGAGAGTTCGTTGGAGAGACCCACAGGTCTTACAACATAGACACAACCACCCACCTGGGAATCAGCACCAGAAGGGCCCAATTTGCTTGAAGGTAGCAGCGGAAGTGACCAAAAGCCAACAGAGAGCTGACCAAGTGGCGCTGTTCCCTCTCTGACCCCTCCTCCACATACGGTGCCACAACAAAGTGACGAGGTTGCCCTGTCTTGGTGAACACCTAAGGCTCCACCCCTTACTACATAACAGACATGTGGAGACAAAAAACGAAAGACCAGGTCAAAGTTCCATAAAAAATATAACTAAGTGACAAAGAGATAGCCAACCTATCAGATGCACAGTTCAAAACACTGGTAATCAGCATGCTCACAGAATTGGTTGAGTATGGTCAAAAAATACAGGAAAAAGTGAAGGCTATGAAAAATGAAATAAAGGAAAATGCACAGGGAACCAACAGTGACAGGAAGGAAACTGGGACTCAGATCAATGACTTAGACCAGAAGGAGGAAATAAACAGTCAACCAGAAAAGAATGAAAAAACAAGAATTCCAAAAAATGAGGAAAGGCTTAGAAACCTATGGGACAACTTTAAACATTTCAATATCTGTATCATGGAGGTGCCAGATTGAGAAGAGGAAGAGCAAGAAATTGAAAACTTACTTGAAAACATAATGAAGGAGAACTTCCCCAATCTGGCAACAGACTTCCAGGAAGTCCAGGAAACTCAGACAGTCCTAAAGAAGTTGCACCCAAGGAAGCACACATCAAGGCACATCATAATTATATTACCCAAGATTAACGATAAGGAGAGAACCTTAAAAGCAGCAAGAGAAAATGAGACAGTTACCTACAAAGGAGTTCCCATTAGACTATCAGCTGACTCCTCAGAAGAAACCTTACAGGCCAAGAAGGGACTGGAAAGAAGTATTCAGAGTCATGAAAGGCAAGGAACTATATCTAAGATTACCCTATCCAGCAAAGCTAGCATTTAGAATGGTAAGATAAAGTGCTTCCCAGATAAGGTCAAGTTAAAGGAGTTCATCATCACCAAGCCTTGTCATATGAACATTAAAGGGACTTGTCTAAGAAAAAGAAGACCAAAAGTATGAAAGGTAAAATGGCAACAAACTCACAACTATCAACAACCAAACCTTAAAAAAAAATTAAGCAAACAACTAGGACAGAATCATAGAATTCTGTCCTAGTTGTTCCTACAGAATCATAGAAATGGAGATCACATGGACGGTTTTCAGTGGAGGAGATGGAGGAGGAGAAAGGGGTAAAAGGTACAGGGAATAAGTAGCATAAATGGTAAGTAGCAAAAAAATGGGAGGTTAGAATAGTATAGGAAATGTACAAGCCAAAGAACTTATATATACAACCCATGGACATGAACTAAGTTTGGGGGGTGGGGTGGAATGCAGGTGGGGGTGGGTGTTCAGGGTGGAGGGGAATAAAGGGGGGAAAGTGGGACAACTGTAATAGCATAATCAATGAAATACATTAAAAAATATCAAGAAGCTCGTTTTAACATTCATACAGTAAAAAGTTGATGAACCCATAATACCTAATTTGAATAAGCTACTGTAATAAAATTAGTAGATAAATAAAAGATAAAGACGTCAAAGAAATATATGATCTTAGACATATACACTCATTTGTTTTCTGAGATTATACAAATACTATTCAACAGAGAAATAATAATCTTTTCAACATATGGTGCTAAAATAACCAAACGCCTTTTCCAAAAACTTGAACATGATATATACCTCACACTTTCTATAAAAATCAACACCAAATGGATCACAAAGTACAAAATGTGAAATTTTAAAATTTCTAGAAAAAACAAAATCACAGGAATAAATCTGTATTACTTTGAGTTCCAATGTTTCTAGACAGGACAACAAAAGCATGGTCCTAAAATAAAATAAAAAATAAAAATAAAATAAAAATAAATGTTTACTTAAAAATAAAACAAAATAACCAACCTAACACCTAAAAAAAAAGAAAATTATGAAAGTTAATGTTTAGTTTAGCCAGTTTTTCTGAAACCATGCCAATAGAAGAAGTGGGGTGCAGCTTCACTACTGCCAAGTAGGAAAAGAAGTCCAGGTACCTCACTAAACCTCTGTTGACATCTCTGGAAATTGAAAGAGAAAGTTGCCACATTAATACTGGCCAGGAGTAAGAGATCAGGCTCCCACCAGCCTTCTGTAATACTAACCACCATGCATTTCATCAGGTGCCAATGTACCTAGTTCATCTTCTTTCTTCTTTCCATCTGTACTTAGTGAGTAAGAAGGAACATATTTACTACATCATTCCTCTGGTTAATGTTTTTTATATCTTATTAACTCCTTCTCTAAGCACAGTCATGAGCATATTTTTTTATCATCATTTAGAGTATTTCTACTTTTGCTTTGAAAATCAAGTTTAAGCCACCTAAATCCTATTTTTTGTTTTGATCCATAGGTGACTTCAGGATTCTTTCCCCACTGTTCTGTGGGGATAGTGCCATCTACCAAAAACCAGTTGTCTATAAAGCATGTTTTTTCTTGAGCTCTCTTTCACTAATTTATAAAACTATCTCAAACCCCTCCCCAAACCCCTCCCATTGCATATTACTTAACTACTCCGAGCTTTACATATATCCTTAATATCTGGTAGAGCAAGTCCTCCCACATCACTCTTTATGAATGGGATTTTTGGTTTGATATTAAATATGAAAAATTTCCACTTGAACTTTTACATAAAATTTCACTATCTTTTCCTTTGTCTTTGTTAGGGTTAGCGAAAGTTTCATCCACTTTAATGTTTTACTTCTCAGTTTTCCAGTCTGTTACTACTTTCATTAGTACATTCTTATTATTGTTCTTAGGTAATTAATTAATATAATATTTACCTCTGTTCACTAACTTACCTGTATCCTAACATTTCTAATATGTGCATTTATCTTTAGTATTTTATAAGTGTCATGCAATTTTGGATTTCATTTCTTTTTATACATTACTTAAAAGAGACACTTTCAAATTTCCATATCAATGTTTTTGTTTACTCATTTTACCATTAACTTCTACATTTATCAAATAAACTATGTTGAGAGAATATTATTTGTGATGATTCTACCTTGGTGAATTTATTGGTACTTTCTTTTTAGACTAAAACTATATTTATACTACCTATGATTATTTGATGAGAACCTGAAAGGCTTGTCCTTTGATTTCAGCATACATATACACAAACATATGGTTCACTTTAATACATACATCATTTATATCCAATACAGGCATAGTTATTTAGTGTCCACAGTGTTTATTATTTTATCAGATAAGGTCCAGAAGGTCCTCAAATAACTTCCTTTCATTAAATGTCATTTCATTATAACACTGATGAGAAAAAAAAGCGATTCTGGGCCAGGGCCACTATCTGTGTGCCGTTGGTATGTTCTCCTTTGTCTGTGTGGTTTTCTCAGGGTATTCTGGTTTTCTTTCACATCCTAAGATGTGCATATGAGGTGAACTGAAGTATCTATATTGCCCCCAGTTTGTGTGATGTGTGAGTACACCCTACGATGGCATCTCACCTTAAGCTGCCTGGTTAAGCTTCAGCCACCTGCAACAGTGAACTGGAATAAGCAGGCCAAAATACAATGATCAATTTTTCTTAAATGTATGTACAGCTCACATACCAATGTTTAATATAGAAAGCATTTTAGATCTTTACTTAGAGTTTGGTAATGTTTTTGCTGTAGGAATTTAACTCTTGTTTATATCAATTAGCCTATAATAAAGGTGGTTTCATTTTAGGTCATTATGCTTAAAGTCAGTTTCCAAAAACCTATCAACAATGTTGTTAAAGACTTATTGTATTATATGATCTCCTAACCCAAGTGAATTTTAAGTTCTTAGATGTCTATTTGGGATTTTATGATCATTGATATCATTATTTGGTACAGTCATTCAAATGCTTAAAGGTTTACATTAACCTGTGCTCTTGCACAAGAGGGTCTTCTTTTAAGTTAATGAATTTATTGTCTACATTCAAACCTGAATAATAGAAGATTAAATGCTAAATTATTTTATTTTTATTACATTAATAACTTTACCATTCTTTTATTATAATCTTCCTAAGATACTTATTTAGGGATATCTATTTTAGCCAATCAGTATGATCAAACTGTTTACATTTAGTGATTGGGAAATATGCTTGATCTAAATCATATCAACTTTTATGTTAAACTACCTATTTAAATGAATTCACAACAAAAACTTTTAGTGAAAACACTTAAGATGATTTTACTTTTTTGCTTGAGGAATTATACTGAAACTATGACTTCTGAAATTCCTGGAATTGTTTATTAATTTAGACAAAGGCCAATAAGCACATGAAAAACTGGTTGGCATTATTAGTGATCAGAGAAACTCTTTAGGGACTAAATTGCATCCCCCCCTCCCCAAAAATTGTATTTTGAGGCCTTAATCCCCAATGTAACTGAATTTAGAGATAAGTCCTTTAAGGAGGTAATTAAGATTAAATGAAGTCATAAAGGTGAAGCCCTAATTCTACAGCACTAGTGTCCTTATAAAAATAGGAAGAGACATCATAGCTCTTTCTCTCTCCATGGGAGCACAAAAGAAAGGCCATGTGTGAAGGTGCTCATATATAAGCCAGGAAGAGAGGTGTCACCAGAAAGCAACCCTGCTGGCACCCTGATCTTGAACTTTCAGCCTCCAGAACTGTGAGAATTACCCTGACCAGGTGGCTTGGTTGGTTGGAGTACTGTCCCACTCACCAAAAAGTTGCAGGTTTGATCCCTGGTCCAGGCACATACCTAGGTTACAGGTTTGATCACCAGTTGGGGCAGATGCAGGAAGGCAACCAATGGATGTTTCTCTCTCACATCAATGTTTCTCTCTCTCTCATCCCCCCTTCCTCTTGTTCTAATATGAATAAACATATCCTCAGGTAAAGATTTTAAAAAAAGAACAGTAAGAAATAAATTTCTATTACTTAAGCCACTTAGCCTATGGTATTTTGTTATGCCAGCCCAGCTGACTAATACAAAATGTATATCAAAGCCTCAATGATTAAACACTTCACTTTCACTAGGATGGCTGCAATCAAAAAGTCAGATATTAAGTGAAGATGGAGAAGATGTGGAGGAACCCAGAGTCCTCAAGTGTTACCATTCGTAATGTAATACAGTATAACCACTTTGGAAAACAGTCTGGCAATTCCACAGATCTACCATAAAACCCAGCAATTCCACTCCTATCTATAAACTCAAGAGAAATAAAAGCATATATCCCTACAAAAACTTGTAAATGGCTCTGGCTTGTGAGGCTCTGTGGACTGAGTGCCAGCCTGCGAACCCAAAGGCCACCAGTTCAATTCCCAGTCAGGACACATGCCTGAGCTGCAGTCCAAATCCCCAGGTGGGCACACATGAGAAGCAGCTGATCAATGTTTCTCTCACACACTCATGTTTCTCTCCCTCTGTTTCTCCCTCCCTTCCCCTCTCCCTAAAAATAAAACAAAAATCCTAAAAAAAACTTGTAAATGAGTGATTATATCAGCATTACTCAGTAACAGCCAAAAGGTAGAATCCCATATGTCCACAGAATGATGAATGAACAAACGTGGTATATCCAGACAATGAAATATTATTTTTTCCATAAAAAGGATGAAATACTAATATATGCTACAATATTAACCTCGTAATCACAAAAAGCACATAATGTGTGATTCCATTTATATGAAATGTCCAGAACGACCCAATCTATGGAGACAGAAAGGAAATTAATGGTTGCTGGGAATGGATGGTCCAGATGATAGGGAGGTAATAATAGCTAAATGGTATGGGGTTTCTCTCTGAGTTGAAGAAAACTGACTGTGGTGTTTATATATATATGTGCATATTTATGCATATATATGCATAAACATATATATGCACACACATAATAAGAGCCACTGAATTGTATACTTTAAATGGGTGAAATATATGATATGTGAATTATATCTCAATAAAGCTGTTTAAAAGGAAAAACAACTTTCTAAGTACTTCCCTCTATGGGCTAAGTACCCCAGGAGCTTCCTTCTGTCTGAGCTCACTCACCTGGGTTTCTCTTGTTTAGGAATTCTTCCTCTAAGGACCAGGGATCTTCACCTTGCTCCAACTTGAAGATCACCTGGGGTTTGGTAATGCAATACCCTGTGGACATAACAATCGAGGGTACATACAGACCAGATTCATGGGCTTTTTAGTTTCTGAAGGTAGAGAAAGATACAACAGCAAGAGCAAAAAGTACCCATTTGCAGTTTTTAATGGGAGGGTAATGACACAAACATTGTTTCTATTTCTCTAAAGGTTTCAATTACATAGGACTCTTAAAAGCCTAAACATTAATCTCCATAAAGGGTCTAGGTGTTCTGATAATTTTTTTCAAAACGAAATGTATTCCAGAGGGAGCCACAGGATAAGGTCTCACAGGGTAAGGTCTGCTCACCCACGGAGATGAGGTGGCTATAGTTCTCCAGCATCACTTCTCTGTACAGGGTCCTCTGGGCAGAGTCCATCTGTTGCCACTCCTCCTGGGTGACCTCCACAGTTACGTCTTCAAATGACATTGGTCCCTGTAATAACATATTTTGTTCAAAAGTTCAGAATTACGTGACAAAATATCTTTGAGAACAACTCTTCTTCTATATACTCTTAAGGCTTTAAAACAGATATAAAGGATGTCATATTTTGACCTAATTTATCTTTAAGTTTGGAGTTATTCAATTAGTTAAAAGGGTTTTTAATGTGCCATACTTCATTTATATTTATGAATTATAGTTTTTTTAAGACAAAAGAGTTCAGTGTAAAGAGACTTCCTACAAATCTTCTTCTATATCCCAAGGAATTATCCTGATTATTCTAGAATTCTAGAATGTTCAATCTCTCCTTGGACATTATTACCATAAATAATGGTAGCAAGGAAGAATACATGTAAGCTGTGAACTTACATATAAATGAATGTATAAGATATATAAATCTGGAACTTGTGCAAAGAACAACTTAGCAAAGACTTAGAATCAGAGAGACCAGTATAAGAGAGTACTATCTACACTAAAGTAACACAATGGCTACAATGATAAGGGTAAAATCACAGAGCAGAAGCAGCAACCAGTCTGATAACTACTTCATTATATAGCTATCCAGTCTAGCAATATTGGGCTGTTTCTCGAATGCTGGTGCCAAATACTGATATTTGGGACAGAAAGGGAAAAAAGTATATTAAAATTTCTAGTGTGACAGATCTGTTCATATTGCTACTGAAAGATCTACAGAATGTAAAGTTGGAACAGTCCCTTAAACTAATATACACATAGTTTTAAAACACAAAAGGGTGCTCTAGGATCAAGACAAGCATTAAGGAATTACTAACAATTCAGGTGGTTAACTGAAGTTTCAGAGGCAGTCAGACAACAATTTGAGCATGCAGAAATTGAGCAAAGTACTAAAAACAGCATTTGAGGAACCATTAATACTAAAGAGGATGGCAATAAAGGTACAGGCCACAAAACCTGGGAACTTTTTTAAAAAGTAAGAATAGAACTGTGAAGAGCAGAGTCTTGGAAAATGAAAAAAAAGGGAAAGTTTCCACAACAAAAGACCTTGAAGGGACTGGGAAGAAGTGGACAGTTGCTATTCAAGGAGCATAAAGCTTCACTTGTGAGAAATATTAAGCTCTAGAGATCTGTTGTACAATGTTGTGCCTCTAGTTAAGAATACTTAATGTACACACAAAAACTGTGGTTAACAGAGTAGATCTCATGTTAAGTGTTCTTATCACAACTAAAAAATAGAATATGAAGTAGATTAACAGGTTTTTTAACACAGAAACAAGTTTTTTCCCACTATTTTGTATCCAATCATATGCTCATTCATGTCTTCAGCATTACTGAGTAAATACCACCTCTGTGTGAAGCTCAGTACTGGTACCTGGGGACTAAAACAAATAAATAAAAGACCAGGAACACCTCTCATTAAATTTATTTTAATCTAAAAATTATAAATAAAATTTAACTATATTTTCCAAAACTAAAATGTTACTGAGAAAAGTGGCTTTTTTTTTCATTTTTTTGGCCAATTTCTTTAATATCTGGTTTAATAAAATCAGCTGGATTTTTTTTTTAAATTAAGCTAACAAGTGATGTAGGTGAAAATGTTGAAACACAGATCCCAGAAAATTCTCTCCTCCACAAAAGCAAAAAAAAGAAAAACTGGCAAAAATTATACAAGTTAACAAATGTCACCTGTGGAAATATACACGAAAAACAGCTATGTTGTGTCCGTATAATTTACCCTGTTCCTATCCCTCTCTCTCCAGCTCTGTGGTAGTTTTACAACCAACAATCTGCAACCAGCAGCCTGGCAACTACAAAATGGTTGGAGTTCCATCAAAACCTCATTCCCACACCATTCCCACACATGGCCAGTGTGGCTCACTTGGTTGGTGCATTGTGCTGTAAAATGAAATGTCACAGGTTCGGTATCTGGTCAGGGCACATGCCTGGGTTGTGGATTCAGTCCCCAGTCAGGGGAGACCCTCCACATAGGAGAGGCAACCAATAAATGTTTCTAAGACTGATGTGTTTCTCCCTCTCTTCCCATCTCTCTAAAATCAATAAGCATGTCCTCAGGTTAGGATTAAAAAAAAAATACCTCATTCCCAGAAAACTGTCATCATTTGGCCCATTTGGAGGTTCTCTGAAAGACCCCACTTACAAGGATGTCTTTATTTGAGCTATGGTTCACTTGGAGCTTCTATAGTGTGGATAGCCTATACTCAGAGGCATTTGTCAAAACATTTAAAAGCATTGGTTCAACTTGGTAGCTACCTGAGGTGCTGGATGATAGCTGGGGCAAACAATGGTCAATAAAGAAGCTTAAAAGGAAATGCTGGGGAATGAAATGTCAAAGATTCTGAAAAGCTTCAGTATATTCCTGAGAATCTAGAAGCCACATTCACGCATAGGTACTCGGAATATATATTAATGCAGAGTAATTTTAAGGATATTCAGTTGATTCATCAGCAAAATGTCTTAACTCAACCTCTGTGTTTGAGTTTCTGAAAAACTGAGTATGCACTGAATTTACATATAGAATTAAGTCTTCTACTTTTATTAAAGAATGAGTAGAGGTGACACTCTATATTACTTTAGGGTTATTACTGGAAAATTGTTAACTAAATCACCTACTTAGAAACAACAAAGGTTATTTTTTATCTTCAATTGTCTTTAAATTCTCTAATGAATTAGTTTGCTTTATCTTCTCACCAATGTCAGCCTTTAAAGAAGCATTGACTGACACTGTGACATAGATATTGGAAACCTCAGCAATAAATTTGGTAAATTTGTAATACCAGAAAATCTGCATATATCCACATGTCAACTCTGCTATTCATTTGTATTTCTGTATATTCTCTGAGTGTATCTGATCCACTTCTATTTCTATTTTTCCATGTTAACAGAGACACACTTAAGCCCTTATAAAATCCATTGTAAAATAAACAGTTTATTAAAACCTAAACTCACCTGAGCTATGTTCATTTTCTGTTACTCCTGCAAAAAAGAAAAAAAATGTGAAGGTCCAGCTGGGTCGGGGCGGGGGGGAGTGGAGAAATTGGGTCATGAGAAACCTGGTCTGCCTTACACATCCTATATTCATCTGCCTAAAAACTTCAAAACACCAGGTGGAGAAAAGGCTTCCCTATGGAAGAATGGCCCTTTGACATTTTTGAGAAGGGACAGGAAGAACCCACACAGAGGTAGCACCACCTGAACATGTGCATCTTTTATGTGATCATGTGGGCTTAACCCTGCAATTTCACTGAGGTAAATGGCTTTCTGTCAATGAATTAACGATCTATGCTCCATTCTGACAAATTAAAACAAAAGAAATTTTTAATAAGTAAATAAAACAGAGGATTTGTTAAATAAATTCAGGTACACCAGAGGTGAAACCCTCTACCTTCATGAATGTCAAAAAACTACTCGGGCTGAACCAAGTTGTTGTATTTACAACTTGAGTTAGTTTCCACAGAAAACTCTGCAATAAAGATGGAACACTTTATATAAGAAATATATTTGTTTGAATTTTTGTTCTTAATTGGCTTCAGTTTCTAAAAAAAGATCTTTTGATAAGATGTTTATAGAACTTATCTGTGTGAGTAAACAGTACTGCACTGCTGCTGTTTGGTTCTGTCCTGGGTGACTACAAAAATCATTCATTTTGGGCCCATCATCTTTAGGCTTCCCAAGATGTCCAGTGTAGAAAACGCTTCTACTACCATTTTGGTAACCCTATGTTCAGGAAAGAGAGGGCATTGGCATAATTCTAGATGCCACATGTGGTGATGAACAAGGTGTTAGAGCAGCTCAGAATCTGGAGAGCAGAATAAAAAAACCAACACATTGTTTAGGATTTTGTCAGCTCTGGCTGGTTACGTCTTCCTTGGACATCTGTACTCACCAGCCATCCACTGAATTGCCTTTTCCTGTGCAGCCTGACAATAACCCACCCCTCTCAGCTCCAAGTTCCCTTCTGCAGGTTTCCACTGTCACACAATCTGTGATGGCTTCTGAATGTGGCAAGTCTGACTCATGCCATAAAGGGATCAAGAACTTCTTTTCGTGGGGCAAATCAGAATCTGTTCCTTTCTAGAAACTTCTGCCTCTGCACTGAAGCTCCGATGAGGGGTCTGTCAGAAAGGTGCTTCTTCCAGTGGCAATTATTCCTGGGGCTCCCTCTTTCCAGACTTCAAAGAGTTACTTTCCTCCAGAGGGACTGAGACCTGAGCCTGAGAAACAAGGTCATTTTGTTTGAAACCTTCATCTAACATTCTAAACCTGACCCTTTTGCATGCAACTACTGCACCTGAAGTGTGGCTGCTGTATTAAATTAAATGCATCATGAATATTAACTTTCCCTCCAAAGGCCTATACTCAGAAAACTACACAACACTGAAGAAACAAATCAAGGAAGACACAAATGGAAACATATACCTTGTTCATGGATCAGAAGAATTCACATTATCAAAATATCCATACTACCCAAAGTGATTCATAGATTCAGTGCAATACCTATTAAAGTACCAATGGCATATTTCACAGATATAGAACAAACACTTCAAAAAATCTATATGGAACCAGAAACAGCCCCAAATAGCTGCTGCAATTTTGAGAAAGAAGAGCAAAGTAGGAAGGATCACAATACCTGATACTAAACTGTATTACAAGGCCACTGTAATCAAAACAGCCTGGTTCTGGCATAAAAACAGGCACATGGACCAACGGAACAGAACAGAAAGCCCAGAAATAAACCCAAGTCTCTATTGTCAATTAATATTTGACAAAGGGGGCAGCAACATAAAATGGAGTAAAAATACCCTCTTCAACAAATGGTGTTGGGAGAGCTGGACAGCTACATGCAAAAAAATGAAACTCAAGCACCAACTTACAGCATACACAAAAATAAATTCAAGGTGGATAAAAGATTTAAATACAAATTGTGATACCATTAAAGTCCTAGAAGGGAACATAGGCAGAAAATCTCAGATATTCCATGCAACAATATTTTCACTGATATGTCCCCTAGAGCAAGGGACATAAAGGAAAGAACAAACAAATGGGATCTCATCAAAATAAAAAGCTTCTGCACAGCTAAAGAAAACAGTGTTAAAAAAAAAGAGAACCAATAATATGGGAAAACATATTTCCCAATGATACCTCAGACAAGGGTTTAATCTCCAAAATATATGGAAAAAAACTCACACAACTCCACTCTAAGAAGACAAGCAACCCAATTAAAAAATGGGCAAAGGACTTGAACAGACACTTGTTCAAGGAGGACATACAGAGGATCCAGAGACACATGAAAAGATGCTCAGCATCGCTAGCTATCAGAGAGATGCAAATTAAAACCATAATGAGATACCACTTCACACTGGTCAGCCTGCCTATCATAAACAAAGCAACAAACAAGTGTTGGAGAGGTTGTGGAGAAAAGAGAACACTAGTGCACTATTGGTGGGATTGCAGACTGGTACAACCACTATGGAAAACAGTATGGAATTTCCTCAGAAAACTCAAAATGGATCTGCCTTTTGACCAGGCAATTCCACTGCTAGGATTATATCCTAAGAACCCTGAAACACCAATCCAAACGAACCTATGCACCCAATGTTCACAGCAGCACAATTTACAATAGCCAAGTGCTGGAAGCAACCTAGGTGCCCATAAGTAAATAAATGGATCAAAAAACTATGGTACATTTACACAGTGGAATTCTATGCAGCAGAAAGAAAGAAGCTCCTACCCTTTGCAACAGCATGGATAGAACTGGAAAAGCATTATGCTAAGCAAAATAAGCCAGGTGGTGAAAGACAAATACCATATGATCTCACCTTTAACAGGAACCTAATCAATAAAATAAACAAACAAGCAAAATATAAACAAAGACACTGAAATTGAGAATAGGCTGACAGTGATAGGGGGCAGGGGGAATTTCAGGGAAAAAGGGAAAGGGTTTACAGGTACAAGTATGAAGGACACATGGACAAAAACAAGGGCAGGGGGGTAGAAACAAGAGGGAGGTGGGGAGGCCTGGGGGTGTGGGGTGGGGTGGGGGTAAAAGGCAGAAAACTGTAGTTGAACAATTTTAAAAATTAATTAATAAATAATTAATTAACTTTACCTCCTTTTCTTTTCACTGTTACTACTGAAATTTTTTTAAATTTTATTGTTATATTCTATTTGCATTATCTTTCTATCCGCCAGCACTGCATTAGATTGTCAGACTAGGCCTTTGAGCATGGAGACAGCCTGGATAGTGCAGGAAGGCACAAGTGCCTCAGTCTGACCAACGGGTTCTGGAGAAAACCTGCAAGTCCTAGATATACTTGCCAAATGGTGTGATTCTGTCCTCATTCACTTTACTATCATAACGCAGAAAATTTGGGGACAGCCCACTTTGCCAAGTGCTCCAAAGGCTGCAAACCTGGATTTGGGGCAGGGAGAATTATTAGGAAGAGTGAGAGATAGGGAGTAAAATCTGTATTTGAGTCCTACCCCTCTCATCGAAGACCAGCTTGTGAGCTGGGATGTATCAGTCCGCCCCCATGAAAGTCCTTTTTCACGTTTTAAAATAGCCTGTTTATACCGACAAGTAGGCTTGTTGGTTAAATGAAATAAACAAAGGGAACAAAGTATCTTTTGATAGTAGCTTACACAGTGATTAACACAAACATTTGACAAAATCTTTTGCAGATGACACCTTATTTAATCCTGAGAATAACTGCACGTACTATTAGTAGCCTCAGGTTCACCGTCAGCATCCCGAAGGTGCATTCCCGTCTAGTAGCCTGCAGTCCCCACACCGGGCCTCAAGGAGAACGTTCTCCTAAAGAGGGCTCAGCCCTACCTGAGCCGGGGGAGCCGACTCCGGGGAACTACTCACGCACCAGCAGCCCAGCGGCCGGGGGAGAGGACTGCCTGCTCCCGCTCCCCAGACACGCGCCTACCTGACCTGCAAGGACCCCGTGCTCTCGGTGCGCAGTTTCTGCTCTCACACAGACCCTGAGCAACTCCCTCTCAGGCCCCAGAGGGCAGACGGTCGGGCCAGATTGATGTGCACATGCGCAGAGCGACCAAGTTCTGAGGGGCAGAGCGGTAAGTCTACACCTTCAAGACTACAGTTCCCATGAAACCTTGAGGCCAAAGAATGTAATTTTTGAAGCGTTTCCCCTTCATTACCCAATTGGACCTGCCCCCTGGAAACTTCCGGAATTCAGAGTTTTGGGGTTAGAGTTATGTCCTGACAGCACATTGTGAAGCGTAGTTCTTTGATCTGATCCGGGTCAGAAAGACAACAGGTGCAAGAGACCATTGGAGAAACACGAATATGAACTAGAAGTGCTAAGGAAAATTACCCTTACCTTGATTAGTGTGATTATACGGAGTGGGCAAAAGCAGGCTAATAATAGCAAATACAATAATAAATAAGTAAAAATACAAGAATAAACTCTGTGTTTCCCATACTCACAACTATAAACCTATTTTTGCTCACCCTTGTATTTGGATGATGTGTTAGTTTTTTAAAGATACATGCTAATATATTTACAATTATAAAGTAATGTATTTATAATTTACTTTTCAAAAATTAAGAAAAACAATTAGAGAAAGCAAATATGGCAAAAGGTTAAGAATCATTAAACCTATATAGTATGTGTATATGATACTCATTTTACTATTCGTGCTATTCAAAGTGTTTGAATTTATTTTAATACACAGTAACAGAACTGGGGTGGGGTGGGATGGAGGCAGATTAGGGTGTTTACTGCCAAGGGATACTAATCAAGCTGCCAAGAGAAGTAAAGGTACACATAAGAATCTCTTTCACAGTTGTGAAAAAGCTCGAAACCAGAAAATTGAGCCAGCGTTAACATAAAAGAGTAACATCTGTGACCAGCAGGATTGGGGTGAAGGAGGAGGCAATAATCTAGCTGTTCAAATACATGAAAATCATACAAAGTCTGTCCCGGCAAAGTCCTACCATTGTTAAAGGTCTGCACAGCATTGATGGAACCTGGTGGCCAAGGTAGTGGACTGGAATGTACATGCCTGAACAATGACGATTTCACTGTACTAGTCACTGGGGGTGGTAGATGCCATTGAGTGAGCATATGTACTGAGTGCCTACCGCATTCAAAATGAGTGAGCAGAGCAACAAATTTGCATCACATTTTGCGTTAAGTTTAAGCATTCCTCTTCAGAAATTATTGGAATGATTCAGGAGGCTATAACTGTGAGCAACTGGTGATTGACCCCTTCATCACAACAGGCCCACACATTGATCACGTCTTGTGCAGAGTTTTTTGGCAAAACATCAAATCGCCCAGGTGACTCAGAACCCCCCTACAGCCCAGATTTGGTGCCTTGCAACTTCTGGCTTTTCCCAAAACTAAAATCACCTTTGAAAGGGAAGAGAATTCAGACCATGGATGAGATTCAGCAAAATAAGACAGGGCAGCTGATGCCAATTGGGAGAACTGTGTGAGGTCCCAAGGTGCCTTCTTTGAAGGGGACTGAGGCTACATTATCTTACGAGGCTTCATTTTATAAAACATTGCACAATATTTATTGTATTTTATATCTTCTTCAATAAATGTCTCTGCTTTTCTTATTACATGGCTGGATACCTTCTGGACAAACCTCATACAACCCCAACTAAGAAAATGATTATTGTATCAATTTTTCATTTCCATAAGTAAACCTAAATTGAAACTTAATGTGTGCCTACTATGGATACAATAACATAATTTTTTATTTCCAGTAGATTTTTTTAGAGCAGTTTTAGGTTTACAGAGTAATTCAGCAGGGAGCACAAAGAGTTTCCATATACCCCCTCTCATTATCCCCAAAACAGTTTCTCCTATCACTAACATCTTACATTAGTATGGTATATTTTTGTACAATTAATGAATTATTGCTAACTAAATACCATAGTTTACATTAGCAATCACTTTTTGTGTTGTACAGTTTTATGGGTTTTACAAAATACATAATGTCATCTGCTGTACTATCTAGCATTACATTCAATACAGAACAGTTTCACACCCCTAAAATTTTCCTATACTCTTAGTAGGCACTCATCTTACTGTCTCAATAATCTTACCCTTTCCAGAATGTCATAGTTAGAATAATATAGTAAGTGACCTTTTTAGACTGGCTTCTTTCACTTGAATATGCATCTAAATTTTCTCCATATATTTTCTTGGCTTGATAGCTCATTTTTTATCGATGAATAATATTCCATTGTATGGATATACTCAATTTGTTTATTCAGTCACCTATTAAAGGACATCTTGGTTGCTTCCAAGTGTTTGAAACTAAGAATAAAACAGCTATATTTCATGCAGGCTTTTTGTGTGAACATAAGTTTTCAAATCAGTAGAGTCAATACCAAAAAGTGCAATTGCTGGATCATATAGTGGAGATTAGGTTTCCCTTTATAAGAAACTCTGTCTTCCAAAAGTGGATGTAGTGTTTTACCGTCTCACCACAGGGAAACGGGGTTCTCTTGCTGCATATCCTCACCACATAAAGTGTTGCCACTGTTTTGCATTTTGGCCATTCTAAAAGGTGTGTACTGGTATCTCATAGTTCGCAATTCTGTAGTAACATCTTATGCTGCCCTTCTTTTCATATGCCTATTTGCCATAAGTAGTTGTATACCTACTTTTAGGAGGTATCTTTCTGTTCAATTCTTTCACCCATTTGTATTGGGTTCTTCAATTTCTTATTGTTGAGTTTTAAGAATTTTTTCCATATTTTGGATGAAATTCCTTTACCAGAGATGTCATCTGCAAATAGTTTCTCTCAGTATGTGATTGTCTTTTTGTTCTCTTCATATTCTTTTTTTCAGCATTTTTTAGCATTTTTATTGTTGTTCAAGTACAGTTGTCTCCATTTTTACCTCATCGTCCCCCCCCCCGCCCCACCCATCCCCACCTCCCACCCTCGAACCTACCCCCTTTGGCTTTGTCCATGTGTCCTTTATACATGTTCCTTGATGACCCTCCCTCTATTATCCTTGATTAGCCCTCTCCCCCTCCTCTCTCTTGCACAGAGCAAAACTTTTTATTTTTACTAAAATCAAATTGATCAATTTGTTCATTCATGAATTACACTTTTGATGTTATCTAAAAATTCAGTGACAAATTCATGGTCACCTAGATTTTCTTCTATGTTATCTTCAAGAAGTTTTATACTTTTGCATTTTATTTCTAAGTTTATTGTGATACATTTTGAGTTAATATTTGTAAGATATGTAAGGTCTGTGTCTATGTTTATGTATTTGCTTTAATATTTTTAACTCAAGAAAATGCCTTAAACTATCATCAAATATTCCCACTTCTCAGCAGAATATAAATGCAGTGACTATTTTACAATTATTTCATGATTTTCCTTTGCTATATATTTCTATTTCTATTGGAATTGTAAGAACATATCCAAAATAGCCACACACTCTTCACTTAACATGTCATATTACAATATTTTTGTATATCTGTGTATTCAAACATTTGGTAGTTTATAATTGAACAGAGATGTAATCTTACTGCATATCAATTATATTCTCTTGAGATAATATATTCAACGTGCTGAGCATTGTCCCTGTTACTAAATATTACAAATATAAACATACAAAAACTTATTTCCCCTTGCATTTCATCTTGCTACATAGCACAGTAAAATAATTTTCTCAGAAATAATTATTGTAGTTCTGGCCTGTCTCAGTAAATGCAGCAAAGTTATTTAAATTTTCTGAATTACATTTTCCATATTTGGTTGGTGAAGAAACTGGTCTAGGTGATACTGAAAGACTGACAGTCTGTTATTCCAGCCAGTCTAATCTTGGCTTTTATATTTTTACAGCCAATATCCAGGAACAGCTATTATCCTAACCTCTTACTGAAATCCTGTTTTTATTTTCAGCAAGACTATTTACTTTGATTAGTGACAAAAAGATGTCATCTGGGAAAGAGCTTAAGATATTCTGTGGAAGAGCAGTGCAATAAACCTGCTTCAAACATTTATACATTTTCCTTTTTGGAAAAATCAATAAGAATTTTGCATCACTATACACCCCCTACCCAAAATCATACAAGCTATAGGCCTTATTTTCTCCTAAAATCTATAAAAACCTAAGCCAGAGCATTGTCCATAAGAAGAAGGAGAAACTTTTTCCAAACAGGAAATTGTGTTTGACAATGACCAAATAGTAGGTGTAGGTCATATATGCCTTTCCTAGGACATTCTAACTTTCAAAATTATGTTATTTTTCTGTAAACAAGTGTTTCCTAATGGAAATGGCCACAAAACACAAATACATAGGTGCCACACATATTTGAAAATCTCATGTTTCCAAAAGGAGGAGAGAATAATTTAATTTTGAACTACTGTATATCTGAGCAATGAAAGTATACATCACAAACCACCCATTTAAGTGTAATGTGCTTATAGGAGTGTTTTCCTCTGCTTAATCCTAGAGTCTTTTTGCTTTTCTTTATTGTACATACATTTCGAGCCAGGTTACTTATTTGTCTAAAAGAACAAATTTGAAACTCATTGTGACCACATAATAATGTGTTATTTTTTCTGTCACAATCTTGTAATTCTGTCAAACCTAACAATTTAACCTTGTTAAAGTAAATTGTAAGGTTTGTGTGTAAAAGTAAAGTGTGTGTTTATCAACATAACTTGGCACTTTGTAAAAAATAAAATATTTATGTGAATAAAAATGAGTAAGTGGATAACTGAAATGGAATAAAGTAACATTTGCATGGATTGAATGAATGAATGAAAATGTAACTTCCTGAATAAGCAGGCACGGGAAAACTACAAAAATAGAGTTAAAATAGAAATAAATCTATAAAGTATGAAGTAAAAATCATAGTACCATGGTCTACTGACATGGATTCTGTAGAACATTTTCTAAAACAATGTAACTTGAATGTGTGGCTTAGGGACATAATTCACTAAGAAACTAAAATTGATTACCATGGGAAGATTTGAAAAATAGTCACTTGCGTAACAATTTACACAACAAGAGTATTATGAGTAAGAAGTTTGTGATAAGTGACAGCATGAACAATAAAAGAAACACTGAAATAATGCATGATTTTTACTCTACTTGTGCAATACAGAAGCAGCTTCATAAAAGAAAATTTACTCACTTTGTGGTTGTTAGAATATTATCTCAGTATGGAAGAGATGCACACAAGATATTTGTAGCGATCTGTAGACATATATACAATTATGAGTTTTTATCAAAACTATAAATACAGATATATAGACTAACAGAGACATAAATAAGATACACCAATCTTATTAAGCCTTCTATTTTGAAAAAGCAGGAATGTTAAAGTAATTTCTCAGCAATATAGTACCTACATTTTGTTTCCAAATATATGTGTGCCTACACAACTATTTTTATTTAATTTTTAATTTTTTTATTGTATAGTTTCCATTACCATTTATTCCCACTATACCCTCCTCTCCCCCTCAACCACCACATTGTTGTCCATGTCCCCAAGTCCTTTTTCCTTTTGGCTCAATCCCTCTACAATTATTTTCAATGTTAAATACCAATTTTCAAAAAAAAATGATTTGACTTACCAAAAATTCACAACTGTGCAACAGCATATTTATTACACAAATAAGGGTACATATTCATTAAACATATTTTTATTCTCCATGTAAGTGTATATAATTAAAAGTTTCCAAAAATGGATGCTTTCATGCACTTAAATATTAGTCTAAGACTGTCACATTTATTGAACTGATCAGAGAAAATTAAGTTTCCTTTTTGTTTCAGAAGATTAGGTAAAGCTTCTATTAGCCACTCCACAAATACAGTACAACAGTAAATAATGGCATAATTTTGAATTATAAGTTTTAAAATCATAATACACATCTTCAATTATATAAATTACTCTTGCTTTATTATGATCATGTGTATAAAGAGAAGATATATAGACACAAAAACTTGCCCTGACCAGTATGGCTCAGTTGGTTTGGTGTCATCCCACAGGGCAAAATGTCGCCAGTTTAATTCCCATTCAGGGCACATGCCTGAGTTGAGGGTTCACTCCCCAATCCAGGAGCGTAGAAGAGGCAACCAATTGATGTTTCTCTCTCACATCAGTGTTTCTCTCCCTCTCTTTCTCCTTCCCTTCCCATCTCTAAAAATAAGTAAACAAAATCTTTTTAAAAAGTTATTAACATAGCCGTCATACTGTAATATACAGAAAATGGTTTCATGGTCACTTCCACCTACTTACATGGATGTAAATAAAGCACTGAAAAATTCCCTTTGTGCATATGGTCTCAATATTGCTAATAGTGACCTGTAAAAAAACATCATCCATCAGAAAGGGGGAAAATAAAATAAATTCATCAATATTTTCAATTAGTGGTAAAATATCTAAATTGTGAATTACTAGTAACTAATAATACATACTACCTACTAAGAGAATTCCTGAACATAACTTAAAACATGAAACTCAATTTTTACTAATGTACATGAAATTAGATTTCATTGTCTAGAAGAAGAAATAACATATTTTTATGAAACTTTATTTTTATCACTAAAGGAAAATGAAATTACCTAGTCAAATCAAATGTGGCTCACTTTAATATTATGAGGAAAAAAGCCATGTTGCAGTGTTTAAATGTGAAGGCATTGTTACAAGAATAATATGATTCCTTTACCCAATGACATTAATTTTGCAGTATTTTGTATTATATTTTCTTTAGGTAAATATTTATATCAGAGGCAAAAGCATTCTGAAGTACAGAGTAAATGATCTAAAGGAGTAAAACAAGGAAATGAGATCTGAATCCTACTTGTTACAGAAATATATAATTTTCTTTAAAGCCAAAACAACGGAGCTTCAGAATTAAAATATAAAATTAAATTAGGCCCTGGCTGGTGTAGCTCAGTGGATTGAGCGTGGGCTGCGAACCAAAAGGTCTCTGGTTCAATTCCCAGGCAGGGCACATGCCTGGGTTGCCGGCCAGGTCCCCAGTGGGGGCCACATGAGAGGCAACCACACACTGATGTTTCTCTCCCTCTCTTTCTCCTACCCTTCCCCTCTCTCTAAAAATAAATGAATAAAAATTTTAAAAATATATTTAAAAAATTAAATTAGAAACTCTTTTATCAGTATTAGCTCCAAAAAACTAACCATTTCAAATATACTAATTTAACCTCCCTAAATGATGTTATTATCTAATTATGTTGTAAAGCATTTGTAAATTTTACAGAAATTAACCCTTTGCTGATTTAAAATAATTAACATAAAAGCACATTCAAAAGAATGAGTGATTTTATAAACCAACAACTATTCTTAAATAAGAAAATTTTAAAGTTGAATTTTTGAACCCTTAAATTCTCTGCAAACAAGAATAAAAATAAATTCAAAGCAAGAAAATAAATATTTATAAAAATTATGTTCTTATATCATTTTAATGTGTTCTGATTCATACTGTGAACTGGGAGGAAAAAGATGAAAAAGACACCACTAAGAGGGGTTTCTGGTGGCTAACTGGGCTCAAATTTTTTTAAAAAACAGAGCCTAGTAGCCATTTCTGCACAGGGTCCTCTCACACAAACTGCACTTCATGGGGAAAACTGTGCCAAACTGCCTACCTCTGCACTAAACTGCCTGACTGCTGTTTTTCTGCCACTTGAGCCAGGCGTTGTAAAGGTTTCCTGAACTTTATTTCAACCAGTAGGATGGAGGCTTTCCCCACCCAATCAGAGATGTGCAGCTCTGACCAATTAGACAGTGCCTTTGGGTCAATCAAAGTAAGAAAATTCAGAGCGCTTATCTGCTTATCTGCCTCAGCAACCAAAAGTTGGGGACATCTGTCCGTACAAGCCAGCTCCCCTCTAACTGGAGCACACACTTTCCCTTTCCATAGAAGAATGGAGACTTGGACTCCCTAGCTGAAAGATGTCTCACTAAAGCAGAGCAGAACTGTCTAGCTGGAAAGGGGCCTGGCCCCAGAACTGTTCTATAGCTGTGCTGTTTCCACAGCTGTGCTGTACCATAATTGAGCTGTTTTGTACTGAATAAAGTTTTCGTCTTTGCCACACCAAAAATTGGGAATTCTTGTTGGTGTTGAATTGGTGCCAATGACCATCACTTGACAATAACCACTGCTTGCATTTGTACAATGAAGTGGTTTGTACTTGTATACAAAGTATGTGATTAACATCTACAGATGATGGCCTTCCTTAATCTTCAGAATAATTTTAAATGGAAAAGGGACAGGGTGACATTTTAAATTGATAGAAAACTCTAATGCAGAAACAAAAGAGCTCTGCTATTATCATTTTACAACACAGTGTCTTTCACACATGCACAACACATATAGTCTACCAGAAGGGAAAACAGAGCTTGAGCACAAGAGCAAGCAAATGCATGAGTCTTATGAAAAGGTCATGCCCATATAACTTGTGTCTGCACAGTCACAGGAGTAGGTGTCCCAACACTTGGAGCATTCACTCTTATTTTATATAGCACCTAGGATGGCATTCTGGTAAATGTGTCAGTCTCATGAGCTTTGTCAATATGAGTTAACTCCTGAAAGATGAAATCAGTCATAATGTGTTGAGAAATAACTTTTCTGAAGATTTAGGAATAAAGGCCAGATCACCCAAACTAGCTACCTGACTTCTCTTCCAGGCAAGCAAAAATGTATGTTTTACATAGATTAAGTTATACCTGTACTTTAAGAAACACACTTGGGACCAAGTTTACATAATCAAGATAAGTAAAAAAAAAAAGTTTTGGGTATAGGTGAACTTGAGACAAATGTTGCTAGGTGGAAAAAAGGAGATCTGGCTAGCATGAAAGTAGGGAATGTTCTTGTTCACTGTTGTATCATCATGACTAGCTCAGAGTCTGGAAAACAGTAGGCATTAAATTCCTGTTAGATGAAATTATATTGAATTTTCTTTGCTAATGTTAAGAAGATACAGTTCTGCATAAAATACAGGGAAAACCTTTCCAACTATATTAATGGTTAGATAATGCTATAAGATACATGTCGTAAGATGTCTTAGGCCAGAGCTCATCTATAATTGCCAGGCAAGCAGAAAATGCCCATTTGGCATTCTGAGAATGGTTGGTAGACACATGGATAAAGTTGTTGCATCAGTAGCCCACTCATCAGGTAAAGTCTAAGTGGGTCACAGTGATGTGGTCACTGGGCTGCAACAGGATCTGAAAGCTTGCCGAGGGACTCTGTACTCTGGCACAACTGTGGAAGAACACCTCTAGAAGTTATGTAACAGAATCAAGAAGAAAACAAAATGAAACTACCAACACCAAGAGGAGAAGTTTCTTCTATTTGTAGTCTCCCTACAGCAATGTTCCTCTACTGACAAGCTCAGCATCATACTTGCTTAAAGAATCCAGTCCATTAACTGAAAGTAGATAATGTATAGGTAGATTTGGAGCTGAGTGGTAATAAGTTGATAACTAGTACAGTAATGATAAAATTGTGATAAAAACAGCACCCTTTATCCCTGGCAGGTAGTTCAGGTGGTTAGAGTGTCATCCTGATATGCCAAGTTTGCAAGTTTGATTCCCAGTCAGGGCAGACACAAGAATCAATCAATGAATGCAAAAATAAGTAGAACAACAAACCTCTCTCTCCCTCTCCCTCTCTCTCATCAATAAATTTTAAAAAATTTAGAGACGCACACTTAAGAGAGTGAAATGGGCCATTGTTAATAAATATAACAGGATATAACACATGAACCAGGGTTGCCTCATCAAAATTCAGATGTGCAAGCACCCTAATTAGAATGCACTATTATAAGAGTGATGATTATATTCTGGTTTAGGATAGTTTCTAGAATATGGTTTGGTTATTGTAAGAGAGGTCTACTTACAAAATAACATATAAGATTGTTTATTACATACTCTTAAGTATTCATTTTTACTTTTTCACTTCTTAGTCTAAACTTTCTTGGGAATTATCCATTAACAACAGCTCGGCTACAGCATCCTATTCTCAGATTTCTGACAGTTTTGTTACTGATACCTACTATTAAGTCTACCTGAAACATTTAACATTCATGTTTGTGAAATCTGTGTGCTATTCAATAACATACTTGCAAAACATGTTGGGAATACTACCTTATGTACAGACATTATCTTCTTGCAATGTTCTGCTTTGTTTTAGAAGTCCCTTTCTCAGTTTTCTAGTGTAGGGTCCAAAAGAATTAATACTAGCCCAGGATGGTATGGCCCAGTATATTGAGTGCTGGCCTGTGAACTGAAAGGTCACTGGTTCAATCCCCTATCAGGACACATGCCTAGGTTGCCAGGCTGGTCCCTCCCTATTTAGGGGCAAACAAGAGGCAACCAATCTATGTTTCTCTCCCTCTCTTTCTCCCTCCCTTCTCCTCTCTCTGAAAATAAATAAATGAAATTGTTTTTTAAAAAATTAATTAATTAATTGATACTTTTCTTCCCACCTTCTAAGTCTTCTAGCTGGGTTATTAATCAAATTAACACAACTTCTGACCAAGATGGAGGCATAGGTAGATATACTCTGCCTCTTCACATAACCAAAAAAGGATAACAAATTTAAAAACAAAAAACAACCAGAACTGCCAGAAAATTTAACTGTACGTGTGTTGCAATCATTCAAAACCTGATGGTTTCCTGAGGTTTGGGCAGACAGAAGTATCACAGAGCCATGGAGATGTCTAACATGCCTTTATTCAAGGGTGGGCAATCCATGCACGCTGCAAACTGCATGTCCCCCTGCATGTCTCTGTGTATCTTTGCATGTCATCTGTGTTTCACCCAGCAGGGAACTCTTACACACTTAAATACCAAAGACAAACAAAGTCAGAAGAAAGCCAACAGATATTATGCAACAGAGCTTCATACTACTCATGCCAGCCCACTCAAGGCTGTAGGAACAGTTTACCAGACCCAGTCTCAAGCCTATGAGAACAGTACTTCTCAGGCCCATTTTCAAGGTTATGAGAAACTGCTTCCCTGAGTTGCCCAGACACATGGGTAAGGAAGCCAGATTGCCTCAATATACGCTACAGTATAGAAGTTTGACAACCAAGGAGTTAAAGAAGAAACATTCATCCAGACTAGTAGGAGGGGCAGAGATGGGCAGCTAGTACAGAGACGACCTGTGGCAAGTCAGTGGCTGGAGGACAGAGAGGGCGAGGCGGCAGCTGGTGGTACCACACTTGCGTGTGGATAAACCAGAAGGGACAGCTGGAAATAAAGACAGATGGCACAACCCAGGGATCCAGTGCAGGGTAATAAAGCCTCAAAACCTCTCGACGTAAAAACCTGTGGGGGTTGCAGCAGCAGGAGAAACTCACAGCCTCACAACCACACAGGAGAATTCATTAGAGAGACCAATGGGGTACTAAAATGCACACAAACCCATCTACTTGGGAATCAGCACCAGCAGGGCCCCATTTGTTTGTGGGTAGCAGGGAAAGTGACTGAAAGCTAGCTGAAAGCCAAGCAAGGAGACTTATTCCCTCTCTGACCCCTCCTCAACATATAGCACTACAAGACAGCAACATGGGTCGCCTCACCCTGGTGAATACCTAAGGCTCAGCCACTTAACAGGTGCTCCAAGACAAAGAAATATGGCTCAAATGAAAGAACAGATCAAAGCTCCAAAACTAGAATGAAGCAATCAAGAGACAGCCAATGTATGAGATGCAGAGTTCAAAACACTGGTAATCAGAATGCTCACAGAATTGACTGAACTTGGTCACAAAATACAGGAAAAAGAGAAAGCTATACAAGGTGAAGTAAAGGAAAATATACAGGGAACCAACACTGAAGGGAAGGAAATCAGGACTCAAGTCAATTATTTGGAGCAAAATAAAGAAATAAACACTCAACCAGAACAGAATAAAGAAACACAAATTCAAAAAAATGAGGAGAGGATTAGAAACCTCTGGGACAACTTTAAACCTTCCAACATCTGAAAGCCTCAAAACCTCTTGACGTAAAAACCTCGAGATTCATGGGGGCACCAGAAGGAGAAGAGGAATAGCAAAAAATGTAAAACCCCAATCTGGTGAAGGAAATAGGCTTCCAGGAAGTCCAGGAAACTCTGAGAGTCCCAAAGAAATTGGACTCAAGGAGGAACACACCAAGACACATTATAATTACATTACCCAAGATTAAAGGTAATGAGAGAATCTTAAAAGTAGCAAGAGAAAAGGAGACAGTTACCTACAAAAGAACTACAAAGGAGTTCCCACAAGACTATCATCTGATTTCTCAAAAGAAATCTTACAGACAAGAAGGGGCTGGAAAGAAGTATTCCACGTCATGAAAGGTGAGGACATACATCCAAGAATACTCTATCCAGCAAAGCTATCATTTAGAATGGAAGGGGCAGATAAAGTACTCTTAGATAAGGTCAAGGTAAAGGAGTCCATCATCACCAAGCCCTTATTGTATGAAGTGTTAAAGGGACTTATCTAAGAAAAAGAAGATCAAAACCATGAAAAGTAAAATGACAGCAAACTCACAGCCATCAACAATCGAACCTAAAAACAAACTAACAAACTAAGCAGACAACTAGAACAGGAACAGAATCACAGAAATGGAGATCACATGGAGGGTTATCAGCAGGGAGGGGGTGGGGTGGGAATGGGGAAAAGGTACAGGGAATAAGAAGCACAAATGGTAGGTACAAAATAGACAGGGGGAGGTTAAGAATAGCGTAGGAAATGGAGAAGCCAAAGAACTTATAAGTTAAGACCCATGGACACAAACTAAAGGGAGGGGGAATGCTGATGGGAGAGGGGATACAGGGGAAAGGGGAACAAAAGGGGGAAATAAAGAGGATGAAAGTATAAAGTGTCAACTAGGAAATATATTTACAAATCACATATTTGACAAAGGGAAACTCAAAACTCAACAATAAAAAAAAATAATCCAATTAGAAAATGGACAATGGACATGAACATACATTTATCTGTGGGAGATATATGGGAGGCAAATAAATGAACACATAGAAAGAGGATTTATATCAGTAGCTATTAGGAAAATGCAAATTAAGACCACAGTGCGATATCACTACATACCTAGAAGAACAGCTAAAATCAGTAATAATGACAACACAAATAATGGTGGTGATGCAAAAAATCTGGGTCTCTCATACATTGCTGATGGAAGTGTAAAATGGTATAACCACTCTAAAAATTTGTTTTCACAGTTTCTTGCAAAATGAAACGTACATTTATCATATGACTCAGTTCTTGCACTTGCAGACATTTATCCTAGAGAAATGAAGTTATATACATACAAAAACTTATATATAATAGGTTTATTTGCATTTTCCTGAAACTGGAAAGGACCAAAATGTCTTTCAGTAGGTGAGTGGTTAAACAAACTGTGGTATATGCATACAATGGGATACTGCTCAGCCACAAACAAGCAAACTTTTGATACACACAATAATTTGGATGGAACTTTAAAGTGTACTGGTGAGTGTAAAGAGCCAGTCTCTGGAGACCACATATTGTAATGAATCCATTTATATGAATTTGTTGATATGACAAAATTACAGTGATGGAGAACAAGTTAGTGGTTTTCAGGAGTTAGGGACGGTGGGGAAAAGGGAGGGGTAGCATGAGGGAGACCTTTGTGGTGATGGAATGGTTCTGTATTTAAATCATGGTGGTAGTTACACAAACCTGTGATAAAATACCAGAGAGGATTACATACAAGTACTGAACCCAATTTCCTATCATTGGTATTGTACTAAAGTTATATAATATATAACCATTGAGGAAAAACAGCTGAAAAGAATTTAAACTAATTTTGAAATCTTAAATGTAAATATAAATATTTCATTGTAAACAACAGAAAAAGGATACAGAAAGAAAGAGAAGATATGCTATGTTTTTTCTTTGTTCTACTATCAAGAGTTTGACAACAGGCATGCCATAATAAAGGATTTATATAGCCCTTGCCTGTCTGTGATGCTCAGAGTCTATCTAGAGGTCATTGATACTACCCAGCGCCCTCTGTTGTACTAAAGTGAGAACCACTGCTTTGTTATCAATGGAGATCAGTCTACATTGAAATCACCCCAGAGGACAATATTAAGAGTCAGAGCTGTTGTCATGACAGCATGATATGACTGAAAGCTGTTTCTCTGTGTTTCTAGTGAAGGGAACCAAAGTTTTGCCACTGTATAGCTTCCTTTTGAGGATACTGATTTCAAGCTGTTTATTAAGAAATAAGACTTAGAGGGAGCCTTTGATCCTCACCCCTTTCCTGTCCGAGAGATTCAGATAGAGAAAACTGCTACAGGAAAAAGATTTTAGGATATCCACCTTAACCTAATTTGAATGAGATATGGTAAATAAGAGGGCTTTCAGGCATGTGCCTGTTAGCTAGGTACTGCCGTGTGTCCCATCGTTTCTGAGTTGTCTAGCAAGAATTTTCCTGCTATGTATGTTCCACTCTTCCTCAAGTACCTGTAAATCGCCCATTGTCTGAAATTTAATACCCTGTTGCCCCTCTTTTCTCCCTTGCCCAAAAATGTCTTATATACCCAATTTTGCATCACTGTCTTTGGAATTTTCAGCCTATCTAAATTCCCCATGTGCATGTATTAAAATTAGATTTTCCCTTGTTAATCTGTGTTAATTTGATTAAAGTATTTTCTTGATTATGCCATTACAGTTGTCCCATTTTTTTCTCCCTTTTATTCCCCTTGCCCCTGTATCCCCTCTCCCATCAGCATTCCCCCTCCCTTTAGTTTGTGTCCATGGGTCTTAACTTATAAGTTCTTTGGCTTCTCCATTTCCTACGCTATTCTTAACCTCCCCCTGTCTATTTTGTACCTACCATTTGTGCTTCTTATTCCCTGTACCTTTTCCCCATTCCCACCCCACCCCCTCCCTGCTGATAACCCTCCATGTGATCTCCATTTCTGTGATTCTGTTCCTGTTCTAGTTGTCTGCTTAGTTTGTTAGTTTGTTTTTAGGTTCGATTGTTGATGGCTGTGAGTTTGCTGTCATTTTACTTTTCATGGTTTTGATCTTCTTTTTCTTAGATAAGTCCCTTTAACACTTCATACAATAAGGGCTTGGTGATGATGGACTCCTTTACCTTGACCTTATCTAAGAGTACTTTATCTGCCCCTTCCATTCTAAATGATAGCTTTGCTGGATAGAGTATTCTTGGATGTATGTCCTCACCTTTCATGACGTGGAATACTTCTTTCCAGCCCCTTCTTGTCTGTAAGATTTCTTTTGAGAAATCAGATGATAGTCTTGTGGGAACTCCTTTGTAGTTCTTTTGTAGGTAACTGTCTCCTTTTCTCTTGCTACTTTTAAGATTCTCTCATTACCTTTAATCTTGGGTAATGTAATTATAATGTGTCTTGGTGTGTTCCTCCTTGAGTCCAATTTCTTTGGGACTCTCAGAGTTTCCTGGACTTCCTGGAAGCCTATTTCCTTCACCAGACTGGGGAAGTTTTCCTTCATTATTTGTTCAAATAAGTTTTCAATTTCTTTCTGCTGTTCTTCTCCTTCTGGCACCCCCGTGATTTTGATGTTGTTGGAACACTTAAAGTTGTCCCATAGGTTCCTAAGCCTCTCCTCAATTTTTTTTTTTTGCATTCCTGTTTATTTATTTTGTTCTGGTTGAATGTTTATTTCTTCCTTTTGTTCCAAATAATTGACTTGAGTTCCAGTTTTCCTTTCCTTCCCTTCACTGTTGGTTCCCTGTATATGTTCCTTTATCTCACTTTGTGTAGCCTTCATTTCATCCTCCATTTTGTGACCAAGCCCAGTCAATTCTGTGAGCATCTTGAAAGTGTGCATCAGCTAGGTTGTCTATCTCTTTGTTACTTAGTTCTTTTTCTGTAGTTTTGATCTGTTCTTTTATTTGGGCCATATTTCCTTGTCTCAGCCCACCTGTTATGTTGTGAGGGAACGGTCCTTAGCTATCTGCCATGGAAGGGCAACCCTCTTTGCTGGGTTGTGGCACTGTCCATGGGGGAGGGGTCAGAGAGGGAATGCTGCTGCTTGCTTGGCTCTCACCCCACTTTCCTCCACTTCCACTGTTTCCCACAAGCAAATTCTGTCCTTTCTGGAGCTGGTTCACAGGTAGGTGTGTTTGTGTATGTTCTAGGACTCTGTGGACCTCTCCAACAAACTCTCCTGTGAGGCTAGGAATTTCTCCTGCCACTACCAGAACCCCCACAGATTTTTTACAGCCAAGGGTTTTGAGTCTTTAGTTTCCCACACTGGAATCTTGGATTGTGAGGTCTGTCTTGCTCCCCCATTGTTCCTCCCAGCTTATCTGCACAGGAATGTGGGATGGCCTGGGCAGTCTGCTGCCTTGCCTTGCCTCACATCCTCTCCGCCCTGGCTGCCCATCTCGTCCCTCCTACCAGTCTGTATGAATGTTTCTTTAACTCCTTGGTTGTTGGACTTCCATGCAAATGACTTTCTGGCAGTTCTGGTTGTTTTTTTTTTTTTTTCAAATTGGTTGTTATCCTTCCTTTTGGTTATGCAAGGAAACAAAGCATTTCTGCCTACACTCTGATTTTTATTTTTCTTCTAACAATTTTCTTTCTCAAAAACTCATCCCTTTATTGACCTCATGCAGTGTCATAGCTTTAACGGTATTTATTCTGTCATGGCTTCTACATTTATTTTTCTACTCCAAACCTCTCTATTCAGTCTAGATTCACACCCACCTGCCAATGTGACATCTCCATGTGGATGCCTAATGTGCCAAAACCAACCAGACTTCCTCTTGATCTGCTCTCCTTTGGCCTCCTCCTTTTCCATGACAGCAACTCCATCCTGATAAAGTGTTCAGGGCCTAGCTTTGTGGTCTTTTGTGACTTCTCCCCATCAGCAAAACCTCTATATCCAGCTTCTGAATCTGCCCTCATCTGACCCTTTGTTTGCCTCCTCTCACTCTATCTGCACAGAGTTGTCATCGCCACTGTGGCTTCTCCTAGCCATGTCCTCTTTCTGTCCTCACCCCTGCACTGTGTTCTCCACCCAGCACCAGATGATCCATTCAACTCATTCTTCAGCTTAAACTCCCAATAGCATTTCACTCATCAGAGTTCAAACCAAAATGTGTGCATCTCCTGTGAGCCTTTAATGATCTGATCCATTGTCACTCCTCTGATCTAACTCCATAGCTGGGCCCTCATCCCATCTGTTCCAAATCACAGGGCTCCATGCTGGTTCTTGAATGTGCTAAGGTTTTCCTGCCTCCATGAGGCAAGATACTAAGGAGCTAGGAAAATTCCTGGGCAAGTGGAGTAAGTAAACTGAGACAAGAAAAGCAAACAGGGTGAAACAGTTTGAGCAACTTACAACCAGCAAGAACCTACCTCCCCTAAACAAGGACACTTGAGAGTGAATGGCTTGTATCTTTCCTCCCTAACTAAGGATTACATAGCTTAAATCTTTCTGGCCTGAGAAAATGAAGAACAAAGGCCTAAGTAATGTCTTTTGTGCCAGCTAAACCCAAGGACAAATTAAGTCTAGAGAGCAAATAACAAAAACCCCATTAAAATCCAGACAGACCCAAGATAAAAGTAAAACAGTGTAACAGACCAAAGAATATTCCCCAAACCTCCTATGTGCTTATTGTAATGAATCAGCATATTTTAAAAATGCAATTGAAAAGCTGATGAATATTCTGCTAAAACCCTCCTCTAAGATTCTCACCTGCAGAAAAGAAAAGAAAGAAAGCCCTCAGAATGAAGATGCAGCATGGGCTCATAGAGAATGTCTGTGCTCCTTCCTGGACATGAACTTTTTCTTTCCACCTGAATTCTAAGGGTCCCAAGGAGACTTGCAGCTAGTGAAGCAGTGGGCTATGGGAGCTTGACCTGGGGTTACCCCTTATTCTGTCTCTAGGGCCTCCTTTTTCTCTGACTTCCCAGGTGAGCTAACAACAGAATACCGCCTTGGCTCACTCCTTTCCTATGACTTTTCTAGGGAGCCAAAGCAGAATACAGCCTATACTCACTCCTGTTACTTCCTCTACTCTATGTCTTACGTCTTCTGTCTATGCAGCCTTTACTTCCCAGGTGAGCTAACAGCAGAATACTGCCTTGGCTCACTTTCTTTCCTACAACTTTCCAAGGGAGCCAAAGCAGAATACCACTTAGGCTCTCTCTGTCCTGTTACTTCTTGTACCCTAAGTCTTTCCTTTGTTTCACTGCTTCCAGCCTTAATACATAAATTCTTATTTATTAATAAGAATTATTCTTATTAATTAAGACCCAGGAGTGGGTCTGCCTGGACTCATGTTGTGAAATCTTTCCTTCAAGAAGTCAAGAACTCACACACAATAGGCTGGCCTGAGGCAGACCCACTCTAGGCTAGTGGCTGTCTGGTAACACCAGGACTTTACATTTTTTGTTTCTTCACCTTGAATTCCTGCCCATGACAGACACATGGTAGTCTCCCTCCTTCCCTTCAGGTCTCAGCTCAAATGTCTCCCTGTCAATGAGGTCTTCCCAGATCCCTTGCAATGATCATGCAGTAGGAACTGTGATGTCTTCCCCACAAGTCACGTCCCCCTACTACCTTTCCACATCATTTCTCTTCACAGATCTCATTATCATTTGAAATGCCAAGTTTTGTCCTTATTTGTGTATTGTTTGTCCTTTCTCACTGTAAGCTTCATGAGAGCAGGGATTGTTTACCACTTTGTCAATGCTTTATCTCCAAAACTCATTATACAATAGGCACACAATAAATACTGCATGTTGAAGAATGACCAAATTATATGAGGACAAAGAAAATCTGTTATATTTTACTTAATAAATCTGTGATTTTATCCAAATCTGCATGTGAACCTACCTACACATCAGGCATTTTCAGTTGCTTACTTAACTTTCTAATGTATAAGTAATTTTTAAAGAAAGTTTCCTGAACATATCTGCACATTTAGAAAGTATTAATAGTAAATAGTAGAAAACAAACTAAAAGTAGATTAACTAATGAAATATATATATCTGTCACACAGAACTCCCCTCAGAGGGAACATAGCAAAATGAATTTGAAATAAACTTGTTGGGGATGGCTTGTAAACTCAAGAACACAAATGGCCAAAAGCAACACTTCCTGTGTCTCAAGTCAGGGCAATTTGCAGGTAGCAGAGGGTTTGGTTTGCAATACCCTCCAGAATCTACAGATCTGGGAAAAGAGGCTACTTATTAAGGAAAGCAATAGAACAGCTGAGGCCCCTGCAAAAGTAGAGATAGGACTCTTATGAACTCCAGACATTTAAAGGCCACAACATGCCCAAAGTCTAGAGGTAGAACTCACTTTTTGTATTTGTCACCTCTACTCTCAATATTTCACTATACCATCACTCACTTCAGAAACCAAACATGTGGATTTTCCACACACTAAGTGATTCTGTGACACAAACTTGGTGTCCTGCATTTCAAACTCAATTCTGACACAAGATTGTCCCTCACCCACCTAAGATGCTAATCACAATTCCAAGTTTTTACCTGTGCTTCTGACTGATGGACTTTAAATGGAAGGTTCTTACAAACCTCTTCTGAGCTCCAATTAACTTTCTAGAGCAGATCATAAACCTCAGGAAAATAGTTTACTTGCTAGATTATTCAGCCTTACAAAAAAAAGTCTTCCATTTTTACAACATGGATGAAACTGGAGGGCATTATACTAAGTAAAAAAAAGCCAGGCAGAGAAAGACCAACAGTGTATAGTATCACTTACATATGGAATCTTAAAAAAAGGAGTTGAATTCATAGAAGCAGAGAGTAGATTGGTGGTTACCAGGTGCTGGAGGGGTGGGGTAAATGGAGATAAATTGGTAAAAGACTGCAAACTCAGTTATAAAATAAATAAGTTCTGAGAATCTAATATATACCATAGGACTGCAACCAATAATACTGTATTGTATAACTGGAATTTCCAAGACAGTAACCTTTAGTATTATCACACCAACCACCCTCCAACCCCACAAACGGTAACTATGTGAGGTGATGGATGCGATTATGGGAATCTTTCCACAGTATATATGTAGTGTATCATATTATCAAATCATCATGTTGAACACTAAACATATTTCAACTTTATCTGTTAATTTTACCTAAATAAAGCTGCAAAAACTTTAAATAAAACCACAAAAAGAGAAAAGAAAATTATTTGGTAACCATAGGATTTGTGATAGTGGTGTCTCCCATTCCAACTATTCTGGTTTTCAATTCAATATTTTCTCTAGGTTTAGAAAGACAATGGGCTGAAGACTACTTGGTGATTCTGCTTGAAAACCATCTCTATTTACATAGTTAAGATTTTCTAAAGAGAAATAAAAATGTAATTTCTTCACAACTGAGGTAAAACAGGAGTGTTCATTTTTTTTCTTTAAATACTTTCTATAGTATTAGCAATTTAATTACAGAGGAAATCCAATTCTAAAATCTATAAAAATGCTAATCTTTTCATTTGATTTTGCTGAATTCTTTGTGCTTCAGATTTGAAAGTCAACAACCTCAGTGAAATTTTAGTGTTGATTTTCTTTTACTTCTTATGAGAGGCATCATTTTTAGAAAAGTGCCTTAAGTGTGTTAATAAAAATTCACTTTATTATTATTTTTTGCTGTAATTTTATCAAGCTATTTGGTGGCCCTTATCTTTTGGCCTTTATACATGCAGAACTCCTTCAAGTTCAGTGTGCTGTGTGCATGGAGCAACTTCAGAACTGGGCCTTTGGTTTATTTCTCAAATACTTACTTGAATTGCCTTTGCTTACTTTTCAAAAGGTAGTTTCCCAGATCTCTATTCATTTGTATACTGCACCCTTTTTTTCTCTTTGTGAATTTGAACAATTCATACCCTGTAACCCTCTCTTTGGTTTCCAGAAGTTCTGGTCCATGAGGCATTGTTGCTTAGCAACAGGTTAACTAGCTCTTCCTTTCTATAGTGTACTAAAAAAAGAGCTGATCAAAACTTCCACACACTCTTACTCTTCAAATGACTAAAGATACCATTTCTTATGCTGTATTACTGGCCAACTGTTTAATTTTGTCTGTATGTGAACTGTAGCAAGATAGAAAATATATGTTTTTAAATCAGTTATTAAAATTTGCATACTTGTTTGATTTGACTTTAAAACAATCTTTTTGCTTATGAAGATTCCTTTTAATTGAAATAAGCTAAATCTTCTCCCCAACATTTAAACCAAAGAAAATAGACATGATTTTAAGCTTATTATAAAAACTCCCCCCAAATATTTTTTCTTAATAAGGTTTGCTTCATATAAATAGTGTTTTGAATTGAGTAGTGACAAGTTTATGTTCATAACCTCATGCCAAATTTAAATATACAGCAGAAGTCAATTTGGGGTTCAAAAATACCTCAGTGTAATACTTGGAGAAACCAAAAACATTTTCAAAAACATCTAAGAAATACTAGAGTTAAGTTCTGTTAAATCAGGGAGCAAGCGAAGCGAAGGTACAGTTTGGGAGTTTCTCATTTGGTAATAAAAGACCATAATGTATGGTCTTCATTTGCCAAACAAACCGTTCAAAAACTCCCTGTTTCTAGGGAAGGAAATAAAAAAGAATGCTAAACCCGCTCAAAAAAAAAAAAAAAAAAAAAAAAAAAAAAAAAAAAAAAAACACCAAACAACTGATTACCTTAAAATGTAAAATAAACTCAAGCTTATATTTTATAAGATTTTTAAAGTATTAGGACTTCTTGTACTGACCAAGATAGAGTTAGCACAGTACAGGTTACTCCACTCATTACATCTAAAATTTCTGGACAAAATTATATATCAACTCCCTGAGGACTTTGAAAAGTAAATAATGGCAAGCATATTAGTGGGGAAGTCAAAATCTGAAGTGATATACACAAGAATGAGTTTTCCAGATTTTTGTTCTCTTAACTCTTCTAGCTTTGACATGAAAGTGGCCCCTGTCACAGAACTCCCCAGTTGGCACATGCAACAAAAACTTGTCTTTCTGGCCAGAGGAGACCAGAAAACCGGGGTTTTTTGAGCTTGAGAGATTGAAGAGGAAAATCCCTGTATATTCTCATATTCTCTTTCTCTCTCTCAGCAGAATGGAAATAAAGAAGACTCAGTAAATTGAAGGCAGATCAGTAAAAATTAACCAATCTGAGGAATACTGACAAAAAGGATAAAACAAAGTGAACAGAGTCAGGGATCTGTAAGACAACATCAAATGTCCTAGACTGTGTAAACCGACTATGGAAGGGGCCTGATGCAAAGACCTGAGAACATCCTCGAGGAACTGAGACCAATCTTGAACCAGTAGCAAGCAAGAACGCCAGGATGTCAGTCTTTCGGCTTTGAGAATAAACCGTAAATTCTGCCAGCAGAAACTGAGAGAGCTTGGACATGGATCTTTCCCTCACGAGCTCCAGATATGTGCTCAATATTTATATGCTTAACCATGTTTAATTCTCACATCTACTCCATGAGCTTAAGGTGAAATTGTAAGCCTAAGAACTGAATACAGAATCTGAATCTGTATTTGCTGGGACAAGCAATCCTATAGGTGTGAGGAGATTACTGAAGCAGCTGAGACAGCAAAGGCATTAGAAAGGAAATCACTAGGGACTCTTCACATTTCACAGGAGAAAGAGAATCCATATCCAATGCAATTTGAAACAGAAGCAAGCATGTCCTCATTCTCTGTCTGCGGCCCCTCCAAATTCCTCCCTTCCATCAATACCAGAGTTTGACAGTAAGGAGACTGTCAGCAACAGAAAGAGTAACTGAAGTCTGTATTTGACAGTGGCTTCTCCTCTGCTGTGGTTCCTGCTATCAACGCTTTGATCTAGGAGACTCAGATAGCCACCCAGCCCCTACTCCTTTGGGCCTCATTGCACCCTCACAGTTGCCTCAGGCTGCTTGTGTGCCAGCTTTTCTCCAACCTTCAGACCACCTTCCCTCACAGACTTTCTGCAACTTGACACTTGGGCAGTTAGCAGCTTTATCTAGTACCTTTTATCTAGAAGTTTTGTCCAAGCATGACTGTTATCTAAATCAGTTATTTCATTTGGGGGTTGAAAAATGGCATTTTTCAAATTCTACCACTCAGTGAATTCAACTATTTGATTCTACTATCCTGCCTCCAAAGGAGAAAATGTTAGAAACTGACCCAAACATAAAAAAGGAATATGACACATATAGTCAAATAAATGATAAAGCATGAAGAACGTAAACACTGTTAAATGACTTTTGATGTTTTTCACAAAGATGAAAAACATTTTAATTCTCTAATGGTTTGCTAATGTGTTGCTAATGTTTTAAATTTACAGTGTCCAAAAGAAATTTTAATTTTACTATTTTGCTCATTTTCTTATACATTTATAACTGCCAGCATGAATTTTTAATGTTTTGATGAAAATTTCTAAAAATCACAGAAAATCATATTTTTACCCATTGATTATTCAGATAGCATGGCACAGTTTTAGCTTGCATGATCATTTTTTATGGTTTCATGCTGCTGTGCAAAGCAAAAACTATTTAGTGTATGTTGGGAGACTCTGTGTACTAAACTTCTAAAAAAAAGCACTCCGATAGATGTTGATTTTCTTGTTTTTAGCAGGCAATCACCCTAATTAGTCTCATACCATAAATCCTGTCTTGCCCTCTGTTGGTGGTTCTTCCAATGTTAGTTCATTTTCTTTTTTTTTTCTTCTAACCTTTCATCTCAATTCACTAATTTTTTATTGCTTATGCTATTACAGTTGTCTCCACTTTTTTTCCTCTTTCCCACTTCCACCCAGCCCCTGCTCCCCACCTCCCTCAGGCCATCACATCACCACTGTCTGTGTCCATGGGTCATGTATATAGTGAGGTCTGTCCAGATAAAGTCCAACCATTGTTAATGTGATGAGAAAGGTTTGCATGATGTTAATGTAACCTGGAAGCCGAGGAGAGTGAAGTGGAATCCCCATGCGTGAATAATGATGACTTCGCTGTACTAGTCAGTGGGGGTGGTAGATGCCATTGAGTGAGCATGTGTACTGTGTAGCCATTGCATTCAAAATGACTGAGCAAGTAGAGTAATGAATCCGCATCAAATTTTGTGTTAAGCTTGAACAATCCTCTGTGGAAACTATCTGGATGACTCAGGAGGCTGCAGCTGAGTTACCACAATGCACTCTCTCATGCATCACTGCTTGTGCAGAATTTTTTGGTAAAACATCAAATCATCCAGGTGATTTAGCCCCTCTACGAGCCCAGATTTGGCACCCTGCGGCTTCTGGGTTTTCTTGAAACTAAAATAACCTTTGAAAGGGAAAAAATTTCAGAACGTAGATGAGATTCAGGAAAATACAACAGGGCAGCTCATGGCGATGGGGAGAACTGTGTGAGGTCCCAAGGTGCCTACTGTGAAGGGGACTGAGGAGTCATTGTCCTACATACAATGTTTTTTGTATATTGTATCTTCTTCAATAAATGTCTCTATTTTTCATATTACATGGCTTGATGCCTTCTGGACCAACCTTGTGTATATTTTTGGCTAATCCCTTTACCTTCTTTCTTCCAGTCGGTTCCTCTCCTCCTCCCCTCTGACAGCTGTCAGTCTGTTTCATACATCTGTGCCAATGTTGGTTCATTTTCAAAGTGCTATTAAGCAGCACTGGGATAAGCACAAACATGTGTCAGCTTATACACAAAATTGGGGAGCTCCCTTTCCAGTTCTCTCCTCTCCATAATGTCCCTCAAACTCTCTGGCACCCAGGAGCCCCTTTTCCTGTTGCTCTGGCTAAGAAGATGGGGCTTCTTTCTCTTACATACTAGCATGCCCAATGATTTTGCCAAAAGGAACTGTTGTTATCAGACAAAGGGAGGAGAGAAAACAAGGAAAAAATTAACATGAATTTCTTCTACACTCTTCAGACCACAGGGTCACTTCTTTCTGCCTCTCCAGGCTGGAAAGTCAGATTTTCTCTCAGGATTAAGTTGACTATGTTATGGTGTTGGCCTCTGCAGTGATTCTCTGTGATCAGGGTCAACTTCAGGTCAAGACTGAGAGAGGAAAAAGATTAGGGGTAAAAAAAACAAGAATTACTGCCACACCCTCTGGCTTGCAGGGTCCCTATTTGCCAGACATTTTAAAGAAAGTACCATACTGTTTTCTCATAAGGAGAGTGAGAGTTCCACTTCCTCAACATCCTTGTCAGCACTTGGTAATAGGCACTCTCACTTTTAGCTATTCTAATAGGTATATAGTAGGATCTCATGATTATTTAAAAAGCTTTATAGAGACATAATTCATATATAGTTCATTCATTTAAAGTGTACAAATCAATGATTTTGGGTATATTACAGTATTAATTTTTCAAATGTATTAAACATATATTACACAAAATTTCTCAATTAAACATTTTTTAAAGATTTTATTTATTTATTTATTTATTTAGAGAGGGAAGGGAGGGAGAAAGAGAGAGAGAGAGAGAGACATCAATGTGCATTTGCTGGGGGCTGTGGCCTGCAACCCAGGCATGTGCCCTGACTGGGAATCAAACCTGCAGTGCTTGGTTCACAGCCCGAGCTCAATCCACTGAGCTATGCCAGCCAGGGCCAATTAAACATTTTTAAGTGTACAGTTAAGTAATTTTTATTACTATCACATTGTGTTGTGCAACCATCACAACTATGTAGTTCCAAAAATTTTTACAGCCTCAAGCAGAAACTGTGTACCATTAAGCAAAAACTCCTAATTTCTCCCTCCCCATGCTCCTGATAAACTCTGATATAACTTCTCCCTATGAATTTGTCTACTCTTCAAATTTCATGTAACAAAAGTTTTCAAATATTTATTCTTTTGTATCTAGTTTATTTCACTTAGAATAATGTTATCTAGGTTCAACCATATCCTAGCATGTAGCACTTCACTCCTTTTTATGACCAAATAATATTCCATTGTATTTATATACCACATTTTATAAATCTGTTCATCTGTTGATGGACACTTGGGTGGTTTCTAACTTTTATCTATTGTGAATAATGCTGCTACAAACTTTGGAATACCTGTTTAAGTTCATACTTTGAATTCCTTTCAATAAGCGCATTGGAATGGAGTGCTGAGTCATATGGCAAGTCTACCTTTAGCCTTCTGAGGAATTGAAAAACTGTTTCTGTAGTGGCTTCCAGCATTTTACATTCCCAGCAGCATTATGTGAAAGTTTAAATTTCTCCACATCCTCATCAACACTTGCTATTTTCCAATTTTTTTGTTGTAGCCATTCTAGTGAGTGTATTTCACTTGGTTTCAAATTGCATTTCCATGATGACTAAAATATTGAGTAATCTTTTCACAGTTATTGACTATTAGTATACGCATATATCTTCTTTGGAGAAATGTCTATTCAAACCTTTTACACACCTTTGAGTTGTGTTTGTATATTTTGTTGATTGTAGGAATTTTATATATATCCTGAATATTAATCCCTTATCAGATGTATGATTTGCAAATGCTATAACATTCCATGGGTTGTCTGTATTCTCCTGATACTGTCCTTTGTTGTACAAGTCTTTTTATTGTTGTTCAAGTACATTTGTCTCCATTTTCACCTCACCACCTCTCCTACCCTTGAACCCACCCCTTTGGCTTTGTCCATATTGTACAAAATTTTTTAATTTAATGTAATTTTATATTTTTAAAGATTTTATTTATTTTTAGACAGGAGGGAAGGGAGGGAGGAAGAGAGAGGGAAACATGAATGTGTGGTTGCTTCTCATGCACCCTTCATTGGGGACCTGGCCTGCAACCCAGGCTTGCACACCGATCTGGGAATTGAACTGGTGACCCTTTGGTTTACATGCTGGTGTTCAATCCACTGAGCCACACCAGCCAGGGTTTGTTTTTTTTTTAAGAAATTTTAAAATGTTAATGAAGTTCAATTTCATTGTTTCTATTTTTGCTTTCATATTTAAGAAATTAATGCCTAATTCAAGGTTATAGATTTTTAACTGTTTTCTTTTAAGAGTTTTATAGTTTCACTCCTTAAGTTTAGGTCTTTGATCCATTTTGAATTAATTTTTTCACATTGTATGAGGTAAGGGTCCAACTTAATATTTTGCATGTGGACATACAGTTTTCTCAGCAACATTTTGTTGGTTTGTTTGTTTTGTTCTGTTTTCAATTACAGATAACATTAAATATTATATTAGTTTCAGGTTACAACAGCATAGTGGTTACAAAATGATCTCCTCTATAAGTCCAGTACACACCTGGCACCATACACGGTTATTACAATATTATTGATTTTATGCTGTACTTTACACCCCTGTGACTATCTTATAATCATCAACTTGTATGTCTTAATCCCTTTAACTTTTTCACCCAGTCCCCCAACCACCCTCCCATCTGGCAACCATCAGTTTGTTCCCTGTATCTATGAGCTTGTTTCTGTTTTGTTTGTTCATTTATTTTATTTTTTAAATTCCACATATAAGTGAAATCACATGGTATTTGTCTTTTTCTGTCTGGTTTATTTCACTTAGCATAATATGTTGTAGGTTTATCAATGCTGTTGCAAGTGGTAAATTTTTATTCTTTTATGGCCAAACAATATTCTATTATATATATGTGTACCACTTCTTTATATGGAGTTGGGAGTGCAAATGTAGGTTTACAGCTGTGAGTATGCAAACCAGAGTTAAGCTGTTGTAATAATCAAGCCTGCATATTTTCCCACACAAGCAACTGTAAACCTGCTTTTGCCCACCCCTTTACAATAGTATATGATGAACACTTGGGTTGCTTCAATATTTTGGCTATTGTAAATACTGCTGCTATGAACATATAAATGCATGTATCTTTTCAAATTAGTGTTATGAATTTCTTTGCTAAACACCCAGAAGTAAGATTGCTAGGTTGTATGGCAGTTTCTTTTTAGTTTTTTTTTTTTTTTTGAAGAATTTTCCATAGTGACTGCCCAATTTACAATGGCTCCAACAGTGTATGAGGGTTGCCTTTTTTACACATCTTCACCAACACTTGTTTGTTGATTTATTGATGATAGCCATCCTGACAGATGTAATATTTCATTGTGGTTTTCATCTACATTTGTATGATGGGTGGTGACACTGAACATTTTTATATGTCTACTGGACATGGTATGTCCTCTTTGAAGGAATGTCTATTCAGGTCTTCTGCCCATATTTAATTAAATTGTGGGGTGGGATTTTGGTGTTAAGTGTTTCATATATTTCAGATATTAACCTCTTATTGGATATATCATTGTGAAATATTTTCTTCCATTCAATAATCTGCCTTTTGATTTTGTTGATAGTTTCTTTTGCTGTATAAAAATTTTTAATTGATGTAGTTCCATTTATTTATTTTGTTTTGTTTTGTTTCCCTTGTTTGATGTGACATATCAGGAAAATTATTACCAAGAGAAATGCCAGAAAGTTTACTGCTGTGTTTTCTTCTGGAAGTTTTAAAGTTTTCAGTCATACATTTAAGTCATTAAAATATTTTGAGTTTATTTTTGTATATGGTACAGGAAGTTTTTTTCATTTTGAGTTTTTGCATGTATCTGACAAATTTTCTCAATACTGTTTATTGAAGAGACTGCTTTTACCCCATTGTAAGTTGTCTCCTCTGCATTATGTTAATTGACCATATAGGTGAGAGTTTCTTTCTGGGTTTTCTGTTCTGTTCATTAATCTATGTATCTGTTTTTATGCCATACCATGCTGTTTTGATTACAGTAGCCTTGTAGTATTCTTTGTTTGACGTTAGATAGTGGAGAACCTCCAACTTTGTTCTTTCTCGAGGTTGCCTTTGGGGTTCCATGCAAATTTTAGGATTATTTGTCTAGTTCTGTGAAAAATGTCATCAGTGTGCAATTGTAAATTGGATTGTTTTCTTAACATCTCTTTCTGTTAGTTTATTATTGGTGTAAAAATGCAACAGATTTCTGAATTTTATATCCTGCTACTTTATTGAATTCATGGATGTGTTTTATTGTTTTTCTTGTCTGATTGCTGTGTTTAGGACTTTCAATACTATGTTGAATAGAAGTAGTGAAAGTAAGCATCTCTGTCATGTTCCCAATCTTAAGGAAAACCTTTCAGCTTTTCATTGCCAAGTACGATGTTAGCTATGAGTTGTCCCATATGGCCTTGTTATAGTGAGGTATTGTGGGAGAACTCCATCCCACAGAGCTCCTCCTGGTCATGGAGAATGAGAATAAGTCATCCAGGACACAATCTTGTTCCAGTGGGAAAGGGGTTGACGATTCCCTCTAGTGTGGAATGCCCTGAGCCCTTCTCTGAAACAGCTTTTGTTAGGATCAGAATGTGCAGGGGTACAGTATGCATGCATAGCTCATCAAACAATGTCAAAAGACTATAGTCATACAAAAACAGGTATTATCTATAGATAAAAATTGAAGGAACACAAAGATTTGTCACAGCATGTGAGACATGCTGATGCCAGATGGTCTTTAAGACATGTTTCATGAGATAAGGAGTTCACTCCTTATGCCTTGAACTTAAACATCTGGTTTATGATGTTAAGGGCTATCACTAACAAGGCTATCACTAGGCAGAGCAGGCTTCAAAGGATAAAATGTACATTTCAAGCCTGATTCCCATGGGAACACTTGGTGTTAGAGTTGGGTCATGCCTGCCACCTGTGTTACTTGATTTTCCAGGGAGACTTACTAACCCCTTTCAGGGCTTGCTCTTGCAGGGCTACAGTCTCTGAAACCACACAGAGTGGTCCCCAACAAGATATGTTCCCTCTATTCCTACCTTTTTTTTGGACTTTTCAAATAAGAATGGATATTGGATTTTGTCATATGATTTTTCTTTGTCTACTAATACAATTATATGATTTGTATTCTCTATGAGAATTTTACCCTATAATTTTCATTTTTGTAATGTCTTTGCCTGGTTTTAGAATCAGGATAATGCTGTCCATATAAAATGAGTGAAAAAGCCTTCCCAACTCTTCAAAATTTTTTAATTGTTTGAGAAACATAGGTGTTAATTCCTCTTTGATTTGTAAAGTTTATCTGTGAAGCTATCTGGTCTCAAGCTTTTCTTTGTTGGGAGTTATTTGATTACTGATTTGATTTTGTTAGCAGTTATCACTCTGTTCAGATTTTCTGTTTCTTCTTAATTCATTCCTGGAAAGTATATTTCTAGGAATTTGTCTATTTTTTCCCCAAATTTGTCCACTTTGTTAGCATATAATTATTCATAGTATTTTCTTGTAATGTTTTGTATTTCAGTGGTGTCAGTTGTCTGTCACTTCTTGTATTTCATTTCTGATTTTATTTACTTGGGTCCTCTTGCTTTTTTCTTGGTAAGACTGGGTAAAGGTTTATCAATTTTATTTACCTTTACCTTTTTTAAAAAACCAGTTCTTGGTTGCCTTGATCTTTGCTTTTGCTTTTAAGACTCTATTTTGCTTGTTTCCACTTTGATTTTATTACTTCCTTCTTTCCACTCACTTTCCACTCACTTTTTGGACTTTCTTTGTTTGTTTCATTTGTTTGTTTGTCTTTTAGGTGTAAGTTTAGATTGTTTGCTTCAGATTTTTCTTGTTTCTTGACATAGGTCTTATTGCTATGAATTTTTCTCTTAAATTGCTTTGGCTGTGTTGCATAGATTTGTGGTCATTGTGTTTTTATTTTCATTTGTATCTAGGAAGCTTTTGATTTCTTCCTTGATAACATTGTTAACCCATTCATTGTTTAGTAACATCTTATATAATCTACATGCATTTGTGTGTTTTTCAGTTTTCTTCTTGTACTTGATTTTTCAGTTTCATACCATTGTGATTAAGAAAAATGCTCATTTATGATCACAATCTTCTTAAATTTATTGAGACTTTCTTTGTGGCCTCACATATAGTCTATCCTGAAAAATGTTCCATGTGCACATGAAAAGTTCCAGAAATAAAGCACTCATGCTAAAATTTAAATAGAATATCAAGGAACTCTAAATTGTCATATCAATCTTGAAAAAGAAAAAAGTCTTACTTCTCAATTTCACAACTTACTACAGAGCCACAGTAATTAAACAGTGTGGTAGTGGCATAACCATAAACACATGGGACAATGAAATATAATGGAGAATGCTGAAATTAAATCTCCTGTGAGTAGCAACTGATTTTTTTACAAGAGTGCCAAAACCATTCAATGGGGGAAAACACAGTCTTTAACAATTGGTACTGGGACTTCTGGTCAAGATGGTAGAGTAGATAAATGCTGTGTTTGCCTCCTCCCATAATCACATCAAAATTACTAAGTTATAAAACAACCACCCATGAGAACCACATGAAGATGAGTTGAACAGAACTTCTATAGCTAAAGGTATAAAGAGGAATCCACATCCAGACTAGTAGGAGGAGTAGAGTTGTGAATTGTGCTGGTTCCAACCTAAGTGTGCAGTTAATAACCAGGAGGAGCCCTAGCTAGCATGGCTCAGTGTGCTGAATGCCAGCCTATGAACCAAAGGGTCACCAGTTCAATTCCCAGTCAGTGCACATGCCTGGGTTGCGGGACAGGTTCCCAGTAAGGGGCGTATGAGAGGCAGCTACACATTGATGTTTCTCTCCCTCTCTTTCTCCTTCCCTATCCTTCTCTCTAAAAATAAATAAATACATAAAATATTTTTTTAAAAGATTCAGGAGTCTTGCTGCACAGGTCTTCAATGAGGGTTGAGGGGGTCCCAGAGAGATATTAAGCTCCTCAATCCAGAGCACCAGTGGCAGGAAGAGTAGTCTCCACAACATATGGTAGTGAAAATTAGCAGGGATTCTGTCTGGGTGAGACACGGGTGCTGTAGACCCAGGTGTCCTCTTAAAGGGTCCAAGCAAAATACGCATTCATAAACACTCTCTCTAGGGTCCAACAAAAGGACAGACATTCAAAAACTTTCAGTTTTTCCCCAATTAAGCCTTCCCACCACACAGCCAATAAGAAGACATCAATAGTTCCTTTGTTGTGCTCTTCCCTAATCCAGCAGGCAGAGACACATGCCAAATTGGTCCATCAAACTGGCTGATGCCAGTCGTTCAGGCTGGTGATTCCTTGATACCTGTGCTCCACTCAACATGTGCATTGCCCTGAACCTCTTTTAGTGATTGTTCCTCTCCAGCTCCTGGCATCAGCCCATAAACTTCAAATTTTCCTAAGGTCCACAAACCCTAAACAAGGAACAGCTGATCTAAGTGAAGCATATTTCTCTTGCTAAGTGCCCCAAATCAAGCACTAGTGATAACTGGCACTAATCTGAAGCATAGTTTTCTGAGACATCCTCAAACACAGCACTGATAGATACTAAATACAGATTACTTCATAGCTCCTACCAGGCAGCCCTGGGCTAGACACAGGAAGCAGCTGACCATGGTCTGCACCACAGCTTCTTCCAAGAGGCCCTACAACCAACACACACATTGGCCAATACCCAACCACCTCCACAATGACATATCCAAAGGGTTTACTCAGCAGGCACCAGAGCCCCACTAAAACAAATATTTCTTCATGAGCCAGCTCCCACACAATGGCACATGTCTACTGCAGATACAGCCAGTCCTCACAGCCAGTCAACCCCACTCACTGGTGTGTCAATACCAATCAAGTGTCAACTACAATAGGAGGGCATGCACAAGTTGCACAAGGGATACCCCTGGAGCACCTGGCTCAGAAGACCAGAAAAACTGTACCACCAGGCCTCATAGGGCACCTACTATACAAGGCCACCCTGCAAAGACTGGAAGATGTAGTAGACTTACCTAACATATAGAAACAAACACAGGGAGGCAGCAAAAATCAGGAGACTAAGAAATATATCCCAAATGAAAGAACAGGACAAAACTCCAGAAAAAGAACTAAACAAAATGGGGGCAATCAATCTACCAGATGCAGAGTGCAAAACACTACTTATAAAGATGGTGAGTGAACTTATGGGAAATATAGAAGAACTCAATGAGAACTTACACAAAAAGATAGAAATCATAAAAAAGAACCAGTCAGAAATGAATACAAAAATTGAAATGGAGTATGCATTAGATAAAATCAACAGCTGATTAGATAAAGCAGAGAAACAAATGGAGGGAATTGAGGTACCACAAAACTTCTAACAGGAACAGCAAAAAGGAAAAAAAAATAAAAAATGAAGCCAGTTTAAAGGACTTCTGTTAAATCAAGCATAAGAAGATTCACAACATAGGAATACCAAAAGGAAGAGAGAGAGCAAGCAAGGAAGTAAAAACCTATTAGTAGAAATAATGACTGGCCCTGGCTGGCGTAGCTCAGTAGATTGAGCACAGGCTGCGAACCTAAGTGTCGCAGGTTTGATTCCTAGTAAGGGCACATGCCTGGTTTGCAGGCCATGGCCCCCAGCAACCGCACATTGATGTTTCTCTCTCTCTCTCTCTTTCTCCCTCCCTTCCCTCTCTAAAAATAAATAAATAAAATCTTAAAAAAAAAAAAAGAAAAGAAAGAATGACTGAAAACTTCCCTAACTTGGTAAAGGAAATAGACATCATGACCAGGAAGCACAGAGAACACCAAACAAGAGGAACCCAAAGAAGCCTAAACCAAGACACATCATAATTAAAAGCCAAAGTTTAAAGATAAAGAGAAAATCTTAAAAGCAGCAAAATAAAAGCAGCTAGTTACATACAAGTGAACTGCCATAAGACTGTCAGCTGATTTCTCAAAAGAAACCTAACAGGAAGCCCTGGCTAGTGTAGCTCAGTGGATTGAGCATAGGCCTGGAAACCAAAGGGTTGCTGGTTTGATTCTCAGTCAGGGTGCTTGCCTGGGTTGTGATCCAGGTCTCCAGTAAAGGGCGCTCGAGAGGGAACCACACATTAATGTTTCTCTTACTCTCTTTCTCCTTCCCTTCCCCTCTTTCTAAAAGTAAATAAAAAATTTTTAAAAAAGAAACCTTATAGGGTTGAAGGGGCTGGAAAGAAATATTCAAAGTCATGAAAACCAAGGACCTACAACCTACATTACTCTATCCAGCAAAGCTATCATTTAGAATAGAAGGGCAGATAAAGTGCTTCCTAGGTAAGGTCAAGTTAAAGGAGTTCATCATTACCAAGCCCTTATTATATGAAATGTTAATTTCATATAATATAACTATATGTTAATTTCCTGTAAAAAGATGATCAAAACTATGAACAGTTAAATGACAATAAGCTCACAACTATCAACAACTGAACCTTAAAAAACATAAACATAAACAAACTAAGCAAACAACTAGAAAAGGAACAGAATCACAGAAATGGAGATCACATGGAGGGTTATCAGGGGAAGGGGTTGGGGGAGAATGGGAGGAAAAGGTACAGGGAATAAGAAGTGTAGTTGGTAGGCACCAAATAGATAGGGGGAGGTTAAGAATAGTACAGGAAATGGAGAAACCAAAGAACTTATATATATGACCCATGTACATGAACTAAGGGGGTGGGGAATGCTGGTGGGGAGAGGGGTGCAGGGCAGAGGGGGTTAAGGGGAGCAAAAATGGGACAACTGCAATAGCATAATCAATAAAATATACTGAAAAAAAAAGAATTGAAGGGAAGATAAAGAGCTTCACAGATAAGAAAAAACTGAAGGAGTTCATCACCACCAAACCATTATAATATGAAAGGGACTTATTTAAGAAAACGATAAAAACTATGAACAATAAAATGGCAATAAACACATATCTATCTACAACTGAATCAAAACAACAAACTAAAAAACCCCAAGAAGTACAGAGAAAGAATCATGGATACAGAGAGCATTTTAATGGTTGCCAGATGTGAGGGGGGCTTGGGAGAATGGGTGAAGAGGTGAGGGGATTAAGAAGAACAAATAGGTAGTTACAAAATAGCCATGGAGATGTAAAATATGGCATAGGAAATGAAATTGCCAAAGAACTTGTACACATGACCCATGGACATGAACAAAGGGGATTGCCTGAAGAATGGGGGGTACTGGGTGATGGGGGCAAAGGGGGAAAATTGGGGTAATTGTAACAGCATAATCAATAAAATATAATAAAATAAAAAAAACACACTGATGTGATATCAGGAAAGATAGCAGAACAGAAAGCTCTAAGAATTCATTTATCTACAGATAAAAATATCTTAGCTCTCAGGAACTGAGCAACTATTTTGCAACTTTGGTATAATAGAACTCTTGGAGCATCCAGGGGAGTGCTTGATGAAGAGGCAGATAAATTTCCTTAAATTTTGGTGAATTTCAGCTCTGGCCAGTATAGCTCAGTGAATTGTGTGCAGGCTTGGGAACCACAGTTTGATTCCCAGTTAGGGCACATGCCTGGATTGCAGGCCAGCTCTCCAGTAAGGAGTGAACTAGAGGCAAGCACACACTGATGTTTTACTCACCCTCTTCCTCCCTCCCTTCCTCTCTCTCTAAAAGTAAATAAAATCTTTAAAAAAATTTTTTGGTGAATTTCAGCTACTGCATATCTCAGCACCCCACTTCCTAGTGCAGCTTGCTAGAGCTAGGGTGGGAAATAAAGTTCTTGTTCTCCAAAAACTGGGATCACAGCTTTTGATCACTGAGGTATTAGTATAGAAGTTAACTATTGTTTTAATCTCAAGGGAGTGAAGTATCTTCCTTGTTGGAAGAATATATAAAAAGAGTACCTGCAATGAACATAGGGGTGCATATATTCACCCATTAGTAGATAAGTAGATAAGAAAACCATGGTACATTTACACAATGGAATGCTACTGGTGGTAAAAAAGAAGGAAACCGTACCTTTTGCAACAGCATGGTTAGACTTAGAGATTTTTATGCTAAGTGAAATAAGTCAGTCAGAGAAAGACAAATACCATATGAGTTCACTGATTATGCAGAATCTAATGAACAAAATAAACAAAAAAACAAAATAGAAAACATATAGATACAAAGAACAGGCTGACAGCTGTCAGAGTGGATGAGGGTTGGGAGGCTGGATGAAAAGGTGAAAGGATTAAGAAAAACAAACTCTTAGGCACTGACAACAGTATGATGATCACCAGAGTGAAAGCAGCAGAGGAAGAGGTGATAGAATGAAGCTTGACTTTGGGTGGTGAACACACAACACAATATACAGGTGATGTATCATAGAATGATACACTTAAAACCTATATAATTTTATTAACCAATGTCATCCCAATAAACTCAGTTAAAAAAAGAGAGTACTTTTTTGTTTTCCTTTTGGGAGCCAGCTATTTAAAGAAATTTTTGTCATTATGTTGAAACTCAAATTGCTGACAGAAAAAACGAGAGAGAGAGAGGGGGAGAAAGAAAGAAAGAGAGAGAGAGAGAGAGAGAGAGAAAGAGAGAGAGGGAGGGAGGGAGGGAGGAAGGAAGGGAGGAAGGAAGGAAGAGAAAGAAATTTTTGTCAGTTTTGTCAGATTGCTGGTTCACTGCAAGGACAATAGAACAGAAACTTCAGTGATCAGGCAAAACAAGGGGCGTGTGCTTCCCAAAAATAGGAAAAGTTACATTTGCATGCCTTCAGCCTTCAATAAGCAAAACCCAGCAATCACTGATGAGAATTAAAATTTCAAAATTTCAAAAGCATTATAATTTGAGTTATCACACTCAAAAACTCCAGTTTTCAACAAAAATTACAAAATATACAAATAAACAGTAAAGTATACCTTCTTCATAGAAACAAAAGAATTTGACAGAAACCATCCCAGGGGAAGCTGAGACTTTTAAACTGTTAGTCAAAGACACTAAATCAAATTTCTTAAGTATGTTAACTGAGTTAAAGGAAATAATGAACAAATAAATGAAATCAGAAAAACAATGTCTGTACAAAGTGAGAATACAAATTAGAATAAACAATAAAGAGATAGAAATTATTTTTAAAATGAACAGAAATTCTGGAGCTGGAAAGTACAATAACTGAAATTAAAAGCTCACTAGAGATATTCAACAGCAGATTTGATATGAGCATTCTACTTTAATTTTTCAAGGTTATTTTGGCTACTATAGGTTATTTGCATTTTAATTTTTAATTTTTATTATTTATTTTAGAGTAAGAGGATGGGAGGGAGAGAGGGTGAGAAACATCGATGTGACAGGAAAACAATAATGGGTTGTCTCTCCAATGTGCCTGGACTAGCACCAAACCTACAGCCCACACACATTCCCCAACTAGGACTCCAACCAGTGACCCCTGGATTTGTGGGACAACACCCAACCAACTGAACCACACCTGTCAGGGTGATTCTTTGCACTTTTATATGAGTATGGTATATTTCTGCTTATTTATTTTTTCATGATGTATTTCAATTAGCATTTTGAAGGTTTGAGAATACAAATTGTGTACTTGTTATGTTATATTTACACCTATTTTATTTTTGTAAGTGGTATTTTTAAAATTTTGGTGTCTGTGTTTATTGCTAATGATATTAATGAAAATATCATTAATTTGTATATGTTCATTTTGTATTCTGTGACCTTGCTGCAATCACTTTTTAGTTCCAGGAAATTTTAGTAGAGTCTAAGTATTTTCTATGTAAATAATCATGTTATCTGCAAATAGCAACAATTTTATTTCTCCTTTCCCATCTGTATGCCTTTTATTTCTTTTATTGCCTTATCTTGCTGGCCAGATATCCAGTGTTATGTAGAATAGAGGTGAGAATGAATATACTTGCCTTGTTCTCAATCTTAAGGGAAAAACATTCAGTCTTTCATCTTTAAGTACAATGGTAATTTTATGGTTTATTTGTTTTGTAGATGATCTTTATCAGATAAAATTCATCTATATTCCTATTTTTTGAGTTTTTTCTCATGAATTAGTGCTTAATTTGTCAAATACTTTTTTTGCATCAATTGATATGGTTATATCATTTTTCTCTTTTAGCTTATTTTGATTTCACAATATTGAATTAATCTTTTTCTGGGAAAAACACACTTGGTCATAATGTATATCTTTTTTATGTTATTGGCTTCTATTTGCTAATATTTTATTAAGTATTTTTGTATCTCTATTTATGAGGTATACTGGTCTGTGGTTTCTTATTTTTGTACAGCCTTTGATTTTTCTTATCATAATAATGCTGATTGTAAAGCTAATTGGGAAGTTGTTCCTTCTCTTCTATACTCTGGAAAAGATTGTGTGAATTACTTTAACAAAAATATGTAGTGGAATTCTATAGTTAAATCATCTGGGCCCATGGATTTTACTTTAAGCACTTTTAAAGTTATTCCCAATAATTATCATGATATTCAAGTTATCTATTTCACAGTGGGTAAGATGTGATAGTTCATGCTTTTTAAGACTGCATCTAAATTTTCCAATTTATGTGCATAGAGTTTTTACAGCACTCCTTTGTAGTTTTTCAATGTGTGTGGGGGCCATAGTGACATCTCATTTCATTTATGATATCAATAATTTTTGTCCTCCATCTTAGTAACCTTAATAGAAATTTGTCAGTTTTATTGATATTTTTTATAAAAACAGTTTTTGTTTTATTGATTATCTGTTTTTTTTCTGTTGTAAATATCATTGTCTCTTGTTCTTTTTTATTATTTCTCTACTTCTACCACTCTGGATTTATTTAACTCTAGTTTGTTTGGTTTATTTTGTTTTGTTCCTGGGGATGTGAGCTTAGATTTGAGAATTCTCCTTTTGCCTAATGCAAAAATTTAGTGTTGTAGATTTTCCTCTCAGGACTACCTTGGATGACTCCCATACATGTTGACATGTTGTGTTTTATTTTTATTTTTATTTAGTTCTATGTATTTTTTAATTTTATTTTAATCATTGTTCAAGTACAGTTTTCTCCCTTTTACTCCCATTCCAGCCCGCCCACCCAACCCTTCTTACTTCCCTCCCATTACCACCCACCCCTAGTTTTTGTCCATGTGTCCTTTAAATTTGTTCCTGTAAACCCTATCCATTCCCCCCTGAAATTCCCTCTTCTCTCCCCTCTGGTCACTGTCAGTCTGTCCCCTATTTCAGTGTCTTGGTTATATTTTGCTTGTTTCTTTGTTTTGTTATTTAGGTTCCTGTTAAAGGTGAGATCATGTGGTATTTTTCTTTCACTGCCTGGCTTGTTTCGCTTAGCATAATGCTTTCCAGTTCCATCCATGCTGTTGCAAAGAGTAGGAGCTCCTTCTTTCTTTCTCTGCATAGAATTCCATTGTGTAAATGTACCATAGTTTTTTGATCCATTCATTTACTGATGGGCATCTAGGTTGTTTCCAGCACCTAGCTATTGTAAATTGTGCTGCTATCAACATCGGGGTGCAAAGGTTCTTTTGGATTGGTGTTTTAGTGTTCTTAGGATATAGTCCCCGCAGTGGAATTGCAGGGTCAAAAGGCAGATCCATTTTCAGTTTTCTGAGGAAGTTCCATACTGCTTTCCATAGTGGTTGTACCAGTCTGCAGTCCCACCAACAGTGCACTAGGGTCCCCTTTTCTCCACAACCTCTCCAACACTTGTTGTTTGTTGCTTTGTTTATGATGGCCATTCTGACTGGTATGAAGTGGTATCTCCTTGTGGTTTTAATCTGCATCTCTCTGATAGCTAGCGATATTGAACATCATTTCATGTGTCTTTGGATCTTCTGTATGTCCTCCTTGGAGAAGTGTCTGTTCAAGTCCTTTGCCCATTTTTTAATTGGGTTACTTGTCTTCTTAGAGTAGAGTCGTGTAAGTTCTTTATATATTTTAGAGATTAAACCCTTGTCTGAGGTATCATTGGGAAATATGTTTTCCCATACATTTGGTTCTCTTTTTATTTTGATACTGTTTTCTTTAGCTGTGCAGAAGCTTTTAATTTTGATGAGGTCCCATTTGTTTATTCTTTCCTTTATGTCCCTTGCTCTAGGAGACATGTCAGTAAAAAAGTTTCTTCGTGAAATATCTGAGATTTTCCTGCCTATGTTCTCTTCTAGGACTTTAATGGTGTCACAGTTTATATTTAAGTCTTTTATCCACCTTGAATTTATTTTTGTATAATTTTGTAAGTTGGTGCTCGAGTTTCATTTTTTTGCACGTAGCTGTCCAGTTCTCCCAACACCATTTGTTGAAGAGGGTATTTTTAATCAATTTTATGTTGCTGCTTCCTTTGTCAAATATTAATTGACCGCAGAGACTTGGGTTTATTTCTGGGCTCTCTGTTCTGTTCCATTGGTCCATGTGCCTGTTTTTATGCCAGTACCAGGCTGTTTTGATTACAGTGGCCTTGTAGTATAGTTTAGTGTCAGGTATTGTGATCCCTCCTACTTTACTCTTCTTTCTCAAAATTGCAGCAGCTATTTGGGGTCGTTTATGGTTCCATATAAATTGTTGAAGCATTTGTTCTATGTCTGTGAAATATGCCATTGGTATTTTAATAGGTATTGCATTGAATGTGTAAATTGCTTTTGGTAGTATGGACATTTTGATGATATTAATTCTCCCAATCCATGAACACGGTATATGTTTCCATTTGTTTGTGTCTTTCTTGATTTCTCTCCTCAGTGTTACGTAGTTTTCTGAATACAGGTCTTTTACCTCTTTGGTTAGGTTTATTCCTAGCTATTTTATTTTTCTTTTTGCTATTTCAAAGGGGATTTTTTCCTTGATTTCTGCTTCTGCTGTTTCATTGTTGGTGTACAGAAATGCCTTTGATTTTTGGATATTGACTTTGTATCCCACTGTTTTGCCAAATTCATTTATTAGGTCAAGCAGGTTTTTGGTGGAGTCTAGTTCTATGTATTTTTAAATTTCCTTTGACACTTCTTCTTTGACCCATGTATTATTGAGAATTTGCTATTTAGTTTTTTAAGATATTTTATCGATTATGCTATTTCAGTTGTCTCATTTCTCCCCTTCATTCCCCTCCACCCTGCACACCCTCTCCCACCCACATTCCCCCCTCTAGTTCATGTCCATGTGTCATAAGTTCTTTAGCTTCTACATTTCCCATACTATTCTTACCCTCCCCCTATTTTCTTCCTACCATCTATGCTACTTTTTCTCTGTACCTTTTCCCTCTCTCTCCTCCTCCCACTCCCCTGTTGCTGTTTAGTTTTCAAGTGTATGGAGATTTTCCTGTTATCTTTATGTTATTAATTTCTAGGTTTATTTCATTGGCATTGAGGAGCACATCCTATATATTTTCCTTTTAAAATTTGTTGAGGTTTGCTTTATGGCTCAAGATATGGCCAGTTTAGATATATGTTCTCTGAGTACTTGAAAAAAAATGTGTATTCAGTGGTTATAGGGTGGACGTTCAATAAATGTTTAGATCCTGTTGGTTGATAATGTTGTTGTGTTGTTCTATATCCTTGCTGATTTTTGGTCTAGTTTGTCAAATTGTTGAGAGGTGTTGTAGTCTCTGATTATAATTGCATATTTGTCTATTTCTCCTTTTAATTCTATCAGTTTTGAGTTCACATATTTTGCAACTTTGTTGTTTACTTATGCATCACATTTAGGATTGCTATGTCTTCTTGGTGGATTAACCCTTACAGCATTGTCTAATGTTTCTCTCTTCCTCTGGAAATTTTATTTCTTAAATCTACTTTGATATTAAAATAGCAACTCTTGCTTTATCTGATGACTGTTGGCATGGTATATTTTACATCCTTTAATTTTCACTCTACTTATATCATTCCATTTGAAATGAGTTGCTCCTAGATAGCAGATAGTTGTCATGTTTTTAGAACTATTTGGCCAATTTCTGTCTTTTACTTGGTGTATTTGAACTCTTTAAATATAATGTAATTATTGATATGTTAAAGCTTAAGTTATTAATTTTGTTATTTTGTTTGTTTTGATTTTCATTTTTTTTATTTTCCCTGCCTTCTCATGGGATACTTGACAATTTTTAGCAGGCTATTTTGATTTATTTAAAGTGTTTTAATAAATGAAGTTCTGTCCAGAAGGTATCCAGCCTTGTAATATGAAAATGAAGACATTTAAGAAGATATAAGACATACGAAACATTGTACCTAGAACAATGATGCCTCAGTCCCCTTCAAAGTAGGCACCTTGGGACCTCACACAGTTCTCCCCATCGCCACAAGCTGCCCTGTCATATTTTCCTGAATCTCATTGGTGGTCAGAAATCTCTTCCCTTTCAAAGGTGATTTTAGTTTTCAGAAAAGCCAGAAGGTGCAGGGCATCAAATCTGAGCTGTAGGGAGTCTGAGTCACCTGGGTGATTTGATGTTTTGCCAAAACTTGCATGAGATATGATGTATGAGCAGGTGTGTTATATGAGCAGAAGCGGCCAAATCAGCAGTGGCCCATAGCTGTGGCCTTCTGAATTATCCCAATAGTTTTCACAGAGAAATGTTCAAACTTAACACAAATTTGATGCAGACTTGTTGTTCTACTCACTCAGTTATTTTGAATGTGACAGCCACACAGTACACATGCTCACTCAATGGCATCTACCTCCACCACTGCCTAGTATGGTGAAGTCATCCCTGTTCACATATGGGCATTCCAGTATACTTTCCTTGGCTGCCAGGTTACATGGATGTCACGCAAACCATTCTTATTATATTAACAATGTAATATAATGGACTGGCTGGACTTTTTCCGGACAGATTTTGTGTATATATTGTATTTTGCTGTGTATAATGCACATTTTTTTTGCCCAAATTTTTGAGGGAAAAAATAAGGATGCATATTATACATGAGTATAATGGTTATTTACCATGGGTATAATAATCCTGAGTATGTGCACAAAAATGTGTGCCTTATATACAGCAAAATATGGTAATATTTGAAGGTTTAGTTCTATTTAACAGGAGAAATAGTGAAAATTACTTCTACTCCATTTTTCTTGCAGTAAATGCCATGGCCACTTACATTCAATGTGATTATTGACACGGTTTGATTTAAATATACCATCTTGCTAGTTTTTCCAATTTGTTTCATTCAGTCTTTCTTCCTTTTTACCTATTTTCCTACTTTTGCTTGGATCAAATGAATATTTTGTATGACTCTTTAACTTCCTTTGTTGTCTTAGTAGCTGTTATTCTTTATTTTAGTGGATGCTTTAGTACATCTTTAACACATCTCAATCTAACTTCAAGTGATATTATACTACTTTCATACATAGTAAAAGAACCATATGACAATGTACTTTTCTCTTCCCTAAGATTTTTTTTTTTTGCTGCTGTGCACATGTAGAAAGTTTACTTCTATGCACATTATAAATTGTACAATACATGGTGCAATGGACAGAATTGTGTCCGTCCTCCTGTAAAACTCATATATTGAATCATAAACCCCCAATATGACTCTATTTGGATATAGGACCTATAAGGACATAATTAAGGTTGTGAGGTCAAAAGGGTAGGGCCTTAATAAAAGATTAGTGTCCTTATAAGAAGAGAAACCAGACAGTGTGCTCGTGCTCTCACTCTCTCTCTCTCTCGTCTCTCTTTCTCTCCCAATACACTTGCATGTATATTTATCAACTTGATAAATTGCTTCACATATTGATGTTATATTATTTTAATGTTTCCTAATCATTTCCTGCTCTCTGTTTCACTATGGAGAATTTTTATTGCAAAGTCTCCAAGTTTGGTAATGCCAAATTCATTAATTTCACTGTGAATTTTTCATTTTACACATTTCCTTTACCTTCTCAAACATATGAAATACAGTCATAACTGTCATCATTTTTCCTATTTATAAATGTTATGTTCCATTTCTGAGTCAGTGCCATTGCTTAATTTTTCTCCTTGTGGCAGGTAGACTAATGCCTGTCACCAAACATGTCCATGCCTGCAGTCTGAACCTGTGCTATCTGAGTGGGCCATATGTAATCATAAGGATTTTTATAAGAGGGAGTCAGGAAGATCAAAGTAAAAGTGACAGAAATGTTATGATGGAAACAGGGGTAAGTATAATGTGGAGCTATGAACCAAGAAATGTGGGAAGCCTCTAGAACCTGGAAAAGACAAGGAAACACATCCCCCCTTAGAGCCTCTAGAAAGAATGCAGCCCCGATAACCCAAGGTAGGCTTCTGATCTTCAGGACTGTAAAATAATAAACTTGTGTTATTTTAAGCCACTGAGTGTGTCATTATTTGTTATAAAAGCAACATAAAACTAGTACATTCCTCATTCAGGCTGTGTTTTCAAGCTTCTCATAGCTGTAATTTTTTATTGGATGCCAGACATTGCATATTTTACCTTGTCAGGTACCATATAGTTTTGTACTCTTACAAATATTTTGGAGTTTGTTGTTAGGCTTTTTTAGGCAGGTCCGGAGCTGTGTTTTGTCTAGAGTTAATTTTTTTATTGTGTTAAATACATGTAACATAAGACTTACCATTTTAACCATTTTAAATGCAGTTTAGTAATATTAAATACATTCACACTGTGCAACCATCACCACGATCCACCCCATAACCTTTTTTCATGTTACAAAATTGAAGCTCCTTACTTATTAAGCAATAACTCCCCATTCTCTCCTTTCCCCAGCCCAAGAAATCACCATTATACTTTCTATCTTTGTGATTTTGACTATTCTAAGTACCTCATATAAGTGGAATCATATGGCACTTGTGGTTTTGTGACTATTTTTCTTAGTATAATGTTCTCAAGTCTCATCCATGTTGTAGCATATTGCAGAATTTCTTCTTAAGGTTGAATACTATTCCGTTGTACTTCTATACCACATTTTGGTTATCCATTCATCCATTGATGGACACTTTGACTGCTTCCACATTTTAACTATGTGAACAATACTGCTATGAACATGGTGGATAATCATCTTTTCAAGACTCTGCTTTCAATTTTTTGGGTATAACCATGTGCAACTTCTTGGTCATATGATAATTCTATTTTTAATTTTAAAGAAACCTTCATACTATTATCTACAGTAGCTGTACCATTTCACATTCCCACTATCCCACAAGGGTTCTAACTTCCCCACTCCTGCACCAGCACTTGCTGATTTCTATTGTTTTGACAGTAGACATCCTAATGGACAAAAAGTGGTATCTCCTTGTAGTAAGTTTTGAAATCAGGAAGTAGAGTCATCCAGTTTTATTCTTGTTGAGGATTGCTTTTTTGCTATTCAGAGTCCTTGAGATTCCATATGAATTTTATGATGGGTTTTCTATTTCTGCAAAAAAAAAGAAAATTTCTTGGGATTGTGATAGAGATTGCATTGAATCTGTAAGCCGCTTGAATAATATTGATATTTTAGCAATATGAAGTCTTAATTCATGAACATCAGCTGTGTTTCCATTTACCTATGTCTAATTTCTTTCAGCAATATTTTGTAGTTCTCATTGTACAAGTTTTTACATCCTTGGTTAATTTAATTCCTAAGTACTTTATTCTTTTTGACACTATTGTAGAGTCATATTTGTAATTTCCTTTTCATACTGTTCATTGTTTCCATATAAAATACAACTGACTTTTGTGTGTTGACTTTGTATCCTGCTACTTTGCTGAATTCACTTATTAGTGCTATCAACTTTTTTGGTGAAATCTTTGTTTTTCTACATATGAGATAATATCTACAAATAGAGATAATTTTAATTATTCCTTTCCAGTTTGTGTGCTTTTTATTTCCTTTTGTTGCTTATTTTCTCTGGCTAGAACTCCCGATATATGTGATGAAAGGGGCATCTTTGCCTTATTTTTGATCTCAAAGAAAAAGCTTTTAGTATTTCACCACTGAGCATTGTTTGCTGCAGTTATTTTACATATGGCTTTTATTGTGTAGAGGTAGTTTCCTTCTAGTCTTATTTTTGTCAAGTGTTTTTTAACCTGAAAGGGTATTGGATTTTGTCAAATGCTTTTCTGCATTTGATAATGTTTTTTCTTTTCATTTTGTTGACATGGCTTATAATATTGATCTATTTTCAATGTATGATGAATAAATCCTTTGTATTCTAGGAATAAATCTCACTTTGTCATGATCTACAATGCTTTTACTATGCTGCTGAGTTCTGCCTGCTGTATTTTGTTGAGGATTTTTTCATCAATGTTTATAAGGGGTATTGGCCTTTAGTTTTCTTTTCTTGTCTGTATCTGGCTTTGGTGTCAGTATTACCATATACTATCAGTATCTGGTGGTATATGGTAATTCTTTTCTTGTCTTTATCTGGCTTTGGTATCAGTATTACCATATACCATTAGTATCTGGCTTCAAAGAATGAGTTATAAAGTGTTCTCTTCCCTTTATTTTTGGGGAAAGTTTGGGAAGTATTGGTTTTAGTTTTTTAAATGTTTGGGAGAATTAATCAGTAAAGCTGTCAGGTCCATGGCTTTTTTTGCTGGGACATTTTTCATAACTGATTCAGTCTCTGTACTAGTGGGTCTGTTTAGATTTTTTAGCACTTCATGATTTAGTTTGGGTAAGTTTTGTGTTTCTAAAATTTGTCCATCACATCTAAATTATCCAGTTTTTATTGTGCAGTTATTCATAGTATGCTCCTATATATTTTTTTATTTTTGCAGAATCAGTATAATGTCCTTACTTTCATTTATGATTTTAGTAATTTGAGTCTTCTTTTTTTCTTAATCCATCTGGCTAAAGATTTGTCAACTATGTTTATCTCTTTCAAAGTTGCAACTTTTGGTTTCACTGATTTTCTCTATTGGTTTTGTGATTTCTATTTCATTTGTCTCTGCTCTAATCTTCATTATTTTCTTCTGCTAGCTTTGGATTTAGTGTGTTCCTTATATAGTCCCTTAAATTGTCAAGTTAGTTATCGACTTGGGATCTTTCTTTTCTATTAAATGTGTTGCAGTGACATTGGTTAAAAAGATTATATGGGTTTCAGCCCTAGCTCGTGTGGCTCAGTGGATTGAGTGCCAGCCTAGGAACCAAAAAGTCACTGGTTCAATTTCCAGTCAAGACACATGCCTGGATTGTGGGTTAGGTCCCCAGTAGGGGGTACATGAGAAGCAATCAACACATTGATGTTTCTCTCCCTCTCTCTCCCTCCCTTTCCCTTTCTCTGAAAATAAATAAAATCTTAAAAAAATTATATACGTTTCAAGCGTAGATTTCATTTTGTGCCCACCACACAGTCAAATCATCTTCCATTACTGTGTACTTGGTTCCCTTTAAACTTTACAACCCCCCCACTCTCTTTTCTCATTTTTTTAATGTGAACATTCATAGCTATAAATTTCCCCCTTAGTACATCTTTCACTGTGCCCCATAAGTTTTAATGTACTGTATTTTCATTTTCATTCATCTTTAAGTATATTCTACTTTTCCTTATAATTTCTTCTTTGGTCCACTTGTTGCTTAAAAGTATGTTGTTTAATTTCCACAATTTTGTAAATCTTCCTGTTTTTCTTATGTTATTGATTTTTAATTTCATCCAGTTCTGGTCAGAGAAGATACTTTGCATGATATCTTTTAAAATCTACTGAGACTTAATTTACTTACATGTTCTGTTCTGAAAAATGTCCCATGTTCATTTGAGGAAAATGTGTATGCTGTGTATGTATGTATGTCTATTAGATACAGTGAGTTTATTGTGTTACATCTTGATTTCCTTTCTTATCTTCTGTCTGGTTGTTTTGTCCATTATTGTGAGTGGGAAATTGAAGTTTCCAACTAGTATTGTAGAAACTCTGTATTTCTCCCTTCCATTCTGTCAGTTTCTGCTCTATATATTTTGATGTTCTGTCACTAGTTACATAAATGTTTATAATTGTTATATCTTCTTGCTACATTGAACCTTTTATTAGTATATAATGTCCTTTGTCTCTTCTAAACTTTGACTTAAAGTCTATTTTGTCTGATATTTGCATAGTCACTCCTGCTCTTATGGTTACTGTTGCATAAAATACTTTTTCCATCAGCTCATTTAAAAGAAAGATTTTATTTATTTGTAGAGAGGAGGTAGAACAAGAGGGAGAGAAACAGACCTGTTGCCTTTCCCATGCCCCCAACTGGGGATGTGGTCCAGAACCCAAGCATGTGCTCTGACTGGGAACTGAACTGGTGGCCTATTGCTTTGCAGAGTGATGCCCAATCAACTGAGCCACACCAGTCAGGGCTCCACCCTTTCACTTTTAACCTGTTTATATCTTTAGATCTCCAGAATCTAGTTGGATCTCATGTTTTAATCCATCTTGTATATCTCTGTTTGACTGGAAGGTTTAATCCATTTACAGTTTAAGCAACTACCGGTAAGAAGGGACTTAGTTCTGTCATTGTGTTGTTTTCTATTTGCAGTATAGCTTTTTTTTTTTTGTCTGTATTTCCTGCATGCCTGCTGTCTTTTGTGTTTAGTTGGTCAAATGTTTAAATTATTCTTAATTTTTTGTGTATTTTACAGCTACTTTTTTGTGTCACTATGAAGATTATACTTAACATTTTGAAGCTATAACATTCTCATTTAAATTTATAACCACTTACAGTTCTATTCTCAGTCAGGGCACATGCCTGGGTTGTGGGTCAGGTCCCCAGTGGGGACCATGTGAGAGGAAAGCACACATTGATATTTGTCTCCCTCTCTTTCTTCTTCCCTTCCCCTCTCTAAAAATAAATAAATAAAATCTTTAAAAAAAAGAGATAACCACTTAATCTCAATAACATACAAAACTCTACTCCTTTATAGCTTCATTCCTCCCCTTTTAGTTGTTGTCACAAAATCATATCTTTATATATTATGTACCTCAAACATAGACTAATAATTCTTTTTAAGTGCATTAGTCTCCTAAGTTATGTAGAAAACAAGATTTGGAGTTACAAGTCCATGTTACAGTAATACTGGTTTTTACACTAATAATTTTTCCTTTAAATGTATTAGTCTCTTAAATCACGTAGGAAATAAAAAAAGTTACAAACCATTACTCAATAATAGTAGCTTTTTAACGTGCCCATGCATCTACCTTTATTGAGATCTTCATTTCTCCATGACCTTGAGTTTCTGTTTGAGCACCCTTCCATTTCACCTTGCAGGATTCCCTTGAGGATTTCTTGCAAGGAAGATTCAGTGGTCACAAACTCTCTCAACTTTTGTTAATTTTGGAATTTCTTGATTTCTATCTCACTTTTGGATGGTTTTGCCAGATTCAGGATTCTTGGTTGACAGTTGTTTTCTTTTGGTACTTTTAATACATAGGCTTTCTTCTGGCCTCTACGGTTTAAAAAAATTTTTTCTTTATTTTTAGAGAAAGTGGAAGGGAGGGAGAAAGAGAGGGATAAAAACATCAATGTGTGGTTGCCTCTCACATGTCCCCAACTGGGGACCTGGCTTGCACCAGGTATTAGCCCTGAGTGGGAATAGAACCAGTGACCCTTTGGTTTGCAGGCTAGTGCTCAATCCACTGAGTCACATCAGTCAGGGCTGGCCTCTAAAGTTCTTAATGAGAGATTTGCAGATAATCATATGGAAAATCCCTTGCATGTGATAATTTGCTTCTCTTTTGCTGCTTTCAAGGTTTGCTTTTCATCTTTGTCATTTAAGTTTGAGTACAATGTGTCTCAGTGAGTCTCTTTTTCATCTTAAAGTTTATTGAGCTTCTTGGATATTTACATTCATTTTTCACCAAATTTTGGGTGTTTTCAGCCATTCTTCAGATGTTCTAAGTGCTTCTCTCTCTCTTCTCCTTCTGGGACTCCTATAATAAATATGCTTTTTTGGTGTCCCACAGTTCCCATAAGCTCCATTTCTTGTCTTCAATCTTTTTACCCTCAGTCTGGATAATTTCCATTGTCCTATCTTCAAGTTCATTGTTTCATTTGCTACTCAAATCTGCCTTTCAATCTCTATAGTGGATTTTTCATTTAATTATTGAACATTTCCACTCCAGAATTTTTTTAGTTTACTTTTTATTATATCTGTATTGATGTTTTCATTTTGTTCACACTTCATTTTCTTGACTTTCTCCACATCTTCCTGTGGTATTTGAATACCTAAGGACAGTCATTTTATGGTCTTCAGTAATATGTCTTCCATTAACTGTATTTCAGGAATAGATTCTGTTGAATTACCCTTTCCTTTGAACAGGTCATACGTTCCTGATTCTTTGTATGCCTTATGTGATTTTTTGTTTGTTTGTTTTACACTGGACATTTAACTTTAATATTAATAAATTTAATAACTTTGGAAATCAGATTCTCTTCACTCACCAGGGTTTGCTGTTTTTGTTATTTTTTTATTGTTGTAGTCTGTCTCTGTGCCAAAGATCAGCATGAGGTACAAATGTAATTTCTTAGGACTTTTCTGAGCCTATCCTTGGGCATGTGCAGTCACTTTTTAATTTCCCCAAACATGCAGTTGTTTTTTAATATCCCAGTCTTTAATGTCTGACTTTCTAAAGGGGAAAAGAGAAAAAGTGAAAGAAGGAGAAAAGGGTCACTGGCCTTTTAAATCTTCTGGAAGTCAGTTGGAGTCTTTTGCAATAATGGGTGCAGCAGTGGGCGGGGGCCAGGAGGGAAGTGCAACAACAATGGCTACCCATGTATTTTGTCTGCATCTCTGTGATCAGAAAGAAGCAGTGATTGGAAGACAGATTCCCAATACTTGGAGGACAGGGTTCTCTTGTACATTGGCTCCTGTAAGCTGTTTGCAAGGTGTTTCAGGAACACATGCACAAGTGCTTGACACATGTCTCATGTTGGGATAGGTAGCTGCTACTGCCTGAGCTGAAATTGACCAAAACTTACCACCAAAGCCCTTCCCTAGAAGTTGCAAGCTATCCACAGACTCCAGCTCTAAAATAGTTACCTTGGATTCTGCCAGTACCATTTTTGTCTAGTTGAGAGAGATTCCTGGTGCTTCCTACTCATCATTGTTGCAGAATCTTTGTAAATTTTATCTCACTACTGAGGAAAAGTCCTTCTAGTACTCAAGCTGACTTTTAAATTATGTTAGGAATGACTATTGCAATGAAATTGAAATGACTATTCCAATCTGTTAGGAATAGTCATTACTTCTGGCTGTATGAGCTTTAGGCACTGCACTTTCTCATCCTTCCCTCTGCCTTGAGTAGCTTGTTCACATTCATGCATTAATCCTCAGCTAGAGATTTGAGGAGCAGCCTCTGCAGATTCCTGGAGTCCTCTCTGTACATAATTTCTCTCTCTAGTACTCTGCTTTGTGATGCTATCCACCTTACTCAGCCCAGTCTCCCAGTTTCATTTCTTTAACTTGGGGAGGCTGCCAAGATCTATAGGTTCCCTTCCTCACATCATAGCCTAGAAACTTGCACCAGGCAGTGAGCTGTCTCCATTGTAGGGCTCATATCCTATTTCCCATCTCTCAGGGATCTCTGTCTGTCCCTGACTGATAGTCATTGTCATAAGAACCATTGTTTGACATACTTTGTCTGTCTTTTGTTGTTATTTCAGGTGGGAGGGTAATCAGTCTATTACTACACCTTGACTGAAAGTGAACAGGTAAAGCTCCAATTTAAAATTAGTTTTTTTCTCATATGATCTCTCATAATATATTCTCTGATCTGACAACTGACATTAATCAATCTTTCTTGGTAATATATTATATATCCACACATTTTGTTTTCTTAGTAGACTGTGAACTTCTGGGTAGGAAGACCTAAGTCTTGGTCTTGATACGTACATTACAAATATGAAAAACATGAACACTTAGTAATCATCTACTTAATGGATTAAACTATGGAAAATTAACCTTATTTGGCATAGGATATCTAGATTTATAGGCCATGAAAATGTCATAGTGTAAGTATGTTGATAGCTCTGAGGAGTTCCATGTTTCTTATGAGAATCTTTGTGGTAACAAAGATTTTGGTTTCTTAGAGTAGTTAAGTGAGTATGTGGAGAGTTAAATGCAAGAGACAGATGGATCGAGTTAAAACAGGACAGTTCTTTAGGCATGTGGCTCAGCTGTGATTCAGTATACAATCAATGGCTCAAGATTTAGAAGGCATGGCTTAAGTGTTTATCTATACCTCTGAAGGACAGGGTACAGACATGGTTTTACCATGTATGTCATGACCATATGTCTGTTTGGACATTAAGCATTCCTTTTCCCTTCCCTTAAGGTACCCACATCTTTGTTGTATAGTTTGGTGAGTTGCCAAGTCAGGTGTTTGCTTCCCTGCACTAAAACAAAAGCAACCATATTCTTTTCACTATCTGGTTGGATACCTTTAACCTAATTTTTGTTCTTTCAACTTTTTTTCAACAACCCTGATCTGTTCCTTTGGCAACAGTCTGTGCAGGGAGACTCAGTTCCATTTCCAGAGGATGACTATGTGCTCCCACCTGTGTCTGAGGCTGCAGACTCCCCGGAAGTCAGGTTCCTGTGTTTCAGCATGGTCAGGCCTGGGTGCTTTTCATTTTCTGGTGTGAGAGAACTGCTTCTTCCAAAACATTTTTATGGTTTGCACAAGTATAATAGGCCATTTAATAGCAATCTCTAAATGATTACTCTTAAAATAATTTTGTACTTATGAATGGGAATTCCTGGTTAAAAAATAAATTTCTCATTAGATTTATATCACATTTAAAAATAAGATTTAGTTTACTAAAAAATAGTTTTGAAGACTCCATCAGGCAGTGCCTCAGGGATGACTATAAAGTTTTCTACCCAAATAAGAATACATACCCCAATATACTATTGTCTTCTAAAGCACCCCTGTGGGTGTTTGTTAGCTGGTCCTCAGCAGCTCTCAGTGGTGAGGGGATAAGAGGCAGACAGAGTCTGACGCCTGCGTCTCTTGTGACAGTAAGGATAAATGGGAATAATTCTTGGATATTCAAGAAATGTTGGAGGGACTCTGGAATATTCCCACAAGTGGTATAGAGAGGTATGTAGACTTCAGAAAGAATGGTCACCAAAGAACCCCCAACTCATGTATAGTAGGGAAGGAAAAAATATAATGATCAAGGAGTGCACTGTCCTTCAGCCAAAATGATTAGCAATTGATTATATGTGTGGTCATCCTGGTAATTTAAAGTTGACCAATCAATTAACAGATTAGAGTCTACTTCTAAGTAAACATTACACGTTCCAATCCCAAGCAGGAATTAATTTGCTCTCTTCCAGGGTCACAGATTCCAAGCTTAGCCCAGCCCTGGTGTTCTCCCCAAATACATGCCAATGACTATGTGGGACAGAGCAAGGATCTTTATCATCTTACTTGAAACAATGAAATGACCTTTTATTGCTGATGGATAGAAGTCTCAACTAAGCAGAATATTTATTAAAGGTATCATTCTACCATGATGAAACACTTTAGTTTGAAAAAAAATCACATAAGATGACAATTATTTTCCTACTTTGTGTTAGAGGTAAATTGATAAAAAAAACTAATCAGTTAAAATGTGAAGGAGCAGCAAATAAGTATTTCTGTTCTTGATTTTCTACACATTGCTGTCTGCACACAATGGGTTGGCTCTCTTTGTCTATTAATCAATTTCTTTTCTGAGATTTCTTTTTGTAATTTTTGTGAAGGCATGGGGACATGTCCTTTCTAGCATTTTTGTTTATTTTCAGATTTTTTCTCATTTGTATGACAATCCCCTGGTGAAATTAAAAATTTTCTCATATGCAATAGAGGACAGTCTGACAGTGACCAGAGGGGAGAGAAGAGGGAATTTCAGGGGAGAATGGGAAGGGTTTACAGGAACAAACATAAAGGACAAATGGACAAAAACCGGGTGGGGAGGGAAATGGGAGGGAGGTGGGGAGGGATGGGTGGGTGGGCTGAAGTGGGAGTAATAGGCAGAAATTTTAATTATTGTACTTGAACAATAATTAAAATTAAAAAAAAATTTTCTCATATGCTTGAAGTGAATTATCCAAAAACTAAGTGGTTGGAAATGAAAGTTCCCAGCTATTAGTTGTCAGATGTTGAGAGCCCAAGAAGATACTACAATTTTTAACTAATTTTTAAATATAGATGTTTACTTTTACCATGATATTTAAAAAACTTAACTTCAACCAACCCCTAAATTTGAGCTAAGAATGCAGCTTATATAAAGTATTTCTCAGCCACACATGCCAGCCACTAATAATGTTGCTCAAAAAATAAGAGAATTAGTTATTTTTAAAGGTGAACACATAAATAGGGAAAATAAGGATAAATGAATTGTTTCATACTCACAAAAATTAATTTTAAAATTTCAAAAAAACAAAGTAACTGGTCCATGTTCTCAAGTCTATACAATTATAGTATGTGGAAGTAATAATTACAAAACCTGGTATTTATGGATCATTTGTTGTGTTGCAAGTACATAATTATCTCATTTAAGCCTTTAAAAATTTGAGAGGTAAGTACTATTATTACTACCCTCACTGTACAGATGGTAAAAAAAAAAAACAAGCTTGAAATGTTAAGTATCTTTCTCAAGAGCACAGAGTTAGAAACACAAATTTGGTAGTCTGACACCAGAAGCTTTGTATTCTATACTGTCTTATAGGTGAAAATAAATTTATTTCCAAAATCCCAGATACTGACACTAAAGCATTTAACAAAATTAAAGCAAGTGCATTTTAAAAGAAATAAAAACAGTATAGTGAAGGTAAATATATGGAATGAATGCAATAAATTGAAATACAATGATTAAAACTCCTACCCAATCTTGTGAAACTTGTGAATCAGTGGGTTATACACTGATCTCTGGATACTTTTGGGGTGTCAACGTTTAATGTGGCTTTAAATGACTAATTGAATTTCTATATAATATATAATCCTGCTTCATCATTAATTTTGTGGATGGGTTAAGTGGCTTATTAACATGTCAGTTTTTTAGAAAAGTAAACATACTTATCAAAATACTAAAAGCATTTTACTTATGCATATATCAAGCTGGCCTGTATTTGAGGTGACATATAAGAAACTAAAAAAAGTAAACTTGCCTTTTCATAGACAAAGAATATGGGGACTTTTTGTAGCCTACACCTGCTCAGGCTCCATCTGCCCTGCATCTGCTGTCTGGGCCCACTCCCCTAAATAAAGAGTTTTCTCCAGAAAAAGAACACATGGGAGAGGGCTGGAGGTAAGTAAAAATGCCACTTCCAAACTAAAAAATGAAGAGTTCTGAGTTTCTAAATGCTTCATTCTGCGAACATTCTGCAAAGACTTGTTCTTACAACTCTTTTTATTGAAGCATAATATATTACAGTATTAACCTCACTTTAAAGCCATTACGGCAGCGCTCTGGGACATAATTCATGAATGGATCTCCTTCCAGATGTGGCTAGAGCAAGAAAGGTTTTCATTCCCTCTCCTTAGCTGGGCTAAACAGCCTCATGAAGGGAGTTAGGGAAGATGGTTTTTCACAGTGGCAATCAAATAGGAGGCATTTCACATGCTGTAACAGACCTGCTTTTAAAATTTCTTGAGATTATCTGACACTAAGATTTCTGTTTTACTCAGGCATTATAGAGTATCTGTCAACTGCCAGGGGTCCTGGCCAGGAAACCTGTCAGCAGTGTGAAAACAATAAAGGGAAGACTCTGGCTCCTTCAGGCAGTAAAACCAGAGTGGCTTCAGTCAGAACCACCTGTAGGGAATCTTGCTCCCCAACAAGATGCTCCAGTGGGGGCCCCTTGCCGCTCCCCAGAGCCCCCTATTTCACCCAGGAGAGCCCGTAAATCCAGCATGCTAGGGTCATCCGAGACCTTTTCAATTTCCCCTCATTAAGGACTTCACCTCCCTGTGAACAACTGGAAGTTGGGAGAGTATTTTCTAAGTTAAAATACCTTCACGATTAAGGTTGAGGAAGCAGGTGATCATTTCCAAAACTCGGTACCTACCACCGGTGGCAAAGCGCAGCGACACGGGTCTTTCTCCACGTGGCCAGTGGCATCTGCTTGCTCCTCCCTTCGAAGGGCACCGACTTCCAAGGATCCTGACCAGTCTGCCCACCTTTCCTTCCGCAGTCACTCCGGCCAGGGCACTAGTCCCGCTAGAGAGGGACCGTTTTTCTCGGGATAACCAAGACTACGGGGACAGGGGCTGGGCCTCCTCAGGGTGACTAGGGACGAGACACGGCCTCCTTGGGACTACCGGACCCCAAAAAGGGAAACGGCTTCCTCAGGGTGACCAGCTCCCGGGGACGGGCCCCCTCAGGGTGAACGGACCCAGAGACCCTCTCCGGAGGTGACTGGATCCGGGGCTAGGAAAGGGTTTCCCCGGGGGTGACCGGATCTTGGGACGGAAAGGGACTGACGGAGTGACTGGACCCGAGGACGAGAAAGGGCTTCCTGGGGGTGACCGGCTCTCGGCTGGGGATGGGGACAGGGCAGCCCTGACTGCTCTGGGGAACTGGGATGGGACTCAGCCACCTCTACCAGAGATCCCAGGCACGGTGCAGAGCCGGCGCGGCCGAGCGGCCGTCCTCCAGGGATGTCGTCTTCCGCCCGGCTGGCGGCGGGAAAGGGCCCCAGATCTCTCCAGTCGCGCTCTGCAGGCCCTCGGCACCGCCCTCTTCCGCCAGCCGCGTACGTCAGCTCGCCCCGCCCCTGCCCGCCCGCCCGCCCGCCCGCGAGAGTGCCGCCCTCTGCCTGGCCTGGGCCTGGAGCGGCGCACCGCGCAGTCCCTCCCCGCCATGGCCCTGGGAGGCAGCAGCACATGGCGGTCGCAGCGGCCATGAGCACGCCCGCGGCCCGCCCCGGCCCCCCTAGAACCCGCCGCCGCCCGGCCGCACCACGGCCCCGCCGCCCCCGGCCCCGCCACCCCGCCGCCCCGCGCCTGCCGCCGCCGCCATGGGCGTGCAGGGCTTCCAGGACTACATCGAGAAGCACTGCCCGAGCGCCGTGGTGCCGGTGGAGCTGCAGAAGCTGGCCCGGGGCAGCCTGGTGGGCGGCGGGCGGCAGCGGCCCCCGCACACTCCGCTGCGCCTGCTGGTGGACGCCGACAACTGCCTGCACCGCCTCTACGGCGGCTTCTACACCGACTGGGTGAGCGGCGGCCAGTGGAACCACATGCTTGGCTACCTGGCCGCGCTGGCTAAGGCCTGCTTCGGCGGCAACATCGAGCTCTTCGTCTTCTTCAACGGCGCGCTCGAGAAGGCGCGGCTGCATGAGTGGGTCAAGGCGGCAGGGCAACGAGCGCCAGACGGCGCAGCAGATCGTCAGCCATGTCCAAAACAAGGGCACCCCGCCGCCCAAGGTCTGGTTCCTGCCGCCCGTCTGCATGGCGCACTGCATTCCGCCTGGCGCTCATCCGCTTCCACGTCAAGGTGCGGCCGGCCGGCGAGCGCGCGGCGGGGGCCCAGGTCGGGCTGGGCGGGAGTCCGGGCGTGCTGGGGTCGGTTGGGCCGAAGTTTGGGCCGGGGGACGGCGTCGGACTAGGTTCTGGGAGTCCGGGGGCGGGGCAGGCTGGGGTTGGGGGTGGGGTCTGCGCGGGGGGCCCGGGGTCGCCGGGGTTCCTAGGTCTGGGGCGACCAGGATCGTAGTGTGCTGGGGGCAGGTGTCGACCGGGGTTTGGGGACTCAGGGTCAAGGGAGCATGAGTCGGGGTAGGCCAGGGTCGCCCGACGCCGGGATTTAGGGTGGCCCAGGTCTGGGCCGCAGACCCTGTCCGCCGGGCCTCAAGATGGACGCGCTACCTGGAACCCGACTGGCGGCTGTGAGTGCCGGGAGGTTCGAGAACCCTCAGGACCTCCGCTCAGGGTAGGTGCAGATCAGGCTCGCAGGGTGCAGCGCCCCCCTCTTTGATATCCTCGAGAGCTCGCTTCCCCACACTTTGAGGCTGGCTGGTGACTAGCCTGAACTTTGATGAGGTACCCGTTTCAGACTAGCGCTGCTTGGACAGCAACAGTTTTTTCGTGGGGGCAGGTGGGCTAGATGCCGACAGGAAGGGGTCCCCAGCCAGTGGGGGGTGGGTGGAAACCGCCAGCTTTTTTGTTACCGTGTTTCAGTCAGGCAGTGACCTGGATAAGGCCTGAGGAGTTGGCCTCCCTTGAGAACTTAGGGTAGTGCCCAGGCCTCCTGTAAGATGACAGTTTTAGAGAAATTGCTGATTTTGTATGTGAGATTTCTAAGAATAGGAACATTTGACACAATGAAAGTTTATCAGTTCTTTGATTTAGAGTCTATGTAAACTAAGTCTTGGGTTGTGTGTGTCTGCTGTGAATGGAGTAATTCTGAGTCTGGGAGAAGAGCATGTAGTAATCAGTTTCCAGGATTTACTTCTCTCTGCACAATGGGGACTCCCGCCACTTTGGGCCGGGCACTCAGGTAATTAGAGCTCTGGCCGTGGCTTCTCTGCTGTCCCTTTGGCAGAGGGCACCTAGCTGAACCTGGGCCACTAATAGCTTCAGGACCAGCCTTGAGGGCAGAGATAACATGCAATCACTGACCCCGACTTGAGTTGCTTCCTTTTTCACTGTTTTTCTAAAAGTTTTTTCTTTTTTTCTTCTGTGGGCTATGTTAGTTTTCTGGATGTGCTACTCTTTCCAATTTGTTTTCCCTTCTTTCATTTCTACCTGAAACTGTTTGAAGCCAACGTTTGTGAAATGCAGACTCTTCTTTACTGTCCCTTACCGCCTGCACTGAGATGGTGGTGGCTAAGCCTAAAGTGATAGCGAAGTCCCACCCCATCCTGTTGCACTTGGTGACAAGGTTTCTAAGTCTGCGGGTGCAGGCTGCTGGCAGAACAGCTATTGGTCTGTAAGCATGGCACAGACACGGCGTTCCTCTCTGAGGAAGTTCGGGTGAGAGCCAGGGTCTCCTGCTGGCATTTTCTACTCTGGAGCTGGGCTCTTGGAGAAGTAAGGCAGGTTACCAGAGGTAATCAACCTCTAGATGTCTTAAGTGTGAACACTTTTAGCTTGTTCAGAGATGGAAACTACTACTGGAAAGACATGAGTTTTCTAATCAAGTGACTTTCAGAGGAGTACTGTAAATATTAGGATTAAAATTAGTATTTGTACAGTCACTGTATCTTTTGAAAGAACTGTTTAATTATTTTTTAATTGTTAATATTTCTTTTATATTTATAATGGTGCCCTGTGAATGTCTCACTTATCTTCTAGGCACTCTGAATTTGGCCAATGTGTGAATAGTGCTTGGAAACTTTAAACTTTATGTAAGATTATTTTTTCCACTTAGGTTTCTGGACACAAGATAATATTGTCCTATAATTACTTTGTTTTAGATAAATTTTTAACTCCTCATATAGAATCACAGTATTAGTGTTAATTGGATACATTAATATGGTAATGACTCTAATCTGATGGCTGCCAATCGGGCAGCCTCACCTTTTCTCACCAAGAAAATTAACTGCTATGCTAAGAAATTTGCCGCAACCAAAGGAGAGATTAGGAAGTTTGGGTACAGTGACCCAAAAAGAAAAAGGAAAAAAAAAGCTTTCTCTTTCCTCAGTGAAGAATCAAGTTCTCTTCCTTATATGCTCCCCTCTCCTTTCAGATGTAATTCTGATAAGCTGTTATCTAATTCAGCTTGAGAAAGGGTGCAGAGGAAAGTCTGCAGCAGGAGCACCATTAATAACAAGAAGTGACACCTCACAAGGGAGATTAAAAAAACTATTTACAAAGGTATAATCGGGGGTTACTTTAGAAAAACAACCCTGTGTACTTCAGTAGCCCCTTTATAAAGGGATGATTTTGAGTCAGAAGAATTTTTACTCTAAGGGAGTGAGGTAGTATGTACCATTTTTCAAAGCTGCCCATTAAAATGTTAAGTAAATGAAACGATGATGACATATCACCACCTACCTATTAGAAAAGCTAAAATAAACAACGCCAACAATACCAAGTGCTGACAAGAATGCTTACCACCTGGAATCCCCCTCCTCCCCACTATGTAGATGTGGCTGGTGGGAATTCAAAAGTGCACCACACCCCTGGAGAAAGGCTCAGTGATTTCTTATAGAGTGGAACATACACACTTATGATATGATCCAGCAGTCCTACTTCTGGGTATTTACCTAATGAAATTTTGTTCACACAAAAACCATACAAGAATGCCACAGTGGTATTACTCATAATAGCCCAAACTTGAAACAACCAAAATTTCCTTTAATAGGTGAATAGTTAAATTGTGGTACATCTGTACTCTGAAGTATGCTACTTAGCAGTAAAAGGGAGGAACTTTTTGATACTTACAACAACTTGGGTGAATCTTTAAGATTTTATGTTGAGTGAAAGAAGCCAGGCTCAAAAGATAGGATTGTATTGGTATGATATTCTTGTAAGGATAAGACTGTAGTGATGTGGATAGATCAGTGGTTGCCAGAAGGGGAAGGGCAAAGGGGGGTGTGGATATAAAGGGACAGCAGGAGGTAGTTTTCTGCAGTGATGGAGCTGCTTTGTACCCTTCTAGTGGCGCTACATATTTTAAAATCGTAGAACTACACATCAAAAGGAAATTTTACTGCATGACAATCAGTCCTTTTTTTTTAAAAGCCCAAATAAAACATGACAAACAATTGACATGAACACCTATGTGTAATGTTGAGTATATGAGGCATTTCTCCTATTAAATCTACCATCATATTTTTCTTTAGGCTTCTGTAAATTGGCAGAAAGTTTTTAATTTCCATCAGCTATGCTTAAAGAAATCTTTTTTTGACTTAGAAGAGTATGTAATAATTATTTCTTTAACTATTAGAAGTTGGCCTGCATATCAGTTAATTTTGTTCAGGTAACTAAACTGCCTGGCCTGAATTTGGTTTCTGCAGGTTACTAGGAGCATTTCCTCTTGTGTGCCTTGAGTCATCATAACCTTTGACACTTAGTGGGGGATTCACATTATTTAAAAACCTTGGTGGCATTAAATCCCTGGAGCGTTCCTAACTGTTCCTATGTGTATTTATGATGAGGTTCCTCAGATCTTATCCTGAATCAGTGCTCTGGTGTATTTATTCATATCTTACATAAAGCACTGCTGTTTCACGTCAGCAAAGAATGTGAAACTTGACTGTGGCCTGAGATTTTGGGGTGATGATCTCTTTTCTTGCATAGTTGATGTGGGCAGGAGGACTAATTTGTAGGGTGTCAGGCCCTTGCTAGGTCGTCTCTCACAGAACTGTCTCTCATTTAATCTCCCAGTGTTTTATTACCCCAGCATTTGTATGGGAAGAAATGGGCTGTGGATTGATACCTGGGGACAGGTAACAGTAACCTTTTTAAAGAGGGAAATGCCTTGCTGAAGTCAAAGTTCAGTTCATTGTGTAAGAATGCTTGGGCACGGGTGGCTACCCTCAGTTCACTTTCAGGTAAGATTTGATAGCAAAAAGCCTCTACTGCTTTTTCCACTTAGAATGGGAGCAGCATAGTTCCTATCCAGGAGACACTGAAAAACTGGCAGTGTACTTTACTCTTAAACACCTCCAATTGACCATGCAAAACTTAGGATTCAGAATTGACCATGTTATAACTCATACCAGTCATCCATTTAAAATACTTATTTTCTTTCAGTGTGCCAGTGTTGTGCTGGCTTATTTCAGTTACCCTAATGTCTTCAAGGTTCATCCATATTATAAAATTGTGTTTTAATTTCCTTCCTTTTCTAGGTTTGATAAAACACTGTTGTATGGATGGACCACATTAGGTTTATCCATCCAGCCTTCCACAGATGCTTGAGTTGCTTTTCCTTTTGGCTATTGTGAATAATGAATAATGTTGCTATGAACATGGGTATACAAAATCTTTTCAAGTGTCTGCTTTCAGTTCTTTGGGTGTATACCCAGAAGTGGAATTGCTGGGTCATTTGATAATTTTATGTTTAATTTCTCTAGGAATCACCATACTGGTTTCCACAGCAGCTGCCTGTGTATATTTTATATTATACATTATGCAATATTTTATCACATATAGTTTTAAAACTTTTTAAAATTTTTTAAAAGACTATTTATTCTGAGAAAGGGAAGGGGGGAAGAAAGAGAGAGGGAGAGAACATCAATCTGTGGTTGCTGTCATGCGTCCCCTACTGGGGACCTGGCCGGCAACCTAGGCATGTGCCCCAGACTGGGAATTGAATTGGGAACCTTTGGTTTGCAGGCTGGCACTCATTCAATCCACTGAGCACACCAGCCAGGCAAGTTTTTAATTTTTTAAGGTTAATGTGATTATTTAATATATTATATAGGAATTTGGGTTTTTTAAGTATGTGGAAAAAAATCTTTCCATACTTATACTTATAGTCCTAATACATTTTATGGCTGCATAATATTCCATAATTTATCCAACCCCTACAAGTATATAGAAATATGTACATACTAGATCACTGCCACCCTAGAGTCATCCTTGCCATTTAATTTTCCCATCCTGCCAATCCTGCAATGTGTCATGATAGTTCTAGCCCAGCAGTCTCTCCTTACCCTCTTCCTCATTTCCAGTACCCTACCTGTGAGCTCACCAAGTATACCCAAAAGGTCTAACAATGCTTTGAAAACCAATTGGTGCATTGTGACATCAAATTATTGATGTTTACTGGCACCTACAAAAAATGATAAAGAATAAAATAGAATAAAACATAGAGTGCAAGACATATGCTAAGGGTAAATACCATTTCATTAAACCATATCTTACTATGGGGACTAGTCAGAATTGCCTCTGATCTGACTGGCCTCCCACATGTGCTGTCTCACCAGTGAACTTCATCTCAGGTGGGTCACTCTCCTGCCAGTGATTTAAACAAACCATTATCTAAATGCCGTATTGAGACTTTTAGACACCCCCCTGCAATCTGAACCCATTCCACCTTCCTTCCTGTTTCACATTTTTTCTACTGTACTTTTAAATGCTCCCAAACTCCTCACTGTTCCCCACAAAATGTCCAACTTCTGCTTATGTTGCTCCCTCTTGTCTACTCCGTTTTTTGCTTGTCAGAATTTTGCTTACACTTCAAAGCCCATCTCAAATTCCAGACTTCACAGAGTCTCTTCTGATGTTCAGAGAGGTGAACCAGGGAACACAAGCAGTGTCATCTGTATTTGTGGTGGTAGTTCCTGCAGTCTGCTTATGTATCTCCCCCACTAAAGTATAAGCTATCTGAAGCCAGGGACTAATTTTGCTCCTTGTATCTGCTGTATGTTTAGTGTAGGCACTCAACTTCTCAATTGGATATTTGCTTTGTTCTATCTGCATACCCAGGCAAATTATTTCCTTTTCAACTCCTTAACCAGTGGTCATTATGTAAGAGTGTTTTATATTTTTTTAAGATTTTATTTATATTTGAGAGAGAGGGGGAGGGAGGGAGAAAGAGAGGGAGAGAACACCAACGTGGGGTTGTCCTCTTGAGTGCCCTCTACTGAGAACCTGCCCTGCAACCCAGGCTGGTAATGAAACCGATGACCCTTTGGTGGCTCAGTCCATTGAGCCACACCAGCCAGGGCAGAGTGTTTCTTATCTTAAATTTCTTACACAGGTTTTCTGACTGGTTCTCAGTAATGATTTCTTCTTCCTTTAGCAAACGTTAAAGGCCTAATACCGGCAAGGCATGAGGAGTGACTGTAACAGGAAAGAGGACTTCAAGGAGCTTAGTCTAGTGAGGGCAGGGAACTAGCTGTTGTTCTCTTGTGTCAACATTTGGAACTTACCTTGATGCTATAGGACAATCTAGTCATTGAAGACTAGTGTGTGATTCTCACTGGAGGGTGTTTTGACAATGTCTAGGAACATTTTTAATGTTCAGAACTTGAGAGTGTCTAGTGTACAGATGCCTAGGAATGTTGTTGAACATCCTACAATGCATAGGACAGCCCCACAGCAAAAAAGTACCACCCCCAAATATCAGCAGTGTGGAGGCTAGGAAATTGTGGTGTGAACAAAGAATTCTAAGTTTGGTCTTTAGTAAGCTATGTAAATGTTCGAGATAGAGATTTCTAAGTATATGAAGAGAAGTAATAAAAAATACAACTTAGTTTCTGAATTAAAATATGCACATATACGCATCCCATTCTTAAATGTTTCTAGACCTACATTCTTCGTTTTGTTTTGTACAGTGGGAATTTATACAATAGAGAGAAACAAATTAGCACATAGTATACATTCCAGCCTTAGTAAGCATCAACCATAGAATAAATGCCAAATACCATGTAATAAGAGGAAGTACTTTACTTAAAAAAATTTTTTTTGAGATATGATGACATACAACATTATATTTACTTTCAGGTGTGCAACATAATGATTTGATGTTTGTATATATTGTGAAGTGATCACCACAATAAGTCTCATTAACACCTCACATAGTTATACATTTTTTTCTAATGAGAACCTTGAAATCTATTAACAACTTTCAAATATGTAGTACCTTATGTTTAACTATAGTTGCTATGCTGTACATTACATCTTCAAGACTTATTATTTCATAACTGGAAATTTGTATCTTTTTAACACCTTCAACCCATTTTGCCCCATTCCTCACCCTGAAGAGGAGATAGTTAGCAGGGGTGTTTAACCCGTGGCTTTGGACCACATGTGGCCCAGGATGGCTATGAATGAAGCCCAACACCAAAGTGTAAATTTACTTAAAACCTTTTTTTCTTTTTTGCTCATTAGTTTTTGTTAGTTTTGTGTGTTTAATGTGTGGCCCAAGATAACTCTTCTAGTTCCAGTGTGATCCAGAGACACCAGAAGGTTGGACACCCCGGACTTTAGAATTTGAAAAATTAGATTATTTTCCAATGTCTTTATAGACAAAAATTTAAAAATAGGCCAATTAGGCATAAATGAATCAGTTTAGATAAAAGTATGCTAAAATTCTCCAAACGTCTGTATATAGTTGGTATCATTTAAAATTTTTTTTAATTATGTTTATGTTTTCTGTAGAAGTCCTATGATGATCTTACCTGTTATCTAACTCTTAGAACATTACCTGGTTGTCTAGTGGGTCTTTTAAAATGGATGTGATAAATGGATATGTAAACCAATTCCAGACTCACCAGCTACTCAGTCCCTCTGTGCAAAGCAGTATTATGGCAGGAAGATGGTAGAAAGTTTGTGTTCAAACCAGTGGCCACCTGACACAAAGGAGCTGTGCTGAAGACATAAAAGAGGTGAATGCTTAGGGAAGTTGGCTGAATTTAGCCATTTTCCTTGTTTTGCCTGGTTCTGTCAAACATTGTTTTTAGGCATCTCAGGGCCAGTATAGAGTTGAACTTGACACACTAAATTATCTGTAAAGGTGATGGTAAGTCTGCAGTAGTTAAGGATCTGTGATCTGGAAACATGATCCTTTTGCGCCCCAGTCATTTGGCATTTCCTATTTGTCTCTGGAGTAAATTGGCTTCTTTACAAAGACTAAATCTACCATGCTTTTGTTATTTTGCCAGTTAGTGTAGAAAAGTAGACTGGAGGGTGTATTGCTGGAGGGTTGACTTTTTGTAGTGCGTGCCTTGTTCATATCAGGAGCAGGAGTGCCAGCCAGCCCAGACTGGGGAGGGCTGCCTCACTGCACTGCTTAGATGAACATGAGCACTATGGTGTTTCACTTACCTGTACCTATGTGAGTCATAAAACATTTCATAAAGAGTTTGCCACAGTGTCACCAACTTGAAATAAATTGTATCAATCTGAGATTCTCTGAATTATGGAACTTAAATTTTTTTACATTGATTAATTGTTAATTAATTTTTATAATTTTTAAAAATTGCTTTTCAAGTACAGTTTTCTGCCTTTTGGAACTTAAATTTTAATATATTGTATTTTGTAATTAGATTTTCAACAATGATGTTACTGCTAGGAGTTTGTGGAGTTATTATAAAATTAATATAGTAGGATAAATAGACACTAAAACAAATAATGTTGGTCTTTTCTACTCCCTTTTTGTCATTTTTATATTTCTGGTTTTAAAGTTTTAATTTGCATTTTTTATGATATCTGTCTTATTAATTTTTTAGCAGAGAAAGAAAAGTTTTATTATTGAATAAGTATTGACACCTTCTATCACATCGCAGGCAGTCTGCTAAAGAGATTGCAAAGAAAAAAAGAAGTCTCTTTTATATAGCGTGGCAGATATAGTCCATTACATACATGCCAGTGTCATTACCCAAAGGAGAAATAAAATTTCTATCTTTTGGCAAGTTGAACATTACATCATGGAGCCAAGTGACTGAGATTCCTGAGAAAATTGGGGGTGGCGGTGGTTGTCATTCTTCATTTTTATAAATTTTTATTTTTAAAGTTGTGGTAAACTATACATAACAAAAATTTTACAGTGTTAAGTGTATAGTTCAGTGGAAATTAAGTACATGCATACCGTTGTGCAACTATCACCACCTCCTTCTCCAGAACTTACCTTCCCAACCTGAAACTCTGTGCCCATTAAACTCTAGTTCTCCATTCCTCCTCTCCAGATGCTTTCACCACCATTCTACTTTCTGTCTCTGAGAATCTGATGGCTCTAGATCTCTCATATGAGTGGAATCACATAGTATTTGTCCTTTCGTGACTGGCTTATTTCCGTAGCATAATGTATTCAAGGTTCATCCATGTGGTTACATGTGTCAGAATTTTCTCCCTTTCAAGACTGGATAATATATTAAACATAAGAGGTCTGCCAAGAAGGTATCCAGCCTTGTAATATGCAAAATAGAGACATTTATTGAAGAAAATACAAGATATACATAGGACAGTGACACCTCCATCCCCTTATATTAGCACCTTGGGACCTCACACAGTTCTCCAGTCACCATTAGCTGTACCTTCATATTTCCTGAATCTCATCTACAGTGTGAGATCTCTTCCCTTTCAAAGGTGATTTTAGTTTTTGGGAAAGCCAGAAGTCGAGGGCGCAAATTTGGACTGTAGCGGGGCTGAGTCACCTGGATGACTTAAGGTTTTCAGCAAAAAACTGTACAAGATGTGATGTATGAGCGGGCACACTGTTGTGATGAAGCTGCAATCATCAGTTGCCCATAGCTGCAGCCTTCTGAATCATCTGAATACTTTCTGTGGAGGACTATCAAGCTGAATGCTAAATTTGATACAGATTCATTACTGTTTGCTCAGTCATTTTGAATGTGATAGCCACACAACACACATGCTTGCTCAATGGGGTCTACTGCCCCCACTGACTAGTACAGTGAGGTCGTCATTGTTTACACATGTGCATTCCAGTCCACTCTTCTTGGCTGCCAGGTTACCTGGATGTTGCACAAAACCTTTCTCCTTATATTAACACTGGCTTGATTTTTCTGGACAGACCTCATATAGTACCTTTTGCATATTCATTGCTTTCACTTTTTGGCTGCTATGAATAATGCTATGAAGATGGGTACGCATATATCTGTTTGAGTTCCTGCTTTCATACTTTTGGATATACACCAGCAATGGAATTGCTTGGTCATATAGTAATTTTATGTTTAATTCTTTGAGAAAGCGCATACTATTTTCCATAATATGCACCAGTAGCTGCACCATTTTACATTCTCACCAGCAATGTGTGGTAGTTCCCATTTCACATTCTTATTAACACTTGTTCTGTTTTTTGGCTTGCTTTTTTTTTTGGATAGTAGCTAGCTCCTTGTGGTTTTGATTTACATTTCCCTTATGATTAATGAAGCCGAGGGTCTTTTCCTGTGTCACACCTTTATTTTAAAAGAATTTTTTTCCCTTGCTTTATGACCACCGTAACCAGTTCTTATCAGCAAAGAGAGATATATAAGGTAGGAAGCCTATTCAGCTTGATTTCAGATTTCCTGCAGAGAGAGTCTCTTTTAGAGGACATAGCCTAATATGGATTATAACATTTAAATTGCCTTTTGAAAGTACGTATCAACAATAAACATCTTCTACCAAGTTAGAGTGACTTTTATGTTCTCATTCTTCTGCTGGACTTGAGTAGTGAGTAACCTCTGTTTTACCCACTTATACGTAGTGACCACAGTTCTGCCGGATAAAAGTGAATGCCTGATTTTTTTAAAAAAAAACAACAAGCAAACAGATATTTAGGTCAACTCATTGTCTTTTGTTCAGAATGACTTACATCTTTTAAATCTGGTAGCTGGCTGGGGGATGTGTCCCATTATTCCTTGAGCTGATACAAAATTATTCTAAAGAAAACCCACATATAGTATTTTTTTTCTTTGTGTCAGAAAAATCTATATGACAACTCATGATGTTTCAGGTCTGGTATCAAAGGTATGAAGAAGCAGATCCCTTTTACACATAGCTTCCTTAAAATAAATAAAAGCTGACATTTATCAAGTGCTTCTTTATCAATGATTCTGAGCTGTTTACATAGTAACTCATTTAATCATCACAGCTACCCTGTGAGGTAGGGGAGTACTATTATCTTTGCAGAGGAAGAAATGGAAGTACAGAAAGTATTAAAGTAGGCAGTGGGGTTCACTCACCTGATGCCAGAGACAAAACCTCACTGTGCAAGTGCTTCTTCACTGGAGATTAGGAGTAAGTGACTTTGTTACCTTTCCATTCTATTGGACTGTCCCATAGCTGCTTTCAGCATTGATAAATAATTATACTTGCCAAAGTAAGTTGGGAATATTCTTTGTAAAAATAAAAGTTTTGATGTATCTGCCTTTTTAATGATGAAACTTAAAACTATTGAGATAAAAATTTACCTAGGGTTTTTGGTAAATACATAGTAGAATAAAATTTTCCCCTTCTAAGTACAAAATCCTTCATTGAGACCAGAAATAGGGCATTCTACCTGCTATTGAAGCTCTGCAATGCTGACTGACTGCATCCACTATATTTCTTGGGGATAGATGGGTGGAGAGGGGAGGCAAGGTGTTTTAGTGGTTCCAAGGTGTTTGGTCATAGCTCCCGTGCTCTGCATGCAGGATGCTAGGATTTTACCTCTTTGATCTGAAGCTGCATTCTGATATGGTATGATAGCAGCCACAACAAAAATAAATCATGGTCTTCTACCTTTAAGGTGGTAGGGGGTCTCTGGTTACCAGCATGGCATTTTCTGTAAGGAGGCCACTCATGATTTTAAGTCTGGTTTACTCTGTAGGGAGGATTTTTCCCCTTCTGTTAGCTCTAGGTAGGTAAGTCAGGGTTAATGTTCTAGGTTGCTTTATACTTTTTGAGAGTTCAAATTGAAATAACTTTTCCAATATTATATCTAATAGTTTTGCTCACTTCTAAAATTAGAATTAAGAAGTAGACTAACCAATTTTATTATACTGTGCCCAGTTTAAGCCAGGATCTGGAAGGCCAGGGAACTGGAGAAACAAAACACAGGTGAGATTATAGATTAGACAAGATGGGAAATGGGAGGTAAAGGCATTCAGACCAGAAGACCTTCTTGAAGGGAAAAACAGCTGCTCCCCTGTCAGACCCTGTTACCAAAGGTATTAACTAACCTATACATTTAATTTTTATTCTTAATTAAATAATTGCCTCTCAGGTTCTGTTTTGACATAACCCAGACCTTTTCCTATACCTACCCAACTGCAGCTAGCCTTCTTTTTACCCTACCTAGTCCTCTGAATCCAATTCTTTATCAGGCTCTTTGACTGGTTGTTGGACCTTGTTCATTGTTCACTCACGTACAGGTCTGTTGTTATCCAGTCCCATCTGTGGGAGGCCTTCTACTTCCCTTAGTCCAATGGCCCCGGGAGAGTTGTGTGTTCTTTTGTAGGCACCTTAGAGACATTGTCCACTCACCTGATGAAGTAGCTGAAAAGTCTTTTAGCTGATGTCCTGTAGACTATTGAAATTTTTCTTTTCTCTCTTATTTTTAAAAATATTTTATTTATGTATTTTTAGAGCAAGGGAAGAGAGGAAGAGAACATTAACGGAAGAGAGAAGCATCGATTGCTTGCCTCTCACACACTCCCAACTCAGGCCTACAACACAGGCAATGCCGACTGTGAATTGAATCGGGAGGGGAACCTTTCGGTTTGCAGGGTGATGCCCAACCCACTGAGCCACACCAGTCAGGGCCATTTTTTTCTTTTAAATAAACTTTTTGGAATAGTTTTTGGTGTATAGAAAAGTTGCAAAGATGGTTCAGAGTTCTCAAGTATCCTTCACTCAGTTTCCATGCATGTTAATATCCTAGGAGCGGTATAATTATCAAAACTGAGAAATTAGCATTGATGAACACTGAATTAACTGCATTATATACTTCATTCAGATTTTATCTTTTTCTCACTTATTCCTTTTCGATTCCAGGACCCAATCCTGGGTACCCTGTTGCTTAAGCTGACTCATCTCATTGGTCCACTCTGGTCTAAAACAGGTCAGCCTCTGTTTCTCTTGACACTTTGGAGGACTGATCAGGTATTTTGTAGGCTGGCCTCAGATTTTGGCTCTCTGATGTTTTCTTATGATTTTGGGGAAATATGTAGAGTCACAGTGCCCATCTCATCACACTATACCACAGGGTGCATGGTATTAGCAGGACTTAGTGATTTTGACCCTGGTCACTTGGTCAAGGGGGTGTCTGTCAGGCCTCTGCTCTGTGATACGACTGTTGTCTCATTTGTTGGTTTGGTTCATGTAAGTTGTTACTTAGTGCAGCTCACATTCAGAGGTAGGGGAGGGATTTTACATTATTATTTGAATTCTTTAGGGAAGATTTGTACCTGCCCCCTTTATTTCATCATTTATGTATATCAGTATTGACTTGTGTATTCATTTTGTACTTCAGGTTATAACCCAATGCATATTATGTCATTTTGTGGCACAAATTGTTCCATAGTTGGTCATTGGGTATCTTTCAGTTGGACTCCTGTGTCTGTCTGACACAAACCATCCTTTGATTATGAGCACTGCCTTTCTATTTGGCACTAAAAGGTGGATGCTCCGGGCTCACCTTGGATTTCCTTGTTCCAGAACTACCCATTTTTTTCAGAGGTGGTCCCTTTTAATGCACCAGACCTGGGTTCAGGTGTCCTCACTTCTGAGTGTTGCTGCTTCTCAGGCCTTGGCTGACAACTGAAGATGTATATGTGTAGGCTAACCTATATGTACACACTTAACTCCACCGATTTCTGTGCCTGTGCCTGCCTGCCTGTGTTGTCTCTTACTTACCAGTCCTTAGAGATATCTCCATGGTAATGTAACACCATAGGGTCATGTTGGCCTCTTTCCTTTGTACATTTCTAATCCCCTTCTCTGACAGGGACCCACCCGCTTACCCACCATCCATTCACTCCAACCTTACTCACATAAGTGGTTTTAGCATTGCTGACCTGCAACCCTGGGAGACATTACCAAGAAGTATTTAGTGTCTGTGTGCCAGTCTCTTGTTCTCAGGCCTCACAACTTCAACTCAAAACTTGTTTTCTAAAGCTAGCTTGGGGAGTTCCCTCCACCCTACTCAGTGAGGTTATTTCAGAAATTTTATAATACAGTTTGATATATTATCAGTCTGCATTCTGTCCTGGTACCCCCGACATTCCTAGCAAATATTTTAAAAAGTTGTGTACATTGAAGTTCATTCTATGAGATGTATTATCATTTGAGTTTGGACAGGTACATAGAGTCATGTTGTGTCCACCACCCAGACAGCTCTTAACTTTTTCAGGGTTTTTGTGGTTTTCTCTTTCCTAAGTGAGTACTGCCACACCCCACTTCCATTGCTTGCCTATTGGGAAGGATCACGTCTCTGTTACCTCGTGGTTTTTAATGTCATGTTGCCTTTCTTTACATAAAGGCATAAGGGGTTTAAAGTTGGGGAAGAATATTAGAATTTTAGAAGTTGAAGGAACCTAAAGGATTCACTAATTTTATATTCCTAGCTGGGCAGGTTGGGCATCAAGCCAGAATTGGAAACTAGAAATTTTGGTTCTCCCCCACATCCCCATAACTGTCACTCTGGATGCATGAGATAGAAAAGATGAGTAAGACCAGGGCACACATTGCCTCACTTTGCTTTAGTTCAGGTTTGAAGTCTGTGCTTATGGGCATGGTTTCTTTATTTTTTGTCTTAGGAGGTTAATTCTAGCAGGCAAGTATTTGTTTAATGTTGAGTGAGCTTTGGGGGAGGATTTAGGGTATTGTTAATCATTTGTAAATTAGTATTGTAGTAAATTATTAACAGTTCATTCACTTTGTTTTAATGCCAGTCTGAAATAAATGTTTTGAAAGAACACGGAATTGTATTTGGGGAAGAGGTGATTTTGGAGTGCTCCACTTTCCACTGTCTAGAGGCAGATGAAAACTTTCTAGAATTCTTCACTGGATGTTGGCTTCTACTGAACAGAATATATCTCACTAATCTTTATAGGTAGTTTTAAAGACTCTTAGAGGGACCTCAAACAGAACCACCAGTGTTTTTCATTCTTTTGGTGCTTACTGGGCTCTAGGTACCCGGGCTTTGATATGTAGATAAGTACTCTTCATTGTCATCTGGCATGAGAGGGACATGTGAGAGGGGGAGCATTTATCTCTACTTTGGTGTCACAGGGGTGGCCAGTATTGGCATGGCTTATACTTGTGCTGCTTCAGCTTTTATTCAATTTTAAAGGTCTTTTATAAGCATAATTGTACCGCCCTAATACAACTATAGTGGTTTTTGCTTTTTCCCTTCCACCTTTTGCCATACATAGTTTTGCATGGTTGAATGTATAGGCTATCATATTCTGAAATGTTATTTCGGCATTTTGATCGTAAGCTTTTCCCAAGTTTCTCCACATACACCATGTAGCTTCTGTATTTAACTAGCTCCTTAATGTTAACTTACTTTTTCTCCTAGGAGTCTACCCTGACCCTTTTTAGGTTTCCAATCTTTTTTTTATTGGGTGTGTTGGTTTCTTAGGCTCTATTTCCTGGAGTAAGATTACTGGGTCGAGAGCACTAACCATTTTACAACTCTGAAACTAATTGCCTATTGTTTTACAACCCAGCAGCCTGTTTTTGAAACCATTCCAGAGTAGACTAATAAACTGCCTACTCTGCCCCTATCACCTGCTGCTTTCTCCAGGGTCAGTGGGGTGGGGCTGCACACACACCACACTCACCCTGGGCCTTGCACCTGGCTCTTCTCCTTATCGAACATCCATGTGGACAGTCCTGGAAGGACTGATCCCTTTCCTTACCTCCAGGTGGTTGTGGAGGATGATGCGGGTAGTAATTCCGCGAGACACTGCCCAGTGATGGGCAGCGAGTAGGCTCTCAGGGAATATAAGCCATATCATCTCTGGGCTTCTTTCCTGGAGGTAGGCAGGGCCAGCCTCTGAACTACTTACAGCCTCAGTTTCCCAGAAGAATGGGTTAGTCAACTCTCACAAAATATAAATATTGAGTATGCAATACTGAACTCATGCATTCAGTTCCGCCTCATCTCTACAAGCTGTCTGATCTATGGAGCAAGCAGCCAGTTGTCTTTTCTAGAACTCCTTGGAGGGGTAGGGAGCAAGGGTTGTGGTAGCTCACATCCTTTCATTTCATGGACTCTCTTTAGAGACTATGCAGGACCTACTATTAAAGATGTCAAAACAGCCAGGAATTACTGGTTATTTTTAAATGCTTTAAGATGTTGAAAATATGAAGTTCTTTGTAATAAGTGATTTGAGGTAGAGAGCTTGAACTTGAAGGTTATTCTTTTAGAGTGAAAAGATGAAGCTGGTCTAATTTTAGAATTTTTTTAACTATTCTTTTCTATTTTAGTGGATGTATAGTGTTTTTAGATTTAAGAGATGATGAAACAAGATTCTCCTGAGAAATAGACCATTAGATGACTAATTGCGTGTTTTATTTTTTTCTTACAAAATCTTTTTATCAAAAACTTTACCTCAAGAATGCAGGAAATTATGTTTCCTTTAAATATGTATCTTTAAAAGGTTTGTTTTGCCTCTAAATGAGATTTCATTTTAACTAACTTTCCAAGAAAATTTGGTGGCTGATTCTGTTATGAGAATCAGTGAGAAATTAGAGTAATTCCACAGTGATACATAGCAGATGACTAGAGAACACTAAAACTTAATTTCTAATGTAATTTAATTTTAATTCATATAGCCATATGTTGGACATCGTAGTTGTAGAAATTTACATTTAAGGGCACATGATTTTCACTTTTAGGGTAGGGTTCTATGGAGAGTAAATTTTCCACAGGAGCTGAGTGACATGATTTAGTTTAAAATTATGTTTTCTAAAATACCTTATTTATTGTAGAAACAAACAAAAGAAACTCTGCAGATTTAATGAGTTTGGTGAATGAGTTTGGGAAACAGCAGGAGAGGAATCTATTGTCTTTAACTTTATATATTTTAGGACAACTGTTTTTCAGTGCCTTTTGTATAAGTTTAAAATTAGAGAGGTTTTCGGCACCTTTACTTGAGATAGGTGGGGTGACTGTTTGCAGTGGGAGAGCCAGTAAAGAGGCTTTGGCTATAGTTTTCATTACTCAAAAGGCATAAATTTAGATTTAGTCCCCATGGTGGTTCTGAAATTGATGCTGCACCGCCAGGCTTGGTGTTTGCACAGAATAATAAGCATGTGACAGTTATTTGGGGGTAAATGTTTTTATTCTTATTAATATCACCATATGCTGAATGCTTCAGTATGTACAACTAGTATATGAATATACTTGGCTTTTTTTTTTTTTTAAATCCTCTGGTTATTTTGCCTATTTGACACATTTGATCTACCTTGAAGAAATTATTCTGGTTTCACTGAGGGTGGCTGGCTTCTCTCTGTCACCCTCCTTCACACTTCTTTATTTTCCTGTTCTGTCTCTTTTGTTCCAACACCCCTTTTTCCTTCAAAATACTAGATTTTGGTTGGGGCTTGGCATCATGCATTTTTAAGCAAGGTGATCTTTGAACTTGACAAGAAACCACAAGTTAATTTTCAGTGTTTAGGAGATCATATGTTACTGACCAAGACATGATTTTTCATTTGAGCAGTGTGCTGCACACTTTTATGGATGGCACTGTGGACCGTTTGGTTTTCTTGGGTCTTTCCCATATATGAGGTGTGTGGATTCTGTACAGACATGTCTGTACATTGAGCATGTGTGCTGCTGTGGTGCTCAGCCTCTGACCAAGTGTCCTTCTCACTTACACAGGTTGCACAGAGCATCGAGGACCATCATCAAGAAGTGATTGGTTCTGCAGAGAAAACGGCCTTTCATGGCTTGGTTGCATACGACTCTGATTATGCGCTCTGCAACATCCCCTACTATTTCAGTGCCCATGCCCTAAAACTGAGCCGGAATGGGAAAAGTCTCACCACGAGCCAATACCTGATGCATGAGGTGGCCAAGCAGCTGGACCTGAACCCAAACCGCTTCCCTATCTTTGCCGCTCTGTTAGGTAGGTGGGCAATGTGAAAACTGTCTCAAGTCATAAAGGAGTCCTATACAAGAACTTAGTGATATTTTAAATTTTAGGTCTGGAATGTTTTGAATTCTATCTTACATTTAAAAGAACCAAGGAAGGGCTCCTCCACAAAAGCACTTCTTAGTATTATTTTGGTGTCGCTGATAAATATGCCTCTTTTGTTCTGATGTGTTTGTGTATTTTGCTATCTGGGCCAAAAACTAATTTTTGTTAATAAATTTATTTAAAATTTGGGGAAAGTAACATTTTTAAAACCGCACATGTTAACACAGTCCCACTATGAAATTAGACATTTAAACCTTTGGTGTAAATTATATTTGTTATAGAAGAAAATATGCTGTGGAGTTAGTACTGTACTGTTGGGTTTCTCCCCCTCATTTTAGGACACTCAGTACTTTAAAAGAAAAACAACAAAAATAAACTATCTTACCTTGTTTGCAATGCCTACATTTTAAGTAAGTATATAAATGTCTTTAAATTTCCCTTTGAGGAATTTCTTATGTTGAATACCTAGAAAGAACGAAACCTTGTTTTAACTAAGGTTTTATAACTGTATTTAATTTTTTTTTTGCTTAAAAAAATGACTTTACAATAGTTAATATAATCATTCGTCACTTTATGTCTGCATTTTATGGTTAATTTCTTTCTTTTCTCTTCTGTCAGCTTCTCTCTCTGCATGTCTATAGCTATTTGAATATCCAGCTCTAGGTTGCTGGAGTTTATAAGAATTGTGTCCACAGTAGAAGTAAACATGTTTTGAATGAGGCCCTCTGTGATTAAAACCCATGACTATGGTGATGGGATTGAAAGCTATTTGTAATACACAAACCCTTACTGAAAAACATGTGGGCTAAAGATAGTGAGATCACATTGTACTTTCTCAGTTGTAGTGTCTGGAGGTTAGCAGCCTGATCTGGTTGTATTAAGGAGGGAGATGTATTGTGGATTACTTTAGAAATTTCTAGTTAACAGATTTTTATAAATATTCCAAAAAAAAGTTCTACACAATTAGAAATTAGTGTAAGCAAGCCACAGTTTTTCAGTTTATTTGGTGATAGCATTTCAAATTGTATAACTACCAGTCAACAAAATTTCATAACTTGTCTTTGTTTATTTGAATCTACTCTCAAATATGTGTCTTTAAGTTGACTATTTCCTATCCATCTTCTTAAGCAAAGTTTTATGCTTACTAAATGCTATGCAAAACAACTTGGGGATATTAATTTACTTTATTTTCTGAAGATTTATTTATTATTTTAGAGAGAGGGGAAGGGAGGGAGAAAAAAGGGAGAGAAATACCGATTGGTTGCCTCTCGTACACACCGACTGGGGACCGAACTGGCAACCTTTGGCTTTGTGGAACAATGCCAACCAACTCAGCCACACAGGTCAGCACAGCTAATTGACTTTTCATGGTCTGGAAAATTATATGCTTTTACAATATGAATGCCTTAGTTAGTTTGAGATACAGAAGATACTTATTTTATTTAAGAAACATTGAATATGTTTCTTGGGACTTAATGCCAACTTATATTCTTAGCTAAATTATTTTGTGAAATTTTAAAATAAACTGAAAACAATCAGTAACATTTTGAAAAGTTAGTAATGAATTACCATGTTTTTGGATTATAAGACACACTTTCTCTTTCCCTCACTGCCCCAAATTTGGGGAAAGGGGTGGTGCATCTTATAGTCCAAATGTAGAGTGCCTGGCTCACTGTGAGGGGGGTAGAGCGGGGTCACAGATTATTAAATACTTTACCACATTTTTTGCTTCAAGATTTTTTTCCCTGTTTTCCTCTTCTAAAACCTTAGATGCATCTCATGGTCTGGTGCATCTTATAGTCCTAAAAATACAGTGATTTAGGGCTTGGAATTTCGTCACAAAGTTTTGACAAGTTATAGGCAAACTCTTAATTGGATGAGCATATTTTAGATTTTGTTTAAAAGTTTCGGTGTCTTCAAGTGAGAAAAATTATTTTTCTTTTCCTTTTTGTAGTAGAAAGTATAGCTACATAGGTTGTGTTTTAGAAAAGTTGAGTGGAGCCCTGGCTGGTGTAGCTCAGTGGATTGAGTGCTGCCTTGCAAATCAAAGGGTCACTGGTTTGATTCCCAGTCAGGGCACATGCCTGGGTTGCAGGCCAGGGTCCCCAGTTGGGGGTGCATGACAGGCAACCACACACTGATGTTTCTCTCCCTCTCTTTCTGCCTCCCTTCTCTCTCACTGAAAATAGGGGAATGAAATCTTTAAAAAAAGAAGAAAAGTTGAGTGGAATATTTATCTAAATGTATTGACCCGTTTTAATAGACTGTTAATGAGCTTGGAATTGGAAATAGTTTTTTCACCCTGGCTGGCGTAGCTCAGTGGATTGAGCGCTGCTGCAAACCAAAGTGTCGTAGGTTCGATTCCCAGCCAGGGTACATTCTTGGGTTGCAGGCCATAATCTCCAGCAACCACACATTGATGTTTCTGTCTGTCTCTCTCTCTGTCTCTCTCCCTCCCTTCTCTCTCTAAAAATAAATAAATAAAATCTTTAAAAAAAAAGAAATAGTTTTTCATGTAGAAGCTTAAACAAATCTCAGACACTTCATACTTCACAGTGAAGCTCTGTGCATCCATAAACAGGAAAGCAGTGCAAAGTAGTGACTATGCAGTTATGACATAGCTCTGTTCCTCTGGACATCATGACAGTTCAGTACTTTTATATTGTGATTTTGTGTGCTAGAATATTATGATTAGGAATATTGCAATGATCTCACCTTATTTTGCTTTCTATTGGCAGCTAATTAATGAATCTATTATCTCCATGTGGTGGTGACTGAATTATGATATAAAAGTCACAAAATTATTTAGGAAATTACTGCTTTTAAATTGCATCAAGATAACTACATATTGAAGATGTCAGTATATCAGGCATTGAACACTACAGTGAAGGGAGACTGTTTCCCCAAAATGTAATTCTCCACTGAATACAGTTCTTATTTGTGACATACCCCAGTGGTAGGGTGCACAGCTGAATGACACTGCTTGATGGTTTTCTGGTCTGTTCTTTGTCACATCTATTTGTAGGTGGTAGTGGAAATTGCAGGAGGAGGGTAGGTTGTTGATCCACGCCACAAGAAATAGTTGTCACTTAAATCTTGCTGCAGATTCCACCATTGCTATTGAACTAGTTCACAGTGTGCAGTGGTCTCATGAACCAATGAAAACTTGTATCGAGGTAGCATTATCAGGCTGACCTTAGTCCCTGTGCTGGGAAGTTGTTTAGGTTGTTACACAATGTACCCAGTGTAAATGCTATTGGAAGTGTACTGCAAATTCATGTTGTACTTGAGGCAGCTGCAAGAAGTGTGCCTGCTGTATACTGCTTTATATTAAAAGATAAATATTTCCCATTTCTGTGTGGAAGTTTTATGTGGTTTAGGTGGTCCTAAAAAGTCTTATTGTAAAGTCTAAAACAAAGAAATAAAAAGTAATTTTCAGATTATAACATGCAGTGATGAGTTTCCCTGTGTCACTCATGGTGATAGCTTTTATAGTATCCATGTTTGCATTCCAGGAAATCACATTCTACCTGATGAAGACCTGGCTTCCTTTCATTGGAGTTTACTTGGTCCAGAACACCCACTAGCCTCACTTAAGGTACAAATTAATTTCACTTCTAACATTGGTAATCATCAACTGTTGCTTTTGTTATACTTTAATATAAATAATGACCCTTAGTGTAGAAGGAACTGTACCACAAAGTTAACAATGTTATGCAGGATCGGTATTGCCTTAAAAAACAATCTGCCTTGTCTTATTTCCAAAACCTGTATTTTAGAGAAATTGTAAATGTTCTTAAAAAATTCCTTAAGCCCAAGTGTCTGTCAGTAGTTGAGTGGATAAAACAACTATGGGACATTTACACAATGGAATACTACTCAGCTGTAAAAAAAGAAGAAAACTTTTTACCCTTTGTGACATCATGGTTGGATCTGGGCAACATCATGCTAAGGAAAACCAGACAGAGAAAGACAAATACCAGATGACTTCACCTATACATGGAATCTAATGAACAAACTGAACTAACAAGGAAAAGAGAGACAGACTCATAGATGGGGAGCAGGCTGACAGCTCTGAGCAAGTGGTTAAGGGATGCAGCGATGAGCAAAACAGAAAAAGGATTCATGGACATGGAAAACAGTGTGGTGATTGCAGGGGACAGGGTATAAGGGGATAAATTTTAATGGAAAAAATACAATAAAAATAAATTTTAAAAAAATCCTTAGAGAAATTCTTCATGCCTTGTACCTAGAAGATGGAATTCTTTCAGCTAAAATTTGTATATGTTAATTTTCTTACAAATATTTTTAATATGTAATACAGTCATCTGTTACTTATATATCAGTGTCTTAGCATAGTTTGATACATTTCATAACTTTCTTACACATTTTCTAAAACTGTAAAAGTCTATTTAAGGCTTGAATGCTTTTTAAATGATGGAAGAGACCAAAGTTCATTAGAGAAATGGTCCATTTATACTTATTTTTGTTCATAGAAAGTACTTTATTAATGTAATATTTATTATCTTTCTCCCCTTCCTGTTTGTGAAAGTTACAAACATCTGGGAAGATGCACTAACTTTGATTTTCTAAAGTGGGAAGGTTTATGGTTTGATGCGAGCACAGTAGTGGAATCGATGTGAGCCACTGGGAAGCTTGGGGTTGTACATGTGAGTGGCTTCCTGTGGTTTTTTCAGCTCCCCGTGCTGGGTAAATTGGCTCTGGTGTTCTGTACTATTAGTGTTACAATCACAGTTGCAGTTTGTTAAGTGGGGAATTGAGAAATCGGGACATAGACTAGCTGACAGTTTGGTTCTCACTTCCTTGTAGTGCAGGGGAAGTTGCATGGAATAGTTTGTCAAGGTTCTTTTTCCTTTAAAAGTCTGAGTTCTGTCAGAATTACTTTTCCTTCAGAAGATGGATTAGTTTCAAATTGGAGTTTTTGTGTTTTAACTGAGATGAACTTTGGTGATATCCAAAAGTCCAAGTGGAATTCCTTTCCTGTCTCTTGTTTTGTTCTTTGCCACCCAGAAGCCACTTTTTGTCCCCTCTTACTAACATGACACGGTGTTTTCATTCCTAATAGTTCTTGGTGTGGAGTTTTTCAGCTTCTGTCCCAAAGTCAGTCAGCCTTTCTCCTCTTGTTAGAAATGACTTGTTTTCTTTCCCTTTTTTTGTCCTTGAAGGAGAACAGCTTTTTATTTGCTGTTTACATTTATGAAGTGCTACAAATTTGTAGTCTTCATTCTAAATTCCTGGTGATTCCTTTATTTAAATGCAGATTTGGAAAAGGACAGTGTTAAATTGGGTAAACTTAAAGGTATTGTGCTCATTACATTTGTTAAGTAGTATACTTTCATAAGTTGAGACAAAAAGAAGCCTTGTTTCTTACAAGGTTTACATTTTTTGAGTAATGGGCTGAGAGGTTCCCGGGATCCTAGACCAGATGCACATATCTAAGTTGAGCTAGCCTTACTTCGTGTGTCAGAGGTTAAAAGTGAGGAGCTGTTTGAAGAATTATTAAAAAACTAACTCATCTGTTTGACTGGTTACTAACATCAGTATCATGTGTTTTTCCTAATATTTTTGTGAAGAAAAATAATTATATATGTGAAAAGTTGAAATAGAAAATGTCTATCAATATAGCCATGATCTTGGTTCAACAATTAACATTTTGCCTTGAAGTATTTATATTTATCTTTGTTTTTTAATTCAACTATTTAGAAGTTGTAGATTTCATAACACCTCACCTGTGAAAACTTCCATTTATACAATCTTCACCTACAAATAATGGTGATTTCTAACTTACTCATACTAGTATCACATCAACTAAATTAGGAATACTTTCCTAATGTCATTTAATATTAAGCCTGTATTTAAATATTTCCAGTTGTTCTCTGAAAATCATTTATAACCTCATTGCTTTTTAAAATTAGGATCCAATCAAGTTTTACGCATTATTATCGTGCATATTTTAAATAGTATATATGTGTTTTTATGGCATAATAGAGAAGCAACCCAAAATATTTTTTCAGTGACTTGATAAGTTGTAGGATTTTTAAAGTCACATTTTGAAATTGCAAGCACATCTGATTTTGAGTTAAAAAAGAAAAAAATTCCAGTACTTTTTTAAAAAAAGATTTTATTTATTTATTTTTAGGTATGGGAAAGGGAGGGAGAGAGAGAAACATCAATGTGTGGTTGCCTCCCACACATCCCCCACTGGTGACCTGGCCGACAATCCAGCCAGGCATGTGCCCTAGGCTGGGAATTGAACCAGTGACCCCCTGATTCCCCAGGCTGGCACTCAATCCACTGAGCCACACCAGCCAGGACTTCTTTTTTAATTCCAGTACTTTTATGTTTTGACCTTATATACGTATTTTCTATGTGTACCATTATTTCAGTCATCTTAAAATAGATGCTGGGAAATTGGATGTGATCATTTTTCCCCCATGAACATTGCAGTTATATAGCATTGTCTGCATCCCATCTGCTTTTTAGTTTCTTCTTTTTCCCAGTTATTAAACTAACCTACATCTTTTGAAAATTTGGTTAGTTGTTGCTTATGACACTTTCTCATGACTTCTGTTAGTCCTTTTTAACACCGTATGTTGTACACACGGCTTTTAAAAATATGTGATTTTGGCCCTAGCCGGTGTAGCTCAGTGAACTGAGTGTGGGCCTGCAAACCTAAAGGTTGCCAGTTCAGTTCCCAGTCAAGGCACATGCCTGGGTAGCGCACCAGTTCCCCAGTTGGGGGCATGCAAGAGGCAACCAATTTATGTGTCTCATGCACTTTGGTCTGTTTCTCTCTCTCTTTCTCCCTCCGTTCTCTAGTTGTAAATAAATGAAGTCTTTAAAAAAAACAATATCTGATTTTGCATCCCCAAGTTCAAATCTTCTTTGGTCTATTCTGTTTATCCTACTGTATTTGTAGCATTTTGCCAAAGTCAGATATACTTGATTATTGTTCATAAGGGGTTGGTGTTATGTGAACTCTTTACCTAGTAAATTCAAAGCACTCCTTAACATGTATTACCATCACCTACATGCTCTCAACATTTCAACCTCACTGTGCACAGTGCTGGTTGAGTTAAGAGGGGAGCATGTCTAGGGTGGGCCTGAAGGTTAGGGAATACGAGAAGAAGCTGCAGGGTCAGGAGGAGCATGAGATGATTAGCTCATGGGATGGCATCCACAAAGAGGAAGTTGGGAAGGAAAGAAAATTCTGTTATGTGCTGCCTTTACTTAATAATTAGGGATCATGCTCACTAGGAGCACCAATGCAGTGCTAGACATACTTAGAACCTAAAATTGCTTGAGGGCTGTAGGAAAGGGGAAGTAGGGTGGCCAGTTAGGTTTTAAGATTTTCAGTACTTCAGTTGATGTTAAAAGCTGCTAGTAAGATGATATTAAGTTTCTTACATTTGGGAGTAAAGAATACATATTTCATTTGTATTCAGGACAGTGGGAGGCCTTTGGGGGCATGGAGCAGCCAACTCTGATAGGATCACTTGGCCATAAGCACAAGCTAAATGAGCACCCTTTTTAAAATGGATTTTCTGAGGATCTTATTGTTTTATTATTTTGAGTCCTAAGTTGTGGAGTTTTTTGTTTGGGGTAGGTATTTAGCTGTTTTAATTTAAAAACGTTTCTAACTGGACCATTACTTACAGTTCTTTGTATTCATTTTAATGGTTTTTGTGTTCTCAAAGCTCATGCATTTCTAGTTTTTATTTCCATGAGTTGTTCATTACCCCCAATATTTCCTGCCATGGAGTCCCTTCCACCATCTTCTTTGTATTGGACAAACCTTGCAAGTTTTATTCTGGCCTTTCCTCTTCCAGACATCCTGTAAGCATTGTCCTATACAGTTACTCAGTCTCGGTATTGCTCTCCCTACATCACAGCTCAATTGTGATGAGCAGGCAGAGGAAACCCTCCCCAGCCCATCTCTGTCCATCAGCTAGGGCCAGGCCTATACCTCTGTGTGGCCAGTTGACATGCCCCTTCCAGAGCCCCTTGCTTCTGCCTCTTCTCAGAGCAACATCCAAGACCCAGACTTTGCACATCTTCCTTTCCGATTTAAATATTCTATAGTGTTTATAAGCCTACCTTCCAATGAACTGATTTTCAGTCACTCACTTTCCTTTAATAGCATTGCTTTTTCCTTATGCAAGCTGGATACCAGGGCAGTCTATCAGGTTACATCAGGAATACTTTGATTTAAATTTACCTGATTTTACCCAAAGTTATCCCTAACTTTATACTTTTTTATGTCTTATTGTTTGCCATCAAAAGTCACTGAGTAGTCTTTTTTACAAGGTGTTTAGGAATAGTGTGACATTCAACCCCAGGGAAGAAGAATCGAGGCTGGTTCTGAGAAAGTAGCATGTTAGGGTCCAGGAACATGGAGTGGACACAAGGGTGAGGTTGGTGCACATAGCAAGGCTCTCAGACCTCAAGATGAAGTGCCAGCACAGCCGTTCTCCTCCCTCTCAGCTTCCTGATGAGGTGTTGTGGGCTGTGGCTGCACCTGTTGCCCAGTGTCTAAATAGCCCACGGGTCCACACAACCCAGTGGGCCCAGCCTATCTGCCTGTCATATGTGGAACCAGTTTTCAGAGGGAAAACAGCATAATTCCAGAAACTTTGAGGTTATGTGGAGTTTCTAACATACTGTACAACCTTATTGGAGTGAGGCAGGCCATCTTTTCTGGACTCCTTTTTCAAATAAGTACATAATAGAAAGGATGGGCTTCATTTATTCTGAGTTCTACCTTTTAAGGCATTGTAGGAAGTAGCAATTTGGGTACCACAGACCTTCCAGAGAAGAAATTCCTGCTTGCATATTAGTATTAATTGAAGTTAACTCAATATATTCCCTTCTCAAGAAATCATCCTATATTTCTGTAAGAGCTAAGCAGCACTTCCAAAATCTAAGGACATTTTGGCCTCTAGAGGATTATAATGTTAGGGGCCTGGAAAGTTAAGAAAAATCAAACCATTATGCAATGTGGAGGTGAATGCTACTTAGAATCTCACTTCTGGAACATAACCACTATTGACAGACTGATATTTGATCCTCCAGAATTTTTTAAAAAATGTAACATCCTATTAATTTGTCATTATAATGTCTCTATCATTACACACATGAGCTGCACATTGTTAACAGTCCCTGTGGAAACTTAAGTGCACAGATTCACTCCCTACACTGGGCTCTCAGCTTTTTATGTTGTATAAAACCTATTTTTAGTTAAGAAGTTTTATTTTATTATTTTTTAAATATATTTTATTGATTATGCTATTACAGTTGTCCACATTTTCTGCCTTCACTCTGCTCCACCCTGCACACCCACTCTGCCCACCTTCCCCGGCCCCCCTTTAGTCATGTCAATGTGTCATAAGTTCTTGGATTCTACATTTCCCATGCTATTCTTACCGTCCCCTATTTTCTGTCTACCATCTATGATACTTATTCTCTGTTCCTTTCCCCCTCTGCTCTTCCCCACTCCTCTGTTGCTAACCCTCCATATGATCTCCATTTCTGTTGGTTCTGTTCCTGTTTCTGGTAGTTTGCTTACTTTGTTTTTGGTTTTGTTTAGGTGTGGTTGTTAATTATTGTGAGTTTGCTTGTCATTTTACTGTACATGTTTTTTATTCTCTTTTTCCTAGATAAGTCCCTTTAACATTCATATAATAAGGGCTTGGTGATGACATTATCCGGAAGGACTTGATCTACCCTTCCATTCTATATGAAAGCTTTGCTGGATAGAGCAATCTTGGATGTAGGTCCTTGCTTTTCATGACTTGGAATACTTCTTTCAAGCCCCTCCTTGCCTGCAAGATCTCTTTTGAGAAATTAGCTGACGTCTGATGGGATCTCCTTTGTGGGTAACTGTCTCCTTATCTCTTGCTGCTTCTAGGATTCTTTTTCATTTTTACCTTGGCTAATGTAATTATGATGTGCCTTGGTGTGTTCCTCCTTGGGTCCATCTTCTTTGGGAATCTCTGAGCTTCCTGGACTTTCTGGAAAGTCTATTTCCTTTACCAGATTGGGGAGTTCTCCTTAATTATTTGTTCAAATAACTTTTCCACTTGTTGCTCTTCCTCTTCTCCTTCTGTTACCCCTATAATTTGGATGTTGGAACATTTAAAGACGTCCAGGAGTTCCTGGAACCTCTCCTCATTTTTTTACAATTCTTGTTTCTTCATTCTTGTCTGATTGATGTTTCTTTCTCTTTCTGGTCCACCCCATTGATTTGAGTCCCGTTCTTTCCATCACTACTGGTTCCCTCTGCATTTTCCTTTCATTTTCACTTAGCATAGCCTTCATTTTTAAATCTAATTTGCAACCAAATTCTACAATTCTGTGAGCATCCTGATCACCAGTGCTTTGAACTGTGCATCATGATGTTGAGTCTCTCTTCGTCGCTTAGTTGTATTTTTTTCTGGAGCTTTGATTGTTCTTTCATTGGCCCCCTTTTTTTTTTTTTTTTTTGTCTCGATGTTGCCTGTACATAGTGAGGGGTGGAGCCTAGGTGTTCCACCAGGGCTGTTACCAGGGTGGGTAACCCGAGTTGCTGGGTTTTGTTGCTGTATGTGGGGCAGGGGTCTGGGAGGGAATGATGGCACTTTCTCTGCTCTCTGCCGGATTTCAGTCACTTCTGATGCTTCTCCCAAGAAAACTGGGCCTTCTAGTGTTGATTCCCATGTGGGTGGGTTTGTGTAGGTTCTAGGACCCTGTGGGTCTCTCCAAGAAACTCTCCTGTGAGGCTTGGAGTCTCTCCCAGCACCTCAATCCTGACTGGTGTTTTCAGTTGGTGTTTTGAGGCTTATGTATCCCTGCACTGGAACCCTGGGTTGCGTGGTCTGTCTTGCTTCCCAGTTTTGCCTGGTTATCTGCACACGAATGTGTGACCACACAGCTTGCCAGCTGCCTGTGCACCCTGCCCCTCTACAATCCGCCACCTAGCTGGGCCCACCAGCCACTGCTTTTTTTGCTGCGATCCCTCTCTGCCCCACAGCCCTACTCCAACCCTCCTACTGGTCTGGATGAATGTGTCTACTTCAACTTCTTGGTTGTCGGACTTCCTACAGTTCAATTTTCTGTCCGTACTAGTGGTTTTTTTGTTTCTAGATTTTTGTTTGTCCTTATTTTGGTTGTGCGAGGATGGCACAGTGTGTCTATCTACGCCTCCATCTTGGCTGGAAGTCCGCTTTTCTTTTTTTTTATGACAGCTTTATTGAGATAAAATTTGCGTATCACAAAATCTGCCTCTTTAAAAGTATATAGTTCTTTGTTTTTCTGTATTCATAGAGTTACACAACCATCATCACTATCTAATTTTAGAGTGTTTTATCACCCTAAAAAGAAATGCTGTGCCTCTTGGCAGTCACTGCCCACCTCTCCACCAGCACCACCAGTGGCAGCCACTAATCTGTGGATGTGCCTCCTCTAGACATTTTTTTTTTTTTTTTTTAAATATAAGCATTAGGTAGGTAGAGCCAGATTTCAGGCTTTTAAAGATTTTATTTATTTATTTATTTATTTATTTAGAGAGGGAAGGGAGGGAGATAGAGAGAGAGAGAAACATCAATGTGCGGTTGCTGGGGGTTATGGCCTGCAACCCAGGAAGTACCCTGGCTGGGAATCGAACCTGGGACACTTTGGTTCCCAGCCCGCGCTCAATCCACTGAGCTACGCCAGCCGGGGCCTTAGACATTTTATATAAGTGGAATTATGTGAATTCTTGTGTCTAGCATTATTAAGGAGCATGAAGTTCCAAGGTTCCTCCGTGTTGTAGCATATGTCAGCACTTCATTTCTTTTTATGGCCAAACAATATTCCACTGCATAGTTATACCTGCCACACTTCATCTGTTCATCAAGTAGTTGACATTCAAGTTATTCTACCTTTTGGCTGTTGTAAATACTTGTGTACGTCTGTCTGTGGAGCTATGTTTTCATTTTTATCAGGAATGTGAGGGGGTACACAAAAATGGAATTTATAAAAAATTATGTATTCTTACATGTTTAAACTTCAGTCACCTTCAAAGTACTTTCCATTTGATGCAATACACCTATTGAGACATTTTCTTCACTGCTCAAAACAGTTTTTGAACTGCTTGGTTTTGATGCCTTTTAGTGCCTCTAGTATTGTTTTGTTTCACCTCTTCCACACCAGTAAAACATTTCCCTTTGAGGACTTTTTCACCGGGGGAGGAAACAAAAAAAAATGTTGCTCAGGGAGAGATCGGGTAAATAGGGAGGGTGGAGTACGGAGGTCATGCTGTTTTTGGTCAGAAACTACTGAACACTCAGCTAGGTGTGGGCAATTGCATTCATAAATCACCCATCATGAAATGGGCAACTGCATTGAAAGAGTCTTCAGAAAAAAATCTATGAAGCCAAACGTAGCATCTTACAACAATGCCATTTGGTACACTGAAATAGATGGGTTCCTACAACACTCACTTAGAGAGTAAAGCCTGTACTGTGAAGAGCCTGCCCTCCAGAAGATAATTCCAGGGGTTTTGGGGTCCCTCCCCCCTCTATACCTGGAATTGGAATTGCTGGTCGGGTGGTAACTCTATGCTTAACATTTTGAGGAAAACAGCAATTCCTAGCGTTGTGTGAGAGCTCTGATTTGCCCATATCCTCATGAACATGGTATCTGTTGTTTTGTCTTTAGCCATCCTGGGGGTATGATGTGGTTTGGTTTACTTGTCTTGGATGACTGGTGATGCTAAGTGTCTTTCCCGTGCCCACTGGCCATTTGTATGTCTTCTTTGGATAAGTATCTATTCAGATCCTTATCTATTTTTAAGTTGGGTTATTTGTCTTTTTATTATTGAGCTGTAAAAGTGTTTTGTTTTGTTTTTTTTAAATAGATTCTAGATCTACATCTCTTATCAGATATAGGATTTATAGGTACTGTCTTGTTCTGTTTGTCTCTACTTTCTTTGTTCTCTTTCTCTCTCTCTCTCTCTTTCCCTCTCTCCCCTCTCTCCCTCTCTCTTCTTGTTCCATTACAGTTGCCCCAATTTTCACCCATTTGCTCTCACCTGCTCCACTCACTCTGACCCTGGTCCCATGGTCCACCCCACTGTGTTGTTGGAGGATTATCCTCTTCCCTCCTGTCCTTCTGGTCCCTGTTATTCTGTTCCTTTTTTCCCATGCCTCGTTACATTTTGCTTGCTTGTTTGTTTTATTCATTAGATTCCTCTTATAAGTGAGATCATATGGTATTTGTCTTTTGCTGCCTGACTTACTTTACTTAGCATAATACTCTCCAGTTCCATCCATCCTGTTGCAAAAGGTAGGATTTCCTTCTTTCTGCTGAGTAGTATTCCGTTGTGTAAATGTACCACAGTCTTTTGATCCATTTACTAATGGGCACATGGGCTATTTCTAGCACTTGGCTAGTGTAAATAGCACTGCTATGAATAGGGATGCATAAGTTCTTTTCAATTGATATTTTAGGATTCTTATGATACAATCCCAGCAGTAGATTCCTGGGTCAAAAGGTAGTTCCGCTTTTAGTGTTTGAGGAAATTCCATACTGTTTCCCATAGTGGCTGCACCAGTCTGCATTCCCACCAACAGTGCACTTAAGGGTTCCACTTTACTCCACATCCTTGCTACCGCTTGTTTGTGCACTTGTTGATGGTGGCCATTCTGATCCCTGTGAGGTGGAATCTCACTGTGGTTTTAATTTGCATCTCTCTGATGGCTAGTGATGCTGAGCATCCTTTCATGTCTCTGGGCCCTCTATGTCCTCCTTGGAGAAGTGTCTGTTCGGGTCCTTTGCCCATTTTTTAAAAATGTATTTTATTGATTATGCTATTACAGTTGTCCCATTTCCCTCCTTCACTCCCCTCCACCGTGTACACCCTCTCCCACCCACATTCCCCCCCCTTTAGTTCATGTCCATGTGTCATACTTATAAGTTCTTTAGCTTCTACATTTCCCATACTATTCTTACCCTCCCCCTGTCTATTTTCTACCTACAATCTATGCTACTTATTCTCTGTACCTTTTCCCCCTCTCTCCTCCTTGCACTCCCCTGTTGCGAACCCTCCATGTGATCTCCATTTCTGTAGTTCTGTTCCTGTTCTAGTTGTTTGCTTAGTTTCTTTTGGTTTTGTTTTAGGTGTGGTTGTTAATAATTGTGAGTTTGCTTTGCCCATTTTTTAATTGGATTCTGTGTCTCCTTGGCATTGAGTCATATAAGTTCTTCATATATTTTTGAGATCAAACCTTGTCCAAGGTGTCATTGGCAGATATGTGTTACCATATAGTTGGTTCCCTTTTCATTTTGATGATGTTTTCTTTAGCCATGCAGAAGCTTTTTAATTTGATTAGTCCCTTTTGTTTATTCTTCCTTTATTCCCTTGCCGTAGAGGACATATCAGTGAGAATATTGCTATGTGATTTTTTTACTCCTGTTTGCCAATATTTTGTTGAGGATTTTAGCATCTATGTTCATCAGTGATATTGGCCTGTAGTTTTCTTTCTGTGTTGTGTCTTTACCTGGTTTTGGAATTAGGATAATACTGGCCTCATAAGAAAGGTATGGGAGTCTTCCCTGTTCTTGAATTTTTTGGAATAATTTTAAGAAGGATAGGAGTTAGCTCCTCCCTAAGTGTTTGGTAAAATTAGCTTGTGAAGCCATCCCATTCAGGGGTTTTGTGTGTTGGGAGTTTTTTGGTTACTGCTTCAGTTTCACTAGTTGTTATTGGTCCATTCAGGCTTTTTGCTTCTTGATTCAGGGTTGGAAGACTGTGTTTCTACAAATTTGTGTGTTTGGCCCAGGTTTTCAACATTTTTCACATAGAGTTGTTTGTAGTAATTTCTAAAATTCTTTGTATTTCTGTGGTATAGGATGTAATTTTTCCTCTTTCATTTCTGATTTTAATTATTTGGGTCCTCTTTTCTCGATGAGTCTAGTTAAAGGCTTGTTGATTCCCTTTATCTTTTCAGAGTCAGCTTCTGTATTTAGTGATCCTTTGAATTGTTCTTTTAGTGTTTATGCCATTTAATTCTGCTCTGGTCTTGATTATTTCCTTCATTCTACTCTCTTTGGGCTTTGTTTGTTTTGGTTCCTTCAGTTCTTGTAGATGTAGGATTAGGTTATTTATTTGATGTGTTTCTATCTTCTTTAGGTAGACCTATATTGCCATGAACTTCCCTCTCAGGACTGCCTTCATATGTCCCATAGGTTTTGGAGTGTTTGGTGTTCATTTCCATTTGTTTCCAGAAACTTTTTGATTTCTTTCTTGATCTCATTGTTAACCCATTCATTGTTTAATTGTATGTTATTCAATCTGCATTAGTTTGCCTGGTTTTGAGTTTTTTCCCTTGGGGTTGCTTTCTAGTTTCAGTCTCTTGTGGTCGGAGAAAGTGCTTGGTATGATTTCAATTTCCTTGCATTTGTTGAGGCTTGTTTTGTGTCCTGCCATGTGGTCTATCTTTGAAAATGTTCCATGTGTATTTAAAAAGAATGTTGTATCCCTATGATACAGAATTTATTCCTTTTCAAAAAAAAAAAGTATTTTGCTTCTTTGGCATGGAAGGTTCTGTAGATATCAGTTAAGTCTATTTGATCTAGAGTGTTGTTCCATGCCAAAATATTATCATTGACTCTTTGCTTGGAAGATCTAACCATTGTTAAAATCCCCTACTGTCAATGTGTTGTTGTCAATATTTTTCTTGAAGTCTTTCAAGATTTTCATTATATATTTGGGTGCTTTTATGTTGGATACATGTTTACAAAGGTTGTATCTTCTTGGTGGATTATTCCCATAAGTATTATATAGTGTCCCTGCTTGTCTCTTTTTAAGGCCTTTGTTTTCAAATCTATTTTGTCTGGTATAAGTATTGCTACCCTAGCTTTTTTCATGTTCATTTGCTTGGAATATTTTTTCCCATCCCTTCACTTTCAGTTTGTGTTAGACTTTTTGTTCTGAGCTGGGTCTCTTGTAGACAGCATATATGTGGCTCAAATGTTCTTATGCATTCATCTACCCTATGTCTTTTGATTGGAGGATCCATTTACATTTAAGATTATTATTGATAGATACTTATTTATTGCTTTTTTCCCCTTTGTACCTGTGTTCCTCTCTCTCTCTTTCTCTCTGTGCCCCTCCCCCCCAGCTTCTTAAACCAGTCCCTTTAGCATTTCTTGCAAATCTTGTTTGGTGGAGATGTATTCTTACAGCCTTTTTTTTTTTTTTTTTTTTTTTTGGTCTGGGATACTCCTTATTTCTCTTTCCATTTTAAATGGTAGTCTTGCTAGAGTAGTCTTGGTTGCAGGCCTGTGCTTTTCATTACTGGGAATATTTCCTGGTATGCCCTTCTGGTGTGTAGTGTTTCAGTTGAGTAATCAGCTGATAGCCTTATCAGGGCTCCCTTTTATGTTACCAGCTGTTTCTCCCTTGCTGCCTTTAATATTCTGTGTCTTTGAATTTTGCCATTTTTATTATGCTGTGTCTTGGAGTGGGCCTCTTTGGGTTCATCTTGATTGGGATCCTCTGTGGTTCCTGGACTTGCATGACTTTTTCTTTCATCAAGTTCGGGAAGTTTTCTGTCATTACTTTTTCAAACAGGTTTTCTATCCCTTGCACCTGTTTCTCTACTTCTGATATCCCTGTGATACAGAATTTATTCGTTTTCATGTTGCCATGCAGCTCCTTTAAACCCTCTTCTTTTTTTCTGAGGCTTTTTCCATGTTGTTGCTCTGTCTAGAAATTCTTTTCTGCCTTGTCCTCCAGCTCGCTGATTCAGTTCTTTCCTTCATCTAGCCTGCTTTTAATTCCTTCTGCTGTGTTCTTTATTTCAGGTATTATATTCTTCATTTCTTCTTGGCTCTTACTGGTAGTTTCTGTGTCCTTTTTCATGGTGGTGTAGTTTGCAGTAATTTCCTTATAGCTTCTGTGGAGTTCCTTGTAGTTCTCATTGAGCTCATTGAGCATCCTCATAACCATTATTTTGAACTCAGTGTCTGATAGTTTGCTTGCCTTGGTTTTATTTAGCACTGTTTCTGGGGATTCCTCCTTTCCTTTCAGTTGGGTGTTGTTTCTTTTTCTCCCCAATTTAGCTGACTCTTGTTTGTTTCTGATCCTTAGATTGATCTGCTTTCACTTACTGTTTTCGTGGTGTGACCTTCTGTGGTAGGAGACCTGTGGGATTCAGTGGTGTATTCTCCTTGATCTCCTGAACTTACTGCTCTTGGGATGACCTTTATGTAGTTTATGTCGGCTCTCTGGTTGTAATTTTGTTTTGGCTATTGTTGGATCGTCCTTTGGTGGGTTCTCTGGCTGGTTGACTGAGAGTCACTCCATAGACCACATATTGTATGCTGTTGTACAGGTGCTTCCAGAAGGAAACCAAACAGCTCAGGGAACAAAAGCACACCCGCAAAAATAACTCCCACCCACAATTACATGAGTTAATATTAATAAAGGTAAAAAGAGATTGAGATTATTACAAGAGAGGAAAAATGAATATGAGTTGACTAACTGAAAGAAAAATGATTTTGAGAGGGTAGTTGGAGGAGCAATAATAAGAACAAGGCGAAAAGAGAAATAATGTAAAATTTACATAATAAATAAAAAGGCAGGGAAGAAGGCAGAGTGGAGTAAAAGAAGAGAAACATAGTATTAGGTTTTAACAGAAATTTTGAAAGTATGTATTAGTGAGGGGGGATGGGAAGGAAAAACAAGGAACGAAATTATAGAAAAAGATCCACCATAGCACTATCAACAACAAATGATCTAAGATTAATAGAGGTGGGATAGGAATAAGAGGGAAAAAGAAATGCTTAAGAGAAGTCCAGAGGGAAGAGAAGTGATTTTTGAGAGGATAGAGTGAGAAGGAACACTAAGAGTAAGGAATGAAAAGCAAAGCAGGCTAAGACAGGGAAAAATTAAAATTTGAAATGAAATAAAGGACAGGAGGAAGGCAAAATGGAGTAGGAAAAGGGGAATGGTAAAATTTGAAACACCAAAAATAGGGAAGCTCTAGAAATAAATTGAAGAAAGAATGAAACAACAACTGCCGTATTCACAACCAATGAGCAAAGACTGATAGAGGTGGAGAGAAAATAAGGGCATTTAAGAACAGGGAAAAAAAAGAGAATGTGATGAAAAGTAGTTTTGAGAGGCTGGATGGGGGAGAAATAGTAAGAGTGTTGAGTGTTAACAAGTTGTAGCAAGAAACTAAATAAGATTTAAAATGAAAATAAGGAAAGAAAAGATAAAATGAAGAGAAGGAAGGAGCAAAATATGAGATTTGAAATAAACTATAATATCAAAACTAGTGACCTAATATCCACAGACTTGAAGGACAAGAAATGAATGTTAACAGGAAAGAAAATAACACAAATCATGAGGAAGACAGTGGTGAATTTTGTCTCAGTAGAATCTAGTGTTTACCACTGTTTTTTCTTTATGGATCTGTCCTTGGTGATGTCAGATGGTATCTCAGTCTGACCCTAGGTAGCCTACTAGTAATCCACAGTCTGGGGCTGTGTCTCCTTCCATTGTTAATCTAGTCACTCTGTAATCAGCAGTCAGACTTAAACACCACAGGGTGCGGCAAGTAATTCCTGTGGGTGTGGCTATTGCCTCCCCTTAGGCTGATGCCACTTGGAGGGGAGTGGTCTGCCTGAAAGAGATGGCTTCTGCAGTATGGGGAATGATTCAGCACGGGGGTCCTGGCAGCTGCTCCCACAGTTCTCTCCCTGGAGCCACCTGCCACAGACTCTCCTCAAGTATCTGTAGTCCACTCTGCCCCACTTTTGCTGGATCCCAGGGTAAGTGGCTGCAAACAATTTTATGTGTGTGTTCTTTAAGAGGGGCTTTGTGTCTCTAGCTGTATCTCCCTGGCAGACAGAAACCCCACCATTTTTCACAACTGGCTGGTATCTGGGTTCCTTTGCAGCTCTGTTGCTGTAGACTGGGGATCCCAGGTTAGGGTTTCTGTCCTCATACTTCTTAGGTGGAACCCTCGGCTGCTGAAATTTCCCTCCAGTACTTCAGCTGCTACCCATGGGAGCCCTCTTGTGTCTCCTCCACACTTCCTACCAGTCATGTTGTCGTGAAGTGGTTTCTTCTGCCTGTCTGTGGTCATAAAGCCTCTCACTAGCTGTTGTTTAGTTGGTTATTCAGGGCGATTTCTCTATAATTTAGTTGTAATTCCAGATTGATCCTGGCAGAAGGTTACTGTAGCTTTTACATACTCTTCCACCATCTTAGATCTCTGTCTCTACTTTCTTAATGGGGTCCTTTTGTCAACTTTTGAGATTCAGGCCATCTAAATGTACCTTTTACTGCTGCTAGTCACTCCATTCATGTCACTTTTGTCATTTATTGTAGCTTTGGGAATCTTAGTCTTTCCCTGTTTCCTTCCAGAATCTTCTGTGACCTCAGTGTACTGGAGATTGTCCAGAAACAACTTATTCTTTGTTTCCCTTAACTTTAGTGGTCTACCCTTTACTGTACTTAATGGCCTTCTAGGCCCAAAGTCATACACTGGCTCTTCTCCTATCTTAAATTTTAGTGTCACTTCTGCCCTCTGTCACCACTGCCTTCTACCTTTAGTACTCTTAAGCTCACACTCTGCTCTTCGGCTCTCATGGGGACCCTTTGCCCATTTTCTCATAGCTTCCCTTTCCCTAACCAGCCTGGGATGTCGTGATAGGTCATCTTGAACTGGTTGTACCAGCATCACTCTTCTCTTGCTTTTTCTTCCATTTCACCTGCTCAGCAAACCCCTCTAGCCTAGATAGGTTCTATAGTCAACATCATCTCATCTTGAGAAGCACATGGCTGAACAGATGGATGCCACTACAGATTTATAGTTTAAGTTATAGAAGGACCTAAGTAAATGGAGGGAGGTACTGTGTTCATGGATCAAAGACTGTTGATATAAGGGAGGACCATCAAAACCCTAGAATTATCTTGTGGAGGGTGGATCTCTTACAGTACAGGCTTCCCCATCTAGGTGAGTGTTCTAGAAACCCATCTGTATCATTGTACCAGCTGGCATTGTTGTGAGATGCTGCATTCCTTCTTCTTGGAGACTCTTTCAGTGCATTTGCCCATCTCATGATAGGTGAGTTATGAGTGCATCTGCCCACACCTAGCTGAATGTTCAGCAGTTTTTAACAAAAAACAGCATTACCCCTGTGTTCCACGCTCCCTATTCACCAAATCTCATCCTGAACATTTTTTTGTTTCCCTGGGTGAACAAAGTCCTCAAAGGGAAATGTTTTGCCAGTGTGAAAGAGGTGAAACAAAACAACAGCAGGAGCACTAAAAAGCATCAAAATCAATAGTTCAAAAACTGTTCTGAGCAGTGGAAGAAAGTTTTGATAGGTGCATTGCTTCAAACAGAGAGTACTTTGAGGTGACTGAAGTTTAAACATGTAAGAATAAATACACAATTTTTTATAAACAAAATCTGGATTTTTGGGGTCCCCTATATAGATTTCTATATCTTAAAATCCCAGCAAGTTTTTATTTTCTTTCTTTTTCTTTTGTATGAATTTAAAAACTGATTTTAAAATTCACAAGGAATTGCAAAGGACCTAGAGTAGCCACAGAAATGTTGAAAAGGAAGAACAGATTTGTAGGACTTAATGTTACCTAATTTCAAGACTCATTTTAAACTATAATAATCAACTCAGTGTGAAGGTAGTCATGTAGATCAGTGGAGCAGAAGAGAGTCCAGAAATAGACCTACACATGTGTGTCAGTTATTTTTGCCACAGAACTCAAGGTAACTAAATAGGGAAAGGGTAGTTTTTACAACTCTGTATCTGTTGAAAACTAAGAGTATAAAAATTAACTCTAGCAGAAAATGTAAGAGAAAATCTTTCTGACCTTGAATTAGACAAAGATTTCTTAGTTAAGAGAATGGAAAGCAAGCAATAGAGTGAGAAGATACTCTGTTTGCAGGATATATCAGTAGTTGGGGATTTATATCTGGAATATGTAAAGGACAGCACAATAAGAAGATGTGGCCCAACAAAACAGATGGAGGAAGTTTTCGAATGAACACTTTGCAGAATATTCAGTAAGCACATAAAGAGATGTTCCACATCTTTAGGGAATGCAAGTTAAAACCACAATGAAATGTACTGTGTGCGCTAGAATGGGCCAAATGAGGGGACTAACAATGCACAGTGTTGGGAGGTGTCGGCACCTGCATCTCTCAGACAGGGCTGGTGAGAAGGAATATGGCCACTTGGAAAACAATCTGGCAGTTCTTAAAAATATCAACATATACCTACCAAATCACCCAGGAAGCCCCCTCTCGGGCATTTACTCATGAGAAATGAAATCATATGTTCAAACACGAACCTTAGTGTCCTAGCAGCTTTATTTATTGTAGCCTCAAAAAAACCAAGCCATCCATATGTCTGTAAGCTGGTGAGCAGATGAATAAACTGTGAAGCAATCATATAGTGAAATCATGATGGCAATGAAGGAACAACTACTCATCTGAAATATGCATGACTCTCAAAAGCATTATCTTAAGTGAAAAGTATAAAACACAAAGGAAATATCTAGGATTAATTACCTTTATGTAAAACCCTGGAAAAGGCAGAACTACAGTGAGTGATAGATTGCAACGGTAGTGATAGTTGCCTGGGGTTGGGATGGAAAGGGGTACAGGAGAACTGTTGGGGGTGACAGAAATGTTACACTTCATGTTTGTGGTGGTGGTTGCACCAGTGTATGCATGTGTCAGAACTTAGTGAATTGTGTGCTTAAAATTGATGGACTTTCTTGCATGTAAAATAATCTCAGTAACACTGATTTACAAAATTATGTTCTCTGACTTGAACCAGGCTATCAGTGTCAGCAGAATCCTTTTTTCTCCTTAATGTCTGTCTTAAAAGTCATCAGTCTCTTTAGACCACTCCTCAGTTGCACATTGCTTTCTGATAACAGACCCTTTGTCCCAGGATGGGGAAACCTTCCTCATCTTATCCCTGCACCCTGCCCTATTTGCATTCTTCCTCATCCATGCTCATATTTCCAGCCTGCCACTTGCCCATCTTGATATTCTGGAGCTATTGTCATTGACTGTACTCTGCGTACCTCATCCTATTGGCCCCTTTGCTCTTCCTGTGTGGTGCCCCCTCTCTCACCTTTTGGCCCTCACTTTATAAATGCAATCCTGTCCTTCCCAGATTTCCTAGGTTCCTTTTCACTTAGAAATCTACCAGGGGCAGCTGGCCTTCCCTAATGTTCCCAGTAGCTTGACCTTTGCACTGAATTTGGGCTGACAACAGTGGGCCTTTGTCCAAGGCTGCTGATAACTCAGTTAACAGGTTTGGCAAATGGCTTTCACCCTACCTGGGCCACTCAGTACTGTCACCTGTCCTGTTCTCCTCACTCTGCCTTGCTCCTCAGACCAAAGCATTCTGTTTGTCATGTGTGCCATCCTTTCCTTGACTTACATGTCAGCTGGCTTCTTCTGGTTATGTGTGCATCACCAGAGTCCATCTGTACCTTGCTGCACTCCTTATGCTTTCTTTCTGGTCCTTAAGGTTTTGACTACCACCTCTGTGTTGATGACTCTCTAGTGTACTTCTCCCAGTGAGACCCCTTCCCTGAACTGCAGGGTGCATCCCACTGTCCACCAGGCATCTCCAGTTGGGCACTTGACCTGTATACCAAATTTGACATCATTAACTTAGAAAGGTCATCTTTTCTAAATGGGTTTATTCTCCTGTATTTTGTACCTTCGCTAGTGGTACTGTTGTCCTTTTAGTCACTCAGGGTAGAACTTGAGAGTGGTCTGGGAATCTTCCTGTCTCTGTAGCTAGTCTGACCTTTTCTGAGCCACCCATTTTCTCCAGTCCCAACCATCTGTATTGTTCCACGAACAGTGTCCATACACTGCTCTTTTGGTTCTCTGGCCTCATGCCCATCTTCCCCATGTCTGACACTCAGGCTTGACTTCACATTTCCTTTGTTGACAGTCTTTTTGGAGTTCCCTTCATAGACAACAGGGATTTGGGTTTCATGGATTTGTTCTTGTTTTTTTTAATAAATTTGGAGGACTACTGTAGTGTTGCCAACTTTTAATTGTTCTAAATAAGAATATTAGAAAAAAATCATCATTTCATAGAAAAGGACATTTCAACACTAAAAGAAGCATACTTTAGAAAATAACATTAGAGTGCCCTTGCCAAGTGTGCAGTCTGTGTGCAGGTCTGGGTGGTGGCCCAGCCATTTACCTGGTTGTCCCTTGTGAGTGCCTTAGTAAGCTCCTCTGTCCAATGGGGACATTCAATTTCTTTTGCTGTTACTGGTCTGTTCAGGCTTTCTGCTTCTTTTTCATTGAGTTTTAGAAGATTATATTTTTCTAGAAATTTGTCCATTTCACCTAGGTTTTGAAATTTCTTAGCATACAGTTCTTTGTAGTAATTTCTTACAATGCTTTGTATTTCTGTGATATCAGTTGTAATCTCTCCTCTTTCATTCTGATTGTGTTTATTTGGGTCTTCTCTCTTTTTTTCTTGATGAGTCTGCTTAAAGGCTTGTCTATTTTGTTTATCTTTTCAAAGAACCAGCTCCTGGATTCATTGACCCTTAGAATTGTGCTTTTAGTCTCTTTGTCATTTAATTCTGCTCTGATCTTGGTTATTTCCTTCCTTCTGCTTGCTATGGGCTGTCTTTGTTGTTGTTCCTTGAGTTCTGGTAGACGTAGGGTTAGGTTGTTTGTTTGAAATGTTTCTAACTTTTTTTAGGTGGGCCTATATCACTATGAACTTCCATCTCAGGACTGCCTTGGCTGTGTCCCATAAGTTTTGTATTGTTGTGAGTTCATTCTCATTTGTTTTCAGAAACCTTTAGATTTCTTCCCTAATCTCATTCTTGACCCATTCATTGTTTAATACCATGCTATTTAATCTCCATGATTTTGAGTGTTTTGGGTTTTTTCCTTGGGGTTGGTTTCTAGCGTTAGTCCCTTGTGATCTGAGAAAATGCTTGGTATGATTTCAATTTTCTTGAAATTGTTGAGGCTTGTTTTGTGTCCTATCATGTGGTCTGTCTTTGAAAATGTTCCGTGTACACTTGAAAAGAAAGTCCATTTCATCAAGGGTATTGTTCAATGCCACAATATCTTTGTTGATATTTTGTTTGGAAGATCTGTCCAGTTTTGATAGTGGGGTGTTAAAATCCCTCACTATAATTGTGTTGCTGTCCATATCTTTCTTGAAGTCCTCTAAGATTTTCTTTATGTATTTGGGTGCTCCTATGTTGGGTGCATATATATTTACAATATTTATGTCTTCTTGGTGGATTCTTCCCTTGAGTATTATGAAGTGACCTTCTGGGTCTCTCTTTATGGACCATTTTTGGAAGTCTATTTTGTCTGATATGAGTATTGCTACCCCGGCTTTTTTTTTCCTGTCCATTTGCTTGGAAGATTTGTTACCAGCCCTTCACTTTCAGCCTGTGCAGGTCTTTTATCATGAGGTGAGTCTCTTGTAGGCAGCATATGTGTCGGTCATTTTTTCTTATCCATTCAGCTATTCTTTGTCTGTTGATTGGAGCATGTCATCCATTTACGTTTAAAGTTATTATTGATAGATTCTTATTCTTTGTCTTTTATGTATATGTGTTCCTCTCTCTCTTTTCCTTCCCTTCCTTAAAGCAGTCCCTTTAGCATTTCTTGCAGAGCTGGTTTGGTGGAGGTGTATTCTTTTAGACTTCTTTTGTCTGGGAAGCTTGTTATTTGGCCTTGTATCTTGATTGAGAGCCTTGCTGGGTAAAGTAGCCTTGGTTGCAGACCTCTGGTTCTCATTACTTGGAATATTTCTTGCCATTGTCTTCTGGCTTGGAGTGTTTCCATTGAGAAGTCAGCTGTTAGCCTTGTTGGGGCTCCCTTGTATGTTACTTCCTGCTTCTCCCTTGCTGCCTTTAAGATTCTCTCTTTGTCTTGAAATTTTGCCATTTTAATTATGATGTGTCTTGAGGTGGGCCTCTTTGGGTTCCTCTTGATTGGGACTCTCTGTGTTTCCTGGAGTTGTGTGACTTTCTGTCATCAAATTAGGGAAGTTTTCCTTCATTACTTTTTCAAATAGGTTTTCTCTCCCTTGCTCTTCTTCTTCTTCTCCTTCTGGTATCCCTATTATACTGATATTACTATGTTTCGTATTGTCTTCCATTTCTCTTAATCCCTTTTCATCTTTTCCGAGCCTCTTTTCCTTTTCTTGCCCTATCTGGGTGTTGTTTTCTACTTTGTCCTCTAGCTCGCTAATCCGATCTTCTGCTTCATCGATCCTGCTTTTCATTCCTTCTACTGTGTTCCTCAGTTCAGAAATGGCATTCTTCATTTCCTCTTGGCCCCTGTTAAGAGTTTCTATTTCCTTTTTCATGTTTATATAGTTTGCAGTGAGATTGTTGTAGCTTTCCTGTAGTTTCTGGTAGCTCATTGTGAGTTCATTGAGCTTCCTGATAATCATTGTTTTGAACTCAATATCTGATAGTTGAGTTGCCTCTGTTTCATTTAGCATTTTTTTCTGAGGCTTCCTCTTTTCCCTTCAATTGGGGATTGTTTCTTTGTTTTCTCATTGTTTGTGGGATTCTTCTTGTTAGCCTCTGTTTCTTAAATTGATCTGTTCTGGTTCCCTGTGTTTATGGTGTGAACTTCTGTGGTAGAATACCTGTGAGATTCAGTGGTGCAGTCTCCTTCATGTATCCTGGTGTTCATAACTTCCCCCTACTCTTTTTTGTGATCAGTTGGAGGAGTAAGGCAAAATGGTACAGCAAGACAGTATTGTATGATATTTACATTAGCAGCCAGTAGAGAAGAGATGGGATATCCTTTGGCTACTTATAGTGTTAACCGTGATCTCCACCCTAGTAGCCATGTTTTAGAAAGGATGGAAAGAGGGTAAGACTCTTATTGGGGACGAAAGGATTGTTAGTTGGATCTAGAAAGCTGTGAGGCTGTGGGAGGTCAGATTCTGAGGTAGGGTGGGAATAACGATTAGTAAATAGGAGTAGTGTGTAAAAGAATAGAGACAACCCCCACAATAATATAGTTCAGGAAATTGCGAAGTGGGCTGAGATCAGGGAGGGGTGTTGTGTAGTATTTATAATTGTATGAACTAGTTCTTATTTACAGTAATATTAAAGCAACAATCTTGTGGCAGAATCTGTGAGATCTAGATAACAAGAATAAGGAGTATAGAACCTTGAGAGGTGTACTAATGGGACACAGATGAAGGACAGTAAATTATCAACACACTGTGACTGAGATAACAGGGGGAACCTATCAAATGACAGTATAACCAGCTAAGTAAAGAAGATTATACAGAAAGAAAAAGAATACCAAAATATTATTAAAATAAAAAATGTCGGAAAAGTGAGAAAAAGGTAATACAAATTTACAGCAACTTGCAAGCTCAAAAAAAAAAGGGAAAAAAGTAGAAGATGGAGTGCAGGAGAGATAAATTTGGAGTGGAAGGAATAATACTAGGATGAATGGAAGAGAAACATAAGGGATTGAGAGATATAAAAATAATAAGAATTGAAAAATAAAAAGTCACTTAAAACACAAGATAAAATCAATCAACCAACAAAAGCCAACAAAACAAAACAAAAAAACCTCTTGCTGGTTTCTAACTGGCCAGACCAGTTTTTCTGGTCTTGTTGCCTTCAGCAGGCTGAGGGTCCTTTGAAATGCTTATCACTCTTCCCAGTCAAATCTCAGTAAGTCTCTCAGGTACTATCCCCAGGGCCAGCAGGGTGCTCTCCCCAGAGCCAATCTGACTTTCCCCTATAGGACCCTGGGCGTTCCCAAGCACGCTCTCTGGAGCTCACTGCCGCGGTCTCCCGGGCTCTGGGCTCCGGGGCCCTGCAGGGCTCCTTTGTCTCTTCGGTTTCACGATGCAAGCTCCGGAGATTGCAAGGAAACGCGTCCTTCCCACAAATTTCACTGCAGCGGGTGCTATGTTCTCGGGAAGCACCCGCGACTTTTCTGGATTCTCGGTACAATCTCTGGTGATGGTAAAAGGGTGCGCCCATCCACCAAATATTTGAGTTTCAGGCTCTAGGAACGCATCCCTTCCGGGTTCACAGCTCGAGAGTCAGGATTCCCAAGGGGGTGCGTGCCTCCACAGTTCACCACCGCAGGCTCCAAAAACCTGAGAACGCCCTCACCCTTTCCTTGATTGAGGCTGCCAGGTCTGATTTTTCCACTTATCCACACTCCCACCAGGCTGGGGGTGCGGGTGCACTTCCAGGCTGCCCCTGGTCATGCTGGCTGGAGGCACTCACTTCTCCCAGGGCTATGGGTGGGTGCTCGCAGCCCCTGGGCGATTGTCTTCCAGTCCAACTCCCCTCTCTGTGCCTTCAAGCCACAAGGTCTCCCCTGGTGTTACTCAACCCCCGTTGTCCAGGGAGGGAGCAGCGAGTCCGCTCTCCCGGGTGCCCTGAAGCAGACCCCGGGGGTACCAGGCCTGGGGACCAGGGACCCCCCCTGGTCCCCTTGCTGATTCCTGGGTCTCTGTTGTCCTGAAGCGGTCTCCTTACTGTCTGGTTTTTCAGTAACCGCTATAATTTTTGATGTCCTGTTTTCAAAAATGTTTCGGTAACCTAGGCCACTTGCTCTGTTCCTCCGCCGATCCGCGAATTTCCCTCCTCTTCACAGAAGCCGAGAATCACGCTGCCTGTAGCAAAGCTGCCATCTTTAACGCCCCCTAAGATTCTTTATAAAGCCTTGGCCAGATGGCTCAGTTGGTTGGAATGTAATCCCATAATCCAAAATGTTGAGGGTTCGATCCTGGTCAGGGCACACACTTGGGTTGTGGGTTAAGTCATTGGTCAGGGTATATACAGGAGGCAAGTGATCAGTGTTTCTCTCTTACATTAGTCTGAGTGTGTGTGTCTCTCCCTCTCTTTCTCTCTTGCCCTTTTCCTTTCTGTCTAAAATCAATAAAAAACATATCCTTGGGTAAGAACTAATTTTTTAAAAGTTTAAAATTCTTTATAAATTAAATATTTTAGGTCACAAACTATATTATCTAGTATATATTAAAGTGCCGTCAAGTAGAACATAGTCCAACTAAATGCACCCATCTTTTCTACTATAACATGAGTTCTACACAACTTTTAAAATGTACTTTATAATTATTTTTATTGAATCAGATCTCTAACTCATTTATGTAGATTGGGGAAAATGATCCATAATGAATTGTCATCACCTCTGAAGTTATCTCCTACATACCTCAGCTCTTACATCCAGTCTGGTGAGCAGTGATGCAGTTTGTTCCTTCAGGAGCTTAATTTGTGCCTTTAGTTTCCTGATTATTCAAGGATTTCAAATTTCCACCAACATAAAGAAAAAAAGATTTTAGTGGCCAAAATTACATATTTTATAGAGGAAAAATGCATAGGATGAGGATTATTTGAGAAATAAGCAGAACTTGATTATTTATATCTTTTCCCAGCTACAAGCCCTGTTTAGCCTGATATTAAATTATATGTGTGCACACGCTTCTACAACATAGTTTAATTGGCTCTTAAATATTTTTGTTTCCTGGGTGTGGGGCTGGTAGCTAACTGTTGTATTAAGAAACCAGTGTTCATCTAAAACATGTGGCAAACCTGATGCTGATGTTCTTTTCCTAAAGGTGCAACATAGATAGATATACTGCTGGCCCCTGTTTCCAGAATGACACACATAGAACAGTACAGATAGGTTCAGACTCCTGTCAGTGCACATGTATAAGGTTTAAAGGAGAAGAGAACTGAAGTAAAAAAATAGATTTGAGCAAGTTTCTTCTTAAAAGAGAGGAAAAGTATTTTGCGACACAAAAATATAATAGCTATAGATTTGGAAAATGTTCCTTTTCTTTGGATTAAAAAACAAAAAGTGTTCTGAGTTGGGTTCTGAGACTGCTTAGAATTGGAATAGAGTCTATGAAATACTAGACTATAATACAGTGGTTTGACCTCATCAAAATAAATGACTAATTACTTGGAAACAAAATTTTACAGGTCTTCATGTCTGTAGTCCAATATATTAATGCATGATATAACAGAAATACAATAGCTGGATTTTTCTCTAAGTCTATAATAAATCAGCAAATCTGTTGAATGTATTTTCTCCTGTGAGCTAACATATGCTATAAACATCTTTTTTTAATCCCCACCCAAGGATATGTTTATTTTAGAAAGAAGGGAAGGGAGAGAGAGAGACATCAGCGTGAGAGAGAAACATTGATTAGCTGCCTCCTGTATGCACCCTGCCTGGGAATCAAACCTGCAGACTTTGGTGTACAGGACAATGCTCCATCCAACTGAGCAACCCAGCCAGGGACAGCCAGCACATTCTTTAGATGTGCAGACCTGGGTGTTTACTGGGGAAGTGAGCTTCTCACTTCAGATGGGGACCTGCCATTTTATTAGAGACATTTCATTTCCATCATGCAACAGTTAAGAATCTGTCAAATTACTCTTTCTTTTGGTACATTTTTGAAGGTTTTGAATCAACATATCACATGCAAGAGAATCTTGGATTTTAATTGAATCCTTTGCCATTGTGGCATGGTGGATGTAATTTGATTGAAATATAATATGATAACTACTTTGTACTATTTAAATGATTCACAGCTGTAGATGAGACTACAGAACTATAAGTAGTGAAATACTAGAAAATAGTAAAATTTGATTTTTTTGTAGGGACCGTTCATTATTTTGCTTTGGAATTTGGAAGAGTTTTTGTTTTGTTTTGTTTTTAGTTTCAGACAGTCTTTTTCTTTCTTTTTTTTTTTTAGATTTTATTTCTTTTTAGATGGAGGGGAAGGGAGAGAGAAAGAAAGAGAGGGAGACAAACATAAACGTGTGGTTGCCTCTTACACATCCCCCACTGGGGACCTGACTGCCACCAAGGCATGTTCCCTGAAAGGGAATCGAACTGGCGACCCTTTTGTTCATAGGCTTGCACTCAGTCCACTAAACTACACCAGCCAGGGCACAGGCATTCTTTAATGCAGATGTTCCTTAGCTCCTGTGTTTTGTCCCTTGAATTGCCGAATTAATGGGTAGAAATCGCAGAAAGACTCTAAAGCAATGGTAACCAACCCCTGGGCCACTGACTGGTAACCAGTCTATGGCCAGTTAGGAACTGGGCTGCACAGCAGGAGGTGAGCAGCAAGTGAGCAAGCAAAGCTTCATCTTTATTTACAGATACTCCGCATTGCTTGCATTACCACCTGAGCTCCACCTCCTGTCAGATTAGCAGTGGCATTAGATTCTCATAAGAGTGTGAACCCTACTGTGAACTGTGTGCATGAGGGGTTTAAGTTATGTGCTGCCTATGAGAATCTAATGCCTGATGATCTGAGGTGATGATGCTAGTACTGGGGAGTGGCTGCAAACAGGTTATCATTAGCAAAGAGGTTTTACTGCACAGAGACCATAATAAATCTTTTGCTAGCAGATTTGTATCAAAACCCTAACAATGAGTGCAGAAGACAATTAAGGTGTATCCGGTAGCAGGCTTTATAGTGGCAAGTGAGTTGTTATACTTCAATTGTACAGCTGCATCTGGTGGCAGGCTTTAAGTCAGAATCCAACACTTACTTTAGTCTGTGCGTAGCTCACCCATTTTATTTACTACTTTCATCTGTGCCTCTTTCCTGCACTACGCACTTTTGGTAAGCCCACAAGCTGACCCTAGCCAAAATAAGTAAAAAACAAATGTCACTGGGGAGCTTTGAGAAGGGGGAAAGACCCAATGATGAGACAGCAGAAGACTCGAAGGCCACCATCCAAAAAAAAAAAAAGCTGCATTTAAGAGAAAATACCAAGAGTCTTACTTAAATTGCAGGTTCAATGTAACAGGTGATTCACATTTTCCAAGCCTACTTTGTATAATATGTGGCAACTAGCTATTCAATGAAGCCATGAAGCCTTCAAAACTGCTTTGCCACATGGAAACCAAGTACCCTGCATGAAAAGACAAGACTTTGAAGTTTTTCAAAAGAAAAATGTGAACATGAACAGAAGCAATTGTTGAAGGCCAGCACTTCATCAAATGTGCATGGAGAGTATCATTCTTAGTGGCTAACTGCATTGCTAGAACTGAGAAGCCCTTAACTGTTGGTGAAGAGTTGATCCTGCCTGCTGCTAAGGACATTTGTTTTGAACTTCTAGAAAGTCTGAAGTTCAAAAGGTGGCATGTGCTCCTTTTTCAGCTGGCACCATAACTAGACGAATTGATGAAATCGCTTTCTAACAAATAGCGATTTGTTAGAAAGGATTAATGAGTCACTGTGGTATGCAATCCAGGTCAAGTCTACTGATGCTGACAAGGCAACAATGCTTGTTTTTGTGCAATATATTTTTCAGGAGGATGTGCATGAGGATATGTTATGTGCACTTCTGTTGCTAAATAACACCACATCTACAGAACTATTCAAGTCTGAATGATTCCATATCAGGAAAACTGAATTGTGTCTGTATAGTCATGGACAGAGTGGCTGCCATGACTGGACAGCTTTCTGGTTTTACCACTTGGGTCAAAGAGGCCCTTATGAATGTGAATCAACACACTGTGTCATTCATAGAGAAATGCTGGCTAACCGAAAAATGTCACCTGAATTTAACAGTGTTTTGCAGGATGTGATTAAAATTATCAAACACATTAAAGTACATACCCTTAACTCACATCTGCTCATGCAGCTCTGTGAGGAGATGGACACAGAGCACACATGTCCTGTTTTATACACAGAAGTTAGATGGTTTTCTAAAGGTAAGCTCACTGGCCAGTTTCTGGGTGATGAGAGCTGTTCCAGAGATTACTTTTTTAGAAAAACAGTCACCACTGGCAGCATGTAAGTGACACAGAATGGGTTGCAAAACTTGCTTATTTGTGTGCCATAATCAACATGCCCAACAATCTCAGTCTTCACTTTGGGGAGAAAACAACTGTGTTCAAGTTGGCAGATAAAGCAGCTGTATTCAAAGCCAAACTGGAATTATGGGGGTGATGGGTGAACATGGGGATTTTTGATATGTTTCAAACATTAGAAGGGATTTTGAAAGACTGAGGCAGGGCCTTCTTTCTCTCAGCTGGTGTATGGTCACCTATCTCAACTTTCAGAAGTGTTGGAGCATTAGTGCCCAACTACAAAAGACCCCAAACAGGGAAGGGATGGGTCTGCTTACCCATTTGTGAATAAGCCAGGTGAATCAACTTTGTCTGTGCTAGAAGAGGATCAACTGCTTGAGATCACAAATGATGGTGACTGCAAAAGTATGTTAGAGACTTCAAATCTCCGTATGTTCTGGATTAAAGTCAAGGCGGAATATCCCGTAATTGCCACAAAAACACTGAAAAATCTGCTTCCATTTCCAATGTCCTCCAGTGTGAAGCATGGTTTTTTGCAGTGACAGCAACCAAAATGAGATTACAGAGTAGACTGAACATAAGCAACATACTTTGAGTGTCACTGTTTCCTGTCACCCCCTGATGGGGACCATTTAGTTGCAGGAAAACAAGCTTAGGGCTCCCACTGATTCTGCATTATGGTGGGTTGTATAATTATTTCATTATGTATTACTTTTGTAATAATAACAGAAATAAAGTACATAATAAATGTAATGTGCTAGAGTCATCCCGAAACCATTCCCCGCTCTGGTCCGTGGAAAAATTGTCTTCCACAAAACTGGTCCCTGGTGCCAAAAAGGTTGGGGACCACTGCTGTAAAGAATCAGGTTGTCCGTTTGTGGTAGCTGGCACTGGCTACAGTGAAGACTGCTCATGGCAGTTCTCTTTGAGGGTTGTGTGACAGGGCTTCTGAGGACTCTCTTGGTGTTCCTGTAGTGTGGGTCTGCCCTGTGCTCATATTAGCTTGGGGGCATTTCCACTGAGTGCTGGTGCTGAGGATACGTGGCTGTATCAACCTCTTGTTCAGGAGGTTAGCCCTGTTGTCCCAGTGCTTGGAGACGTGTGAGGCCCACACTGCTTGACGAGGGCAAAAGTGTGGCAGGTATCTGGGCAGGCCTGGTAGGATGGCTGAAGAAGTGACTTGCAGGCATGTGTGCTCTGGGCCCCTGCTCCAATCCAGTCCTAGGGCTTTGGAGGGGTTCATAACTAAATACAAAGTGTAGAGGCTGGCAAAAAGGACAGGGGATTTTCATGGATGGCAGAGGAGGGTGCCTGCTGGCTTAGGGATCCTGACAGAAGCCCCAGGTGGACCTGTCTTCATTAAGTGCCTTCCACACCATTCCCACCTGTCTCATGAGAGACAGCAGTACACATTTTTCAGTAGGAAATGGGAAGTTAGAGGAAAGATGATGCTAAAAGTGAAAACCTGTCACGTGAGAGGATATTTTGTGTGGAGGCAGTTAGAAGTTTCCACTCAAACAGTATCTGTTATTTAATTATTCTGCCTGAAAGCAAAGGGGTGAGTGTATACAGCATCTTGGAGATCTTTTCCATCTCCAGATTTTTATTTTTTTGTAAAGCAAGTGACTAAGAAATATCAAAATTGCCACCATGTACCATAAAAAGACGATTTGATCATAAACATTTGCTTTTTAATTAAACAGAATTTATTGCCTGTCTTTGGAGATAGAAAAGTACATGTTTTCAACTTTAATTTAGGGATGTTACAATTTGACTTGTTTTTTCTAACCTTAAACTTTTGAGCTAAAATAAAAACAAAATTCAAAAGTGCTCAAAGAGAAGAAAAATGGAGAAGAAACGGGACTTCCATTAAAATATTTTGAAACCTATCTTGAAGCAGGAAACACTTATTTGGTATAAGTGTTAATTTTGTTTTTGTGAATAAAGACAGATTACTGTAACTCTCATGTGTAGTTACTGCTGCAACAGGATGAGCCAGATGCTATTCTCTAGTGTCTTTGGGAAGATTTAACAACATCAGGTGATGGTTCTTTGTATGGATCAACAGGTCTCAATGTGTTTTTTTCCAGTTGAAAGTACAATAGGTAGATAAATACCTTTATGTATATGGGTGTGTGTATTATGTATACACAGATAGATACAGAGAGTTGTTAGTTAAGGTAGTCAGGATTTTGGGGTTTTTTTCTTCCTCCATTTAATTGGTTCTGATGACACGCAGTTTCTGACAGGAATGTGTGGTTTCCCTTATACACGCAATGGCAAGGTTTTTAAAGAAAATACAAATTAAAAGTTGTTTGGAGTTTTAAAACTTTAGTTAATTGGGTGTTTGTAAATGTATCCATACTAAAATGTACCAGGTATCTTGCTACTAAATGGAATTCTATGGTCAGTCGTTTTGGTAAAACTTAGTACTATCTGAATTTTAGAAGTTATTTCATAACCTCTTCCTTCCTAAGTGAAAGCTTCTTATGTGCAGTGAAGCCATTGCATGCTGTCACTCGGCATTCCTGGGGCAATTTGGGGTGGGACCACTATGTAATCACCACCAAGTTCTGCCCTGAGTATAAGGAATATTGGAGTTCACCCTGAGTTAGATTTGGAAGGCTATATTAGCAGTGAAGTGGGAAGGGTGAGAGGTAGGTGGGTATGAGGAAGGAGTCCAGGCCATGGGGAAATTTTAAAGGATGTAGGTTTATGGTCGTCTTAATTACTTAGAAGGATTTGGGGGCTCTTTAATTTAAGGATCTGTGCACTTCAAGGATCTTTTAGCTACAGTGTTTGGCGGGGGGGGCGATAATGAAGACAAGAATATCTGCAAGAGCAAGAGCAACACACTGTCATTTTTACTTGAAGGTGGGTGGGTTAGTGAGCGTCTGCCCATTTGTCTGTCGGTGGTGTCCTGGTGTCAATGTGTGCACCCCTAGGAGAGGCAGCTTGCATCACTCCAGTAGCTTCCCCACCCCTAAGGAAGCCTTTTCATGTTTTGGCCTTTTTATGTCTAGCAAATTCTGTTCTTAACATGTTAATTGTCATTTTTTTCCTCTATATAAAATTCTTCTAAAATGACCAGCCTTTCCAGTATTGTATATAGCATAATTACAGAATCCTAGGCTTTTAGAGTGCCACCAAGCATGTGAGGCCAACTAGCCCTCAACTGCAGTTAGAGAGCCTCAGGCATACCTATCCCTGTCCCTGTGCCGTGTACTTGTTGAGGGGTAAATGCTGTGTTCTGCTGAGTGTAGGACACTCAGAGTTTCGATCCTGGTTCCCCATTCCTGGGACTGCCAGCAGCTGACCCTTCTACCTGCCCTACTATGGGAATGTTAAATACCCTGAAGGTGGAGAGTGATTAGAACTTCCATGCCTTCCAGACTAGCTGGAATGTACTGTTCCAAGGATTTCCTCACGGAGGAGCAGGTGTGTGTCAGAGATTTTTCATTTTTACATGGGGAGAGCTAGGTTTCTGGGAATGGGTTTCTGATCCATATCTATAGACATTTCAGTGGTTCTTTGCAGTCCATTATGTGGGGTTTACTTTCCTAGGATAGTAGAAAAGCTGCTCAGACATGTGAAACATTGTTTCAAGAAGAAACTATGCTTTTTCTAAAGAAAATTGTGCTCTTGTGCATGTGAAAATTTGCATGATAATAACTTTAAAATGTAGGTATCTATTGTACCAGAGGTTTCTTCCATTTCATTTGATTAGGCTGAGTTTTTCTAATTTTATTTTGTTGATGGTGTCTCAAAACAACACAAATTTATTATCTTACAGTTCTAGAAGTCACAAATCCAAAATGGGTCTCACTGAACTAAATTCAAGGTGTCAGCAGGGCCACATTGCTTCTGGAGGCTCAGGGAGAATATTTCCTACCTTTTCTGTCTTGTAGAGGCCACTGCACACTGTGCCTCTTTTTCCACTGTCAAAGCGAGTAATGGCTGGTGAGTCCTCACATTTCATCTCTGAAACCAGCTTTTCTGCTTCCTTTTCCACATTAGAGGACCCTGTAATGACATTGGGCCCATCTGAATAATTCAGGTTAACAGGCTTGGCCTGAGGTCAGCTAAATGCTGTGGAACATACCACATTCATATGAGTGATGGGTAGGATTGCAGAGCTCTGGGGGCACAAAGCCGTTATATCTTTTTCCCACTTTTTTAACTTTATGCTTTTCATGACTAACTAGAAAATAAAGACATCATTTTGTGCTATCATTCAAACTTTTGATTGCTGGAAACATTAGTACCTGATTCAGTTTTGTCTCCAAGAATACAGGGGCATAGCTATAATTATATCTCTGTTTACTTATATTTTCCTGGTATCAACTATTCTGGGACAATAAAATACTCCTGTACTTTATTCTATATGTCTTTAATCAGGCATGTCTGTCCCTCAGCAGGAAGAGAGATAAGTTTCCTCCCTTGTCTTTCTGAAGTGGACTTGGGTGCTTGAAGAAAGGACGCATCTGTGGCCTCATGACTTCTCCATAGCTGCGTGCTGGCTGTTACAGGGCTCAGGGTCTCAGGCTTGGAACTGATCACGAGCCGGTCACAGACCTGGGCACAGAAGTAATGAAAGCCTGTTGGATGCTTCTTAACCTAACCAGGCTGTATTTTAACAACTGAAAGGGAGATCCAGGGCTTGAACCTCAGAGCACCAGATTCTTGGGCCTAAAAACTCACAGATGGGTAATAATTGGGCCCTCAGAAAGAAGCACTACCTGGAGTTTCTGGGTTCTGTGTTCGGAATTAGCATGTTGATGTATGTGCTTGTTTTCTCAGGTCCGGGCCCACCAGCTGGTCTTGCCGCCATGTGATGTGGTGATCAAGGCTGTGGCTGACTACGTCCGCAACATCCAGGACACCTCGGACTTGGATGCCATAGCTAAAGATGTTTTCCAGCATTCTCAGGTAGAAATGCAGGTGCCTGGGTAGCACTTGGACAGTGGTGTGTGCCAGGTTTGGAAGGGGCTTGAGAGGCATATGCTGGCTGGCCACGACCAGGAGCACTTGCTCAGCTGACAGGCCTACATGCTGGCCAGGAGGGCTAGCACCTCACCTAGCTCCTCTAGCCTCCCCTCTGGCCTGAACAGAGGAGTAATTGAGGGAGGTGAGTGGTAAGGTCTTTGTTGTTCCTGGAGTCTTCCTCATGACTTGATAGGATTTCCACAAAGAAGACAGACATGTCAAGTGGGTCAAGTAGAATTGTGAATCTCTGACTTGTTCTTCCTTCAGGTGATGGTCAAGGGTTTCTTTTTCCTTTTGTGGAAAGTAAGGGATTTGAGGGGTCAGGATTAGTAAAAGAGGTGAAGTTTATGTGACTTCTCTCTGTTCTCTGAAGAATTGAAATAGCTGCTCTGCTTGCTAGACATGGAAAGTAAAACCTCTTCTGGCAGTACCAGGGACCTGGCCAAGAAGAAGTTGGAGAAGTTGAGAGCTACATCCTAAAACTGAGGTCTCTTGATTGCCACTTCAGATTCTGTGTTAACTGCCGTGCTGTCTTGATTATGCTTGAAGATTTAATATTATTCTAAACTCTTATCAAGCTGGGAAGTCTACAGATTATTTATATATATACTGAATTATAAAAATACGTTGAAACACATGACCAGTGACATGCTAATTTACAAAGGTTTTCCTATGTTTATTTCAGTCTAGAACAGATGACAAAGTTATTCGATTTAAGAGAGCAATTGGATATTATTCAGCGACTAGTAAGCCTGTGGCATTTCACCCACAACACTACGTAGGTAAGTAAGTCAAGGCTTCAGTGATGCTTGCTGACCATGCTGTAACCAAGGAGATTAAATAAACCTGATAACTTTGTAGGATTCTTCTTCCAGAGGAGATTTCTTCAGTTATACAAATAAGTATAGCAGAACCTCCTGGGCAGACTCATTAGTATTCCCTGAAAGTACTGAGGAGCAAAAGAAAACTTAACACACTTAATGAAAGTAGAGGAGAAAAGTAAGGCCATGAGGACAAAAGTTGTAAATGGTGGTGATGCTGAAGTCTGTGTGTCCCTGAGGTATCCTCTTACAGAGTATGCTGAGGACATAGAAGACCCTCCAGATCTGTAAATGCTTTCATGAGTGTATGGATGTGTGTTTCCTCTTTTGTTGCCTTTTTTTTTTTTTTTTTTTTTTTTTGCAAAAGACCAAATTTAACTCAGAGATTTGAAATTGCAGAATAAACCGTTTGCCTGAAGCTTGCTTGGTAGTGACTATCTCCTGAAAGGTTGTAAAATACTAGCCTCCTTCCAGGGTCAGATTGCCTTTCTTTGGGGTACAAAGCAGGAAAGCTATGAGAAATCATGCTGCCAGTTATTCCAGTGTTGCTTATTTCATATATGAGAGACAGCATGTTCCTGAAACTCAGAGGAATTTGACTTTTTTACTGGTTTCAGAAGATTAATCCTAGGGTTGAAAAATGTCCTTAATACTTGTCCTTTACATTCATTCACTTGTTCAGACACATTGCTGATGTGTGCTGTGTACGTGGTGGGCACAGAGATAAAAGGCAAGTGCTGGCTGTTGATGGCTATCTCTATGGGTGGGTGAGGGACAAGAGAGTATCAATGGTCCTGATGCCATGGGACGAGGGAGGGTGAGGTCAGTGGGTGCCAGTCCATATCGTCTGCTGGCTCAGCGCCTTCTTGAGACTGTGGTTGTTACAGAGGCCTCCTTATGATACAGGTTTTGCTGTTCTGTTGCCTGCCCCCACTACCACCATTTTCTTTCTAGCAGCCAGAGTAGTGTTTAAAAATGTGTGGGTCCCTGCCTCTCCTATCTCATTTGGAACCAACTCCTAGCTGCCGACCTGCTTCCTTGTAGTCTGACTCCTGTTGCACTCTGCCTCTCTCACTCTCCAGGCCCTGGCTTCATTCCTGCTTGGAATGTGTCACACTGGCTCAGGCCAAGGGCCTTCTGCACCAGCTGTGGGCCTAGAGCTCTCTCTCCCTGACTTGTGCTTTGGACATTCCAATTTCTAGGCTTCACTGTCACTTCTCTGGGGTCTTTTGTCTGTACCAGTCCACCAGGCCATCATCATGACACTTACCTTTAATTCTCTTTACACTTTCTCATACCAACCTTCTAACCACAAGAATGTCAAGCCTTGGGGAGCCAGGACCTCACCTGCCACCTTCACTCTTATACCTACAGTGGGCAAGTATTTGACTGAATGACTTGATTCATGAAAATTTGTTGAGTGAGGAGAGTGAAATGATTTGATGTGATTTAGGAATACCCTTGGAAAAGGGGACAGGAGGCATTGGAAGGAAGGAGACTTGATACAATGTATTACTTTACTTTGGTTAAGGCAAGATGTGATGAGGACAGATAACATGATGGGTTTTAGGTTTTACTCCTGGCACAGGGGTTGTCCAGTAAATGCAGGTGAGACAGGAGAGAGACTGGGTTCTCAGGCTGTGGGCATCCTGATTCCTACCTCCCAGCCATAGGTATCCTGTTTTATTAAAGTGTTGTACTTATGTGACTATGAAAAGAGAAACTATATGTATAGTACTGTAATGAATGCTTACGTAGCATTCATTACGTAGCAGGTACTGTCACTGTTTTAGGAAGAACAGTTGGAAAAGGCAGTGAATGATTAATGTTGAATGAATGATAAGAAACCCTGAAAGAAGCAGCTCATAGGGCATACTTCGCACTTCCTATATTTAAGTGATATCTGGTCCTCCTATGACAATTGTGGTTTAAACAATCATTGTAGTGTACTTGAGACTGGAACGTTTATTCAAGAGGAGGGCATTAGGATTAAAAGTATAAAGACGCTTGATTTAATGTTTGGCTTTGATCTAAACTAATGAGTTTTAAATTAGGTATAAGTTTGAGCTTAAAACAATGTGATGTTTTATAAAGCGCATTCATATTTTATTAGATCATGAAACAATGTATTTTATTAATGAAGTGGATACTCCTGAATTTTCTCTTTCACTTTTCAGTGTTTTATGGAAAACAACAGTCTAATTGGTAAAGAATTTGGGATGTTTAGAGTGACATTTTGAGGGAGGTTAATGTAGGCAATAAGACCTAATCCTTCTGTAAGACATTTTCTTTTTCTTTTTTTTTCCAAAGTATATTTTATTGATTATACTATTATGGTTGTGCCATTTTTTTCTACCCTTTATCCTGCTTCTGCCCTGCATCCCATCTCCCACCAGCATTCCCAGCCCACCTTCAGTTCATGTCCATGGGTCATACATAAAAGTTCTTTGGCTTCCCCATTTCCCATTCTTTCTTAACACATTGTTTGTGGGTAGTTTTTATCGTGCGCTCTACCACCAGTCAACATAAAACGTATAAATACGTTTCCCGCATACAATGTGTTAACTTCCCCTGTCTATTTTGTACCTACCATTTATGCTTATTCCCTGTACCTTTTTCCCCATTCTCCCTCCACTCTCTCCCTACTCATAATCCTCCATATAACCTCCATTTCTTTGATTCTGTTCCTGTTCTAGATGTTTGCTTAGTTTGTTTTTGTTTTAATTTTTTCTTAGGTTGAGTTGTTGATAGTTGTGAGTTTGTTGTCATTTCACTGTTCATATTTTTGATCATCTTCTTTTTCTTAGATAAGTCTCTTTAATATTTCATATAATAAGGGTTTGGTGATGATGAACTCCTTTAACTTGACCTTATCTGGGAAGCACTTTATCTGCCCTTCCATTCCAAATGATAGCTTTGCTGGATCAAGTAATCTTGGGTGTAGGTCCTTGCCTTTCATGACTTGGAATACTTCTTTCCAGCCCCTTCTTACCTGTAAGGTTTCTTTAGAGAAATCAGCTGACAGCCTGATGGGAACTCCTTTGTAGGTAACTGTCTCCTTTTTTCTCTTGCTGCTTTTAAGATTCTCTCCTTATCTTTAATCTTGGGTAATGTAATTGTGATGTGCCTTGGTGTGTGCTTCCTTGGGTCCAACTTATTTGGGACTCTAATGCTCTCTGGACTTTCTGAAAGTCTGTTCCCTTTGCCAGATTGGGGAGGTTCTCTATTAGTTTTTGCAATAAGTTTTCAAATTCTTACTCTTCCTCTTCTTCTGGCACCCCTATGATTCCACCCCTATGTTGGAACGTTTAAAGTTGTCCCAGAGGTTCCTAAACCTCTTATTTTTTTGAATTCTTGTTTCTTCATTCTCTGGTTAAATGTTTATTTCTTCCTTCCGCTCCAAATCATTGATTTGAGTCCCAGTTTCCTTCCTGGTCACTATTTGTTCATGTATGGTCACTATTTGTTCCCTGTTTTTCCTTTATTTCACTTTGCATAGACTTCACTCCTTCCTCTATTTTGTGACCATACTCAATCATTTCTGTGAGCATCCTGATTACCAGTGTTTTGAACTCTGCATCTGATAGGTTGGCTATCTCTTTGTAGCTTTATTCTTTTTTTGGAGTTTTGATCTGTTCTTTCATTTGGGTGATATTTCTTTGTCTCGTCTCGCCTGTTACGTGGTAAAGGGTGGAGCCTTAGATACCTGCCAGGGCGGGACAACCCACATTGCTGCTTTGTGGCGCTACATGTTGGGGAGGGGTCAGAGAGGGAATAATGCCTCTTGCTCGGCCCTCACCCTGCTTTCAATTCACTTCCCTTGCTATCCACAAGCAAATTGGGCCATTCTGGGGTGCTGATTCCTGGTTGGGTGGGTCTGTGTACATTCTAGGACCCTGTGGTTCTTTCCAGTGAACTCTCCTGTGAGGCTGGGAGTTTCTCCTGCTACTGTAACTCCCACAGGTTTTACAGCCAGAGGTTTTGAAGCTTTCTTTTCTTGCAGTAGAAACCTGGGTTCTGCAGTCTGTCTTCGTTCCCCAGTTGTTCCTCCCGGTTTAAGCACATGCAAATGTGGGACCACCCAGTCTGCAAGCCTCCTCCTCTCCTGCCTGGTCCAATAGCCGCTGCCTTGCCATGCATCCTCTCCACTCCGGCTTGAACCCATAGAATGCACAACACTAAGAGTGAACCCTAATATAAACTATGGACTTTAGTTAATAATAATGTATTGATACTGGCTCATCAATTACAACAAATGTACTATAATAATGCAAGTTGTGTGCTTCCTGCTAAATTTTCTGTAAACTAAAACTGATAAAAAAAATAAAGTCTGTTAATTAAACAAAGAAAGAGTACATAAGCTCCTTAATGTGTTCAGTTAGTTCATGGCAGGCACTGTGCTGGACAGTGTGATACACCAGACAGATGTCGTCCTTGCCCTTGTAGAGTCATGAGAGGAGATAGGAATGGGAAAAGGAAGGCCAAGGAAGACCAACCCCATTACCTAATTAGAGTTTGTCTCTGATTATAGTTTGGGGTGAGGTTTGGAGGTAGGGTAGGAATTTTGCAAGGTGACAATAAGGAGGAAGTATATGCAAAGGAGATAGTATGTGCAAAGGTGTTGAAGTGAGGGGACAGGGTATGGAAGAAACAGAAAAATGTGATTGGAGCCCTGGAAGCAGGGAAAACTGGTCAGGAGATGCTTGTTAGTCTGGGTTCAGTGACCATGCACAGCCTTAGGTTTTAGACTTACTCTTAGGACCACAGAAGCTCATTGAGGGATTTTTCATTATAAAAACATAAGTCATTTTGAAACTACCATACGCACAATATCTTTATACAGGACATAAAAATCAGAGGAACATTAACTAATACCACGGCTCTGTCCCCACCTCTCTTTCACATTCCTCCTCCAGTACTGTGAATTTTGCAGTAATTGTCTCCTTGTTTTTTTCTATTGTGTTTTCTCCCCAAGTGCTAATTGAAGTTGTGCAAGTAGGTGGGCTTCCCTGGGGAGGTTTTTTATGGAGGGCACATTCTGTAGAGAGGTCCTGAAACAGATACCTTACACTAGGGAGAGGAGGTAGAGCTAGAAGCCAGAGAGCAATGTGGCCAGAAGAGGAATCCTCGCAAGAGCAGTTGTTAATAGAGGTGAGGAGGAGTCTTCTGAGTACTCAAAGCTCCCAAAAGAGGTTTCAGCTTTGCAACTTCTGTACTGAAGGACATGGAAAAGGGCAGGATGAGTGGCCCACACTAGTCCACCAAATCCACCTGTGATCCTTTAAAGGGTAGGACTTGACATGATAGGGAGGATTGAACAGACTTAACCAGTTATGATAAAACCCAAGGATGGCACAGTGCCCTGGTCCCTTCGAACACATAAGTGGGGGTTCTAGTGGGAACCAAGGGAAGCTACTAGGCAGCAGGACTGAATGGCAAAGAGAGAAAGAATTGTGCCAAGAGGACCATATTGAAATAGGAGCTATTGCCACTGGGCAAAGAACAGACTACATAGTGACCATAAAGAAAGGCCCTCTGGCTTTCACAACTGCTAAGATACTGGCAGGGGTGCCCCACATCCTGACAGGCCCCCGTGGCTGGCCATACTTTACCAGACCAAGTTAGAGGATGCCAGTACACAAAATGCCAAACATTGGTGTTTGATGTACAAAGAACAGAAATGACTGCCATCCTAACTGCCCGTCCTAGTGATGGGACCCTGACTCTCAGGGTCAAGGCTCAAAAAGGGTCCTGTGCAAACAGGAGTGAGAGACTAGGGCTGATCAGTGGGCTCTGGTCTGAGCCCTTGCTTTGCTGAAGGGTGTGGCTTTCCGGTGACTGAGAAGGTAGATTCCTGTAGCTGCACAGTCTGCACATCTGGTACTCATTAGACTATCCATCAACTGTCATTGTTAATAGCCTTCTTGAAAGTAAGGCTAACCTGCCAACAACATGTCCTATCATAATGTGAGGCAATGGCCAGGAGACATCACCCCTGAACGAGAAGACAGTCTGTGAAGAATGATGTGGTACCTGCAGGGCTTCCTCTTTGGGAAACCAGGTTGCCTAGTTGGGACCATGATGGGACATGTGCGGAATCCATAGTGGGATCTGCTGGGAACAGAAGGCAATGGCTTGCACACACGTTTCAGGGGAGGGAAGTACAGATGAGTTGGAGGAAGAGAGAATGTAACTACCCATGTTGTTCCTACAGCTCAAACAGACTACGAGCCAACTGACCCTCAGGATCTCATCCACCTGCCCCTTGCCAACATAGCCAGACTCACCATGCAGGAGCAGCACAGTATGAGTCTGAATGATAACTTGCCCTATTCTCACAGCAATGTACCTTTGAGACTCCCTATAACATAACATAGATTTGCTTTCCTATTTTCAAAACTTGCCTGATATTCTACCCTGCAGATGTACTGTAATCTACTTACCCATGTCCTGTGGTCATTATCTAGAATATTTTCCTTTTGATTTTTCTATAGCACTTAAAAATTTTTTTTCACCAGGCATTCAATATTGTATTGCTGATACACTTTACTAATAAGTTTTTGAAGTTTAGTTCTTTTAAAATTTATGTATATTCAGTCATAGCTTTGCTAATTAAACTCACCCATTCCAAGATTTTTATTTAATATTTTAATTAAGAAAAGCTTTGTAACTGATAGTAACCAGAGAGGAGACGGGAGGGATAATGGGAGAAAATAGGGTAAGGGCCATCAAGGAACATGTATAAAGGACACATGGACAAAATTAAAGAGGGTAGGTTCAAGGGTTGGAGGTGGGGATGGGTGGGTAGATGAGGCATGGTGGGGTGAAAATGGACACTACTGTACTTGAACAACAATAAAAAACCTAAAATACCGCCCTGGCTGGTGTAGCTCAGTGAATTGAGCACGGGCCTGTGAACCAAAGGGTCCTGGTTCAATTCTCAATCAGGGCACATGCCTGGGTTGCAGGCTGGGTCCCCAGTAGCGGGTGTGCAAGAGGCAGTCACACACTGGTGTTTCTCTCCCTTCCTCTCTTCCCCCTTCTCTAAAAATAAATAAAATCTTTGGGGGGGAATAAATAAACAAACAAACAAATAAAATGGCTACTCTAAGGAAAACCAGCAAAAAAGAAAAGCTTTGTAACAGAAGACTACAAAAGATAGTATCACAAGCAGTAGTGTGTCCACTGAAAAGGTTTAACAAATGTTTGCTTCACATCTTTCTTTAAAGAAATACATTAGGCAGCCCTGGCTGGTGTAGCTCAGTGGATTGAGCACGGGCTGCGAAACCAAAGGGTCGCAGGTTTGATTCCCAGCCAGGGTACATGCCTGGGTTGCAGGCTATAGCCCCCAGCAACTGCACATTGATGTTTTTCTCTCTCTCTATCCCCCTCCCTTCCTTCTCTAAAAATAAATAAACTTAAAAAATCTTTAAAAAACAAAAAGAAATACATTAGACTTTTCTAAGTCATGTGTCTTCCCTCAAACAGGTTTTTATATTTTCTAACCTCACAATATAGAATAAAGAGTGCTTTGATTTTTTTTGTAACTCATTTTATGAAGTGCTCTGTTCATGTCATTCTACAATTTTTTTTTGAGATGTGTTCATGTTCATCTTTTTTCCATTTTTGTTTTTTTAAAACTAATGAAAATGACATTGATGTCAGCCCTCAGGGTCTGACAGGGTAGATTCTGCCAGAGGAAAGTGAAGGTATTATCATGTTGAGTAGAAGGTCCTCTTCTTTCTCCTAGATCCCCAGGCAGATCATTTGGGGATCATTGGATTATCTCAGTCTGTTCCTATGACCTTTCATTCAGTTTTTAGTGAGTTTATTTTAGTTGATGTGGTATGAAATAATATAGACTCTGGTCTTGTGGCTTTTTGAAAGTTTTTTTTTTAAAAAACTTAAAAATTAGTCATTTTGGAAGAAGTGAAAATAGGAGGTATATCCTCCTTTCAGCTGCTCTGTGTTTTAAAAAACTGCAGAGTGTCTTCCTGAGAGGAGGAATGTCGATTCAACTTACCAGTGACTTCCACATAGACTGTTGTTTTGGGTTGTGCCTTTCTAAAATGCAGAGATTGACAGAAACAGATTTATCCTATATTATCATAGGCTTAGGAAACCATGTAGGTAGCTAAAAGAGAGTTGTGTCCTTTTCTACTTTTTGGATCTAGTCAGAGTAAGTGCAAGAATCCTTTGCCATTAAACACCTATGATTCAAACTCTGATTCAGTGAACCCTGGAATAGAAAGAATTTGGATAGAATTTGGGATTAACCTATCACTACCCAGACTATGCTAGTCAAGATTCAGGCACCAAGGGGTCCTTTGAGGTCCACATGTGCACTATCCAGACTGAGAGTCAGAAGATGAAAGGGGTGCTTATATGGCCGTGGAATATCCCTGTACCCAGTGGAACAGCCAAAGCAGCCGTTGTCATTGTCGACCCACCGTAATTCTCAGAAAGTTTTTATTTACATTGATCTAGAATGTGCTTCCTTGGATTAATTTTCCCCCCTTGCTTGTAGTTCTTTCAGGTATCTCCCAGAATATGCCTGCTTGCTTTCTCATGATCTTTTTCAGCCCTGTACTGAGGCTTCCATGTTGAGAGCTTCTCTCCTGGACAGCGGCCTAGGGCTCTTCTGGTGGGGCCTGGCTGGCACTGCAGTTTTGAATAGCTGTCAGTTGCCTCAGCTCTGGCTTTCTGAGAGTTGTTGTTCACTGGAAATCAACAAGTTTCAGTCCTTTAAAAGCTGGGGATGATTTCTGAGTCCTCCTGCCCGAAAACCTCTTACTCCCTGCCTCTGCCTTCCCACTTAGCCTTGAGTCTAGCTCAGCCTGCCAGACCGAACTCCGTAGGCCACAGTAGCCTCCTATTGGTTCTCACTGTGCCTTTATTCCCAGCCAGCCTTCAGAAGCTGTTTATCTATAAGAGGATAGAAACAATTATGTGAAATTCTCCTTTATCCTGAGATAGCATAGGGACTTGGGCCCAGGACCCCAAGGACACCAGCTGGCCAGAAGGAATGCTGGACCATAAAAATGTCACCACCCTTTTACTTTCTACTGATAAACACAGAAGTAGCTGATTTTATCTCTCATTTCACTGCCTGCTTAAGCTGCTGACCCGAATGTGCATTGGATTAAGGTTTGAGCACTATTCACCCTTCTTGGGGTGGCAGTTGTGAGCAGTCTTTCAGCCTGCCCACACAGCCCAGGTGCTAAGTAGTTACCAGGCAAAGCAGATGGAAAAGTTACTCACCCAAATGTTGAAATGGAAAAATCTACAAGCCCACCTTTTCAAAAGCACCTTCTTTACCTGCAAGCTCACTTTGCTCCGAGCTCATAAAAGGAGACAAGCAGCCCTTGGCTAGGTGGTTCTGTTGGAGCATCGTCCCAAGTCCAGGGTGCAGATGGGAGGCAACCAGTTGATGTTTCCCTCTCACATTGATGTTTCTCTCTCCTTTCCTCTCTCAAGTCAATAAACATATCTTTGTGAGGATTAATACAATTTTTTAAAAATCAAGCAGAGTCAGACCCCAAGCCAATTAAGAGGACCTTTCCTCTTTGCTGCCTCCCTTGTATTCAGGCGTAAGCTTAATAAAATCTGTGTGGAAATTTGGGGTTTTCTTTTGCTTTCTATCTTGGGGAGCCCAAGAAACACCAATGCCAGTAACAATATCATTTTATGTGTGCCTTCTATAGAATATTGAGGTTGGGTAAATATATTTGACCCCTGCATGTAAGTAGACGCACACAGTCCAAGCCTATGTTTAAAGATCAACTGTAAATCCATTTCAACATGGTTAATGTAGTTGGAAAGTTCTGCATTGTTTTTGGAAGTGTGGAGAACTAGGGTTGGTTGGTAGGGAATATGCTGATTTATTTAATCTTTGAATTTTCAAAGCTATATTTTTTATTAACATTTGAAAATCATATATCAGCACCCACCTGCATTATAGAATTTTTTAAAAATATTATTCTGTTACTATTTGTTTAATGTAACATCTCTGTAGTAATATGCCCAGTAATAGATGGGTATTGGTTAGGTTGGGGTAGGACTGGTAGTGGAGCTTGTTCTTGGATAACATCCTTCTTTTTAAAAATCTATTTTATTTTAATTTGGAGAAAAACTGGACAACTTCATGCAAGCATAGAAAGTAATTTGAGGTAGTGGGTACGGAATGGTGTATAGCCTACTAAGCACAGCTCTAAGGGTTGCAATGGATACTTCTTTACTCTTCATTTTCAAAGTGGTCTTTAATATTTAAAAGATAATTTTTGAATTATGAAAATATTTTTCATTAAACACTTCTGTCTTCAGTCCATGTTCTTTTCTAACAAAAGCCTGCCTCTCTAGTGTTTGTGAAAGGAGAACAAGAAACTGGTGGCGTTAATCTCCACTCCGTGAGTTGGTATCAATTCTGACAAAGATACCCTTGTCATATAGAAGACAGACCACAATTCTTAGCCACACGAGGGCTTTGAGAACAAGAACTGATACAAGAAAATATGAAGTATGCAAAGAGAGGCCCTGGTGTATTCAACATTTCTGCATCTTTCAGAAAAATGTAGACAAATTTAATTCACTAGTTAGACTAGATTATGATAGAATAGGAACTAGCTTTCTGGATTGTCAAAGGTTTATGTGAGGTCATCGATTATAGTATGATTTTAGAAAATGTTCTTTTGTTGGAAATCATTGCTTTTAAGTGTTAATATAGTTTAAGGGGTTATTTTTGTTTTGTTTTAAGTAAGTTTGTGCTTTTTATGAAGTTTGTACCATATGGTAAAAAATGTAAAACAAAAATGCTCATCTTCATTTGAATGCTGATACTGAATTCAGCATTTCACTTTTGTTACTCAGAAGTTAAGTGTGGTAGGTCAGCTACAAGAGATTGCAAACTAGATGTTTTTACAGTGATTTAAATAGCAGTATTAAAACTTGAATGGATTTCATAATGTTCTTTGGCCCCCAAACTGGCCATGATTCAGAATTACCTGAAAAGGGACTTTAACAGTTATAGGGTCTTGTATCTTACACTTGGGGATTTGGATCTTTACAGATGTGTTTAATCAGGAATGCCTCGGAGTTCCAGCCAAGATGGAGGCATGGGTATAAACCCTTTGCTTTCTCACACAACCAAAAGGAGGATAACAGTCAATCTAAAATCAATAAACACCAGAAGCACCAGAAAATCAAACTGCATGGAACTCCAACAACCAAGGAATTAAAGAAAAAATCAACCAGAACAGCCAGACTGGTATGCTGAGACAAAGAAACACAGCCCAGATGAAAGAACAGAGCAAAGCTTCAGAAAGAGAACTAAGTGAAGAAGAGATAGCCAACCTATCTGATGGAGAATTTAAAGCCCTGGTAATCAAAATGCTCGCAGATCTGATTGAGCTTGGTCGAAAAATGAAAGAAAAAAAAAATGAAGGGTACCCAAAGTGAAACACAGCAAAATATTCAGGGAACCAATAGTGACGGGCAGGAAACCAGAACTTAAAGCAACAATTTGGAAGAAAAGGAAAAAATAAACATTCATCTAGCTCAAAATGAGGAAACAAGAATTCAAAAAAGTGAAGAGACTGGGACAACCTGAAACTTTCCAATATCCAAATTATAGGGGTGCCAGAAGGAGAAGAACAGCAGCAAGAAATTGAAAACTTATTTGAACAAATAATTAAGGAAAACCCCAATCTGGCCAAGGAAATAGACTTCCAGGAAGTCCAAAATAGACTTCCAGGAAGTCCAGAGAGTCCCAAGGAAGTTGAACCCAGAGAGGAACACACCAAGGCACATCATTATTAAGTTACCCAAGATTAAAGACAAGGAGAGAATCTTAAAAGCTGTAAGAGAAAAGGAAAGAGTTACCAAGGAGGAGTGCCCATTGGACTGTCAGCTGATTTCTCAAAAGAAACCTTACAGGCAAGAAAAGGCTGGAAAGAAGTATTTGAAGTCATGAAAGGCAAGGACCTACATCCAAGATTACTTGATCCAGGAAGTTATCATTTGGAATGAAGGGGTAGATAAAGTGCTTCCCAGATAAGGTCAAATTAAAGGAGTTCATCATCACCAATCCCTTATATGAAACGTTAAAGGGACTTATCCAAGAAATTGAAGAAGATCAAAAATATGAACAATAAAATGACAACAAACTCAGAACTATCAACAAATGAACCTAAAAAGAAAAGAAAAACAACAGAAACAAAAACTAAGCAGACAACTCGAATAGGAACATAATCAGAGAAATGGATATCACATGGGGGGTTTTCAGTGTGGAGGGGGAGGGGAGGAATGGGGAAAGGTGCAGGGAAGAAAAAGTATAATTAGCAGACATAAAATAGATGGAAAGAGATAAAAATGGTATAGGAAACAGGATGCAAAGAACTTATGTACAACCCATGGACATGAACTGTGGGGGGCAGTACTGGAGGGTTGGGGGGCAGGGTAGAGGGGGGATAAAGGAGAAAATTGGGAAAAATAGCATAATCACTAAAAAATACTTAAAAAAAGGAATGTCTCATGTATGTGTGTGTGTGATGCAAGTGTTTATGTTTGGTGAATGTTTGGCTCTTGTGTACATGTGTGACCAGCCCCATGTGTTGACATGCCGGCATAATCACCCCCAGCTACTTTCCCACAGGCATCTCTGGTGGGAAATGAAAGCTGTGTTGAGCTTTGTCTTCCTGTAGCTGGGCTCACAGGACTAGGGTCTCTCTGAGCTTACGTGCAGGGCACTTGGAAATGAGATCTTCCAAAAGAATGTGATTTCCAAGGCTTGTGAGTCCTCGTGTGGGAAAAAGTGAGCACTGGCCTGAGCCCCAGTTCTCCTCAACAGGGTGTGTCTTCCTGGGCTCCACTAGGACTAGATTTGCTTAGAGAGCTGGGTTAGACATCAGTGGATGTTTTCTTTCAGAGAATGAAAGGGAGTGTTTTGGGTGCTTTATTGTTATATTTAGTTAAATTTAATTTGTTTATTTATTTTGGCAAGTTGGTAGGGTGGGTTGTGTGTTTCTTGCCTGTTGCCACTCAGATTCCAAGGTTGGAGAGACACTCTTCCTGGTAGAGGACATTGGCATTCTGTTGTCTTTAGGTTTGGTTTTGTTCTGCTTTAAAAATCAAAAAACCCAAACCTAAGGAAGATTGTGTAGCTCTGAGAACTCCAATTCGGTCTGTTGTGTGTTCTCCTTCAAGTGTCTGTTTTTCTCAATATCTCCGATTCCTGGCGTCCCCAGGCCTGTGCTTATGGTACCTTGTAGGCATCCCTTACCTCGTTGTTTAGTGAGTGAACAAAGATCTGAGGAGTCTTCTTCCTATTTTATTGTATCGGTAAATAACTAATTCCTGATATTTTGAAATTTTTTTGACATCAGGCCATGCTTATTCCTTGTCATCAAATGACTGGGTACAGATCACTCTGCTCACTTTACTTGTATGGCCACCCACACCTCTCACCTCAGACCCACAGGGAGCCTGAGGGTTGTGAACGTGGAGGTATCCGGGCTGCTGGCCAGGTTGACTGCTCTGTTGTTATATCTTAAAGTTGGCATGGACCCAGTCCTGAGTCTTCGTGGCTTCACTTCTGTGCTTTACTGTGACAGCATGAGGATGATGAGCAAATGCTAGAGTACATCAGAACAGGTTTATAAAGTCGTGCTCTGAAAGAACACAGAATACTACATTACTAATCCTCTAATGTGTGTTAAAATGTGTCACTTGATCCTGGTTTTGCTAACAATGAAAAAGAAACCAAAAGAATAGGCAGCAGTAACCACATTTCACTTTTTATACTTAAAAGCTTACTACTAGCTAAGAACCTACTTTGAATTTAAACAGAGAAATTTTGTTGCTTTACAAATGGAAGGAGAAGTGTTCGCTCCTTATTTTGTTCCTTATATAGGAGATTGAGGTTTGTCATCAGTGAGCGGAGACCAGATAGCCAAGAACGCCTGTTCAGTTAAAGACCAAGAATCTAGGCATTCAAGGAAACAAAAAGCAAAACACTCTCAGAAGTTAACTGAAAATTCTTAGAAGTGAAAATTCTAGCCCCAGAGTATAAAAATTGATCATTATCATGTATTTTTTAATGTTAAACATGATTATCCAAAGGTTTCTGAGAATTCAGGCCAGTGGTGTATTCTCACTTGAGAGGTGCAAGACAGATGAAACACGAGCTAACCACCATAGTGCCTTGGGGAAGTGTTCTCTGCTCACAGTTGTTTTATTGTTTTCTCTCCGTGTTGATGAAACAGCCAGACCAAATCCGTTTGGAATGCCTGGGATAGTGCCACCGTATGTCCCCCCCCAGATGCTCAACATTCCACAGACCTCTCTGCAAGCCAAGCCCGTGGTAAGGCCTTTCCTTTCCTTCTGCAGCTAGTCTGCCTTGGCTTGAGGGACAGCTGGACTTAACAGCTGCATATGCATCAAATCTTAATGAACACTAATGTCTTAATCTTTTGAATTGATATGTAAAGCAAGTGCCATTGTTTGTTGAATTAAAACTTAGCCAAGACCAAGAATGCTAATGGGAGCCAGGTCCTGTAGACAGCTTGTGAACGAGTGACCTGTGCCCTCTGCCCTCTGTTTCAGGCTCCACAGGGGCCCAGCCCAGGTGCTCCGGGTCAGGGTCCACACCCATACAGCCTCGCTGAGCCGGCCCTCACTTTGGAAACAAGTGGAAAGAATCTGACTGAGCAGAACAACTACAGTAACATTCCTCATGAAGGAAAACATACTCCACTGTATGAAAGGTCCTCCCCAATCAACCCAGCTCCGAGCAGCAGCCCCAATCACGTGGACTCAGCATACTTTCCTGGTTCTTCTACGTCGTCATCCTCAGACAATGATGAAGGCAGTGGAGGAGCTGCAAAGTGAGTGGTGGGTTTCTTATGTAGCTCGTTCTTCGGGAAGCCGCCTGCTGACTGCCTAGCTGGCTAGCTGGCTGGCTGGCCTGTGTCACTGAATGTTGCGCTCAGAGATGCAGTTTGTTGCAGGTAGGTGAGGGTCACTTTGTGCCAGTACTGGGGCTCCTCAGGCATGGAAGGAAGAGAGAGGCCATTAGATATTTCCACAGGGTTTCCTAGGATGAAAGTCTGCTCTGCCAGGCTCTGTGGCCTTGGCCCATTCCTCTGCTGGAGTGGAGTTTTAGGAAAATTGGTCTTTGTGATCACCAAACATGTTGAAGTTGTCTGGTCAAGTGCTGCTAACCTTGATTCTTTCTGATATCTCTTGCTGTTTTTCCCTAACCTCCATGCCAGAAAGCATTTTAAGGTGACTGTGGCTTTCAGTCTCTCAGCTCTTGGACCAGTGAGAACTCTGAATTTCCTTTGCCTTTTTTTTTTCTCCTGAGTTTAACAACTCATAGGACTGTTCTTGAAATTACACTGTTCACCCAACCAAAACCCTAGAAAGCTGCCAGATCCAATCTGGAGTTCTCCCAGAAAGGAATATTTTAAAAAAAATTTTTTTAAGATTTTACTTATTTACTTTTAGAGAGAGGGGAAGGGAGGAATAAAGAGAGGGAGAGAAACATAGGTGTGTGGGAGACACATTGATAAGTTCCCTCCCACATGCCCCCACCTGGGAACCTGGCCCTGACTGGGAATTGAACCTGAGACCTTTAGGTTTGCAGGCTGGCACTCAGTTCACTGAGCCATACCAACCAGGGCAGAGAGGAGTTCATTTTAAATGTGTGCCCCTAAAGTAAATGAATTTTCAAGTACTTAATTTGTTATAATCTGATTGAAGAAGTCTTAAATAAATGCACAGTCCTCCTCCTCCCTTTAAAATACCTTCTGTGTCTTAGAAACCTGATTTAAATAAAAGAAAAAAGGAAAAGAAAGAGTCTTTATATGTGCAACTCCTTTTCCTAGGTTCAAACTCTAGTTAATGGGGTAGATGCCCATGGCTAGTTAGTACTACATTGAATTTCTGTTGTAAGAAATCCGAGAGAGTTTCCATTCTTCCTGCAAATTCTTACTGGGTGTGTCACCTGAAGCTGGATATTTTTCTTCTCTTGTCTTCTTTTACTCCTATAAAGTGGGCACTAATGTCTGCTGACCTCCAGTGGCAGTTACCAAGGAGTTTGCTAACATCCAGAGATTGTGAGATGTCTGGAGTAGAGAAACATAAAATTCATAAACTCTTAATGACCCTATGTACAATCCTAAAATCCTAAAATGAAGTCAAGTCATAATATCACATTCAAAATTTTAAATTAACCTTTTGGAAAGAAAATATATTTACGACCTACTGAGTAAGAATTTCTGGATTTCACATTCACTCCAAACTCTGAAACACAGGTAGACATGAAGCCGAAGTATGTGCTCTGTGGTTCAGAGTCTGTGTGGTGAGGAGTGTGGAAGCCAGCAGAGAGGCCTGGCATAGGGAGTTTGGGTTGCAACTTTCTTCCTTCGGGTAGAGAATCAGAGATCATGGAAGTTGTCAACCTAATTTCGCAAACTGCCCTGTTAGAATACTAGTTGAACTTGGGGTAAGATTGTTTGAGAGCTCCTCCATTCCCAGGTGCAGATACAGCTCCACTCTGTTCTGGAAGGTTCTGATCAACATTGCCTTTCCTGGAACTGTCCTCCTTTCCCACTTCTGAGCTCTGTCACTCGTTCACACTCACTGCATTTTCTGGAGGAGCTTCTGGGAGGTGGACTTGGTATAGGGTCTGAGAGGATTCCTTATCCTCCTGGTGATAATGAAATGTGGTGAAGCAGGTGGAGCACATCCACTACTAGGAATTGAAAGATTGGATCAAGTTGTATGGCTTAGCAATGCCTTAATTTCTTTGAATCTGCTTTTCCATTTATTTAAACAATTGAGAAACAGAACAGTTAAAACAGAGAAAAGAGGGAGGAAAGAAGAAATAGGGTGCATGTGCCTGAAGCTTCAGGGTCATAAGCCAGGCAGAGTAGGATTTGGTATCAGCCCTAGTCATAAGCATCCTTTGCTTGTGGCAGGATGCCAAGAGAAGGGTGGTATTCTTGATTTCAGGGCAAGGATTCTAGTCTGTTGATGAAGTTGTGTGTGTTCAATTGAGGGTCACTCTCCTAGTTCAAAACCCAGTGAGACGTAAGTCAAATTCAGATGTGAATTAGGATCCCTGGACCTACAGTGTACTCTTGAGGGTAGTCTTGAGGGAAAGAAATCATCCATCCATTCAGCCAAGCAACATTTGAGCACTTGTGTGTACCAGTGAGTATGCTGGCAGGCAGTACAGATGAGGTGTGGTGCAGATAGTCTGCAAAGAGGTGAACACTGATGAGTATATGAAGAAAACACCAGATAAGAGATGGAGGTGGGAGCACTTCTCTGAGAGGTGAGATTTGAGCTGTGGCAGCAGGGTCAGAGCTGGACAGATACAGGGTCAAAGAATGAGTAGCCTGACCAGTAGGAGGTCTACCAAGGTAGAGGCTGGGTGGTGAGAAGTCTGTTCTCTATTCTCAGTGTGACATGAAACATCCACAGTGTTTACTTAGAATGGCTGATTTTGTTGTCATTGTCCTCGGGATTTAGCTGAGCAGTTTCTCCGTAGTTGGACTCTAGTACCTCTCGTAATAGCTTCTGCATGCTGAATATAGAAATGTTTGTAATTGCTGTACTTACAATCTTGATTTGTGCAATAGCAGGGGAGGGAAGTCCATCACCACCCAAGCTGGGTATGTCCCTCTCTGTCAGTTTATCACCTCTCATCATTCTTCCCTGTTCCATTCCCTCAGGCATTTGCACTTATTCCACTGTATTTTACATGGTGGGTGAAAAATACCAGAATGTGGAGAGTCCACAAAATAAGTGACAATGTTTCCCCAACAGAAATCTGTACTTTTTCTTGAAGCATGGTGCTAAATGGGTGATGGAACTGTTACAGAATAAAAGAGAACTATCTCTGTCTCCACCAAAAAAAAGCTTCCTACAAATTAAAAAGCTAAGTGTTTTGATGACAAAGAATATAAACATGCAGTTCACAGAGGTAACACAGGTGGTCAATAAAATGTGAAATGATGTTCTTGTTCACAAAGAAAGTCAAAGGAATGCAACTTAAAACATACCTTTTTTAACCTATGAAATTGTCAAACATTTGTTTTTAAAGATAAGTTCAGGCCCTGGCTGGCGTAGCTCAATGGATTGAGCATGGGCTTCGAACCAAAGTGTCGCAGGTTCGATTCCCAGTCAGGGTACATGCCTGGGTTGCAGGCCATGACCCCCAGAAACCGCACATTGATGTTTCTCTCTCTCTCCCCCTCCCTTCCCTCTCTAAAAATAAATTTTAAAAAAATGAAAGAAATCTTAAAAACAACAACAACAACAACTTGTCATCCCCATTTAAAAAAAAAAAGATAAGTTCAGTGGGGCAAATGGGTAGAGTTGGTGGGATATGAGGTCTTGACTCTTCCTGACAAGTCCTCGGCATTTGTGGTGTCTCAGAGCCCTGTACACTCCTCCCAGAACATTAGCACCATTTGACTCAAAGGTGGGTGTGGGGATGCATTGCAGCCACGTTGGTAAGAGCAGAAACATGCCCAATCCCAAAGAATGTTCTTATGTGAAAGGAAGTGCATGCTTGAGGTATTCTGGAGCATCTGGGTATAAAAGTGCCTCCTGACTGGTCTTCGGGTTCAGACAGTAGCGCCTGTATTATGAGTGTACATGTATATACAAATGCATGTACACAGGTATGTGTGTGTGCTGGGCAGGTCCTGTCCTGCATCTATCTCACCCCCTTTTTTTAATACGTAACCCAGGATTTTAGCCTCTTCATCTGGGAGTGTTCAGATGTTTTTCCCACCACACTGCTGGAATAGACATCCTGAGTTGGTAGTGTCTTGAAGTGGACATATGTCCCTGGACACTTTGCAGGTCTGTGTTGGACAAGGAGTCTTGGGCTGTGAGAGGTCCCCTGTGCATAGGTGGGTGAGTTGGGTGGCCCACCAAGACTGAGATGAGCTGCATGGGTACCACTGGAGGTATCCTGAGTGTCCCTTCACTTCCGCAAAATTGCAGCCTCCTGCTATTGCAGTAGCTCTGTGTCTGTTAGAAGACTGTGCGTTGCCTGGGCAGTTACTCCAGACCCATGACCATTATTCTGAAGCAAATAAAAAGAAGTGCTACTTTCTAACTACATAATGTTTTTCTCCTATTCCTTTGCCTAGAGTATAATCAACATACACTCCTTGATCTATTTTTGGTAGTGTTTTTGTTTTTTTTTCTCTTCCTGGCCTTTGTCAAATCTTTGTAATCCTCTTTTGGTTGAATTAAGAATTACAACTGAATCCTTGTGGAGATGTTTATTTTATTGGCATTTAGAGTCATTGGCTTTTGGAATTTGAGTTTGATCTGAGTTGGTAATTGGAAGATTTTAGTTCTTTGGGTTTTTTCTAATTAATACCTCAGTGCAAAGTTACAGAATTGAAACACTAAAAAAAGCATAATATAGGAATTCTACCGTAATTCCACACCTAGAGATAAAACTGTTTTTGAAAGATTGGCAAATATTCAGATATCTTATTTTTTGCTGTATAACTAACATGATTTTTACAGTAATGGGATCTTAGGAATAACAATGTGCCTTGTTTCTTCTCTGCCTTTTTCATACTCTGTAAGCATATATTCTGATTTGTGTATGAATAACTGAGTATGTACACTGAATATCACTTAAGTGTTTTTGCATGTCATTACTGACATTTCTAAATGGATATTTAAAAGTCCTATTAGCTGGCTGGAGTAGCTCAGTGGATTGAGCGTGGGCTGCAAACCAAAGTGTTGCAGGTTCGATTCCCAGTTAGGGTACATGTCTGGGTTGCAGGCCATGACCCCCAGCAACCGCACATTGATGTTTCTCTCTTTCTTTCTCCCTCCCTTCCCTCTCTAAAAATAAATAAATAAAATCTTAAAAAAAAAAAAGTCCTGTTAGGAAAAAAGACGGACTTAAATTTTCTCCACTTTGTTGACTTAATTTGTATAGAGTTGTTCCATTTTCTTCTACAGTTACATACACAATGATATTAAGGTGTTGTGTCAAGGTGGTGTCTGTGGTATCAGCTTTACAGGTCCCCCCCATGACTTCTGTGGGACTAGGTCTGGGCTGTTAATAGTCACTCCCAGTCCCCAAAGAACTGTAGACCCATTCTGTCAGGGCCCAGTCCTCCTAATGTCTCCTGGCTGGTCCTGCTAGGTCCTGTTGCCACTTGTGCTATGTAACCTGGAACTCACTGGATCTAGTGCACCCAGCATGGATGGGAGGTCACTGGGTTGTTTATGAGTTAAATCAGCTGATGAGTGACCACACTAAGTGATAGTTATTATTATTATTAAAAAATAACTGGGAGAAATTAAAAAAAAACAAAACATTTTTTAAGTAGCACTTCTTATTTTAATTTTTAAAAATTTTTCAATTACAGTTGACATGATGATATTAGTTTCAGGTGTACAACATAGTGATTAGACTTTTATATAATTTGTGAAGTGATCACCCTGATAAGTCTAGTACCCATCTGACACCATACATAGTTATTACATCTGAAGAATTTCATTCATTGCCTTTGACCTGGTGTCCCAGGAAATAGGCTTCTAATGCATTTTTTTTCCTTCCCAAGTGGCATTGGTGTTTTTCTTCTACTTTGAGTCTTCTCAGGCTTCCATTCCAGAGAAACCACATGATTCACAAAGAATTTTATTTTATCTTTCCTAGGATACTTGGTTCCAGACAGACTGCAGGTTTTTTTCTTTTAGATTGTTACACTGTTGTGCCAGACAAATACTGACTTTACATTTATATTTTGACTTTTTAACACAAAGCAAGATTTCTAACATCTCATAAAAATTAATCTGAAGTACTTATATGTGTTAGTAAAAATTGGTAATCATCTGTGCCTGTATGTGTTCTAGCTGTCCACTGACCCATGCAGGCACTTTATGTTCACTTCCTCTGACTCTGTTGGGTGTCTCTGAACCCTCTCTGGTGGGCAGGAAAGGGATGGCTCCATGGCCTGCATGGTGCAGTGAGTCCTAACAAGCTCTGGAGAAAAGCTCTGTCTGATTGCTGTGTAGGAAATCATTCAGAACCAGGCTTTTCTCTGTACCGACTTTTTATGCAAAAATCTCAGTGTGTGGCATTAGCTTAATGCAGAGCCTAAGGAAACTGTAGGTACATGGAAACTCAGATATTTATGCTCTTTAGTAGGAGCCACTGGGTCCATCTATCAGAGCTCTGGTAGGGCTGGGGACCCATTGAGTGAGAACAGCTGTTGAGGAGCAGACAGGAAAATGTATGCATACTTGTTGAAAGTCATTTTCACCCAGTTTGACCATATCTGTGACCTTATGCACACACATTAGATAATGCTGCTGTGGATTTGATCTTTTACCAATCTTTCCTGTGTTTTTGTTCTCTTGTGGTTTTATTTGCCTTTGCTCCTTCTTTCCTATTGACAGGTAAGTCAGTTTTGGTCAGTGCTATCTTTCTTTTCTGCACCATCAAGGCATACTCCACGCATTGCTGTAGAGACAGGAGTGAGGAATCACTGTGATGGGTAAGACACTTTTACACTTGGTGTAAATGCACACCAGTCCATTTCCATCCTGGCATCACTGACCTGCTGACTAGAAAAATGTGCAGGAGAGAGAATCCAGTGGTTAGGGCAGTTGCTGTCTCTAACCAGCTTTAGTGTAGAAAAAGCCCCAAGTGTCCTGGAGTGAGATGAGGTCTTGCAGTTCATCTCTGAAAGCCCACAGATTCCTGGTCTTTTTGCTGCCACTGTTCCTGGATGGTGAGAATTGTTTTCTCTTGATTGCCTGCTGCATCAAGTGTGTCTATGTAAAACCCACCCCGAGTCTGGCTTTCCTTGTAACAGCATGTGATAATGTCTGGGATGATGGGTCAGGGTCTCAGTCCAGTCAGTGTTGCTGTAGCTGTGAAGGGGTTTCTTCTCTCTGATTCTGAATTTTATGCCTTGGGGTGAATAGGAGAATTCAAAAGAGAGGTCATGGTGGCTTCCTGCCTGGGCCATGCAAGTGGGCCCAGGTCTCAACAGGCTTCCCAGGGCGTGACCAATGAAACTTCATGTCTATGTATAAGTGGTTTCAGGATGATTGTAAGGTGTGAGTAGTCATGTAGAATGAATTGTTATGTAGAAATATTTTGAAATCTTGAATGCATTTGTTCTTCAAGGCAAGGCATTTGTTTTCATATTCAAAATTTTCTTAAGTTATGAAGTAATATAACTATCTTACTGAAATATTCTGGGTTTTAAAAAATTGGCTAGTGTCAAGATACTTTTTGTGCAGAATCTTAGATTTTATAGTACAATTATTAGAAGGTCATATGAGCATCTTAATTATGGTAATCTTTTATTTTTAGCTTGTGGTAATCTATATAGAACCAAACTAAGGTTTATAAATGTAAGTTCTGTGTGATCTTAGGTCGGACAAGCTTTCTGCTTTAGTAGCAGGCCCCTCCACCCCACCCCACCGTCCAACACACACTGCTCTATGTGTTTGCTGATCAACAGTGGGGCTGGTAACTAAGGTTGTCACATTTGCAGGCTGCAAGTTTAATGAGTATTCCTTTGTTGTGCTTTATATCACATAAAAGAGATGCCTTCTTTGTCTTGTATCTTTAGGCTATGGTTATATGGTTTATTCATATAGTAGTTGGGTACTTCTTTCATGATGGCTATGAAGTCTTATCTTCACAGAGTTTATAATTAGTTATAAAAACAGATAATAATTACAAATAATGATGAAGTGATACATACCATGAAGGAAACAGTAATGAGAATAGCAGGGAATAGATGGGGAGGGGGGATGGTCAGGGAAGCCTGCACTAAGATGACGTTGTAGCCAAGGACCTTAAAGATCAGGTGTCACATATAAAAACTTCTGCCATGAAGAGGGAGGGATAATTCAACAGAGTATGAAAGATACTTGTAATCCTTATACCTGACCAAGAATTTGTATCCAGAACATAATGACATCCTAATAAGTCTGTAAGAATCAGTAGAAAATGTATCAGGTAGTATCAGGTAGAAAATGTGCAGAATATTTGAACAGGCATGCCAACAAAAATGTCACCTATGGAGAGGTGCTTATCTTTATTGTTAACAGAGAAGTGCATGTCAGACCTGCTGAAGTTTAGTGCCTTCCCTCTCAAACGTTATCACAAGAGTGAAAGTACTAAGTGTGTCAAGGAGGGGCCTGGGGTCTCCTGCAGGGCTATAGACCCCACTGTGGGGTTCTCCCATGTGCATGATGGGATATAAACAGTGATGAACCTGAACCAGTGTGTGAGCCAAAACCACTGGGCATGAAAAGTACACGATTGCATCATTCCATTTATATGGTGTTCAAAACCAGATAAAGTATCGTTGCTGTCAGAAGTCAGAATAACTATTGTCCTTGAGGAAGGAAGTCACTAGAGTAGATCCAGGAGGGGCTCCATCCCTGGTTGCTTATGTGGCATATTCAGTTCCTGGGCACTTAATAAGTTGTTCACTTGTAACTGGTATATTTTTTCGTAGTTTTATTAGTTAAGTCATTAAAATTATAAGTAATAGATTGTTATATCTATTTCTGTATAAAGTCTTTAAGTATCCAAGTAATTTGTTCTCTGATTTCACTGAATAAATGTTATTGAGCTTTTTATGAAAAAGTACGTGAGCAGCTCTATTGATACCACATTCTAGATCATTTCAGAGCTACTAGCCTTTCCTCTTCATTTCTTGGAATACTCACTCTGGTCCTGTGTGTTTGACAAGGTTGTCCACCCTCTGTTTCCCTATTTTACAGGCCATGGCACACTAAAATCACATAACGGGTTTACTGATTCATGTCCGGACTGGGAAATGATTAGTGAATAATTGATTAAGATTCATTTCCCGAACCTCTTACTTACCCACTGGCCAATAGTAGCCACTCTTCTCTTTGGTTTTATTTACGTATGTATTTATCCTCACCAGAGGACATGCTAATTGATTTAAGAAAGCAGGGAAGGGAAGGAGAGAGGAGAGAAACATTGACCAATTCCCCCCTGTACAAATCTCAACCCAGGGCCGAACCTGCAACCTGGGTGTGAACCCTGATTGGGAATCAAACCAAACTGATCACTTTGCTCTTGGAATACTTGCATTTATTTTGATGCTTCCTTTTCATCTCTAGTGTTTCCTCTAGTTTTGTAAAATTGTAGCTTGAGATTGCACACATGAATAGCAATCTTGGACAGAGCAGTGGTTTCTCTGAGTCTTCATTGGAGACTGGATGTAGGGTAACTGGGCAGCTGGGCTGCTCCCATTTTGTGTGGAGGCACCTCCTGTGTCTCATCCTGGTGTCCCCATTTCATGATTGGGATCAAGGAGCTAGAACAAGGCTCTAAGATATTACAACATGGGGCGCAATTCTTGGTTTACGATGGGACAGGCTTCTTACCTCTCATTTTAGCATTTTTTCATAATAGAACTAAAATGAAGTTAGTTGGAAGATAGGAGGATTAGTGAGTCTTATATCTCTCCACCTGTCACATGGGTCAGTTAGAAAGATGAGCCAGTGAAAAGCTCTCTATGCTGGCATACCTGTATCCAGCACTAGTTTTTGAAGACACTTTTGGCTTAGAGCCTTGCAAGGGAGGAATAACAAATGAGTGGGTCCCTGGAGCTGTCCTGGTTGTCCCCACACTGGCATTCTACACCTCTGTGCTGAGGGCTGCAGCTCAGGCTCTAGGGTCTCTGCTCCCTCCAGAATGATGATGCTCTTCACAAAGCTTGTCCACATGAATGAACTTTCTCTTACATTGTGGCCTATAACAAACACATAAACAAATACTTTATGAAATAATATCATTTATACCACACTCACTGCATTCTGTTCCATTTTAGTGTTTAAAAATGCTGGTTAAACCCACTAAATTGTTTTCCTAATGGGTCACAATCCACAGTTTTTTAAAAAATGCTTATTGAAATACCTTATTCTGGCATTTTAGATAACCTGTAATCTTCCCCATCTCTTTTCCTTACCCTGCTTTTTTTATTACTTTGCCAAATAAAGTTATTCCCTAAATAAGATTCAGTTAACTCCCTGTTTTCTAAGCTCACAAACCCATGCTGTCTCCTTGAGCCTTCCCATGAGTAGGCTGGAACCCCCTGTGTTGCCACTTGGAACAGAATACCTTACCTTTATAAATTATGAGTAATGTGATTCAGACAATATTTAACATTCCACTGCCTGATAATTGTCAATTAAATGGGATTTTTTAAAAATCTTGTTTCTCCAAGACAACTGAGTTCCCTAAAGGGAAGGCTACATTTGTGTCTTCTGTACCTTGTGCTGCTAGCTTATCCAATACCATCGTTAAGCTGAGTAGTCAGCATGGGCTAGATGGTTCATGTTTTCTCTTCCACAGTGAGTAGTTATCACCTATCCATTGGAAGTAGGCAGAAAGAGCTCCTGTGTAGGGTTCTCTCTGGAGATGGTTTGTTGAGGGGTGGGGGGGCAAGATCAGTAAAGCACAAGGTATCCTTGAGTCTACAGCACACGCCCTTCTTATCATCGTGGTATGTTTGTGCGGGAAGTGGTTGACACAACACTAATCATGTGTATTTATGTTCAGCCATATCAGTGGGAACAAAGTTGCCTGGGAGAAGACAGGAACCCATTCAGAGCCTCAAGCACGGGGAGACCCAGGAGACCAAACAAAGGTTAGTAGATCTATACCTTTTATTCTCTCAAGTCCTGACTATTTTGCCATGAGGTGTTAGGGATTGCTTGAAAGTAAAACACTCTCTCTCTGTTTAAGCATGTTGTGAATAATATAGACATTGGCAGGGGAGTGGGGGAATCATAGTCATGGGGAGTCAGGGCAAGGAAGGGATCCCAGGGGCGGGTGGGGCCTGGTGGAAATCCAACCCTATCTGTTGTCTACATAGTATGGTCATGCACTTAGAGCCTTTCAGAGCCTTCCAGAGCCTTATGTCTTGTAGAGTCTTGGTAGGATATGAAATAAAATGAAAATAAACTATATTACATTTCTGCTGTTACCTATTAATAGTGATTATAGAAATATCTTTTTAACTGAAAGGCCATATCTATCCCTACAGCTAATTACTTAGATAACAGGATCTCTGGCTGGAAGAAGCTCATTTATATACAAGGTGACAGAATATCAGAAATCCATTTAAACTCTGAAATACTGTCACTGTTGAATTATATCCTATAAGTAACCTTCATGGATACCTACTGTTTTGCAGGCACCTTCCACTGGTTTATGTACACATGCAAAATAGGGAATATAGAAAATACTCGTGAATTATCCATGAGTTACTCTTCTTAAGACTATTTTTGGCACCTGGTAATTTAAGGAGTAAATTAAGCAGTTAGGATACATACCATTGTAAAGAATACATTTTTTTTCCTCATAGCAGAAAAAATACATATCTAGAGTAGCACAAAATCAAAACAATAAGCAATATTATTTCCAACTTTATTGTGAGAACGATAAAAATAGTTTATTATGCAAATAATAATAGCTCTTGGTAAAAAAATCAGACTTTGTTAAAGTTCATAAAGAAAAAACTAAGGGTCCCCTGGGCCTTTGTTTCCCTTCGTCCTACTACCTTGATGTTCCCCACTCTTGTTCCTATTTATGTACATACATTCCTTATTTTGGCAGTTGACTGTTACAGAATGGATATTTTTACCTAATGATATACCAAGCACAGATTTCTGTCAGTATATATAGATATGACTCATCATTTTTATGAAATTAGCTTGCTTTTTCTTAATTTTTCATAAATGCTTTCGTGTATGTAATTGATTTGGGACTCTATAATGACAAAGAGGAATGCCCGAGTTTGGGCTTTTGTTTATCCTTTAGATACCAGGTATGGTGGTGAAGAATAGACCTGAGTCAGGCTGAGTTTGAGTCCTAGTTCCATAAGTATTGACCATATACCATGGACAAGTGACATGTCCTCTCTGAGAATTATTTTCCTCATCTGTAGAGAAGGCCATGCCTGCCTGGTGTTAGGCAGGGTCTCCAAGGAAAGTGTAAACACAAAGGATTGGCCAACCAGGGGTTAGCAGGTACAGAAGCCACTGTCAACCCACAGGGGCTCCAGAGGAGGAGCCATGGGTGGGGAACACACCCAACAGGATCTGCAAGTCTTCCAGGCTTCCACTCCCCAATAAAGGCAGTATGGGTATCTCTGCCGTGTCCAAGCATGGGTGGTGCTCCCTTGGACTCAGTGGTGAAGGTGTTCATTGTGTCTTTCTGGACGGGACTATGTCATGGCTTGAAAACGGGCAGCAGGACATGAACCCATTTTCCCCTATTACCCATGCTCTGTAGGCAGAAGGTTCGTCCACTGCTCTTCAGGCAGCCAGCTTGCTGAAGGAAAGGGAAAGCAGATCGGCACTGTCCAGCCAATTCGTGCCCTCCTGTCCATGGCCTACGAGGAACCACATGGACCATCACCACCCACCTCTGCCCCCTGTCGCACCTGAGGTGCTGAGAGTAGCTGAGCACCGTCACAAGAAGGGGCTGATGTACCCATACATCTTCCATGTCCTAACGAAGGTATGTGCAGTGGTCACTCCTGGGGTATGGCTCCTTGCTTTTAGGAACTGTTTTTCTATCTTCTAAATTATTTGAAACAAAGTTTATTTTCCCCTTTCTAAACTTTGAGAAAAAATGATGAAAATTTATACTTGTAAATCCAATAGAAGAACTTGGGAAAAGTTCATTTTCTCCTTCAATGTAATATAAAATATGTTTTAAACTTCTAGTTAATGACAGCACATATTTTCTGATTTGTAATTTTATTCTCTTTTTTATTATTTTTTAAAGATGGGATGTCAGGTTTATTTTTTTTAAGGTTTATTTATTTATTTTTAGAGAGAGGAGAAGGGAAGGAGAAAGAGAGGGAGAGAAATATCAGTGTGTGGTTGCCTCTTGCAAGTCCCCTACTGAGGACCTGGCCTGCAACCCAGGCATGTGCCCTGATTGGGAATTGAACCGGCAACCCTTTGGTTTGCAGCCTGTGCTCAATCCACTGAGCTATAGCAGCCAGGGCTATTCTCTTTATTTTTAATTCAAAGTTTCCTACACCGCATTTGTGCCATAATGTCAAGTTTAATTCCAATGTCACATATGGTTATCCATCCCAGAAATGCCTCCTTGTGGGTGGCTGAGAGTGCTTTGTGTATTTTGACTTGTTCCTCTGCCTCATTGAGTACAACTTTTATAGCATTTACAGCAAAAAGTGGAATACACAAGTTGTAACATGTAGTTAGAAAATGCAATTTATCTTTTTAAATAGTTTAATAATTTCACATTACTAGTTTTATTAAATATATGCCTAATAGTTATACAGTGTGGCATGAGTTGGTTTTGAATCTTGGTGTCTTGAATGGATCTATATGTATTTAAATTTCTTCAGTAATTTGCAGTCTTTTATCACAGACTCAATGTTTAACAAGTTACCTTGGTGACCAGATTTCTCATGCAGAATTGGTTTATTGCTGTGTGTATTTTTAATATGTTTTCATTAGCATCTATACCACCATATATAATCAGACTTTTTCCTTTCTATTTCTGCAATCCATCTGTGGTTTGTAGAAGGGAAGGCAATGAATGCAAAAGTTACTCCTGTTCCATAGCACTCCCACCCCAGCTGGACTATGACTGCTAACTGATTTAAGCATTGCTTACTTTTATAAATTAAAAGACATGAAGAATATTTAGACCAGGGCTATTTACTCAGCTCCTTCATTTTAAAATTGCAGGCTTCATTTTAAAATTTCCAGGCTTCATCTATTATTTAATAGGGATATGAGTGTATGGTATTACTTTTGAAATTATGATTGTAAGGTAAACATTTTATGTTTCAGGTTCAACACAAATTGTAAGGGTAAGTGAAAAGTAACTATTGCTGGAAAAGGATTTTGCTAAGATTAAAAGGGTAAGGTTTTTAGAAGATTGTGCCCTTTTCCCATGGTGTGTTTGGGATGTAAAGTCCCTGGGTCCCAGTTATTTTTGTCCTGCCACACCGGTGGGTATGACTGGGGCAGTCTGATCAGTATGAGTGTGCAAATTGCTTGTCCTCTTCATTACTCACTGATTTCAAGGGCAAATTTTGATAAAATCACTGTGGTTAAGAAAAGTAAACTTGACTGTCTTTCCAGATTTTTAAAATGTCACCAAAATTTTTTCAGTGTATTAGGGAAAAGATTAGACTTGTAATACCTGCTGCTTCTTGTGAGCTAAGCACTTCTGGTATCAGATTGTCCATACTGAGACTTTTGCACTGGAGTGAAGTTTCATAGGAACGTTGAGTTATCAAATCCTCATTGTATTAAGGAAGTAAATACTCCCTAGATGAGAGTGTTAACCGTACAGAGCTACTACAATATGAAGGTACTGAGGATAAGGGGAAAGACCAATTTTGAAATTAAATTTGTGTGAAAGAAACAGCAAATGTTATGAAATTATTATTAAAGAGAGTATATACGAGGTCTGTCCAGAAGGTATCCAGCCGTGAACTATGAAAAATAGAAACATTTTTTGAAGAAGATACAAGCAACATTGTACATAGGACAGTGACGCCTCAGTCCCCTTCAAAGTAGGCACCTTGTGACCTCACACAGTTCTCCCAGTCACCATCAGCTGCCCCATCGTATTTTCCTGAATCTCATCCACGGTCTGAAATCTCTCCTTTCAAAGGTGACTTTAGTTTGGGAAAAGTCAGAAGTCACAGGGTGCCAAATCTAGGCTGTAGGGGGGCTGAGTCACCTGGGTGATTTGATGTTCACAAAAAAACTCTGCACAAGACATGACTCACGCGCGGGGCGCATTGTCATGATGAAGCTGCCAATCACCAGTTGTCCATAGCTGCAGCCTTCTGAGTCATACGAATAGTTTCCATGGAGAAATGTTTAAGCTTAATGCATAACTTGATGTAGATTCATTGCTCTACTCGCTCAGGTCATTTTGAATGCAATGACCACACAGTACACATGCTCACTCAATGGTGTCCTGCCATCCCACTGACTAGTATAATAAAGTCATTGTTCACTCATGCACATTCCACTCCCCTTGGCTGCCAGGTTACTGAATATTGCACAACTGTTCTTATATAACAATGGCTGGACTTTTTCTGGACAGACCTTGTATGAATATACTTCATAGACATTGAAGGTCATAAATATATTTTTATGTTATAAATATATGTAAATAAAATTTCTTGCAAAATCTCTTGAGATGTACCTTGATGCCATAAAATATATCCAAGACAGACCAGAATTTTTGTAGTTGGTCGGCCGCTGTATGCAGTTGTCCTGGAGGCATGGTCCTGTACCATAAGGAAGCCCCTGCCATGATACCTTGGATGATGAACAGAACAGGGCTCCCTTCATTGTTTGCCAGCTGCCATGCCCTCTCATTCAGTGAGATACGTCTTTTGAGTACCTGCTGCATTAGGGTGGAGACTTGATACATACCAAAAACTTGACAGTTAAATAACACACAAGAAGTACTTTTGGCTAGTATATCTTGTATGTGGTAATTTTTTATGGAAGAGCTTGGTAAAGAAAAAAATGACTTTTATATTGAATACTAGTCTCATGGATTTCATATAGGTCATTAAAAATTATGAATTTCACTGCATATGACCATCTTGACTCATAAATAAAATTTTCAAGTTCTTAGCATTTTCTGCTTTATTTGTTACCTGATGTTATCTGTGTGGGTTATTTCAAAGACTTTAGGATTATGTATGTGGTTTCCTTTGTTCTTGGTTTCAGATGGAAAGTAAAACCTATAGATTTTATTTTGACTCTTTGAGCATATGTTTTGACTACAACCTACGAAGTGAACTCTCCCTAAATATCTTGATGTAGGCAAGTTGTTAAATAATTGATTTGGGATAGAATTACAATGTCATTAACTGGAGATAATACAGTTTATTTCTTTGAATTTATTGTAAATTCAACATGAAAAATGTGCAATATTATTCTGCTTTCTTCCATGCAAAGGGTGAAATCAAAATTGCTGTTTCTATTGAAGATGAAGCCAGCAAAGACCTGCCTCCTGCCGCCCTGCTCTATAGGCCAGTTCGTCAGTATGTTTACGGAGTCCTGTTTAGCTTGGCAGAAAGCAGAAAGAAAACTGAGAGACTTGCTTTTAGAAAGAACAGACTTCCACCAGAATGTATGTACTGTAAAATCCATTGTTTGTTTTCCTCGGTTCCTCATAATCTCATGTGCGTTTTCTAAAGCCTTAGAAGGATTGTGACTGAGGTCACGCTGAGTGCCCCAACATAGAGAAGGTGGGCTTCATCTGGGCCCTTAGGGAAGGAGGACAGCAATTGGCTTCCCCCCACCTCCAGTAATGGTGATTATTAGTAAAATGATAAAACTGCAGGTTTATGCTTTAAACTGATCTGCAAAACGGTCCTGATGATCACTGTTCTGCTGTGGTTAGCATGTCCCAGGCAATGTCTGCTCTCCAGAAGTCAGTGTTCCTGGGAGGTTCCACCAGCTGACTGCTCACCACCTCTGTGTGGCTGGTGTATTGCTACACATAGCTTGATGCCAAAAGGGCATGTGTGTGTAATGGTTTCCCTTAGAGATCCCAGCCAGTTGTGTCTGGGGGTGGAGGGGGAAGTGAAAAGAGAAAAAGTACTGTTTCACATGTTGGCAAATACTGGGGTCAAAGCAGGTTTTGTCTTCTAAGTAAGCCATTGTAATATTTGGGGGAAACTGCCTTTCTATTTTAGGTAAGTTTATCTACTGATGTAGGGAAAACAAAAGTCACTGTATATTTAGTAGGACATATAGAAAAGTTTCCCAAAACCAGGTCTGAAATAAGAATATTATGAACCATGGAAGTTGCAGATTAATATCTCATCCTCTTAACTAAAGATATGTAGGGAAAGGTCACCTACATGCAGTAAGTCAGTGCAGGCTTGGGACGCAGGTGAAGGTGACCAACTCAGGGACAAATGTACAAGTGGGACTTACCTTTGGAATTGGAAACCACAGAGATTCTAGCGATGTTAAAAACTCAGTTTTATAGATTCTTAAGTTGTCTGTTTCTGATGCTATAAAACAAAATTACGATTTTACAAGTCCTTAAAATGAAGCATCTATCTGTCACTGCCCTTGCTTGAGGACAGCTGTACTGAGAGTGGTGCTGAGCTATTTGAGTGTCTATAGCTATAGAAAGTGTGCCATGCCCGAAGGGCCTCCTGTAGCTCATGCCTCTGCCTAGACCAGGGCCGGGGATTCAGCATAAACACGGAATTTTGCTAGCGGGCACTCACTTTAGGGGCCTAGTGTGTTCCTGAAATACATGCTCTCACTTTTTACTCACATGGTGTGATTCATTTGCTCAGAAAAGATGGACCTTTATAACTAGCAGAAGGTTGGTCAGTTTTTGGTGTTGGGGCGCCCCTCCCCCACCAGCCCACCTTGGCCCCAAAGCTCTGACCACCGGCCCTTTGGTTCTCTGCTGCCCTGAGTGGCTGAGCCTGTGGCCCGCTTGGTTCTCTGCTGGGGGCCACATGTGCTATAGGGTCCAGTGCAGCCCCCTTCCTCCCATGTCCTCAGCACCATACCACCATTTTGGCTTTCATGGTGAAAGGCTATTTCTTTTTTTTTCTTTTCCTTCTTCTTATTTATGTGTTCCAGAACATAGTTCTTTATGCAGCAAACTCCTCAGGAGTTTTCAGTGACCTTAACCTGGGATCCCTTGGATGAATCCCAGGACAACTCCCCTTAGCAGTGTTCACAGCAGTCTGAAGTTTCAAAATGCTGTGGTATGCACAGCTAGCAACGTGGAACATACTCATTTCCTTCCTGTCAATTATTTTGTACCTGGTGGTACAGGCATGTTATTGGCCTGGGAGAAGCTGTCCTGTTAGCGTACATTACGGGAAGCACAGGGCAGGGGTGGGCATTCATTGAATGGACTGCCATCCTCTGAGCAGAAGCAAGAGAGAAGGCAGAGCATGGTGAAGGGCTGAGTGCAAACCACACAACAGGCCCAGCACTGTCTCACAGAGAAATACCAGGTCTGCTTGCTGGTGGCAGGCCAGCTCTAGCTGGGGCTGAGAGCGTGGGAGTGGGAAGAAAGGAGAAGGATGGTATGGTTGGGATGACTGAGATGGGCTCTGTGAGGCTCTGGATCAGGTGGGAGAGGCACAGGAGAATACAAAGAAAAGGGAAAGGAAGGCACAGGGGTATTCCCTGTCAGACCTGACAGGTGAGTGGAAGAGGTCTTAGAGTCAGAGACTACTCAGCAGGTGTCACTCTTTCCTTTCCTTCCTGCTTCCAGGTCTCAACATACTCCTCTGCCTTGTTTTTAAGCTCAGGATATGGAGTTGTTATTGTTATGTTACTTTTGGCCAGTGGGAAGTATTGAATGAGGAAATAAAGATGAATTTATTGGGCAGAATAGAAATCTGGAGGAGGGGGTGATGTTAGGGTTAGGTAGGAAGGAGGGTGGGAGTGGAGTCTGTACTCAGGCTACGTTTCTTATGCAGGCAAGAACTAGGGTGAAGATACGTCACTTAGTATCTTCTAGTGAAGATACACCTGGTTTGGTTTGGAAAAGGGAGCCAGCTGTTACAAGGAAAAGGGACTGGACTTAGGGGTGACATTGGAATGGGGGGCTCCTTCCTCATGGAGGAGGGCCAAAGCTACAACTGGTCTAGTTAGTTTACCATTTAATACTTCTTAAATAGCAAGTAGGATATATGTCTGTTATTTCCTGTGTATCTTTGTCTTAGAGGAGTGTACAGCCAACAGTAAAAAAGTGAATGAATTAACTGATGAAGATACAAGGCTTATTGGAATGGAGACCTAAAGTGTAGGGTATAGAGAATGACGCTCATGTGTGACTGGGCACATAGTTGCTGAGGATCTTTGAAATGTTGGCACTGAATACATTGTAGTCTTTTCTGCTCAGGTGGCTTATGAGTGTAGGTTTTGACTTTCCTACAGATAAGGAAGAGCCATTGAAGGTTACATAAGAGTGATATTTCTGTTTAGAACATGGGTTGAGTAGGGACTGTGACTGAATTGAAGTAGAGATAACACCTTGAAATGGGAAAATAAGAGTGATTCAGATGCCCATTGCCTAGACAAGGCTGAATTAACCCCTGGAACTTAAAGTTTTCTGGAGAAATGTGGTATTAAAGTGCTGTTACAAATAAAAATTTACCTCTGGACAGAAAGATGTATAAATTTGACCTCGGAATTTGCAAGTTGAGAGACCCTAGTTAGCTTTATAATTTTGGTGGGTGAGATAGTCATAAGGGGCTTTAGAATCTTGGCCTTTTGATGGAGCTGATAAAAGTGAACCCAAATATCTACTATTAGATAGTAGATATCTACTTTTTTCATGCATTGGTTGTTAATAAGGTAGAAACAGTCTACAGAAAAGGCTTGCATGTAATAGTACATGTCCACTGATTATCTCACTAACTTGAACACCAAGTCTCCACAGGGTTGACTTTGGCCTTGGAATCTTCAATGCTCTCAACTTGATCATACCAAATCTGTGTACTCTAAGACCTTACGTCCTCAGTAGTGCATTAAGATTACTTCACGGGACCCTTCACTAAATTCCAGCTGGCTCTAAACACTGATTCTGAAGATGCTGAGGCTTTAGGTGTCCATGCCTAGAATACCTAAGTGACTGCACATTTTATATTATTAAGGGGGTGTGTTGTAGATCCTTGATGCTCTGGATAAGATGGGAGAATAACAATGTCTGGTCATGCTGAAAAGAGGTTGACTTTAAATAGTTTCTTGGGAGTTCTTGGTTGACAAAATTTGAAAGATAAATCTGTTGAAGTTTTGTTTTACCCTGTGGTCATTCTTAGACCATATGTAGATGAAATAAAGTCAGTAGCACAGATTTATAAACCAAATGAAAGTACACTGTGTAGGTCTTAGGACAGATCTGTTCTTCAAATCCACTGCTTTGCCATCCACTTTGGTGGTCTGGTAACCAAAACCACCCATGTGGGTTCCAGTGAATTTGCCTACTCAAGGGGGTGATGCAGCCACTTTTGAATGTGAGGGTTTTCCTCTAACACAGCTTCAGAACACTACGTATGCAGATGCATGCTCCTGGTGTGGTCACTGTGACACTCAGAAGTTCCCGAAGAGGACTTCGTTATCAGGAAGAACTGGTCAAAGGGTGTGTTGAGTCTAAAGGGTTGTTTTAAAATACTTAACTCTCACTAGATTTAATACATCTGTCCATTAGGATATATTGATTATAATCTATAATGAATTTTTATGTGTTTTATCAATGTTTCATTTTAAAATCATTATATGGTTAAAGTAGGATATCTACAATCAGGTCCTTAAAAAATTATAGCCTTTAAAAATTATATCAGAGTGCGTGCTGGCAGTTTATTTTCATATTGTTCTCTGTCTATCCCTAGGTTCTGTGAGTTTGCTTTTAAGAAATATTTCTGAATACTTGTTTGTGGTGGCAGTGTGGTACTGAAGTCACTGTTGTGGAATTCCATGTCCCACTGGTGGGGTCACCCAGAGACTACTGACCCCACTCAGGCAGATTTGCCCAGATGTGCTGGGTGGTGGGAGAGGCAGTGGCAGCTGCTTTGGGGGGAGGTGGGATCAGGGTGCTGTCTCAATAGCTGCTAAAATAAAGGCTGGGTCTGGAGATAGGCATCTGGTCTCAGCCAGCCCTGGTCTGGAGGCCTTCGTGTGTGAAATCCAGATGAGGTAGCTGCTTCTAAGACATGTTCCTGCCCTGAAAGTTCTGGATTTGGCTGCCTTAGTAGCTGTTCTCCCTGGGAGCACCGTGTAGCCACTGGGCACTGGGGTTCTCTCATGTGCTTCCCAAAGGTGAATGGGAGGGACAAAAAGAAAGGGCTCAGGTTCTAAAAAGACAGCAGGACAATGATTTGCCTCAGCTATAGTTGAAGAATTAAAAACCCAAGGAGTAAAGCTCAGTGATGTCCATATTTTAAAATTATTGTCCTCTTAATAAAACTGGCCTCTTTTTTCTATAACAAGTCACCTCAGTACCTCCAAATTAGGTAAGTAAAAGAAACAGGCTTGTAGACAGTATATGTACATAAATTATAAACATATGAGATAAATTTATAAAAATAAGAAACAAGTTTATATACTGTGAGTACTATTTTTATAAAAGATTTTTCTATATTTATTCACTACTTATTAAGCTATTAAGAAAAGCCAAAAGGAACATTGGTTTTTCCTGGTCCAGTTTGCTTTGAAAATTTTGTTTGTGTCAAATAATTGGAACTGATGTTAAAAATAATTAAATTTGTTCACTGTGTATTATATTTCAAAATAGAATGCTTTAACATGACTAATATTAGTGTGCTGTTTTAATATATATGAAAATTGGGTGTTATAAACATTTTCCTTATGATTTATGAAGACTGCTTGTATATATTAACCTGAATTTCTTTATTCTACAGAGCTTTCTAGGATGAGCATTAGCTAATTGCCTCTTCCTCTCAGAACTTTGAGAAGCTGAGCTCCAGAGACATAGGAAGGCACTCTGGCTCAGAGGGCACTCTTGGATTAATATTTATATCATAGACCCTTAAACTTAAGTTCACAGTACACTAGGAATGCTATTAATGGGGAAAGTGAAAAATAGAATAGCATTTATGATGTGTCTGTAACACCATGTTCTTCCCTATACCCTGTGGCCTGCTGAACATGTATCTTTTTGTGGACAGAGCGCTGCCCCAACTTCAGACATAAAAAGGTTTAAGGCAAAAATTCAGTCTTTTACCTCTGAAAATCATGAAGGGTGTGTGCACAGATATGTTGTGAATATAAGGAGATGTAGAGCCAGCTGGATCCCCGCCTATACATGGATTCCTGGGAAGTTTTCCCATTACGAGGAAAAAGATGCTGAGCCATCATTGCAGCAATGTTCCTGTTTCTCTGTTTTTGCGCTGATATGAAGGAAGGAGTTTTGTTGTTCTTTCTTTGTGTGATGTGGCTGTTTTTAGTACAACCCCAGGAAAGCTCAGCAAGTACAAGACTAACTCCTCTCCAAATATACACATGCATATGCAGGCACACCAGTGTGTGCGCACACTCACACCTATGTGCACACATAGACAGTCACAGACCAAGGGTCCAGCTGGACACAGTATTTGAAGTCTTATATCTCCTTCCTTTTCCTCTGACTTGTAATCACTTTGCGTGCATACTATAACTGCCACTCCTTAGCCCCCAGCAGGCACTGGTGTTGCTTGAGCTATCTTGGCACTGAGTTTAGAGACATACTTCATCATGTGGCACTACAGGCAGACACTGTCAGTCAGCTGGAATTGGCTTAGAAAATGAAATATGTTCATTTTTTCTGGTCTGGGATCAATCCCAAAATCAGTATCATAATAGATTTCCAAGGTAGAAGATGATTAATGTCTGCTGGTAAACATTGGGTTTTTACTGAGAGCTGAAGTATAATAGTGTTTTAATGTACTGAAATTATATTTGGAAGAGGTTTTTTCTGTAAAGAAAGTATGTTATGAATTTAGCCTCTGATAGCAAGAAGGCTATTCCCTGGGAGTTGTTGCCAAGGTAAGGCGGACGACCTAACATTGTTTTTTAGAAACAACCTGCCTCTTGCAGTTGTCAGTTTTCCTGTCAGTGGAAAAGACAAGATGAATGTTTGTTGGTGATGCACAAGGTTTTTCATGGCCAGCAGCTGAATCAGCCAACTATTCTGCTTTAACGAGGCAGCATGAACCTGCCTTTCTAAAATGGTGTCATCACAGAGATAGTTTCACACCACAGTGCTCTTGCCTGAGGTCCTGATGTTCTTGAAAAGTGCTCGGGATGTTCTTAAAATCCAGTTGCCTCATTTGATCCAGGTAACCTGTGCATAACCAGTGGTTTTGCAGAAATGGTAAGAGCCCGGATGCCTTCTTGTTAGCTGGCTCCCTTGCATCTGCTTGTTACTTTGAGCTGCATCACAGAAATCAAGCCCTCCCTCCTAAACAACAGTGACTCAGGAAGAGGCCAGGTGTCAAAGGGAGAAGAATTGCTGTGTGTGCACCAGCCACCTCATGTTGGGGAGCTTGTAAAGCAAAAGGTACCACATGTCAACCCCAAAATGGGACTTCCCTTGGAATTCATTAATCTATGAAACACTAACCTTCAATTAGTTAATCTAGTGTAATGAATCCATTGTAACCATATAACAAGGGTGTAAGGTTAACATACTTTTGTATTTCCTCATCAGGGTTGTGTTGCAGTGAGTCTTCAGCCCTTTTATTAGTACCTGGTTCCAGGACTGAGGGTTGTGTGGCGGGGAGGCTGGCAAGGGGCCCAGGCCTCAGAATTTAAGGAAACCTCATTGTCAAATGGGCACATGGGAGCTGTATCTCAGCCCTGGGTACCTCACCTGGCTTACCCTCATTTCAGCCCTATCAGGTACATAGTAGATAATCAGTAATTATCCATTAGGTAATTGGCCAAAGGTTCCACCGATATTAAGTAGAGATACACACAAAAGATCTCCAAAAGTTCAGTTTTTTACAGATACACTCGATAAAAATAAAGCAAGCCAGAAATAGCTTTGCTTTTGAAACAGAACTTTGTGTTACTACACATTTATTTTGTCTGATAAAGATGTGTACAAGGAGGAACCAAAATAAAGAAAACCGTGGAATTTATTTATAAAAAATTATGTATTTGTTCTTACATATTTAAACTTCAGTCACCTTCAAACTACTCTCCATTTGATGCAATACACCTGTTAAGACTTTTTCCACTGCTCTAAACAGTTTTTCAAATCCTTGATCTTGATGCCTTTTAGTGCTTCTGGCTTTTTTTGTTTCACCTATCCCACTTAGTATGGTTTGGTCAGGTGCACTCGTAAATCACCCATCATGAATTGGGCAAACATTGAAAGAGTCTTCAGGAAAAGTTTGCTGAAGCCAAATGTAGCCTCTCATACCACCAGCTGGTACATCGATGGGTTCCTAGGACACTCACCTAGTAGGGGAAGCCTGTACTACAAGGGGCCCACCCTCTAGAAGAGAATTCTGGTTCTTTTGCCGGGGGGGGGGGGGTCCCCCTCTTATTTCCTAAATTTGATTTGAGCCATTCTTGTCATGAATAGTGTAGCTGGGCAACAAAAACACATATACGATTGAGAGGAAGTTAGTACATCGATACCTTCATAGCTGCAGTCCCCCTTGCCCTGTTCAGTGCTCCTGGTGGACACTGACTGCATGTCCCTGCTAGGATTGTGCAGTTCTTTCATAAGCATCAGCTGGCTGTCCTTGGTGCTAGTGTATACAGAGGCTCATCTGTAGCTGCCCTGGGTCATGTAGGATTGGAGTACACAGCTTCATGCCAGATAAATTCAGACACGCTTTGGGCCCTCAGAGCTCCAGCTAGTGTGGACAGCTGTTTGAGGGCAGCTTCAGGGGAGCCTCAAGTGGAACAGCCAACTTGTGAAAGGTTTCTCTGACCTCCATTTATCTTTGATGTAGGTAGGACCTTGGAAAATAAAGTATGAAGAGTTCTAAGCATTCTGAACTTGAGAATGAAAATCATCCACCAAAAATTTATTTCTAGAACAAAGACAAGACATAAAAAAGTAAAATGATTGCTAAAAAAATTTAGTAAAGAGAGGCAAGGTAGATTTAGTAAGAATGCCTCTTGAGAAAACTCAAAGGAGACTCCTGACATTATAGTCTGAGTTCATTAAGATTCAGGAAACTCATGCTTTGTGTGCATGTATGTGTTTTGTGGGAGCTGTGAGAAAACCTAGATTAAGTTGTCCTACAACTAAACATAAAATCCAATCAATTCCTTTAAATAAGTCTTTGCCACCAAAATGAAAGCGTTGCTCAGAAAAAAAGAATCTCACATTTTTTGTAGGGGGGGCGGTTTTGGCATGAAAATGAACCTTGTGGAGTAACCTAATGGTTCATTTTGTAGATCCACACTCTGCATGTGAGAGTTCGTCAGGAATGGGGAGGTGAGGGGGGCAGTTGGCTAGATTGTGAGTCCGAGGACAGGGTCTGCTGGATGATGAGGGCTTGATGGGTTTGTGCCTGGCACTTAATAATATTGATGAGTACAAAGATGCATGTACTTTCATATACATGTGTATCTCTGTTTTGACTTAATAGACTTTGAAATAAGCATTTTAAGTGTTTTAAGTTTTCTTTTAACATTTAAACACATATTAAAATGTGAATGAAAGGCATTTTCCCAATGAAAAAACAGTGATTCTTTTGTAAGAAGAAGATTTTCTGTAACTACCTTGACTTAACACCCCTATTCAGGCAGCTCCTGGGTGGTAGGTCACCACAGGAGGGTTGCCCCAGCACCTCTCTGAAGCATATGCCCTACCTGGCTACCAGGGATCACATGTGCTCAGCTTGCTTTCCTGTTGGTCACACACTTTGGGTAGCCAAGTACCTAACTCCTAGTGATCTTCCTGACCTCTGAAGAGATTGTTTAACCTTTACTCTGTTTAGACATGGAATGGAGCTAGAGATGACCCAGTTAATCATTTAACTCGATCAGGATTTGTGTTCTTTGGTCTCTCAACTGCCACAAGCATTATTTTAGGGAAGATAAGTCCCAGTGGGGTACTGTTCCTTGGAAAGAATTCAGGTACAGAAGATCTCACTAGATCAAACCAACACCCTCCTGGCGTTTCTGTTGGCCACTGGCAGCTCACTGGGGTCTGCTTTAGTTCTGATATTTATTGTTCCTTATGAAATGGACACCCAAGTTTTACCATTGGATTATTAAGTCAGTTAAGTTGGTATGAAATTGTAATACACTGCACTGTAGTATATCTTGTTTTCATTGCATTCTTCCGTCATAGGTCATAGTTTTCCTTAAATTTATTTGGAAATTATGTGGAAGAATGTACATATTTGTGTGTTTTAAGAATTAATGGTACTAATAGTAGTAAAACAACTGTGGATAAAAGTCATTGTTTTATGTTACATCACTTTGATAAATAGATACTGTATGCTGGCGTCACCTGGGATTTCTTAAGATGGACTGTTGCTTCTGCTTTGCAGCCTTACTGGGCTTTTGGGGTCTCACTATGTGGTAGTTTGCCCTTACTAATCCTTAAAATAGAATTTAACATTTTGTTACATTTGTTAAACTAAGGGATCCTTAAGTAAAGGGGCTAGCAAATGCAAATTCTTTTTCAGGTCCAATTAATACAAGTATTTATGTAAAGATTAGCCATGTGAATTGGATTTTCCATGGATTTCTGTAATAATCACATACATCTGTGAATTATTCCAATTGTTATTACTAAAACTATTAATGGGTTTTTATAGTAAAACAAATTTGTCTAACATCTTTGATTCACTATATTTTGCCATGTATAATGTGCACTTTTTGCCCAAATTTTTGAGGGAAAAATGAGGATGCTCATTATACATGGGTAGTACTGATTCCATATCTATATAAATGTTTTTAATTCTTTTTTTAAAGATTTTATTTATTTATTTATTTTTAGAGAGCGGGGAAGGGAAGGAGAAAGAGAGGGAGAGAAACATCAATGTGTGGTTGCCTCTCGCACGTCCCCTACTGGGGACCTGACCCACAACCCAGGCATGTGCCGTGACTGGGAATCAAACCAGCAACCTTTGGTTCACAGGCCCATGCTCGATCCACTGAGCTACAACAGCCAGGTGTTTTTTAATTCTTTTATCTATGCTTATGCGTTAAAAGTGTAACTCTAGAAAGTAATAATGATATCTGCATGCAGAATAATACTCTGAAATATGATAATAGGTTTTGTTTCTAAATAAATAAATAAATAAGTAAATAAGTAAATAAATAAATAATTGAATTAAAAATGGAAAGATCTTGTTTCCTGAAAGTCTGGGCCAAAAATGTTAGTGTGCATTATACACGGCAAAATACTGTATACATATTAGTTATATGGGTAAATCAAGTCATGATTTCATTGAGGAGAAATTTATTGGTGGCCTGGCTGAAAATATAAATGAGCACTTAAAGTGAATAGAGAGCAAATGTCTTAGATGTGTGGACTCGTGACCAGTAACTTGCTAACTAGAGGATACATTGTTACATAAGAGGTGAAATCTTCAGGCTGTAATTACTCAAGGTTTGTTTTTGTTAGGCTTAAAGGAGCTGAGATGAGCTATAAATGGTTCTCTGTTTTCCTTCCTATAGTTTCACCAGTGATCATTAAGGAGTGGGCAGCTTATAAAGGGAAATCTCCACAAACCCCAGAACTGGTGGAAGCTCTTGCCTTCAGGGAGTGGACCTGCCCCAATCTGAAGAGGCTCTGGCTGGGGAAGGCAGTAGAGGACAAGAACCGCAGGATGAGGGCATTCCTGGCCTGCATGAGGTCAGACACTCCAGCCATGCTCAACCCAGCCAGTGTGCCCACTCATCTCACAGTGCTGTGCTGTGTTCTACGGTAGGTGCAGCATGGACAGATGCTTCTCAAAGATATGTGTTTGAAGGACATGGGAGCGGTAAGGGGTTATTCTAAGTGAATCATGTTTGTTGAAATTTGTCCATATCCCACGCCCCCCCCCCAAAAAAAAACCCCGGAATTTATTTATAAAAAATTGTGTGTTCTTACATGTTTAAACTTTAGTTACCTTCAAAGTATTCACCATTTGATGTAATACACCCATTGAGATATTTTCTCTACTGCTCAAAACAGTTTTAACTCCTCAATTTTGATGCCTTTTAGTGCTTCTACCATTTCTCGTTTCACTTCTACCATGTCAGCAAAATGTTTCCCTGTGAGGACTTTTTCCATTCAGGGAAACAAAAGAAAGTCACTCAAGTTGAGATTGGATGAATAGGGAATGTGGACACAGGGGTCATGCCGCTTTTGGTCAAAAACTGCTGAACGCTCAGCTAGGTGTGGGCAGGTATGCTTGTAAATCATCCATCATGAAATGGCCAAATGCATTGAAAGAATCTTCAGAAAAAATTCACTGAAGCTGAACGCAGTCTCTCATAACAACGCCAGCTGGTACACTGATACAGATGGGTTCCTAGAGCACTGACCTAATGGGGGGTAGCCTTTACTATAGGGGTCCTGCCCTCCAGAATAAATTCTGGATTTTTTTAGGGTCTCCTCTTATATTATAGAAATATAGGCCATGTAAATGCAATGTGGACTTGAATTGATGCTAATAGTATGTTTACAAAATAGGTATATTTGGAAAATATGTAAATATGATTTTAAACAGTTTATTTTTTTAATATTAAAGATTTTGAAGGATATCAGGGAAGATTACATTATATATTATTTGGGATTGCTCTATAAGGGAAATGGGTCTCTTCTCTCTCATTTGTTTAACCATATGTAGAGCAGTACAGACTTGCGGTTACCTGATTTATTCCTCGAGTTATATAGCCTGCTGTACCCTTGCTTGTTCAGTTGCTCAGATTGTTCCACCTCAGGCCTAGGAGCCCATTCAGTGAGTTCCTATGTCCTTTGTCCCCCACAGCATATTCTTGCATTTTTGGCATCACATGATACTTGGGTTTGTGTGTATCTTCCCTGCCCTGGAACCTGTCTCTAAGGGACAAGTGCCTCTCCTTGGACAGAGTGATTGAAAACCCAGATTTGGGCAGTATGTGATTCTAGGCACTCTCGTTTGATGGGCCACAAATGCCTGTGTAGACACTGTTTGGCATTCATTTTAGTTGACATACATACCTGAATTAGGTTTATTAGTTTCTGTTTTTGTAACCAGTTTCAAACTAAGCAAAAGTTTTAAGTACAAAAAAAAGGGCTTTTTTTTTTTTAACTTAGATACTTGAGGGTGATTTTTCCATCAAAGACACTTTCCTATATAATCAAGATAGACATTGGAGTCAATCAACATCCATACTTTATTTCTATCTTCATTTCAGAGCCCACTTCACAGTCTGTTTCAGACCCTCTCTTTGTGAAATCCCATAGGTTTACAGAGGACAGAGGCTGGTGGAGCAGCGCAACCATCCCTCTGCTCCTTGTGGTCCTGTCCAGGCTGTGCGTCTGCACTTTGACCAATTAGTGAAGGGAGTGTCTGCAAGACATCTCCAGCAAGGCCCCTCTGTCCCCTTTATAACTAATCTTATTTCACAGGGGGCTTTTTTAAACTTTGTAAACCATCCAATGTGGACTCACAGCTCCTGTCTTCTTTAATAGCGTCTAGTCCATTACTACCATCATTTAATTTGGTGCTTTGTTGTCAGTGTTTGGACCAGTAGGGCTCTTGTCATGCTGGCCCTCCATGGTTGTCTTTGTCATTCTTTAAGCACTTCCTGACCTGTATGGGTATTCTGGCCCCTCCTAGATGCCACATTCTCCCTGTAGCCCTGTCCTCCTGGCGGTGGGAAAGGTGTTAGACATCAGGCCATCCTAGTGTGTTTACAGGTACAGATACCCACAGGCTTGTGGACTTCTGTTTTTGTACCTCTAGGCTGCCTGCTTCAGCTCTCTCTCCCCAGGTATGGGGCCTTTGACCCTGATAGACAGTAAAAGCCTGGGGCCCAGCTGCCTGCTAGGCCATCACCTGCCCTAGCCATCCTGTCCCTCCGGACTGGCACTTCCTCCTCAGGCCCCTGATCCCTAGTGGGTCTCACCTTCTTAACTGAGGACAGAGGTTTAGTCAGGTGTCTATTTCCTGAAGTTTCTTAAATTCAGACTTGAAGGCCAATAACTTACTTAGAAGCCTTCCCTTAATTAAATTGCAGTTGACTAAAATGAGTATTGTGTGTCAGTTTCTTATCTTTGTTTCCATTGAGAACTAGCTAGTGAGAAAGATTAGGCCTGTATTTGGTTTTTGAATCTTCTGGATTCCTCTAATGGAAAATTCATTTATGGAGCTGTTTTTATCAATAAAAACTTATATTAGCTGAAAATTTAAGATTAAGGCTTGGAGTACTATAAAATCTAATTAGCAATAATGAATTTGGCTACTTTGTATTTCTTTCAAATTTAAAAAATATGTGTGGTCTTAAGTGGGGCAACTGACTGTCCACCATATACCTGACCTGAAGAGCCCGTTGGATCCAGGCTCATTGGCCTGCCCCTTGGACAGAGGTAGCCATGCATTAGTGCAGGACGAGCTGCTACTGTCAGGAGTGTAATGTCCACATTGTTTCGTGATGCCCACTCTCCTTTTCACATGTCTTGGTTCTTGTGGACTTTCCTCTGCCATTACCCCAGGAAAGGCCTTCATAAAGTCTCCCTTGATTTCAGGACTGTCCTGGTCCCTGTTTTAAGACAGTGTTTATTACTGGGGTGTGTGTGTATTTATTTAATACTTATTTTAGACCTGTAGAGATTAATAAAGGTAACTAATAATCTTAGGTCTGAACAAACTTCTTCCTCTGTTCACCTTGGTGGCTTCGGGAAACTGGAGTGAATGCAGTGCAGGCCCCCATACTTTGGCAGAAGCCAGATAATTTGCTTGGTGTGAAGAGACTGTCATGTATAGGGTGGGTGCTTGGGACCAGTGGGTTTCCCACTTGGAAAGACTTTCAGATCCTGGAGTAGGACAGTGCATTGAGGCGAGGAGGGTTAGGGAGAGATGAAGGATAGTGTTTTTTGGGTCAAGTCCCCAGGACTTGGGGCTAAGACCTCATAAATGGGTTGGTCCACTTCCACTAAGAGAATCTGTTCTACCTTCTGTATTTGGGGTCCCAGGATAGCAGAGGAAGGACACCCTGCATGGCCTCTGGTCAATGGGTGTGACCTACTACGAACTTGCAGGGTGGTCTGAGTAGGAGATCCAAAGTCTTGGGGTGAAGAGAGTGGGGGCACAGGAGGGTCTGGGTGAAGATGAATAACAAGAGCCTCCTGACAACATGCTGTGGGCTGAGGTTGACAGCCCAGGGGTCATCATCTGGAGAAATTGAGGCTGTGTAATAGGAGAGGGACTGCCGAGCTTAGACTCAGGCTGAGGGGCTGGGGGTTGTGAACAAAGGGCAAAATCTGTGTCCTGGATAAGATGAGACCCTACAGCATGACCTGTGACCTTGATAGCTGAGGTGGAAGAAAGGTCAGTTATTCCAAGGCCAGGCTGTTATCAGTGAAGACTTCTTTCCTTTCTTTTATCTTTCCTTTTTCATAATTTCAAACTGAAAGAAATTGTGAGATTAGTACAAAGATGTCATGGCTGTCCTCCATCAGATTCCCCACACGCTAATGTTCTACCGCTGTTGCTTTTTCCTTCTCTCTGTGACTGTATTAGTTTTCAGTCCCTTGAATGAAGTTGTGGATATGATTCTCCTTTGCCCTGAGCTCTTCAGTATTTTTTTCTTGAAAAACAAGTTCATTATCAAAATCACAAAAATAATGCTGGTACATCTTCCATACAGGTCTTAGATTTCATCATTTGCTCCAATAACATCCTTTAGTAGCAACAGAAAACCTTGGCTCACGCTTGTGTTCAGTTGCCATGTCTCCTCCAGTCTCAACTGCCTCTCTTGTTCTTCTGCATTGATGCAGAGATGTTTCTGAAGAGTGAGCCCTGGTTTTCTGCACACTGGGACCTGCAGACAGTCATCTTAGACACACATGATGAACAAATGGAAACAGTGCTGATACACAGATGGCAGCCCCCAGCTTCAGTTTATCCACCTTTGGGGAGGCTGCTTCTTAGCCTAGGTTTGTCAGTCTTCCTTTACACTGAGATTCCATTTCTGCATCTGAGGCAGGCGCATCCCCGCAGGGAGGTGGTGGTCTTTTTGATGCTTTCACTAGCGTTGTCAGTACTCATATATTACTTATGTCCAAATGTGATGCTGGGACACAATCAGGAGGATGGGACAAGGATGGCAGGCAACTCCTTAGAATACTCATAACAGAGACCAGGAGGGGCCAGTGTCTGAACAGATGTTCGGCACAAGGTTGAAGTGGGTGTTCAGAAAAGAACAGAGGGCCTTTTCTGTGGTGCAGCTCAGAAAAATAGATGAGGCCCTTTCCCAAGAGAACTCATGTTCGTCTAAGGGCACAGACTAGGTTATGTCTTGGAAAAACCTAAATCAATAAATGAAATAAGGGGATGGAGGGCTTGAGCTCCAAGCAGGACTCAAGAGAACTAGTGGAGCCTGTTCCAACACCCAAGGAGCACAGCCAGGGTCTAGCTCCTTCTCTGTGTGGCAAAGGCAGACAGCATTATTCTCCAAGAGATGCAGGGACCTGCTTCTGCCCCAGCTTCCAGCTCTTGGCTCCTGTACTTCTAAAAGACATTGAGAAGAGAGTGAGAAAAGGGGAACTGCAGATATCCTCACACCACCATAGTAGGAAACTTGAGGCCCTAGAAGCCATGGGCCTCATGGCCCATGGAAAAGAATGTCCAGAGAAAACTGAGTGAGGTCAAAGGGGCTGAGTGCACTGTCAGTTCACAGCTAGTAGTATGGACATAGGAAATAACCAAGGGAATAAGTGTTAGCTCCTGCTGGGGATACCATTTTATTTATGCTGTTTAAGCTGTGTGTTTGTGTACCTGTGTTTGTGTACCTGTGTATCTTTATGTGCATTTCATACTCTTTCTGCATCTAGAAAGGCTTTCCCAAGACTTAGAGTGAGAAAGAAGTAAGTGCTGACTTTGTTAAAATGTAGTAGGAAGCCACATGGAGGAAATAACAGGTATTCTAACCAAAAAGATTATTTGTTGCTGCAGCTAAACTGAGTGGTGGAAGTCTTTGTTGCCAGGAAAACCAGGAAAGCTCTTGAGAAAACCAGCCTACCCTCAAGACAGTTCTTTTATTCTGATTCATAATCTTTAAAGTAATATCTCGCTAAGGACTGGGGAGTCAAGGAAGTTGGTGTTTCATAGGCTTGTGATGCGAAGAATTGTGGGGACGGATGGTGTGGATGGCTACATAACACTCCCTGTACTTAATATCACTGTACTGCCCACCTAAAAATGGTTAAAATGGTAAATTTTATTTATTTTTAGAGAGGGAAGGGGGGGGGGACACACACACACATACACACAGACAGACAGACATCAATGTGTGATTGCTGGGGGTCATGGCCTGCAACCCAGGTATGTACCCTGACTGGAATTGAACCTGCGACACTTACAACTTTAAAAAGATAAAAATAAAAGGGATGCATGGCATGGACACTTAGGCAAAGAACATTGTGTATTGAGTACAGTCTTTTCAACAAGTTTTTTTCAGACAAAAGTGGGGGGACTTTACATATTTGCTAGTTTTCGCATCAAGCCTTGATTAAAAACTCAGTAAGACCATTGTATTTAAGATTTGTGGCACTCAAACTATTACAAAGGATGTTATTTTTGTCATTGCAGATATTGACAATTTAATGAAATAAAACTTTTACATCATTATTTTAAATGTATCTGATTGTATCTAAATACCATAGAGAGTTGACATGCACTATTCATTTACTTTGAAGACCATTTCCTAAGGCTACATAAGTTTACCATGAAGTATATAAGTTTTGTGCTTCCATTTCCCCATCTCTCAAATGGGACACTGATGGTTTTTCCTGAGTTTCTGTGATCATGTGGGGAGCCAGTGTGTATAAATATTTAGATCAGTGCCTGGCACCTAGTGAGCACTGTTAAGATTTTTACTTAAAATACTTCACTTAATCAGCTAGATGGAACCTCTTCCTTTACCCACTAGTTCGTGTTCCTGTGGATGAATACTAATTATAAAAAAGAGATACAGATAGGGCTTTGTGCCAACTCTGATTCTTATTTTTGTTGACTTAGATTTTAAGAACTTCCTCAGTGAATGGGACTGGAAAAAGCTATGTGAGGCATGTCATGCAGAGATGACATGAATCTGTCACCAAAAGTTATTTTTAGTGATCAGCTGGCAACTTGATTAGGTCATCCCTCAAGTTTGCTGGATGCCCAGTATTAGGAACTGTTGGACTTAAACAGGACTTATGACCAAATTCTTAGTAGTTTAGTCCCTCACACTCTTAACCCAAACACTGTCTGTAGTTGTGCCTTTGCTTAGTGCCCCAGGGTTGTCACTGATGCTGTGTGTGTGTGGCAAAGTGATTAAGGGAGAGGAGGTTGATGGGGAAAAAAAGGTAATGTGGATACCTGGTGGTTCTCAGGCAGATGGTACAAACTGGAAGTTGTCAATTTAGAAATTGATTTCCCATCAGTTGCTCACACCAGAGTGACCCCCAGTAAGTCTGTGGTCCTGGAGACTGTAGGAACTAATTCTGAAGACTGCAATTTTAATCCTCTTCCTGGGGTCCCTTTCCACTTCATCCCTATACATTGCCAGCTGGAGCCCCTTGGTGCAGATGATTCACACAATACTCACTCTTCATCAAGGGATTTCTTATTGGAACTAGGGTCTGCCCCCCGGGTATCCTGTATGGAATCAAAATAGATAAATCATATATTTGGTACATATAACGTGTTTTTAGGACTTGAATACTTCAGAAGATTAAAGTTGCATCAAAAATCACCAGCCAGCTGATTTGCAGTATATATAAGTTTAGAGTGCTGTTTTTAATTACTCTAAAATGCTGACTGGCCCAGGTGATGATTGGCATCGTCCAGTGGAAATAGAAAAGCTGTGTAAGAAATCTGTGTAAGCCTCCTTAGCTTGTGTTACGTGAGTTTCCTTATAACCTGAACACCAGCTTATGCATGTGACTGGAGACTACTGTGTCCTAATTCCAGGCCCTTTCTGTCTGTCTACCCATGCAGGTATATGGTGCAGTGGCCTGGAGCACGGATATTGCGTCGGCAGGAGCTGGATGCCTTCCTAGCTCAGGCATTGTCCCCCAAACTCTATGAACCTGATCAGCTGCAGGAGCTCAAGGTAACTGACACCTCCTTCCTGGTCCTGGAGTGTTGCTCTGGCACTCAAGGGACAGCTCACCTCACCTGGCAGCTGCTCAGTATACCAAACTAGTAGTGCTAAGGACAAGAACTTGAGCCTTCAGGGCTAAGGGAGTTTCTTTCCCAGTTATTGAAATGGTCAAGTCTACTTTTGGGTGTTTATTCTTGTTTGTCACAACAGGAGATAAACTTACCTTTTATTTCAGGTGGGGATCCCAAACCCTGGGAGGGCTTGGTCTAAAGAATTTTCTAACATCTGGCCAGGATCTTTTTCTTATTTCGTTCTGTTGTTCCTATTTACAACATTCATTTTCTCAAAAAAAAAAAAAAAGTCTTTGTCCTCCTAGTATTGTAAATCCCTTTTAAAAAACCACTTGAAGAACAACGTTATACCATCATTCCTGTGCCCTTTTTAGTCAGCATTTAACATCGTATTCCTTTTAATTTTCCCTTCAGTAACTCCTTTTATTCTTTGTTTTTACAATGTTAATTTTCTCCACGTTGTCACCTGGTTTTTCAGTGCTTGTCTTTTCAGTGTACTTTTATTGCTGTGTTCGCATGGCTGTGCTTGCTTTCTAATTTCCACACTAAATTTTAGAAAGTTCAAGACTTTTCAGAGGTAGCTTAATTTAGTGAATCTGCCTTTTCTTTTTAATGCATAGGGTTTTGGATTTTTCTTTGCTGTTGGTTATTTATTTATTTATTTTACAAAGTTTTATTTGTAATCAAGTAATCTCTTTTGACAAAATCGCCTTCACCTTTAGATCTTTTTGCTATTATTCTTTATGAAGGCGTTCTTTCCGGGTTTTAGGCTTACTGAATAGATTTTTAGAATTCTACACTTGGGACTCAATACATTTCTAGTTTGCCCTATATTATTGAGTTAAATTCAGTAATTTTGTGTTGAGTGTCCCTTGAGTGTGGACAGCTCATGTCATTTGTGGTCACCTTAGGCTTCTGGTGACTTTGAAACAAGCTAAATGAGACAACAAAACTTAGGAAGATCTACCTCAAATTGTATTCTTTACTTTGTAGATTAAGCTTTTCTGTTTGTTAGACAGGAATTAATATTTTAATGGTTTTGAATTTAAGTTTTTGATTTAGACTGTTTGGCCGGGTGTCCCTGAGAGGCTGTATTAAAGCACAGGCTTTCCCTCCTGTGTCCAAGAGTGTGGTGCCATCACCACCATCTTCATCACCAGACTGTGCTCAGGGGTGTTGTAAATACTTTTACCAGAGTGTGGTGCCATCCCTCTACCTCTACTTCCTGTTTCTCTTATTTAGATTATTACATCAGTATTGACATTCCAGTTCTGAAAATCAGACCGCCAGGTATCAGGTATGCCCACCAAGCCTTATTCACCATCAAGTTGCTTTTACTCAAAGTTCATCTTTTCTCCCATATCCTTTTCATTTTTGGATCAACACATAGGATATAACTTTTGAAAGACAATCACACTCTAAGCTTTCATTTTGGTTCTTTTGAAGTCTCAGTGCTTTCATGATTTTCTCCTGATTCTTCGTCTAAAGCTAGGCATTTCTAGAGCTGTGTTAGAAAGTGCAGGTACTTCAGGCCCACCCCTGTCCCCTTTGACTCTTATGGTCTGGAGGTCTGTGTTCCCGTCACCAAGGGCAGCCTGCACGTTAGCACTCTGTTCATGAGTAGCTTAGATTCTGAAACAACCAAAAGAAAAAATAACAGCTTTCCTTGGGGAAGAGATAGTTGTTTTTTTATTTAAGATTGAAGATCCTCTCATCTATCAGATTGAGAACTGATAAGAATAATCATTATTTAAATGCTGCAAAAATTTCTACGTAGACCTCAGAGAGGGTCCCAAAATTCAGTGATAGAAAAGTAAATTTTAAAACTGCTTTTTCATTTAACCATTAAAAGTTGTTTTGATATATCAAAATCAATGACAGTGTTTTTCTATAAAACGACCATTTCACTGTGTAGGATATAGTCAACTCTTGATATTTGGTATTGTTTTAGGGGCCATTATCCAGTTTGTGGATTGCCCAGACTCTGTTTTTCTTCTCCCACTTCTGTCTATGTGCTTTGAGAATAAAGGGAAGACAGAAAGAAAAGACTTGAATTTGACAGTTTGGCCCCTGGTTGGCTTTTCTGGTGAGATGTTTGGCAGGGAAATACGTTGAAACCATAAGTTAAAATGACTTTATAATAGTTTGACCTGGTCTGTGCTCTCTCTACCTGCTGCAGCCATGAATAATTGAGTGTTCTGGGTGGCTCATTGAGGACCAGGGACAGTGACTGACACCCTCACTTTTCTCTGGTATATTAGGTGCTTCTACTAGGTTACCAGTGTGAATGGAATTACTAAGGTAGAGTCAGCACTGACACTGTGCTTGGAGGAGAGCGGGTAAAGGATGAGGAGAAGGACCTTTGTACAGATTTAATTTTTATTTAGTTTCTTTCTCCTTGCTCTTGACATCTCTGTAATTATCTTACATTCTTTTAATGTTTTCCAGTGCCAAGTGGAAAATATAAAGAAGGAAAGTGAAGAGCTTTAAAGACAGTGTTATGGGCTGTAGCATGTCTGTGGTACCTATAGCAGTGATTGTGCATGTAGGTAAATAGGAGAGATTGCAGTAAGAGTCTTAGAAGTAATTATAAGTCGGACAAGCTCATTTTACTGGAATTTAGTTCTTGAGCTAATTGGGCAGAGATTAAATTCCATGTTTGTATTTCCTATAAAGTCAAAAATTTTGTCAGCATTTCTCTAGTTAAGGAACTTTGGATAATGTTGAATAGTTTATGCTACTTGGTATGAGAAAATGAGGTTGAAGTGTGAATATTTTGGCCATTTCTGTGATCAGAGATTCAGATTCTGATGCTATCAGTTACCAGTATTGTGAGCTTGAGCTCTGTGTGACACAATTTCTTCACTTATTAAATGGAGTGCTGAGAGCAGTACCTGTATCATACAATTGTTGAGATGTAAATGAGACAACATATGTAAAAATACTTAGTGCAGTGTCTGATAAATATTTAAGTTACCCATAAATATTAGACAGTGTTCTTTGTATAATTAATATTTAGGGACAGAAATATAAACTGCTATGTAAAGTAATTTTTTAAATTGTCATGAAGTCAAATCTATACAGCAATTGAGATTTTATTCCCGTTATTTAGACCCCTTTTAAGAATTTTTCTTTATTAAATTGATGGTAGTTGTCATTACTGAAACTAAGTGACTTGACAGTCACTTTTTAAACCCATAAAAACAATTTCTCAACTAATGGTGAGGCTATTTCAAATAAGTGATGTGTGTGGATAGTAGGCTTCTCCATTCCTCTCAGCTCACAAGATTACCATGTTTTTCAGACGGCGAGATGCAGCTCCCCCCCCCCATTTGTGAGGAATAATGGTTGTTAATGCTGCTGTTGGGTTCTGTTTACATTTACATTGGTGAAATATTTATGTTATTTATGTTATTAAATATTTTACTACATTTTTTCCTTCAAAATTTTCCCCCTATTTTCTTCCCCTAAAACCTAGGTGCATCTCATGGTCAGAAAAATATGGCATTCTTTCCAACTAGGGTACTTCTGTGCTCCACACATTGGCTGGTCTTTCTTAATTTCAGCACTCAGATAGCTACCTGCCCAGAGTAGTTTTGGGCTTTATTAGTCAAATAAGGGTTTGTTGTCGATATGACCAACACTACCAGTGACTTAAGAAATGAGAGCAGCATTGTGCTTCCCACAGAGGCAGCTGGTGTCACCTATCACCTTGATTGTGAGCAGACATCTTTAGCGAGCACCAGCACCATCGTTGCCTCTCCCTCAGCCTTGACCTGGCCCAGAAGGCCATAGCAGCAGTGAGAGAGTGGCTGGAGGCTAGGTTGCTGCTATGCCATGTTCCCACAATGTCAGCCTTTAGGGAGCAGAACCCCCCCCTTATTAGTACCTCTTGAGACTCTCAGAGAAGGCAGTTTCTTCCTAATTGCCCTCCATTTCTGCTCATAAATATAGAAATACATCTAATTCCATCACCTTAACCCCACCTGCCCTCAACTGAACATGCTTTGTTCCCATTCCCAACATCACATGGGAGAGAAGCAGGAGCCAGCATGGTGGGCCATTTGGGGTGGACAGACTTCTCCAGGTTCAGGAAGTTCTGAAGTGGATTGATTTAAAATGTATGAAAAAAATAAATAAAAAATAAAAATAAAATAAAATAATAGGAAAACACTGTTAGGTGTTAATGGGGACCGACAGCACAAAGCAGAAGATATTCATAAATTCATCAGTATTTGGCATTAGAGTGATCTTTTTTTCCTCTCTAATGAAAAAAAGTCAGTTTACCTGCCACAATTATGTATTGCTTAGTTTGATACCCATAAAGATAACATTCCTGAGACTCGATCACCTTAAAGAATAAGCGTGCCAGGTGGGAAGACAGAAACCAGGGCAGCTAAAACTCAGTCCCGGATAATCCACAAACTAGGTCCTTCACAGACAGATAATCAAGAGTTGACTGTATTTGTCAGTGTTTCTCACCCTGTGCATCAGATGCTAGGAGAGAGAGAGCTGTGTGCACACAGGAGAGCTCCCAGCACTAATGACCAAGTGAGAGGACCAGGGAGACAGTCTTTAGATTCTGGTAGTCTGCATGGTTCAGATACAGTGTTTCTGTTGTTGTGTTCTTTCATTTATAAGCTATCCATTTCTCCTAAAACATTTTGACAGTCTCATTAATAAGTTGCTATCTAAAGCATTAACATATAAAATAATGTAAACAAAGTACAAGTTTTAGAATGAAATTGTACCAAGTAATTTTTTAATATAACTATTTTTAAAATGCATAGTCTTATTAGAATGTTTCGTTTTACACTCACTCTATACCAGTGTATAGAATCTGAAGTGTAAAGTTTATTTCATAAATGAATTGTGGGCTTCTTAACTGCTAAGAAGACTGTTAAATAATTTGTTACTTTATCATGTGTCAACCTTAAATATAGTATTACTTTATGCTTGTATTACACATTACAAATTCGGAACTGAACTATTGTGTTTTAGTATGCTATAAAAGTCTCTTAAATTTAAATTTGTTGAATAACATAAAAAGCCTCTGTGTTGAAACAGGCCAGTGCCAGGTCACCGTATGGTGTTAACAGATCTGCTTAGGGTGTCTGGTTGGGGGGTGTCCTTGTTAACCATGAGAGTTGTAGTCAGATGTTGTGAGAACTTCGTAATGCAGTACTCTTACTCCATAGAGATCACTCTTTTCCATTTAAAGATTGAGAACCTAGACCCTCGAGGCATTCAGCTATCAGCTCTCTTCATGAGTGGCGTGGACATGGCCCTGTTTGCAAACGACGCGTGTGGCCAGCCCGTGCCCTGGGAGCACTGCTGTCCTTGGATGTATTTTGATGGGAAGCTCTTCCAGTCCAAGCTCCTGAAAGCAAGCCGGGAAAAGACCCCTCTCATCGACCTCTGTGATGGTCAGGTCAGTTGCAAGAATGCGGGCTTAGAGGTGGGGAGGAGCATCTGGCCACCTTTAACCAGAGTGAAATATCACTCACTGGCTAATTGATCGTCTTTCATACCAAATTTGTAGTGACCTCATGTGACAGGATACTGTTTTTAGATTGGGCCCAGTCATTGTTTGAATCGGTGTCAGTTCAGTGCTCACGTGAGCTGAGCTCTGGATACACAGTACACTTGATTCTCATTAATCACTGCCATTATGTTCTATGAATTTGCTTCAAACATGGAATCAGCAGATATTGAGCCTCGCCTCTTAAGGGAAATACAGGGTTAGGTACCTACACTCCTCCAGTCATAATATCTTTGTCAGCTGATCAACATATAACCTTGTTTGTGTGTGTTTCTGAGTGAAGACGTCTTAAAGAATATATATTGTCAATTTGCTTACATTGAACTCAGGGCCAGCAGTGCTGTAACTCAGCCTGAACAAAGTTCAATCTAACACATATTTTCTCCATTGCAGCCTGGCAATTAGGAACACAGACAGCCCTCGGCACTGCGCATGCAGCCATGTCAAACAGGAAAGTCCCCCACAAAACTTAAAACTGGCTCTAAGTAGACAGTGAATAGGATACTTGTTTGAAGTATAAAAGCTGAAGCAAAAGTCAGAGCCTCGCCTTCTTAAGTGTCCTCTGCTCTACACATGTCTACCAATTACCACAAGAATGCCACAGTATTGATTTCAGAGTTACAAATACATTTTAGCAAGTAGATGAATTCACGAATGGGGAGCTCATGAATTTTGAGGATTGGCTGTCCTTATTTAAGATCCTGGTTTAAAAATAAAGGGAAGTCGGTTATCAGGTTATTTTGTCTCATAGCCTGAAAGAGACTCAAATTGGCTTGAAGCCCTTGAACTGTAAACTACAAAACATGCAATCTCTAGGACTGATTTATTATAGAGTAAGCAGATTTTCAGATTCTCTGATTAAAGACTGGTTGTTAAAAGACTTCCAGTTGAATATTTTGGACATTAGATGAGCTTTGTTCAGGCTGAGTTATAGTGCTGCTATTCCTAAGTTCAGTGGAGTTTGACACACACAAGCTGTATATTCTACATTTGTACAGGTTATAATGTTTTTCATAATGTAATTAATGTAAAATGACAGAATAGTTTTTATGGGCAGTTTCACAGAGAGGTCCGGTCTCATCCTGAAGAGAGAGCTGTAGGAAGCATCTATTACTCTGTGCCTCAGTTTGCTTTCTACAAAATGCAGTGAATACCTGACCTAATGCTAAATCATTAGGAAAGTAAACTTCACAGATGTAAACTAGGCATCATCTACCCTGTGGTGCATGAATAGAAGGCAGCTATGCTCACCACTACACCAACGCTTCATGAATGGAAAGAAGGAAAACTGTGGGTGGGATCTGTCTTGACTTAGCCATTGGTTTTGAGAACCAAATTCACAACTTCAGTAATAACTTTAGAATAAATGGTTCTCACCTGAAGATACACTCAGACAGTAGGAATTCATGTTTGTCTATGAGATTAAGAGGTACCTTAGTTTTTTTTGCATTTTTGTTCATGGGGTCATGTTTGCATTCTGTAAACAAGTACTGCTGAGCAGACTGTTACTGTTTACCAATAAGTAACAAGACATACCACAGCAACCCATGTGTCCTTTCTTTCCTCTTCATTCTAATTCAACAGAGACCTTGTGAATCAGGTTTTCACATGCTGGTGCTTGATTTGCAGGCTGAGCAAGCTGCCAAGGTAGAAAAGATGCGGCAGAGCATCCTGGAAGGGCTGAACTTCTCCCGGCAGAGCCTCCCGCTCCCCTTCCCACCGCCCTCAGCACTGCCTTTCTACCCAACTTCTGTGTACCCAAGGCACTTCGGGCCTGTACCCCCAGCTCAGGGTCGAGGGCGGGGCTTTGCAGGTGAGTATGCCCACCACAAGTAGGGCCTTGCTGGTGTGGGACGATAGATACACACGCAGGCCTTAGTAGGCCATATCTTGCCACACTGAGACTTTGTAATTAACTGTCAGGTTTAGTTATAAAAGGGGCAAATTGAGTCCAGAAGAGGTTCTGGGAAAGGGGGAAAGGGAGCTGCAGAAGCTGTGGCAGAGATGAGGTTTTAAAATCAGTCAATATCACTGGAAATTCTGCTCACGCTTATGATTTAAGATTCTCACGTGAGGTTCAGGGAGCCTTCCTCTACTAAGGCCACCTCCCAGACACTGACTGGGCCACATGATAGTCCCAGGTTGCAGGAGGCTCCTTCAGTGTCATTGGATCTGTGTTCTGCTGTTGACAAGAGAGGCTGGAAAGCCCTTCCCTGGCAGTTGGTGGTGTAAGAACAAAAACTGGAGGACACGGGGATCACTCTGCCTGAAAGCCCACCTGGGGGGCTCTTCCCTGAACCTGGTTCCTCATGGCTTCTCCCATCTCTTTCCTCCCGGGTCCCACAGGAGTCTGTGGCTTTGGAGGCCCCTATGGGGAAACTGTAGCGACAGGCGCTTACCGTGCCTTCCGTGTGGCGACGGCAGCAGGACACTGTGGAGCCTTCTCAGGCAGTGACGGCAGCAGGACTAGCAAGTCGCAGGGCGGTAATTATGCCATGCCTCCTCCTAGAGCTTCTGCCTGCCAGCAGCTTCCCTGTTCCTCTGGCTCCTTTTCCTTTTCTGTCCTGACTCCAGCAGCACATTCTTTCCATGGGGCCCCTGCCCTGGCATTTGTTTCTGCTCCTATCCTCCCAGCCCGTCTGCCCTCAGGTCTCTGCAGCAGCTTTGCTGTGGGCCATCTCTGCCTTACTTCTAGGCTATCCCATGTCCATACACAGCCTTTCTTGTGCACCTGGCTCCCTAACTATCACCTCCTGTGATAGAACCAGCTGCCTATTAACATCCAGTGATGTCTCTTTCCTACCTTATTCACTAAACATCCTTCTCTTGGTAAAGAGGATTTTATCTGTATAAAAGATTCTAAGGCTAAAGTAGAATTCTGGCATAAAAACTCACCACAATTTGAAAATTTTAAAAGAAACAGCTGATATTAGATATATAAATCAGTTAGTTTATTTTAAATTCCCATGGCTTCTCTTCTCATTTGTATTAGGCTTAAAAGGGAGAAAAAATTCTAATGTTTAGTTTTGAAATAATGTCTTATGATTTTGTTGTAATTTGAAGCCTGTGACTTGTGGCTTTGTCACAGATCCTGCATTTTGGGGCTGCAGATTTAAATGTGGCCATCGAGTCTACATTACAGGGTTATTTAAATACATTTTTAAGTAACCTTGAGGATAGCAGTCCTTTCTTAACCAGGAATGCTTTTCCAGCTCAGTTCCAGAGGCTTGCAACAGAAATTTTTTGTAGCAGTTAGACTCTCACAGATGAATACAGCCCCTCTGTGGCCACAGGAGCGTTTATCCCCTCCCCACTTGACTTGCATGCCCCTCTCTTGCCTCCCCAGGGCTCTCCCAGCTGTTGGGTGCTTTTTTCTTCCTGTCCCTATGTCATTTGGTGCACAGTGAGGTGTGCTATATGCTTGCAGCCCCAACCTAAGAACTCATGGTAGCCTGCAGTTGGGATAAAACATGGTGGTGGGGGAGAATCTTAAGGTGAAATGACAAGAGGAACCTGCTTCCTAACTTCCCCCAAATTGTGTCGAACTCAAATCTGTGCTGTCCAGCATACTAGCCAGTGGCCACATGTGGCCCTCAAGCACTTTAACTATAACTCATCCAACCTGAGCTGTGTCCTAAATGAAAAATACACTTTGATTTTAAAGACATAATAGAGGGAGGGGGGAATGCAAAATATCTCATTAATAGTTTTTTATATTGATTACATGTTGAAATAATATTTTGGATATATTGAGTTAAATAAAATAGGTTCTATTAATACTTCATATGTTTCTTTGTATTTTTGTAATGTGGCTATTAGGAAATATAAGGCTTATCCAGATTTTATTGGACAGTACTAAATTTAGCTACTAAATCATTATGGCTAACAACGGGACGATGAGAGTTTATTACAGTATATTCCATCTTCCAGAAAACAAGATGCTTGAAGTTCTGTTTTGTTGTATTTTTATCAGAAATTTTACTGAGAGTTAACAGAGAATTTTCTTGGGTAAACATGTCAGAAAACCTTAGCATATGCAGGCTACTGATAATTAATAGAAGTTGGTGCATACAGAAGTTTTGGTGCATATAGTTAGAATATCCTTATGTGACCCAGCATAAGGGGATTCTAATTTAACAGTACAGTGAGAAATAATAGGCTCTGTTTACTGATTAATTTCCATAATGTTTGGTGAAGGCATTAAACTTGGAAGTAATTATCCTAACAGAAAATAACATATACAAGCCATCTATACCAAGGACAGTACATGATGGAATGTATTTCTTGCATACTTTGTAGTTGTAACCTATTTCAATTGTCATGGGTTATTTGAGTAGTCACCACATTTGTCTTGCTTTCAGGTGTCTTTTTAACAATAGTTAAAACCATTAAAATCAAATAATGTACACATAGGTACTCCACATAATTAACAAGTCATCACAAAGCAAGAGAAAAGGGCTTCATAGGAAATATAAACCATGATTGAAAAGAAAATGCTTGCCTGTTTTTCTTTGCCATTTTTAAATCTGGGATTGGGATAGTAAGGTTTTTTTGTTTTTTGTTTTGTTTTGTTTTGTTTTTTTTTTTGCTCTATTTTTCATGTAGGAATCCAACCTATACCTTCTCAGGGAGGGAAGTTAGAAATAGCTGGCACCGTAGTCGGCCACTGGGCTGGGAGCAGACGAGGCCGTGGGGGCCGTGGGCCTTTTCCCCTACAAGTCGTTTCTGTCGGAGGACCAGCAAGAGGGTAAGTGCTGACAATGACAATATATTTATATAAGTTTAAAAATGGCCTCTTGCTTTTTTTCAGTTATGAGTTTATTAGAAACATTTGTATATCATTAAATACACTCTTTATAATATTCTCACTAGTTGCATATGGTTGCATTATACATACTGTTATATAATTATTTAAATTATTAAATAATTATCCACACATTATTCAGTTAACCAATTTTTAATATTTTAAACAGCATTTTTGAAGTGTATTTTTCAAATTGCACGTGCTGGATATGGACCAAAAAAAAATAAGATTGACCCCTTGGAATCCATCTTTGGGATGTCCATGATTTAATAAACTCATTGCTTCCTATAGCATAAGATTAAATAGTAGATCCATTTGATATTATTTTATTTTTTGTTTTTATCGATCTTGGGGGGCCAGGGAGAGAGAAACAACATCAGTTTGTTGTTCCACTTGTTGATGTAGTCATTGGTTGATTTTTGGTGTCCTGACCAGATATTGAACCCACAACCTTGGTATATCGGGATGATGCTCTAACCAACTGAGCTGTCCAGCCTGGGCCCATTTGTTGTTATTTTAAATACATTAAATGCTGTTTAAAACAGATTTAAATCTTTCTGCTTTTGTCCTATTTTATTCACTCAGGCGTCCAAGAGGAGTTATTTCCACCCCAGTGATCAGAACATTTGGAAGAGGTGGGAGGTACTATGGCAGAGGTTATAAAAACCAGGGTGCGATTCAGGTAATAACATGACATAATGCTGGTGCTGGTTCACTCCCTAGTGTCTCATCTTCCAGGCTAGTGTTTTCATTCCAGACAGGAATGTTGTTGGGATGTGTTTGTGGAACATCTAACTTGATAGTGGCATGTGGTGCTCGCCAGCCGTAAAGTCCCTTGAATGATATCATGTCCATGAGGTTTGTGCTCATGTTCACAGCTGCTTGTAGGAATTTATTGAGAATAACCAAGTGCTGTTAATGTCGTTTATATTAAAAATATCATTAGTAAATAACATTTAGGATTTAAAAGGAAAATCGTGACTTTTAGTGCTGGGACAGTATTTTTCTCTTTGTTCTGGACCATCTTGACTGACTTCTCCCAGAAACAATCAACCAAAGAGGAAAGAAGTCATGTGCCTGTCTTCAGAAAAGACCTAGAACTTTTCTTCCACTTTGGAATGACCTTTTTAAAACATCTGTACACTCAGCTGTAACACTGTAATATATTGTCTCACTTTTTGAATTATGATATTTAACCAGAGTGTAGTTTCAGTGCCATTCACATATATATTAAGAGAAGTGTACTCTTGCAACTCATATTAAAACCCATTTTTCGAAACTTAATTGGCCAAGAGAAGATAAAATCGTCTTTACCAGGTGATTTTAGCATCTTGGTAACTTGTTTTAATGAATTAAATCAAACATTGAGTACAAAGGCAGTCCCTTCCCTGAAAGTAGGGCACAAGCCATCCTTCTTTGCAGCACAGCATCCAACAAAGGGGAGGAACATGGCTAAATGTGCCCCGGATTCCCCCAGCCCCACCCTCACCTTCCTCTGCTTTCACAGAGATACATTTTGAGCCAAAGGCAGTCTTAGCCACTCAACAGATTTAGGAGAGGGAGTCACAACCTTATTGTGGCTCCAGCCCAGAGCCCTTCCTATAAAAATGGTCCTCATGGTGTGTTGCTGTGCAGGGCTATCAAACTCGTTTTCACCGGGGGCCACATCAGACTTGTGGTTGCCTTCAAAGGGCGGAATATAATTTTAGGACTATATAAATGCAACTACTCCTTAACTAGGGGCAAGAAGCTCAGTGCTGCCACAGGGTAGAAACAAGATGTGGGGCCAGATAAAACAGGCTGGAGGGCTGGATTTGGCCCAAGGGCCTTGTGTTTGCCACCTTTGCTGTAGTGAATAATGGGGCATTTTCTGAGCTAGTAGTAGTAGGGAATATGTGTCCCCATATTGCTTAAAAACTTCAGTGTAAAATATATATACCAAAAACCACACAAAACAGATGTGTAGCTTAATTAGTTATAAGGCAGATACCCATATGCCAGTACTACATGATGAGTAACACCACCAGCCATACCAAGAGCCACTCCCTCCATATCCCAACACCTCCCTCTTCCCTCTGCCCAAAATAACCATGACCCAGAATTGATGCTGTTTTCAGTTATCTTGTCCTCTCTGTGGTTTTATCATTCAGGTGTGTTGTCTCTAGACATGGTAGAGTTTTGTTCATTTTCTTTTAGTTTGCTATGTCATTAGTTTGCTCCCTTTCTTGTCCTTTACTTTATCTGTTAAAGAACATCCCACGCATTTCATGACAGACTTCTGGATTCTGCTGAGTACACACTCACGGTGCTGTTCCCACACTCACGTGTGGCTCTGCTTATGTCTTTTGCACGCTGGTAGCTGGATCTGGGTGCTCCCCTCTTATTGGGTTTGTCCCTGTGGCTAGACTTCTTACCTATGTGCTTTCATGTCTACTTGTCTATTTTTATGTGTTGGACCCATTGGTGCCTCGATGACTAGACCCATTCATTCATTAGGGATTGCAGAATGAAGATGTTCTTAACCCATCATTTCCTTTTTCTTTATTTCTTAGGGCATTTTTTATAAATAGATGCTTCCCATTGCCTCCTGCTTGGTGCCCAAGTATTATAGCCCTTACAGGAAAGGAAAGGTCTGCATGCAGTGCTGAAGTCTCACCTTGCTCATTCTAGGCTGCTGGGCCTTTTCACTATGACCTCAGGTCCTCTGTAGCTTTCTCTCTAGGGTGTCACCCAGCCCAGCAGACCTGCAACAGCCACTTCTCTTAGTTTCTTGGTTTCTTCAGTGGGAAACAGCTTTTGAAGACCATAGACTAGGCACCGATGCACTTTGACTACCATGGGGTTAGGGGTTAGTCACTGTTCCTAGTTCTGTATGTACACACAGCTCCGTATTTCATACATGAAAATGCTTTAAAAAAAAAAAAAATATATATATATATATATATATATATTTAAGATAGAATCCTCATGAATTCTACCAGTGTTTTCAATTCATACTGAGGACTATGGTGCTTTCACTTGATTTCTTCATTGTTATGCCTGTCCTTTCTTCCATACCAAGTCACACCTTCTGGGCTTTTCCTGTGGACAGAACTAGAGGGGAAGAAGGTATGCATATGCACATTATATATGCTGGGTGCAGAAATGTATACACTTAATGCTACTGCCTTTTTCTTTTCAGTGGAAAACCTCAAGAGTTTATGTTGACTCTTTCAATTCAAATTTAGAACTTCAGAAATCTTACTTAACCTTTACTGTTTAAATCTGTATATCCTCCCATCTGAGAATCTTGGTTCCTAAGAACTTAGGGGATGATTAACTTGGAATGTACCATAATTCATATTTACTTTATCCCATATTGCACACACAAGCAGCTCAGAACAGTTAATACTGCTGTCACCAGCATCATCACTAAGAACAGGTAAAATGTTGGCATATGCTTCCCCGCTCCCGCCATCTTGAATTTTTTTTAAAAAAATAGCTGTGCTGTTACCATCTGCATGATTTGAGCATATAGGAGTGACCCGCTTTACACTCCTTTAGCCTCATCTATCCAGGTTCTGTACGTCTCTGCCCCACCAGCCCGTGTCTGCAGGCCCATTTTATTCCTCTGAGGCTTGTTCTTTAGTACATTCTTCAGGGAGGACTTAGGGAAAAAATACTCAATTTGAAAGGGGTTGTTTTCCTAACTAAGGTATACCTTGTAGATATTGTGTGTTTATTTCCAGACCACTGCAATAAAGTAAGTACCTCAATAAAGAGAGTTGTAATCTTTTTTGCTCATGGAGGGTCTTGCCTTTGATGTCTGAAATTGTAACATCTGTGAAGCACAATAAAGCGGAGAGTAATAAAGCAAGGTATATCTGTACTTGAAAACATTGACTCACATCTCCTCCCCAAGTGCCTTATATCTGTGATATCATTTTTTTCTCTCATAAAGCTTTGCTGTCAAAGGCTGATAATAGTCTAATTGTCTCTCTGGCTGGTGTGGCTCAGTGGATTGAGTGCCAGCCTGCGGACCAAAGGGTCACTGGTTCAATTCCCACTCAGGGCATATGCTTGGGTTGTGGGCCAAGTGTCCACTATGAGGCGAGTGAGAGGCAACTTGCTGTTTCTCTCTTTTTTCCCTCCCTTCCTCTCTCTCTAAGAATAAATAAATAAATAAATAAATAATTTTTTAAAGTGGGCTGTGCTGGTCTGCATGTAGAGAACTTTAAAAAAATGATCTAATTGTCTTTCCCTCTGAAGTCATTGCTGTTTTGGCTTAAATGTCCAAATTGTTTTTTGTTTTTCTGTCAAAGTTTAGTGATACACCTTGCTACTGGTTGCTCTAGGTCACTGCTCTTTCAAACACAATTTTAAATCTTGTTTTACATCAGAAAGTTTTCTTGAATTTACTAGTTTTTCATTTCTTTTTCCTTGCTTGTTTTAATCTCTGGTGCTTCTGTTGTCTTGTCCTTCAGAGTTTCTCTTCAGTATTTGTCATGCTCTTGATTTCTTTTATCTTTCCCTTTCTTTTTTTGAGATATAACTCACATACCATACAATTCACTTGTTTATGGTATGTACTTCTTGCCCTGGCTTGTGTGGCTCAGTGGCTTGAGTGCTAGCCTGTAAACTAAAGGGTCACTGGTTCAATTCCCAATCTAGGGCACATGCCTGGATTGTAGGCCAGGTCCCCAATAGGGCACACGAGAGGCAACCACACATTGATGTTTTCCTCCCTTTCTTCCTTCATCCCCTCTAAAAATAAAATCTTTAAAAATAAAGTATACAATTCTCAAGGTCATGCAGTAGTTACCACTAATTCCAAAACATTCGTCACTCCAAGAAGAAACCACATACTCATGAGCAGTCACTACCCCTGTACTACCCCACCGTAGCCCTAAAACTACATATCTGCTTTGTGTCTTGGTGGACTTGGCTGTCTTTACCTTTCATTTAAATAAATACATGTGTGGCATGTACTAATACTTTATTCCTTTTAATTGTTGAGTAGTGTTCTACTGTGTGGAACATTTGTATCCATTGGTTGATAGACATTTAGGTTGTTTTTATTTGGGGGCTATTATGAATAATGCTGCTATGAACATATATGTACAATTTCGGTTTTTTTCCACCAGTTTTTTTGAGATGTAATAAACATAATGTTAAATTAGTTTCAGATATATAACATGATTCAATATTTGTATATTTGCAAAATGATCACCACATTGAGTCTAGTTAGAATCCATCACCTTACATAATTTTAAAAAAGTCTCTCTTTTTGTGATGAGGACTTTTAAGATCTTCTCTCTCATACACAACCTTCAAGTACACAGGGTAGTGCAAAAGTAGATTTATAGCTCATCTGGAAAGAAATATAAAAATTAATACTAAGAAAAAACTGTTTCATATACAACTATAAACCTACTTTTGCCCCACTCTGTACAATAGAGTATTGTTAACTATAATCATTATGTGCAAGTGTTTGTGTAGACACATGTTTTCTGGTCTCTTGGGTATATACATGGGAGTGAATTATCATGAGGTAATTCAGTTTAACTAATTAAGGAACCACCCAACTTTTTCCAAAGTGGCCGTACCATTTTCCATTCCTACCAACAATGCTGAGGGTTCTGATTCCTCTGCATTCTCACTAACATTTTTTGTTATTTTGTCTTTGATTTTAACCATCCGAATAGGTATGAAGTAGTATCAAATATAGTTTTGATTTGCATTTGCCTATCTTTGATTCTTTCTGATTGTAAAAATTTTCTTCCTTTTCACTTTATTCAGGTATTACAATATTTATTTGGTGTGTTTCTCCTAGCTTAGTCTTCAGTTTTGGAATAATCTTTTTATTTTGAATTCGTCTCTAAGATTTTCACCTCACTTCCTTGCTTTTCTTGGTTTCATCTGTGTATTTCCTGTCCTGTCACAGCCCATTTTGAAATCAGAGGAGCAGTCTTGGGATTTTATGGACATGCCTTTGAAATATTTCATTGCCCGTAAGGCTGTTGTTTCATTCCTTACTTTCCTAGAATGGCATCACATGTAGTTCTACCTTGGTACTTTCTGTTGCTCATTTTTAGGTGACAGTAGTCTTTCTGAATCTTGAGGACAGATAATGAAGAGTAGCTTGTCTCCTGAGAGTGTCTTGTCTCCTGTCTCCATTGTTGTCATCCTGGTGGGGCTAGTTCTAAGAGTATGTGTGCAGAAGAGGCAGTGCTGCCCTGTGCTTGTGGTCAGTCACTTGGTGGGGGGACACCTCAGTGGCCATGGCTTACTGGAAGAATTGGCTTTAGAGAGAGAGGTACAAGCTGACTTTCCTTTTCATTACTTTTACATCCTCCATGCATATCTCCCCCACCCCCTCCACAGACTGTGACTATGGGTAGGTTCCCTAATAAATGGGGCCCTTGACCTAGTTCCTGCAGTAGGCACCTGTGAGGAGGCCACCATGTCACCACTGCCAGTACCGTATGCTGCAGGTGTTTGTTTAGTCCAGTGAGTGGACTGTTTCCTGAGAGAGAGAGCATGGGCTTTGAGGTTTGAAAGCATGTACTTGATATCTTCAGTATTATTTTTTGCCCCTTCTTGGCCCTCCTATATTTTATTCTTCCTATATTTTTATTTTATTTATTTCAAGGTTCCAGGAAAATTACAGTAGTACAGACCTCTGAAAAAGTTTACATTAAAGTTTCTGAACTCTAAGATTGAAAACTAAAATGAGAAGACAGTGTGGGACACGGAGCCCAAAGGGGTACATGGTAGCCACTGGTATAGGAGAAGATGTCCCTAAGGCTAGGTTGATGGACACTTTCAGCCCCACTTTGGGCTGAGCAGATGGCCTTTATTTTCAACCAAGCAAACACCTGATTCCCCGAGTGGCGAGAACTAGAAGGCACTAGGCGCATCGCCATCTTTTGTTGAAGGGGATGGGATGTGGAACTGGAAGATCTGTAAGCAGCATACCTGTTCTAGGCCTCAGTTTTCTCATCTTCCAAGTGACTATTTGAAGGTAAAGACCATTAATGTTTTCTTCAGCAATAAGTCAGTCTCTGACAGTGGTTCTCAGCCCTGGCAATGTCACTCATAGGGGACACTAGATTGTTAGGAGACATGGTTGATTGTCACAGCTTAGACCGCAAGTGCTCCTGCTTTCTATGGGCAGAGGCCAGTGATGCTTATAACCACCCTACAGTGTACCAGATGGTCCATGACAGAATTATGAGGTCTAAAAACTTGGCATCAGGTTGAGAAACCATGGTCTAAGAAGATGTAAGCAACTGATAGATCTTAGTCATCTGTACAGATCCTTACAGAGAGGCCTTGTCTTTTCAGGAAATGTGCTGAATCCATCTCAATGTTCATTTTTTCCAGAGAATTGTTTTTAAATCTGTTAGGAGGAGGGACAGACCCATTCAGAAGAGATAAACCACAAATATGTTGCAATTATCAGTGCAGACTTGTTTCTTTCTGAAGTTACCCAGCAATAATTGCTTCATCTTTTCATTTCCTAGTAGAAATGGGCATCCTGCTGCCTGTTACCGGCAGATGTGCCAGTTGTTGGTTGTATGGGGGACAGGCATAGTCTGAAACTTCAGAGTAGATTAAAGGGGTGTTTGTTACAATACTTTAAATGGCTTGATGCTATACAAAAGGATTACTTAGGACTCTTCAAGTGGGGATCTCCCTCATCACCCATCATCACGACATTAACTACAGGGAAGTTGAGACAAGTGGACACAGAAGGAAACCACTGAAACAGGAAAAGCTTCTGCCAGATGAAGGTCAATCAGAAGCAAAGACAGAGTGTGTTATTGCATGCATAGAGAATGTATATAGAGTATATAGGATAAAGAGTGTATAATAGAATGTGTCGAGTGTATGTAGACTTATAATGTGTATGGAGTATGTATAGAGAGTACATGCACTGTTTTATATTCTATTCTTGAATGTGTAGCGAGTACCATCAAACCTCAGTTAGCGCCCCTTCTTTCCCACTGTTTATCAAAAGCTGCCCTATCACTTGTAATTCATTTTAAACAGGGCAAGCCTCCTTATGCTGCTTCAGCAGAAGAAGTGGCCAAAGAACTGAAGTCGAGATCTGGGGAATCCAAGTCCTCCGCCGTGTCTTCAGATGGGTCTCTGGCTGAAAATGGAGCAGTGGCTGAGAAGCTGGCTTCCCAGATGAATGGGAGTGCAGGCGATGCCAGGGCCCCCAGCCACTCGGAAAGTGCCTTGAACAATGACTCTAAGACGTGCAATACAAATCCTCACTTAAATGCACTAAGCACAGACAGTGCTTGCTGTGGAGCTGATGCTCTGGAGGCAGCTGTCTTAAAGCAAGAAGAATAAACTTATTTTTTATAGAGGGTGAAGGATGCTGGAAGGGTAAGGATTTAGGAATATCTGGAGAGAAAGAGAGCCTACAGTTATGTACATTTTTTCCTTTCCGTAAGAGAAAAATGAGGACTTTGGAAATTCGGATCCCTCTTTGATATCAGAGATTTAAAAAACACATTTTTAGTTTTAACCAGTTGTAGTCAAAATGCTACAATAAAACAAAAAGAAAATGAAGAGCATTTGACTCCCACACTTAAAATGAAGTACACACAGTTTAAACTGGTTACGACAAAAGCCTATAGTTGTGTTTCTTGAACTATAAAGAAAACAAATTTTGGCAGTCTTTATATATAGCTTAAAATATCATTTTTAGCATTTGGCACCATATGTATGCCATTATCTTTGATTTTGCATTACTGTTCACAAGAAAGCTTTGTTTAAGGCTTTGATTTTATGATTATGAAAGAAATAAGGCACAACCACAGTTTTTTTTCTTACTTAAATTTCATCACTGTTGATGTGGTTCTTTTGTGTTAAAAGAAAAAGTGCAACTATCAAAACAAAAAATTATAGAGTAATATTGCCGTTCTGCTGATTTTCAATATACAGTACATCATACATATTTTACAAGCAAGTTAAATGGAGATAAAGTTGAAATCATAGAAGATGCAAATGACCTTTCAAAATCAACACAATGTGTTCTGAAACTTTTTGTGACTTAAATACCATGCATCTGTGATCAATGAACTATGTGGTTTTGAATCGAACGTAGACCATTAGTGCTACTACTTGAGCTAAACTTCTGCATGGTTCATAATTTTTAAAGTGTGTAGTTAATATTATGCATGTTATTGTCCTTTCTTCCATTCTTACCAGTATGTGCCCATTTGCAAACAAAAATGCTAATAATCAGTAATAGTCCTATAAAAGATGTTAACTCTGTTTAGTCATTGACTGATCTTGCTCTAACCTTAAAATTTTGTGATTATTGACCTCTGTTGCATTTATTCTAAAAAATCCCCAAAATTATCTAGCTGTTTCGAATATCAACATTACCCTGGTGTACTCACTGCTGTATGCATTATTGTTCTTTGTTGCTGTTTTTATGCCTTCATATTAGCAAAATATGAAATTCTGTGAAAAACAAAAAAAAATCCCTTTGATCTTAAAAAAAAAAAAAAACCCTTCTGTAGCAGGAATCAAATTGCTTGTTCTTGAGAACTTTTCCCATCAAGAATTTAGTAGAAGCAGGTATACTTATATCATTTTGATGTTTTTGTTAATGTTTCCAAACAATGTACTTTGAAATCAGAATCACTTCTTATTCGTTTTCATATAATTCTCCTGATGCTCTTCATCACACATTAGTGATCAGAAATGAGATGTAATTCCCCATCCCTGCCCGCAAGACCTGAGTAGGATCTTACTGTAAGTTGAAGGGAGTTTTTCCCTAACTCATGGATTGTGCAAGAATGAACTGCTGTTGGGTTTGACTGATTGTAGATGGGTTGTGGTGTGGTGTATTGAAGGCTATTGAATGCAACTTACAATGCTTAATAAAAATCTTTATTCTTTTAGTATAAAGTATGGTGTGGCTTTTAAATTCCTTGTATTTTACTGGGATTTAATTCAAATTTAAACAGCTACTTAAGAGTTGGTTGAATAAACAAGATTTATAAATATTTTGTCCTTTGCAAATAATTCCAGGTTTCCAGCTGTAAAGGAACTTACATACATGGTTAATATGAAAATTATGTTGATGTCTGAATTTCATAGTTACAAAAAAGACATTCTCTCTGATAGAGTAGTTATAGAAACTTTTTATTAAAAAAAGCCCAAGGAAGAAATAAATTTGATCTTAATTAAACTGCTTTTTAAAAAATTAGCCAAATCCATATTCGGATTTGTCTGTTTTTCACCTAATGTCCCTTTTTGTTCTGGAATCCACTACATTTAGTTGTCATGTCTCCTCAGACTTCTCTTGTCTGTGGCAGCTTCTCCAACTTCCCTTGTTTTTGACAACCTTTACAGTTTTGAAGAGTGCTGATAAAGTATTTTGTTGACTGTCCCTCGATTGGAATTGGTCTGATGATTTGCTCATGAGTCATCTGGGGTACATATAGTTAACATGACTTATAACTGTTAATTGACCTTGGTCATCTGGTTGTGTTGATCAGGTTTCTTCACTGTAAAATTGCCTCCATCCCTTTCTATCTGCTCTTTAGAAGTGAGCCACTCTACACAACCCACACTAGAAGTGGGGAGCCATACTTAAGTATTTACATGAATTCTTTGGAGTTATTGTACATGGCAGATTTGTCTTCTCCCCCATTTCAGTGTACATTTTTTTACATCAGGGAGTTCTGAGTGCTTAGCACAAGATGGTAACAGTAGATACTGAATATGTTTTTACTGGTTCCTGTTCTGAGAATCCACTGTACATCTCTTGTGTACAACTTCAATAATGGTGCTAAAATAGGAAATGCTACTTTAAGAGCACTAGTTTGGATGTTTTAGCTCATTTAATCCTTCCAACAGTACTACCAGAACGACACTATCATCACCATCAGAGTCGCTTTTTTACCTCATTTGCGGTGACACAGCTAGAAAGTGGTAGAGGCATCCCTAAGTCCGTGCTGCCGAACTGGGCCTCACGGATGCCCGTTTCCTTGGCCTGGCCCCTACGAGCTATGTGCTGTGGGTTCCACAGCTACGAAAACTTCGAGCATGCGCTCAGCGCACACCTCGCAGAAACCGGGCTGGAATGGGACCTGGAGGGAACCGACTGTAAACACGGTCGCCTTGGCTCCACCCACTACATAGTCCCCAGAGAACTCAGGGTGGGCGGGCTTGCTTGCTGCCCGCCTGTACGCTGCCTGTACGCCGCCTGTACGCCGCCGCGCAGTTCTGCGTAGGATCCTGCGTAAGAGAGGGCGGAGCCTTGCACAGGGGGCAGCAGGACGTTGCCTAGGGCAGGGCTGGTTTGTGCAATGCACCGGAGCGGAAAGGGGCTCCTTTGCCTCCAGCTGATGTTGCGCGCGCACCCTCTCGAGCGTCAGCGTTTCTGCGCCTCCCGGGCTGCTGCCTAGGCGAGGCTGGCTAAGGCAGTGGTGTACTATCTCAAAGGCACCCAGAAACTAGGTCAGCACACGGAGAGCCAACAGGGTCTTCGGGACATTGGGGGCGGCCAGGGCTTTTTCTGTACCGTCAACTCTGAAGTTGTGGTTCTGGGAACCCGACTACAGAAGACTCCGCCGGAGAGCAGACCGCCCGTCCTGGGCAGCGCATGCCCTCAATCCAGAGCTCCATGGCCCCGTGGAAGTGACCAGACTCCGGGAGCTCCCGCTCGGTGAGCGGACCAGACATGCCATCGGGTCGCACTGTCGCAGCTCCAGGGTGGTGGTTACGTTTGGGAGGTGATGGGGAAGCCTTGCTCACACCGCTCCTCCACGACCTATCTGGTTAGCGGTCCTGGCCCCACCGCTGCTGGCAGATAAGGATCATAGAACCGTAGCCTGACTGGACGGCCACCTCCACCGTGGTGGCCTGATCCTGCTCCTGGCACTGCATGGCCCTCCTGGTCTCTGGGCAGGTCCACCGCCTGGAGAACAGTCCATGGTTCAGACAGGGTAGGGATGGATGTGTAGACCTGGCGGGAAGCAGAGGGACATGGAGAGCACCATGCCTGGCTGGAAACACTGGCTGTGCCACCCACGTCACCAGGACCACATCCTGAGAGTGGCAAGGGACGAGAGGCCCTATGGGGCCTGGCTGGGGCTTGGACGAATTCTGACCTAGCATTGACCCTTTTTTTTAATTCCTTTTAAAAAATGTATATATAGCTGTCATTCTTTTTCTCAGTGCAAAAATAATGTTTATTGGCCCTGGCCAGGCAGCTCATTTGGTTAGAGCGTCCACCTGATAGGCCAAGGGGATTGTTCTATCCCCTGTCAGGGCACAGATAAGATGCAACCAATGAATGCATAAATGAGTGGAATAACAAAACTGTTTCTGCCCTCCTGACCCAGTGGCTCAGTTGGTTGGAGCATGGTCCCCTACACCAAAAAGCTTGCCGTTGGATTCATAGGGCACATACTGGTCAGGCATGTATGGGGGTCAACCAATTGATGTTTCTCTTTCCCCACCCCCTTCCTCTCTAATTTCAGTAAACATGTTTTTTAAAAATCAATAAATATTCTTTATTATAATAAAAATATAAGTAAACAAAAAAGAAAAATCAGTAATTCTTCCATCCTGAAATGCCCATTAATATTTGCTCTTTATCTTTCCTTTTTCCACGCACTATATAGGTGGTTTTGTTTTTGCATAAAATAATTTTGTCCATATTTTTTAACATTCTTCTCCCACCAGTTATCCTTTTTGGTTGTCTCTCCCTGAGATTCCGTATTGTGCCACAGCTCCACAACTCCAGGGGTGGCTGCACCACAATGTACCTGCTCATCCAGTATTCATTGTCCATGTCAGGCCCAGCTCTAGGCCCCAAGGCACAGAGAATGGCAAGGGCCCTTCCTTCCTGGTCTTGGCCAGGGGGCAATATACATGTATACAAATAATACTATTTCAGAGAAGATGAAGGAAATCAGACAAGATAAAGGAAATCAAACAAAGTGATAGGGCATTTGGCAGGAAAGACCTATGAGACCAAGGGTGGCAAGGACAGTGGTCTGTGCAGAGAGGGATCAGAGTCAGGTCCAGGCCAGAAGCAATGGATGGAGAGAACCCACAAGTGAGGGATGAAACTACCACTGCAGGGTAAGGGTTTTGAACATGCTGGTAGCCCCTGTCAGGTTGATGGTCTTCAGGTGGTCATGGAAGGAAATGCATGCCCACCCTGCAAGTGATTAGAATTTTCACCAGAAGGAATTCAGAAGGGTGGAAGGCATTGGGAAGGTCCTCAAGGTCCTCAGTACTGACAATGCCCATCCCACCTCTTTGCCAAGATGATGGGAAAATTATTTCTGGTTTACATGTACTTCCATTGCCGGTGAGAGTGGCACTTCCTTTCTTATGTTTACTGTGCCTTCAGTTTCTCCATTTTTCAATCAACAGAGAATGCCCTGGCTCTTTTATGATTCTGAAAACCCACGCCAAGGCAAGAATTTAAAATAATTTACCATTTGTGCCCTCATCCATATCATCACCTGCAAGGACAAAGGGAGGGTGCCGGTCCTTTACTGATATGGGTATCCAGTGATCTTATTCTACCCTTGATTCTGAGACTAAGATTGGCTCCCTTTACTCCTTCCTTTCCACTCAGTAGTGTGAACCTTGCAGAGACTACTTTGCCTGGAGCTGCTTTTGCTCTCCCCACATGGGTCCCAGGGTATGGGATCAGGGCTTCCTTTCTCATCCTGTTTGCTTCTCTAACAAAGCCTGGGTCACAGACCTAGGGTCAAAAAGCAGGTTTGCACTAGGCAACTCACCCTGTGCTGGAGGTTGGACTGTGTCTCCTCAAATTCATGTTGGAGTCCTGAATCTAGTCTCCCAGAATGGGACTTTAACTAGGGTGTTGCAGGTGTGATTAGTTAGGCTGAAATCATGCTGGAATGGGGTGGGCCCCAATCCAACAGGACTTGTGTCTCTATAAAAAGGGGAAATTTGGACGCAGACATGTACATTCAAAGAGACAAAACAGCCTTGTGGAGATTTGAGTGATGCTGCCACAAGCCAAGAGACTGCTGGAATCTAGAGAGGGGCCTGAAACAGACCCTTCTTAGCGCCTCTGGAGCGAGTGTGGCCCTGCTGGCATCTTTATCCAGACTTCTGGCTTCCAGAACCCTGAGAGAACACATTTCTGCTCTAAACCACCTGGTCTGTGGTACTTTGTTATGACAGCCCCGGGAAGCTCATAGATACACCCTGCATGCCGCCATCCTGCTAAGTGCAGATTGTGCTCTGCCCAGTTGTCTCTGAACCCACGGGAAGACTGCTACAACTTAACTGGATGTGACTTAGCTCTGGTTGCATGTTTCTTTTTTTCTGGATACCGAAGGGGTGACCAGAAGTGGCCTTAGCGGAGTTGAATGTGAACAGACCCATCTGGAATGAACCTGCCTAGGCAGAAAGAAAGAATTTGGCCCTGTTTCTACAACAGTAGAGGTTGATATCAGACTGAGGGTCTCATCCTTACATGGTATTTGACCAAGCACTCCTAAACCCATGCATTTGGAAAGAATGGTCCCAGGTTTCCCCTGCATAAAGGTAGTCCCAGATCTCCACTGGTTCCTTTGCCCACCTGTTGCTCACTTCATGGAGGGACTACTAAGGTCAGCATGGTGCTTGCTGCTGAAGAGACAGCCATGAGCAGAACAGAGACCTCCCTGTGCTGCAGTCTTTCATCCACACAGGAAAAGGAGAGTCACATGAAAATGCACTAAAGAGAAAATAAATTTACATGAAAATACAACAGCAATGGTAACAAGTTCTATGAAGGAAAATGAATCAGAAAGGAGGTACTTCCTAGGGGTGGGGATAGAGGAACGTGTCAGGAAATCTCTTTGAGGAATGACCTGAAGATTGGGTAGGAATTACCCAGACAGAACTCTGAGCCTGCTGTTCCCAGTAGGCACCAGGAGCTCATGAAGCAAATAGCCGGAGGCACCCTTGGCAGACCTACCCAGACATCACGCTGTGCCCACTCCTGGGATTTGTGCATGTCCACCCCTACAGACATGATTGACTCCAGTATAGGCTGTGGGAGGGTTATACTGGTCCTAGTTTTTCTGAAAAAGCCTGGTTGCCCTGTGCTGGTATTTTATTAACAGCACCCTTTTGGATAGTACATTATATGGTCACCCAGCTGAGGGGATTTTGCCTGCAAACTCAGTACTTCCAAATACCACAGGGCCATCTAGAGCTGGTCAACAAGAAAGGGCACACTTTCATACCTGTCAGGAAAAAAAACAAGGCTTCCAAAGTTTTCATGGGTCACTGTTTATTTCAATCAGTTCTGAATCAGACCAGTTTGGACCTGGTACACCAACAAGGGCCTGCTCTTAGAACTTTTTTTATACTCTTTAAATGGATTCACCTGTTACAAAAGCGCACATCCAGCATTGACTTAGTACTACTTTTCTCAAACAACTCCCCTCACCCCACCCGACACTGCCCCGAGATATTTATTGGCTGGCTGTCTTCTGCTCTGGCATATGAGCTCCTTGGAGGTAGAAAATGTGTCTACCTTGTTTACTGCTATAAAACCTGCACTAGTTGCACACCAACACATTGGATGACCTAATGAAATGGAAAAACTCCTAGAAACACACAACCTACCAAAAATGACCATGAAGAAATAGAACATCTCAATAGACCTATAACTATTAAGGAGATTGAAGCAATAATAAAAAACCACCCAATGAAGAAAAGCACAAGACCAGGTGGCTTTACTGCTGAATTATACCACACACTTAAAAAAAAGTTAACACCAATCCTTCTTAAACTAGTCCCAAAAATCAAAGAGGAGGGGATTCCAACCTTTTTTATGAAGCTCACATTACCCTGACACAAAAGCCAAAGATTTTATAAGAAAACTGCAGAACAATATCCCTTATTAATATGGATGCAAATTCTCAACAAAATACCAGGAAACCAAATTCACCAGCATATTAAAAGGATCATACACCATGACCAAATGGAATTTCTTCCTGGAATGCAAGGATAGTTCAACATCCTTTAAATCAGGGGTGTCACACTCATTTTCACTGGGGGCCACATCAGCCTTGTGGTTGCCTTCAAAGGGCCAAATGTAATTTATGGACTGTATCAATGTAACTACTTCTTAACAGTTAAGTGAGAGCTCGGTGCTTCTGCCAGGTAGAAACAAGGTGCCAGGCTGGATAAAACAAGGTGGAGGGCTGGATTCAGCCCATGGGCCTTGTGTTTGCCATCTGTGCTTTAAATCATTAAAAGTTTATCAATGCAATACACTACATTAACAGAATGAAGGGAGGAAATACATGATCATCTAAATTAATGAAGAAAAAGAATTTGACAAAATTCAATGGCCTTTCATGATAAAAATGTACAACAAACATAGAAAACAATAACTTTTCAACATAGTAGAAGCCAAATATGAAAAACCCTAAGCAAATGTCATAGTGATGAAAGGCAAATCAAATTTTTAAAAAGCTTTTCCTGCAAAATCAAAAGAAAGATGCCTTCTGTCAACATAGTATTGTAAGTCCTAGTCAGGTAACTGAGCAAGAAAAAGAAATAAAAGGTATTCAAATTAGGAAAGAAGAAGTAAACTTATCTCTATTCATAGATGACATATTACATCACAGAAAATCATTAAGATTTAGGTTAGAGTCCACAAAAAAAACTGCTAGAACTAGTACACAAATTCAGCAAAGTTATAGGATACTACATCAACACACAAAAATCAGTTTTTGGTTCTAGCTGGTGTAGCTCAGTGGATTGAACATGGGCTGCAAACCAAAGGGTCACAGGTTTGATTCCCAGTCAGGGAATGTGCCTGGGTTGCCAGCCAGGTCCTCAGTGGGGGCCATGTGAGAGGCAACCATGCATTGATGTTTCTTGCCCTGTCTTTCTCCCTCCCTTACTCTCTCTCTAAAAATAAATAAAACCTTTTTAAAAAATCAGTTGTGTTTCCACACGCTAAGAATGAACAATCCAGACTTCTGGCCAAGAGGGAGACATAGGTAGACCCATTCTACCTCCTCGCACAACCAAAAGAAGGACAACAACAATTTAAAAACGAAAAACAACCAGAACTGACAGAAAATCAGACTGTATGAAAGTCTGACAACCAAGGAGTTAAAGTGGACGCATTCATCCAGACTGGTGGTGGGGGCCAAGTCGGGCAGCCGGAGTGCAGAGGACTCTCAGCAAGGTGGCAGCTAGCAGTCCAGGGCATGCAAGGTGGCAGCATGGACTCAGTGAGGTGGCAGATTGTGGAGTGGGGCCCACGAGGCTGCAGCTGGCTGGCAAAGCAATGGTGGACTGGCCGGACCCACATTCACACACAGATAAACCAGGCAAAACAAAGGGGGAGCAGTAATTCCCAGCCTCACAGGGGAGTTCATTGGAGAGACCCACAGGGTCCTAGAACATACACAAACCCACCCACATGGGAATCTGCACCAGAAGGGCCCAATTTGCTTGTGGGAAGCTGGAGAAGTGACTGAAAACCGGTAGACAGTGGAACAAGCGCCATTATTCCCACTCAGACCCCTCCCCCACATATAGCGTCACAACCCAGAGATCCAGGTTACCCTACCCTGGTGAACACCTAAGGCTCCACCTGTCACTATGTAACAGGCATGTCAAGACAAAAAAAAAATAGCACAAATGAAAGAACAGATCAAAGCTCCAGAAAAAATACAACTAAGTGACAAAGAGAGAGCCAACCTATCAGATGCACAGTTCAAAATACTGGTGATCAGGATGGTCACAGAATTGGTTGAATTTGGTCACAAATTAGATGAAAAAATGAAGGCTATGCTAAGGGAAATAAAGGAAAATGTACAGGGAACCAATAGTGAGGGAAGGAAACTGGGACTCAAATCAATGGAGTGGCCCAGAAGGAAGAAAAAAAAACCATCCAATTAGAAAAGAATGAAGAAATAAGAATTTAAAAAAATGAGGAGAGGCTTAAGAACCTCCAGGACATCTTTAAACGTTCCAACATCTGAACTATAGGGGTGCCAGAAGGAGAAGAGGAAGAGCAACAAATTGAAAATTTATTTGAACAAATAATGAAGAAGAACTTCCCTAATGTGGCAAAGGGAATAGACTTCCAGAAAGTCCAGGAAGCTCAGAGAGTCCCAAAGAATTTGGACCCAAGATGGAACACACAAAGGCACATCATAATTACATTACACAAGATTAAAAATAGGGCCAGAATTTTAAAAGCAGCAAGAGAAAAGGAGAGAGTTACCTACAAAGGAGTTCCCATCAGACTGTCAGCTGATTTCTCAAAGGAGACCTTGCAAGCAAGAAGGGGCTGGAAAGAAGTATTCCAAGTCATGAAAGCCAAGGACCTACATCCAAGATTGCTCTATCCACCAAAACTTTCATTTAGAATGGAAGGGCAGATAAAGTGCTTCTCAGATAAGGTCAAGTTAAAGGAGTTCATTATCATCAAACCCTTATTATATGAAATGTTAAAGGGATTTATCTAAGAAAAAGAAGATAAAAAATATGAACAGTAAAATGACAGCAAAGTCACAATTATTAACAACCACACCTAAAACAAAATCAAAAACAAACTAAGCAAACAACTAGAACAGGAACAGAACCACAGAAATGCAGATCACATGGAGGGTTAGCAACAGGGGAGTGGGAGGGGGAGAGAGGGGGAAAAGGTACAGAGAATAAGTAGCATAGATGGTAGGTAGAAAATAGAAAGGGGGAGGGTAAGAATAGTATGGGGAAAGTAGAAGCCAAAGAACTTATAAGTATGATACATGGACATGAACTAAAGGGGGGAATGTGGGTGGGAGGGGGTGTGCAGGGTGGAGGGGAGTGAAGGGGAGGAAATGGGACAACTGTAATAGCACAATCAGTAAAATATATTTTTAAAAAATGAATGAACAATCCAAAAAGGAAATTAGATACACAATTTCATTTACAATACTATAAAAAATACCTAGGAATAAACTTAACTGAGAAGATAAAAGACTTGTACACTGAAAACTACAAAATATTGCTGAAAGCAATTAAAGAAGACATAACAAGTGGAAAGACATCCCATGTTTATGAATCATGAAACTTAATATTTAAGATGTCAATACTACCCAAAGCCATCTACCAGATCCAGTGTAATCCCTGTCAAAATTCCAGTAACTCCTTTTGCAGAAATGGAGAAGCCAATCCTCAAATTCATATGGAATTGTAAGCCAAAACAATCCTGAAAAAGAAGAACAAAGCTGGAGGATTAGAGTTCTTGATTTCAAAACTTACTACAAAGCTACCATAAGCAAAAGTGTGGTACTGGCATAAAAATAGACATACAATGAAATACAACAGAGCTCAGAAACAGACATTGCCCATATGGTCAAATGACTTTTGACAAGGATGTCATGACCATTCTGTGGGGAAAGGACAGAGTTTTCAAGTGGTGCTGGGAAAATTGGATGTCCACATGCAAAAGAATGGATTTGGACCCTTATCTCACAACATATACAAAAATTAATTCAAAATGGATTAAAGACCTAAATTTAAAAACTGAAACTATAAAACTCTTTGAAGGAAAATAGGGAGAGGGGGAAGAAAGAAAGAAGATATACAGATGGTTAGTAAGCACATGAAAAGATTCTCAATATCATTAATCATTAGAAAAATGTAAATCAAAACCACAATGATTATGGAGTTTCAGTGAAACCAAAAAAACAAAACACAAACACCACAATGAGACACCACTTTGCACACATTAGGATGGCTATAGTAAAAAATAAACACACATACACACATAACTAAACATGAGAAAATAGTGTTGATGAAGATGTGGAGAAATGAGAACCCTTGTGCACCATTGGTGGGATACAAAAAGGTGCAGCTGCTGTGGGAAACAGTCGGTGGTTCCTCAGACAGTTAAAAATACAACTACCATATGATTCAGCACTTCCATTTTTGGGTCTATGTACACACAAAAGAAGTGAAAGCAGGGCCTTGAACAGATGTTTGTACATCCATGTTCTTGGAAGAAAAATTCACAGGAAAAAAATCCAACAATGAAAGGATAAACCAAACATTACACACACACACACACACACACACATACAATAGCATTATTCAGCCTTAAAAATGTAAGTTCTGATACGTGTTATGACATGGACGAACCTTGCGGACATTGAGCTAAGTGAAAGAAACCAATCACAAAAGAACACACACTATATGGTCCCACTTCCATGAGGCAGCTAGGGTCATCAAATTTATAGACAGAGCAGAACGGAGGTTTCTAGGGTCTGAGGAGAGGGGGTAATGGTGAGTGCTTCCATTAGTGTTTAATGGACACAAAGTTCAGTTTGGGAAGATGTCCTGAAGATGGATGATAATGATGACTGCGCAACAATTTAAATGTTCTTAATGCCACAGAACAGTACACTTAAAATGGTTAAAATGGCAAATTTTATGGTGTGTTATCATCATAAAAAAATCCCTGCACTAGCATTCAGTGCACTTTGTTCTGTGACTCAATAAACATGTACTGGAATATATTGTTTTCCTTAAAACAATAAGGTAAATAACATGTCTTGGTCTCAAATGCTTGCAGCTGGATGCAGAGTACTACAGTTGTGCTTCACTGGGACACCAGGGTGATGGGCGGCATGGGGGCCATGTTGATCAGGAGCCCACCTCCTGACCCTTGAAGCAGGCCAGGACACTTTGGGGTGGGTGGGGAGGTCTTGATGCTCACAGACTTCTGGATGCTGTGCCCTGGAGGGTGGGGCAAACTTGACAAATGGGTATTAAGGCAAAGGCAGACCACATGGAGAGGTCACCAAGCTCAGAGCAGCAGAGTTCCAGGTATGCTTGTGGCCCGGACCTCTGAAGCCACCAGCCCTCTCCTTTCTAGGGAAGTTCCCTTTGCTGTCCTTCCCTTCCTTCTGTGGCCTTGCCTGGTCCAGGCCTCTGCTCCCAGTTCACCTCTGTCTGCCCCCCACCCTGGGCTGGTTTCCCCTGGACACTGTGGCACCCCATCCACTAGTACTTGCACATGTGTCACTGTCTCCCTTTATTGCAATATGAGCTCTTGAGGACTATGGACTGCTTAGTACTCCCCAGAGACTACAAAACAGCTACAGCACTGCTGGGCACACAGTAGGTGCTATTACCTCCTTAAGTAAATGAATCAGATGGAAGGTGGACATGGAGAAAAGACTTTCTGATGGGAGACAACAGGGAAGTCATAGAGAGAAGCCCAGTACAGGAGGAGTTTGGGGCCCCTATCAAGGTTTATTTTAGTTTATAGTCAGCAGGCAGCCATGGAAGAGCTCTGAATAACAGCAGTCTCACTTAACATTTCCAGATGCAGGTAGATTCTCCAAGGTCAGCAGTGAAAGACTGGGAGTGGGATTACAGGCTTCTGGTCTATTCTTTCTGTGTGTTTGTTACAGGGTGCAGCCAAGAGGGGGGACCCCAAATAGGCATTTGAAATGGGGTCCAGAACTCAAGATGTCCAGGAGATTTTAAGGTGTCTTCACCCCTTCCCCCACAGGTGTGAGTTGGGGGAAGGGGCGCACAGAGCAAGAACATGCAGGGCAGCTTTGCAGCTAATCCATGGCATGGTCATTTAGCATACCTGTAGCCTTTGGCTGGTCACTTAGATATGCTAAATAGCTATGGCCATGCTCAAGGCCAGGGGGATGGAAAGGGACCTCCCCCACCAAGATGGGACCTGAGAGGCAGGTCCCCTGAGTTAAAGCGCCTGCGTGGGAGCTCGGAGAAGATTGGCTCCATGACATGGGGTGACACCTACCCAGACCCACGATGGCGACCAGAAAAGCTGGAGAAGACAGCAGATTGAGGGCAAGTGTGCCCAAGTGTTGGAGGAGTCAGAAATGGGGCTGCAGAAGAAGATTGGCGCGGGGGATTTAAACCCAGACACAGCAGCCATTGGGGGAGAACCACGCGGACTTGGCGGAGTGGAGACTCCTGCAGCCCTGAGACAGGGAGAACCACGCGGCAGCCCTGGAGGAGAGAACCATGCAGTTTTGGCAGAGTGGGGACTCTCCCTTCCTGCAGCCCTGAGAGAGAGAGCCACGTGGCCTGGCAGAGTGGGGACCCCCACAGCTTTAGAAGAGGGAACCACCACCTGGTTTTACCAGAGATCCTGGAGACTCAGCCGAGGGTGCCAGGAATCCAGGGAGGTCTCCCAGTCGAGAGGGATTACTAACTGAGAAGAACCAGAGGACTGCCTGAGCCATGGACTTCTATTTCCTTTCCTGAGATACAGTACTCTAGACTGGGCAAAGGGGGAAGGAAGGAAGGACTGTGTGTTTGTGGGTGTTTTTAGGGACTTTAGGATTTTTTGATAAAGACATTAGGTCACTACTTTAAGTTAGTATAACATTAAATAAACATTTTCTTTCCTTTTCACAAATCTCTGGCATTGAGAGACGTCTTTCCTAGGGCGGCGGACATAACGGACCTGGGGCCTTCTTTCAATAATAGTATATCGTCCTAGGTCCCCCCCGCCGTGTGTTCTGTAACATGTTTAGGGTACCCTGGTGGTGTAGGCTCTGCACTTATGAGTCTGGATTCCTGGCTTGCTCCCCATCTCACCAGCCAGCTGGCCTTCCTCATAAGGCATTTAACTCCTTTGAGCCTCAGTTTCACTTCTGGAAATGGCACCAATCCTGCCCAATTATGACACCTATCTATATACTTATCTATAAAGTGGCAGCACTAACACCTAAGGTGTCAATGTGAGTGTTGAATGTGTAATCACCACCCAGGAAATACTAAGTGCTTTAGAAGCAGTTGGGGGAATGCTGGTCCTAGTTTGGGAAGAGCTAAGCACAGTGCACTGTACCTACTTCATAAGCATTTGATAAATGCTAAGTAACTATTATCATTTGTAAACAAGGAAATGGAAGTGTTAGAGATGACTGCCCACAGTCAGGGTGCTTCTCCTGTACCACAGCGGCCTCCAGAAGTTCCTGACTTCAGTGGACCACACATGAGTGGATGTGGACCCTACTGGTGTGAGTGCTTCAGTACTATGGGAGGGGAAGGTAGCAGCAGTGCCCAGGCAGGCCTTCTGGGCTTCCTTATAGACTCTGACCTGCAGGCTGAGCACTGTTTATGTGCTCTAATTTACTCCAGGGTATCAATGGTCCAATAGTTAGTCCCTTTTCAGAGCCATACAGGCTGTCTCCAGGAGAAGACTTAGGAAGGGAGGATGACAGCTGGAATTCAGGTAAGAAGGCCTTAGCTCCAGATCCTGAGCCACTCACCAAGGTGTGAAAAGGGTGGGGGAGAAATCTTATCCCTCTCCTGCCTTCCTCTTTCCCCAGCTTCTTTCCTCCACTCTCATCTTCCTCATGATTGTATCTCACAGCTAAGGCACTGCTGAGGCTGTGGTGGATGGGTCACCTGTTGGGAGAGGATGGCTGACTATGTGAGGGCAGATTTTAACTCAGGAGTGAGGATTTCAACTGAGCAGCCTGCAAGTAGAGCAACTGGCTCTTTGAGGCCACTGGGCAAAGCTGGGGGCCTATCAAGGATGCCGCTGTGGTCTGGACCAGACTTCCTGCCCCAGGATTCTAATTCTGAGTTTGAATGGCCAAGATGGGACAGAGTAAGGGAACACTAAGGTTCCTTAGTTCAGTTTAGAACCTCACTCTGCTCTGGCCTCCTGAGAGGGGCATGGAGGACACAGTATGCAACAGTTGGGAGGGGCAGGAAGGGTCTGCCAACGGACATCTTGAAAAACGATCCCTGCTAGCTGAGGGGCCGGCCCATACCCATCAAAGACCCTCCCACGCAGCTATTAGTGGGGCTCCTTAGGTCACCCAGGCTTGGGCCCTCTGACCTGTGTTCCTGGTCAGCTCAGTTTTAGATAATCACTTTTTTTTTTTTTAAACAGCTGACCTGTGCCAATGCTCCTCTAGGGCTGAGCATTAGGGAAGTCCAGGGGTAGTATAAAGGAGGGTGGGGTGTCTCCAGCCAGGAATGAGGGGTAAGGCAGGAAGAAAGGGAGCTGAAAGGAAGGGACTATAGGAACCCCTTCCCGCTGCTGGATCAGAACAAAGTTATAGTGAAATAGTGTCTCCTCTACCTTCTTTATGAGAAAGGACATTCTATGGGGGTCTCACCCTGAGCTCAGTCCACCTTCTCACCGCCCCCCCGACTCCCCACCCTATGTCCCCGTCCCCCCGTCCCTGCAGGTGCCTCCCCATGTTCTCCCCCACCATATTTTGGCCCACCTCCTGGCAGGGTACCCCGTCTGTCTTCTCCTGCAAGGGGTCTTCGGGGAAGGCGGGGAGGTCTCTCTTCTTCCCCCATCCCCACCTCCCGAAGCAGGTCGCCGTGCCCACTTTCTCTCCTGGAGGGTCTCCCAGCTCACCTTCTTTCCTGGAGGGAATCCTTGGCCCACCTTCTTCCCCCAGTCAAGGGTCCCGGACCCACCTTCTCCCTGGCTCATTTTCTCTCTTGCAGGTTCTCGGCCCACCTCTCCGTCGGAGGTATCCCTGGCCCACCTGACCTCTGAAGGGTCTTGAGGCCCACTTTCTGCCCTGCAGGTTCCCGGCCCATCTTCTCCCTGGGCAGGTCCCCGGCCCGCCTTCCCCCGGCGGGAGCATAGGCCAGACCGCGGGCGGAGGCGGCGCCACCCGGGGCGCTGACGTAGAGGCCGCTCGGCGGCCGGGGGTCCCTTCGGTGGGGCCACGGCTCCCCGCCCGCCGCCCCCGCGCGTCCATTCCCTTTTGTGTCCCGCGCGTCCGCCCCGCGCACACTCACGCCCAGAGCCCTCGGGCCGGCGGGCGGCTCCCGCGGCCTGCGCGCGCCCCGCTTTGTGTGGACGCGCCGCGGGTGCGCGCGGGCTGTCGTGCGTCCCCGGCCCGTCTCCGGCCCCGGCCCCGGCCCCGGCCCCGGCCCCGGCCCCGGCCCGCCCGGCCCCCGCCCGGCCCGGCCCGCCGGGCCCGGCCCGCCCGGCTCGACCCGGAGCGCAGCGCGGGCGGCGGGCGGGCGGGCGGCGTGAACATGGCGACGGTGCCGGTGTACTGCGTCTGCCGGCTGCCCTACGACGTTACCCGCTTCATGATCGAGTGCGACGCATGCAAGGACTGGTTCCACGGCAGGTGAGCGTGGCCCGGCCCCCGGTCCCGGCCCCGGCCCCAGCTCGGCCCAGCCGGTGCGCCTCGCAGGCCCGACCCCGCTGGCTGCCGGCCGCGCGCCCTTTTGTGCCCGGGGCGGGGGCCAGGCCTGCGGGCGCCCCTCTCCACCGCGCACAAAGCGGGCCCGGGGGCCGGGCTGAGAGTTGGGGCGCCGGCGGCCTGGCGACTGACGGCAGGGCGCAGGCCGGCTCCGAGGCCCAGGACGACCTCCGCTTCCCCCGCGAAGTTGCAGGAACTTTCCCCGCGCGGCCAGGGGAGGAGAGAGCGGTGGGCTCGGACGCCGGCGGGGCTTGGCGGACACGGGCCCCGGGAGGGGGCGGCCGGCGCGCCCACCCTGCGCAGCGGCCGGAGCTCACGGGCCTTGTCTTCGCGGGCGGGACCCCTTCCTGGCCCCGCGGGCTCCTGGACCCGGAGGCTTGTTCGTCCGCGTTTGAGAGTGGGTGACAGAATGGTGTCTGTGTGGGCAGAGGTGTTGTGGCTTTGCTGCCTCCCCACTGGCGAGTACGTTTATCTTTTCCCCTCTTCTCTGCCCCAGACCAGGACACCCCGGTTTTGACTCGAACCTTATGCTCTCTAAGGAAGAGGGGTTTGGGGAGGTGAAGCTTATCCCTTGCCCATGGCCATGACCTGGGCCTGCCCCTAGTTTCAAAAGCCGAGGTCCCTTCCCACCTGGAAGTAAACGGAGGAGGAGGAAGAAGAGGTGGCACTGCTGCCCAAACTGCTCCAACAGGTTTTCATGTGTTTGGGCCTCGGCAGGGCTGGCTAAGGGCTGGCCAGGGGGTTATGCCCTCCAAGGCTTCCAGGAACAGGGCTGGGAGCATGAAAGGGGCATGTGCTAGTGTGTGGTCCCTGATCCCTGTGGGCTGTGGGGTCTAGTCCTGCCACTTCACATGTGGCAAGCCAGGCAGCCAAATGTGACAGGGCCTGTTCAGAAGACTGGTCGGTGCCTGACCCGAGTCCCTCTAACAGGGACCCCAGTGATGGGGGGTTTGGGACTCTGTGGCGTGGGAACACCTACTGAAATCGCCTGGGCCTCCCAGGGTTGCAGAGACCCCTGCCCCCACCAGAGCATCAGAGCCTTTGGATGTGAGCACTGGGCTATGCACACCCACAAGTTGGCATCCTCTTCAAGTTCATAGCTGGACTAAGGGTGAAAGCTCCCATCTGATCCCTCATCTCCTCAGTTCTACAGATGCTGAGAAGGTGGCCCTCAGTGCCCTGAAAGTGGAGGGGGCCACTCCCTCCTCTCTGCCTCCACTTGGGCCTGCAGAGCTCCCAAGTGCCCAGGTTAAGAGAGGTGTGAGGGCCTTGGGAGGACCTTTGTCTGGCTTGCCAGGGGCCCTCTCCAAGGCACTGGATGGGCAAGGCCTGGTCTGCACTAGACTTTGAGATGGGGTGGGCAGGGAATTGGGGATGGGGGCTTGCCTGAGGGGCTGGTGGTATTTACTGGGTTGGCCTGGTCAGAGAGAGGCTTGGGAGAATTGCATCTTGACACTTTAAAGGGGATATTTGTGGGAAGACTTATCTTCTTATGTCTTTTTTCTCTGTCTGAAGTCTTTGATTTGATCCTGTGCAGGCAGAGATCATTCGATCAGCACAGATTTGTGTCCACCTATATGGAATGACACTGGGGTCTGAAAGGGGCTTTCCCCCTATAGAGGGGGCACGGGCACATCTCTACATCTAATCAAGTGTCACTTGCAGAAGTGAGCCCTGAGGCTGGACTGCCTCCCCTCCTGGAGTTCCCTCCTCCTCCACTCACACACACCTGGCCCTCACAGTCCTGGGCCAGGCTCTTCTCTGTAACAGGAAGATGTGTGACATGATCCTGTGTTTCCCAATCTCTGGATATTCCTGGATGACCCACTGCTCTTTCCAGATCCATTTACCACTTGTACTGTTGTTTAGTTAGTATTCAACAGCTCAACTCACTTTTTAAAAGTTTGAATACTTTGTAACTTTTTATTTTGAGAGAATTTTAGACTTACAGAAGAGTTACAAAAATGGAATAGTTTCTCCATCCCCAACCTCCCCTGAAATTAGTCTCTCAGTAGCTCATACTGTGAGTCTGGAAACTTGAGGCAGAAACGCTGGGCAGTACATAATCCAGACTGCAGGCCTCAGAGGATGTATTTCCCCAGTTTTCCCCCTTACTGTCCATTTCCTGTTCCAGCACCTACAGTGCCTTTCACTCTCCCGTCTCCTTTCTCCCCAGAATATTTCTTTTAGAAGGAAGCTTTGTATCATTCTTTGAAGTAGGACCTTACTATCATTTGCCATAGATAGTACCTATAAATATAAACATAACTATAAAGGTGACAGGCTCTGTCTTGTTCCACTGTGATCCACCACATCTCTACAGCACACATATTGGAGGGATTGGACAGGGGGTTCTGAGGTTACCCACATTAACACTATTAAAGTATGCCAGCCAAGAATGATTGGGACAGCTCTTTAATAGGGGCAGAGTCTGCTCCCAGGGTGTGATCCCCCTAGCACCCTGAGCACTCCTTCCCACATTCTCTGGGGAGGTCTCTCTGCTGGGTTGAGCTAGACTTGTGGTCAGTCAGAACACCAGGAATACATGTTCTACCGCCATCGACTGTGGCTGGCCACTCTTGAGTGACACCTTGTCAGTCCATTCAGCTATCACTAGCACTGACTGGGCCTCACCTAGGAGTAGGCTTTGACTGGGAAGGGATGGATTTTGCCAGTCACCTTGTGAGTTGTCTTGTCTGTATGTTTGTAAGGAAAGGATGGCACCATGATGGCCTTGGGGACCTTCCTCCCCAGTTAGGGTGCAACAGAGCCACTTGGGCCAAGCGCTAGACAGCTTCTTGTGTCTTCCACTTGACCCCATGTGCTTACTCCACCCTTGCTTGTGGTAAGGTGTCTGGCGGCTGTGGACCAGCTGCCCTAAGAAATGACCCAGGTGGCTCATCTTGTCACCATCATGATGTGAAAAGTATCTGCCTCTGGAAAATGGGCACGATTCTGTTAAAGCAACAGATAACCTAAAGCTTTCTGGCCCTCTTTTAGTTGCCTGTTCTATTGAATTTGAGGGTTTTCGGAGACAAATCGGTAAAATCGATTTTAAAAAGTTTGAAAGCTGAAGTTGCTGTTAAGTCCTTCGGTGACAGAAATTTCATTTATTCCTTGATAAACATTTGTGTGACACAGGTTCTGTGTGGGGTGCCATACAGGCTATAGGCTTCCTGGGATAACAAGGTAGATCTCTTGTCTCTTATGGGGTTTCTTCTGTGGAAGTCAGGCTTGTAGACTGGGTGCTACAGACCAGCCTGGGGAGCCCTGTCAGTGTTTTGAGAAGCATTGTGGGGGCAGGAATAGGGGTGGGGGCAAGGAAGCCACATCAGGAACAGCCTGCATTGTGGACAGGAGGCAGGAGCCATGTTGGAGGCTCTGAGCAAAGGAGTGATGGGAGGGGACTAAGGATTTGGCAAGGTCCCTTTGGCTGCCATGGGGACAGTTGGTGACAAGGGCAGGACAGAAGCCACTGCCCAGGTAAGAGGTGCTGGGTGGGATGGGGGCGGGGGGAATAGGTGGTGAAAAGGTGTCAGGTTCCGGCATGGATCCCTTCCAGTCCCTGTGTGTTCTTCCATGTGTCTGGGCTTTGCCTGCCCTCCTTGCCAGGGCCCTGTCTCTGTCCCCCAGGGCTTGCCCGCAGGACTTGTTGGCATTTGTGGGCTCTCACCATGTCCCCCACCCCACCCAGTCTTAATATTCTTGGGGCAGAGCCACGTCTAGAGGTGCTTGTCTCTCTCGGGTGCCTGGCGACACAGTGAGGCTCATGGCCAGCTCTGTTGGCCAGTGGAGCATGTGTGTACTTGGAGTGAAATAAGGGCCCGCCAGGGGTCAAGCTTCAACGCTGCAATCTGGGTGATCAGATCTGACAGTTAAATCCTAGAACCTGAGATTCCTAAATACCAGGGATAGGGCCATCTCCATCAAGATGGAGTTGTGGCCTTTTTGATGTGTTTAGAGATAACAATCATTTTAAAACAGGAAATGCTTACTGTGTAGTTTTAAGGAGTTCTGGAGAAGGTAGGGAAATGCCAACTTCTAGAGGGCAGAGCAGAGGTCCCCTGTCCGTGGGCCCTTTCCAAGTGATGTGAACCGCCAAGGGAATTACCTGGAGTTAGGCTCATTTCATTGCCAGACTGTTTGCTTTTATTAAAGATATGGGGCTGGAAGCTTGCTTGGTGTGAGCCTTTTCACTGCAGCCCACATTTGTTTGGGGCCACTTGGGCTCAGGTGTGGCTGCTGATGGCCTGAGTTTGGACAAAGGTTTAGGGATCTTGGTATGGACCCTGTCTTCTGGGGCCATCCCTTTGCCTCTGTGCTCATGGCGCCTGGCCACAGGGCAGGGCCTTATTCTCAAAGAATGTGTAGTTCTGCTGTTGGGAGTATTGGCCAGGAAATAATGTTCCGCTGGAAGAAATGTGCTGGAAGACTCTTAACTTCTAAATTCCTGGTGTGGGGAAAGCAGAGTGGTCACTTGGCTTCTAAATGACCAATGTGATAATACTGCTCCAGGGCTCACACTGGGGCTGGTTTGCTTACAGTCATCCTCTTATTGGTTTCCACAGTGACCTGGATGGTAGGCCAAGTGGGATACCCTGTCCTCCCACTTGTAGCAGAGAGGGATGCCCTGCTTCCTCACCCTCTGGAGAGAGACACTCCTCCACCAAGGTGCAGGGACAGGGATGGCATCCAGCTAAAGTTATTCTGGCTCAGGGGCCTGAAAAATATCAGGTGCTGACAACCATTCATGCCTATGGTTTCACAAATGCAACGTGGATGGAAACATCTTTACAGCAGGAAGTGGCATCCAGTGCTAGGCGAAGAAGCTGGGCTCTCTGTAGTGCCCTCTGTATCTGTGGTATGCCCAGTGTCCCGCCAACTTCCTGCATAGAGTTGTGTCTTATCTTAGCACCTCTTCGCCTCTTGCTCCATTTTTATTCCCCTACTGCAACCTGCTTTGGTTCTCAGCTTTTTGGCATGGTAGGTGACCCAAACCATGCACTCTGGAATGGGACTTGGCCCTGTGCTTTAAGGTTTTAGTGTTTGTTCATTTCCCTTCAAACTGATGGGTCATCCATGGAAAAACAGAATTCCAATCAATGGCTGGCTTTGACCTCAGAACATAAAAACTGAAGATTCTTGTGGTGTTTGTCCAGGTAAATGGAGAAACCAGCCTTTTATGTTTTTTTTTTTTTTAATTGGGGTGAAATTCACATACCATGAAATTGCCATACCATGCGAATTGTACACAGTATTGCATTTAGTGCATTCAGGATGTTGTACAACCATCACCTCTATTTAGTTTCCAAACATTTTTATCACCTCCAAAGAAAACCCCAAACCCATTGAACAACAACTTGCCATCCTCTTCCAGCAGCTCTGGACAAACCCATCTGTTTTGTGTCCCTATGGATTTATCTGTTCTGGACATTTTATATAAATGAGATCATTCAATGTGAGACCTTTTATGCTTTTGTGTCTGTTTTTTTTTTTTTTTTTTTACTCAGCACAATGTTTTTTTATTTGTTTGTTTGTTTTAATTTGGTTTATCCATGTTGTGGCATAAACCAGACTTCACTGATTTTTTTCTGTGGTGGAATGACACTCCATTGTATGGATAGACCACAGTTTGTGTATTCATTCACCTGTCAATGGGCATTGGGTTTTTTCTACCTGTGGCTATTGTCAGCAGTGCCGCTATGAACATTCATGTACAAATATTTGTTTGAACACCTGCTTTTGATTCTTTTAGGAATTGTTGGGTCATATGGTAGCTCTCTGTTTACCTTTTTGAGAAACCAACAGTTTTCCACAGCAGCTGCACCATTTTACATTTTCACCGCCAGTGTAGGAGTGATCTGATTTCTCCTCATCTTCACCAATACTTGTTATTTTCCATTTTTAGAATTATAGCCCTCTTAGCGAGTGTAAGGTGATCTCTTATTATGGTTTCAGTTTGCATTTTCTTAATGGCTAGAGGTGGTAAGCATGTTTTTATGTGCTTGTTATCCATTTGTATGTCTTCTTTGGAGAATATCTACTGAAACATTTTGCCCATTTGTAAATTGGGTTATTTGTCTTTTTATTTTTGAATTATAAGTGTTTTATATATTCTGGACAGTAGACCCTTATCAAATACATGATTTGTAAATATTTTCCCATTTGTATGTTGTCTTTCCAGTTTTGTGATAATGTTCACTGATGCATAGAAGGTTTTAGTTTCGATTTTTCTTCTGTTTCTTATGCATGTGGTTTAGTATCTAAAAATTCATTGCAAAACCCAAGGTCATGAAGATTTACCCCTTTGATTTCTTCTAAGAGTTTTATAGTTTTAGCCCTTATATGTAATTTTTAATTTATTTTCACTTAATTTTTGTATGTGATTTGAGGTAGGAATCCAATTTCCTTTATTTGCATGTGAATATCCAATTGCCCCTACACCATTTGTTGAAAAGAATATTCTTTCCCTATTGAAATCTTGGTGGCTTCATTGAAAATTATGTGAGGTGAGCCCATATACATGAGCTTTGGGCTCTGTTCCATTCCATTGGTCTATACGTCTTTCCTTATGCCAGTACCATACTGATTTAATTACTGTAGCTTTGTAGTAAGTTTTGAGAAGTGTGAGACTTCCAACTTTGTTCTTTTTTTAAAATATTGTTTTGGCTTTTCGGGGCTTCTTGCAACTCCCTATGAATTTGAGGATTGGCTTCTCCATTTCTGCAAAAAGGACTGTTGGAATTTTAACAAGGATTGCACGGAAGATTGTATTATAGATTGCCTTGGGTGCTATTGACATCTTAACAATATTATGTCTTCACATCCATGAAAATGTGATGTCTTTCCATTTACTTAGATTTAGGCCTTTGATTTTTTTTCAGTAATGTTTTTGAGTTTTGAATGTATGAGTATTTCATACCTTGGTTAATTTTATTCCTATGTATTTTATTCCTTTGGATGCCATTGTAAGTGGGATCATTTTTGTAATTTCCTTTTTGGATTGTTTATTGCTAATACTTTTACTCTTTTTAAAAAACATCACCTTTTAACATGTGGGGACTGAATTTCCAGAACCAGATGAGCAGGGTGCAGGTGTTCGTGCATGCAGTAGGCACACACTCAGCTGTACGCCTCTAAGATGTCCTGTGACTGGAGTGTGTATCTACATGCTTGGGGGAGGGGTGCTGCTTTCTTTTTTAACCATAAGTGTTTGTAGAGTCTTGCCTCTGTCACACCCTGGGCTAGGCATTGTCTCTATACATGTGGGGGAGCTCCTTATATTGTGTGTGGATCTCCTCTTTCACCCTGACTGTTGATAAAGCCATGATGGGGCAGGTAGAGAGCACTGCTAGGTTTGCTGCACGTGGGCTCTCTGATCTTCCCCCTGCCCCTGAGGGCTTGGTGGTGGGTTGTTTTAATTGGGAGGACCAGCAGACTGAGTCTGGAGAGATCAGCTTGTGGAGGTCAACAGGACAGCAGGGATGGCAGTGGTATGTCTGTTCCAGAGCTCCCCCACCAGTGCCCCTTCATTGATGAGAATGATCGTGGGGGAACCAGGAACAAGGCAGGCTGGTCCTGGGAGAACCAAACATGTAGGACAAGTCAGCACTGCTCCCTGGCCTGAGCTGTGTCCCCAGGAAAGCTTTGGGTAGCCTCTGGTTGTGTGCGCCCTAGGATGGGTGCCCTAAGTATGGTGCTATTTTCTGTTCCACACAGAGGTGCAGAGTGAACCTTATTCCTTCTTACACCCGAAACACTGTGGACTGGGCATGGGTCCTACAGTGCCAGACAGTGGGACAGTGTGAGCATCTAGATGGGACTTGGAGAGGTCTACGCCCCATCAACGCCAACGCCTGGGGCAGCCAGACTCGGCTTAGGTCCCTGACCATCCCCCCAACCCCTGTGGGCAACAATTCCAGACCAACATGTGAGTAATCCATAGCCTGGCTATGTGAACTCTGATGCTTTTGCCACTTGTTATGCTTTCCCCTTAGAAACCCCATTACAGCAGAGTGTAGGTATAAATCTCCAGGAAACTAGGCTGAGCAGGAAGGGCAGTGAGACAGTGGAACATGAGTGTGTCCCAGCAGGGCATGGGCCTCTCTGCCCAGGCCTCATCTCCTGGGCTGTCCTGCCTTTGGCAAGAGGGATGACAGACGTAGGGATTCAGGCCCCATTTTTATGCAGGAGAGGCTGAGGCCTGGGGTTCTGGTGCAGTATGACACTTGGCATCCTGACAAAATCCAGAAACTGCAGCCTGATCCAGTCTGCCTCCTAGATGAACAAGGCTGGGGAGGGAGAGGTGGGGCTGCCCGAGAGCATCCCAGACCCTATGGGGAGAGGGAACCTATAACACCACATGAAGCAACATAGGGGTGCATGTTAGACAAGAGGTGAGTTCTCCCTTAACTTCCTTCTGCCTACATTTATGAAACTTGGAGGATTAGTTGCCACTGGTGCTGTGGAGTTTCTTTCCTGGAATTTCCTAACAACTCTGGCTAATCTCTCACCAGCTGTTTTGGAGTTACAGCTCATAAAAAATGGGGGAAAAGGGGGGCATTTCCTGCCACTTGTTTGCACCCAGCACCAGGCACTTTCTGTCATCTCCTCCTCTTCTCTTAGCAGCTCCCAAGGGCACTGGACCTGGGTCTGCTTAGGAGAATCTGTCTGGCAGAGGGCCAGCAGCTGGCCTGGGTCACCCACTGATAATTGGTCCATGGGGCTTTGCCCAGATCTGGGGAACCTCCCTGCTCCACTCTCCACTCCAACCATAGTGAGCAGCCCTGATGGTTTTGTGCAGTTCCTATTTGCAATTGCAGACTGTGCTCACATTCAAGGCCTAAATGGCTGGGAATCCCTGGTTTGAGAAGGCCAGGGTGTTGCACATAGGCCTCTGGGAGTTGGGGGGTTGGCATTTCACCTGTCAAGTAAGGGAGCCCATCAGTCTGTTCAGCCTAGCACCTTGGGGTGCTGGTCTCCAGTCCCAGAATCTGGATGAAGCACCCAGAGAGGTGCTGGGTCCCTGCACCACTGGGCAGCATATACCACTGGCTGGCCCAATGGGCAGTTCTGGGCAACCTCATGGGGAGCAGGGTGGTGGCCACAGGTGACTTCAGAGAGCAGATGTGGTGGGGATGTACCTGGACTGTAGACCAGGAGTGGGAGTTCCCATTTTATCCTCACGGCATCATCCAGACAGGGCTACGGCATTCTCTACTTTACCAAATTCTCTCAAAGTGCTGTATGCCCTGTGTGTAGGGGCAAGGTGGAGAGAAACCAGAGACCAGCTAGGGTCCCTGAGGGGAGGCTCTGGAGGGGGCCTGGGGAATGGGGGGACAACAGGGGAGTGTCTAGCACTCTGCCTTGCCGGCCTCTTTGGAAGGAGCTCCTGCCCTGAGCTCTACCTGCCACTGCTAGAGGGTGGAAGTATTAACTGCTGTTTGGGTTCGAGGTTCCTAGGGTCTGTGTCATCATGGTGACCCTCTGATCCCCGTTGGGGGCTTGTGTAGCCAGCCCTGGTCTTGTCCTGGCACTGGCATGGGCCTCGCTTGGGCCCCTGTCTGCCAGGACCCCTATACTTGCCTACTGTGCAGGCATCAGGTATTTGTGTTTTGGTTCCTGCCCCAGATGTGGAGGTGAACATGTGAGGCAGTGGTGTGATTACGCAGCTAGAGGTTGAGCCACATTTCACCCTTTCTCTGAGCTGCAACTGGGTATGGGACTAGGGTCTGAGAACCTTTTACCTGGCTTTCCACCTCAAAGGACAGGAACAAATGTTTTTTGTCTGATCTCGGGCAGCCAGGCAGGGCCTCTGTCCTTAGCCCAGATCTGCCCATTGTGTGCTGTGTGGTCCCTTCCTCTCTCCCACAGCCCCCTGGCCCCAACTCTCTAAAATCTCTGTGGGCTCCTGAAGGCAGTACTGGCAGTGACCAAAGGGGTTCAGTTCAGAAGTCCCTCTGGCCATCTGGGCTGGGCGAGGAGATACCCTGGAACAGGCAGCTGTGAAGCCAGTCTCCCAGGGCCCCAACTGGTTACCAGTCCCACCCTCTCGTGTCTGTGTCCAGCTCCCCAGGGAATGTGATTTTCCTTTCCTCTCAGTGGACAAAGGTTTTCTTTTCTTTTCTTTTTTTTTTTTTTTTTTTTTAAGATTTTGTTATTTTTAGAGAGAGGGGAAGGAGGGAAGAAAGAGAGGGACAGAAACACCAGTGTGTGGTTGCCTCTCATGCAGCCCCTGCTGGCGACCTGGCCCACAACCCAGGCACGTGCTCTGACTGGGAATTGAACAGGTGACCCTTTGGTTTGCAGGCCAGCACTCAGTCCACTGAGCCACACCAGCCAGAAGATGTGGGTTCAGTTTGAGAAATAACTTTAATAATTGAAACTGGCCCCGAATCAGGCACATCAGGGGAAATAATGTGTGGTTAGATTGGGGTTTCTCAGCCCGGCTTTGTGAACACTGAGGCTGGGAAGTCTCCTGGTAGGATGTGCAGCCTCCCCCTGACCTCCACCCACCAATCCATGAGCATGTGTTATGCTGTCCACTCTGGCCCCTGTCCTCCAGTTGCACTGTTGGAGCAGGATGTGAGAGTGGGACGTCCCAGGGAGCACTTGGTCCAGTTCCTCTTTCACAAATGGAAATGGAGGCTACACACCAGTCTTCTCTCTCAGCCTTGTGCTCCTTGCAGACCCTTAGGTGTCCCTACGCAATGGCTGGACCCCCTTCATTGGTTCTGTACTTGGGGAAGGGCCTCCAAGTCCCAAGCAATACACACTGAGTATGGGATCCTTTGCCTCCTATGACTTGACAAGTGATGCCCTCTCCTGGACCCTCAATGTGTGGTCTGGCCACCTCTTGCAGCAGGGGCCATGGCCAGCTGGATATGAGGTTTTGGGGAAAGGAGGAAGCAGCTTGATGTCTGTCCGAGTACAGGCCTGCTGCAGTCACCCTGCTGGCGCTCCCTTCTCTGCCGACTTGCGTTCTCCATGGGGCCTCCATATCATTTAGGGGCCTGGACAGCTCTCAGAGGTCTCAAGGCCTGCTCCCCCATTGAAACTATGGGCTAGGAGCCAGTCTATCACCAGCCTCACTTGGAGCCAGTTGCTGGAGACCTAGGTGGCCTCAGAGCTGTCCAGCTTGTCTCCTGGCTCTCATGTTCCTCCTGATACTCTGGAATTCCAGGATTCAGGTATGTGCTTAAACTCCTGAGAGATCCCTGTGCAGACAGTCCCTGTGCTGGGACCTCTGGTCTGTCCTAGTGGATGCAGAAGGATGTACTTGAGTGTCCATCCCTGAAGAGGTGCGATCACAGCACTGGCCTGATGCACTGCTACTTAGAGAAGGAGAAGGCTCTCAGTGAAGTCACTCAATGCAACTTGGCAGTCTGCCCTTCTTACCCACTGCTTGGCAAGAGAATCCTTTTTGGTCCTTCTGGGCACATCCCATCTTCAGGGTGGAACTTACAGATGAGATATAATTAATTCTGTGCTCTGCAGTGTCTGTCAGTGAGTGCCCCTTGGATGAATGGAGGGCCCTGGTACACCCTGTGCGTGAGTTCTGTGTGTGCACCTCATCTGGTTCTCAGATGGCTCTGTGAGCCAGTGGGATCCCAACATAAGCATGGAAATACTGATGCTCAGAGCAGCTCAGTAACCACAAGAACATGCTGCTAGGTTGGAGGTGGTCTGGCATGGTCAGTGTCCTTTCACCATGCTCACTGCCCCTTGGCTAGTGCTGGCTGCTCTTAAAGTGTCCACAGAGGCCCACCTTGTGTCCTCCTAGCCTCATGGCCTTGGTGTCCTTGGGGTTGGGGACCCAACAGAAGGCATTCACCTCTGGGGCCATAGTGCAGCTCCTGCCTCAGGTCTCACATCCTGCAGTTGTGGCCTCTGGGGTCTGGGTCAGGGGCTAGCCAGAGCCCATCCAGGTTTCCATATCCTATTCTTTGCTTTTCTTGTCTTTGGTTGGTGATGGCGGGAGGCAAAGAACAGATCAGAATTTTCCAGTAGGACAGGACCTTGGAGAGCACCAACCCCTCCTTTCTTGAGATACAGTAGCTCTAAAGAACCAGCCAGCCTTTCTTTCTCCGGCTGCCTCCAGGAGGGTTGCAGCATAGAGCTGGTCTCCAGGCCCCACCCCCAAGCACCCACCAGGGTGATGCTCTCCAGGGTGTGGTGGAGCCTAGGGAGAGAGCCCTCACCTCCCTTGGTCTAGAGTCAGTATTTCTGTTTATATGACCTTGGACTGCATTTACTCTGGGTCATATTTGTCTTTCCAAGCAACCTTGTGAGTCTCTCATGGCTTTTAATCCAGGTGGAAGGCTGTAATTCCCAGAGCTTCCAGACAGAGAGGTATGTATTTCACATCTGTATAAAGCTGATTTCCTAGAAACTGCTGGAGTAAATGCTCCAAAATCTGCTTCTGAGTTTTAAAGCAACCATGTCTCTATTCAGAGTATCTGTTAAAAAATCCACTGGAGCAGGTTCAAAAACATAGAAAAAGACATTTAAACACTTACTATATTAAGGATTTTGGACTCTTAGATGATAGAGTTAAGGGGATGATTAAGTAAATTATGATATACTCACAATAGAAAATTATGTAGTCATCAGCAGTGATATTTATAACTAGGTTTTAATGATATGTGAAAATGTTTATTATATGTTGAATGGGGAAAAATGCAAGATTTAACATTATCTGTGTAGCATGATAGTTGGTGTTATGTTTTCCCACAGAAAACCTAATGGAAGGAAGGATGCCAACATGTTAGAAGTGTAAGAGTATTTTTTTCCTACTACTTTTATACTTCATTTTCCAACTTGCTTTTCAGAAGCATAAAATTACTTTTATAATTAAAATAATATTGTCAAGAGTGTAGAGGGCATCCTGCCCAGCCTCCCATTTCACAGATTTTTGTGGACTGTAGGTTATATTGACACTATTGCTTGAGTGCCTCCTACCTCACAGCCACCAGGGGCAGGAAGGGGATGTCCACTTCAGGACCCCTTTAATCTAAAGGCCAGGGTGGGGGTGTCTTTGCCGTTCCAGCACCTCCTCTTCTAATGTGACCCTCCAATAATGTACATTAACCTGGCCTGCAGCCCTTCTGCTGAGAAGGGTACCCATTGGCATCTATGGCCAGAGCTGCTCTGAGTGTCCCTGTGCAGGTGTAGTTTTAAGGCCCCTAGGGCCCTGTCTAGTCCCTTCCTCCTTTGGGACCATCCCAGGGGTGAGACCTTAGGCTCATGGGTTGGAGATGGAGCCACCACTATACCACTGACTAGGAGGAACAACTGAGGCCCCATAGCCATTTCCCAGAGCAGCAGAGCCATCCTGTCATCAGCTACTCACATGCCCAAGTGTCACACCCTAAGTGGGGACCCAGGTGCACAGCTGACTTGGGAGGACACTGCGGGCTCATGAGCCAGCCTTCCTCCAGTGTATCCTGACATTTCCCTGCTGCAGACTAGCAGCTAAGCTACTAGTTACTGCTCGCCACACAAGAGGAGAGCCTGTGGGGCTTCTTGTATAGAATGTGTGGTTTGCCAGAATGAGGAGATTCTGACCCCTGTGGGGGCCCTTGAGGAGAACTCAGCAGACACCAGCCTTACCAGCCAGGCTGAGGGCATGGACCAGAGAGGGTTAGCTCCAGTTTGAGATATTAAACACTGTTCTGCAAATGGAGCATCCTCCTGTACAGATGTTTAAACCATTACTTATAGATACCAACTGATTACTCATACCTTCAGATACTTACAGATGCTAAATTATTATTTACAGATGCTCCCTCTGGAGGCAGAGAGTAGGGCAACCTCAGGCAAAAATATGGGGAGCCACTTCCACTTGGATCTATTTTAAGAATGATAATAAAGAATTCTGAAAATATAACACAAGCCTTGAGAAATTCAGGATTTCACGTCAACAGAAAATTTTTTCTAATCACATTCATAGTGTGACCATTCATTTTCACAACACCCATTCTGGAATGCCCTGAGAACACTGTGTCTGTTTGTGCACATGTCCTCTTGAGTGGGCCAGACACACTTTTGCGCTGCTCAAGGAGGCACATGGCTGCAGATGCACCACCAGGCACACGTACTTTACACTGTGTGTGTCCACACACTGGTGTGCACCACATAAATGCGTGTCCAAAAAGGCCCTATTCTTCTCCTTAAACAATTTATAAGATTTAGTTTTATTTTCTAGCTGTTTTGAAGTATAGTTGACAAATAAAATTGTAATACATATAAAATATACACCATAATGATTTGATGTCTTTGTACATTGTTGAGAGATTTCCACCATTACCTTTATCACCTCATATGGTTACCCCCATTTTGGGTGAGAACACTGAACTTTTACTGTCTTGGCAGATTTTCAGTATATAATATATTGTTACAAACTCTAGTCCCCATGCTGTACATCAGATCCTCAGACCTTACTTATCTTGTAGCCGAAAGTTGTGCCTCTCCTCTTTTCCTCTCCCCACAAAGATGTCTTGCTCTTGGTGGGCCTGGGGTTCACCCAGGGATTCCATCAAACAGAAGGTCAACATCCTGAAGTTGACCCAGTTTCTCTACTTCATAGTAACTTAGTTTTATTCCCACCTCACAGGACTAGTTCATACTGTAATATTCAGATTTGATAACTCACCTCTGAATTTTCATGTGTATAGTGGCCAGCAGGAGTACACATTGTCCCAGTGGCTCACTTACCAATCATGCAACCTCTTAGGCAAGCTGTTCTCTGGCCCTGCGATGCTGACCCTTCTGTTTAGCAGGCCTGCCCCCTCCTACTGTTTTCTGGGTCTGGGGTCTTTGCTGAGATAGTTATAGGGTACTTGAAGCCCAAGGTCAAGTGGATGGCTGTCCCAGTTGGCAACTTGGGACTACTGTCATAGAAGTTTCCTTGTTTCTGTCAGGACTCTGTGGCCAGAACAAAGAGGGGCAGTTGCCTTTAGCACCTGCTGGCACCCCCTCCCCATTTTGGCACCTCCTGTAGCTCAGCTCACTGGCCACTGCACTTCCTGCCCACTGTAGCCCTCAGCTGTTCATCCCCCTGGGTGGGAGGCCTGCTGCCTGTGGTGACCAGCAACCTGAGGGCCAAGAGACATCTAAATGCCACTAAGAAGAGACAGGACAGCTTGACTCACCTGGGCTTCTCTTTATCTCCATAAGTGAAATCTGTCATGTCCATGATGACACTCCCCTGAATGTGGCCCTGTGTTTGGTGGGTGCCTGCCAATTCCCTTATCTTCAGAACCTTGAGACTTGCCTCCCATCCTACTGGGAAAGCCTGTTGAGTATTTGCAAGGGCTGAGCAGTCAGCAGAGTGCACAGGGGCTGGACTAAACTTAAGTGAGGAGTGGTGCTGAGCTGGAAAGCTGGAAGTGACAGTGCCCATCAGTCCCAGCCCTTGTGGCCATCACCTCACCCGCTAGATGAGAGTCAGAGGGGCCCACTGCCTTGCAAACTATGGGAATGTCCAGGATGCTGGCCCTGAGGCTGGGCAAGGGTCTTACTGGTAGGGAAATGGTTTGGGAATGGCCTTCTGTGGGGCCCTGCAGGATGGGGTGGCTCCACAGTGGGCATGGGTCTTGGCGTCCAAGTGGCTGTTCTCAGTGCTCAGGTCCACTGTGCCCCTAAGAACAGCACCCCTAGTGCTGGACAAGGTAGCTGTGTCTCTCTGCTCCTAGACTAGGTATGGTCCAGGACAGAGCCAGCAGGCATCCTGTTGGCCCCAAGCCTCAGAAAGTATAGTCCTCAAGAGGATTCCCCTGATGGTGTGTGCCCTGGGGCAATGTTTGGGTGGATTAACCATCAGGACCCCTGGAGTGAGTCCATCGCAGCAGTCCTCACACAGGGCACTTGAAACTACCTCTAATGGGACTCTGGAGGGCATTTTCCTGAGAAGCTGGATCTACTTCATTCTGTTGGCCCCACCTTGCCCCTGTAGCCACAGCCTGGGAGTCTGACCCAAGCCCCTACCTTTCCAATATGTTTGCCCTTGGAAGTGGTTTTTATCATGCATATTCTTCATAAGGGATTTCATTTACACAAGTTGTTCTGCAGCCTGTTTCTTCCCTTTAACACAGGTGTCAGTGAGCCCACCCTTTGGACACCCTCATTGTTGTGGGGGCTGGAGGGTTGGGTCTGCTGGCCATCCCTCTGCAGAAGTTGGGGCAGTCAGACACCCTCCTCATACACCCTGCAGAGGCTCCCAAGGGTGGTTCTAGAAGCACTTGAGGGGCCTGGTCTGTGCTCAGGGTTAGTTCTTATGTCCAGAACATTCACTTACCAGTAGCAGGACAGGCAGGGCTCAGGCAGTGTTCACCTGGCCTGAGAGTGGATGTGCACTTACTGCAGCAGACAACCATGATGCTACCGACCCTCCATGACCCCAGGTTAGCTTCTCCTCTCTGACAAGTCAAGAAGTGGGACCTCAGTGGACCAAAAAGGGGTTACAGACAAATTCCAAATGGGTGATGTCAAAGATGGTGCAAGGAGATGGGCTGCCTGGAGGTTGGAAGCAGTGGTTTTAAAAAACCGAGTGAAGGGTCTGCTGTGTTCGTTGTTTGAAGGTCAGTGTTTTGAAATGGGAGCCACTGCCGGTAAACAGCTGTGGGGTACTTGGCTCCCCTGCCAGAGACACTTAATGACCACTCCTGCATCTCCCTTTTCCTGGACTGTCCTAAAGCATGAAATGTCTTAGTTGGGACAGAGGGTTCAGTCCCTCATTTCACACACTGGGAGAGTGAGAGCTGGAAGAGGAGTTAGAGATGCAGGTAGGGGTACCAGATAAAAATAGTTTGAATTTCTGTCGATCTCAAATTCAAATTTAACTGGGTGTCCTGTATTTTTGTTTGCTTATTCTAACCACCCTGAGTGCAGACTGGCCCTGTGTCTTTGTCAACAAGATGACACAGAGGTGGGACTTCCAGGGTCCCAGTGCTTCTCAGCAGGGAATCTGGCTTTTGGGAAGTCCTATGTCCCAAAGATCAGTTATGAGCAAAGTTGTTATTGATTTCTTGTATCTCCCAGGATTCCTGTTGCTTTACACACAACAGACAAATAATTGTCTAAGGGTTTTTCTTCACCATCCCCTTCTCTACACCTTACTCCATTCTTAACTCTGCATTCTGGCTTCTGTATGTAGTATTTTAAAATGAGTTAAAATAGATTTAGGAATATTGAATTAATTTTTAGGTGTGTAGATGCTTTTTTTCTTTGTTGTTTAAATATACACAGAAATGTACCTTTTGTAATAAAAAAAAGAAGTTGAGTAAAGAAAAAGCCACAAACCTGTTAGTTTCAAAAGTGTCATTGCTTGCTTAAAGGTTCTGAAGTTAAGACTTGTTAACTTTATCTTAGCTTTGATTTGAGGCATCCCATATAGTTGTAGTTGCAGCATCCCAAACTAGGCTACATTTCAAAATTCAGGGCTGTTCAAGATTTAAAATCACAAACGTTACCGGCAGTAGGTACCACCATGTAAAAGTGAGCTCAGATGTCTCTAAAACTGTTTCCTTTAAAAGCACATGGCAGTTGAATCTTAAGGTTAAATTTTAATATGAAAGATCCTCATCAATTAAATAGTTGATGCGATTTTTCAGGCATCAACTTTTTGTTTAGGCAGCTTTTTGTGAGGAGAACCATGCATTGTGTATGTGATGCATGGTGTGTGGTCCATGTGCATGTGTGTGCCTGTATTGTGTATGTTGTATATGTGGTGTATGCACATCTGTATATTATGTTTAGTGTATGGTATTTGTGGTGTGTGTGTATATACACATGTGTTTGTATTATGTGTGGTATGTGTGTTGTGTGTGAGTGATATGTAGATATGTATGTGCATGTGTGTATATATTGTGTATGATGTGTGGTACGTGTGCATGCATATGCATGTATTTGTGTGTATTATGTGCGGCATATGTGGTATGTGGTATATGTGGTATATGTGTGAGTAATATCTGTAGTGTATGTGGCAGCCTGTGTTCAACATTTGAAGGAGAATTTGGGGAGGCCCCCATGAATCCTCAAGGCCACTAGTGCCACATATGTTCTCCTGAAAGGAAAGCAGATGCACTGTGGGGAGAGTTTCTAGAGCTTCATCCGTGTGATTCTCTTAATCTGAAATCTGTCCCAACCAGGAGCCCCAGCCATCCCAGACCTACTGTTATCTTAATGTCAGGCTGCCCAGCCTTCCTACAACCTTGTGGCCACCTCCCACACAAGGCCCAAGCAAGCCCTTCATCTGTCTCAGCCTCTGTCTTCTCACCTGTAAAGTGAAAATGACAGGGCCACCTTGTAGGTTGCCATGAGGACTGAGGCCCGGGCCAGTGGCCACTCTGTGCCCATTATGCCCAGCACTGTGGCAGGAAGCTGTTTACTGGGGTACACAGGATCTCAGTCCTCTGCACCACAGCTCAGAGTGTGCCCTCAGAGGAGATGGCAGTAGACTTAGGGGGGCCAGTACCCAGCTCCTGACCAGCTGGGAACTTGGGCTCTGTAGGGAGCCAGAACTTCTGATGTGAGCATTCATCTGCTGCATTTGAGGGACAGTAACTTGTATGTCTGGGATTTATGAGAGACTGTAAAGAGTGACCTCAGAAAAGTAGTTCTCTTGCAATAACTCTGTAGTTGCATTCAAGTGTTCCTAGAACTTTGCCAACCATGCATACTGGCCAGTGCTAGGCCCCAAGCAGAGCCTACCTGGGTTTGGCTGTCCATATACACAGAGCCCAGGGAAAGAGATGCTCTGTTGTCAGAGGGGAAGTTGTAAGTAGCATCACCTTGTAAAATAGTTCATTTTAAAATTAAAAAAATTAATTGTAAAATAGCTCAGGCTTGAGAGAGGAAAAGAAGAATATCACGACAGAGTAATGCTGAGTTTACAGACAGGCTCTGACTGGTGGAAAACACAGCAAAGGTGGTTTAATCCTCCACCTCCATCCCCATCTTTACTTGGTAAAGAAAAGAGGAGAAATTAGCTGATTGTATAGTTGAAGAGTTAGTGTTTTGCATTACTCAGCATTTTGTGGGGAGGGTAATTGTGTGCTGACTGGAGAGCTTACAGGAGGACTGGCACCCTGGCAGTCACACCGTTGCTAGGGGACACTCCATGGCCCTGGGGATGGGGATGAAGGAGACAGATCATCCCAGCACCTCATGGACCCTCCAGAAAGGTTCTCAGGAGGGTGTGTGCCAGGCTCACACATTGTGCCTAGAGAATGAAGGGGTTGTTCCAGGACTCTCCATGCGGTGAAGCAACCGCAACCCGCCCCACCCAAGAAACATGGGGGCACTGATGGCAGAAGTGTTGTGGAGAATGGGAACAGGGCCCTGGTGCAAGCATGTAGCAGTAAGATGGTGGTATGCTCCTGTAGCTACTCGACATCCATCCTGCCTGGCCTGTGCCTCAGGAGCTGGGCCAGGTCTTTCCTCAACTCTGCACTGCCCTTCGCCACCTCTCTCCTCACCTCCTCGAGCTGTTTTTACTTCTGTTAGACCTTTTACATCTCTTTCATGGTCATTAACTCTGCTTTCACATTTTCTCATCTTTTTCTCTGTTAGTCTGAGTGACTCCAGTTCACCAATTCTTTGAACTTCAGGGAAGCATTATACAAATGTAGTGAATGTGCTGCTTAACTATTAGTGGAGTTTTAGTTTTTATGGCATTTTTCATTTCTAGATCTTGTTTTCCAGATTTATCTGATAATTTTTTCTAGTGTATATTACACACCTTTGAATCTTTTCCTACAATTATTTAAAATGATTTTATTTCCTCTATGAGATCACTATTATGTGATGTACTTGGGGATTTAGTCCTACTTTTTGTCAGAGTAGATCATCTTGTGCTTTGGAAATTTGAGACTCGGTGGGGAAGGCCTGTCTTCTCGCAGCCCTGGGAAGGAGGCCACAGTTTTCACCCAGGTCTGTCCAAGCATGGGTTGCACACACCTGCTCCACAACAATGCTTCTTGGGGGGCACTGGAGCCTCTGGGATGGTTCCCAAAGGCCTTCAGGGATTTGGTACCATGATGAGGTATGTGAGACTGTGAAAGGAGGTATTGATCAGCAAAGCCACCTGTATCGTGGTCAGGGGAAATGAGGCCCAGTGGCATGTCCACCCACAGTCCTCCAGGGGCTGCAGCCCTGCTTCTCCTCCACAGCATTCATGTGCACATGTCATGTCCCCATAATTGGAGACATGTCCCAGTATGCTAAACATTTCCCACATTTCTCAGATTTCCCAGGGCTTGGCTACCATGAGTCCTTAGGTTGGTGGCATCCCTGACTCAGGCCTCCTGTTGTGAGATACAGGATGCATCACAAATCCCCAGAACCATTCCTTTCTATTCTTTAGAATCACTGTCTTTTTCTAGGTTGCTCAGGTAGAGGATGAGATTATTGATTTTAGATCTTCTTTTGTAGTGTGTATATTCAATGCTATAAATTTCCCCCTTAAGCATTGCTTTGGCTGCATACCACAAATTTGCTTGAATTGTGTTTCATTTTCATTTAGTTAGAAATAGTTAAAAATTTCTCCTCAAACTTTGTCTGTGTGTTATTTAGAAGTGAGTTGTTTAATCTCTAAGTATTTGGGGCTTTCCTGAGATCTTCCTGTTGTGATTTCTAGTGTAATTCCATTGTGATATGAGAATATCCTTTATATTATTTTTACATTTTAAAATTTGTTAAGGTGTGATTGATTGCTCAGAATGTGATCTCTTTTGGTGAATGTTCTTTGTGAGCTTGAGAAGAATGTTTATTCTACTTTTGTTGGATGAAGTACTCTATTATGTCAATTAGGTCAGGTTCATTGATGGTATTGTTGAGTTAAACTCTGTCTTTACTGATTTTTTTGTTTGTTGGTATGTAAATTATTGATAGAGAATGTAGAAATCTCCATTATAATAGTGGATTTGTTGATGATGAACTCCTTTAGTTTTTTATGTCTGCGAAGCTCTTTATCTACCCTTCAACTCTAAATGTTACCTTTGCTGGGTAGAGTAATGTTGACTGTAGGTCCCTTCTCCTCATGACTTTGAATATTTCTTGCCAATCCCTTCTAGCCTGCCATGTTTCTTTTGAGAAATCAGCCTTATGGGAACTCCCATGGAAGGAAATAACTGCTTTTCTATAACCTTTGGCATTTTATTTAGATGTGTCTTGGTATGGACCTATTTGTGTCCATCTTGTTTGGGACTCTGTGCTTCATGGACTTGCATGTCTATTTCCTTCTCCAAATCAAGGAAGTTTTCTTTCATTGTTTGTTCAAATAAATTTCCAATTTCTTGTTCTTTCTCTTCTCCTTTGGGTACCCCTATGATGTGAACATTGGAATCCTTGTAGTTGTCCCAGCGGCTCCTTACTCTACCCTCATTTTTGTGGATTCCTTTTTTCTTCTTGTTCTGCTTGGTTGTTTTTTGTTTCCTTATGTTCCACACCATGGATTTGATTCTTGGCTTCATCCCCTCTACTGTTCATTCCCTGTAAATTGTTAATTTCCATTAGTATGTCTTTCATTTTGGCCTGGCTCTTTTTTATGCTGTTGAGATCCTCACTGTGTTCCTTGAACATTCTTATAACCAGTGTTTTCAATTCTGCACCTGATGGATTGCTTATCTCCATTTTGTTTAGTTCTTTTTCTAGAGGTTTTCTTTTTTAAGATTTTATTTATTTATTTTTAGAGAGAGTGGAGGGAGGGAGATAGGGAGTGACACATCAGTGTGTGGTGCCTCTTGCATGCCCCCAGCTAGGGACCTGGCCCACAACTCAGACATGTGCCCTGACTAGGAATGGAATCTGAGACCCTTTGGTTTTCAGGCTGGAGCTCATTCCATTGAGCCACACCAGCCATGGCTTTTTCTGGAGTTTTGATCTATTCTTTCATTTGGGCCTTGTTTCTTTGTCCCCTCATTTTGGCAACCTCCCTGTGTTTGTTTCTGTGTATTAGGTAGAGTCCCTATGACTCCCTGTCTTAATAGTTTGTCCTGGAGGGCCCAGTGGCATGGCCTCCCATATCAAGCAAACTGGGTACTTGAGGTGTGTCCTCCACGTGGGCTGAGTACACCTTCTTCTTGTAGTTGAGTCTTGATTGATGTTGGCAGGTCTATGGGAAGGATTTACCCAGGCCAGTCAGCTGTAAGGACTGGCTATAACCACTGACCACCAACTTTGTCCTTTGAGGAGTATCAGCTTTGCAGGGGCAGGGTGGTGGTGCTCCATCGTGGTCTGTAGCTGTCCACTGGGTGTGTAGGCCCTAGGATTTCCTGGGTTGTGCAGGTCAGGGTCAGCCACCAACTGTGTTCTTCCTGGGGCCACCCAGAGTGACCTACAAAGCAATTTGCAGATGGCTGCTACTTGTGCTGGGCTTGGAGGTTCCCAGGGAGAGCCCAACTGTGATCCAAAGTTGGCTGCTGTTAGTGTTGGGCCTGGAGTTGCTTAGCCACAGGTAGGAGGGCTGGTGGCAGGTTGTAAGCTGGGTGTGGCAGAGCCTCAGGTAAATGCCAGGGCAGGGCAAACAGTGTTAGCAGGGTTGATGGAGTCTCACATATGACTCCTGCCTGCCTGTTCTGTGGCTCTGTGGGGAGAGGGCTCAGAAAAGGCACAATAGCCTCTGCCCACCTTTCTATCTGGGAGAGATCTGTCCCCAGTGTTTTGTCTTGATGCCAGACACTTCTGTTTCTCCCCATATGCCACTGGTGCCTTTCAAGCTGCCACTCCGATGGTGCTGGAGCTCAGGAGGAGTACATCTGAGTAAATTCTGTGCAGGTGCTTTAAGTGGAACTGCCAGGGTGTCCAGTAGTTTTTTTCACTGACTCAAATCCTGCTGCTTTTTACAGCCAGAAGTTATGGGGGCTTATCTTCCTGACACTGGAACCCTGGGCTGGGGGACCTGATGTGGGGCTGGGACCCCTTCACTCCCAAGATATTCCTCCTGAATTTTTATCCAGCACACATGGGTGAGGGAACTTGCCTGTTCCACATCTCTTCATCTGTGTGCCTTCATCTCCTACCCTTCTGGATTGATGTGGTTTCTTTAATTCCGTAGTTGTTAGACTTCCATTCAACTCGATTTCTGATGGTTCTGAGTGACCATTGGTCTGTAATTAGTTGTAATTTTGATGTGATCGTGTAAGAAGGTGAGCTGTGTTTACCTACGGCCTCCATCTTGAGCAGAAGTCCAAGCTACATGTGTTTATATTTAAGGTGGGTTTCTATAGACACTGTGTAGTTGCCTATTATTTTTCCCTTACTCTTTTAGTCTCTGTCTTTTAATTTGTATATTTAGACCATTAATTGTAAAGGAATTAATGATGATGTTGTGTTAATATCTGTAGTATTTGTTTCTGTTTTCTATTTGTTGCCCTTGTTACTTGTTTTGGTTTTTGTCTTTCACTCTTTTCTTTCTGCTTTCCTTGGTTTTAATTGAGCATTTTATATGATTTCATTTGTCTCTTCTTTTCATATATCTATTATACTTCTTTTTTAACTTTTGTTTTAATGGTTGCCCTTGAGTTTGCAATATATATATTTATGGCTAAGCCAAGTCCACTTTCAAATACACAATACCTCTTATGGGTAGTACAAGTTCCTTCTAACAAAGTATTCCCAATTTCTCCCTCCAATCTCTTGTGACATTGACATTATTCATTTCACTTATCCATAAGCTATAATCACCAAGTACATTGTTGCTATTATTATGTTTGAACAAATTATTATCAGTTAAATCACTTAAGAATAAGAAAATTAAAAAAAAATAAGAAAATAAAAGATTTTGTCTTCCCTTAATTTATACCTTCTCTAGTGTTCTTTCTTTCTCTTAGTGGATTGTAATTTATGACCTGTATTGTTTTCCTTCTCTCTGAAGACATTCTTTTAACATTTCTGAAAGACAGGTCTACTGGTGAAAAGTTTTCTCAATTTCCATTTGCCTGATGAAGTGTTCATTTCTCTTTCATTTTTTAGAGGATAATTTGCAGGATATAAATATTTCAAGGTTTGCAGTATTTAAATGTTTCATTTTTGTTTGGTTTCTAAAGAGAAGTCTAAATAATTGTTATCCTTGCTCTTCTATAGATAAGGTATTTTCCACTCTGGCTTTTTTTCAAGATTTTGTCTTTGTCTTCGATTTTCTGTTGTTTGAATATGATATGCCTAGGTGCAGAGGTTTTTTTGTCATTGTCATTGTTTATTTTTATCCTGCTTGGTGTTCTCTGAGTCTCTGGGTTCATGATTTAGTGTCTACCATTAATTTTGGAAAATTCTCAGGTACTTATTATGTAAATATATTCTCTATTCCTTTTTTCTCCTTTCCTTCTGGTATTTCCTATTACACATATCTTACACCTTTTGTAAGTCCCACAGTTCTAGATTATTCTGTTCTGTTTTTTATTTTCTTCTCTTTGCTCTTAATTTTGGAAATTTCTTTGACCTATCCTTGGCCTCGGTCAATCTAATGATGAGGCCATCAAAGGCTATTTCTGTTACAGTGTTTTTGATTTCTGGCATTTCTTTTATTCCCCTCTTAATTATGTCTTCTCTAGTGTTTCTCTCTTTCTCCATGTGGATTGAAATTTATGACCTGTGTTCTTAAGAATAAGAGCATCTCTGTGCTTACATTGCCCATCTGTTCTCACATGTTTTCCACTTTGTCCATTAAAGCCCTTATCACATTAATCAGTTATTTTATTTTGTTGTTTATTTTTATTAAAGTTTTTATTCAACACTTTTTTTCTGTTAGTTTCAGGTGTACAACACAGTAGATAGCTATTCAGGTAGGTTATAAAGTGTACCCTCTGATAATTCAGGTGCGCATCAGGCACCATAGATAGTTATTACAATATTGTTAATTATATTCCTTATGTTTTACCTTACATTCCCATGCCTATTTGTTAACTACCATTTAGTACTTTTTAATCCCATCCACTATTTATTAGCCCGTTCCCTAACACCCCTTCCCTCTGGCCTTCATCTGGTTGTTCTCTATATCTATAGTCTATTTCTGTTTTGTTTGTTTGCTTATTTTGTTGTTTAGATACCACATATAAGTGATATTATATGGTCTTTGTCTTTCTGTCTCTGACTTATTGCATTTAACATAATGCCCTCTGAATTCATCCATGCTCTTGCAACTGGTAAGATTTCATTTTTATGGTTGAGTATCACTCCATTTTATATATGTATATACCACCACTTTTTTATATACTTGTCTGTTGATGGATGGATACTTGGGTTGCATCCATATCTTGGCTATTGTAAACAATGCTTCAATGAATATGGGTTGTATATATTCTTTCGAATTAATGTTTTGAGTTTCTTTGAGTGTATACCAGAAGTGGAATTGTTGGGTCATAAAGGTGGTTCCATTTTGAATTTTTTGAGGCACCTCCATACTGTTTTCTTAGTAGTTTCATCAGTCTCCATTGCCATCAACAGTACACTATGGTTCCCTTTTCTCTCTATCCTTGCCAACATGTATTGTCTGTTGATTAATTGGTGATTGCTTTCTTGATAGGTATGAGGTGGTGTGGAATCTCACTGTTGGTTCGCATTTCTCTGATGATTAGTGATGTTGAGCAACTTTTATGTATCTATTGGCCTTTTGTATGATCTCTCTGAAGAAGTGTCTGTTTAGGTTGTCTGCCCATTTTTTAATTGGATTGGGCTTTTTGGGGAGGTCTTGAGTTGTATGTGTTCTTTATCAATTTTGGATATTAATTCTTATGAGATGTGTATACCCATTGGTGTATATGTTCTCCCCTTCTTGTCTTTTCATTTTGTTAATCATTTTTCTGAAGATTTTATTTATTTATCTTCAGAGAGAGGGGAAGGGAGGGAGTAACAGAGGGAGAGAAACATCAATGTGTGGTTGCCTCTGGCACACCCCCTACTGGGGACCTTGCCCCCAACCCAAGCATGTGCCCTAACTGGAGATTGAACTGGCGACCCTTTGGTTCACAGGCTGGCGCTCAATCTGGTGAGCCACACCAGCCAGAGCTGTTAATGGTTTCTCTTGCTGCACAAAAACTCTTTAGTTTAATGTAGTCTCATTTGTTCTTCTTTTCCCTTGCCCAAGGAAATATGTCAGAAAAAATATTGCTGTCCAATTTCCCCAACACCATATATTGACTAGACTGTTTTTACCCTCATTATATGTTCTTTCTTCCTTTGTCATTGATTAATTGACCATAAAGGTGTGGGTTTATTTCTGGGCTTCTCTTCTGTTTCATTGATCTATATGTCTGTTTTTATGCCAGTACCATCCTGGTCTGGTTACCATAGTTTGATATCAGCTGGCTTGAAGTGATTTCAGTCTTCTTAAATTTATTGAGGCTTGTTTTATAGCCTAAAAGTGGTCTATCCTGGAAAATGTTCCATGTGCACTGGAAAAAAATGTATTTTAGGGTATAATGCTTTGAAAATATCAGTTAAATCCATATGGTCTAATGTGTCATTTAAGGCCACTGGTTCCTTGTTGATATATTTTTCTGGAAGATCTATCCATTGATATCAATGGGGTGTGTTAAAATGCCCAACTATGACTGTATTTCTGTCGATCTCTCCTTTTATGTCCATCAATATTTGCTTTATATATTTAGGTGCTCCTGTGTTAGGTGTATAAATGTTTACAAGGTTTACTTCCTCTTATCAGATTGCTCCCTTTGTCATTATATAATTGTCTTCTTTGTATCTTACTATAGCCTTTGTTTAAAGTCTGTTTTGTCGGATACAAGTATTTTTACCCTTGTTTTTTAAAAATTTTCATTTGCATGAAATATCTTTCCCATCTTTTTACTTTCAGTCTGTATGTGCTTTTGTTCTGAGGTGAGTCTCTTGTGGACAGCACCTCAAAACATGTGGGTCTTGTTTTCTTATCCATTCAGCTGCCTTTGTCTTTTGATTGGAATGTTTAATCCACTTACATTTAAAGCGATTATTGGTAGCTATGTAGTTATTTTCATTTTATTCTTTATAATTATGTTCCTTTTTTCTCTCTGTCTTATAAAAGCCCCTTTAACATTTCTTATAATACTGGTTTCTTGGTAATGAACTCCTTTCACTTTTTCTCATCTGTGAAGCTCTTTATTTCTTCTTCAGTTTTAAATGACAGCCTTGCTGGGTAGCTGTGCCTTGGTTGTAGTTCCTTGGTTTTTATCACTTTGAATATTTCATGCCAATCCTTTCTAGCCTGAAATGTTTGTGTTAAGAAGTAAGCTGACAGTCTTATGGGAGTTCCCTTGTAGGTAACTGTCTTTCACTTGCTGACTTTCTGGCTGGCTGATTGTTGGGATTGGTCCTTATTATATTGTCCAGGCTGTTGTGTGAGGGCTGACCCTACAAAGTGGAATTTGCCCTAGTAGGGTTTGATGGCTTTTAGGATCTCCCTTTGGATGGACCACTCGTGGAGCTAACTGGGTCATGCTCTGATTGGTTTGAAGCCCACCAACTGGATGTGTTGGTTCTGAGAATTCTTGCAAGGCACTCCAGTGCAGATCACTGTCTGATACTGCCTGTAACTGGCCTTAGGCTACTTGTCTGGAGCTACCAAGTGATCTGCAGTTTGTGGCTGCCCCTGCTGGGCCTTGGTGCAGGTGGGAGGGGCCAAGGTGCCTATCAGCTCCGAGCCTGGGGCAGGTTAGCAAAAGGCCCAAGGCATCCAAAGATTCGCTTCTGCCTGCCAGCTGCCTGTTAGGCTTGGTGGTAGAGGAGCTTTTGGCAGTACATGCAAGTTGTATTAGAGAGTTTCTCAGTGAGTTACAGGTAGGGGCAAGTGGTGTTCACCCGGCTGATACAAATTCAGACTCTGTGCCAGTGCTGGGTCTAAGGCCACTCAGCAGAAGTCTCAGGATACACCAAGGCTAGTGGCCATCCACCAGGGATGCATGGGCCTTGTGGTGGGATGGGGTCTCAGGGAGTAGTCAGGATGAGGCTAGCAAAGTTTACCAGGCTAAAACAGACCAAGATTTGGCCATGTGGAGGGAGGGGCTCCACACTATAACAGTGACAGTGATTAGGTGCAAGGAGTGGGGTGGGGAATGTGGCCCCCTTTCCTGACCTACAACTCAGTCTCTTCCTGTGGAATTCTGGCCATGTTCAGGTCTGCCTGAACCTCCTTGGGAGCTCCTAAATGAGCTTTGCACTATGGGTACAGGCTGCAGTCTGCCAGAGGACCTCTCCACAAAGATGGATTTGGGCAAGGTGTGGCCTCTAGGAGTCAGCAGGGAGGAGTTAGTGCCACTTCCCAAGCTGATTCAGTGTGGAGGGGAATGCTTGATTCAGGAAAGATGGAATCTGTGGGCAGTGTGGGAGAGAAACCCAACACAGGGATGCTTGCTGCTATTACTCTAGCCCTCTCCCCACAGCCACACCACTCAATTCCTCCCCTTATGACTCTGGTGCTCTCCAAACTGCTGTCCCTCTGCTAGAGCCCAAGGTAAGTGCTGCAACTGAGATTCTGTACTCTGGCCCTTCAAGAGTGCTGTCCCCCTTCTCACCAGGGCTGGTGAAATCTCTGCTGATTTTTACAGCCAGATATTTGTGTGGGCTTCCCTTCCTGGCTCTAGTACTCTGGGCTAGGGAGCCTGGTGTGGGGCTGAGGCCCCTCACTACTATGGGGCAAGCCTTTGCAGTAAGATATCCCTATGGATTCTCACCCATTGCTTGTGTGGGTAGGGCCAGACCCTTTCAAGTCTCTGCCCTGCCTACTTCTCTCAGTGTGGGTTCCTTTGTAAATCATTAGTATAAGACTTCTGTTCAGGTAGTCTTCAGATGGTTATTTAGATTGATTGTTCCATACTTTAGCTGCTACTCTGATATGGTTCTGGGAGGAGCAAGTGTAACTTCTACCTACTCGGCTGCCATTTTGCCATCCACTGATCATAGTTATTTCAGTTCCTAGTATGATAATTCTGTTGTCCTTGCCATGTCTGAGACAGCATAGCTCATACTTTCTCTGTCTCTTCAGACTATATTATTTTGTCTTTTAGTATGCCTATGTTTTTGTTGCAAAAACTATTTTAAAGGCAAGACAACTATCCCCATTATATGCCACCATGCACAGATGCTCACTTGTAATCTCTGTACATGTTTCCTTCTCTTTTCTGTGTGGATGTTGGGACGACTCCGTGTGCTGTTTCCCATATCATGGTATGAACGTGTCCCCATCAGTACAACTTTTGGCTGCATGATGGTCTATTAGGTGGATACTGACCTACTAGTTCCCTATTGATGGGATGCTTTATTTTTGAAATTTTTAGTCTCTCTCGGCTCAGGGAGGCTACAGGAAAGGTTTTCTTGCTATAGGTTTATGGACAAGGAGGCTGAGAGAGGTCCAAAGGGGCAGTGCCCAGGCTAGCTTCCTCCTTCCCAGTTATCCTGATGCTGCTGCAGGCCTGGATAGGACCAGGACTCTGTCCAAAGGAGCCTGGCATCTTATCCCATGACTGCATGCCAGCTGTCCTATTGGTTCTGCAGGTGGATATCCCAGAGCTGCCCTAGTCATGGAGTCTCTTAGCAAAGGTGTGGTCCCTGGGCCACTTTACTGCCTCTCAGTCAGGATGTATACAGACCCTGTGTTGGCAAGGGAGGAGGGGCCGCTGCCCCAGATGGCCTCACAGACTGCTGGGATATTCCTTCATCCTGGTGCCAGGCTGTGGAGGAGAGCCTTGGGTGGGTTCAGCTTCCCAGACAAGGGGGGACATGCTGACTGTGGGCAGGGGCAGAGGTTGCAAACTGCCCACTGGCTGGCCATACTGGGTCACAGGCATAGATGCTGGGCCCATGATGTCGGTTCATACAGGGTTTTCAAAACAGTTTCACTAGTTGCAATATATTAAAATCAGGGGATTTCACCTAAAGACGTGCATTTCCAGGTTTTCTTGAAAAATGAGATCTGACAATGCTAAGTGTAGGTGTGCACCCCTTGAGCCTGTGCATACCTTGGCTTCCATCTCCTGTCTCCCATTCCTTGCTAAGCAGGGCAGGGGCTGCACCTCTGTCCCCCTCACAACCTGCCTACTCCCTCCCTATTGGCCAAGCATTGCATCCCCCACACACAGATGGTACATTTGGTGGTTGTTCTAGATGACCCCCTTGTCGCCGCTGTGTGGAAACATGGTGGGTCTCTGAGGGCCTGGCTTTATGGAGACCTGTGACCTCTGGGGCTATTCTCATTTTTATCTCCATGTTTCCTTAGAGTGGCGTTAGGGAAAGCCCTCCCTGAGTATCAGGCCCCTCACTTCCTGCTGTATCCCACAACAGCATGGAACATCACTTACTGAAGGAGTGAAAGTATGCTAGGCAGGCCTTACTGTCTACTCTTGGTCCTAATATCCTCATCTCACAAATGAGAGGGCTGGGCAGGATGGGTTTTTGCTCAGAGTCCTTTCATTCTTGATGCTGCGATAGCCTTAAATTCTTGCCCAGTTAAGGCACTCTCTGAAAGTTCTGAGTGCTTACCTTAATGCTTGCTTTTGACCTGAACTCTATACAGATTTATTTTTGAGAGTCAAAAGAGCATTTTCTTAAAACTCTGTGTGTACTTTTAAATGCAAACTAACTCTGGTTTGAATCAGTTTATTAGGATTATACTTGTTCTTAAAAAATTTTTGAAGGTGGATTACAATATATACACATAGGAAAAAAATTAGTAGTAGTCAAAAATTTGTCTCAGTGACAAGTCTGTTCCTTCTCCTCTGACCACCAGACTTCTCCAGAGGTGGCAATGTGTTCAGGTTTCTGAGTCTTTCCAGAACATTCTGTTCACAGAGGAGCATGTATATATGCAATTTCCATCAGTGCCTCCCCCCCAAAGGGTGTGTGCTTTACACTCTTCTGCAATGTATGTTCTTTGTGAAATAGAACATCCTGGAGATTATTCCAGATCAGTAAGTGTGGGGCTTGCATTTTTTTCTTGGAATTCCATACATTTACCAAGTCTCCCATGGATGGACTCCTGGTTGCTGCTGCAATAAATACCCTATGCACATCTCTGCCAGTGTACCTACCTATGCATTCTGGGAAGAGGGCCGCAGATGAAGGAGCATGTGTTTTCAAAATCAGCAGCTCCCACCCTAAGGGCCATGTGGGAATGCTTTTGTGTCTGCAGTATCTGCAGACACTTGAGTGTTCTATGCTAAATGGTAGGTAGAATATCTTACAAGTGTGTCATACCTCTTTTCTTCTGCCTTTTCTGTAAGCTGTTTACTGAAAGTTGTGATTTAAATTGTGGTCAGGCAGTTTCATTATGTTTTCTCCTACAGAAAAGTCTCCCTACTGTTTATTATGGCTTTCACAGGGAGACAAGGTCTCCCAGAGGCATATAAGACCCTACAAACACAGTCATTGATTTAGGCATTTGGTTTTTTTTTTTCTTCGGGTGCTAGCTGTTCATTGTTTGGATTCTTGTATGTGTGTGAAACTGGCAACAGAGCACTCTGGCAGGGGTGCTGGGTGTTGTCCCCCTGGGCTGTGTCTCCAAGGGTGCAGGAAGGAAGGACCAGGGTCTCTCTCAGGGCCCACAATCACCCTGACACAGCCTTGGTTAATTAGAACCACCAGCCTGTGCACTTTCTGACTCCTCTACAACAAACACCTATCTAAGCTAAACATGCACACAGGGTTTTGTACTTTTACATGCTTTAGAAGTAAGATTTTAAGAAGGCAGCCCTTAGGAATGTAGTGTTTCAACTTAGTCCACATGAGCAACTCAGACCCCTTGGGATGCTGTCTCCACGCTGGCCCCTCCTATTCTTGTTTGCTCACAGGTGGGGCATCTGCTCTGTTGTGTTCTCCACTGCAGTGAATGTGCCAATAGGAAGTCAAGGACTTCCATGAGTTTTTCTGGATCGGCAGCCCCTTAGGTCTCTGGGTCAAGGAGCTATAGTACCCTCCAGGACTTCGGAGGCAAGCCAGGAAGAACCGTTCCTTTAGACCTGAGTAATGGGCTCCAAAGATGAATGACTTCTGTCCCACCAACAGGGGGCTCGCTTAGTCTGTGGTTTCTACCAGTCATGCTTAGGGTTTACCTGTAGCAAATAGTAGTCCAGAAATGCAGCTGAGTAGTGAATTCCTAGATAAACAGGCAAGCTGGCAACCTCAGCACAGATTTTGGCCAAGGGCCAAGGATGCTAACGAGAAAGCAGTCTTGGACTTGAGCTCTACGTATGGGCTACTTTCTAGAAGGGCTTCTGTGTCCCCCTAAGAATGATTTACATTTCAAGGGCTGACAGGGACACGGCCCTTGCCCCACCCAGCTTCTGAGGGGCCATAAAACAAGTCCTGCTTCAGCAGCTCCTAGTCCCGGCACGTGTTTAGAAACAGGCCTGACTCAAAACTTTCCCAGAAGCTCTCTGCTTCAGTCTTGACCAATTTCTAAGACAGTATAATTGCCAGGACATATTGCTGAATAGAAATGTCCAAGGGCAGTAAATGATTCTTGCTGGAACATCTCTGGATGCTGAGGCCATAGGTCAAAAGTTGCAGGGACAGCAGAGTGACCCCTCACAGAGTCCCTTCTTCATCACCTGACAGTGGCCTTGCCTTGGCCAAGAGACTGCAGTCTTCATGCCTGCAGGGGACAGGCTGCCCTGTGTCTATGATCCACACTAGCACCACTGACGGGGCAACCCACACCAGAAACACAGCCCGAGTGAGGTTATGCATGACTGCCAGACAGTCCAGAATGTGTCTCTCTAGGAGCCAGGAGCCTGCAAAAAGGCAACACTGCCAAAAACAAAAGCTTGTCCTGTTTAAGGAATCCAGAGACCTGGCAGCAGTGCCACACATGACCTTGGGTTCATAACAGCAGTAAAGAATATGGGAACAACTGGGGAAATGTGAATGTGTAGACACCATATTAGGATACATGTTGGGGGTTAACTTTGATGCTGTGGTTATCATGCACATGGCTCTGTTTTGGGGGGACTTCAGTCTGATAAATTAGGGATGGTGCAGAGATATAAAGCAAATGAAGCAAATTGCCAACCTTTGGAGAATGTGAGTGAAGGGAACACGGGTATCCATTTTACTAATCTGTCAACATTTCTGTTAATTTAAAATTTTTAAGATAGGAATTGGGTGAGGACACCCTCTCAGGTGACAGTGACATTGAGCAGGCAGAGAACTGTCATCAGCCTACTTTGCCTAAGTCCCTCATCTGTGCCAGGGGAGACCTGGGTCCTGTCTATGCCCAATGGCACCCACTTGTAGATGCCTCAGGGCTGCACTGTGCCTGACTCAGGGCTCTTCCCTCATACCCGTGCTGGCTTCCCCCACCTATCTCTCTCTTGTCGAGTTCCTCATGCTGCCCCTCACACTAATTTTGGTGCCCCTTTCCAGTTGAAGGACTGAGACTTGGGTTGTGAGTCACCTGTTCCAAGGCAGTTGGCAGGAGAAGTACATAGATATCAGGAACCTAGCCCTCTACCTCCTTGCACTAGAACAAGTGACATCAGTTTAGAGTCATGGTCTACCTTGTTTAAATCATGGAACTAAAACAAAGGAGCAAACTCTTTATGCCCACAAGGGTAAGTCCATGAATGTGTGCTTCCATTGTAGGTGTGGATGTATGTTTCTCTTATGAATTGTGATAAATTAAGAAGTTAAGAAGCATAGACTCTCTGGGCCCTGCTATCCTCACCCTACAACTGGGCTTCTTCCATATGTCCATGAACAGCATTCTCAGGGATGACCTGGAGGATGGTGCAGGCTCCTTTCCAGACAGCCTGCCCATGGCTTCTGCCCCACTATGGCTTTCATTTCTTCTGGATGCCCTATCGTGCTGAAGGGAATTATAGATAAACACAAAAGAGGTATCATGGCCATCAAGGAATGAACTTTGGGTGAGGTGGGGACTGGGCTGAGCTTGATCAGAGGCTCCGAGCTCCTCCATCATCTCCTGGGAGATGGGAAGTTCCTGGGCTGGGGTCCACTTACCTTGGAGGCCTAGAGAAATGAGTGTGGCACATGTGGGAAGAGGGAATGAATGGATGTTGACATTCTTCCATGCAGATTCTGTGGATTCCATCTGGAGTTTTGTTCTTTCCAGCCACTTGCTGCCAGAAATGATAGTATGTGTCATGGTCATCAGCCCAGTAGGAGAAAGTGATGATGATGATGACGGGATTGATGGTGACTGTGATGATAAGATGATGATGATGATGATGATGTGATGTTGATGAAGGTGATAGGAGTGATAATGTGATGATGCATGATGCCTGCTGATGAAGGGGAGAAGGAGGATGGTGATGATGATAGTGATGGGTGTTGATGACCGTGATGGTGATGATGGTGATGATAGTAGCGGTGATAATGATGTGGTGGTGATGGGTGATGATGAAGTGGTTGTGGTAATGGATGATGCTGATGAAGATATGAATACGTGATGGTGGTGATAGCTATGATAAGCAGTAAACTGTCTTCGAAAGCCCTGCTATATGCCAGATGTGTTGCCGGGAATTATACATACAACCCGTCTTGAGCTTACCTGTCCCACAAGCAGGGGGACAGGAGGACATTTGTCCTTCGCATTTCAGAGCCTGTTTTCACTTCTTCTGAGCATCAAGTCTTTCCCCATAGTCCTGGTTTTCTATGGCTATATAACAGTTACCACAAACCTAGTGGCTTCTGATGATAATCACGCTGTTTCTTCCCATGGGTCTGCATCTTGGACTCAGCAGATAGACTTCATCTGGGCCCCCAAAGCCCTGACATCTCTCTGTGGCCAGGTCCCCATGAGGGCCAGGTGGAGCCAAATGGTATGTGACCCTGCTGCACTGAGTTCCCAGGCTAGCCACCCTCCAGGAGAGAGTGCGACCCCCTCCTCTGTGGGCAGTGTCACCTGCTGTTCCTGGGCTGTGGCAGGCACCCCAACATCCCTGCACATGTGATCCCAGGTCCGCCAGGCTCTCCTGGCTGTTTCCTTTTTTCCTTTTCCAGCTCATTTTTGTGACTTGTCCTCTGAGGGCCTGGCTGAGTCAGAGGTCCAGCACAGGAGGCTTCTTCACAGGGTGCCAGGACCCAGGGAACGGCTGAAGGAAGTGAACTAGGAAGGGGCACTCGGGGGCTGTTCCAACCTTCAAAACTAAAGCACAATTTTTGTTGCGCAGTACAAAGGGAATACACACCCTTTTCAGTGACAGAAAAGCATAAAGAGAAAATGAACATGTCATTGTCTGGCACCAGCACAAAGCCCTCTGCATGTCTCTCTAAGTCAGGGCTGTAATTTTAGTGTCTATAGATCTTAAACGTCTCAACTCAAAAATGTGTGCAACTTGAGCTTTAAATGGCTGCATAATATTTCACCATGTGAGCACAGCATGATCTAGGTATCTGACTTCCTGGCTAGAGGGGGTTTGTTGCTCCTAATTTTTGCTATTTTAAGTAATCTTGGGATGGCCCACTTTGTATGCATTTCTACTTTTTGCCTTAGAACAGGTTTATAGATGTGGAATTACTGACCTGTAGGATAAAAACCTTATAAAGCCCTTGGCACACCTGACTATTTTAGGAGGCTCCTGCCCACATTATTCCCTCTGCAGGCAGGATGAGCACCTGGTCCATGCAGCCCCATCTGCATCACGACCATCACTGACAAATCAGTGTGCTGCCACTGAGCTCCTGGGTGCCTCCCACTGTGGCTGCAGGGCCAGCCCCATGCAGGGAAGCTCTGCCTGTCTACTCTGGATTTGAAAGGGGCCACTTTCTCTTTTTGAGGTTCCTCCTATAAGTTAAAAGAAATTTTAGAACATTGTTATAAAAGTTGTGATTTACATTAAATCAACACCCTTGACAAACAACAACATTAGGAAAAAAAGCTATGATGTAATCTAATTGAGGAATCAGGACATAATTCCAGCCTTGATTTGCGAATGCTAAGCAGTGGGTGTGGGGTGACCAGGCTGGACCTGTGGAAGCCTATGCCCTGGGTGGGGGGCCTGACTTGACATTCCTTTGTCTTCCTGCAGGAGGGCTGAGCAGGGATTCCTTTGAGTAGTCATTTGCTTTTTAGCCCTGCCCCTGGTTCTTCAGTGCCAGGAGGGTCTCACAACCACAGCAGCTCAGAGGGGCAGACCCAGGCTGTGCACCAGGAATAGGCCTTCCCCAGGGCAGACAGGTTGCTTGGACAATTCTGATGCACTTTTGTGGCCTTGCAAGCATCTGAATTCTGCACTCTCCCACCCCTTCAGTTTCTTTTTTCTTGGCCTTTTTTTTTTGTGGTGGGGGGCAGCTCATTCCACTACGCCACCCACCTGCACCTCTGAAAATTCTGTTACCTTTCTATCTACTCCCTGGCCTCTGGGCACTAAGCTAGCTTTAACCTTATTTGTGGTTGAATCAGTGCCAGGTTCCAGGGTCATTGGTTAGCTGAGGTCAGACCTATCTCAGGCCTCACAGACTCTGTGCTCCTGAAAATGCAGTCTCCTCCCTTCCCAGTTCTCACCACCTGGCCTCCTCAGCAGGGTTCACTGAGTGAGCTCACTTACAGGAACACACAGGCACATGCACACATGCATGTACACACTTATGCACACATGACACACACCCACATCTTTGTTTTGGGTTTTCCTTGAAACCTGAGTTGGGTTGGTGAACACACAGTACAGTGTACAGATGTATAATACAGATGTTGTATTATAGAACTGTGTACCTAAAAACCTGTTCAATTTTGTTAACCTGTTTCACCCAAATAAATTCAATAAAAAAAAGAAAAGGAATTGTACTACACAATTTAACCTCATGATACATTGTTGAATTCTTTTCAGGTCAGTATGTAAAGATCTATTGCATTCTTATTATTCTAGCATTAGTTTAGCAGGATCCTGGCACACAGAGCACTCTGTATTGTGTCCTGTGGCATGTACGTGCTGACCAGACACTTGCTTGATCGCTTCTCCTAGTGTCTGAGCCATTTAGTGGCCACACACGCAGAGTCACAGGTCCCAGCCATTGCCTCAGGCATGGTGTGTGAGGCCTTATCCCCTGTGCCTGTGACGTACATTGGGTGTCTTGCCTCTACTTGGGCTGTGGTGTATTGTCCCCACATGTGTCATTGGGCCAGCTGGTAATCTCCTCTTCCCCTTCACTGTATGAGGATGGGTCCGTCCCTGGTTCATTTCCCAGACTCTTCCTCAGCTGTCACAGAAACAGTGCCAACCCTGGGCCCCTGGGAGGTCTACATGTTGATGGAAACATCTCTTGTTCATTTAAGTCTGCCTTCTATGGCCATGTGGCCGTGGGTGCTGGTGACCTGGGTTCTTGTTAATGGGAAGGGAGGGCAAGATCAGGAGAGTCCCAAGGACATGTCTTAGGTGGCCCCCATGACCTATGCCCACTTCTGCTGCCCACCACCCAGAGTGGCCACAGCCTTCCATCAGGGACGCTGGGGCTGGGCAGCCTGGATTTGGTCCTGAAACTCCTATAATCCAGGAAGGTCTGCAGCCAATGGGGCCACCACTGTTATCTGGCTGTCTCTTTGCCAAAGTGTCAGAACCGTTAAAGTTGTAGTTGTTCTATTTTGTCTGGATAGCTTTTGTCCACTCCTGTCCTCTCTTGTGTCCCCCCAACACACTTTCCAGCTCCTGGTCTTCTCTTCTCTACCCTAACTTAACTTTCTGGGCTCTATGCCCCTGCTCCTCTCTTGTCCCATTTCCCCCTTTTTTCTCCACATCCTCTTCCTCCCCTCCATGTCACCACAGTTGTGCTCACCTGGACCCTAGCCCTCAGTCTTGCATAACCACCTAGGCCACACTTTGTGTGGGCCCATCTTGGGTCTGGACTGCATTGTGCAGATGCAGTGATTTTAGGGACACAAATGTAGCAGGGCCTGGCTGTGTCCGGGGCCTGGCTCTCAGCCCCCTGACGCCCATTATCCTCTATATGCAGGTAACTTGTAACCCCTGCTTGAGCCTAAAGCATGGGGTGGACTCGAATTGCCTGCTCTCCCACAAGGGTCGTGGCCCACCTTCCTTCCAGAATTCCCTAATCTGGGGCCTGATGCTGCAAGGATTATCCTTCCCCATCCTTGGCACACCCAGCTTGTCACTGAGCCTTTGTCCACAGTCCTGACACTACACCACCTGGGGCATGGGCAGGCAAGGCCATGGCCACCCTGCTTGCAGACATAGGGAGTATGAGCGGGCTGGGCTGGGTATGCTGGGCTCTCACATCCATCTGGGGAGGAGACCTCAATCAATGAGATCCAGCTGCTTGGGCTCAGGTGGCCCTTACCAGGGTTCCTGCAAAGGGTGTGGTGTGGACATCCACCTGTATGGCATGTTCATGTTTTGGGAGTTTCTTCAAACTGATGCTCAGTTCATCACTTGACTGCTGGTATTAGTGAATAGTGGACAGCTTTGGTCACATACACTGTGGGTGTGGACCAGGTGACAGCCTCCTCTGAATGGGCAGTATCTGCTCCTGGCTTTAGTGCAGGGGAAATGCTTTTGACTTTTCTGTAAGTGTTGTTGTCCACTCAGATTTGGGGGTAATTTCATAAATAGTTTCTTAAGGGTCACTCAAGAGACCTTCACTTTGGGATAATAAAATAAATGAGTGATTTCACTGAATGGCCTGCTCTGGCTGTAGCCTCAGCCTTTGATTATGGTCCAGGCCTTGGGTGTCTCTTTCACATGAGAGGCAGTGGTTTCAAGGTGTTCGGGGCAAAAAAAGGGACCTACCATCCCTGCCTCTTACTTCCCCTCTCAGTCCTGAGCTCCCATCACCCTCAGTAGGTGATGATATGGAGAGGGAGCCCCAGGAGGGGGGGGCTGGTGTGCATACAGTTACAACTCCTGGGCCTCAGCTTCCCACCTGTCACGTGAGCTGCTCCCTTTTACCTTCCAGAGCACAGTGGGACTTCAGGAACATGGGGGACCAACAGCAGTGCTTAAGGAGCCTGTTCTGGTAATCAGGTCTGAGGACTGCCCACTGGGGGTTTGTATTTTAAGGTGTGTTGATATCCTTCCTTTCGATTGACTTGTAACTCAATCCCCACACAGCCTTTGGGTGGGAGTGGCACATAGAGGCCTGGTGACAGAGCCTGCTGTTCTCCTTGTAAGTCCCCAGGGCTGCTGTGGTGGGGCAAAGGGTATATACATAGCCATGGGTATGCATGGTCTCTGTTTGCATGGAAGCAGACCTATCAGGGAAATGGGCTATCCTGAGTGTCTGTCTGCTTTAGGAACTGCCAGGGAAAAGACAGCCTGGAGTCACCACCAGGTGTGAACTCAAGATGTGGATCAAGGGTGTAGATGCAGGGTGTAGATGCAGGGTATAGACCTGAGGTGTGGACCTGGGATGTGGAGGTGGGGTATGGACAGGGAGTGTGGATGTGGGGTGGAGATGGGGGATGTAGGCTTAGGGTGTGGTCTTGGGTTGTGGACCTAGGATGTGGAGAGGGAGTGTGGACTCAGGGTGTGGGCCTGAAATGTGGACTCAGGATGTAGACACGGGTGGATGCGGGGTGTGAACTCTAGATGTGGGCATAGAGTGCAGACCTCGGTTGTGTACAGGGGGTGTGGACTTGGGCTTTGGACGTGAGATGTGGATTCTGGGTCCAATTTCTAGACCCAGCTGATCCTAACTGTGACTCCAGGTGGGTGTGTGCTGTGGAAGCTGACTGCATGCACAGCTGTGCAGTGCTTAGCCTCAGCCACCTCCATCCCAGTGTGATCACTCGTGTCATGAGGCCAGTTGATGGATGAGCAAACTGAGGCTGGTAGCCCAGGTAGGTGCTGTGGAGACAGACCAGCAATAATCTATCAGCAGTTGCTCTCTTCACTGTGCCTTCACCAACATGGGGTGTCACCAGTGTGATGTTTTTTGGTTGTGATCAATTTGCTAGGTAAAAATGATGTGGTGTGATTATAGTGTGCCTTTCATGGGTTGGTGAGGGGTGTCTGTTTCCCACAGTAGCCCAGTGCCCATTCTATTCTGGCTCTGCACTGGTCTCTGTGGGGAGAGGCCCTTAGTTCCTGGAGGAAGGGTAGGAACACTTGGTTGTATTTGTTGTGAATATTTCTCATATTTTGTCCTTGAAAATTTGCTTTCATGCTTTGGAGCACTTTCAGTCTATCAGTGTTCTGATTTCCTTTCCCATTTTTTGTATGTTTGTTTAGAAAGTTACTTGTATCATGAGAGCAAACACGTCCTCACATCCTGCTTCATAATCAGCTCTTCAGGCTGCTGGAACTTTATTTCAGTTATATATATTTTAGTATTTTTTCTTTTTTTCTTTTTTCTTGAGATTTTATTTATTTATTTTTAGAGAGGGAAGGGAGGGAGAGAGAGAGAGAAAGAGAGAGAGGGAGAGAGAGAGGGAGAGAGAGAGGGAGAGAGAGAGAGAAACATCAATGTGCGGTTGCTGGGGGCCGTGGCCTGTAACCCAGGCATGTGCCCTGACTGGGAATTGAACCTGTGACACTTTGGTTCGCAGCCCGCGCTCAATCCACTGAGCTACGCTAGCCAGGGCTATTTCAGTTATATTTTGAGATGAAGAGTGAACTTAATGTTTTCAAAAATACATGTCAAGGTCTTTCTAAGCTGCAGGGTCTGTTCCCAGAACTGCAGTAGTGTGGCAGCTACACAGGGAGTGTCCTGTCTGGGACCCCAGGGCCTTGGTGGCCTGTAGTGGGTCTTGTCTGTTGAGTGCTGGGCCAGTGCCTGGGATGAGAAGAGGATTGTCCCATTGAACAGTGAAGAGACCTCTGGGTCTAGGCAGACATCTAACCTCTTGTGCCTTAGTTTCCTCATTGTACAACAGAGCTAGTAATAATCATCCCCATTATTTCAGGGTTGTTCCAAAATAATGCCTCTAGGGCTCTTGCCGCTGCCTGTTAGGGAGTGAGCAGTCAGCCAGCATTAACAGTGACAAGGTTTGTGAGCGATGACAGGATGTCATCACTCTCAGAGGCCAGGTTCTTTTTACTTTTTATTGAAATAAAATTCTCATAACATCAAATCAACCATTTAAAGGGAATATTTCAGAACATTTGAGAGTGTTGTGCAACCATCTTCTCTATCTAGTTCAAAAACATTTCATCCTAAAGGAGATACCATGCCCACTAAACAGCCACTGCCCTTTCACCTTTTCCTCCTGCCCCCAGAACAAACAGTCAGCCTTCAGTGTAATATGGGCATTTCATATAGTTGGGATCATACACTATGTGGTCTTTTATGTCTGGCTTCTTTCACTCAGCATAATTTTTTTTGAGGTTCATCCTTGTAGCATGTGTCAGCCCTCCATTCCTCTTTAAGGTTGTATAATACTCCATTTATGGATATACCATAATTTGTTCATTCCATTTCTCTGTTGATGGACATTTAGGTTATTTTCATCTTTTGGTTATTGTGACTATGCTGCATGAATGTTTATGTAAAGGGATTTATTGACCTGCTCTTAGTTGTTTTGGGCATTTATGGAAAAGTGGAATTGCTGGGCATGTGGTAATCCTATCTTTAACCTTTGAGAAACCACCATACTATTTCCATAGAAACCATACATTTTACATTTGTACCAACCATGTGAGAGGGTTATAATTTCTCCACATTCTTTCCAGCACTTGGTATTTTCCTATTTTTTCTTCTTCTTGAAATTATAGCCATGCTGGTGGGTAGGAGGTGGTATGTCATGGTTTTGATTTGCTTTCAGTGGCATACAGATGACTAAGGATGTGGAGCATTTTTTCACGACCTTATTGGCCATCTGTATCTCATTTGGGGGAACTGTCTATTCAGGTCCTTTGCCCATTTTTTCATTGGTTTGTTTTTGTTGTCAAGTTGTGAGTTCTTTACGTATTCTGGATGTTAGAACCTTATCAAGTATATGATTTGAAAATATTTTCTCCCAGTCCTGTCTATTGTCTTTTCACTTTATTGATAGTGTTTTTAATGCAAAAAAGTTTTTAATTTGATGACATTAAATTTACTTTTTGTTGTTGTTGCTTGTGCTGTTGGTATCATATCCAGGGATCATGCCCACATCCAAGGCTATGAAGATTTACCTCTGTTTTCTTCTAAAGTTTTATAACTTTAGCTCTTATATTTAGGTGGTTAATCTGTCTTCAGTTAATTTTTATACATGGTGTAAGATAGGAGTTTAGCTTCATTCTTTTGATATCCAGTTGTCCCTGCACCATGGTCCTGCCCCTGGGAAATTTGTGGCCATCCCTCATGGGGTCCAGAGGGACCCTGCCCATGGCTCCGAGCTTCCCCCCATTAAATGATGCCCTCAGCTTCTCTGAGCTCCTGTGGAGATAGGGCAGTGACAGCTTTAATGGAGGCAGGCCTGCTGAACCACCTAGTACCCCTCCTGCATTGGGCAAAGCCTTCCTTGCCCCTGCTGCCTTCCTCCTTGTCCCCTAAGTTGTCTCTGAGGGCCACCGTCCCCACATATGCTCTGCCTCATCTCTACTTACACTGCCCCAGCCCCTCTCAAGAAGTGAGCAAGAGCTGCCTGGAAGCTTTGCAGGGGAAGCACTCATGGAATTATTGCATGCCAGTGATGTCTATTTCCTGCATTTCAGCTGCGTTGGTGTAGAAGAGGAGGAGGCACCAGACATTGACATATACCACTGCCCAAACTGCGAGAAAACCCATGGGAAGTCTACTTGTAAGTACAGCACCATGCATATACCCCTGGGATCTGATTTACCTCCTGACCTGGCTTGCTGGGGTGAAACTCCCTGGGTGGTCACATGATGTGCACCCTGCTTGCAGTGTCTGCAGCGTTGTGAATGAGATATGAGACAAATTCACACAGACTACGCAGTCCTGTGGAGGAAAAAGGGACAGCACAGCCACTCTCTCAAGAAGAGAGCACCCAGACCCTTGCCTTGGCAGGCTTTTATTGGCTTTCTAATAGCATACATTAAAGAAGGTTTTCATTCATTATGGTTAGGTTTGTTTTAGGTCATTTTCTTTTTACAGATAGCACAGAAGGGATGCTACTGATTACTTCTTACAGATTAACAAGGAAAAAATGTTGCAAATGGAAGGGACCAATAAGAGTAATAGGTTTGGTTACACTTCAATCCTTGGGAGAATTAGCACAGACTTCAGGAAGTTGCTTTAAGATATGCAGTAAGCATTTGCTGCCTGAACTCAGGGCAAGGGAGTTTTAGCAAGAGCAAGTCACAAAGCAAGCCTAGGTATAATGCAGGCCTGATCTCCCACAGGAGAACTGATCTGTGTGCCACAATGCGCCTATTGGATTTTTCAATAGGGCTCAGCTATAATTGCCATTGCCAGGCAGATCGGTTCCCTACAGTCATACCCTGGTGCTTGGGGACAACTGCTACTTCCTTTTCCTCCCCTTATGTCCTTAGAGGGCACTCTGCAGCCCCTCAGAATGAGCTCCTGCACTCACAACTGCTGTGCAGAGACTCCATCATCTCTGAAAGGCCTCAGCAGGGGCTGCAAACTCCAGCACCTGTAGGGGCCAGGCTGGTCTAAGACAGGGACATGATGCAGGGCAAAGGGCCACTCAGTCCAGCCTGCCCAGCTGACCACAGCCATGCTGGGGGTCTTGAAAATTTGCATCATGTAGGTCTGCTCTATACCTCCCTTCTCCACCCCTGCAGGGCATCTTGGGCAATTTCCTTTCTCAAACTTCCTGTTGTTTTGCCCATCCAGAGACTTTTATTCCCCCACTTAGTCTGGTCTCTGGTCATATGGAAGTTTCTTCAGGAGTGCACCAGGGTGCTGGCTCATCCAAAGTGGCTCCCATGTCAAGATGTGCCCATGTCATGGATGGGAGGTGAAAATTCCAAGGCTGAACTCACTGGGACGTGTGGTGCTATGGTCTGCAGGGATGATGAGAGGGGCTGGGCCTTGGGACAGACAGATGGGATGGGAGATGTCAATGTGGCCTCTGGTTTCCAGCCTGGGTCCTGGGCTTGTTTACAGAAGTGCAGGCTGGACACATGGTTTTGCCTGGTGGTAGATAACAGCCCTGCTGTGTTGGAACATGAAAGATGGCAATTTTCCAACGTACCCTCATTCTCTGAGGACTTGGCAGCACTGGTGTCACTCTAAGTACCTGATCATTTGTCTTGTCACTGCTTTCAGCAGATACCATAGGTGGCTACCACCCCTGGATTAATTGGTGGCATTTCTGGCACCATCCTGACCCTGAAAAGCTCAGAGCCTAAGAGAGATGAACAGGGTGGGGATTTGTGGATTGTGCCATGTAAACCCTGGGGGCAGGGCTTGTGACAAGCAGGCTGGATTAGAGACCCCTCCTGACCCCCCAGCAGAGCCCAGTTTCCAGGGAGGCACAGTCTTAGGGGGCTCAGGGAGGTTGGGGCCACCTCTGTGTGGTTCAGGGCTGTTGCATGAATTGGGGTGAGGATTGGGTTACAGCAGGGTATAAGGTGGGCCCTGGTGTGCACACAGAATGCAGTTTCTCCAGTGCCCTCTGTGTTACCAGAAACACCCTTCCCTAATGATGACGGTTTGCCTGCTTTCAGGGTATGTGTGCCTTCCTCAGGTCAGCCCTTGTTCTTGTGCTCATGGGCTTGGGCAGAGTCCCTGTGGTTCCTAGCTGCCCATTATTACCACTTAAAGTGCACTTAGAGACAGCCACCCCCAGAGAGTGGTGGAAATGGTAGCCTGGTTTATATATGTGTATGTGTGTATTCTCTCTCTGTGTGTGCATTTGACATATGTGTGAGTGTGTATGTGTGCATGAGTATTTATATGTGTGTACATGTGTGTATACATGCATGCCTGCTTTTTCTGTCTAATGTTATTGGTGGCCATCTGCCATCAGGGAGAAAAGGTACAGATTCTAGCATCTTCCACCAGTATGTATTCCAGATTGACCATCACTCTTGAAATGAGTCTGTCTTTTGACTGGAGCCTGTGACACAGCAGTTGGTTTTTGCACATCACCTTAGTCATACCATCCACAGCAAGGCCCCTTGGGGACAAGAGGCTCCTCCACATCACTGTGTCTCCAGGACAGCCCCAAACCCATGGCTGCACTGGGGCCCTTTGAGGCCCAGGCCTGCCTCCTTCCCTTTGAGTGGGATTTGTGGCAGACATGGCAAGGTGAGGAGCGGGAGCTCACAGGTTTTCCCTATTCACATAGACTTGATGCCGGGCCTGGTGGTCCCCATGGGAACTCAGCAAGAAGTCCCCATTGACAGTTGACACGAAGGCTCACGGAAAGCAGGTCGCATACCCTTAAAGTGACTTTGATCCCAGTGTTCTCTCTCTTAGCTCTGTGACTGCTTGAGAGGTTACTTGACTCATTAACTTCTCACTTTGATTCTCCCTGAGGCTGGCTTTGCTGTCAGCTATCACTCCAGGTGTTCCACTGGGCAGCGCATTGTCAGAGTGCTTGTCAGAGAGGGATGTTGGGGTGCCACAGGCAGGAGGACTCAGCCTCTGGGCTTGGGGCATCATGGGCCCTGGGGAAGGAAGGAGCCCTTTAGCCAGGGCTGCAGGGGGATCCTAGCAGAGCTCAGACCCTGCCTCGCAGCTCTGTCTCTGGCTGTTGTCCCAGCCCACATGCTCTAGCCATAGCATTAGGTAGGACAGGTTCTTCATGAGCTGCTCAGTTCTGAGTTAGGGTCTAGAAGGCCAGGTGGTCCAGAACTGCCCCAGCTGCTCGTCAGCACCTGCTTCTCAGGCCCACTTTCTGGGGGCACATGAAGATGTTGCTTTTTTTCTCCTACCCACTGCACCCAGCTTGTCCCCTGTCACTTGGCCCCATGCTCCCTCCAAGCCTCAGAGTTTTCCCATGTGGCCTCCCAGGACAGGGCACTTAATGCCAGGCAGTCTGCATCCTTGTGACTCTGCAACCCTCCTAGGAGAGACCTTGGCATGAGTGCAGCCTCTGTCTTTTCCCTGGAGGTGGGGATGCCCTGGGACCACACTGCCTAGCAGAAGGAGGGGCAGATTCAGGCACTGCTGCAGGCATCCTCAGGCCCTTTTGGGAGGACAGTGGCTGGGAATCATGGGGGACACCCTCACCCTGCCAGCCTGGAGGGACTCACATGGAATCCTTCCTCAGCATCTCTCTTCTCCTCCTGCTGGCCCCACACAGCACTAGGATCACCTGTCTCTTGTCAGTCAGCCTCTGCTCTCTGCAGTGTTCCCTTCTCATCTTACCTCAATCCTTCTCACCCCACCTCAAATCCTTGGCCCCCTCGTAGGTGGGGACCCCCTTAGAGCCAGGCTTGCTTTCCACTGGGGGCAGGCATGGCCTCCATTCATGGGACAGCCTGGATCCAGGAAGCTAGAATACCTGAGTTCCACTGTACTCCTCCTTTGTTACCTCAGGCTGTGTGGTTGGGGTGGTATCTTCACCCCAGGGCCTTACTTTTGTCATGGGCACTCTCCCAGCCCCCTGGCTTTTTGGGAAGCTGGGACCCTCAGGTCATCTGTCACTTTGTTGACCGCTGTACAGAGCTAAGCTACTTGACAGGTGCTTGCAAGCTTCTGGGGAAAACAGACCTGAGATGGGGTAACCGAAGGACAGTGGGGAGTTATCCATGGTCCTGACATTGCCCTGCTCTGGTGGGCATCGAGGGGCAGGGGTATGGGACAAGCCTTCCATGTCTAAAGTTCATTCCCCCACCCCAGAGGCTTTGGATGGAGGGGCACAATCAGGTGCTTGAAGGAAGAGCCTGTGGGTCTGCAGCAGACACTGATTTGCCTGTGGACCAAGCAGCTGTGAGAAAGGGACCTAAGCTTGTTCCCTGCTATTCCCTAAAGCAGGCATAGTACTAAGCACCATTCCTAATTACATCTCAGAAAGAGCCCAGGAGGCTGAGACTAGTGTCTCTCTATGAAAGAGAACAAACTGAGATGCCCCATACTTGCCCAAGGTCACACAGCAACAAGATGGTGGAGCAAGAAAGATTTGGCAGGTGCCTCCAAGCTCTTTGGATCTCCTGTCTGTGCCTGGTGCTGCCTCTAGAAGTTGTTGCTTGAATCTTGCCAGGTTTCCATGATGCCCCACTCATACCTTGTCCATAGAGACAGGCATGACATAGTATCAACTGATGTTGGAAATAGTCTCCAACTTGACCTGACAGGAGACAGGGAAGGGGTAGCAATTTGGAATGGAGGCCAGCTCATCTACTAGTGACTCAGCTCTTTCCCCTTTCTGCTGTAGGTAGGCCTCTTCTCAGGTGCAGTCATTGTCACTGGGCTGTCTTCAGCTACTCTTATTCCCACAACCTCTGAGACCACTGGAGTCCCAGGGTTCAGCCCTGCAACTCCCTCCCCATCCTCATCTGGGAAGGACAGGCAGCCCAAGGGCCCCACCATCAGTCCCTCATATCCAGTTTCATTTCTGTTGAGGTCAATCTCTCTCACACCTGTACCCCCCGCCCCCTGCCAGCAGCTGCCCTGAGCCAGGGGCAGGGGCCACCAGTAAATCACTAACCTTCTTGGGGGCTCACAGTCTGGTAGAGGTGTGTGTTTGCACATTTGTGCATGCATGCATGTATGAGTGTACATGTGTGTGCAAGTGTGTCACAGTACAGGAGGGGTACGTATATCTGCGTGCTTGAATGTGCATGCATGTGTCACAGCCCAGCAGGGGTATGTGTACGCACTCACATGTAAAATGTCCGAGGTGTGCCCTGGAAGCATGCATGAGGATAGGGTTGCCTGAGGGAGCGGACAGAGTGACATGGGCCAAGGTGGCTATGCAGAGGGGTGTGAGATGGGTACAGCCCAGGGCTTGGGAGGGCAGAGGGCACAGCTGCTGAAATAAGAAGGTCCCAGCATGGTAGTAACAGGGTCTACAACTATTGAGAACAAGTCCAAAGGGAGAAGGTGTCCTGTAGGCTCACCTTGGTGGGATCTCCTCAGGAGGTGCTTCTAACAAGTCCTTAGCAGACTGGGGACTGAGTGGGGGGTGTGCCCTGGGAGACCCTAGCTTCTGGGTGCTATCCACTGAGCCACAGGTTTGGGAGATATGAAGTGGGGGTGGAGGTGGAACCAGAGCCTGAGGATGGTGAGGTCTCCTCATCATGTGATGATACAGAGTAATGGAGGGTGTGGGGCAGCTGGGTGGACTGGGCCTTGGGGATCCCAGAACTTTGCTGGAGGAGGGTTGAGTCTGGCTGTATTCACAACTCCTTGGCTACCCTCTGCTGGTCTCTGGAGGCATGGGGAGGGGGACGCCAGGTGGGGGCCTGTGCACCACTATGCTGACCCACCCCATCTCCCCCAATAGTGAAGAAGAAGCGGACCTGGCACAAACACGGCCCTGGGCAGACACCTGACGTGAAGCCTGTGCAGAATGGCAGCCAGCTTTTCATCAAGGAGTTGCGGAGTCGGACCTTTCCCCAGGTGGGCATCATATCTTCCTTTTGTCTGCTCACTTCCAGGCCCAATACACAACCCCCACAGGCACTGTGGAGCCATAAGCTTCCACCCAGGCAGAACATAGTTCCCTGAAACTCCAGGCTCTGACCTCTTCCTTTCTCAGAACCTCTAGGCACAGGGTGGGAGGCAAGAAACCTATGTCCCCACCAAATGTGACCTTCCCACAGAACCTTCTTAAGGGAAAGGCCTTAATTCAATTTTAAGGTAAGGAATGGTGCTCCAGCCTAAAACATGGCTGGTCCTGGGCCCCAGGGTCAATAGGTGACGCTGTTGTCCCTAGGTGGTCTCCTAACCCTCCCTATCCCCCACACCCTTGTCCTGCGTGAAGGGCAGAGAGCAGGATCAGGGCTGCAGGAATGGCTTTCAGTGAGAAGTGGCATGGTGACATGGGAGCTGTTTTGAGCTATTTCTCAGCCCTTCACGCTGGATGACAGTGTTTTTGTCAGTTCTACTACTCTGTCACCCTGTTCTCCTCTTTCCTGAGTGGCTTCTAATGGGAATCCAGTGTCTTCAGTGTCACTCTTATCCTTGTTCTCTTATAAACAAAGTAGTTTTTCCCCCTCTGACTTCTTTTTTTCTTTTCTGTTTTTTCCACCTTCTTGAGATATAATTCATATGCCATACAAATCACCCATTTAAAGTGCATGATTCAGTTGTTGTTGGTATATTCACAGATATGTACACCACCATTTATTCAATTTTAGGACATTTCATTACCCAAAACACCCCCATAACTTTATCAGTCCCAGTCCTCCTCCCCTCAGCCCTAAGCAACCACTAATCTGCATTCTGCTTCAGTAGATTTGCATATTAAATGGAATCACACAATATGTGGCCCCATGTGTCTGGCTTCTTTCCTGAGCATAATGTTCTCAAACTTCAACATCATAGCATGTACCAGTGCTTCATTCCTTTATTGTGGCAGAATAATATTCCAGTGTAATGGAAATAGCATATTTTGTTTATTCATTCATCAGTTGCCAGACATTTGGGTTATTTCTGATTTTTGTGAATAATTCTGTTATAACCATTCTTGTATAAGTTTTTGTGTGACATATGTTTTCATTTTTAGGAATAATTCTATATTTAATTATCTGCGAACTGCCGCGCTGTTTTCCAAAATGGTTGCACCACTTTCCATTCCTACCAGCAAACATATGAGGGTTCCAGTCTCTCCATGTCCTTAGCAGCACTCATTATTATTTGACTTTTTGATTCTATTTATCTTGCAGGTGTGAAGTGGTCTCTCACTGTGGTTTTGATTTGCATTTCTCCTAATCATTAGTGATGTTGAGCACCTTTTCATGTGCTTATTGGTCATTTGTGTATCTTTTTGGAGGAATGTCAGTCAGATCCTTTGCCCATTTAAGTTATTTTGTCTTTTTATTATTGAGTTCTAAGAGTTTTTGTATATTTTATATACAAGTCCATTATCAGACATACAATTGTGAATACGGTATACCATTTCCTGGGTTGACTTTTCATTTTTCTCGATGGTGTCCTTTGAAGATAAACTTTTGTATGTCGATGAGGCCTAATTTATTTAACTTTTTCTTTTGTTGTTTGTGCCTTTATTGTCATATCTAAAAATCCCTTGCCAATCCAAGATCATGAGGATTTTTCCTATGTTTTCTTTTAAGAGTTTTTTGCTTTTTTAGTTTTAGTCTTACAGTTTGGTCTTTGATACATTTTCAGTTAATTTTTCATGTAGTGTGAGGGGTTAAGGTCTAAACTTCATTTTTTTTTTTTGCTTGCAGCTAATCTGTTGGCACCTGTACCATTTGTTGAAAAAGACAATTCTTTCATTCTTACATGGTGTTAACACCATTGTCAAAAGTCTCTCAGCTGTTGTATGCACTTATTTCTGGACTTAATTCTATCCCATTGATCTCTGTTTATCTTAGTCAGTCTTTCACTGTCTTGATTACTGTAAATGTACCTTTGCAGTAAGTTTTTGAAATCAAGAAGTGTGAGTCCTCCAATTTTGTTTTTCTTTTTCAAGATTATTTTGGTCTTCTTGGCCTCTTGCAATTCCATATGAATGTTAGGATCAGCTTGTCAGTTTCTACAGGAGATCATCTGAGACTCTGATATAGATTGTGGTTCAATCTATAGATTGTAGAAATCATAGTATTGCCATCTTAACAATGTTAAGTTTCCAACTTCATGAATATGAGGTATTTTTCCACTTAATGAGATCTTTTAAATTTCTTTCACAATGTTTTGTAGTTTTCAGATATAAGTTTTGTACTTCCTTTGTTAAATTTATCTGAGTGATTTATTCTTTTTGATGCCCTTGTAAATGTATTTTCTTAAATTTATTTTCAGATTGTTAATTGCTACTGTACTGAAATGCAACTGATTTTTATATATTGAGCTTATATCCTACAAACTTGATGAACTAGTTTACTCATTCTAATATTTTAGTAGACTCCTTATTTTTTTTATACACCAGATCATGTCATCTTTCCTCAGCTGTGTCCAGTCTATTGCTTCCTTCATTTCTGTTGTTTTTTGAAATTCTAGCATTTCCTTTTGATTCTTAGAGTTTCCATCTCTCTATTTACCCATCTGTCCTTGCATATTGTCCATTATTCTAACATGTTAATCATAACTATTTTAAATTCCTATCTGGTAATTCCAAATTCTGTGCTTTTATCTGAGTCTTGTTCTGATGCTTAATTGTCTCTTCAGACTCTAGGGTTTCTTGCCTTTACCATACCCTATAATATTTTGTTGAAAGCTGGGTACTAGGAACTGAGGTAATCAGGAATTCAGTGTGAGGTTTTATGTTGACCTGACTAGGAGCTGAGCTGTTAATGGTTGCTGTAGCTGTAGTGCCAGAAGTATCACTTTCTTCTAGTTTCCTTGTTCCCCCGCCCCTTATTTTGTTTTCTTGAGTTTCCCTAAGAACTCCTTCTGAAATAGTCTGGGTCTTGCAGCTCTTTCAACTATACTTCACTATTATATAATAATATATTGTGGTAAGGTTTGGAGAAGGGAAGTGTCTATAATTTAATGATTAAAAACTCAGTGTTTTACTGGGCCTTAGGCTCATAGCTGTTACCTTCAGAAGTATTTCATGGGTTTTTGTTTTTCTCTCCTTATGGAGGACAGACAGGCTGTGGCCTGCAGTTGGCTACTTGTTCTTCTTCCTGTCAGACAGGATTCTGGTAAAGCAGATTCTCCTGGAGGTAAATTTGATTATGGAGAACATTCTGAGTGTATTTAAATATAGTTACTTTTCCCCTCCCCCTGCCTGAAATAGGAGCAGATCTTCATCATGAGAACCCATTAGAGTTCCTGGAGGTAAAATCCATGAAAGTGTGGGTTTCCTCTAAAACTAGCCCCCCATGAGTTTTTAACTATCAAGCTACTCCACACTCAAATTCCACACTTTGTCAAAAATTCCCATTTAAGTACTTTTTTCCTACCAGTTACCGCCTCCAGCAGCTTCTGCTTCAGGTAAGGTTATCTTGGCTGTGATTTTTTTGTATTTGCCTGTCTCTCCAGATTTTGGGGTGGCTTTTTTCTGTGTAACCCCAATTATCTCATGGCTCTAAGAGAAGTCTTTGGTTTTCAGTTTGTTCATATTTGCTTATTGTGAGGACAGGAGTGACAACTTCCAGGTGATTTACATGTGAGATTTGACACTAGAAGTCTGGTTTCATGTTATTTTAACCACTTCCCATTAATTAGATTGTCTTTTTATTGTTGACTTGTAAAAGTCCTTTACATCATGGGGCCGCATTGCCTGGGCTGTGGACCAGTACTGGTCCATGGCCTGTGAGGAACCAAGCCACACAGCAGGAGGGAAGCAGCGGGTGAGTGAACACATTACTGCCCCGCATGAGAGCTCCATCTCCTGTCCCCCCCCCCCCCAGTGCATCTGTGGAAGAATTGTCTTCCACAAAACTGGTCCCTGGAGCCAAAAAGGTTGGAGATTGCTGCTTTACATAATCTGGATACTTATCACTTATCAGATACTTTCTTTCATTCTATGTGTTGCCTTTCTACTCTTGATAGTGCTCATCTGAAGCACAAAATTTATAATTTTGATAAAGTCTAATTTATTTATTTTTTCTTTTGCCGTTTGTGCTTTTGGTGTCTAAGAAATCAATGCTAAGTTTAAGTTCATGAAGATTTGTGCCTATGTTTTCTTCTAAAAGTTTTATAGTTTTAGCTTTTAAATGTAGGCCTTTGACTGATTTTGAGTTAATTTTTGTATATGGTGTGGTTCTCCTGTGTATCATTGTTGAAATGACTGTTCTTTCTCCATTGAATTTTCTTGGTACCCTTAATAAAATGCAGTTGATCATGGATGTATGGGTTTATTTCTGGACGCTCCATTATGTTCCATTGATCCATGTCTCTTCTTATGCCCATACCACACAGTCTTGATTAATATAGCTTTGTTGTAAATTTTGAAATTGAGAAGTGTCCTTCAATTTTGTTGTTAATTTTTAAGACTTTTTTGGTCATTTTGGTACCTTGCATTTCCATTCAGTATTCCAAGTTTAGCTTGTCAGTTTCTGCAAAGATGTCAACTGGTATTTTGATAGGGAGTATGATGAATCTGTATATCAATTTATCATTGAGAAGAACTTTGTCTACATTTGCTGCATCCTCAGACCCCAGACCCACCCTGTGCAGGGTCTGCTCACCCGTTAAGGGGTTGGGCAGTGGGGCTGGAACCAGGAGAACAAAGTAGGTAGGGGAGGATCTCAGCCTTGGTAGGATGGGTGCTGTGTGTCCCCATCCCCAACTTACCACTCACCTCACCCCTGGCTAGGCCTCTCAGACCTTGAGCTTTCCATCTATGAGGAATATTTAGGACCCTGCCATCACAGCCCTATAACCTCTGGGCATGACATTATGGGGAGTCCTCCATTTGGGGCCATGAGAGATGTGTGACAGGAGCTTAGGTTCCACGTCTCTAACCCCGAGCCCCTGTCCAGGCCTGTTATGGTGCAGGGAGGCTGGGACCTTGGCTGATGTAACCTCTAACTTGCACTTCCCTGCAGTGCGGAAGATGTAGTGGTCCGTGTGCCAGGCAGCCAGCTCACACTGGGCTACATGGAGGAGCATGGCTTCACAGAGCCCATTCTTGTTCCCAAGAAAGATGGATTGGGCCTGGCGGTCCCGGCCCCTACCTTCTATGTCAGCGACGTTGAGAACTATGTTGGTAAGTGCCTCCCCCCTCACATGGCCATGGACACCCAGGACCTGCTGGCCTGAAGCCCTGGTTGTGTTCCCGTGCCATGCAGTAGGTGACTCAGGGTTTCTGCTCTCTGTTTTGGATGTTCTTGTTAGCATTAGACCCCATGTCCACCTAAGTGGCATGCGACCTTGGTCCCTTCCCCTCTCAGTTACTCCAGCTGCAAAATGGGATCTGTCTTGGAGACCCCTTGATTCTGCTAGCTGTACATTCCATTACTTTAGGGCTCTAACAACAGTCATGCCAGGAGGTGAGCTTGTCAGTTTCTGCAAAGCGTCTTGGCTGGGTGAGCACACTTCCCATAAGGCTTGTACTTTGTCCTCTTCAGCCTGTTCTGGTGGCTGGTCTTGCTCACCAGCCCCAGGATGAACCTCCCCATGACCCAGGGCTGCCTCTCTCCTGGGTCTTTCTCAGTTCCAGCTGATGCTGTCAGCAGCCTGGCCTCATGTCTCCTGGGAATTTCGAGCACTGTAGATACCTTCAGGCAGGACACTTTGAGGAGGGACGTGCCTGTGTGTGCCGAGTGATTGTCCATGAGGCAGCTGGCATGGAGAGACCTGCACACACTCGGCAGTGATCCCAACAGGGCTGGCAGCCACAGAGCCTTGACTTTGAGGCTCTCATGGTTGCCAGGGCTTGGTATGTTCACAGGGATGCCTGGGTGGCCAGTGGGGGAAAAGGAAAGACCCTGAAATGGCAAATGCCCAAGCCAGCACTGGCCATATGATGAAGAGGTGAGGGTGCAGGGGCCGGGACTACAGAGGAATTGCACCATTGCTAAAAGCTTGACTTTTGGCATCTGTACATCCACTGTGGGGGTGGGAATGGGGACTAAATGAGATCAGGTGTATGAAAACCAGAGACCACACCCCTCTCTGGAGCGGGAATCCCCAAGGGCTGGCCAACTTGTGGCAGGGAGGGAGAGGGATTCACTTTTCAGCCTCATGATGACTGCTGTCCAGGATGTATGCCAGGTCTGTAAGAGCGCCTGAAAGAACAGCCAACATCTAGTGGATGTCTCCCAGGAGCTGGGCGTGGTCCTACAGGCCCCTGGCTTGGGTCTACCGAGGCCTTGCCCCTACACCACAATTGTTCCACATAGGGAGACAGTCTAGAAGTCTCAGAGAATATTATAGTAAATGTCTTTTTTCCTCTCTTAATTGTTTTATTATGGAACTTCTTGAACATTAAAAAAGAGAAGAGTCAACAGTGAGCCCCCATGTGCCCAGTACTGGCCACAAAAATCACCAGCTTTCAGTTCTTTTTCTGTCTTTGCCACTGTTTCCTGACTACCTGCCCCCTGCCCCTGCAGAGTATTTTAAAGCTAATCTCTGGGACATCCATGATGTTACCCATGACAACTACACTACACAGCTCTAACAGACAGTATTTTTAAGAAATGTAATCACAATTCTGTTCTTGTATTCTACAACTCAAATGATACTTCCCTAATATCACCTGAGACCCACTGTGATTCTCCCCAGTTGCATAAAAAACACCATTTTACATTTGGCTATTTGAAGGAGAACCCAAACGAGGCCACACATTGCATTGAGTTTTTATGTTCCTTCAAGTATCTTTTCTTCTGGAACAGCTCCTTCTCCTTTCCATTCCCTTGGTTTGTTAGAGAAATGGGTTGTTGGTCTCGGAGAATTTCCTACATTGGAATTTAGGAAAATCTTACACAGGGAAATTGGCCGATAACATCTCTGTGGTGTCACGTAGCATGTTCCTCTGTCCCTAGTAGTTCCTGCACCACATCGTGAGAAGCTTGCTCAGGTCTACATTCAGGTTGTCAGCTTGATCCTTCCCAGTAAGGGGCACTTTCACTTAGCTGGAGGCCTTTGGTGTCTGACCACCCACTTTTAGGCAGTCCAGCCCCATTGTCCATTAGCCTTTCAACTTGAGGTCCAATCAGCTGTGGAGGACTGTTAGGAAAAGTTGGCTAATCCCTCTGTTAACTGTGGGTCTTGCACAAAGAATTTCCCTCATTGGTGACTTGGTTGTGCGGAACTTTCTTTTCATCACCAATATTTACCTGTACTTTTTCCTTCATCAGCTATAGAAAATGTAGGATAAATGTTTTCTTTTTATTTGTCAATTTTCAGAATAATGAGTTGGTACTCTAGACCAACTCATTACTTTTGACTTTTTGACTAGACCAACCATTGACTTTTTAATTTTTAAAGTATAAGTGTGTGCCACGCATTATTTGAGACATACACTAAAAACATTGTCATTACTTATCTCAAGTTCAAATTTACCTGGAGTCCTCCATTTTTTAATTGTTGATCTGGCCACCTTAGCTGAAGCTGGTGACTTTGCTCTGCACCAAGGGGTCCTCTTGACAGCCCAGAGGGAGTGAGGGTGGGGAGAGGTTGTTGGGCAGTATAGACCTGAGCCTCAGCTTGCAGCCCTCCCCTCCATGGCTGCCCCCTCTGCTTATCCAACTTCACTGGAGGCCAGGTCATCTTCCCCTGGGGCACTCACCCCCCTCCACTACCTCCCTAGGCCCAGAACGGAGTGTGGATGTGACAGACGTCACCAAGCAGAAGGACTGCAAGATGAAACTGAAGGAGTTTGTGGACTACTACTACAGCACCAGCCGAAGGCGGGTCCTCAGCCTTACCAGCCTTGAGTTTTCTGATACCAGGTGAGCAGGGAGTCCTTTGCTCCAGGGAGGCACACAGGTGGTAGGTCTTAGGCTGTTTTTTCTCTAAGTATGAAGGTTCTGCATTGTGAACAATTCAAACAGAAAATAAAGAACAGGACACCAACTCCTCCTCTGGTCTGCCCCATCGTACTCCCCACAGAGAATCATTGGTAACATCCTGGACTACCTTCCTCCAGAATGCACATGCTCATGGTACACACACACACACACTGTCTTATGCAGACACACCTACACACAGGTATACACACCCCACCCGTATGCCACACTGACACGTGCACACATACTTGCATGCTTGCTCATGTGCCTGCACATACTTTAATTTGCACCTTTAGCACAGTGGGATCATGCCGTAGCAGCTGCTCTGCTTCTGCTTTCCCAGCATTAGCCACCCCACTGTCATCCCCCTATCCCAACCCCTATGTTAGGGCCCTGCCCTTCTGGCTGCTGTTCTAAGGGACAAAGTTCCCACACAAGGCCTCAGGGCTGTCTGGGCCCACCTACTTCCAGGCTTCTGTTGTCAGAGGCTGGTGAGATTCTGGTTCTGCCCCATGTCTTTATGACCCTGTTCTCTCAGGACTACCCACTCAGCCCTGCCCACCCGCAACTATGCCCCTCTTGCACCCTCTCAAATCCCCACTTCTCTCCAACTGGCCCTTGGGAAAGATCTGGTATGCTCTCTATCACAAGGTATGATGTGATGATGGTTTAGTTTAAGAACAATTTCACTTTTGCATTATTTCCACCTTACTAATTCTAGAAAGCACACAAGATAACAAAATAGCCCATCTGCAAAAGGTCAGGTGGGAAAAAAAAAGTAAGAGGTATCAAAAACCACATTGAGAAATGGAATACAGAACTACCAGGAGCTGTAATGAAATGGATGCTGGGTTTCATTTGCTGAGCTTCCTGACAGCAAAGACAAAAAGGGAAATAAGGTAGATGATTATGGTATCTGGAGAAAACAGCCTCTTATCTTTGTGTTTACAAGGTTTTTCTCCAAAACAGAGTTTTGAAGACTGGGTTACTTTGGTACCAAAGAACACTCTCATGTTGCCATCAACTTGATTGGCCACCCTAGCCAGAGGGATCTTCAGAGAGTGAAAATAGGATGATGGAGCAAGGCCTGGGGTTTCCCCTTGGGCCTCTCACATCCACCACTTTGCTAGCAGAAAAATATATGGTGCTTCTGGTGTCCTCGGGTTCTGTCCAAGGACAGTTGGGGTGGGGTGGGAGGCATGTACATTTCAGTCTAGGCCATTCATGGTCTTGATGCCAGAGTTATCGAATGCCCTGGAGTCAAGTGCTACACCATTCAAGGGGGAGGACATATGGTCTCTGTTAGGTTGGAGTCGTTCAAGAAACCTGACGGACACAGCGAGCAGGGTTTATTAGTGGGGAATAAGAGGGAAAGTAGAGCCAACCAAGGGAAGTTAAGACTAGTTTGGTTGTTCTTAGGGCAGGGTTTTTAAGCACAAAAACCCACCAAGGGTAACTGGTTAGGGTGTGAGAGGCTGATTGGCTAGAGCTGGTTGCTGGGTGCCATTTCTGCTGACCATTGTTCTTGATACACCTTGTCAAGCTCAAGTTAAAGCTGCATCCTGTTATGCCGGATCAGCCGACCCCAGACCCTAATCTTAGCCGGGCATCTGTTTGTCCTGGGCAGGATCGGCAGGCAGTTTCCCAGGCTACAGTTTCCCGCCTGGTGATTTTCCATTCCTCCTAGGTCTACCTAGGTCTGTCAGTTTCTGCTTCATTAGTGCAGTCTTGTCCCCAAAGATGTTGTCTGGGGCTGCAATGGCTGGGTCCAACCCCATGGACTGTCTGGAGCTACATTTAAGGCATGCATGGAGGTTTCGTGTTACTTTTCCTTTTCTCTGGGCATCTCTGAAGGACTTCAGAAAGCAGCTGGTATTGGCAGCAGGCTGTGTACCTGAGAAGCCAACAAGCAAGGAAAGAAGGACATTTGGGGCCATGTGGGGTTTGTGGCAGTGGCCCTGCTAGTATGTATGGTGCATGAAGGGTTGTGAGCACCCTAGGCTGGTGAGGCAGAAGCCCCTCTCCTGGGGGGGCAGTGCTGCTTCTAGACTGTCAAAGGTCTGGGAGGTAGACACAGGTACAGATGGGCAAAGAGGGTTCTCATGGGGGATGGAGATTCTAGTTTGGAAAAAGAGAGAGATTTAAAGAGGAGGGCCAGTGACTAAGGCCACTGAGCTCAGGGCAGCCTGACCTCTGATTTGTGATAGTATTGTAAGGGTGGCAAGACCTTCAATGCAGAGATATTGCAGATTCCACCCTGTCTGAGGCAGCTGAGGTATCACTGCACAGGTGCTACTGAGCTGGACATTCTTAATGCAGTATTGTGCATTTTACCCAGGACAGGGACATTTAATTGAAGCAAAGGCTGCCTTCACCTTTTTGCACAGTCCCTGGAAGTAAGCTGACTGGTGTGGCAGAGACTGATGTGGCAAAGGGTTCCCAGCACCCTGTTGTCAGTGCTGGAGATAAGTGGCTTTTCTCTAGACAATGCCACGAGGCTCCTGGACTATATGTGAGAAATGATACTCTCAGCCCATCATGCCAGCACGGTGTGGAGCAACCCAGGAAAATTCCCTTTCTGGGTACCTCAGACCTCCACACACAACTTTGGGTGTGGAGACCAGTGTTAGATACTTGCCACAGCCAAAGCTAGCGTCTGGACTTGTTCTGGTTTCTCTGAGCCTCAGTTTTCACATCTGTAAGATGAGAACGATGCTGTGTAGCTAGAAGTGAGAAATGTGTGTGGGACATGTGTCTCAGAGCACTTTTCCTGCCCTTCCTGGAGCATAACAAATGTGGTGATACTTTCCCACCACTGCTGACACCTCTTCCTGTCCCTGCCAGAATGTCTAGCTTTGTGGAGCCGCCTGACATTGTGAAGAAACTGTCCTGGGTAGAAAACTACTGGCCCGATGATGCGTTGCTGGCCAAGCCCAAAGTGACTAAGTACTGCCTGATCTGTGTGAAGGACAGCTATACCGACTTCCACATTGACTCCGGGGGTGCTTCCGCCTGGTACCACGTGCTCAAGGTGAGCCTTGGGGGCTCACCCCGCCTTTGCCAGATCACGGTTGGTCTTCAAAAATGTACCCAGGGCTTGCAGTCTTCACAAGCCCTGATGGTGGCTGACACTTGGAAGGATGAGAGATAAGATGTTTTTCCCCCTGGAGGTGTGGGGGGTAGGAACATCTTAAGACCAAGCTAGCATGCATGTGTTGCCTTTTTCTAAAGACTGAGAGACTCATGAGACAATCAGAAGAGGCCCACTGGAGTGGTGACAGAGTACCCAGTGCCACTCTTATCTAGGGAAGGAACAGTAGTGCAGGGAAGAATTCCTGAAGGGGAGCTTGCCCCAATGCCCCCAGCAAAGAAATGTGAGGGATGGGCCAGGAGGTAGGGGCAGGCTTCAAGTACATCTGAGTGTCAGGGTGGGCTGGGGGCCTCTGGCCAGGAGCTGATAGAGAAATGAGGGGAAAAGGAAGATGTGAAAACAAACAATAAAGGAGACCCTGAGCTTTGGGTTCAGCTGCTCTGCCTAAGTCTCTCCAGACTGAGCAAGTCCATCCAGCTTGGCCCTCAGCCTGTCTGCCCTGAGAATGAGGAGCTCCATGTCTCCTGGCCCTGGTTTCAGTGTAAGGTCTGCCAGGGTCTGGCAGTGGGGCCTTCTGCCATCTCCAGCTGAGACACAAACCTCTCCTGTAATTCAGGAACCAATGGGGTCACAGCTTTGTTTCCCCTTGGCACACATGGTATCCCTATTGCTGCAGAGTTGTGGTATGTGGGGTGGTGAGGGTGCCCTGACCATGCCTAGGTTCTGTGCCTAGAACCTTCTGAACACACCAACTTCTGAATTGTAAAGCACATGTGGCTCCAGTGTTGCAGACATGGTGGGCCAGGGTAGGAGGATGGTGCTCAAGCCAAGACCGAGCATGAAGACCCCAGCGTCCCCAGGACATGGCGGGCTCTGCCGCCCCTCCCCAGGATCCCTAGGACATGGCAGGCTCTGCCTATGCCCCAGCACCTCTGGGTTGTGGCAGGCTCTATCACTTTATTCACGGCATGTGGCGAGCTCTGCCAATGGCCTCTCGTTGGCAGGGGGAGAAGATTTTCTATCTCATCAAGCCAGCTTCCGCCAACATCTCCCTGTATGAGCGCTGGCAGTCGGCCTCGAACCACAGTGAGATGTTCTTTGCTGACCAGGTGGACAAATGCTACAAGTGTACCCTCAAGCAGGGCCAGACACTCTTCATCCCCTCAGGTGAGTACCTTGTCCCCATGTCATGTCCCCACCACTGGGATCTGCCCTGAAAATGCACATCCTGGCTGGCTGATGCCTTGTCTTGGGGCAGGCCTGTTGTTCAGTCATCGCTGGGATCACCTCGGGCCAAGAGCCCTCACAGCCTCTAGCCTGGCTGTGCTCACAGAAGCCGGGCCAGGGCCACGGGGCTGTGTGGGCACCCCAAGAGCCCAGCCTTGCCATCTGAGATGTCTGTTTGCTGATCTTAACATTTCAGACATAGAAGGAGGAAGCAGAACATGAGTAGATAAATGCCCTTTATATGTGTCACGTTGCTTCATCTGTAAATATTTCACCATCTCTGAAAGACTTTCTTTCAAAAACAACATAATTACAATGGTGTCATCACACCTTGAAAATGAATAGTTAACAAGCCCTTAGTTTCACTAAATAGCTGTTTGATGCTCATATTTTCTTACTATCACTCCTGGAGGCCTCATGTTTCTATTGATTTATGTGCCTCTGAGTTTTTCTTGATGTAGGTCCACCCCCACACCACACCTGGTTCCCACAGTCAGTTGTTTCCCCAGGCCTGGGCTGGGTTCCATCTCTGAGCATGATGTAGGGATGAACCCAGCTCTCCAAGGAGATGTGACAGCCCTGTGTCGTCATCTTTTACCCCTGCATGTGGAGATTAGGGGTGATTATAGGCAGCCTGACCCTGGTTGGTCTGACCAAGTCCTCTTAGCTCTCAGGCCTGAGTTCCCCTGTCTGTACTGTTCAGGGTTGGATTGACCAGACTGGGCCAGCTTGGACACAGTCTCCTTCCTGGAGGGCACACCCACTCAGTACATGAGGCCAGTCCAGAGCTCCTGCCATGGGTATCCAGGTGACAGGGGCACTGAGCCCATGCTGGCCAGAGACAGGCCAGGCAGCCTCCGAGAGCCTGGCGTGAGAACGCCGTGAAGGCTAGCCACAATCTGTCTCCCCCAGGCTGGATTTATGCCACACTCACGCCCGTGGACTGCCTGGCCTTCGCGGGACATTTCCTCCACAGCCTGAGTGTGGAGATGCAGATGAGGTAGGGCCATACCTCCCCCCGGGCTCCACCAGGCAGGGTCTCCACCATCATTATGATGCCACCTCCCCTGAGTGGCTGGGCCTCCATGATTGTGGGAAGGAGGAAGAGATGACCCTTAAGGTGCCTAGTCTCTGGACAACCTCCATGGCCCGTGGTGGGTTTGGAGTGAATTGAAAGGCTGAGCTGCCTTTCCCATAGGCACTGACCCAAAGTGATCCCCTGTTCACCTCTCCATGCAGGGTCTAGCAGGGAGGCCTGAGCAGGCTTGGCCTCGGTGTGGCCTTGTCTGGCCATGCTTGGGGTGGGCTCACCCTCCTTTAGTGCTCCCTGCTCAGGGCTCATTTCACTAAGTATTTCTTTGCTGTTGCTTCCAGAGCATATGAAGTGGAAAGAAGGTTGAAACTAGGCAGCCTGACTCAGTTTCCCAACTTTGAAACCGCCTGCTGGTACATGGGAAAGCACCTGCTGGAGGCCTTCAAAGGTGCGTCCTGGCATCTTTGCCTATAGCTTTGGGTCGTGTTTGTGTGTGGAGCTCAGGGACACCAGGACAGGGAACAGTTCTACCCTCATGCAACAGGGCAGCTGGGCCCTGGGGAAGGCTGACCACTGCCTTAGGGAGCTCAAGTCCCCTCAGCTCCCAGGCCTTGGTCCATGTCTGTTCCTGTGGGGCTGGAGTGGACTCTTGCCTGTAGGAGTCCTCTGGGGTTTCAGAAATAGTGTTGGCCATGCTTTTCCAGGCCTGGTGTGGGTTCTGCTTTGTGTCTGTGGCCTCATGTGGGTACTGACAGGGCTCAGTCGGGACATCCAGAGGCCTAGGGGTCTGACTAGCCCTGGGCCACCAGCTGAGGGACACCTGAGACATCCCCGCCGTATGACTGGGTGTGCATGTCAAGGTCACATGGAGGGCCCATGGGAAGCAGAAGGCTTCATAGGGTTTCTGACCTCTGAAAACAAGGCACCCTCAGCCCTGGCCCTACTAGTCATGCCTTAGGCATCAGTGCTGGCACCCACCCTAAGATCCACAGATTTTCTGCAGCCTTGTGAGGAAACTGGAGAAGCTTTGCTTTGATGCTCTCCTTTTTCAGCGGTGCCTAGCTTCAAGCTGCTCTTTTGAGCAGAGTGGAGCCCACCTACTGGGACCCTCTGGACTTTGGGTGGTCTAGTTTGAGAAGAGAAAGCTGAAAATGGTTCTTAACCTGGGCTGGTCAGGTTTCAGTGACATTTGTCCACTAAACCTTAAATTCGGAGCTCTGAGCTGTATCTTGGCAAAGGGTGTACTCTGCACTGGGGGCTTGGTGGGCACTGGGGTGGGGAAGTGTGGGTGTAGCTACACTGGGCACTGACTGAGAGTCCAGGGTGACTTCTGGTCAGCTGAGCTATACTGGGGCAGCCCAGCCACACTCTGCTTCAGGTCCTCCTCTGGGAAGGGTGACAGCATAGCTCTTTGGGGCTAAGAAGACCCAGGGAGCTACCTCCTGCCAGGCAAACTTGGTTACCTGGTAGTGTCAGAGCTCTCCAGCAGAGGCGGCAAATACTCTGTCCCTTTTCTACAGGGCTGGCCTTGGCCCCCAAGGGCGTCTTTGAGATGGGCCCCAAGAGGAACCAGACCTCTCTCCCCAGAGTCCCTCAGCTGTGCATGGGTGACGTGAGGGTGGGAATCAAAAAGCACCTAGGGATGGTTGGTGTGGAGCACCACCCTGACCCCTTGCTGAGGTGGTCCAGGGACCGGGCAGAGGGGGAGCCAGGCCACTTGTGTGGGAGGCCTGGAGCATGGATGATAGCAGGGCCAGTTCTGTCTGGACAGGTGTCCACCAGGTTCCAAGAGGAACCGTTGGCAGTTGAGCAGGTGGCAGTGGGTGGAGGCCTCTGGAAAGTCTAGCCCTGAGCAGTCTCTCCATTCCTACCCTCTACCCCACCCTAGTTGTGAAGTTGCCTGTCGGGGTGGGTGAGGATGGGTGGGCACCCACTTGAGGAAACCTTTCTGTCTCTCCCAAGGTTCTCACAAATCTGGGAAGCAGCTGCCCCCTCATTTAGTTCAAGGAGCTAAAATTCTCAACGGTGCTTTCAGATCATGGACAAAAAAGCAGGTAGGAAAGCATGCCAGGTGTAACCTGGGTGATGGCAGGTGGTAAGCATTCCAGGGTTTGTCCTTCTTTTCATGGGAATTAGTATTTGAAGAGCAGGTGGGTGTCACCAGCCCAGGTCAGACACCTGGGTCAGGGTAGCAGGGCAGGGGGTGGGGGGCGTGTGTGGAAGCAGGAGAGCCCTTCATCCTGGAGCTTGGCCTAAAGGGTAGGGCCTGAGTGGCCTGGAGATTAAGTGGGAGGCAGGCTGGTGGTAGAGACTCACTGAGTGAACCTCTAGTGGTCAGGGAGCAGGAAGACTGAGCAGCTTACTGGCTTGATGACTAATTATTGGGCTCTGGACAGGAGAGCTTAGATGCCCTCTCAGCCTTTCCTGGCCTAGACATCAGCTTGACCTGGCTTTGCCCTGTGACAAGGGCAGGCCCTTCCCCCTGTGACCCCTTCCTCCCCCCACAGTAGCACTATCCTGTGCCCCTCCCGTCTCCCTAGTAGCACTGTGCCGTGCCCCTCTCGTGTCCCCTGCAGTGACACTGTCCTTTCCCCCACAGCCCCTGCAGGTGAGCACTCACACCTTCACTAGCACCCACCCAAGCAGCCATGTTTTTCCCATGGAGGCCCCAGAGAGCAACTTCAGACTTCCCTTGACATTTTGCCTGAATTATTGGTACAGAGAGAGGGGAGGGGCCCGATCAGCCTCAGTCACTCTCTGGGACAGTGTCCCAATCAGGGGAGCCAGCACTGTCTGAGCAGGCCCTGTAGGAGGCTTTCAGGGTTGGGGCCAGGAGGGGAACACATGTGTGCTTCCTGCCTCTCTCATGAATGGGCCTGGTGGAGTGGGCTGACCAGTACCCTCCCAGTGCTGTCTTCTGGCCTCAAGGCTTGGAGTGAGCAGTGCAGGGTGTCCCTTTCACTTCATTTCACCTAGGGGTCCAGGAGGAGCAACCTTGTGCTTAGGAAGAACAGAGCCCACATTCACTCCATAGCTGGCGGTAGCTTTGGGTACCTTGTCCTCTCTAAGACTCAGTTTCTCCATTTATTGAGTGGGGTCATGGTAGAGCTTTCTTGTCAGGGCAATGTCTGGCTGGAGTGGGCTAATTTCTCCAGAGCTCCATGTAACTACTCCATGCCCGTGGCAACCTCTGCCCTAAGTCTGTCTGGGTAGCAGTGGGTCCTAGGTCAGTAGACAGGGCAGGGCCTGGAGGGAAAGAGAAGGTTAGTCAGGAATCAGAGAGGCTGAGCATGCTTGGGTCCTTGTGGGTAGGAGGAGAAGTGGTGTTGGACATGGCACAGAGTATGGGCATCCTCACCCAGACTCAGTGGCTGACTTGTTCACCCTGTGCATGGCTGTCCCACAGGCTTTGGCAGAGCATGAAGACGAGCTCCCAGAGCACTTCAAACCCTCACAGCTCATCAAAGACCTCGCCAAAGAGATCCGGCTCAGTGAGGTAGGGCTGACTGCCAAGGCCCACTGACCGTGTTTGTGGGAGCCCTCTGTCTTCTCTGGCCCTCCCAGAGCTGCCTCCAGGGATGGCCATATGGACCACCTGCAAGATGTGGGCTCAGACTCTTAGGTTCCTGTGGCAGGCCGCCATCTCCTGGCAGGAGTTTAAGGAGTGAGAGATCGAATGGGGGCTCCTCATGGGGATGGGAGAGGATGATTACAGCCCCTTCAGCAGTACCCACCAAGGAGGTAGAGGGATCAAGTGGCTGATAATGTAGATGAATGTGGCCATGGCTCATAGATGGTATAGGCAGGTATGGGCATGTCACACAGATGGTGACAGATGTGAGCATGCCACACAATGGTGTAGATGGGTGTGTCTGTGTCACATGGGTGGTATAGAAGGATATGGGTGTTTAACAGGTGAATGATGTAGGATAGGTGTACCCATGTCACATGGATAGTATAGACGGATGTGATTGTCTCACACATCTGATGTAGTATAGATGTGAACATGTCAACAATGGTGTAGGCAGATAAAAGTGTGTCACACAGATAGTGTAGAAGGATTTGCCCATGCCATATGGATAATGTAGATGGATGTGCTGTGTCACTTGAATGGTATAGATGGATAGGAGTATATGACACAGATAGGATAACATGTCACAGGATTATATAATTGGATGTGTCTGTGTCACACAGTGTTGTATTTGGATGCTCCTTTTCTGCTTGGATGTCTGCCACGGCCTGAAGCCATGAGCCCCTTCTGGCAGGAAGTGGTTGGTTACTTCTTTCTCTCCTTTCCCCAGAATGCCTCCAAGGCCACCAGACCAGAAGTGACTGCGGCCATCTCCTCAAATGAGGTCTGTTTTGGGGACCGAGAAAAGGAAGAGCCCCCATCCCCCATTGAGGCCAGCCCTCCTCGGTCCTTTCTGGAGAAAGTGTCCAAAAAAAAGACTCCCAAAACCATGAAGATGCCCAAGCCATCCAAAGTCCCCAAACCCCCAAAGCCCCCCAAGTCCCTGAAGTCCCCCAAATCACTGAAGCTCAAGGATGGGGGCAAGAAGAAAGGGAAGAAGAGTAGGGGATCAGCCTCGCCTACCATCCCCAACCTGGACCTGTTGGAGGCCCACACCAAGGAGGCACTGACCAAGATCGAGCCGCCCAAGAAGAGCAAGGTGGGTGGCCTTGATCTCCCCACCTGTAGTCAGTGTGCTTGCAGATACCTCTAGGGGACAGGACTGTGGGGTGGAGCTGGGTTGCCATGTTCTTATACTAGAGATCCAGGGCAGATGGGTTCTGCCCCAAGCTTGCAATGGTGGGCAGTTTCAGAGAGGCCCTCACGAGGAAGGCAGCCATGTCTGTGCTGGGACAGGGTGGCAACACAGAGGGTCACCTGGGGGATAAAATGGCTGAATTTCCCTGTGGCCCAGGCATTGGCTGGGATCTGAAGGAGGGTTAGGCACAAAGTGGAGGGCAGTGGAGAGGCAGGAGGGGCCCAGCAATGGGGCCAGGTTGCCTGGGTGACCTGAGTCCCTGTTGGTAGTGAGAGAGGTGGACCTGACCCTGAGGAACCACCAGTGTAATCAGACAGTCTTAAATATGGGCTTCAGGGGCCATGTGTTTCTGAGACTAGGGCTTGTTGAGTGATTTGTTGCTAGTGGGAGGCTGTTAAGCTTCCAGGAGGTCAGCGACCACCATGGCCAGTATTGCAGGGCTGCAGTGGGGTATACTGGTTTTCCCTTCCTCAAGGTGAAGAGGGTAGATAGATGAATGAATAGATAGATGGATGGAAGGAAGGAAAGAGGGAGGGAGGAATGGAGGCTGGAATGAGGGTAGATTGATGGGTGAGTAGGTGGGAGGATAGGTGGGTGTATGGTGAATGTATGGTAGAGAGGAATTGGTGTGTAGATGGGTAGTGGGTTAGTGGATGGTGGATGGGTGGGTGGGTAGATGGCTAACATGGGCCAGAAAGAGAGAGGGTCTCTGTGGCTCTTATTTTGTCCTGTGGCCTGAGGTAGCCCCGCTGCCCTCCCATGTCCCCCATTGGGTCATGGCTGCTGTTTTCCAGGCCACAAAGAGTGTCCTGAGTGTGCCTAACAAGGAGGTGATCAGCTCACAGAACGATATGGACAGAATGGAAATCCGAGAGCAAACTAAGAGCAAGTCGGAGGCCAAGTGGAAGTACAAGGTGAGATGTGTGCTTATGGGTGTACTCTGCACCTATGCGTTTGCATGTGCATGCTGGTAGATGAGTCTACTTTCAGGGAAGGCTGCATTCATGAGAGAGGTGGTGTGTGGGGCATGTGTAGGCTTGGTGTTATGAGGAGAGGTACACACCTATGCAGCTGTGTGTGTGTTCTTGTAGGGCACATGCAAGCGTGTGTCCACCTGTCCCCAGTAGGTGGTGCTGTGAAGGTCTGGGTATGTGTGTGGCCTTGGAGGGGGCCACCTCCTATGGTGTTGTGGGAGCACCCTGGCCTAAAAGGCTGAGTTTGTTGCCCTTTAAGTTGACTGATGGCAATACCCTCTTCCACCCAGCCCTGGCTTGAGCTCACACTCCCAGAGCAGTGTCTGAGGGCAGGTCCTATAGGCCCACGGAGACCTGGATGACATGTTCAGAGGGAGGAGGCTGGCTGGTTCTGTTGCCTCTGCCCACTGACATTCTGTGTGGGACTTAAGGATGGTCCTGGATTTGCTTTTCAGAACAGCAAACCTGACTCTCTGTTGAAGATGGAGGAAGAGCAGAAGTTGGAGAAGCCTCCTACATCAGGGAACAAGGACACCAAATTCTCATTTTCCTTCTCCAACAAGAAACTTCTGGGGTATGTGATGCTCATGACAGGAGGGGTTCGTCCCACTTGCATCACAGTCACATACACATACCATACTCACCACCCCCCAAACACATCACATACACACCATCTCCTGGGGGTGAAGGCCCCCCCCATCACTAGGCTGACATCACTAGGAATGTCCCTTGTGGGAGCCACACTAGGCAGATCCCTTCTCTACCTCCTAAGTCAATAGCTTGCTTGTGTGTGTGTGTGCATGCACGTGTGTGCGTGCGGGGCAGGGGGAGGGCAGGCAGCAGTGTGTGGTAGCAGGGATGGGGAGAGCATGATTGGGTGGATGTAAGCCAAGTGACTATCCTGGGTTGTCACAGAGGATGTACAGCGGTCAGAGCCCTGGCCTTAGAGCCCAGAAGCCAGTGGTGAGGACCTAGGGTCAGTGTGAACGCTGTACTCTCAAATCCACCTAAAATATGACTGTAACAGGAATCATGGGTCCTTGTATGTCCGAAGGAGTCGGGAGGGCTTCCCAGAGGTGATGGAACTGAGCTGAGACATTGGGATGCCCAGCCTGGGAGGGGTGTGTGTGTGTGTGTGTGTGTGTGTGTGTGTGTGTGAGAGAGAGAGAGACAGAGACAGAGACAGAGACAGAGACAGAGAGACAGAGAGAGAGAGAGAGAGAGATCGCTGATGTGTCTGGGTGCCGGACTGTGGAACAGGTCTGTATCAGCTGACCAGTGTGGTGGCTCTGCCCAGTGCGAGGTGTAAGGGTTGTGGTCTCACGCCCACTGAGAAGGCTCTCACTGGCAATGGTCCCACAAGTTGCTTGCTGAGTCAGAAGTCCAAGTTGGGTGCCCTAAAGCCAGGAAACAGATACATCCCAGTGGAAATGGGGCAACTTTTCTGTAGTGGGCCTGTTTCCCCATCTGTGAAATGGGAGAAAAAGGCTACTTCCAGGTGGTGGAGGAATGAGGCAGGCCAGCATCTGATGACTAGGCTTGTTTTGCAGGCCCATTATTCTAAGGAACTCTGGCGATGTGCTGAGGATTCTCATCGAGCAGGTGCTATGGATCTGGTCTGCAGGGCCCTGTTGCCCTGCCTTTATGGCTCTGAGCACATTGTTGATGCTCCTGGGCTCCTGGAGAGCTTTTAAATGTCATAAACTCTATGACCCACTGTGCTGCAGAGAGTTTAGAGATAGAGGAGTGAAAGGTAGTCATGACTCTGTAACCACATACATCTGTGTGTATATATATGGAGTGTGTGTGTGTTGTATGTCGTGTTATCTGGCTCATACCCACACCCAGCAGGCTGATGGTCAGCCTCTGTTTTCTGTGGTTGGGAATTGGTCCTGTACCCTGGGAATTGCAGACATTTCTGCCCCAGCCTCCTGGCCCCACTGCTGAGCATGTGCCCAGGCCTGAGTCAATGGGGAGACCATAGCCGAAACATTGGGGCAGCCCAAAGGAAAACCATGCTGGTCCAGTGGCCAGGGTGGGGCAATGAGGGCACACCCTGAAACAGCCCAGGTAGGGGCCTTGCACTGGGGAAGAAGGCTGGGCCCCCACCTCATGGGCTGTGTACTGTCTTCACCTGGGTCCGTGGCATCTGGGAGGAAGCCATGGGATTGGGATGTGTTCACACTGACTTCTGATTCTCTGAGGCCTGTGGCAGGGTGCTGAGGGCACTGGCCAGGCCATGTGGACCCCCACTGACCAGCCCACTTCTGTTCCAGCTCCAAGGCCCTCAAACCGCAGCCGAGCCCAGGGGTGTTTGGGGCCTTGCAGAACTTCAAGGAGGACAAGCCCCAGCCCATTCGGGATGAGTATGAGTACGTGTCAGATGACGGAGAGCTCAAGATTGACGAGTTCCCCATCAGGAGGAAGAAAAACGCCCCGAAGAGGGACTTGTCCTGTGAGTTTGGGGGATGTGAGGAGGGGCAGACCCAGCCCTGTAGGGCCATCCTGGAACGGGCAGGTGTCGGGCATGGCTGGCTGGGGCCGACTTCCCAAAGCCACCGCCAACTCCTATCTGCTCTGGTCTCAGTCTTACTAGACAAGAAGGAGCCACTGCCCACACCTGTTATGAAGCCAAAGCTGGACTCGGCACTCTACAAGGTGAGCACTGTTTATCTGAGTTCCTGAGACTGTGGCCTATATGCTTACTGCTTGGAGTGCAAAGGGGCATCTTTGTGCCCCACCCTTTTCTTGGAGTTTTTATGGGGAGGCCAGGCTGGGCTCCAGAGTGTGGATATGAGCCCAAGGCCCAGAACAGGAGAGACAAAAACTGGTGCAGGGTGTGGAGAGTCTGTAGGTCTATGTAAGTGGTGGGACCTCGGGAGTGCCCAGCTAGACCTGCCATGATGATAATGCATCTCCTCGATGCTGAGGACAAGGTACGGGGGAAAGTGGGGTTGGGCCTGCTGGGGGATTAAGTTAGAAAACCTATTAGGCTTTGTCCAACCAGGACATGTTTGCTGTCTCCTGTGAGACTGGGGGCCTCCATGAGGGTCACATGCTGCCTGGGGAGCCCTAGGATGTCCCCTTGGAGTCACCCGCCAGGGGCTATTACATGGGGCCCTTGGTGTGGATGTCTTCCTGCCTGTTCCTCACCTGACCACACTGGCTCCTTTGTACCTGTGTTCAATATTGGGCCTCTGGTATAAGGTCCTAGGGACCAGAGTGCCTCTGAGAAACAGTGCTAGGAATGATGGTGCTCTATAATTTGCAGACGGGGCTCCATGATCCTAGTGGAAAGCTCCAGCACCCACACCAGGGAGTGTCTGGACAGCCAGCCTCATGTGCTCATGACAGGACAGGCTCTTGAAATTTTTTAAAACCTTTTTCTTGTCAAGGGGAATAGTAGTGCTGTCCCTCTCCCCAGCTCTGTTCTGATTGGCTCCCTATCCCCACAGCCGAGCGATGACTCTTCAGATGAGGGCTCCCTTCAAATTGACACGGACACCAAGCCGACCCGTAATGCCAGAGTGAAGAAGGATGGCGGGGGCTCAGCCGCAGGCATCCTGGACCTGCTGCAGGCCAGCGAGGAGGTGGGCGCACTTGACTACAACCCCAACAGGTAGGTCTGCACCCAGGGGTGACCAGGGGGTGTGGGTGCTTCCACATGGGCTATGTAGGTATTTGAAGTGGGGCTCTGTTGCCCATGGCAGTTTGCATGCAAGGTGCTCTGAGGGCCCATGTCCCAGGGGCCAGGTAGCCAGAATAGGGCCCCTGCCTGGCAGAGGTGGTTCCAGACAGTCAGAGAGGTGGGTGTTTGCTGACCATGAAGGTCCTGCATGTCTGCAGATGTTCTAATTGAGGGCACAGAGCTCTAAGGGGCAGAGGCTACTGCCCTCTATAGTTCCAGATACCTGGACAGGAAGGCAGTTGAAGGGTGACTTTGGGTGGGGGCCGTGGCAGGAGAACTTGAGGGGGCCCTGTGGGGAAACAGTGCCAGGCCAGGCACATGCCAGGTGTCAGGGCTGCTCCAGGCCAGGACATCCAGCTATCTCTTTTTTGTCACTTCCCAAATGCTATAAAAATAACGTAAGAAAATTTCCATGGTGTGCACCCCATATGCAAATCAAGGACAGTTGATGAGTCTTTCTGGGACCCAGAGCTTCTTTCTGTGCAGAAACATCACCCCAAAGCACAGGAGACAGTGACTCCAGAGCACATGGACTTTACGCACCCTGAGGGACTGGATTGGCATTAATGGGGGTGGAGGGAGGGCAGACTATTCTCGAGACCAGATGTGCAACCTGTTCAGCTGGGTCAGGAGCTCCCTCACATGGGTGTGGATGCTGTTCTGACTTGGAGGCTCCAAGATTCTGGGCGGACATGGTCAAGGTCTGTGGGCTCATCCCAGGTCAAGTGGCCCTCCCTGCCCAGGCCTGATGAGTTCAATTCCCTAATTCAAGAAAAATGGATTAATCTAAGCTTTGCATTAGATGAAGGGCTGGGGCTTGTTTCTCTCTCAGTCCCAGTTAAATTTTGTTTTTAAGCATTCGGCCAAAAAATTTTTTTACATGGAATTGCTACAAGTACCACCAACAGAGAACTGAGGAGTTGGGGCCTGTGCCCCTTGCAGCCTCCCACACGGGACCTTAGTCACCACGGGGGTGGCTCCCCTTCTAGTACTCAAGACAGCAGCAGACTCCTGCTGCATACATGAGGAAGCTGAGGCCCAGACAGCTCACTGGAGGCCACACTGCTAGTGGGGCAGCCAGTCTCTGTCTGCCTGATGACAGAGCCCAAGCGGAGGGGGCTAGGCAGGTCAATCATGCAGAGTGGTGACTTCCTGTCCAGAATGACTTGGCCTGAGGAAGGTAGGGCCCATTTGACCTGCGTGGTGCCCTCTCTGCCCCACCAGATGTGCCCTCCACACATTCCCCTTTGCCTCCGAGTTTGTGTTTCCAGCATTGAGGTCCCAGGGCTGCATGAGTCCATGGAGGCCACATGTGAGGCCCATCTTAGACAGAGGGACTCTCAGGAGGCAGGTTAGGGCTTTATTAAAAGGGCTCTTGCTAATCAAATGGCCATTTTCATTCACAAATTACTATTTTTTGTGTAGTGTTACGTCCTCTCGTGGGAGTGGATGCAGATTCCCTGGGCAGCTTTAAGTGGTTTCTGTGGGTGTAAAACCTAAGCCACTCACTGCAGAGTGCCCTGGCCCTTGGCCAGGAGGAAAAGCCTGGCTGTGAGCCCCTATCCTGGAGGGCGCCAGTGCCCAGGGTCGGCTCCATGCCCCTTTGGGGTACCTTTTTCTGAGGAGCAGTGACTGACCAACACCTCAGTAACTGGTTGACACTCAGACCCAGGAGTGGAGCCCTAGACATCCTGGGCTCCTGCAAGGTCCAGGAAGAGGCTCTTGGGAGGAGGACAGATAAGCAGGTGCCCAGGATTCACATGGACCTGGGAACACAGGAGCTCCAGCTTGGGCTCCTGACTAACCTGGACAGGCCCACCTCAAGGAGGGCCACTGGTGTGTGGATATGCTGCTGACTGCTCTGTAGGCGGGCACATACAAGTTTCCCTCCTACACCCACACACTGCACAAGTGCCTACCGGGCTGCACCCCTCTCAGCCTGCCACAAGCAATTCCTCTCTGGAGTCTCCCATTTGGAGCATAGGTCAGTTTTTGATGGTCCATTTGCTCTGTTTTAAGTACTTGCTATTTGGAAAAAAACAGCTGAAGAAAATGGAGGAAAATATGTTAATTTCTTGTGGATGGTTTGCTTAGTGTTTACTGCTAGGGGGAATGGAGAGAATTTTGATATGATAATTGGAGGATTAAGGTATTACTTTCCAAGTACACTGGTTAGACTTTGCTCCTTAATCTAACCCTGGTGTGGACAGACAGCAGCCCCAGACAGTGGCCCTGGGCTCCATGGCCCCCCCTCTTGGGTTGCAGCTGAGTTGGACCTCAAGATTCAGTTGGTATGGGTAGGTGGCTGGCTTCTAGGGGACCCTCAAGATGGGTGTCCTAGTCCCTACCTTCCTGTCCTCTATGGAAGCCTGGTGTCTGTATGGTCTGAGGCTGGGTAGGGCTGAGTCATATGCACACTCTACAAGAGCCTGGTGCAGAGAGTAGAGGGCCAGTTTTGGGCTTGCTAGCTCCCATGCTGGACTGGAGAACTGTCCCTGCTTCAGAGAGCATCAGTGATGATGGTATAGCAGAGATACTGCCAAATGCTGGATGCCCCTGACAGGGTCTGGTCAGCCCTTTGCTGATGCTTTGTGGATGGGGCAGGTCATGGGGCTGTGGGGCCAGTGCTGGGGCCATGGATACTGGGGCAGATAGAGGGTCTGTCTGGGGGTTCTGAAAGAACCAGCGTCTTCTGACTATACTTGATTTTCCCATTGTTTGTGGCTTAGGAATGCAGTCCCATTTGGTTCCAGTGAACCCCCAAACACTTTGATCTACTGTTGCTTGGGTGGGGCATTTCTGAGCAGGAACTCCTGACCCCTTCTTGTTTTAATGCTCTTATTAAATGTGCTTCAAATACTTCTTGGAAGTGGAGGTGCGAGTGGGAAGGGGGCAGTGTAAGAGAGGATGATGCAGAGCCCTCAGTGAAGTCATGTGGACAAGCACTTTCCAGTGCTACATTGAGGTCATGGCACCCTTGAGGCAGGTTTGTACTCTGGTTGGGGAGCACATGGGATGGGCAAGAGGGGATCTCTACATCAGACACATAGAATGGGAGTCCTGCTACCTCTTCCTGGGACTCCCAGGGCTTTGACAGGAGGAAGGAAAAGCCGGGCTGTGGTTCTCCCAACCCCATGCCAGCCTCCTGGCCCTGCCTCCCAGAGTCCCAGGGAGCAGAGGGAGAGTCACCTGCCCCCACCGGGCTCTGATGCAGTGAGAGGTATGGCTGGGTAAGCTGTCCTGTCCTGGGTGGTGGCTAGAAATGGCCCTGAAGGGAGATGCCCCACTGGGCCAGGCCCCCTGGGAGCTGCCTAGCTGGGCACACTATGCCTTGTGGGAATTGGGGGGATGAGCAGGGAAGATCCCTTTGTGCTGGCTGCAGGGGTACCCAGGGCCCAGGCCAGTGCAGAATCTCTGAATAGGACCTGGGTATTGGCATTTATAAGCTACCCAGGGATTCTGATACACAGAATCCTTAGGACAGGATTGTCAAATTCATTTCACTGGGGGCCACCATCAGCCTCGTGGTTGCCTTCAAAGGGCCGAATGTAATTTTAGGACTGTATAAATATAACTACTCCTTAACTAGGGGCAAGGAGCTCGGGGCTGCTGCGGTTAGAAACAAGATGCTGGACCGGATAAAACAAGGCGGAGGGCCAGATTTGGTCCTCGGGCCTTCTGTTTGCCACCTGTACCCTAGGGGTACTGGCTGTGAGAGATGTGGGCTGGGGCATGGATAGGCTGTGGGGCAGGAGGAGGGCATGGAGCAGAGAAGGTCCCCATTCCCAATTTGAGGAGGCTGGGCAGAAGCCCATGGGAGGGTTCATAGCAACAAGGAGGGGAGGAAAGCTACTGGAGAAATTCAGGACTCAGACTAGAGGGGCCCACTGTTCAGATTTCTCTGGACCTGGCTCTGTGGGAAGGTGCTGCCCATCTGCCCCTTCCAGAATAAGGACAGCACATAATGGGGTGTCAGGCAGTGGTGCTGGCTGTACTAGGTGTTTCAGAAGCTAGAGGTCCTTCAGGAGGGAGGGGAGCCAGTGCAGCCAGGGAAGACAGCAGGGGCTAAAGCATGGAGCAGGGGACAAGGACATAGACAGGAAAACTCAAGCCATTTCTGAGGAGCAGCACTGCCGAGAGCTGGAGGGCAGCAGGGTGAGGTCAGTGAGGGGAAGGTGGCATTGAGAAGTCACCTCATTTCAGCCTGGGCATCTTGGGGCTGAAAGGGACTAAACTCTGGCTGTGAGGTGAGATGTAGGTACAGGCCAGGTGGTGGTGCAGATGCAGGTGTAAGTAGGGGTGTAGATGCAGGTGCAGGTAGGGGGTAGATGTAGGTGCAGGGGGTATGTAGATAGAGGTACAGATGGGGGGGGTGTGGGTGTGGGCTGACAGTGTAAATGTAGGTGTGGGCATAGGTCTAGGTGTACATACAGTTACAGGTGAGGATGTGGGTATAGGTTGGATGTATTTATAGGATCAAGTGTAGATTTGGGTGTAGATATACAGTAGCTGCAGGTGCCAGCCAGTCATGGAGAGAGCGTGAGTCCCCTGGAAAAACATGGGCCATGGGAGCAAGAGTGCTGTGGTACCCCCATGTCAGTGTGCTGGTTTGAAGGATGCCCTTGAGGATGCTGGGGGAGGAGCACCTGGCCTGTGGTTTTGGGCAGGGGTCCATGGTGGGGGAGCGGCAGGGGGGACGCAGGTTTATAGAACCAATTAGAGTGGAGGAGGGCTTGGGGCCTCTGTCTGCCAACAACCTCCCTCTGCCCCTCCACCCTTCCTTTCACTTCCCTTCCATGTGTTTCTTCTCTAGGCCTCTCTCTGAGGGTAGGGGCAGAGGGTAGGATGGCCATTTCCATGGGGAAGTCATCAGCCACCACCATCCATCCTCCCACATCCTCTGCTGATCACTGGACGAGAGGATGTGTGGGCTGTGGGCCATGGGCCAGGTCTGAGTGCCTGTCTCTCTGTGCCTCCAGCCAGCCCCCAGCCTCCCCCAGCACGCAGGAAGCCATTCAGGGAATGCTATCCATGGCCAACCTGCAGGCCTCCGACTCCTGCCTGCAGACCACGTGGGGCACTGGCCAGGCCAAGGGCAGCTCAGTGTCGGCCCACAGCACCCGGAAGAATGGGGCCGGCAGCAAGAGCACAGGCAAGAGGCTGCTGAAGAGGGCGGCCAAGAACAGCATGGACCTGGATGATTATGAGGAGGAACAGGACCACCTGGATGCCTGCTTCAAGGACTCAGACTATGGTGAGCACCACTGCAGGGAGAGCTTTGACAGTGGAGCTGGCCCTTTCTTATCGGAGATAATCCACAGACCATAGACATTGCCTTTTAAAAGTGGGCTGCTCAGTGGTGTTTAGTATATTTAGAGAGTATGTCACCATCACTGCAGCCAATTTGAAAACAGGTTACCATGCCTGGAAGAAGCCCAATTCCCCCAGCTCCCAGCCCCTGGTAACCACTGGTTTACTGTCTTCCAGATATCCTGGATATGTCTTATTCACAGTATCTAACAATGCTTGGGCCTTCATGTCTGGCTTCTTTTATTAGCATACTCACCAGGGGTCCTCCACATTGTAGCATGTGTCAGCACTTCATTTTGTGGCTGAATAATATTATACAGTATGGACATACTATATTGCTTATCCCTTCATCCACCCATGGACGCTTTGGGGGCTTCCACCTTTTGGTGATTGTGAACGGTGCTGCTTTGAATGTTGGTGTGCAAGGGGTTTGTGTAGCTTGTGTCTGCAGTGTCCCCAGGTGATACATGGGAAGGACATTGATGGGTCGAAGGTTATAGCTTATTTTGTCTTTTGAGGACCTGCCAACTGTCCCCTGTTTTATACTAGGAGGTGCACTGAGGCTGCGTCTACCCTGTCTATGTGTAGATGGAGCAATAGGTCCAGGATAGCTCTGTAGCCTGTGTCTGTGGTGGGCAGTGAGTTGGTGGTTGGGTCATAGGTCTCCTCCCAGGGTCTGTGGCCCCTTAATCCCCAGCACAGCCCCTCTAGGCTCCAGGCTCTGGAGGAGCTGCTGTCAGCCTCATGGGAGGGGAGTTGGAAGCAAGTTGCTGCCTGGAGATGCATCAGTCCCCATGGGGTACAACCTGCTCTCACAGGCCCACCACAACCCAGGGTTGTGAGTGTGCTGCTCCCATGCTGTAGGGGCTGCTTTCAGCACCATCCTGCTAGTCTAAGGGCCATGTGTTCGTACCTCTGTGCCCAGATAGCCCTCTGGCGGTGAGGCTGGCCCTGTCTCACCTGGTGGACACATTCATGCCTCACTGTGGGGCCTGCCCTGACTTCATGGACAGTGGAGTGAATTCCATTTTCTGGGCATAGAGTAGGTCCTGGGGGTTCAGGTGCCACAGTCCTGGTGGTTGAAGTTCCCAGCCTGTAGTGTGGGAGGTGGGGGTGGCGCCTGCAATTCACTTGAAGTGACCTTGTGAGGCTCCTTCCTCCAGAGACTCCTTGAGGCAGGGCTGGGGTGTTCAGAGCCATCCAGCTCCATGAATGTTTTCTGATAGCAGCAGAGAGTGAGATGTTCTGAGAAGAACTGGGCATCTAGTGGGTAATGTAGTCAGGCTGGGGTGGGTGAGGCTGTTCAGGTGCCCCTCTCTGAACAGAAAGGGGACCTGGGCTAGACAATTTCTGGAGCACCCTATGCCTGGCACTCTGCAACCTGAGGCTGGCCTCAAGGACATGGGTTACCAGGTCTGCTAGCTGCCTGCACTGCCCACCCCACTCAACTGTTCCAGCAGCTCAGTCCTTGCTCCCCTTGCCTCTCTAGTGTACCCCTCTCTGGAGTCTGATGAGGACAGCCCAGTTTTCAAGTCCCGGTCCAAGAAGAGGAAAGCCTCAGATGATGCTCCCTACAGCCCAACAGGTAATTCTGGGACGGGACAGGCTCCGTTCATACCTGAAAGGGCAACCATGGGCACGTTGGTTATACACATGGCTCAGAGGGGATGTCATCTGCCTTCTTCCCTCCTGGGACCTAGAGCCCAGGTGCTCCTGTGAGTGGGCTGCTGTGGTACCCTCTTCCCAGTTTCTGCTTGGTGAGCAGTCCTAGGAGGACCGCCTTTTCACCTGGCCCCTATTATGGCAGCCAGTGGGGGGAGGCCTTGTCCGCTTTTCATGTGATCCCTTCCTGCCCTCTCCTGTCTTGCTAGGTGGGATTCCCTACCCTGTTGAGCCTCTCACTGACCCTCCAACGTTTTGATGTGTCCAGGGGACTGAAGGACAGAGTGGGGCGGGTCCGGGGGAGCTCAGGGGTGCCCACAGTGGTGAGCAGCCAATTGAGGCAGGCTAACCTTCTTTCCCAAAGCGAGGGTTGGCCCATCGGTGCCGAGGCAGGACAGGCCTGTTCGAGAAGGGACCAGAGTGGCCTCCATCGAGACTGGGCTGGCAGCTGCTGCAGCCAAGCTATCCCAGCAGGTGAGAAGTGGGGGAGTCCAATCCTGTGCAAAAACCACCCAGGCTAGGGGCTGGCACAGGCTGAGGAAAATTGGAATATTGCTGGCTCCTGTTTCTCCAGGCCCATAAGTCCTTAACAGTGGGGGTGGGGAAGTGGGGAACTGGTGGTGTGGGCCCCTGACACAGACTGGTGTCTTCTTGGTGAGGCCAGTTGTCCTAGGTGCAGGGGGAAGGGGGAGCCCTGGCCAACAGCTCCTCAGGGGGCCCTCCCCAGTCTTTAGCGATCCGGCATTTTCCTCTTGTCCTTACAGAGCTGGAGATGGGTGTTCCATCCTCTGTCCATCTCATTTGCCACTTCAGCTCCCCCTGTTCCCAGCTCCCTCAGAAGTGTGGGTCTCAGACTCTCAGGTGCTAACTAGACCAGGCCCTACCCCTTCTGGGCACCTGAGGAAGTTAACAGGACCAAAGTGAATAGTCTAGGACTCAATCTCAAGGCAGCTCAGAGTGGGGTGATGGGGGTGGGGGGCTGAGCACTACTGCCACATCCTACTTGGTCCTGTGTCCAAGACACCCCACCGTACACAGGGAAGCATGGTGGTCCTTTCTTGGGCCCCAGCACTGCTCTGAGGGCCTCAGGCACTGGCCCAGCCCTTTCTGCTCCCATAGCACTGCAGCTCAGCTCCACTGGAGAGGTCTTGTGCACAGGGACCTGCTTGCCCTCGATCCAAGTTTGTGAGGGCTGCTCTCTGCTCTGACAGCCCAGCGTCTGAGGCCAGACTGGCCCTGCTGGCTAACTTGCCATATGGTTTGTTCAAAGGAGGAGCAGAAGAGCAGGAAGAAGAAGAACTCCAAGAGGAAGCTGGCTCCCAACACCACTTCCACCTCTGCCTCTGCCAGCACCACCTCAGCCAGCACCACCTCGGCCTCCACCACCTCGGCCAGCACCACCTCGGCCTCCACCACCCCATCCTCCACCACCCCTGCCTCCACCAGCACGGCCTCCACCAGCACCGCCAGCAGCCAGGCCTCACAGGAGGGCAGCTCGCCCGAGATTCCACCCGAGGCACACAGCAGCAGCCTGGCTGACCATGAGTACACCGTGGCAGGTGCCTTCACTGGGGCCCAGGCAGGTCGCACCTCACAGCCCATGGCCCCTGGGGTCTTCCTCACACAGAGGCGGCCCTCTGCATCGTCCCCCAACAACACTGCTGCCAAAGGTACTGTACCTGTTAGCCCTAAGCAGCCTAGACTTGCAGACTGTCCCCGCAGGTGACCACAGGTTTCCTTTGTCCCACTGTAGCCATTTGTGTCCATAGCCACATTCTCAGTCACACCTTTCAGTGTGTGAAAGAAATTGTATCTTTCAAGGTTGAGAGCCAGGGTCGCACACCAGGGGAGTCTGGTGGCCTCAGAGTTATGTCCAGCTCTTCAGATCCTGAGGGCTTCGGCTTTGGGGCCTAACTTGGAGTCAGGGTGTGGTCAGTGGTTTGCCAAGGGTTCTCTGGGAGGGTCCCAGGGTGACTGACCCAGGACCCTCTGTGTGAGTTGGCATCTCCACTGTCAGCCCCCTGACCCCATGGCCTGGTGAGTGGTTGGCTCACTCCTTCCTCAAAGGACTTATGCCCCCAGCAGAGTCCTTCACCCTGGCTACGAGACCCAGCCAGTAGTGGACACAGCTAGTGTGGCTACAGGTGGCCCTGCTGCCAGAAGGTGGGGCAAGTGTCCTCACTTCACCATAATCCCATTGTCCTGGCCTGTCCCCATACTTGCCTCAGCCCCTCCCCTTCATCACTGTCCCCTTGTCCATGTAACCACTGAGCTGGGAGCTTTGTTGACGATTTGTGGTTTCAGAGGGGTACAGAGTGCCTAGGTTCTAGTGTCACAGGCCCATTTTACAGATAGGGCGGGGGAGTCAAGGAGGGTTTGCAGACTCCCCACCCTCCACTCTGCTCCTCTTGCCCTCTCACACATCTGTCTGCCTTTTTTGTGTCCCCTCTTCTACCCCCAGGAAAACGTACAAAAAAGGGCATGGCCACCGCCAAGCAGAGGCTTGGGAAAATTTTGAAAATTCATCGGAATGGAAAACTGCTCCTTTAAAGTTTGGAAAGCCAGGATCCTTCTGCTCCGCTCAGGACCCCCGGAGCCCCGCTACAACATCAGCCCCCAGGAGGGTGGCCATGCTGCCTCACCCTGGGGAGGGCCTGGCCTCCTCCCAGCCACTACTCCCAACACATGAGCACGAGTCTATTGCTTCAGCAGGCGGAGCTCATCAATACAAACAGATGTCCTTTCTCAAGTTGCTTAGAGTGACCAGTTCCTGAAACTTGGTCCTGACAGTTTAAGGACCATTCCAGTTTCAGGGCAGCCTCTGGGCACCCTGAGCATGGTTGCGATTACAGGGCCTCTGCAGCTCTGCTGGGAGCATGAGTCCTTTGAGGAAGGAGTGAGCCAACCACTCAGCAGGCCGTGTCTGAGCTGGCCACAGGCTGGTAGCCTCCAGAGGCTTAAAAGAAGGCAAAGAACACTAGAGAGGAAGAGGAGGAGAAAGCAGGGTGTTTATGTGCCCCATCCCCAGCTCTTCCCAAGTGATTCTCAGACATGTCCAGAGAGCGTTCAGCCTGGCCAGGAGAGGGGCCTCCAGGCTCCCTGGCCAGTGGGTGGCAGGCCAGATGGTGGGTGTCAACCCTTGAATGCCCAGGGCATTTTAGGAGCGACTGGGGCTGGCAGCAGGGTCAGTGTGTTAGTGGGTAGGGGAGCTGCCGTGGGTTCCCCAGCTATGATGTGGGGCCCAGGGGGCCCAGGCAAAGCCGCATGGGTGGGCCCTGTTGAGCCCTACCAGCTACACTCCCAAAAGCACTTGTCTGCAAAGGCACTCTGCCCCGGGCCTGGCGGGGCGGATGGTGGCCAGAAGGCCTGAGGATGAGGGGGGCCTGGCACTTCTGTCTTGTCACCCGTCACTTGGTGTCGAGTGCATGGGTGGCTCCTGGACTGTGCGTCCACCCATCGACATGGAGGGGCTGGATTTGTTTCTCAGGCAATCCTGTATTTTAATTTTAGATGTATTTCCTGAAGCATATTTTTCATAGAATGTAGCATGTAAATAGCTTTTTAAATAACTTCTTTTTTATAAGAGTAAAAGTATCTTTAGGAATTTCTTTCTATAGAGTCCTTCATTAACATTTATACGAGTTTTTTGCTGAGTCTGATGAACAGTTGGGTTTCCAATGCTTTTCCTTTTTCTTCTTCTTTTTTTTATTGTTATGGTTATTTTTTTTTCTTTTAGGGACTAAAGTATTGCCTGAAAAACAAGTGATGTCTGTGCAGCCTTATATCTGTCTTTACAGAAGCAAACAGTACACAAAAGATCTATTTCAGACTTGTTTGAAGATGAATCTTCAACTTGAATACCAGCTCTTTCTTTCCTTCTTGTTGATGAAGGGGGTGGGGTACAGTTATTTTACTAGCACCTTGTGAAGTGTTCTGTGTTTTGTGATGCTGTAATTTATTAATGTTTGTAGCTTTTTATATTTGTACATTTCTTATGAGCTTTGTTTATATGCCCATCCCTGGGTGTTCCGTCCATACGGAAAGGCAGCTTCATGCAGGCCTCGGCCCCAGCCCAGCCTGTCGGGGGACATGGCTGCCGGGCCTGGAGATGGGCAAGGTGTCGCTCATGGGCCCGACTAGTCCAACCCAGCATTTTGAAGGTTTCCTTGCCTGTCATTGTTGAACACTTATATAATCTAACCCAGCCATCAAACTGTTCTCTCTCTTATTTTTAAATTTTATTATTTTGGCAACATGTACATTTCTAACAAAGTTTATCGTGACTATTAAAGTGTTTTATTTCCCAATTCATATTACTCTTGTATTGAGTCCATGAGGTCTAAGGCAACTTAAATCAAAGTTTTAAAAGAGTAAAAATATTTCAGGTTTTGTACAGAACCATGTCTGTGTCATTTCTGCCTCATTCACTGCCGTCTGTCCTGCTAGTGAGGGTGGTGGCTGTCCTCAGTGGGGTTGGAGGGCACTGTGGTCTGGAGGTTGGGTCTTCTTTACCCCAAGGGCTGGATATGAGGGTGGGCAGTCAGGCCAGGCCCCCTGCCCATGCTCGGCCTGCCAATGTTGAAATTCCTCAGGTTGCCTATAGGGCACATACACTGCCCTGCACCCCAAGCCAGCCTGTAGGAATGGGCAAAAGTGACCCTTGGGGACAGGCAGCCTGTGAGATCCCCAGCTTTACTAGGCCCAGCCCCACACTTCCTCAAGAGCCTCTAAAACCTTATGTTTCATAGGTAGGCAGTTTAGCTGAGTCCAGTGAGCACAAAACCCAACACCCACAGGCACATAGGAACAGACACAGGATTTCAGTCTAGATCTGATGTTATTCACAGCAAATGAATAAAAGCAGAATCCACCCTCCCTGCACAGACACAGTGCTGACACCATGAGGATCAAGGATTAGGGGGCCAAGAAATACCAGCTGCATGGAGAGACCACTAGAGAGGACCACTGGGGCTGCCTGGCTACTGAGTACCTCAGGTATCACTGGGTCCTGGGACATGACATTCTCCCCAGGTACCCACAGTTTAGGTCCATCTGCCAGACCCTGCAAGAGTTATGGCCCTTTCACATCCCCAAGCTAGGTACTCAACCTGCCTGGGTAGCCTGCCTGGCTCTTGGCTGCTCTCTGCACCCCTCCAGGCCCAGTTCTGGATCCGCACCATACCCAGGCTGGCCAGCCCTTGAGCCTGGGTCCTAGAGGCTAAGCCATTTGAGTGCTCCTTCGGTCCTCTGGCTGTTGGTTCTGGACCTCCAGAGGGCTGTCAGGGAGTTGGAGGCATGAAGCCCAGGGAAAGGCTCCCAGAGGCCTCCCAGATTCTCCCTGGTTCCAAGCCCCATCCTGGTCTGCATGCACGCAATTCTGGTGCCATGTGGCCTGGCCATGCCTTGGGACCTCACTGTGGCCCCATGTACAAGGTGTTTGGATGTGTCTGTGCAAAGACCTGAGACATGTCTCTGGGTGTTCCTGTGACGGGGTAGCTAGGCGCCCAGGTCTTCTTTCAGTTCAGGGCTGAGAATCCCCATGCCAGTGAACTGGGAAGGTGTGTACTGAGCAAGCTCCCAGCTTAGCCCATGGGTGAATAAACTTGGCTCCAACTCCTTCCTCCCCGGGAGCAGTCCCATTCAAAGGGCAGACTGGGTGGCAACCTGGGGCGCCTGGCAAGCCCATCCACCAAGGCCCCCCAGAGGAGTTTAGTTCAAGCCATTCTTTCATCCTGGTCTTTACCACTGGCTTCCATGAAACACCTGGAGAAGCCCCTCCTCTGGGGCCTTCTCAAGCTACCATGAACCCATCATGTACACAGGCCACTCTCAAAGTCTTAGGATTAAACCCAGAGTTGTGTCTCCACCATGGCAGGTCCATGACACACTGACAGCAACAGGGCACGAGGCCCTGAAGATTCAGAACCAAGACCCTCTCACTCCCCCCAGGCCCTACTCACCAGCCTAAATCACAGGTGTCCTGACACAATGTTGGTGACCCTCAAGGTTGGAGAAAACGAGTGCTACAGGATCCCTGCCCATCATCAATTCACAGCCCCCTGGAGGCAAATGGTGAACAATGAGATTGCCCTGGGGGCTGCAGGATGACAATAGTTGGTGTCCTGGACTTCCCACTGCAAGAAGAGTCACCTGGCCAATGGAAGACTTTGCAGAGAAAACATGAAGACCTGTGTATTAGGCCTCAGAGATGCACAGGTTCTGTCTGATGGTGACACATATGCAGCTGCATCCTGTGCACTGAGCATCGCATAAATAAATGGCCATTAATTCAGCTTTCCAAAGTTCAGGTGAGTCATTTTCTGAGCACCTACTGTGTGCTGGGTTGTTGAGAATCTTCCAGCGCCTTCATCAAAGCTGACAACAAACCCACTTTGCTGAGGAGGACACTAAGCTCATCAGAGGGCCTGCTGCCCTGCACTTTGTGAGCAGCCCAGGCCTTGCCAGCTCTGGGACCCCTACCATCACCTGCTCCTTGGACAGTGGGACATGTGTCCTTTCATACCCTAGATAGAAGGGGATCTGAGAGGTCTCAGGAGCCACCCATGGGAGATGAAAGTGTCTTAAGCAACATGAGCAAAAGCCTGGAGGCAGGTGGTCAGGCTTCAGGGTGCTAAGATGGTGCAAGGTGAGGCTGGGAATGGCTCAATGCAGACTGAGGGCGTCTGCACAGCAGGGATGTGGCAGGCCCTGGGGAGGCCCTGCAGGCCATTGGGGCAGGTCCAGCTTGGGGTGAAGCTTACTGGGAGAGGGATGAAGACAAGAGCCCCTGCTTCTGGGGGCTCCCTCTGCCCCTTGTCCTGTGCCCCATCAGCACCATCCTGTGGTCTCTGTATGGGTGAGAAACTCAGCACTTCGTGTAGCCTGGTCTGTTTTGCATGTCCCGCCTGTATGGATGGACATATCCAGCCCCAGAACCTGTAGGAAAGGGTCCCGCTGGGCCCCTGGAGCAATATTCAGAGCGACCAGTAGGGGTCAGGGGAGGGCCAGGAACGAGCAGTCCTGGGATGGCAGCCACCAGAGCTCATTTTGTGCCTGGTGCTGGGCAGTCTGGAGGGAGGGAGAAAGCTGAGAAATCAAGTTATCAGTGACTGAGAGTACTGGTAAAGAGATGGTGACAATCATATCAGCTTTGTCGTGAAAGATGTAAGTGTCAAATGTGCCAGGATCTGTGTTAGTGCTGAGCCACCCTATCTTGCTAATGGAGAAACTGAGGCACAGTGTCTCATAGCTGGTGGAGCTGGGGTTCATGTCCAGGCAGGCCAGCTCCAGGACCCTTGGGCTTATGAAACAGACCCCCAGAGAGACGTTTTTGTAGAATGTGGCCAGGAGAGCAGCTCCCCAAGGCCCCAAGAGAAGGAGCTGTGCCAGAGCAGAGAGAAGGGACTTGTTGTGCAAAAGCCCTGAAGTAGGCACAAGATGATGTACCTGTGTTTGAGGAGGCAGCTGGAGTAAGGGGATGAGTGCAGGGCAGGGGGTGGTGAGGGGCAGCAGGGCAACAGTTCAGACCACACTGTGACACTTGGAGCTTTTCTAAAGGGCAGCATCCTTTTGCCAGTCTTGCTTCTCCATCCCAGGGGTTTCCCTCTTTCCCACTGCACAGAGGCCCTTGAGCCCACCATCTGTCTTCACTCCTTCCCCTCTGGGCCCTGCACCTCCCATGTCTATGCACAGCCCTCAGCAAGGAACCCTCTTGCAGATGTGAACACTGAGGCAGGTTTTGTACAGGACACATAGCTGCACTCTCCATGGCACCGATAGTCTGGACAGGGTATGGGAGAGTCCAGAGGGCTCCCCATCAAGAATTTAAAAAAAGATACTGCTAATGTAAAATCTAGGCTGTGTTCCCAGTCTTATGAGCAAGTCTCCTTATCAATAACTCCCAACGATAATGGTGCGTACAAATCATGTCAAAGGCACTAGACAGCAGTGCTAAATTTCACAGGTTTGTGTAGTGACTACGATGCCAGTGACCACATTTTCTGAGTGCGTACTGAGTGCTGGGCAGGGTATTTAGGCTATCTACCCTGGCATAAGTGGCAGTATTGCTAACCCAAGGATCTCTTGGCTGGCTCCTGCCCAGGTTGGCTGTTTGACCTGTTTCTTCATCTGCAAAGCCGGTAGGCGGTGGTCCCAACCCTACACAGAGGTGCCGTCTGGCCAGCTCTTCCCTGCAGGCCTGTGTTCCCATATGGCCCTCTGCTGGGGCAGTCCCCCTTTTTCCCAAACTGCCCTAAGGACCTAGTCACAGTGTGATCTCCGGTAGGTCACTTCCCCTCTCTGGGCCTTTTCTGCTGTCTGACTTCTTGGTGATAAGAAGAAGGATGGGTGGGAGGCCCCCGTTGGAGCTGAGGGTGGCAGCTTGTCCCACCCAGCCTGGCCCACATCATTTCTACCGTGGCTGGCAGAGGACTGCCCACCCAGGAGGTGGGTCAAAGTAGGACAGAGCCTTGCCTCAGGAAGCCAGGCCTGGTGTGAGAGGTCTTCAATGGAGCTCCACACCCTGAGGAGCTGGGGTATAAGGCTGCTCCCCACAGCATGTTTGGTTGTATCGATGCTCAATAAAACTTTTACTGAATTCCAGTGTGCCATCTCCTTCTAATATTTTTAAGAGAATCCTACTTTTAACAATTCAGTTTTGTGTCCCCAGAACTCAATGGACAGAGATGATGGGTGGGACAGCCAGGCTGAAGAGAAGTGATGGCAGGAGGGGAGTCCAGGCCAGGCTGTCGGGCACCCTGACAAATGGCCTCCCTCTTTAGCTGCCAGCCCGCCTTTCCCAGGCTGAATCCTGCCGGCCGCCTCATCCAAACATCCCTGGGGATGCCACCTCGGCAGAAAAATGATGCTATTCCATTAACATCTGACACGGATTTGCAGGCCCCAAACAGACGAGCATGCATGTAAACACCCGGCCTGGCCAGGCCCTCGCCGGCTCAAAGAGGGATCCTTATAATTAATTGTCTGCCTGTTGGCCCAGCAGCTTGGGCCTGCACTGCAGCCAGTGTTATTTCAAGATTGCAATTCCTCCTCGTCTCACACAAACAGCATTTACAAAACAGCGGATGTGCTGGAGCTTGTAGGAAGGAGCAGAGAGGGGGTCCTGGCTCTGTGGGTATCAACTTTTTTCCCAATAAAATGGAGCCATCACCCTGGCCGCTTGGTGATTGTGAGAACAGGGTCCATGTGCCTGACATGGACCAAACATGATCACCTCACACCCACTAGCATACTATGTTGGGCTGTCTAGTTGAGTGGGTCAGGTGCTGACAATGTCATACAACACTCCCAGTGTGAGCTCAGCAGACCAGCATGGCAGCTTATCATTTCCACGCAGTCTAGTTATTTTAATAAGTGTGTAAGGCTGCCTCAACATTGTTACATGTGTCTTTTCACCCTGAAGAGGGAGGGTTTGTTCTAGAATGCTATTCTAGAATGTTCTAGAGTATTGTCTAGATACCTCATGTGTAGGTGTATACCAATAATACCTTTTCTGATTGCCAAAGGGAATCTTTTTATCAATAGGTAACAATTTTCCACCTATTTTTTAGGGTAAGATGGAGAATTTATATTTCTTTCCTCCCTCTTCTTTTAGAATTTAAGAAAACCACATGGCTGCCTGTGGTGGTCATCAGGGGTCTCACTGTTCTGCACCCCCAACTGGTAGAGACACTACCCCTGTGAAACATGGGAGTGGTCACTTTACCCTCATGGTGCCCACAGGATCAGACAAACCAGTGCCTGTTCACAGATGAGTCACCACACTATGTATTTTTGGATCAGTATCTTTGCTCAGAAGGTCATTTATTTCACCTATAAATCTTGGAAAAAAGAGTCCTATTTCCTGTTCTTTACTTTTTAAATAACCTAATTATAATCCCCAAAATGTTCTGTAATTCATAGCTGAGAGCTGGGACCCCAAGTTTATCTTCCACCCAGGTGTTTGTGGCCCATGTCTCAATGACAGTTGGTGGTGGATTTCTCCTGATGGCTGTGTTTTGAGCTCTGGTAAAGTTTATCAATATCTTTACTCTGCTCCTCCTGGGATTTCCAGGAGCTGTGTGGGGTAGGGGTTCCTTGAAAAGGATGTGGGGGTTCCTTGAAAAGGAGGGGTCCTAGGCTTGTGGTAGATGTGAATAAGGACACTTTCTGAAGAACTTTTTTCTTTTGTTTCTTTTTTTTTTTTCAGTCCTATATTGCTTTCTTGACTGTGGCTTCAGGATATCTTCCAATCTAAGAACTCCTCTGTGTGCTCCTAGAATGGACATGCCGCACTCTCTGAAGAATTCTGTAGGGAGATGGCTGGGCCTTCTACTCCATCAACAGTCTTTGCTTAGGGAGGAGGGCACCCTCTTCACCTGCCCAGCCCTCCCACTTCCTCTGCTCAATTGCAGACATCCTCTGGGCTTAGCTCTACCTTGTCCTTACCACACTGAATCCTGGGTCCAAGAACTCTGGATCCTCCTGTGGGGTGTCCCAAGGCCACATCCACTCTGCTGCTCTAAACCTTCCCTCCTAGGTTCCTTGGGCCTTGGGAATTCTTCTCTCCTGCCCTTCCTCCCACAGTCCTAGACTGGTTTGGTCTGGCTTTGTCAGTTCTCAGGGACATGCCAGCACCTTCCAATCCTCACTTCCTGGGAGACCCTACCCCAGCCCCTCCTCTCCAAGACTTCCTATACCAGCCCTGCCCTGTCTCTGTCACTGATTTTCTTCCTCATGGTCCCCAAATTTAGTAAGCTCAGCTTACTAACTGCCTAAGGGACCCCTGATGCTGACTCTGCCAGCAGTGTCTGCAGTGCTGTGGATGAGATGAGACAAATTCACATGGACCACTGAAGTCCTGTGGAAGAAAAGGGATGGCACGACCACTCCCTCAAGTAGAGAATGCTTCAGAGTGCCTTGGCCACTCTCTCGAGAGGAGAGCACCACGACCCTTGCCTTGATAAGCTTTTATTGGCTTGCTAATAGCATACATCAGAGAAGGTTCTCATGCGTTATGCTTGGGTTTGATTTAGGTAATTACTTTTTACAGATAGCAACGGGAGGGATGTTACTGATTACTTCTTACAGACTAACAAGGAAAAAATGTTGCAAATGCAAGGGAACAGTAAGAGTAATAGGTCTGGTTATACTCTGTCCTTGGGAGATTAAACACAGACTTCAGGAAGTTACTTTAAAGATATGCAGTAAACATTCACTGCTTCAACTCAGAGTGAGGGAGTTTTAGCAAGAGCAAGTCTCAAAGCAGCCTGATCTCCTATGGGAGAACCAATCCGTGGGTTTGGCATCCTGTATGCCACCATATGCCTATGGGCTTTCCAATTGGGCTGGGCTACATTTGCCATTCCACATGGATAGGTTCCCTATAGACCCCCATATTCCAGACCCTCTGGTCTCTTGTGCCTCAACTCCTGAAGCTCCAACAGGAGTGGTCCATCATGGCCCATTTCACTCCTCAGGATAGTGTCTGCATGACCTTACACTGGGCACTGGGACCATGAGGAGCCCCCAGTTCTGGGCAGGCAAGGGTGCCACTGGCTGATAGATGGAGGGAGTGCAGGGTGGACCGAAAAATTAGGGACTCCTGATAGGGGAGGAAACAGAAAGGAGAGAGGAAAGCATGTGTGGGACCTTGGGAAGAGTCAGTGCCCCCAAAGCATGGAGGGATAGGAGATTCCACATAAAGGAAACATGGTATGTGTGAGGTAGGGCTTGGGTTTCCTGGGCTGCGCAGGTGGGGTTAGGTGTTGGGAAAGCTGTGTTGATCTTTACCCTGTGGGGTATGTTAGGTCAGACTAGCATCTGAAGGACCTTCTGGGGCTTTAAGTTATTGCTGCTGCTTCTTTTGGCTGCTACAGATTCATGGTGAGGGCTGATGGACAAGGGGTAAGGGCATGGTTAGGCCAGCAGGGATGGAGGCTGTCTACTCCCTCTCTGGTGGGCTGGGATGATCTGTCTCTGTAGGCCTGGGGCATCTGGAAGTCCAGATGGCAGAGTGAAAGACTCCAGATCCCTCTGCCACAGCCCTAAGACATTTCAGACAAGTGCCATCAGGCCTCAATTTAATACATCCCTCAATATAAAGCTTATGCCCTCCCAGATGCTCTGTCTCACCCCAAACTTGGTTGGCCTCCAAGATCTGGAACTAACTAGGCTCTGTGGGGCCTGGAGAGGAAGTTTCTCTGGGTCTTGGCTCTGGAGCTTAGGTCATAAAACTAGGCCCAAGAGAAATGGATATGCAGGTCAGTGAGTGACTGAAGCTAAGTGACAATTGATATGGGTGTCCTCAATGGCTCATTAAAAATCATAGCTCAGCATTGTTATTTCCCCTGTGAGCTGAGCCCATACCACACCTCCTACAGGAGACTTTTTTGACCTGTCCTACCAACTTCCCATGGCCCCGGCCCAGCTGAGCTGTCTAGCACAGAGATTGGAGTGCTGTGCAGAGCTGGGAACTTTGGAGCACATCTCCTTGGGAGGTTCTTGTCCAGGACTCACATGGGCACTAGGTTGTGTGGCTATGGCCACGGGGTGTAGGGGGAAGGCACTTCTTTTGTGAATGATTTTTTTTTTAGAATGATTTTTTACTGTTCCTCAATGACAGTTGTCCCCATTCCCCCCACCTTACTCTCTCCCGCCCTGCCCATCCCCACCTCCCACATTCAATCCTCAACCCCACCGTTGTCTTTGTCCATGGGTCCTTTATAGATGTTCCTGGATGACCCTTTCCCTTCTTTCCCCCGTTATCTCCCTCTCCCTCCCCTCTGGTTATTGTCAGTTTGTTCTTTATTTCCATGTCTCTGGTTCTATTTTGCTTGCTTGTTTGTTTTGTTGATTAGGTTCCCCTTATATGGTATTTGTCTTTTACCACCTGGCTTACTTCACTTAGCATAATACTCTCCAGTTCCATCCATGATGTCCTGAAGGGTAGAAGCTCTTTTCTTTCTGTTGCACAGTAATTCATTGTGCAAATGTACCACAGTTTTTTTGATCCACTCATTTACTGATGGGCACTTAGGCTATTTCCAGCACTTTGCTATTATAAATGGCACTGCTATGAACATTGGGGTTCATAGATTCTTTTGAATTGGTGTTTCAGGATTCTTAGGGTATAATCCCAGCAGTGAAATTGTCAGGTCAAAAGATAGTTCCGTGTTTTTTTTCAGGGAATTCCATACTGTTTTCCATAGTGGCTGCACCAGTCTGCATTCTCACCAACAGTGCACTAGGGTTCCCTTTTCTCCACAACTTTGCCAGCACTTGTTGTTTGTTGATTTGTTTATCAGGACATTCTGCCTGTGTGAAGTGGTATCTCACTGTGGTTTTAATTTGCATCCCTCTGATGGCTAGTGATGCTGAGCATCCTTTCATATGTCTCCAGGCCCTCTGTATATGTTCCTTGGAGAAGTGTTTGTTCAAGTCCTTTGCCCATTTCTTAATTGGGTTTTTTGTCTTTCTGGAGTGGAGTCATGTGAGTTCTTTATAGTTTGGAGATCAAATTCTTATCTGAGGTATAATTGGCAAATATATTTTCTCATATGGTTGGTTCCCCTTACATTTTGCTGATTTTCTTTAGACATGAGGAATCTTTTTAATTTGATGAAGTCCCATTTGTTTATTCTTTCCTTTATGTCCTTTGCTCAAAGGGACATATTGGTGAGCATATTGCTGCATGGAATATATGAGATTTTCCTGCCTATATTCTTCTGTAGGACTTTTATGGTGCTGTGACTTATATTTAAGTATTTTATCCATCTTGAATTTATTTTTATGTGTGATGTAAATCAGTGGTAGAGTTTCATTTCTTTTGCATATAGCTGCCAAGTTTTCCCAACACCATTTGTTGAAGAGGCTATTTTTACTCCATTCTATGCTTAAGGGGAGGCAATTCTTATCCCCACTGTGAGGTCAGCTCACAACACTTCCCTATGGGAGACTCATTTGACCTTTTCTTCTGGTGCCCAGAGGCCCTGCCCTGCTGAGCTTATTCATGCAGAGGGACTGGCTGGCTGTTCCAAACTGAACTTGTGGTACACTCCTTCTGGAGGAGCTAAGGTTAGAGACTCGGGCAGAGACTGAATGGTATGGCTCTGAAGGCAGGACCATTTTCTTCCCGTTGAGTGCCTGACTTAGCTGTCCCCAAGCAGGATGTTCACTAGCCCCATCATCCTGACACCAGCTTTCCCACCTTATCAAGTTCATGTCTCATGGAAGAGTTTGTGGGTTGTGGCCAGCCTGGGCCCACTCTATAGTGTTTACATGGAAGGTTGTAGAGAAAGACCAAGCAATCTCAGGGAGTGGCAGGGTGGCTGACAGGGGGTGGCTGACATGAGGTGGCAGACCTCAGTGTGCCTTAGACCTTTTACTAATCTTCCCCTGGCTCAGAGCTTGAGTAAGCTGGTTCTTGCACATAGCTTAATACTTCCCACACACACCTAGTAGAGGCAGCTACAAACAGTGAATTGCATGGTAGCTCCAGACAGGAAACCCAATGCCAGTTACAGGCAGCATCTGGCATTGACCTGAACTGGAATCCTGCCAAAGTGGATCCAGAGCCAACACAACCAGTGGAAGCTTTCAGACTGCACCAGGACTTGACACAACTAACTCCAAAAGTGGCATCCCAAAGGCAGATGAGTCAGGAGGCAGTGAACATAGAGCAGCTTATACACTGTGATCAAAATATATCCTTATAGTCAGTCAACTTGAGAGTTAAGCCTGTCTATAAATATGTCAACAACATTCAAGACCCAACTACAGCAAGAGGGTGCACATAACCTACACAAGAGACATTCCAGGAGCACCAGTTCAGGCGATGTGGAAGATTGCACCATGAGCCCCTTAAGATACTTACAGCATAAAACCACCATATCAAATTTGGGAGATCTACCCAATACACAGAGAAAAACACAGAAAGGCAGACAAAATAGGGAGACAAAGAAACATGCCCTAAGTGAAGGAACAAGAGAAATCCGCCCCCCCCCCAAAGAATTACATGAAATGGAAAGAATCAAGGTACCAAACTCAGGGTTCAAAACAATGGTTATAAAGATGCTCAAAGATATTACAGAAAGAATGGGTGATCTTAGGGAGGACTTAAACAAAGAGATGGTAAGCATGAAAACCATAAAAAAGCATCAGTCAAGAGTGAATAACATAACATTTGAAATGAAGAATACATCTAACAGCAAGCTAGATGAAGCAGAGGATCAAATTAGTGATTTAAACCAGTGGTCCCCAACATTTTTGGCACCAGGGACTGATTTTGTGGAACACAGATTTTCTATGGGGGGTAGGGGGACAGAGAGGAGGAGGTGGAGTTCAGGCAGTAATGCAAGCAAAACTTCACTCACTTACCTGCTATTCACCTCCTGCTGTGCAGCCCAGTTCCTAACACGCCACAAACAGGTACCAGTCTGTGGCCCAGGGGTTGGAGACCCCTGATTGAGAGGGCAAGATAACAGAAAACACCCTAGTGGAGTAGAAAAAAAAGAGAATTTTAAAAAGTAAGGAAAGTCTAAGAGAATTCTGGGTGAACATCAAGTGTAACAACATTCATATCATAAGGGTACCAGAAAAAGAAGACAGAGCAATGGATCAAAAATGTGTTTAAGGAAATAATGGCTGAAAAATTCCTTAATCTGGTCAAGGAAAATGAAACACAAGTCCAGGAAGCACAGTGAGTCCCAAACAAAATGAACCCAGAGAGGCTCACACCAAGACACATCATAATTAAAATGGCAAAGGTTAAAGATAAAGAGAGATTCTTAAGAGAAGCAAGGGAAAGACAGTAATCTACAAGGGAGCTCCCATAAGGTTGTTAGCTGATTTTTCAATAGAAACACTTCAGGCCAGAGAGATTGGCATGAAATATTCAAAGTGATGAAAAGAAAGGACCTATAACCAAGGCTACTCCACCCAGCATGACTATCATTTAAAATTAAAGGCAAAATGAAGAGATTCCCAAACCAAAAACAAAACACTAAAGAAGTTTGTTACCACCAAACCAGTATTACAAGGGTCTTTTTTAATAAGAAGGCAGGAAAAAGATAGACAGACAGACAGATAGATAAAAAACATGGGTATAGAGAATAAAGTGGAGAACATATAAAGTTTCTTTATATATATAAATAAAATCTTGATGGACATAAAAGGAGAGATCAACAGGAACATAGTTATAGTAGGGGATTTTAACATACCATTGATATCAAAGGGGAATGACCTTAAAGACAAAAATTGAAAAGGAAACAGCAGCATTAAACAACATACTAGATCAGATGGACTTAATTGATATTTACAGAGCATTTCACTCCAAAGCAGAACATTCTTTTCAAGTGCACATGGAACATTCTCTAGGATAGATCATATGTTAGGACACAAAACAAGTCTTAATCAATTCAAGAAGGTCGAAATCATATCAAGTATCTTCTCTGACCATGGCAGCATGAAAATAGAAATCAATTACAAGAAAAAAACTGAAAGACACACAAACACATGAACATTAACTAATATGTTACAAAACAATTAATGGGTTATGATGAGATCAAAGAAGAAATCAAAAGTTATCTTCAGACAAAAAATAATGATTTTATAATCTAAAATCTAGAAGACACAGTGAAAACAGTTCTAAGATGGAAATTCATAGCGATACAGATGTACCTCAAGAAAAAAATTCTCAAATAAACAATCTAACCTTACACCTAAAAGAACTAGAAAAAGAACAACAAAGTCCAAAGAATATAAAAGGACGTAAATGAAGAGCGGAAATAAATGTCATAGAGACTAAAAACAAAATCTAATAGACAAACGAAACCAAGAGCCGGTTCTTTGAAAAGGTAAAAAAAGATTGACAAACGTTTAACCAGACTTACCAAGAAAAATAGAGAGAGGACGCAAATAAATAAAATTAAAAATGAAAGAGGAAAAGTAACAACTGACACCACAGAAATACAAAGGATTATAAGAAAATATTATGTACAGCTATATACCAAAAAATTGGGCAGTCTAGAAAAAAAATGGATAAATTTTTAGAAATATACAATCTTCCAAAACTGAATCAAGAGTTGGAGACTCTGAATAGATGGATTACAACAAGTAAAACTGAAGCATTAATAAAAAAAACTTCCAACAAATAAAAGCCCTAGCCCGAGAAGCTGCCTAGGTGAATTTTACCAAACATTCAAAGAAGAATTAACACTGATCATTCTCAAATTATACCAAAAAAATTCAAGAAAAAGGAAGACTCCTCAGCTCATTTTATAGGGCCAGCATTACCCTAATTCAAAAACCAGATAAAGAAAAAAAAATTATAGGCCAATATCCCTAATTAACATAGATGCAAAAATTCTCAAGAAAACATTAGAAACACCGAATGCAGGAAAACATTAAAAAGATTACACACCATGATCAAGGGAGATTTATTCTGGGGCTTCAAAGTTGGCACAATATTCACAAATCAAGAAACATGATATACCACATAAACAAAATGAGAGAAAAATCACATGATTACATCAATAGATGCAGAAAAAGCATTTGGTAAAACACTGTACCCAATTTATGATAAAAACTCTTAGCAAAGTAGGACTACGGGAGACATACCTCAACATAATAAAGGCCGTATTTGAAAAACCCACAGCCAACATTATACTCAGTGGACAAAAACTAAAATTGTTTCCCTTAAGATCAAGAACAAGACAAGTAGTCAGACATAGTACTGGAAGTTCTAGCCAAGCAATCAGATAAGAAAAATAAATAAATGACTTCCAGGTTAGAAAGGAAGAAGTAAAACTTTCATTGTTTGCAGATGATATACTATATTTGAAAAACCCCAAAGACTCCATGATAAAACTGCTAGATCTAATGAATTCAGTAAAATATCAAGATGCAAAATTAATATTCATAAATTGGTGGCATTTTATACACCAAAAAAGAAATATCAGAAAGAGAAACTAATAAAACAATCCCATTTAAAATTGCATCAAAAAATAATGTACCTAGGAGTACATTTTACCAAAGAGGTAAAAGATTTGTACTTGGAAAGTTATAAGACACTGAGGAAAACACAAATAAGTGTAAGCACATACCATGTTCACAGCACGAAGTATTAACATGATTAAAATGTCCATACTACACAAAGCAATCTATAAATTCAATACAATTCCTATAAAAATACCAATGGGTGTATTTCACAGAACTAGAAAAAATATTCCAAAAAATTTATATGAAACAACAAAAGACCACAAATAGCCAAAGCAATCTTGAGAAAAAAGACCAAAATTTGATGAAGTATGCTACCTGATATTAAACATAACCATCATAATCAAAACACATGATACTGGCATAAAAACAGACATATAGAGAGAATATGGAACAGAATAGATAGTTCAGAAACCAACCCATGCCAATATGGTCAATTAATATTTGACAAAGGGGGCAAAAGCATATGATGGAGCAAAGACAGTCTCTTCAATAAATGGTGTTGGGGAAATTGAACAGATACATGCCCAAAAAGAGAAACTAGATTACCTCCTCACATCATCCACAATAATTAACTCAAAATGGATTAAAGACTTAAATGTAAAACTCAAAACCATAGAAACCTTAGAAGAAAACATGGACAATAAGCTCTCAGGCATTTCTTGTAGCAATGTTTTTTTCTGATCTATCTCCTTGGACAAAGGAAACAAAAGAAACAATAAACACTACATCACACTAAAAATATTTTACACAGCAAAGAAAACCATCACTAAAATGAAAAGACAACCCACTGGATGGGAGAACATATTTGCCAATGATACATAAAATAAAGGGTTAATAAACAAAATCTACAAAGAATTTACACAACTTAACACACCTAAAAAAATAATTCATTAAAAAATGGGCTAAGGACCTGAATAGACACTTCTCCAAAGAAGCCACACAGATGGCCAATAGGTATATAAAAATATGTCCAATGTTACTAATCATAAGAGAAATGCAATTTTAAACCACAATAAGATATCACCTTACACTTGTCAGAATGGATATCATCAATAAATCCACAAATGATGAGTGTTGTTGAGGATGTGGGGAAAAGAAAAGCCTTGTGCACTATTGGTGGGAATGAGGATTGGTGACTAGTATAAAAAACAGTGTGTAGTGTCCTCAAAAAATTAAGAATGGAACTGCCTTATGACCTAGCAATTTCACAAATATTCTGAGAACATATCTGAAGAATCCCAAAACACTGATTCTAAGGTATATATGCACACCTCTGTTCATTGCAGCATTAACAATATTTGGAAGTAGTCCAAGTACCCATCAGTAGAGGAGTACATAAGAAAGCAATGGTACATTTATACAATAGAATATTACTCATCTGTAGAAAAAAGAATCTTACCTTTCATGACAGCATGGATGGACCTAGAGGTATTATATTAAGTGAAATAAGCCAGTCAGAGAAAGACAAATACCACATGATTTCACTTATATGTGAAATCTAATGTATAAAATAAACAAACAAAATAGAAACAAGTTCATACTTACAGAGAACAGACTGACAGATGTCAGAGTGGAGAGAGCTTGAGAATGAGGTGAAACAGTTGAAGGGATTAAGCCAAAAAATATGTCATGGACACAGACAACACTATGGTGATACCAGGTGGAAGAAGGCAAATGGGGGATAAATGGTGACAACAGGGGACTAGTCTTTGAAAGGTGAGCACACAATGCAATGTACAGATGATGTATTTTAGAATTGTACTCTTGAAATCTATATAATTTTAATGACAAATGTAACCCCAATAATTCAATAAAAAATAAAAACAATAAATAAAACCACAGCTCAGGCTAGTAGGGGAGACAAGTTATGCCCTTCTGGGATGTCTCTAGGACTCAACATAATGGCAGCATTGCTATTTGAGCAGGTGGTGTGGGGGGGATGATGGTTGTGGTGGAAGAACCCTCTGGAAGCAGAGGTGGGAAACAAGTAATCCTGGCTGGGAGGAAACAGAAGGACAAGGAAGAAGTGAAGTAGCCCCAATTTCTGAGCTGTGTCCAAGACCAGAGTCATCCAGAGGACAGGTAGACTTGAGAATCCCTTGGTCTTCTCATGAAGTTTAAAGAAAATGCCTAGCTAAGAAAGATGGGACCAATTTAGAAAAAGACCTCCCAATCTAAGAACAGAGACATCTGAATTTTCAGCCAAGGTGGAGTCATAGGTAGATATAGTTTGCCTCCTTGCACAACCAAAAGAAGGACGACAACAAATTTAAAAATGAAAAATAGCCAGAGCTGCCAGAAAATCAAACTGTATGGAAGTCGGACAACCAAGGAGTTAAAAACGAAACATTCATTGAGACTGGTAGGAGGGGTGGAGATGGGCAGCTGGGGCGGAGAGGACTCCCAGCAAAGTGGCAGTTGGAGGACCAGGGCAGGCAAGGCAGTGGCTGGCAGACAGGGTGAGGTGGCAGCTGGGAGACAGGGCAGTCCCACATTTGTGTGCAGATAAGCCAGGAGGAACAACTGGGGAGCAAGACAGATGGTGCAACCCAGGATTACAGCACAGAGAAATAACGCCTCAAAACCTCTGAGTGAAAAAACCTATGGGGGTTGCTGCAGCAGGAGAAATTCCCAGTCTCACAGGACAGTTAATTGGAGAGACCCACAGGGTCCTAGAATGTACATAAAACCACCCTCCCTGGAATCAGCACCAGAAGGGCCCATTTGCTTGTGGGTAGTGGGGGAAATGACTGAGAGCTGTCCAAGAGCTGAGCAAGCGGCATTGTTTCCTGTTAGACACAAATAACCAAACTGATGCAAGAAGAAATAGAAAATATGATTAACCTTCTTTGTGTATAAAAAAAGTTAAATTCATGATAAAAAAGCCTTCTCTCACACACAAAAATTCTAGTACCGGATGGCTTTTCCAAGTCATCATAGCAAACATTTTTATAAAGGTATAATATATAAGTTCTTTTATAAAATACAGGATGACTTCCGGCCAAGATGGAGGCATAGGTAGACATATTGTGCCTCCGTGCACAAACAGAATAAGGACAGCAACAATTTAGAAACAAGATAACAACCAGAACTGACAGAAAATTGAACTGTATGGAAGTCCCACAACCAAGGAGTTAAAATAGACATATTCATCCAGACCCATAGGAAGGGCGGAGTCGGGCTGCCGGCGGAGAGGGGTCAAGGCACAAAAAGCAGTGGCACCTGGCCTGTAAGGCATCCCAGGCACACAAGACCACAGGAGGTAGACCCTGGGTGCACAGACGGTGGCTGGCAGACCCCAGGCTCAGGGTGGCAACAGGCAGACCCAGCAAGGCAGCAATTGTGAAGCGAGGCACTACATGCAAGGTGGCTGGCTGAGCCAGCAGTCCCAGGGTCCCAGCGCTGGGAAGTAGAGCCTCAGGTCACTGATTGAAAACACCTGTGGGGGTTGAAGTGCACAGAGAGACTCCCAGCCTCACAGGAGAGTTCGTTGGAGAGACCCATGGGGTCCTAGAATGTGCACAAGCCCACCCGCATGGGAATTAGCACCAGAAGGGCCCAGTTTGCTTGGGGAAGTGGCAGAAGGGACTGAAATCTGACAGAGAGTGGAGAAAGTTCCATTGTTCCCTCTTGGACCCTGTCCCCACATACAGTCACAACCCAGCAAGGCAGGTTACCCCATCCTGGTGAACACCTAAGGCTCTGCCCCTCATACATAACAGGCACCACCAGACCAAAAATAAAAGATGGCTCAAACAAGAAAAATGAAAGCCCCAGAGCCAATACTTTTAAGCGACCAAGATATAGCCAACCTATCAGACGCACAGTTCAAAACACTGGTGATCAGGATGCTCAAAGAATTGGTTGATTTTGGAAGCAAATTAGGTGAAAAAATGGAGGCTACACTAAATGAAATGAAGGGAAATGTACAGGGAACCAATAGTGATGGGAAGGAAACTGGAATTCACATCAATGGAGTGGACCAGAAGGAAGAAAAAAACATATAATCAGAAAAGAATGAAGAAATAAGAATTCCCCCCAAAATGAGGAAAGTCTGAAGAACCTCCAGGACATCTTGAAATGTTCCAACATCCAAATTATAGGGGTACCAGAAGGGGAAGAGGAAGAGCAACAAGTGGAAAAGTTATTTGAACAAATAATAAAGGAGAACTTCCCCAATCTGGCAAAGGAAATGCACTTCCAGGAGTTTCAGGAAGCTCAGAGAGTTCCAAAGAAGTTGGACCTACGGAGGAACTCGCCAAGGCACATCATAATTCCATTACCCAAGATTAAAATTAAGGAGAGAATTCTAGAAGCAGAAAGAGATAAGGGGACAGTAACCTACAAAGGAATTCCCATCAGACTGTCAACTGATTTCTCAAAAGAGACTTTGCAGGCTAGAAGGGGCTGGAAAAAAGTATTCCAGGTCATGAAAGGCAAGGACCTACATCCAAGATTGCTCTATCCAGCAAAGCTTTCATCTAGAATGGGAGGGCAGATAAAGTGCTTCTCAGATAAGGTCAAGCTAAAGGAGTTCATCATCACCAAGCTCTTATTTTATGAAATGTTAAAGGGATTTATCTAAGAAATAGAAGATAAAAATATGAATAGTAAAATGACAGCAAATTCACAATTATTAACAACCACACCTAACACAAAAACAAAAACAAACTAAGCAAACAGCTAGAACAGGAGCAGAACCACAGAAATGGAGATCACATGGAGGGTTAGCAACAGGGGAGTGGGAGGAGAAGAGAGGGGAAAAGGTACAGAGAATAAGTAGCATAGATGGTAGGTAGAAAATATACAGGGGGAGGCTGAGAATAGTATGGGAAAATAGAAGCTGAAGAACTTATGACACATGGACATGAACCAAAGGGGGGAAATGTGGGTGGGAGAGGGTGTGCAGGATGGAGGGGAGTGAAGGGGGGGAATGGGACAACTGTAATAGCATAATCAATAAAATATATTTAGAAGAGAAAAAGAAACGAGCTCAAGTTCAGGAACCCAGGCAGAATTCATACAGTTAGTATGTGGCAGAACCAGGACTAGAACACAGATATGATCTCAAAGTTCATATATATAAAACACCATAAAATCTACACACTGTTATTTAGCGCTGAACTTCTCTGTACAAATTGGAAACCCATTCTCCAAGCTTCACAGGGTTATGAGGATGAAATGAAACAACATACATCAAGTGCCTGTCATGAAGTTTGGGCACACAGTGAAATTAAAAAAGCTTTAATTCTCTTCTCCCTGGTACTGCATCTTGCATAGAAACATAGGCTTGCCCAAAATTTTATTATTATCTTTAATCCTCACCTGAGGGCTCCAACTAAGACACACCAGCCAGGGCTAATCTGAAATTTAAAAAATTAGCTTTTAGGTCTAGAAAGAACTATGTGCCCTTTTTAGGCTTATTGCCATCAAAAGTTTCAATCAATTCATATAATTAACTATTCTGTTTTACTGTGAAAGTCATATGTAAATTGTGATACATGTGAAAAATAGTGAAAAACAGATATCTCAGCAACTTAAGATGAAGTGTGATACCCTAAGTTTACAAGCCTTTCTGTTTCAGAACACCTTGCACTGGGCAGCACCATCAGAGATGTTATCTGCTTTCTTCATGGTGACTAGAGTTTAATGTGCTCTAAATTAAGTGGCACTATGCGGTTCAAAGTTTTGTATTCATATCCATGCTGACCTCAGTATAGCACTTCATCTTCTACTGATTATATTAATGTCTGTCACGTTCAAATTAAATCCAATTTCTCAGACTTTGACTGCAATAAATACACAATTTGGGGTGGGTGGAAACAAAATCAAACAGAACAAGTCTCCTATTTCATCATTTCCCTCCACTGTGGCATCCTTAGAATTTCAGTATCACAGAGAAAAGGTTTTGCTTATTGCTGAGAAAAGGTTTCTAATTAAATAAAAAGAAATAGAAAACATTTGATAGATTTTACTGCAGATGAACTGTACCTAGAAATAACACTTCTTGGCTATGTCTACAAAGTGCCTAATAAACACTGACATTTACAAAGTCATATAACAAGCCATAATATTTATACTCACTGTCTTTTAAGTTTTCAAATAAGGGTGAATATATACTCTACCTTCAACAGACAAAAACCAATGACAACCCTTTACAATTCTCTATTTCCTTAATAAATTAAACATGACAAAAAAGTTAAAAAATGCCTAATTTAGAATAACAATTTCCAAGTTACTTTAACATTCTAAATTATATTTGTTTCATTACTATAAGCACATTTTTATTATTGAAATTTTAGACACATAATTAGTTTTTTAATCTAAATTGTAAATTACAACAGGATTGACCTTGGATTAAACTTTTTTGTTGGTTAACTCTTATTCTTATTGTATTATATGTTTTTTCACTACCATTTATTTCCTCTGTACCCTCTTCCAACCGCCACAACCCCATACCCCCACAATCACCACACTGTTGTCTGTATCTGTGAGTTCTTTCTCTTTATTATTTCTTTTTGCTCAATTAGTCTTTGGCTATCAAGGAATATTTTAAATACAACTGATATTCTATTTCATACCAATGGAACAACAATGTAAAGACTTGATGACATAATTTTATTTGAAATTTAACTTAAAACCAAGTTTAACAGTATAGAATTGTACAACATTTAGACCACATCTAAATTTACTTTCATAAGTAATACTTCATATTTTATCCCCTAGATTGAGGTTTAGTGTTTTCCTTTTATTTGAAACTTCTAAGGTTAAACAATTATTACATTCCTCCATTTTTTAAAAGAAGAAAAGTTACCTGTTTTTCACAGGTATTAAAGATATTCAAAATATGTCACTGAAAAAGCAGAACACTGTATTAGGTTCTCAGGGTGATTCAAACATGACAAAAACTCTGATCTTGTCTTTAGAGTATATAATACACTAGTTGAGAGAGGAAATAAGACAGGTAACAGGTTAGAAAATGTGAAAGTGTAAAAATAAGTGTTTCAGAATTTGCAGGAAGTAAAAATACTTTAATTTGGAATGCCTAAAACAATATAAGGAAAGTTGTAAGTTTGGTTTTAAAGGGTGGGGTAAAATTGACAAAAATATTTCAAGATAAAGAAAAGTATGAGCAGAGGGTCAGAGGTGGAGCGTTTGTCATCTATATGAAAAATGGTTCAGGTTCTAAAATAAAACATAATTTAAAAAAGAAAAGAAAATATAGGATGAGACAATATTTCTTTATGAGGTCAGCATTACCTTGATATAAAAACTAGAAATATTATAAATAAATTACAAATAAAAATTTAAATCTATATCTATTATGAATAAAAATATAAGATTTTCCATAAAATATTAGTAATCATATCCAGCAATATAAAAATGTCATCATGTTTAACTGGGGTCTAGCTCAGAAAAGCATAGTTGGTTTAACATTCTCAAATCAGTCAATCAATATAATGCACCATATTAAGAAGAAATCTATATGATAATTTCAATAGACTAGAAATAATTAAAAAACCCCAGGCACTTGTTAAAATTGAATATGTATTCAAAACAAAAACTTTCAAGAAACTTGAAGTAGGAGGAAATATCTTCAATCTGATATCTCATTAAAAAACATCTATTTATAGTGAGAAAACTGGATATTTTACCCCAAGAACAGAATTGAGTTAAGGAAATCAACTCTTAGCACTTGCGGATACTGCTAAGAGTATATTTAGCCAGTGCAACAAGGCAAGAAAGAGAAACAAAAGACTTATAAATTATATGTCAGTCCCAGATGGCATTATTGTGTACATAGTAATTTCTAGGGATTCTGCAAGAGAGATGCTGGAAATTTAAATCAGATTTAAGTAAAGATCCAGAGCATAATCAGTTTTATGTGTAGTGACCAAAGAAGAGGAGAGAAAGTGGTAAGACAGGACAGATCGGCAAAGGCCAGTTTATCAAGGTCACAAGATTCAAAATAAGTATTTAAAAAATCAATTATGTATGTATATTCTAGCAATGAATGACTGAAAATGAAATTACAAAGCAATACTTTGCACAATAGCATAAAATAGAAAATACTTAGGGGTAAGTTTAACAAAACTATTTGCCAGACTATACACTAAAATTGATAAAAACTGCTGAGAGTAATAAAAGACAAATAATGCAGGGATAAACTGTATTTATAGTTGGAAGAATTGATGTTGAGATGTCAATTTCCCCCAACCCAATCTATTAATTTATGTAATTCCAATCTTTGCAAACTTTTTGGTGGCAATTGACATGGAAATGCAAAGGACTTAGAACAACCAAAACAAACAATTTTAAAAAAGAACAGACCTGGCTGAGTGGCTCAGTTGGTTGGTGTTGTCCCAAACACCAAAAAGTTGCAAGTTGGATTCCCAGTCAAGGCATATACTTAGGTTGTCGGGACACTTACAGGAGGCAGCCAATGTTTCTCTCTCACATCAATGTTCCTCTCTCTCTCTCTCCCTCTCTCTCTCTCTCTCTCTCTCTCTCTCTCTCTCTCTCTCTCCCTCTCTCTCCTCTCTCCTCTCTCCTCTCTTAAATCAATAAACATATCCTTGTGTGAGGGTTAAAAAAGAAGAACAAATTTGGACTTAAACTGGTTGGTTTCAAGATTTGACACAACGTTATGAAGATTTGCTATAAAGCTAACTAAATAAAACAATGTAGTAAACATGGAAAAATGGAACTGGATGGAATGTCCAGAAATTAATCTACATGTATACATTCAATCACTTCAACAAAGGTACTAAGGCACTTCAATGTAGAAAGAAAAGTCTTTTCAAAAAATGATGATGGAAAAAGTAGACATCAGGCCAGGAAAAAAAAACCTTGGCCCTTACTTCATTCATACATTAAAACTAAAGTTAAAGGAACCAAAAACTTCACTTAAAATCTAAAACTATACATCTTCTGGAGGAAAGCATAGCAAAAAATCTTCATGAACGTGTGTAGGTAAAGATTTTTTAGAATGGAGAAAAAACGAACAAAACAAAATTAAAAATTGACAAATTGAAATTTATCAAAATCCAAGGGGGGAACCCCAAAACACCAAAATTATCTTCTGGAGGGTGGGACTCTTGTAGTACAGGCTTCCCCAGCCAGGTGAGTGTTCTAGGAACCCATTTGTTTCAGTGTGCCAGCTGGTATTGTTGTGAGAGCTGTGTTTGAGTTCAGTGAATTTTTTGAAGTCTTTCAACACATTTGTCCATTTCATGGTGGGTGACTTATGAGAGCACCTGTCTGCACTGCACTTTTTGACCCAAAATGGCATGGGAATGGGGTATTCCCCACCCTCCCTATTAACCTGATCTCATCCTGAGCAATTTTTTTTTGTTTACCTGGATGAATAAAGTCCTCAAAGGGAAATGGTTTGCCCATGTGGAAGATGTGAAACAAAAACTGTCAGAAGTACTAAAAAGCATCAAATTGATGAGTTCAAAAACTGTTTTGAGCAGTGGAAAAACTGTCTCAAGATGTATTGCATCAAGTGAACAGAGGGGAGAGAAGAGGGAATTTCAAGGGAGAATGGGAAGGATTTACAGGAACAAATTTAAAGGACACAGGGACAAAAACTGGGGGGGTTAATGGGAAGGAAGTGGGGAGGGTTGGATGGGTGGGCTGGACTGGGAGTAAAAGGGAGAAAACTGTACTTGAACAATGATTAAAATAAAAAAAAGATGTATTGCATCAAACAAAGAGTACTTTGAAGGTGACTGGACTTTAAATATGTAACAATAAATACACAATTAAAAAAATAAGTTCCACTGTTTGCCGCCCTCTGGTAAAAACACTATATTTTTGTAAGTTTCTGATAAAATAATAAAAAAGCAAACCACAAGAAAAACATAAATCTACTGATGCAAGAAGCTGAGGAAATTTCTAATAAGATAAACCTAAAATATTCACACATCAGCTGTGACACATCAAAGTAAAACTTAGCACCAACTCAAGTGACAATAGATTACTATCTGAAACCATGGGCTTTAGAAAAAAAATAGTACAATGAATTTCAAGTGAGGAAAGAAAAGAACTGTCAACTGAACATCTTTTATTTAGATTGTTGTTCAAGTACAGCTTTCTGCCTTTTACTCCCATCCAGTTTATCCCCCGCCCTTGCCATCTCCCTCATGTTTCCACGCCCCCCCCTCAGTTTTTGTCCATGTATCCTTTATACTTGTTCCTGTAAACCTGTCCCCCTTTCCGCTGAAATTCCCTCTGCTCCCCATGCTGGTCACTGTCAGCCTGTTCTCAATTTAAGTGTCTTTGGTTATATTTTGCTTGTTTCTTTGTTTTGTTGTTTAGGTTCCTGTTAAAGGTGAGATAATGTGGTATATGTCATTCACCACCTGGCTTATTTCACTTAGCATAGTGCCTTCTAGTTCCATCCATGCTGTTGCAAAGGGTAGGCACTCCTTTCTGTTGCATAGAGTTCAGTTGTGTAAATGTACCATGTTTTTTTGACCCATTCATTCCCTGATGGGCACCTAGGTTGCTTCCAGCACTTAGCTATTGTAAAATGTGCTTCAATGAACATTGGGGTGCATAGATTCTTTTGGATAGGTGTTTCAGGGTTCTTAGGATAAAACCCTAGCAGTGGAATTGCTGGATCAAAAGGCAGATCCATTTTTGGGTTTCTGAGGAAATTCCATATTGTTTTCAACAGTAGTTGTAACAGTCTGCAATCCCATCAACAGTGCACTAGGGTTCCCTTTTCTCCACAGCCTCTCGAACATTTGTTGTTTGTTGCTTTGTTTATGATGGCCATTCTGACTGGTGTGAAGTGGTATCTCATTGTGGTTTTAATTTGCATCTCTCTGATAGCTAGCAATGCTGAGCATCTTTTCATGTGTCTCTGGATCCCCTGTATGTCCTCTTGGGAGAAATATCTGTTCAAGTACTTTGCCCATTTTTAATTGGGTTGCTTGTCTTCTTAGAGTGGAGTCATGTGAGTTCTTTATATATTCTGGAGATAAAACTCTTGTCTGAGGTATCATTGGCAAATGTTTTCCCATACAGTTGGTTCTCTTTTTATTTTGGTACTGTTTTCTTTAGCCGTGCAGAACCTTTTTATTTTGATGAGATCCCATTTGTTTATTCTTTCCTTTATGTCCCTTGCTCTAGGGGACATATCAGTGAAAATGTTGCTGCATGAAATATCTGAGATTTTCCTGCCTATGTTGTCCTCTAGGACTTTAATGGTGTCACGACTTACATTTATATCTTCTATCCACCTTGAATTTATTTTTGTGTATGGTGTAAGTTGGTGCTCGAGTTTCATTTTTTTTCACTTAGCTGTCCAGCTATCCCAACACCAATTGTTGAAGAGGCTATTTTTACTCCATTTTATGTTGCCGCCTCCTTTGTTGAATATTAATCAACTAAAGAGACTTGGGTTTATTCCTGGGCTCTCTGTTCTGTTCCATTGGTCTATGTGCCTGTTTTTATGCCAGTACCAGGCTGTTTTGATTACACTGGCTTTGTAATACATTTTGGTATCAGGTATTGTGATCCCTCCTACTTTGTTCTTCTTTCTTGAAATTGCAGCAGCTATTTGGGGTGGTTTATGGTTCCATATAAATTTTTGAAGTCTTTGTTCTATGTCTGTGAAATGTGCCATTGGTACGTTAATGGTATTGCATTGAATGTGTAAATTGCTTTGGGTAGTATGGACATTTTGATGATATTGATTCTTCTGATCCATGAACACGGTATATGTTTCCATTTCTTTGTATCTTCCTTGATTTCTTTCCTCAGTGTTCTGTAGTTTTCTGAATACAGGTCTTTTACCTCTTTGGTTAGGTTTATTCCTAGGTATTTTCTTTTTCTTTTTGCTATTTCAAATGGAATTTTTTTTCTTGATTTCTGCTTCTGCTGTTTCATTGTTGGTATACAGAAATGGCTTTGATTTCTGGATATTGACTTTGTATCCTGCTGTTTTGCCAACTTCACTTATTAGGTCGAGCAGTTTTTTGGCAGAGTCTATAGAATTTTCTATATCATGTCATCTGCAAACAGTGACAGTTTTGTTTCCTCCTTTCCAATTTGGATGCCTTTTATTTCTTTGCTTGTCTGATTGCTGTGGTAAAACTTCCAGTACTATATTGAATAGAAGTAGTGAAAGTGGACATCCTTGTCTTGTTCCTGATCTTAGTGGAAAAGATTTTAATATTTGCCCATTGAGTATGATGTTGGCTGTAGTTCTCTCATATATGGCCTTTTTTATGTTGAGGAATGTTCTCTGTTCCCACTTTGCTCAGTGTTTTTATCATAAATGGGTGCTGTACCTTATCAAATGCTTTTCCCACATCTACTGATATTATCATAAGATTTTTGTCTTTGCTTTTGTTTATGTGATGTATTACATTGATTGATTTCCGAATATTGTACCATCCTTGTATCCGTGGGATGAATCTGACTTGATCATGGCCTATGATCTTTGTAATATATTGTTGGATGCGGCTTGCCAATATTTGTTGAGGATTTTAGCATCTATGTTCATCAGTGATATTGGCCTGAAGTTTTCTCTCTTTGTTGTGTCTTTATTTGGTTTTGGGATTAGGATGATGCTGGCTTCATAAAAACAGTTTGGGAGTCCTCCAGCATTTTGGATTTTTTGCAATAGTCTGTGAAGGATAGGGGTTAACTCTTCCTTAAATGCTTTGTAGAATTCTCCTGTGAAACCATCTGGTCCAGGGCTCTTGTGTGTCAGGAGCTTTTTGATTACTGCTTCAATTTCATCTGCTGTTTTTGGTCTGTTCAGCCTTTATGCTTCTTCTTCATTGAGTTTTGGAAGATTATATTTTTTAGAAATTTGTCCATTTCACCTAGGTTTTTAAATTTCTTGGTATATGGTTCTTCATAGTAATTCCTTACAATCCTTTGTATTTCTGTGGTATCAGTTGTAATCTCTCCTCTTTCATTTCTGATTGTGTTTATTTGGGTCTTCTCTCTTTTTTTCTTGATGAGTCTGCTTAAAGGCTTGTCAATTTTGTTAATCTTTTCAAAGAACCAGCTCCTGGATTCCTTGATCCTTAGAATTGTGCTTTTATCCTCTATGTCATTTAATTCTGCTCTGATCTTGGTTATTTCCTTCCTTCTGCTTGCTGTGGGCTGTCTTTGTTGTTGTTCCTCGAGTTCTTGTAGGCCTAGGGTTAGGTTGTTTGTTGAAATGTTTCTATCTGTTTTTCAAAGGCCTGTATCACCATGAACTTCCCTCTCAGGACTGCCTTGGCTGTGTCCCATAAGTTTTGGGTTGTTGTGAGTTCATTTTCATTTGTTTCCAGAAACTTTTTGGTTCTTCACTACTTTCATTCTTAACCCATTCATTGTTTAATAGCCTGCTATTCAATCTCCATGATTTTGAGTGTTTTGGGTTTTTTTCCCTTGGGATTGTTTTCTACTTTCAGTCTGTTATGGTTGGAGAAAATGCTTGATATGATTTCAATTTTCTTAAATTAATTGAGGCTTGTTGTGTGTCTTATCATGTGGTCTATCTTTGAAAATGTTCCATATGCATTTGAAAAGAATGTGTATTTAGCTTCTTTGGAATAAAGGGCTCGCTATATGTCAGTTAAGTCCATTTCATCTAGGGCATTGTTCAATGCCACAATATCTTTGTTGATATTTATTTGGAAGATCTGTCCTTTTTGACAGCAGGGTTTTGAAATCCCCTACTTTAATTGTGTTGCTGTCAACATCTTTCTTAAAGTCCTCTAAGATTTTTCTTTATGTACTTGGGTGCTCTTCTGTTGTGTGCATGTATATTTACAATGTTTATTTCTTCTTGGTGAATTCTTCCCTTGAGTATTATGAAGTGGCCTTCTGGGTCTCTCTTTATGGACCTTTTTATGAAGTTTATTTTGTCTGATATGAGTGTTGCTGCCCCAGCTCCTTTTTCCTGCCTGTTTGTTTGGAAAATTTGTTTCCAGCCCTTCACTTTCCGTCTGTGTAAGTCTTTTGTCCTGAGGTGTGTCTCTTGTAGGCAGCATATGTGTGGGGCATGCTTTCTTATTTATTCATTTATTCAATGTCTTTTGATTGGAGCATTTAATCCATATACATTTAAGGTTATTATCAATAGGTACTTATTCATCGCCATTTTTGTACTTGTGTTCCTCTCTCCCTCTCTCTGCTTTCCTTTCCTTAAAGCAGTCTCTTTAGCATCTCTTGCAGAGCTGGTTTGGTGGAGGTGTATTCCTTTAGACTTCTTTTGTCTGGGAAGCTCCTTATTTGGCCTTCTATCTCGATTGAGAGCCTTGCTGGGTTAAGTAGCCTTGGTTTCAGGCTTCTGGTTCTTATTACTTGGAACATTTCTTGCCATTCTCTTCTGGCTTGGATTGTTTTCATTGAGAAGTCAGCAGCTGACCTTATTGGGGCTCCCTTGTACATTACTTCCTGTTTCCCCCTTGCTGCCTCTAAGGTTCTCTCTTTGTCTTGGAATTTTGCCATTTTAATTGTGATGTGCTTGAGGTGGGCCTCTTTGGGTTCCTCTTGATTGGGACTCTCTGTTTCCTGGATTTGTGTGACTTTTTCTCTCATCAAATTAGGGAAGTTTTCCATCATTACTTTTTCAAATAAGTTTTCGATCCCTTGCTCTTCTTCTTCTCCTTCTGGTATCCCTATTTTGCGGATATCATTACTTTTCATATTGTGCTGCATTTCTCTTACTCCCTCTTCATTCTTTCTGAGCCTCTTTTCCTTTTCTTGCTCTTTCTGGGTGTTTTTTTCTACTTTGTCCTCCAGCTCACTGATCTGATCTTCTGCTTCATTGATCCTGCTTTTCATTCCTTCTACTGTGTTCTTCAGTTCAGAAATTGTATTCTTCATTTCCTCTTGGCCCTTGTTGATGGTTTGTTTTTCCTTTTTCATGTTGATATATTTCACAGTGATTTCATTGTAGTTTCCCTTTAGTTTCTGATAATTCACTGTGAGCTTGTTGAGTTTCCTGATAATCATTGCTTTGAACTCAATATCTGATAGTTGAATTGCCTCTACTTCATTTAGCATTCTTTCTGGGGCTTCCTCCTTTCCTTTCATTTTGGGTTTGTTTCTTTGTCTTCCCATTGTTTGTGAGACTCTTCTTGTTAGCCTCAGCTTCTTAAATCGATGTCTTCTGGCTCTCTGGGTTTGTGGTGTGAACTTCTGTGGTAGACTACCTGTGAGATTCAGTGGTGCAGTCTTCTTGATCTCTGGAGGTCATTGGTCTTGGACTGTTGTTTAAGTTGGCTCTGTGTTTGTCTTTGGGTTTCAGTTGTTGTCGGGTCTTCCTTTGGTGGGTCCTTCTCACAAGCTGGTTAACTGACGGTCACTCTGTCCACCACCTCTTGTATTTTGTTGTGCTGGTGTGAGTAGGTTGTTTTGCAGCTGGTTCTTCCTCGTGTACAAGATTTTGAGGATTCTCTCTTGCTCTTGTTCAGTTGTTTGTTCTGGGTAATTTATGCACTATTGCGTAATTCCAGATTGGGCCTGGGTGGGGGTTAGTGTGTCTTCCACTCCCTCCTTCACCTTCTTCTGTTGTTATCTGTTTGTTGTTCCTTTGTTGTTGGGTTTCCTCTTCCAGTGGGTATCCTGGTGTTCACAGCTTCCATGCAGTCTTTTTTTGTGATCATTGGAGGGGGAAGGCAAAATGATTTAAGACAGCAAGAGTGTATTCTATGACATTTACAGTAGCAGCTGGTAGAGCAGAGATAGGAGATCCTTTGGCTATGTATGGTGTTAACCATGATATTTCACCCAACTAGCCACTTTTTAGAAAGGATGGAAAGAAGATAAGACTCTAATTGGGGATGGAAGAATTATGATTTGCATCTAGAAAGCAGTGATGTTGTGGGAAGTCAGATTCTGAGGTAAGGTGAGAGTAAAGGATAGTAAATAAGTGTAGTGTGTGAGAGAATAGAGTTAACCACTACAGTAATAGAATTCAGGAAACTGTGAAGTGGGCTAAGATCTGGAGGGGTGTTGTGTAGTATTTACAATTGTATGGAACAGCTATTATTTACAATAGTATTAGAGCAGCAATCATATGACAGAATCTATGTGATCTTGATAACAAGATTAGGGAGTATAGGACCTTGAGTAGTGTGCTAAAGGAACACAAGTGAAGTTAAGGACACTAAATTAGCAATACTATGAAAAAGAAAACGGGAAACCTGTCAAATGATACAATTTAACCAGCCAAGCAAAGAAGATGAAACATGAAGAGGAATACAAAAATACTATTAAAATAAAAGATGTAATAATAATGAATAAAATAATACAAATATGCAATAATTTGCACGTGTTCTGTAATAGCAAAGTGAAATTTGCCTCATTGCCTCAGCTGTTGTGATGCCCCCTCTTAGGGTCCAACTCTGGTCTTTTCACAGTTACAGGTGTTTTTTGTCCCACATTTTTCATATATGCTGGGTCTCCTATTTACATATATGCTGGGGTAGTGTTGGCTGTTTGCTCTGTGCCTCCGTAGATTGGCTAGGTTTTTCTCCTGTGTGAAGTGGAAAGTGGAATCTGCTCCCTTCTAACTTGCCGCCATCTTCCTCCTCCCAACCTAACATCTTATATTCAACAAAGCTATTGTTCATGTCTGAAGGAGAAATAAACATACTTCAGACAAATGAGCACTAAAAGAATTTGTTGCTAGTACAGCTACTCTGATACATAGCGAAAAGAAGCTCTTCAACATAAATGAAATGATAACAGAAAAAGATTATGACCTTCAGAAAAAGAAGAAGAAAAGAATGGTAAGAAGAAAAGGGAGAAGTAGGAGGAGGAAGAAAAGGAGAAGAAGAAGGAACAGATAAAATAGAAAGAAAATAGAAGTAAACTCTTTATTGCAAGAGTTCCATTCATCATATTTTGTGGTTGAAAGAAAAGCACAGCCTTGGATGTGGTTTTCAACATATATTGAGAAAATAATTAAGAAAATTTTACTTTAAAAGTTGGGAATGTAAAGGAAGTCTAAATGGAAGTAAGGTTCCTACTATGAATCCTGAGAATCAAACACACCTACTAAGAAGAGCTCTTAGTGGGCAACTGCACTTAAATTAAAAAAAAAATGAAAACAAAACAGAGTGTAGCAGACATTTCTGCACAGAAGGCTCTCATGCAAACTGCACTTCATGGAGAAGCCTGTGATGGACCATAAACCTCTGTGCTGAGTTACCTGCTTGCACTGTGTTTCTGCCATCTCAGCCAGCTGTTATAAAGGAGTTTCTGTAATCCTGTTTCAACCAATAGGGCTGAGGCTATCCTTGTTTTATCAGAGCTGCACAGCTCCAGCCAATCAGAGTAGTTTTATTCTGACCAGTCAGGACAGGGCTTTTTGGTCAAATCAATCTTCAAGGATTTGGATTCTCATTTGAATGAAGGCTGACCAATCAGAGGCCAGGGGTAGAGACACCTGTGACTATAAACTATCTTCCCCTCTGGCTCAGGGAGTCCATGTCCCCTTTCTACTGAATACTGAAAACTGTGTCTCTCTAGCAGAGCTGAAACACTGAAGATGTTTTGTCAGAGCAGAGCAGACCAGCGCAGGCAAATCAGAGTGGCATGCAGCAGAGCAAACCATCACACAGAACCATCTAACTAGAGAGAGACACGGCCTCAGGTTTGCTTCACAGCCATGCTATTTTCACAGCTGTGCTATTTTCACAGCCATGTGATTTCCACAGCCATGCTGCATCACAATTGAGCACTGAATAAAGTTTCCTTTTAACCACACCCTAAATTGGGGATTCCTTTGGGCATTGAATTGGTACCAACAACCATCAGTTGACACTTCACACCACTCAAACTGGTAAAACCACTATACCTCTTAGCTGGAAAAAGCAATGTCTATATATGGTAACACCTATAGCAACCAGTCAAAGTGATAGACTTTATTTATATTTATTTTTTAAATTATTATATTTGATTGTACGATTATTACAAATAAATCTAAATGGAATCTCAAAAATGTTCAAGTGACTCACAGGAAGTTAAAAAAAGAAGCAGAAGAAGAAACAAAATGAACAAACAAAAAATAATAAAGTAGTAAACTTAATATCTAACATCTCAATAAATGTCTTAAATATAAATGACACAAATATATTATTAAAAGACAGAGATAAGTGGAGTGGATTTAAGAATATTTCACGCAGGCTGTGAACCAAAGTATCGCAAGTTCGATTCCCAGTCAGGGTACATGCCTGGGTTGCAGGCCATGACCCCCAGCAACCCCACATTGATGTTTCTCTCTCTCTTTCTCCCTCCCTTCCCTCTCAAAAAATAAATAAAATAAAATATTTTTTAAAAAAGAAATTCCTTAAAAAAAGAATATTTCAATTATAGGTTGTCATCATGAAATTTAATGCAAACATAAAGACATAGATTGAAAGTGAATAAATGGAAAAAGATATATACACTTATTTTTTCACTTTGTTTTTTTATTTTTTTTATTTTTAACATTTTGTTCCACTTTTTTACTTTTTTTATTGTTCAAATACAGTTGTCTCCATTTTCCTCCCACCACACCCACCCAACCCACCTCCTATGCTTGATCCTACCCACCATTGGCTTTGTCCATGGGTACTTTATACATGTTCCTGACAGCCTTTCTGTCTTTTCCCCCCACTATCCCCCCCACCTCCCCTCTTGTTACTGTAAGTTTGTTCTTTATTTTAACATCTATGGTTATATTTTGCTCAGTTTGTTTTGTTGATTAGGTTCCACTTATAGGTGAGATCATATGGTATTTGTCTTTTACCACCTGGCTTATTTCACTTAGCATAATGCTCTCCAGTTCCATCCATCCTGTCATGAAGGGTAGGAGCTCTTTCTTTCTCTCTCCTGGGTAGTATTCCATTGTGTAAATGTACCACAAGTTTTGGATCCATTCATTTACTGACAGGCACTTAGGTTGCTCCCATCACTTGGCCATTGTAAACTGTGCTGCTATGAACATTGGGGTGATTCTAACCAAGATGGAGGCATATGTAGATACACTTTGCTTCTTTGCACAACCAAAAGAAGGACAACAAATTCAAAAACAAACAAACAAAAATAACCAGAACTGCCAGAAAAGCGAACTATATGGAAGTCTGACAACCAAGCAGTTAAAGAAGAAATATTCATCCTGACTGGTAAGAGGGAGGAGACAGGCAGCCAGGGTGGAGAATACATGTGGCAAGGTGGCAGCTGAAGGACTTGGTGGTCCCACACTTGCATACAGATAAACCAGGAGGAACAACTGGGGAGCAGACAGACCCCACCGCCCAGGGTTCCAGCATGGGGAAGAACAGCATTAAAACCTCTGACTGTTAAAAACCTGGGGAGTGTGAGGAGGAATTCCAAGCCTCACAGGAGAGTTCATTGGAGAGGCCCACAAGATCCCAGAATGTACACAAACTCACCCAACCAAGAATCAGCAACAGAGAAGCCCAATTTGCTTGTGGGAAGTGGGGGAAGTGACTGAAAGCCAGCCGGCTGAGAGACAAACAAGTGGCATTGTTTCTTATTGGATGCCTCCCCCACATGCAGAGCCACAACTCAGTGACCTCCTGGGTTGCCCCGCTGTGGCAAATACCTAAGGTTCTGCCCCAACTACATAACAGACATGCAGATACAAAAAAAGTATGGCCCAAATGAAAGTACAGATCAAAGCTCCAAAAATAGAACTAAGTGAAGTAGAGATAGGGAACTCATGCAGAATTCAAAACACTGGTAATCAGGATGTTCACAGAAAAGGTTGAGTATGGTTGCAAAATAGAGGGAAAAGTGAAGGCTATGAAAAGTGAGACAAAAGAAAATGTACAGGAACCAACAATGATGGGAAGGAAACTGGGGCTCAGATAAAAGATTTGGAACAAAAGGAAAAAATAAACATTCAACCACAACAGAAGAAACTAGAATTCAGAAAAAATGAGGAGAGGTTCGGAACCTCTGGGGCCACTTTAAATGTTCCAGCATCCAAACCATAAGGGTGCCAAAAGGAGAAGAGGAAGAGCAAGAAATGGAACACTTATTTGAAAAAATAATGGAGAACTTCCCCAACCTGGCAAAAGAAATCAATTCCAGCAGTCCAGGAAACTAAGAGAGTCCCAAAGAAGTTAGACCCAAGGAAGCATACACCAAGGGACATCATAATTACGTTACTCAAGATGAAAGATAAGGACAGAATCTTAAAAGCAGAAAGAGAAAAGGAGACAGTTACCTTCTAAGACATTCCCATAAGGCTATCAGCTTATTTTTCAAAAGAAACCTTACAGGCAAGAAGGGGCTGGAAAGAAGTATTTTAAGTCATGAAAGGCAAGGACCTACATTGAAGATTACTCTATCCAGCAAAGCTATCATTTAGAATGGAAGAGCAGATAAAGTGCTTCTCAGATAAGGTCAAGTTAAAGGAGTTCATCATCACCAAGCCCTTATTATATGAATGTTAAAGAGACTTATCTAAGAAAAAAAAGATGATCACAAATATGAGCTGTAAAATGACAGCAAACTCACAACTATGAACAACTGAACCTAAAAAAAAAAGCAAAAACAAAAACAAACTAAGCAAACAATTAGAACAGTAACAGAATCAGAGAAATGGAGATCACATGGAGGGTTATCATCAGGGAGGGGAAGTGGGTAGAATGAGAGAAAAGGTAGAGAGAATTAGTAGCATAAATGGTCAGTAGAAAATAGGCAGGGGGAGGGTAAGAATAGTATGGGAAATGGAGAAGCCAAAGAACTTACCATATTTTTCAGACTATAAGACACGCCCCCCAAATTTGGGAGGAAAATGGGGGCACATTTTATAGTCTGAATGTAGCTTACCTGGCTCACTGTCAGGGGGTGGGGGTGGTGGCAGAGCAGGGTCATGGGTTATTAAATATTTTACATTTTTGCTTCAATTTTTTTTTCCTATTTTCCTCCTCTAAAACGTAGGTGCATCTTATGGTATGGTACACCTTATAGTCCTAAAACTATGGTGTATATACAACCCATGGATATGAACTAAGGAGTGGGAATGAGGATTGGGGTGGTGCAGCTTGGAGGGGTACAAAGGGGGGAAATGGTACAACTCTAATAGCAGAATCAATAAAATATATTTTAAAAAGAAAATATAATAACAAATAAGACTAGGTAAATATTAAAACATGGCATATCCAAATTTGCATGATACAGGGAAAGCCATACTGAGAGGGAAATGTATAGCATTAAATACTTATATTAGGTTTGTAAAAGTTTTTCAAAATAATAATTTACATTCATACATCAAGAAATTAAAAAAGAAGAGCAAAATATAACCAAAATAATCTGAAGAAAGAAAATAAAGAACAGAAATCTATGATAATGAAAAGAGAAAATAACACAGACTGTTAATAAAAATCAATAAAGTTGATAATCATCTACCCATACTGAGGTAGAGAGAAAACCAAAATTACCAACATCAAGAATGAAACAGGAGATACCCAGGAGATTATATAGTCATTTAAAATGTAATAATGAAATACTGCAAAGAATTCTATGATAATAAATTTGAGAAACATAGAGGAAATGGAACAATTTCTCAAACACCACAAATTAGGAAGACTCAGCCAAGATGTATGAGACAAACTGAATCGTCATATGAACATTAAATAAATTGAATCAGTCATTTTAAAATTTTTAAAAAAGAAATATATTCAGGCCAAATAATTTCACTGGAAAAATCTAACAAAAAATTAAATAATATTTAGTACTTTGTGTACAATCTCTTTCAGGAAATTCTAGGGTAAAAAATACTTTGCCATTCATTTTATGATGCAAAGTTACCATGATACCAAATCAAAGGAAGTCCAAAAAAGTCAACTAATGACTGATATCTCTCATGAACTTTGAACCAAAAATCCTCAGCAAAATGTGAGGAAATCAAGTCCAGAAGTAGAAAACAGAAATTATATACTCATAGTGGGATTTATTTCATGAATGCAAGACTGGTTCAATATCCTTCAATTAAGCAATACAATCCATATTAACTTGTCAAAGAAAAAACTGATGTAGGAAAACCCATGACAAAATCCAACAACTATGCATGTTTTTAAATCAAAACACTTCAGCAAAGTAGGAATGGAGAGGAAACTTCCTCAGCTTGTTAAAGATCACCTACAAAAACCTACAGCTAACATCATACATAATGGTGAAGAAATAAATGTTTTCTTCCTCAGTTTGAGAGCAAGGAAGGATGTTTATTCTCATCACTGTTATTTATCATAGTACTGATATTCTAGCCAGTGTAATAACACAAGGGAAACATGGCAGACAAATTGTAAAGGGAGAAATTAAACTGTCCCTATTTTCAGATGACATGAAAATCCAAAAAAGAACAATCAGTCTCTTAGAAGTAATAAATGAATTCACCAAGGTTGAAAGGTGAAAAAAAAACAAAAGATAAAAGTCAATTGCATTTCTGTATACTAACAAGGAACATTTGAAAATTGAAGTGAAAAGCCCAAAACATTTTACACTTACTCCAAAGAAAGTAAAATACTCAGGTACAAGTATAACAAAACATGTACAGGATCAAAAATATTGACAAGTATAAAATGTTGGTGAAAGAAATCAAAGATGATTTTAAAAAGTGGAAAGTCATACCATATTCATGGAATGGGAGACTGAACTGGTAAAGAAGTCAGTTCTCCCTGAATTGGTCTATAAATGCAATTTCTGTGAAAACCCCAAGAGGGTTTTGCATAGACATAGACAACTTCATCCTAAAATTTATATGAAAAATCACAGGCCTAAAAGTATCATTACAGGTTGAATTGTGTTCCTCCAAGATGCATATGTTGACATCCTAACCCTCAGTACCTCAGTATATAACTTCACTTGGAAATAGGGTCTTTAAAGAGATAATCAGTTAAAGTGGGATCATTACTGTAGGTAGGCCCTAGTCCAATACAACTTGTGAACTTATAAAGGGGGAACTTAAACACAGACACATTCGTAAGAAAAACACCATGTGGAGATAAAGACAGCCATCACAAGCCAAGGGCAAAGGGCCAGAACAGCTTCTTTATCAAAGCCTCAGAAGGAACCAACCCTGCAGATCGCTTGATCTTTGAATTCAGCCTCCAGAACCAGGAGAGTAAATTCTTGTTGTTTAAGCCTCTAGTTTGTGGTACCTAGTTATAGCAGCCTGAGTAAACTAAACAATCTGGGGGTGGGGGGTGGGGAATGAAGACAACTGTATTTGAACAACAAAAAAATAAAATAAAATAAAATAAAATAAAATAAAATAAAATAAATAAAATAATAAAATAAAATAAAATAAACTATAATAAAATAAAATAAAGCTTGAAACCAAGAAAAAAATTGGGAGATCCAAGATGGCAGAGGAGTAAGTAAAAGCTACACTAATTTCCTCTCAAGACCAATCTGGAATTTCAACTAAAGTGCAAAGAAATCATCCAGAATAAATAACAGAACAACAGAAGGAGAGAATCCTTATAACCATGGACAGACAGAAGAATCAGCTGTACTATAATGTGAATGGTACCGTGTGCAGAGGAGATTTGAGAGGGCTGGCTGGACTCTCACAGGCATCAGCTGAAGTGCCAGAGGAATAGTTCCATGGCCATGTGGTTCCCACTGAGAAGCATGGTGTCTACACCTCAAGCTGGACTCCCCAGCCTATAGTACCAGAGTCCAAAAAAATCCAGACAACATCCAGCAGTGAAAAGTGGCAGGGTTTCTATTTGCCAGGGACAGACAGCTGGAGTCACAAAAAGGCTTTTAAGGGTGAATGCATAAAATTTAATATGCAGCCACTTACCCTGGGCTCTGGCAAAGGGGGTCAGAGTGGACTAGAGATGCTTGAGGAGAGACTGGGTACAGTGGCTTTGGGGAGAGACCTGAGAAAACAACAATCAAGATCTTGGTGCTGAGTATTCCCCCATATTGCCTGAGCCATCTTGATCAGGCAGACCACTCCCCTCCAAGTGGCATCAGCCTGAGGGGAAAGAATAGCCATGCCCACAAGAATTACACTGCCTTTTTCTGTGGTAGTAAGCCTGATTACTGATTACAGAGTGACTAGATAACATCACCAAAGGTGGATCCTGAAAGAAAAAAAGATATTAAATACCAGATGCTCCAAGACACAAATTCCACCATGGTCTTCTTCATGATTTGCAATATTTTCTATCCTGCTTAGCTTTTTAACATTCATTTCTTGTCCTTGAAATTTGTGCTTATTAAGACATTAGATTTTATATTAGTTTATTTGAAATCTCATAGTTTGCTACTTCCTTTCTCTTACTCCATTTTACCTTCCTCCCTCTTCTTCATTTTAAAGTTTGTTTTGTCTCTTGCTATGTCTTGTTTCCATTCCACATTTTATTATTTCTTCCTCCTCCAGCCTCTCAAAACCATTTTTCTTGTCATTGGTCACCTCACATTCTTTCCCCATCCTCAAAATACCCTTGTTCTCTCTCCACTTTTATCAAATCTTTGCTCACAGGTTGTGGATAGGGTGGTTGTTGTTGCATTTCTTCAATTTAATCTTGAGATCTTCACTATTTTGATATTTCAAATTTCAAATTTTACTATTTCCCACTCCTACTCCATTCTGCCTTCCTCTGGCCCTTTTTTTGGGGGGGGGTGTCTCAAATTTTAATTTTTCCCTGTCTTAGCCTGATTTTCATTACTCACTCTCAGTATTCCTTCTTCCTTTATCATCTCAAAATCACTTCCCTTTCCTCTAGACATCTCTTAAGCTTTTCTCTTTTTCTTTTTTTCCTCTTATCCCCATTCCACCTATAATAATATTAGATAATTTGTTGTAGTGAGTGCTGTGGTGTACCTTTTTTCTGTAATTTGGTTCCTATTTTTTCTTCTTTTATTGTTCACATACAGTTGTCTCCATTTTCCTCCCCACCATTCCCATTCACCCCACCTATCCCTGCTGCTCACCCTCAGTTTTACTCCCTTTGGTTTCTCCATGTGTCCTATATATGTTTCTTGATGACCCATTCCTTATTTTCCCCCATGAACTCTCTCCCCCCTCCCCTTTGGTTACTATCAGTTTCTTCTTTGTTTCAATGTCTCTGGCTGTATTTTGCTTGTTTGTTTGTTCTGTTGATCAAGTTCCACTTACAGCTGAGATCATATGGTATTTGTTTTTCACCCCCTGGCTTATTTCACTTAGCATAATGCTCTCCAGTTCCACACATGCTGTTGTAAAGGGTAGGAGCTCCTTATTTCCTTCTGCTGCATACTATTTCATTGTATAAATGTACCACAGTTTTTTGATATATTTTTTAAATGGGTGCTGTACATTATCAAACACTATTTCTGCATTTATATGATCATGTGAATTTTGTCTTTTCTTTTGTTTATGTGATGTATTATGTTTATTGATTTGCAAATATTGATCCATCCTTGCATCCCTGAGATGAATCCCACTTGATCATGGTGTATGATCTTTTTAATGTATTGCTGGGTCTGGTTTTTCAATATTTTGATGAGGATTTTAGCATCTATGTTCATCAGCAATATTGGCCTATAGTTTTCTTTATTTGTTGTGTCTTTATCAGGTTCTGGGATGAGGATAATACTGGCTTCATAAAACGAGTTTGGGAGCTCCCTCTTCTTGGATTTTTTGGAACAGTCTGAGAAGGATAGGGTTTAGTTTTTCCTTAAATGTTTTGTAAAATTCTCCAGTGAAACTGTCTGGTCCAGCAATTTTGTGTGCAGCAAATTTTTTACTACTGCTTCGATTTCATCATCTGTTATCAGTCTGGTCTGGCTTTCTGCTTCTCTTCATTCAGTTTTTGTGTATTATATTTTTCTAGAAATTTGTCCATTTCACTCAGGTTTTCCAGTTTTTTGGCATGTAGTTGTTCATAGTAATTTCTTACAATCTTTTGTATCTGTGTGGTAACAATTGTAACCTCTTTCTTTCATTTCTGATTTTATTTATTTGGGTCCTTTCATTTTTTTTTTCTTGACAAGTCTGCTTAAAGGCTTGTCAATTTTGTTCATATTTTCAAAGAACCAACTCCTGGATTTATTGATCTTTTGAATTGTTCTTTTAGTCTCTATGTTGTTTAACTTTGCTCTGATCTTGGTTATTTCTTTCCTTCTACTCACTTTGGGGTTTGTTTGTTGTTGTTCCTCCAGTTCTTGTAGTGGGAGGGTTAGTTTGTTTATTTGAAACATTTCTATCTTTTTTAGGTAGGGCTGTCTCACTATGAAGTTCCCTCTCAGGACTGCCTTTGCTGAGTCTTGTAAGTTTTTCACTGTTGTGTGTTCATTTCCATTTGTTTCCATAAACTTTTTTATTTCTTCCTTGATGTTATTAAACAATGAAAGGGTAATAATGAGAGTCAATCTCCATGAATTTGAGTGTTTTTGAGTTTTTTCCTTGAGAATGTTTTCTAGTTTCAGGCCCTTGTGGTGTGAAAATAATTGATATGATTTCCAGTTTCTTGAATTTGTTGAGGCTTGTTTTGTGTTCTATCATGTGGTCTATCTTTGAAAATGTTCCATGCACATTTGAAAAATATATGTATTTTGCTTCTTTGTGGTGAAAGTTTCTATATATATCTGTTAAGTTCATTTGATCTAGGGCATTGTTCTATGCTGCAATATTCTTGTTGATATTTTGTTTGGATGATCTATCCATTGTTGACAATGGAGTGTTAAAATCTTCTAGTATGAGTATGTTGCTGCCTATATCTTTCTTGAAGTCCTCCAAGATTTTTCTTATTATTTGGGTTCTCCTGTGTTGGGTGCATATATGTTTATATTTATGTCTTCTTGATAAATTCTTATCCTGAGTATTATGAAGTGCCTTTTGCATCTCCTTTTGTCTAATGTAAGTATTGCTACAGCAGCTTTTTCCCCCTGCCCATTTGCTTGTAATATTTTTTTCCAACTCTTCACTTTCAGTCTGTACATCTTCTGTTCTAACGTGGGTTTCTTGTAGACAGCATATGTGCAGTTCATGTTTTCTTATCTATTCAGCTACCTTATGTCTTTTGATTGGAACATTTAATCCATTTATATTTAAGGTTATTATTGATAGGTACCTATTAATTTCTCCCCCTTTGTGCCTGTGTTCCTCTCTCTTGCTTGCTCTTTTTCTTCATCTTAAAGCAGTTCCTTTAGCATATCTTACAGTGCTGGTTTGGTGGAGGTGTATTCTTTGAGTCTATTTTTGTCTGGGAAACTCCTTATTTCATCTTCCATTTTAACTGAGAACCATTCTAGGTAAAGTAGTCTTTATTGCAGGCCTTTGCTTTTCATTACTTGGAATATATCTTGCCATTCTGCCTGGCTTGTAGTGTTTCTATTGAGAAATTAGCTGATAGCCTAATTGGGACTACCTTGTATGTTACTTTTTGTCTCTCCCTTGCTGCTTTTAAGATCCTCTCTTTGTCTTTACAACTTGGCATTTTAATTATGATGTGTCTTTAGTGGGCCTCTTTGGGTTCATCTTGATTGGGGTCCTCTGTGCTTTCTGAAGTTGTGTGGCTTTTCCTCTCCCCAGGTTCAAGAAGTTTTCTCTCATTATTTTTTCAAACAGGGTTTCTGTCCCTTGCTCTTTTTCTTCTCCTTCTGGTATTCCTATGATTTGAATGTTATTGCATTTCATGTTGTCTTGCAATTCTCTTAAGCTATCTTCATATTTTTTTTAGTCTTTTTTTCATGCAGCTGCTCTACCTGGGTATTTCTTTTTACTTTGTCTTCAATCTCACTAATTCTGTCCTCTGCTTCATACAACCTGCTTGTAATTCCTTCTCATGTATTTGTCATTTCAAAAATTATATTATGTATTTATTCCTGGTTCTTGTTTATAGTTTCTATTTCATATCACATACTGTTGTAGTCTCACTCACTTCCTCATAGTTGTCTGTTAATTTCTTGAGCATCCTTATTATCATTTTTTAAATTCTATTACTGTTACTTTGCTTGCCTCCATTTCAATTAGCTATTTTACTGGGGAGTCTTCCATTCCTTTTAATTGAAGGTTCTTTCTTTGTCACCCCACTTTTAGTGACTCTTTTGCTTGTTTCTGTGTTTCCCAGTGCTGTGCTTTGCCAGCTATCTTTGTAGGGTGAGCTTCTGTGGTGAGAGTTCTGTGGGACTCAGTGGTGTGGTCACTTTGATCTTCTTATCTGAATGCTCTAGGGTTGCCCTTTCTTCCATTTGTTTGGGCTCTCTTGTTGTACTTGGGCTTTACCTGTTGGTGGCTCCTTTGTTGCTGAGGTCTACCCTCCAGTGCATTTACTGGTATTCACAAACCCCACATTGTCTTGTGTGTGATCAGGGGCATGGTGAAGGTGAAATGGAGTAAGACAGCAGGAGAGTATTCTATGGAATTTAAAGTACTAACAACTAGATAACAGAGAGGAGGTCCTTTGGAGAAGTACAGCAATAACTGTGGTATTTCATCCAACTAGCCACTTTTTATGAGATGTGAAAAAGGGATAAGACTTATTAGTAGAGAAAAAGAATGCGTGTGGACTTTAGACAGCAAAACACTTATGCTTGATTAGATGGTGAGTTATAGTGAGAGAAAGGGATTGAAACTTGGCATAGCATGAGAAAGAATAAAGTTAACCAGAACAATAATAAAGCTCAAGAAGATGGTGAAATGGATTAAGACCAGGGAAGGGTGCTGTGTGGGATTTGGAATAACAATATAATAAAAAATATATAATCTGAATAAAAAGACTAAGAAGTAAAAGACCAAGAGTACTGTGTTATTGGAATACAATTGAAGTGAAAGAAGGAAAATTAGAATGCAGTATGAAAGGCAGAATAAGAAAAGCAATCAAACAACAAAATCAACCCCCCCCCAAAAAAAACTGAACAGAAAGAAGAGAAATAAAAAAAAATAAAGAAATAAAATAAAAATAACCAAAAAAAAGAAATAAAATGTAAGTTCTGAAGGATATCAAGGTGACATTTGTCACAGCTATTGGTGTTAGCCTTCTGACTTCTTTCTGAATCTGTCTTTGGTTTTCTTACAGCTCCAGGTCTTATTGTCTTACACCTGAAGGGGGACAAAAACCTCCTTCTGACTTTAAACCTTCCAAATGGGTTTTGCTGGTTTTCCTGGATGCTGCAGGCAGAGAGGGGCTCAGTTCTATTTTTTTCCCTTTTCTGTGGTTCCGTTAGGATGCTGGTTCAGTCTGGGATGCAATATACACAGGTGTCCAGTTTCCATTTTATGCCATCAGAGTGTTGTGCTACTCACACTGTCCACTGCTTATATGTGTGAGTCTGGCACCTATAGCCCACCTCATTGTGCAACCTTTTGATTAGTTGGTGAGATACACTGAGTGGGGCAAATCATAACCCTCCTTCTCCCTTTTTGTTTGCCTCGGCCTGTGCACACACAAAGTTCCTTCAGGGCCATTTAGTTGTCCCATTGAATTAAGTCTCTCTGGGAGCTGCTACCTCTCTGAGCCCCTGCTGACCCCTTTGATCAGTCTGTGAGGTGCCCTGAGTGGGAGCAAATCATACCTCCCCAGTCTCCCTCTTCACTGGCCCTGCCGCTGCACATGAGAAGTACTTGCACAGTGGCTGAGAGCCTTTCTTAAGCAAATTCCCCTTGTTTTGGGTAAGCACCTGGATTTCTACACAGTTCCACTCTCTGGCCAGGCAACAGCCTATCTAGGTCACAACCAGTCACAGCCCATCTCTTTTCCCATCTCCAGGTGTTACCTGGATCCTCAATTTCTCTAGCACTGTTCCAGCCAGTGACAACAGTCCAAGCTGGGGCATGCCATCAGCTGTGTGTCACTTACTGTGTCTTTATCCCCCCAGTGACTTCAAGCATCCAGTCCAGGTCTCTCCTGGCATGGGTTTGTAAACTTGCCACTCTGGGAAGGGAGGGGGCTACTAAGTCACAATCACTGACCCAGCTCTCCTTTAAAGCTGCTGCAGCAGCTGCAGTCTCTAACACAGGGCCCAGGAACCCTCCCATCAGCCCGCAAAATTTTCTTACTGTCTGTTTTTAAATGTGCTCTGCATCCTTTTGCTTCCAAACTTCATATCAGCTGGAATTCTGTTGGCTGTTAATTCTGTTCCTCAGAAGATTGGCTATGTGTCCCAGTTGGGTGCACAAAAGCAAGTGGGTTCAGCTCCTACCTACCTCACCACCACCTTTCCCCACCCTGGTTCCTGTTTTTTTTTTTTAATTATTTACTTCTTTTTCTTTTATCTTTTTCCTTTTCACTACATATTTTTTAAATTTTCTGTTTAAATCTAATGTTATATTTCCCTTCTCTTGCTCCATTTCATTTTCTTCACTCCCTATTTTATTTATGATGCAAATTTTACTTTCTTTCTCTCTTTGCCTTGCTCCAATTCTCTACTCTTATTATTGCTGTTCCCTCAACCATCTCAAATCATTTTTCTTTTATTTAGTCATCTCATATTTCTCCTTTCTTACAACAGTCTCAATCTCTTCATACCCTTATTAAATCTGGCTCATTCGCTGTTGATAGTGTGGGGGTATTTTTGCAGGTATAGGTTTGTTTCCTGCACTGTGTAGTAGTGTTTTGAAGCATCTGAACAACAGCATACAAGATGTGGTGGATGGAGTGACTCTCAGTCAACCAGCCAGATGGAAGGACCTACCAAAAATTACTAAACAACAATCAAAACCCAATTACAACCAGAATGCTAACATAAATGGCATAAAGAGCAACTCATGAGCATCCAGTTCAGGAGCTAAAAGAGGTTGCACCACTGACTCCCACAGATCTCCTACCACAGAAGATCACACCATGAAGACAGGGAGTCAAAGCAGATCAATCTGAGAAGCAGAAATGAACAAGAAGAGTGACTAAAATTAGGAGACAAAGAAACAATCCCCAATAGAAAAGAAAATAGGAATCCCCAGAAAGAGTGTTAAATGAAAAAGAGGCAAGTAAACTATCAGAAATTGAGTTCAAAATAATGGTTATAAGGAAGCTCAATGAGCTCAGTGGAACTACAAAGAACTCCAGGATGGCTCCAAGGAACTTACTGCAAACTATCTCAGCATGAAAAGAGACATAGAAACTATCAAAAATAATGAGGAGGAAATAAAAAGTACAATTTATAAATTGAGGAACACAGTAGAAGGAATTAAAATCAAGCTATATGAAGCAGAGGACTGAATCAGTGAGCTGAAGGACAAGGTAGAAAAAAATCCCCAGAGAGAGCAACAAAATGAAAAATGAAAAAGAATGAAGAGGGTGTAAGGGAGCTGCAGGACAACATGGAATGTAATAATATCCATGTCATAGAAATACCAGAAGGAGAAGAAGTGGAGCAGGGTATGGAGAATCAGTTGAAAAAGTAATGACAAAAAAATCCCTTAACTTGATGAGAGAAAAAGTCATGCAAGTCCAAGAAGCACAGAGGGTCCCAGTCAAGAGGAACCCAAAGAGGCACACTCCAAGACACATCATAATAAAAACTGAAAAATTCAAAGACAAAGAGAGAATCTTAAAGGCAGCATGGGAGAAACAGCTAGTAAAATACAAGGGAGCTCCAATAAGGCTATGAGCTGATTACTCAATAGAAACACTACAAGCCAGAAGGGAATGGCAAGAAATATTCCAAATAATGAAAAGCAAAGGCCTGCAACCAAGACTATTCTACCTAGCACAGCTGTCATTTAAAATGAAAGAGGAAATAAGGAGCTTCCCTGACAAAAAAAAAAAAAAAGCTACAAGAACACATCTCCACCAAACCAGCATTGCAAAAATTGCTAAAAAGATTGATTTAAGAAGATGAAGAAAAGAGAGAGAGGGAGGGAGGGAGAGAGGGGAACACAGGTACAAAGAGTGAAAATTAATAAGTACCTATCAATAATAACCTTAAATGTAAATGGACTAAATGCTCCAATCAAAAGACATAGGGTGCTGAATGGATAAGAAATCATGAGCCACATATGTGCTGTCTACAAGAGACCAACCTCAGAATAAAAGATCCACACAGACTGAAAGTAAAGGGATGGAAAAATATTCCAAGCAAATGGGCCTTTAAAAAATTGGGATAACAATTCTTATATTAAAAAAAATAGATTTCAAAACAAAGGCCATAAAAAGACACAGAAGGGCACCATATAATACTTAAGGGAAGAATTCATCAAGAAGATATAACCCTTGAAAACATATATACAACCAACATAGGAGCACTCAAATATATAAGGAAAATCTTGAAGAACTAACAGCAACAAACTCATAGTAGGAGACTTTAATAGCTCATTTTAAAGAATGGATAGATCTTCCAAGCAAAGAATCAGCGAGAATATTGTGCATTGAACAACACTGGAGATCAAATGGACTTAATTGATATGCACAGAACCTTTCACCTCAAAGAAGCAAAATATACATTCTCTTCAAATGCACATGGAACAATTTCAAAGACAGATTACTTGGTAGCCTCAGAAAACTCAAAAAAAAATTGAAATCATATTAAGCATCTTCTCAGATCACAGTGTCTTGAAACTAGAAAACAACCTCCAGGAAAAAAAAATTCAAAAACAGTCAAATTCATAGAGACTGAATAACATGCTGTTAAATGATGAATGGGTAACAATGGGATTAAGGAAAAATTTAAAAGTTTCTGGAAACAAATGAAAATGAACACACAACAGTCTAAAAGCTATGGAACACAATGAAGACAGTCCTGAGAGGAAAGTTCATAGCAATACAGGCCTACCTAAAAAGAAAGAAACATTTAAAATCAACAACTTAACTGTACATCTACAAGAACTGGAGGAACAAGAACAAACAATGCCCAGAGAAAGTAGAAGAAGGAAATAATCAAGAGCAGAATTAAACAACATAGAGACTAAAAGAACAATTCAAAGGATCGATAAATCTAGGAGCTGATTTTTTTGCAAAAGTAAACAAAATCAACAATCCATTTACCAGACTCATCAAGTAAAAAGAGAGGACACAAATAAAATGAAAAACAAAAGAGGAGAAATTATAATCAATACCACAGAAATACAAAAGTTTATAAGGAATTACTATGAACAACCACATACCAAGAAATTTGACAACCTGGTAAAATGAACAAACTTCTAGAAACACAATCTTGTGTTTCTGAATCAAGAATAAGCAGAAGCTGAATACACTGATAATATTAAGTGAAATTGAAGCAGTATTTAAAAAACTCCTAGCACACAAAAGCCCTGGACAAGACAGCTTCACATGTGAATTTTACCAAATATTTAGGGAAGAGCTAACTCCTACCCTTCTCAAGCTAGTCCAACAAATTCAAGAAGAGGAGACACTTAAACTCTTTTTATGAGGCCAGTATTATCCTCATCCCAAAACCAGATAAAGACACAATAAAGAAAGAAAACTACCAGCCAATATCACCTAGGTTGCTAAAATCCTCAACAAAATATTGGCAATCCAGATCCAGGAATACATTAAAAAGATCATACACTATGATCAAGTGGAACTCATCTCAGGGATGCAAGCATGGTTCAATATTTGCAAATCGATAAACATAATACATCACGTAAACAAGAGGAAAGAAAAATCACATGATCATATCAATAGATGCAGAAACAATATTTGATAATGTACAGCACCCATTTATGGTAAAAACAATCAGCAAAGTGGGAGTAGAGGGAGCATACTTCAACGTAATAAAGGTCATATACGAGAAACCTACAGCTAACATCATATTCAATGAGCAAAAACTGAAAATTTTCCCAGTCAGATCAGAAATAAGACAAGGATGTCCACTTTCACCAGTTCTATTCAACATAGTATTGGAAGTCCTAGCCAGAGCAGTCAGAGAAGAAAAAGAAATAAAAGTCATCCAAGTTGGAAAAGAGGAAGTAAAACTGTGATTATTTGCAGACAACATGGTAGTGTACATAGAAAATCCTATAGACTCCACCAAAAAGCTACTTGACCTAATAAGTGAATTTAGCAAAACAGTAGGATACAAAGTGAATCAATACTCAGAAATCAACGGCATTTTTATATACCAACAATGACATGTCAGAAACAGAAACTAGGAAAAATTTCAATTGCTATAGCAACAACAAAAATTATGTACCTAGCAATAAGGTTAACCAAGGAGCTAAAAGACCTATATTCAGAAAACTACACAACACTGAAGAAAGAAATTTGGGAGATGCAAAGAAATGGAAGCATATATCGTGTTCATGGATTGGAAGAGTCAACATTATTAAAATGTTCAGGCTACCCCAAGCAATCTATAGATTCAGTGCAATTCCTATTAAAATACCAATGACATTTTTCACAGATCCAGGACAAATATTTCAAAAATTTATGTGGAATCATAAATGATCCCAAATTTTCACAGCAATCTTGAAAAAGAACAAAGTATGAGGGATCACAATACCTCATATCAAACTATATTAAAAGGCCACTGTAATCAAAATAGTCTGCCACTGGCATAAGAACAGACACATAGATCAATGGAGTATAGAGCCCAGTAATCAATCCATGTCTCTATGATCAATTAATATTTGACAAAAGGGACAGAAGGATAAAATGGAGTAAAATAATAGCCTGTTCAACAAATGGTGCTGGGAGTCTGGACAGGTACATGCAAAAAAATTAAACTAGACCACAAACTTACACCATATACCAGATTAAACTCAAAATGGATAAAAGACTTAATCATAAGTCACAACACCATAAGAGTCCTACAGGAAACATAGGTAGTAAAATTTCAGATTTCCTATGGAGCAATTTTTTGGTGACACATCCTCTAGGACAAGGGAAATAAAGGAAAAAATAAACAAATGGGACAATATCAAATTAAAAAGCTTCTGCATAGCTAAAGAAGAACATCATAAAAATAAAAAGGAAATCAATCATATGAGAAAACATTTGCCAACGATACCCTGGACAAGGGTTTGAGCTCCAAAATATATAAAAAACTCATGTGACTCAATACCAGGAAGACAAACAATCCAATTAAAAAATGGGAAAAGGACCTGAACAAACACTTCTCCAAGGAGGACACACAGAGGGCCCAGTGGCATATGAAAGGACGTTCAATATAAGTGGTCATGAGAGTGATGAAAATTAAAACCATGATGAAATACCACCTCACACCAGTCAGAATGGCCATCATTAACAAATCAACAAACAACAAGTGCTGGTGAGGATGCAGAGAGAAGGGAACCATAGTACACTGTTGGTGGGAATGCAGACTGGTACAGCCACCGTGGAAAACAGTATGGAATTCCCTCTAAAAACTAAAAATGGAACTGCCTTTTAATCCAGCCATTCCACTGATGGGATTATACCCTAAGAATCCTGAAATACCATTTCAAAAGAATCTATGCATCCCTATGTCCATAGCAGCAATATTTACAATAGCAAAGTGCTGGAAATAGCCTAAGTGCCTATCAGCGAATGAGTGTACTATTAAAAAATGTGGTACATTTACACAATGGAAAACTACACAGCAGAAACAAAGAAGGAGCTCCTACCCTTCATGACAGTATCAATGGAACTGGAGAGTATGATGCTAAGTGAAATAAGCCCAGAAGCAAAAGACAAATTCCATATGATCTCACCTATAAGAGGAACCTAATCAACAAATGAGCAAACAAATGAGCAAAATAGAACCAGAAGCATGGAAACAAGGGACAAACTGACAGGAACCAGAAGGGAGGGAGAGCGGAAGAAGTGAGGAGAGAAGAAGGGCCCAGTTAAAGAACAAGTATAAATGACACATGGGCATGGTCAACAGGGTGGGGATTGACTGTGGGGTAAGGATAGCAATGTGGGAAAATTGAGACATATGTGATAGAACAATAGCAAAAATATTGGGAGTGGGTGAAGAAGGAAGATTTACTCTCTTCATATTAAAGATTCCTCTGTAGTCAAAGCAAAGTGATAGTGTGGTGCTTGTGGGGAAGAGACACCAATAACCTGGAGAGAGACCATCTGAGTACAGGCAACTTGTTTTTGATAAAGGTACAAAAGAAAGTCAAAGGAGGAAGGACAATTAGTGTTTCAATAGTTGGTGGTGGAGTGAAAGGACATCCATAAACAAACCAATGAAACTTAATCTAAGTCTCACACTTTATATAAAAATTAACTCAAAATTTATTACAGACTTAAATGTAAACATTAATGACTTCAGGAAAAAAATAGGAGAAAATCTTCAGGATCTAAACTAGTTAAAGAGATCTTAGAGTTGATATCAAAAGACAATCAGTTGAAAATAAAACTTTAGTTCCTCTGGGAAAGACCCTATTAAGAGGTTGAAAAGGTAACTACAGACTGGGAGAAAATGTTTGCAAGCCACATGTATGACAAAAGTATCTACAATATACAAATACCTCTCAAAATTTAACAGTAGAAAACATTTTCATTAGAAAATGGGCAAAACACACAAAAAGACATTTCTTGGGAAATAATAAACAAATGGAAAATAAATTCATGTAAACATGCTCAAGCTTTAGCCAGCAAGGAAAAGTAGTATTACTACATGCCTGTCAGAACAGCTAAAAAACAAATGCTGTAACAACACCAAATGCTGTGAGGATGCAGGGAAATCAGATCCCTCACACATTCATGGTCAGAATGTACAAGAATACAGCCACCTTGCAAAATACTTGGGCAGTTTCTTTCAAATTTATTAATGGAATTACTAGAAGACCCAGCAACTGCACTCTTGGGCCTTTATCTCAGAAAGTGAACATTTATTTTCACACAGAAATTTGGACAGGAATGTTTATATCAACTTTATTTGTAACAGCTAAAATGAAAAAAGAGCCCAATGACCTTCAGTGAATGAACATGGACAAACTGGTACATACACACTACAGAAAGCTATTCACCAAAGAAAAGGAGTAAATACTGATATAAATGGAAATATGGGTGAGTCTCCAGTCAACTATGCTGAGCTTTTTTTAAAAAAAGCCAATTTCAGAAGAAAATAATCTGTGATTTTTTAAATGTAGCATTTATTATTAACATAGAAATGGAGGACACAGTAGTGGCTGCCAGGGGTTAGGGATGGGGTAGGAGTGGATGTGAAGGGAAAATGTGAAGAAATCTGGTAGAGATGAAATGTGTCATCATAACTGTCACTGATCCTGGTGACAGTGTTGTTAAGCTACATTGTGGGGGGGGGGTCCACCTGCAGGATCCCTCTGGCTGCCACAGATGAGAATAAGTCTACAAAGATGTGATCCACTTGGGGAGGAAAGGTGGTGATCTCTCAAAGGAGAAGAGCCAGGAGCCTCTTCTGCCATGGGCTTTTATTGGGTTCATTTGCACAAGAATACAGGTAAAGCTCATTAATCATTGTCAGGCAGTAAGGATCAAACAATAGATAACAAAGAACTCTGAGGGCCTATTCTGAGTCAGGGTCAGATAGCTAAAGAGCTGTAAAACTTTGGGGAACAAACTTAATTCTTGCTTGGGCCCTTATCATTTAATTGAGAGCATTCTAAACAAAGTAGATTTCATAGGATTTTACATATTCTTTCTTAGACCTGATTGCCCAGGGAACCCGCCTTTTCCAGCACAAGGTTACACCACCCTTTGTCATTGTTTCAGGCTTAAGTCAGGCAGGGGAAGTAAGGAAGCCAAGAGATTAGGAGACTTCTCACAGACAGAATGAAGACTCAGGCTTTGTCAAAGCTGAGGGGCGAGGGTCCATCACCCCCTTTTGCTGTAGCCCCCCCAAGGTCCTTCCCTGGGGCCTCCCACATGATCATGCCTGTCTTAGGTCGTTCCCCGCCTTGGGGAATTTTACCTGTCATTGGCTAACTGACCAAACATTGGGGGCCAGTTATGGATGAAGTAAAAGGAGCAGAAGTGGTGCTCCTGCCAGGGAGATAAGCTTTGTCTCCTTAGTGGTTTACGGTCTAAAGGTTGCTCCCTCAGCCTTAGCCTTAGGGGGGAGGGGGGTTACAGCTTCTGAAACCAGGCAGGGTGGTTCCCAGCACTACATATGATAAAATTTCATAGAGCTGCATGCACACACACATATGAGTTCACATCATACTGGATGAATCTGAATAAGCTTCATGGATTATAGCAATTTAAATGTGCTCATTTTGATATCACACTATTGTCATACAATATTAGCCTTAGGGGTGGTGGTTGAAGGGTATATAGGACCTCCTCACACTTCTTTTTTCAAATTACTTTGAATCTACAATTATTATCTTTTAAGTTTAAAAAGAAAGCCAAAAGTCAGAAGGGAAAAAATCTACATAGAACTTGTATATTCAAAATACCTGAAAAATTCCTACAACCCAATATAAGACAATGCAAATTAAAGCTATAACGAGGTACTACTCACTAAGTATCCATTGGAATGTTGAAAGTAAAATTAAGGACAATACCACCTGTTGAAGAAAATGTGGGGCAATTGGCATTCATACACAGTACTGGAAGCAATATAAAATGTAAACCATGCAATATTCAAAGTGATGAAAAACAGGTACCTACAACCAAGATTACTCTACCCAGCAAAGCTATTATTTAAAATGAAAGAAAAATAAAGAGCTCCCTAGTCCCCCTACCCCGCAAAAAAAAAAAAAAAAAAAGCTAAAGGAATTTATTACCATCAAACCAGTATTGCAAAAGTAATAAAGGTACTTCTTTAAGAACAAGAAGGAAAGAAAATAAGCACAAATATGTATAATAAAATGACAAAAAGTACATACCTATCAATAATCACTTTAAATATAAGTGGGTTAAATGCTTTAATCAAAAGACATAGGGTAGCTAAATGGATAAGAAAACAAGACCCATATGCTGTCTATAAGAGACTCACCTCAGAATGAAAAACACACACATACTGAAAGAAAAGGGATGGAGGAAAATATTTCAAGCAAGTGGAAATGAAAAATTATCTGGAGTAGTAATGCTTATATCAGATAAAATATACATGAAAATCAAAGCTATTATAAGAGACAAAGAATAACTTTACATAATGGTAAAGAGATCAATCCAACAAGAGGATATAACCCTTATAAACATTTATGTACTCAATATTGTAGCACCTAAATATATAAAGCAAATATTCAAGAACATAGAGGGAGCTATTGAAAGTAATACAGTCGCAGTAGGAAACTGTACCATCCCATTACATCAATTGATAGATACTCCAGGCAGAATATCAACAAGGAAACAGCAGCCTTAAATGATACATTTAGACCAGATAGATTTAGTTTATATTTTCAGAGAATTTTATCTCAAAACAGCAGAGTATACATTCTTTTCAAGTGCATGTGAAACTTTTTTTTTTAGAACAGACAACATTTTAGGCCACAAAATAAGGCTTAATAAATTATAAACATTGAAATTATATTAAACATCTTCTCAAACCACAGTGATATGAAACTAGAAATCAATTACAAAAAAGAAAAAGAACTGAAAACACAAAAAACATTGAAGCTAAATGACATGTTACTAAACAATGAGTGGGTTTAAAGTGAGGTCAAGGAAGAAATTAAAAGATCTGATGATTGTGGCTAAGATGGCATCGGAGTAGGAAGGAGCAGATTCAGCTTCCCTCTGCTCAGCGGAGAAAATCCTGACCGATCTATGGAGTAGAGAAGCAAGCAACCAACATACTTCAGCATATGTGAAAATAGGGGACCAAGGATTGTGGCGGAACCGAAAAACTGGACCCTAAGAAGAGTGCTGCAACAAGGTAGGGTCCCAGGGACCAGTGTGTGGCCTGGGGGGCTGCAACCCCAGGCCCAGTGCCCACTGCTGGTTTTGCCACAGAGTCCTTGGGAGAGAGCTGGGACAATTGCTCCCTCCCCAGCCAAACAAAGTCTGAGTGGCACTGGGAGGAATCCAGGTGCTAGCAAACACACAAGGGCTGTGAGCACCTTTGGAACCTGTGGACACCAGAGGGGCTGGGAAACGCAGAGGGCCCTGATCCCCACAGTCACTGGTCTGGCTGGAGAGTTTGGCAGCGGGAGAAGCCAGGCCACTGTGTGCAGTGGCAGGCTTGAACAGGAGGAGTTTCTCAAGAGGAAGGAGTGAATAGACAGACACTGTTTGGGGAATTCTCCTAAAGTGATCAATCGTTCCAGCTTCCCTGCCACCCAGCCAAGGGAGCACGTGTGCAGGCAGAGCATCCCTGTACCCCAGTCCACATCAGTAACCCTGTGGAAAGGCCTTATTCCCACACCCAGGGCATAAGGCTGAGGAGCCACATTAGCTTCCCAGACAGTGCAGGCGCCAGCGCTGCTGACCAAGGAAGAAAAGCCATGCCAATCACCCCTCAGCCTCCCTCAGCCAGCAAGAGCAGAAAAACCAGTTTGGCCACTTTGAAACCAAGAGACTTTTTAATTTGATTCTATTTTTTAACAATTCTTAATTTTTAAATTTTTATTGTTTTTATTTTCTTTTGATTTCTTTTTCCTCTTTTTCCTGATTTCTTGTTCTATTCCTTCCTCCTTCCTTTCCTCCAATTTTATCTCTTCTTCCTTCCTTCCTCTGCCTTTTCTATTTTTATTTTTTACAAATTTTCCTAAATACCTACAAGTGAGACAAAATCCTGGATCTGTGAAAAGACCAAAGTTGAACCCAAAGAAAGGACATCACAACAGCTGGGACAGTGAGACAAATTTCACTCTGCTATTACAGAGAACCTGCAAGTTATTGCATTTTGTATTATTATTATTTTTCCAGTATTCTTACATCTTTTTAAAATAGTATTTTTGTATCCCTCTTCTTTTTGTATAGTCTGCTTTGCTAGGCTGGATATATTGTATTACCTGACAGCTTTCCCCTGATATCTCTTTCCATAGTGTATTGCTAACCTACTGTCCTTTAACTCACTTGTGTCCCATTAGCACGCTACTTGACGTTCTGTACTCCCTATTCTTGTTACTTATCTCATAGATTCTGTCATATGATTGTTGCCCTAATATTATTGTACATAATTGCTCTTCCATGCAATTGCAATTACTTCACAACACTCCTCCCAGATCTTAGCCCATTTCAAAGTTTCCTGAACTCTATTACTGTAGTGGTTAACTCTATTCTCTCACACACTACACCTATTTACTATCCTTTACCCTCACCTTACCTCAGAATCTGACCTCCCACAACCTCCCTGCTTTATAGATCCAACTCACAATCCTTCCTTCCCCACCAAGAGTCTTATCTTCTTTCCATCCTTTCTAAAAATCAGCTAGCTGGGTGGAAGATCATGGTTAACACTATACATAGCCAAAGGATCTCCCATCTCTTCTCGACTTGCTGCTACTGTAAATATGATAGAATATTCAGCTGCTATCTTAAACCATTTTTGCCTTCCCCCTCCAAATGATGACAAAAAAGAATAGGTGGAGGTGGTGAACACCAGGATACCCACTGGAAGAGGAAACCCAACTACAAAGGAACCACTAAGAGATAACAATAGAAGAAGGTGAAGGAGGGAGTGAAAACCACACAAACCTCAATCCAGGACCTATCTGGAAATACAACTAAACAGTAGAGACAGTACCCAATACAAAAAACTGAACAAGAGGAAGAGAGAATCCTCAAAGCCTTGTGCACACAGAAGAACCAGCTTCAACACACCCTGCCCTCACCAGCACAACAAAATACAAGAGGTGGTGGACAGAGTGACCCTCGTTTAACCAGCTGGTGGGAAGGAACCACCAAAGAAAGACCCAATAACAACCAAAACCCAAAAGCAAACACAAAGACAACTTAAATGACAGCCCAAGACCAGTGAGCTTCGGAGATCAAGGAAACTGCGCTACTGAAACTCACTACTATTCTACTAAAGAAGTTCACACCATAAACCCAGAGAGCCGGAAGACATCAATTTAAGAAGCTGAGGCTAACAAGAAGAGTCTCACAAACAATTGGAAGACAAAGAAACAATCCCCAAATGAAAGGAAAGGAGGAAGCCTCAGAAAGAATGCTAAATGAACTACAGGCAACTCAACTATCAGATATTGAGTTCAAAGCAATGATCGTCAGGAAGCTCAATGAGCTACCAGAAACTACAGAGAAGCTACAATTAACTCACTGAAAACTACATAAACACAAAACAGGAAATAGAAACTCTCAACAAGGGCCAAGAGGAAATGAAGAATACAATTTCTGAACTGAAGAACACAGTAGAAGGAATGAAAACCAGGATTGATGAAGCAGAAGATCGGATTAGCGAGCTAGAGGACAAAGTAGAAGAAAACACCCAGAAAGACCAAGAAAAGGAAAAGAGGCTCAGAAAGAATGAAGAGGGATTAAGAGAAATGCAAGACAATATGAAACGTAATAATATCAGTACAATAGGGATACCAGAAGGAGAAGAAGAAGAGCAAGGGATCAAAAACCTATTTGAAAAAGTAATGATGGAAAACTTCCCCAATTTGATGAGAGAAAAAGTCACACAAATCCAGGAAACAGAGAGTCCCAATCAAGAGGAACCCAAAGAAGCCCACCTCAAAACACATCACAATTAAAATCGCAAAATTCCAAGACAAAGAGAGAATATTAAAGGCAGCAAGGGGGAAGCAGGAAGTAACATACAAGGGAGCCCCAATAAGGCTGACAGCTGACTTCTCAATGGAAACACTTCAAGCCAGAAGAGAATGGCAAAAAATATTCCAAGTAATGAGAACCAGAGGTCTGCAACCAAGGCTACTTTATCCAGCAAGGCTCACAATCAAGACAGAAGGCCAAATAAGAAGCTTCTCAGACAAAAGAAGTCTAAAAGAATACACCTCCACCAAGCCAGCTCTGCAAGAGATGCTAAAGGGGCTGCTTTAAGGAAAGAAAGGAAAAGAGAGAGACAGAGAGAGGAATATAGGTATGAAAATGGCAATGAATAAGTACCCATCAGTAATAACCTTAAATGTAAATGGATTAAATGCTTCAATCAAAAGACATAGAATAACTGGATGGATAGGAAAGCATGACCCACACATATGTTGCCTACAAGAGACCCACCTTAGGACAAAAAATCTACACAAACTAGAAGTGAAGGGCTGGAAACAAATCTTCCAAGCAAATGGACAGGAAAAAAAAAAGCCAGGATAACAATACTCATATCAGACAAAAGAGACTTCCAAAAAAGGGCCATAAAGAGAGACCCAGAAGATCATTTCATAATACTCAAGGGAAGAATCCACGAAGAAGACATAAATATTGTAAATATATATGCATCCAACATAGGAGCCCCCAAATACATAAAGAAAATCTTAGAGGACTTCAAGAAAGATATTGACAGCAGCACAATTATTGTGGGGGATTTTAACACCCCACTATGAAAATGGACAGATCTTCCAAACAAAATATCAACAAAGATATTGTGGCTTGAACAATGTCCTAGATGAAATGGGCTTAACTGATTTATATAGAGCCCTCCATTCCAAAGAAGCTAAATACACATTCTTTTCAAATGTACACGGAACATTTTAAAAGATAGACCACATGACAGGACACAAAACAAGCCTCAAAAATTTCAAAAAAATTGAAGTGATACCAAGCATTTTCTCGGATCACAAGGGACTGAAGCTAGAAACCAACCCTCTGCCCCCCCCCAAAAAAAAACAAAAACACTCAAAATCATGGAGATTAAATAGCAGGCTATTAAACAATGAATGGGTTAAGAATGATATTAGGGAAGAAACCAAAAGATTTCTGGAAACAAATGAAAATGAACTCACAACAACCCAAAACTTATGGGACACAGCTAAGGCAGTCCTGAGAGGGAAGTTCATGGTGATACAGGCCTTTGAAAAAAAGATACAAACATTTCAACAAACAACCTAACTCTAGGCCTACAAGAACTCGAGGAACAACAACAGAGACAGCCCAGAGCAAGCAGAAGGAAAGAAATAACCAAGATCAGAGCAGAATTAAATGACGTAGAGACTAAAAGCACAATTCTAAGGATCAATGAATCTAGAAGCTGGTTCTTTGAAAAGATAAACAAAATCGACAAGCCTTTAAGCAGACTCATCAAGAAAAAAAGAAGAGAAAACCCAAATAAACACAATAAGGAATGAAAGAGGAGAGATTACAACAGATACCACAGAAATACAAAGGATTGTAAGAAATTACTATGAAGAACTGTATGACAAGAAATTTCAAAACCTAGATGAAATGGACAAATTTCTAGAAAAATATAATCTTCCAAAACTCAATGAGAAGAAGCAGAAAGCCTGAACAAACCAATAACAGCAAAAGAAATTGAACCAGTAAAAAAAAAAAAAAAACTCCCAACACACAAAAGCCCTGGAACAGATGGTTTCACAGGAGAATTCTACAAAGCACTTAAGGAAGAGCTAACCCCTATTTTTCACAGACTATTACAAAAAATCCAAGAAGATGGAAGACTCCCAAACCCTTTTTATGAGGCCAACATCATCTTAATTCCAACACCAGATAAAGACACAACAAAGAAAGAAAACTTCAGGCCAATATTGCTGATGAACATTGACACAAAAATCCTCAACAAAATACTGGCAAACCTCATCCAACAGTACATTAAAAAGATCATACACCATGACCAAGTGCGATTCATTCCTGGGATGCAAGGATGGTTCAACATTCGCAAATCAGTAAATGCAATACACCACATAAACAAAAGCAAAGACAAAAATCTTATGATAATATCAAGAGATGTGGGAAAAGCATTTGATAAGGTACAGCACCCATTTATGATAAAAACACTCAGCAAAGTGGGAACAGAGAGAGCATTCCTCAACATAAAAAAGGCCATATATGAGAGACCTACAGCCAACATCATACTCAATGGGCAAATATTAAAATCTTTTCCACTAAGATCAGGAACAAGACAAGGATGTCCACTTTCACCACTTCTATTCAATATAGTACTGGAAGTTTTACCATAGCAATCAGACAAGAAAAGAAATAAAAGGCATCCAAATCAGTAAGGAGGAAACAAAACTGTCACTGTTTGCACATGACATGACAGTGTACATAGAAAATCCTATAGACTCCACCAAAAAACTGCTTGACCTAATAAATGAATTTGGCAAAACAGCAGGATACAAAGTCAATATCCAGAAATCAAAGCCATTTCTGTACACCAACAATGAAACAGCAGAAGCAGAAATCAAGAAAAAAAATTCCATTTGAAATAGCAAAAAGAAAAATAAAATACCTAGGAATAAATCTAACCAAAGAGGTAAAAGACCTGTATTCAGAAAACTACATAACACTGAGGAAAGAAATCAAGGAAGATACAAAGAAATGGAAACATATACCGTGTTCATGGGTTGGAAGAATTAATATCATCAAAATGTCCATACTACCCAAAGCAATTTACACATTCAATGCAATACCTATTAAAGTACCAATGGCACATTTCACAGACGTAGAACGAACACTTCAAAATTTATATGGAACCATAAACCACCCCGAATAGCTGCTGCAATTTCAAGAAAGAAGAACAAAGTAGGAGGGATCACAATACCTGATGCCAAAGTGTGTTACAAAGCCACTGTAATCAAAACAGCCTGGTACTGGCATAAAAACAGGCACATAGACCAATGGAAGAGAACAGAGAGCCCAGGAATAAACCCAAGTCTCTATAGTTGATTAATATTCAACAAAGGAGGCGGCAACATAAAATGGAGTAAAAATAGCCTCTTCAACAATTGGTGTTGGGATAGCTGGACAGCTAAGTGAAAAAAAATGAAACTCAAGCACCAACTTACACCATACACAAAAATAAATTCAAGGTGGATAGAAGATATAAATGTAAGTCGTGACACCATTAAAGTCCTAGAGGACAACATAGGCAGGAAAATCTCAGATATTTCATGCAACAACATTTTCACTGATATGTCCCCTAGAGTAAGGGACATAAAGGAAAGAATAAACAAATGGGATCTCATCAAAATAAAAAGGTTCTGCACGGCTAAAGAAAACAGTACCAAAATAAAAAGAGAACCAACTGTATGGGAAAACATTTGCCAATGATACCTCAGACAAGAGTTTTATCTCCAGAATATATAAAGAACTCACATGACTCCACTCTAAGAAGACAAGCAACCCAATTTAAAAATGGGCAAAGGACTTGAACAGACACTTCTCCAAGGAGGACATACAGAAGATCCAAAGACACATGAAACAATGTTCAATATCTCTAGCTATCAGAGAGATGCAAATTAAAACCACAATGAGATACCACTTCACACCACTCAGAATGGCCATCATAAACAAGGCAACAAACAACAAGTGTTGGAGAGGTTGTGGAGAAAAGTGGACCCTAGTGCACTCTTGGAGGAACTGCAGACTGATACAACCACTATGGAAAGCAGTATGGAACTTCCTCAGAAAACTGAAAATGGATCTGCCTTTTGACCCTGCAATTCCATTGCTGGGACTATATCCTAAGAACACTAAAACACCAATACAAAAGAACCTTTGCACCCCGATGTTCATAGCAGCACAATTTACAATAGGCAAGTGCTGGAAGCAACCTAGATGCCCATCAGTTAATGAATGCATCAAAAAACTATGGTACATTTACACAATGGAATTCTATGTAGAGAAAGAAAGAAGGAGCTCCTACCCTTTGCAATAGCTTGGATGGATCTGGAAAGCATTATGCTAAGTGAAATAAGCCGAGCAGTGAAAGACAAATACCACATGATCTCACCTTTAACAGGAACCTAAACAACAAAACAAAGAAACAGCAAAATATAGTCAAAGACACTGAAATAGAGGACAGACTGACAGTGACCAGAGGGGAGAGAAGAGGGAATTTCAGGGGAGAATGGGTAGGGTTTACAGGAACAAATTTAAAGGGCACATGGACAAAAACTAGGGGGAGGGTGGTAATGGGAGGGAATTGGGGAGGGTTGGGTGAGTGGGCCGGAATAAGAGTAAAAGCAGGAAAACTGTACTTGAACAATGATTAAAATTAAAAAATAGAAAAAAATAAAAGATTTCATGAGACAATGGAAAATTAAAACACAACAATCTAAAATTCTACACATAGCTAAATCAGTTCTAGGAGGAAAATTCATAGCAATGCAGGCCTACTTCAAGAGAGAAGAAAATTCTCAAGTTAACAATCTTAACTAACACCTAGAAGAACTATAAAAAGAAGAACAAACAAAGCCCAAAGTGAATAGAAGGAAGGAAGTAAAAAAGATCACAGCAGAAATAAAATAGAGTATAAAACACAATATGAAAGATTAATGAAATTAAGCTGGTTCTTTGAAAAGATGAACAAGATGGATAAACATTTATCCAGGCTCATCAAAGAAAAAAAAGGAGAGGGCTCAAATAAATACAATCAGAAATAAAAAGAGAAGTAACAAATGACATCACAGGAATACATAGAATTATAAGAAAATATTATGAACAACTGTATGCCAACAAATTGGACAATCTGGCAGAAATGGATAAGTGCCTAGGAATATATAATTCTCTAAGATATAATCAAGAAGCAACATGAAAGCTGAACAGACTGCTTACAAGTAACAAAATCAAAGCAGTAACAATAAAAGAAAAACTCCAAGCAAACAAAAGCCCTGGACAACCTGGCTTCACAGGCGAATTTCCAGTCAAAGAAGAACTAACATTTATCATTCTCATACTATTCCAAAAACTCAAGAGGGAAGACTCTCAAATTCATTTTATTAGGTCAGCATTATCCTAATTCCAAAACCAGAAAAACATATTATAAAGAAAGAAAATAATAGGTCAATGTCCCTGAAGAATATAGATGCTAAAATCTTCAACAAAATACTAGCAAATCAAAATCAGCAATAAATTTAAAAAATCACACACCATGATTAAGTGGGACTTATTTCTGTGGTGCATGGTTGGTAGAACACCCACTAATCAATTAATGTGATGCACCAGGTACACAAAATAAAAGATAAAAATTATATGATCAACTAAACAGATGCAGTAAAAGCATTTGGCAAAACCTAAACACCATTTACAATGTTAAAAAATTCTCAAGAAACTGTAAATACAGGGAACATGTATCAGCATAATGAAGGCCATATATGGCAAAACCACAGCTCTTCATACTTAGTGGGGAAAATCTAAAAGTGTTTCCTTAAGATCAGGAACAAGACAGAGATGTTCACTTTCAACACCCTTATTCAACATAGTACTGGAAATCTTAGTCACAGTGATTAGACAAGAAGAAGAAACAAAAGGCATTGAAATTGGAAAGGAAGAAAAGCTGTCATTTGCAGATGACATGATATTGAATATCAACAACCCTAAAGATTCCACAAAATACTACTAGAACCAGCAAATAAATTCAGTAAAATAGCAGGATACAAAATAAATATTCACAAAGCAGTTACAGTTTATACACCAATAAGAAGTTATCAGAAAGGAAAATTAAGAGAACATTGATATTTACTATTGCATAAAAAATACCTAGAAATAGATTTAACCATGGAGATATAAGGTCTGCACTCAAAATACTGTAAGACAATGAAGAAAGAAATTGAACAAGATACAAAAAATAGAAGCATATACCATACTCATAGATGGTAAAAATTAACATCATTAAAATGTCCATACCTGCCCTGGCCAGTATGGCTCAGTTGATTAGAGTGTCATCCTGTAAACCAAAGGTCATGGGCACATGTCTGGGTTGCACGGTCAGTCCTCAGTCAGGCTGCATGTCAGAAGCAACAGATCAATGTTTCTCTCTCACGTCAATGTTTCTTTCCCTCTCTCTCTTCCTCCCTTCCCCTCTCTTTTAAAAAAAATCAATAAGCATGTTCTTGGGAGATGATTAAAAAATGTCCATACTTAGTTATAGCAATTTGTAGATTCAAAGTTGGTAGTATTATGCTACTGGATATCAAACTATACTACAATGCCAAGTAATCAAAATAGCATAGTACTGGCATAAAAACAGACGCAGATCAATGGAACAGAATAGAGAGCCCAGAAATAAACTCACACTATGTAGTCAATTAATATATGACAATGAAGGCAAGAACATACAGTGTAGTCAAGACTATCTATTCAATAAATGACATTAGGAAAATTGGACAGATACATGCAAAAAAATGAAACTAGAACACCTTATTACACCATATGCAAGAACAAACTCAAAATATATTAAATACTTTAAAGAAAGTACTGGCTGGTATGTCTCAGTTGGTTGGAGAATTGTCCCATAACCAAAAGGTTGCGGGTTCAATTTCTGGTCAAGGCATATACCTAGGTTGCATTTTGATCCCTGGTCTGGTACACACTGTACCCTGTTCGGGTCTGTATGTGAGGAAGCCAATCCATGTTTCTCACATTGATGTTTCTCTCTCTCCCTTCCTCTCTCTAAAAGCAGTGAAAAATGTCTTTGGGTGCAGATTGAAAAAATCCAGATTTTAATTTAATACTTGAAACTATAAAAATCCTAGAAAAAATATAGTCAGTAAAATCTCTGACATTTCTCTTACCAATATTTTTCTTACCTATCTCCTCAGACAAGGGAAACAATTTAAAAAATAAGCAAATTGGATGACATCAAACTAAAAAGTTTTTGCACAGCAAAGGAAACCATCAATAAAATGAAAAAGACAACTTACTGAATGGAAGAAGATATTCACCAATGATACATCTGATATGGGGTTAATTGTTCCAAAATTTATAAAGTAATTAAATAACTCAACACCAAGAAAAAATAAACAACCCAGTTAAAAACCAGGCAGAGGACCTGAATAGACACTTAACCAAAGAAGTCATATAGAGGGCCAACAGACATATGAGAAGGTGTTCAACATCATTAATCATCAGAGAAATGCATATGAAAATCATACTAAGATATCATCTCACACCTTTCAGAATGGCTATCTTTAATAAATCAACAAACAATAAGTGTTGGCAAGGATATGAAGAAAGGAGAACCCTTTTGTACTGTTGGTGGGAATGAAGACTGGTACAGCCACTGTGGAAAACAGTATAGAGTTTCCTTTAAAAATAAAAAATGAACTGCCTTATTACCCAGCAATTCAACTTCTGTGTATACATCCAAAACACTAATTCAAAAGAGTACATGCATTCCTATATTCATTGCAACATTACGTACAATTACCAAAAAAACAAAAACAAAAACAGAAGCAACCCAAGTGTCCATCAATAGATGAATAAAGTGGCGGTACATATGTATGATGAAATATTAGCCATAAAAATGAATACTTACTATTTATGACAGCATAGATGAGCCTAGAGGGTATTATTCTAAGTGAAATAAGTCAGTCAGAGAAAGACGAATATCACATGATTTTACTTATATGTGGACTCTAAAAAGCAAAATAAGCAAACAAAATAGAAAGAGACTCATTGCTATAGATGTCAGGCTGATAGTTGCCAGACAGAAAGGGGTTTGGGGGGCTGGGCTGAAAAGGTAAAAGGATTAAGAAGTACAGTTATGCAGTCACAAAATAGTCACAGGGACATAAACTACAACACAGTGAATACAGGTAATAATATTGTAATGACTAAGTGTGTTGTGTGTGTTGTCAGGTGGGTACTTGAAGTATCACGAGAATCACTTTGCAAAGCATGTGACTGTGTAACCACTATGCTGTATGCCTGAAACTGATACAAAATAATATTGAATGTAAATTGTAATTTAAAATAAAATGAACTCTACTGGGTGACACATTCTGGTACTTTCTTAATTAAGCTAAACACAGTTACCATAAGAAGCCAACCAAAATTCTTAGTTCTTAGCACTTACCTAGGAGAAATGAAAACCTACGGCTGCAGACAGACTTGGCCACAGCAGCTTTAGGTATGATTTTATTAAATTGTCCAACTATCCAGAAACAGGTGAATGAACACATGAACTCTGATATACCCATGCCATGGAATCCCTCTCAGCAACAAGTGGAGTGAAGCACAAACACAGGTAACCCCAGGCCCAGATGTCAAAGCCATTTTGCTGAATCAAAATGCAACAGATAAAGTACATGAGGTGTAAAGTTCTCTAGCATGCAAAGGTAGCCTAACAGTGACCAAAGGCTTGGCTATCTGAGGCTAATGTGGGGTAGAGTAGGGACCAAGGTGCAGGAGGGAACTTGACAGGATGATGGAAATGTTCTGCTGAGGTGCAGGTCAAAATGCATCCAGCTCTACATGAAAAACAGGTGAGTTTCATAGTATGGAAATCAGTATGGTTGACTTAAAAATATCTTCCATGTGTCTCCCTCATCTAAGGCTAAGTCGTGCCCCTTTAATACCCACCAACAGTCCCATTTGTCTGAATGGCTCACCATTTGCTTCCTGAATGAAATCTCCTGTGTGAAAAAAATTGTTCCTCTTGTCTCCTTTGGGCAACCCACAGACTGTTATTGGACCAACTGTGACTTCTCTTAGGGCCTTCCTTCACCTGGTCCACCCACTGCTACCTTTACCTTCCAGTCTCCAGTTTAGGTAATTTATTCTCCAGAAAGCTCACCCTGATTCCCAGACTAAATTGAGTCTCCTGTGGGTCCTTTGGTACTCCCATGGTGTCACAGAGCTGGCTGGTTGCTTTGTCCTTTGCTCTCCTGAGATTTCCTCTGGGGAAACCTCCAACTGAGGCTAGCACAGCACCATGGCTGCTGTGCACAGGGGGTTGTCGCCTCCCAGGGCATGTCCTGAAGGATGCTGGGGACTTCTGCTCAGTGCAGGGCAGAAAATTGTATCCAATCTCTCCAGCAGCTGTACCTGGGCACATCAGGAAATGCAAGCTTGACAGGTGGGATGGGCCTGGCTCAGGGTTCAGGGCTGATTCTTTAAAGGTTTTATAAAAACATGCTAAATAGACCGTGCAATTGCAAGAGTAAGTCCTCCTCTGGTGGAAATTACTCAGCCATTTGGTTTTTATTTTTGTAAATGTGGTTCGGCTCTTTTGAACACTCACTTGATATGCCTTCACTGCCAAAGCAACAGAAAGATATGCTTTGAATTCTCTGTAAAACCCCCGTGTAAACACCAGGCTTAGGGGTAATTGCAACAGAACACCAGTCCTGTTTGGGAGCCTTCACATGGCCTTCCCTCTCTGACTACTGCGGGTAAACACACGTTGCCCTTGGGAGCCCCTCCTGCCCACAGCACCCATCCCCCAAAGCTACAAGGGTCTAAAATATGATAGTTGGGCCCCCATTCCAGACAGAGAGGCAGGGATTGTGGCCGGGTTTTCTCTGTGGGGAAAGGAAGCTCCCAGCTTCCTGGGGCTTCTGGCCTTTGAGTTCAATGTCTTTCCTGATTAGCTCTGATCCCTGAGGTCTAGTCCTGAGAAGCCTTCCCTGACTTTGCTCAAGTCTGAGCAGCTCCTGTCACTCCTGCCTCCCTGATGGTGTCCAGTCTGCAGCCCCACAGGGGCTGGTCCACCCAGCTGGACCCGCCCATCCTGCCACATGGGTCAGCTTTTTTCCTATGATACGCACCCCCAGTCCCTTTCTGCACACCTGTCCCTTTTCCTGGGAGGCCTTTACATGGGCCTTTCACTTGCATTCCTATTTGATGCTCCTGCCACATCTCACAGCAGCCTTCCTAAAGCTCCCAGAAGGATGACTTTCTCTGGCTTCACAACCTTCTGGATCTTCAGAGGAGGATATGTATACCTCTTGGCCTCACTAGACTAGACTGGATCTAAGCTCTGGATTGGAGTCTGTGCAAGCCTGAAAAACACTAGCTTGGGGCAGAACATTTAAATGGACATCTTAGCCTAAGCCCCCAGACACAATAGGCAGGACATTATGAAGAGGGATTCTTAAATCATACAACTCAGCTCAGCAAGGTCTAGGGGATGGGGCTGGAAATTCTGTAGGACCCTCAGAGGCTTGTTCTGCTGCTGGGAGGTCTCTTGACAGGAGTAGCAGATGGGGCATCAGCAGGGGCCTCTGGACAGAGCCTCATCTCCAAGTCTAGGGTAGCGACTAGCATAAGCACTCTACTTGGTTTTCCAGAGCCCATGCTGCCTTGCCACAGACCTTGCACTAGGAGCTGAATGCAACATCAATTTCCTAAGCAAAAGCAGGACTAACTATAAGACGGATGTGGAGAAGCATGGATGAGTTGGTGTCCATCACAGATAGGCACAGGGACCACTGAACACATGAAAATTGTTGAGGGGAATAAGAGTGCACTGGTTGAATGGCCTCTCAGGAGCAATGTGTTCACATCCCATACATGCTGTGAAGAGCTGGAGGCCAAGACTCAGAAGAGGAGTATGCAGCTCATGTCATGTACTCCTTCATTTGTTCATTCATTTGTCACTCATCAGCAGCTGCTGTGCCAGGCCCAATACCAAGCATCACTCTGACCCAGTGGTGAGTCCGTAGGGCCCACACACCAATGGGGAAACTAACAGGAAGGCACACACAACCACATGGGTTGCCAGGAGACTAGGTCTTGGCCAAGCTTCAGAAGGCTTGGGAAGCAAGATGGCCAGAAGGGAGATGTTGGAATGGGTGACATTGTGTTCCTGGTGGGATGAATACAAAAGCCTGAGTGTGACAGTTGCATGGGTGGGAGAGGCTGTGAGTGGCCCAGGCAGAGGCCTCTGAATGAGTTCCACCCTCCTTGAGGCACACAGGCCCATAGAACCCAGGGCTCAGAGAACTTGAAGGCCCCCCTAGTCCAGTGTCCACCCAACACTGGAAACTTCTACCTCCCCTTGTTCACATGCCTGTGATGGGCCCTTCCTCCTCCCAGGCATCTTTATGCCCTGCTGAGCACCCACCATGGGAACAGGCCTCATACTGTGTCATCAGGGGTCTGGACTGGGCAGGTGGCAGGGTATGGTGATGTAGAGACAGGTCCTGTAGGGCAGAAAAGGAGCTTCCAGCATGGAGCATCGTGCAACCATACTCAGGCAGGTGATGGCTCCAGACAGTCACTCGATTTTGTTCTTCAGTCTCATCTGTACAAAGATGGGGGCTGTTCTAGAACTTGCAGGCCTGCAGTGAATGTTAAGCATAGTAATGTTCATGAAACTCTTAACTCCTCTGTTGGACATGAGTTATCACCACAATTGTGGTGCTATCAATGCCCTCTGTACTCTTCAGCCAGGACCCTGCCCCTCAGGTCAGCCCTGGGCATGGCCTGAAAAACCAGGGACACAGCCAGCTGTGAGCATTGTTCTGGGAGGCACCCATTCTGAGATGTGGGAGCTCTCTGCTACTCTTCACTCAGAGAGTGACTTGCCTGGAGTCCCTGGGTGATTCCGCTCTTTACAGAGTCCCCTAGTGTTCTGCAGCCTGGAGTGCATACAGCTTGGGGAGCAGCCTTGATTCCACCACAGGGGATCCCAATCACCCCATTCTTAATGTTGCTGAGAGAAAATGCAAGCCAGCTAGACTTCTGGGCTATTGACAAACAGCTGATCTTCTTGCTGCATGGAGGAAAGTGGCTGTGGCAGTCCCTGTCCTTCACCTTGGCCAATGAAAGTCCCATCATCTGTAACCATCAATAATTGCCCCTTGTTCTAGTGTGGAGCCCAGAAAGGTTTGCTGCCCCCTAAGCAGTTGCAAGACAGGAGCTCAAGTGCAGCAGTGTGTTTGGGAGGAGCTCCAGGAAATTCTGGGAGGTTGGGGGTGGACAAAAGTGAGGCACGGAAGGAAAGAGTCAAGCAAAGCATTTATTACCCAGCCAGACACTTTTGGAGGTACCTGTGTAGGACCCAAACTTTGGTTTCCATGTGTGAGTGAGCTGAGGTGTCTACCTACCACTCCTGTCAGCAGTTGGTTAAGGACTGCTCCCAAGGGCACTTCCTCCTGGAAAGTTCTACCTGTCTGGTAAAGGCAGAGGCCCAACAAGGACACAGGGAGAGTCAATCTCTTAAGAATACACAGAATCTGGTACACTGGCACATCTCTGTGTCCAACATTTGGCTTGCTTCAGAGAGGGTGTCCACAGATTCTAAGTGGAGCCTTGCTTGGAGGCTCAAATGGCTGGGGACTTTCAGAGCCATCCAGAAACTTCTTTCATCATAGGCCTAGCACATGCAAGTAGAGATTCCACTTTTTGATGGAATTCCAAAGGATTCACAGCCATGCTAAGCACTACCTTTTACTGTGCTAAACAGAGGCCTGGGAGCTTTATCGGTCCACCTCCTCCCCTTTCCCCCACCTGCCACTTTCTCATAATGACACTGCTACTCCTGGTTCATGAAGAGGCTGACGGGTGGTACAGACAGGGTCTGACCTGGTTTCCTCCCTGGCTCCACAGCTCCCCTCCTCTTTTCTAAACCACTGAACTTCATGAAAAACTTCATTCTGTCAACAAATGTTTATTGAGTCATGGTGACCAAGCTGGATATAACCCTGTTTCCTGGAGCTCCAGGATGGGGCTTGAGAGTAAAACAGAACAAAACAAAACAAAACAAAATGAAAACAATAAAGATCTGTCAGGCTCAGGTAAGGAGAAGTGAAGGTGCAGTGAGGAGGGGTCCTGTAACAAGAAGAATCAAGGAAGACCACCATGAGATGGCCATGGTAAGAAGAAATTGACTTTTCATCAGAGATGGCCATGGTAAGAAGACCTGAGATGAGTGCAGACCTGGGAAAGAGCCTTCCTGGCAGTAGGAAGAGTTGTGCAAACACCATGTGGTGGGACTGAGCTGGGAGGGGAGTGTCTGGTGGCTGACAGGAGTGACTCAGGAGGAGAGAGAAAGGATGTGAGTGGAGAGGTCACTGGGGGTAAACGAAAGTCCCATGAGGGCACTTCAAACCCAACTGTCCCTCTGTACCCACCCTCAGGCCATATTCAAGGTGTGCAAGGCCTGGTCCAATGAATGCCAAGGGCAGCTCTGGTGGCAGTGCTGTCCTCTCCTCCTGCTCCCACTCTTTGCTCTGGGTTGCCCACCTTCTTCTGCTCCAGTCCTGTCAGGGAGCAGTGGGCCAGTGGTATGGATCAAAAGCCCCCCACCGCCCGGGAATTGGCTTTGCCATCAGGGAAACATCACATTGCTCTGGAATGAGGTGATTTCGAGCAGCCGATGCAAGGAAATGGGTATTTATGTAATGGTGGGCATGGTTTTTATTTTCTCTAATTTTCAGATTACTTTCGATTAGGCCTCTTTGGAGTAGAAAAGGCTTGAAGTGAAATAGATCCTGCCTAAATCATTATAGCCCGCCCAGCCCCAGGCTGCCTCTGCAGACAATTACCCCAGACCCTGGGGTTAGGGGGCAAACTCCAGGCTAGAACACTTCCTCGGTGCTCACACGGGAGAGCCCCGGGCTTGGTGAAAGACCTCTGTGCTTGGTGGACACACAGTGGCCATTGATTCCAACGTCCCTCTGGCCAGAGGGGTTTGGGGGAGGGAGAGAGTAATTCCCACCAACATCTGGACTCTATCTCTCCCCCCTGCCTCCCACTCGGGACAAAGGGGAGGGGGAGAGGGAAAAAGAAAAAAAAATGCCCAGGTCAAATTCAAATGGTTTCATAAATTTTGCCTCAGAAATGTTTTGACATGAGTATTTTTGTCAGTCTCCAGCATTTGCCAAAAGAAACTCAACTCCACATGAAGCTCAAATACATTTTCTAGATGACTCTGGAGCTGAGCTGCTGGGCCCCCAGCACCTGTGATGCACCCAGGCCTGGTGCTTCACTGCACTGGGGTGGGGGTAGTGAAGGGGGAGGAGAAAGCTGGTGTGGGGCACTGGGACCCTGGGCCCTGTGGGCATGTCAATGGAGCTCTGGTCTCTGTCTAAGGGAGACCTGGCTTGGCACCCTACACACAGCCAGGGGGGTGCTCTTCTCAATGTCCACCCATGCGGTCCAGCTGAGTCTGGGGTGCATAGCTTGGGAATAGGACAGTGCACAGGAGAGGGAACCTGAAGGATGGGGTAAAAGCATGTTCACACCTCACAATGGAACCACATATATGTTAATAGTAGGTTTCTTCCTCAGTGTTGAAAAGAGTCATTTTTGGTTTTCTTTTTTTCTTCCTTTTTTTTTTTTTTTACTTTTTAATGATCAATATAAGTTACTAAAATATCATTTTAAAACATATCTCTGTTTTCCTAAAAAATAGAATTACCATATGATCTAATAATTCCATTTGTGGGTATATACCCTCCAAAATTGCAAGCAGGTACTTGAAGAGATATTTGTATACCCATGTTCATAGCAGCATTATTCACAATAGCTAAACATAAATGCAACCCAAGTGTCCATCAGTGCATGAGTGAATAAACAAAAATGTGATATATTTATACAATGGAATATTACTCAATCTTTACAAAGGAAATCCTGACACATGCTAGAACATGAATGAAGCTAAGAACACTATGCTAAATGAAATAAGCCAGTCACAAAAAGACAAATACTGTATGATTCCACTTACCTGAGGTCCCTGGAGCAGTCAAATTGAGAGAGACAGAGAGTAGAATTGTGTGTACCAGGAGCTGGGGGAGGACAAATGGGGAGTTACTTTTAATGGGTGCAGTTTCAGTTTTGTGAGATGAAAAGAATTCTGAAGATGAAGGGGGGTGATGTTTGCACAACAATGTGAATGTACTTAGTGCCACTGAGCTATACGCTTACAAAGGGTTACAATGATGAATTTTATGTTCTGTGTACTTTACTACAATTAAAAAACACCTAAGAGATACTTGTTCCCTCCTTGCCATGACCCAGACAGATCTGGCTGGAATGTGGCTCCATGTTTCCTGTCCCTGTGGCCTTGGCTTTCTCATCTGTGGAAGGGGATGCTGCCTCTCCCCAGCGTGAGGAAAATGTGTCCACCAACAGGTACCCAAGGCATGGTAGCCATTAGAGAAATTGAAAGGGACAGCAAGGGGCCAAGCTGGATAGATGCCTTTTCTGGACCAATCTGGCTTCCGGCTTCCGGAGCCAGGTTCTCCCTGTATACACCCAGGGCACTGAGAGCTTTTAAGAGGAGGTGAAAGAGTCTGAACCGCAGGTGGCAATCTGAGCATGGAGGTGGGAGGGACACGGGCCCTAGTGGTGGACAAGCAAGCAAGGGTAAGCTCCAAACTCTTCCATGCCTCAGTTTCCCCATCTGTAAACAGGGCAATAATGTCTGAGTGCCAACCTCACAGGCTGCCAGGAGGACTGAATGAGAGCAGTTTCTGCAACACAGGAAGCTCCCTGTACCTGGCCACTTTTCATTAAGCCAGCTCTTGTTGCAGTACCTGATATATGCAAGTAGGCAGCCATGATGGCTGAAATCATTTTTATCTGGAAAAGGGGTATCCCATGTCTTCATTTGTTTCTTTAAAAATAATCTACTGACTACCTGTCTTTTGGGTGAGCCTGGACCTGGGACGGCTCCAGACTTTCCTGGGGGTTGCAGGTTGGGTGGGGGAACAATGGCAATGAAGCATCATAGACAGAAAAGTCAAAGAACACCCTGGCTGGTATAGCTCAGTGGATAGAGCATGGGCCTGTGAACCAAAGGGTTGCTGGTTTGATTCCCAGTCTAGGGCACATGCCTGGGTTGTGGGCCAGGTCCCTAGTAAGGGTCATGCGAGGCACAACCATACACTGCTGTTCCTTTCCCTCTCTTTCTCCCTCCCTTCCCTGCTCTCTAAAAATAAATAAATAAAATCTTTAAAAAAACACAAAAAATCATGTGAGAATAAAAACACAATTTATAAAAAAAGCAGGAATGAGGTGGCAGACAGCCTACATGCTTGAGTAGAGCTTGCTTGTTTCCATCACATCTAACCTCCAGCACCTCTCATTATCTGGCTCACGGTCCTAGGACACAACTCTGAAACCTAGGTCACATCCAACCTATAGAAAGGTTCTGTGTTTCCTGCACACGATTACAATGGTTTAACATCTGTTGCTAACATTGACTAATCAGGAGATGGGATGGTGAGCTATGTGGATGCCCTTCCTCTCGAGGCCATGGTTGGCTCACATCTAGGGCTGCATGTGGCCACATGGGCCTTGTGGACAGCTCTGACCAATGAAATGAGCAGAGGTGCCATGTCCCTTCTGGTATTAAGCATTTGACTGTGAGGGAGAAACGTCAAGGAATGACTTATGAGTGGGTAAGAGCTGTCCCCACATGGAAGTCTGGTCACACTCAGGGCCACCTATTCCACTTCTGTCTGCCAGACTGGGAAGATTTTATTCTAAAGGCTCAGGAGAAGGTGGCAGGGACCTGGAGTAAGCCAGTGAAGGGTCAAGTCAAGGAACATTATAAAGGACCCATGGACAGACAATGAGGGGGGGAGGGTTGAAAGTGGAAGGTTGGTCAGGTAGGGGAGAGATGGGAAAAACTGTAAATGAACAACAATAAAAATAATTTTTTAAAAAGCCAGTTAAGCTCAGAGAGAGGGGTAACCCGATGAAAGTCACAGCTAGTGAGGGAAGGATGTGGCTGGCCCAAAGCCCATGCCAACTTTTGCTTACAAGACTTTCTCATGTGGTTTCTCAGAGGGAAATAAAGCTTCCCTGCTTTTCTACCTAGATTATTCAAAGGCCATCAGGCTTCCTAAGATCTTCAAAGAACAGTAAGTATTACTACTTTCAAGAAGAGAATTTCTGGCCAAGACAGAGGTGTGGGTAAATACCCTTTGCCTCCTCACACAACCAAAAGAAAGACACAAATTTAAAAACAAAAAATAACCAGAACTGCCAGAAAATCAAACTGTGTGGAAGTCTGACAGCCAAGGAGTTAAAGAAGGAACATTCATTCAGACTGGTAAGAGGGGCAGAGATGGGAAGCTGAGGTGGAGAAGATTGATAGCAAGGTGGCAGCTGGTGGACTAGGAAGTCCCACATTTGTATTCAGATAAACCAGGAGAAACAACTGGAGATTGAGATAGACCAAGCAACCCATAGTTCCAGCACTGGAAAAAAAGTCTCAAAACCTCTGACTGTAAGAAGTTGTGGGGGTTGCAGCAGTGGGAGAAACTCCAAACCTCACAGAAGAGTTCACTGGGGAGACTACCAGGGTCCTAGAATGTACACAAACCCATTTTTCTGGGAATCAGCACCAAATGGCCCAATTTGCTTATGGGTAGCAGGGGAAGTGACAGAAAGCAGGGTAAGAGTAGAGCAAGTGTCATTATTCCCTCTCTGATCCCTCCCCCACATACAGCACCACAATGCAGCAACATAAGTTGCCCCACCTTGGTAAGTACTTAAGACATTACCCTTTGCAATGTAACAGTTTCACTGAGACAAAGAAATATGGCCCAAATAAAAGAACAGGTCAAAACTCCAAAATAAATAAATAAATTTAAATGAATAAATAAATAAGCAAGCTATGTAGAGATAATGAACCTATCAGATGCAGACTTCAAAACACTGGTAATGAGGATGCTTACAAAAATGATTGACTATGGTCACAAAATAGAGGAAGAGTGAAGATTATGCAAAGTGAAATAAAGAAAAATATACAGGACACCAACAGTGAAGGGAAGATAACTGGGGCTCACATCAATGATTTGGAGCTGAAGGAAGAAATAAATGTTCAACCACAAAAGAATGAAGAATTAAAAAAAAAAATGAAGAGAGGCTTAGGAACTTCCAGGACAACTTTAAACATTCCAACATCTGAATCATAGGGGTGATAGAGTAATCATGGATGGAGGTCCTTGCTTTTCATGACTTCAAATACTTTCCAGCCCCTTCTTGCCTGTAAGGTTTCTTTTGAGAAATCAGCTGATAGCTTTATGGGAATTCCTTTGTAGGTATCTGTCTCCTTTTCTCTTGCAGCTTTTAAGATTCTCTCTTTGTCTTTAATCTTGGGTAAGTTCATGAACGTATGACTTGGTGTGTTCCTCTTTAGGTCCAACTTCTTTGGGACTCTCTGGGCTTCCTGGACTTCCTGAGGGTCTATTTCCTTCTCCAGATTGGGGAAGTTTTCCTTCATTATTTGTTCAAATAAGTTTTCAATTTCTTGCTGCTGTTCTTCTTCTGGGACCTCTATAATTTGGATATTAGAATGTTTTAGGTGGTCCCAGAGGTTTGTAAGTCTCTCTTCAGTTTTTTGAATTCTTGTTTCTTCATTCTGTTCCAGTTGGATGTTTATTTCTTCCTTTTGTTTCAGATTGTTGATTTGAGTCCTGGTTTCCTCCTGTCACTGTTGGTTTCCTGAGTACTTTGCTTCATTTCATTTTGGGTACCTTCCATTTGTTCTTTCATTTTTTTTGACCAAGCTCAATCAGTTCTGTGAGCATTTTGATTACCAGGGCTTTAAATTCTCCATCAGATAGGTTGGCTATAACCTCGTCACTTAGCTCTCTTTTGAAGTTTTGCTCTGTTCTTTCCTTTGGGCCCTATTACTTTGTTTGGGGCCCCTGTTAAGTTATAGGGGTCCAAGCCCTCAGGTATTCACCCAGGAAGGGCAATTCTCCTTGCTGTGCTGCAGCACTGCCTGTGGGGTAGGGACCAAGGAGGGAACAATGTACCTTACCTGCTGGTCTCTAGTCCACTTTTCAATGAACTCTCATGTGAGACTGTGAGTTTCTCCCACTGCAGCAACCTCTGCAGTGCACAACTACCTCTGAGTCTCACATTCCCTTTAAGTCAGACCCTCATGCACAGCCTGCTGCCTTTGCACAGCCAGCCCCACCCCCATGGTCCATTGCCTCACCTCAGTTTCTCTGCACGCACTGCCTTACTGGTCTGGTTGTTTTGTTTGACTGTTTCTTTAACAACATAGTTGTCAGAGTTCCATGCCGTTTGATATTCTAGCACTTCTGGTTGTTTATTGATTTTAGATTGGTCGTTATCCTCCTTTTGGTTGTGTAAGGAAGTGAAGGGTTTCTACTTATGCCTCCATCTTGGACAGAACTCCTTATATTTAATTTTTTATATATGTGAGTTAATTTTTGTATATGGAATAGAATAAGAGTTTAACTTCATTCTTTTGCATTTGGGTATGCAGTTTCCCTATTTTTTTCTTTTAAATGTGTTGGCATTATTCAAAATCATTTGACCAAGGGTTTTTTCCTATGGTCCTTATTCTATCCCATTGGTCTATGTGACTATCCTTATGCCAGACCATAAGTTTTTTTTTACTTAATTTTTAATTTTTATTTTAATTGTTGTTCAAGTACAGTTTTCTGCCTTTTACTTTCATCCCAGCTCACCCTCCAGCCCTCTCCATTTCCCCTCCCCCTTGTTTTCATCCATGTGTCCGCCATACGTATTCCTGCAAGCCCTTCCCCTTTTCCCCTAAAATTCCCTCCCCTGTCCTCTCTGGTCACTGTCAGCCTATTCTCTATTTCAGTGTCTTTGGTTATAGTTGCTTGTCCATTTGTTCTGTTGATTAGGTTCCTGTTTAAGGTGAGATCATACAGTATTTGTCTTTCACCACCTGGATTATTTTGCTTAGCATAATTCTTTAAAGTTCCATTTATGCTGTTGCAAAGGGTAGGAGTTCTTTCTTTCTTTCTGGTGCGTAGAATTCCATTGCATAAATGTCTCATAGTTTTTTCATCCATTCATTTACTGATGGGCACTTAGGTTGCTTCCAACACTTGGCTATTATAAATTGTGCTGTTATCAACATTGGGGTGCATAGGTTCTTTTGGATTGGCATTTCAGGGTTCTTAGGATATAATCCTAGCAGTGGAATTGCTTGGTCAAAGGCAGACTCATTTTCAGTCCTCTGAGAAAATTCCATACTGTTTTCCAAAGTGGTTGTACTAGTCTGCAATCCCACCAACAACACACTAGGGTTCTCTTTTCTCCACAACCTCTCTAAGGCTTGTTTGTTGTTTTGTTTGTGATGGCCATTCTGACTGGTGTGAAGTGGTATCTCATTGTGGTTTTAATTTGCATCTCTCTGATAGCTAGCAATGCTGAGCATCTTTTCATGTGTCTCTGGATCCTCTGTATGTCCTCTTTGGAGAAGTATCTGTTCAAGTCCTTTGCCCATTTTTAAATTGGGTTGCTTGTCTTCTTAGACTGGAGTCATGTGAGTTCTTTATATATTCTGGAGATAAAACTCTTGTCTGAGGTATCATTGGCAAATATTTTCCCATACAGTTGGTTCTCTTTTTATTTTGGTACTGTTTTCTTTAGCCGTGCAGAACCTTTTTATTTTGATGAGATCCCATTTGTTTATTCTTTCCTTTATGTCCCTTGCTCTAGGGGACATATCAGTGAAAATGTTGCTGCATGAAATATCTGAGATTTTCCTGCCTATGTTGTCCTCTAGGACTTTAATGGTGCCACAACTTACATTTATATCTTCTATCCACCTTGAATTTATTTTTGTGTATGGTGTAAGTTGGTGCTCGAGTTTCATTTTTTTTTTCACTTAGCTGTCCAGCTATCCCAACACCAATTGTTGAAGAGGCTATTTTTACTCCATTTTATGTTGCCGCCTCCTTTGTTGAATATTAATCAACTATAGAGACTTGGGTTTATTCCTGGGCACTCTGTTCTGTTCCATTGGTCTATGTGCCTGTTTTTATGCCAGTACCAGGCTGTTTTGATTACACTGGCTTTGTAATACATTTTGGTATCAGGTATTGTGATCCCTCCTACTTTGTTCTTCTTTCTTGAAATTGCAGCAGCTATTCAGGGTGGTTTATGGTTCCATATAAATTTTTGAAGTCTTTGTTCTATGTCTGTGAAATGTGCCATTGGTACGTTAATGGTATTGCATTGAATGTGTAAATTGCTTTGGGTAGTATGGACATTTTGATGATATTGATTCTTCCGATCCATGAACACGGTATATGTTTCCATTTCTTTGTATCTTCCTTGATTTCTTTCCTCAGTGTTCTGTAGTTTTCTGAATACAGGTCTTTTACCTCTTTGGTTAGGTTTATTCCTAGGTATTTTCTTTTTCTTTTTGCTATTTCAAATGGAATTTTTTTTCTTGATTTCTGCTTCTGCTGTTTCATTGTTGGTGTACAGAAATGGCTTTGATTTCTGGATATTGACTTTGTATCCTGCTGTTTTGCCAACTTCACCTATTAGGTCGAGCAGTTTTTTGGCAGAGTCTATAGGATTTTCTATATCATGTCATCTGCAAACAGTGACAGTTTTGTTTCCTCCTTTCCAATTTGGATGCCTTTTATTTCTTTTGCTTGTCTGATTGCTGTGGTAAAACTTCCAGTACTATATTGAATAGAAGTGGTGAAAGTGGACATCCTTGTCTTGTTCCTGATCTTAGTGGAAAAGATTTTAATATTTGCCCATTGAGTATGATGTTGGCTGTAGTTCTCTCATATATGGCCTTTTTTATGTTGAGGAATGTTCTCTGTTCCCACTTTGCTCAGTGTTTTTATCATAAATGGGTGCTGTACCTTATCAAATGCTTTTCCCACATCTACTGATATTATCATAAGATTTTTGTCTTTGCTTTTGTTTATGTGATGTATTACATTGATTGATTTCCGAATATTGTACCATCCTTGTATCCGTGGGATGAATCTGACTTGATCATGGCCTATGATCTTTGTAATATATTGTTGGATGCGGCTTGCCAATATTTTGTTGAGGATTTTAGCATCTATGTTCATCAGTGATATTGGCCTGAAGTTTTCTCTCTTTGTTGTGTCTTTATTTGGTTTTGGGATTAGGATGATGCTGGCTTCATAAAAACAGTTTGGGAGTCCTCCAGCATTTTGGATTTTTTGCAATAGTCTGTGAAGGATAGGGGTTAACTCTTCCTTAAATGCTTTGTAGAATTCTCCTGTGAAACCATCTGGTCCAGGGCTCTTGTGTGTCAGGAGCTTTTTGATTACTGCTTCAATTTCATCTGCTGTTTTTGGTCTGTTCAGCCTTTATGCTTCTTCTTCATTGAGTTTTGGAAGATTATATTTTTTAGAAATTTGTCCATTTCACCTAGGTTTTTAAATTTCTTGGTATATGGTTCTTCATAGTAATTCCTTACAATCCTTTGTATTTCTGTGGTATCAGTTGTAATCTCTCCTCTTTCATTTCTGATTGTGTTTATTTGGGTCTTCTCTCTTTTTTTCTTGATGAGTCTGCTTAAAGGCTTGTCAATTTTGTTAATCTTTTCAAAGAACCAGCTCCTGGATTCCTTGATCCTTAGAATTGTGCTTTTATCCTCTATGTCATTTAATTCTGCTCTGATCTTGGTTATTTCCTTCCTTCTGCTTGCTGTGGGCTGTCTTTGTTGTTGTTCCTCGAGTTCTTGTAGGCCTAGGGTTAGGTTGTTTGTTGAAATGTTTCTATCTGTTTTTCAAAGGCCTGTATCACCATGAACTTCCCTCTCAGGACTGCCTTGGCTGTGTCCCATAAGTTTTGGGTTGTTGTGAGTTCATTTTCATTTGTTTCCAGAAACTTTTTGGTTTCTTCCCTACTTTCATTCTTAACCCATTCATTGTTTAATAGCCTGCTATTCAATCTCCATGATTTTGAGTGTTTTGGGTTTTTTTCCCTTGGGATTGTTTTCTACTTTCAGTCTGTTATGGTTGGAGAAAATGCTTGATATGATTTCAATTTTCTTAAATTAATTGAGGCTTGTTGTGTGTCTTATCATGTGGTCTATCTTTGAAAATGTTCCATATGCATTTGAAAAGAATGTGTATTTAGCTTCTTTGGAATAAAGGGCTCGCTATATGTCAGTTAAGTCCATTTCATCTAGGGCATTGTTCAATGCCACAATATCTTTGTTGATATTTATTTGGAAGATCTGTCCTTTTTGACAGCAGGGTTTTGAAATCCCCTACTTTAATTGTGTTGCTGTCAACATCTTTCTTAAAGTCCTCTAAGATTTTTCTTTATGTACTTGGGTGCTCTTCTGTTGTGTGCATGTATATTTACAATGTTTATTTCTTCTTGGTGAATTCTTCCCTTGAGTATTATGAAGTGGCCTTCTGGGTCTCTCTTTATGGACCTTTTTATGAAGTTTATTTTGTCTGATATGAGTGTTGCTGCCCCAGCTCCTTTTTCCTGCCTGTTTGTTTGGAAAATTTGTTTCCAGCCCTTCACTTTCAGTCTGTGTAAGTCTTTTGTCCTGAGGTGTGTCTCTTGTAGGCAGCATATGTGTGGGGCATGCTTTCTTATTTATTCATTTATTCAATGTCTTTTGATTGGAGCATTTAATCCATATACATTTAAGGTTATTATCAATAGGTACTTATTCATCGCCATTTTTGTACTTGTGTTCCTCTCTCCCTCTCTCTGCTTTCCTTTCCTTAAAGCAGTCTCTTTAGCATCTCTTGCAGAGCTGGTTTGGTGGAGGTGTATTCCTTTAGACTTCTTTTGTCTGGGAAGCTCCTTATTTGGCCTTCTATCTCGATTGAGAGCCTTGCTGGGTTAAGTAGCCTTGGTTTCAGGCTTCTGGTTCTTATTACTTGGAACATTTCTTGCCATTCTCTTCTGGCTTGGATTGTTTTCATTGAGAAGTCAGCAGCTGACCTTATTGGGGCTCCCTTGTACATTACTTCCTGTTTCCCCCTTGCTGCCTTTAAGATTCTCTCTTTGTCTTGGAATTTTGCCATTTTAATTGTGATGTGCTTGAGGTGGGCCTCTTTGGGTTCCTCTTGATTGGGACTCTCTGTTTCCTGGATTTGTGTGACTTTTTCTCTCATCAAATTAGGGAAGTTTTCCATCATTACTTTTTCAAATAAGTTTTCGATCCCTTGCTCTTCTTCTCCTCCTTCTGGTATCCCTATTTTGCGGATATCATTACTTTTCATATTGTGCTGCATTTCTCTTACTCCCTCTTCATTCTTTCTGAGCCTCTTTTCCTTTTCTTGCTCTTTCTGGGTGTTTTTTTCTACTTTGTCCTCCAGCTCACTGATCTGATCTTCTGCTTCATTGATCCTGCTTTTCATTCCTTCTACTGTGTTCTTCAGTTCAGAAATTGTATTCTTCATTTCCTCTTGGCCCTTGTTGATGGTTTGTTTTTCCTTTTTCATGTTGATATATTTCACAGTGATTTCATTGTAGTTTCCCTTTAGTTTCTGATAATTCACTGTGAGCTTGTTGAGTTTCCTGATAATCATTGCTTTGAACTCAATATCTGATAGTTGAATTGCCTCTACTTCATTTAGCATTCTTTCTGGGGCTTCCTCCTTTCCTTTCATTTTGGGTTTGTTTCTTTGTCTTCCCATTGTTTGTGAGACTCTTCTTGTTAGCCTCAGCTTCTTAAATCGATGTCTTCTGGCTCTCTGGGTTTGTGGTGTGAACTTCTGTGGTAGACTACCTGTGAGATTCAGTGGTGCAGTCTTCTTGATCTCTGGAGGTCATTGGTCTTGGACTGTTGTTTAAGTTGGCTCTGTGTTTGTCTTTGGGTTTCAGTTGTTGTCGGGTCTTCCTTTGGTGGGTCCTTCTCACAAGCTGGTTAACTGACGGTCACTCTGTCCACCACCTCTTGTATTTTGTTGTGCTGGTGTGAGTAGGTTGTTTTGCAGCTGGTTCTTCCTCGTGTACAAGATTTTGAGGATTCTCTCTTGCTCTTGTTCAGTTGTTTGTTCTGGGTAATTTATGCACTATTGCGTAATTCCAGATTGGGCCTGGGTGGGGGTTAGTGTGTCTTCCACTCCCTCCTTCACCTTCTTCTGTTGTTATCTGTTTGTTGTTCCTTTGTTGTTGGGTTTCCTCTTCCAGTGGGTATCCTGGTGTTCACAGCTTCCATGCAGTCTTTTTTTGTGATCATTGGAGGGGGAAGGCAAAATGATTTAAGACAGCAAGAGTGTATTCTATGACATTTACAGTAGCAGCTGGTAGAGCAGAGATAGGAGATCCTTTGGCTATGTATAGTGTTAACCATGATATTTCACCCAACTAGCCACTTTTTAGAAAGGATGGAAAGAAGATAAGACTCTTGTTGGGGAGGGAAGGATTGTGAGCTGGATTTAGAAAGCAGTGAGGTCATCAGAGTGAAACAGTGAGTAGCCAAGAGGGAAGTCCCCAAATAAAGATTCAGAATAGGGTCCAGAACTCAAGGTGTCTAGGAAATATTAGAAGGACATATAAGATACCCTCGTCCCTTCCCCCCAAAGAAGGCATTATAGGGGGAAGGAACACATAGAGTAGGAACATGCAGAGCTGTTTTGTACAGCCACAGCTTTGGCATGGTAAAGCTAATACATGGATTATCTAATCCATGGTATGGTAATTTAACATATCTAGACCTTTAGCTGATTGCACAGATGTGTTAAATAGCTGTTGCCATGCTCTGAGCCAGGGGGATGGAAGGGACTTACCCCCAAGATACAACTGGTGTGCAAGTCCCTGGGGTTACAATGCCTGCATGAGAGCTTGGACAAGATTGACTCCATGACATGGGCCACCCCTGTTCAGACTCATGATGGCATCCTAGTAAACTTGGAATAATATGAGAATGCTGGCAGGTGTAACTGGTTGTAGGAGGAGTCAGAAATGGGGGCACAGAGTAAGACTGACATGGGGATTTAAACTCAGACATAGCAGTGACTGGGGAGAAGAACCACACGGTTTTGCCAGAGTGCAGACCCCCTGCAGCTTTGGTGAAAAGAGAACCATGTGGCTTTGGCAAGAGTGAGGACCCCATAGGTCTGGGGTGCACTCCTTCGATGCATAGTTCAGGAAGCAGGAGAGATTTTGCCTGGTAGAAAATGGGTACAAAGAACTCTTGTGAGTAGGCCATGAGAAGGTGCTACATGGCTTTGGATTCATTGGAGATCCTGCCTGCATGGCAACACAGCTGATGGTGCCGGCAGCCTGAATCACGGATGTCTACTTCTTTTCCTGTTATATGGTACCCCAGATTTGGGTAGGGAGAGAAGGAAGCACTGTGGGCATCTGTGGGTATCCAAAAGGACTTTGATATTTTAATTAAGACATTAGGTCACTACTTTAAGTCTGTATAGCTTTAAATAAACATTTGCTTTCCTTTTCATAAATCTCTGGCATTGAGAGATGTCTTTCCTAAGGTGGTGGACAATCCAACCTAGTGGGCAGTCCTTTCGGTAATAGTATATCGTACCCCTGTTGGCCCTGTGTGTGTTCTGTAACAGGAGGGCAGATTCTGAGGTAAGGTGTGAGTAAAGGATAGTAAATAAGTGTAGTGTGTGAGAGAATAGAGTTAACCACTACAGTAATAGAATTCAGGAAATTGTGAAGTGGGCTAAGATCTGGAGGGGTGTTGTGTAGTATTTACAATTGTATGGAACAGCTATTATTTACAGTAATATTAGAGCCACAATCATATGACAGAATCTATGTGATCTGGATAGCAAGAATAGGGAGTATAGGACCTTGAGTAGTGTGCTAAAGGAACATAAGTGAAGGATAGTAAATTAGCAATACACTATGAAAGAGAGAACAGGGGAAACCTGTCAAATGATATAATTTAACCAGCCAAGTAAAGAAGACTAAACAGAAATAAGAGGAATATAAAAATACTATTAATGGGTGGGTGGGCTGGAATGGGAGTAGGGTGGAGAAAACTGTACTTGAACAATGATTAAAATAAAAAAAACACAAAAGTAAATTTAAAAAAATACTATTAAAATAAAAGGTGTAAGAATAATAAAAAACAGTACTAATATGCAATAACTTGCAGGTTCCGTGTAATAGCAAAGTGAAATTTGTCTGTCTCAGTTGTTGGGATGCCCCCTCTTAGGGTCCAACTCTGGTCTTTTCACAGTTCCAGGTGTTTTTGTCTCACTTGTGGGTATTTAAAAAAAATAACAAAAAAAAAAAAGAAGAAGAAGAAGGAAGGAAGAAGAGATAAATTTGGAAGGAAAGGAAGAAGTAATAAAACAAGAAAGAAGAGAGGAAAAAGGAACTGACAGATAAAAAATAATAAAAATAAAAAATAAAGAATTACTTTAAAACAAAAAAAGCCTCTTGCTGGTTTCAAATGGCTAAATGGGTTTTGCTGGTCTTGCTGGCTACAGCAAGCTGAGGGTAGATTGGTTTTGCTTTTCTCTCTTCCTGATCCACCTCAGGCACGCACTCTCCCCAGGGAGAGTGCACTAGCAGGGCTAGCAGGGCACCTCTCCCCAAGGCTTTGGGTGTGGGATCTAGGCCCTCCAAAGAGCACTGCCTCAGGTCTCTCAGGTTTGGGTGTGCAGGGCACCCCACCACCTCAGGAGCACTGCCCAGCTGGGTTGGGAGGAGGTTGTAGCTACTGCTGCAGGGAAATCCCCCAAACAGTATCTCTTTTTTCATTTTTTTAGTTTTGAGAAATTCCTCCTACTCAGACGTGCCCCTCTACACAGTGGTCTGGCCTCTCACACAGCCCAATTCTCCAACCAGACTGGTGACTATCCTGGTCAGGGCCTGTTAAGACCCAACTCTCAACTCTCCCCAGCAGGCATCCACAGACTCTGTGGGTGCTCACAGCCACTGTATGTTTGCCACTTAGTCCTCACTCCCCTCTCTGCGACTTCAAGCAGCCAGGTCTCTCCTGGTGCTGCTCAAACCTTGTTTGGCCAGGGAAGGAGCAGTTGACCTGGCTCTCTCCCAACAACTCTGTGGTAGACCTGGCAGTCGCCGGACCTGGGGCTGCAGCCTCTGTGGTCCCCATGCTGGTCCCTCGGACCCTACTGTCCTGAAGCATTCTCCTTACTGTCTGGATTTTCAGTGTCTGCTACTATTTTTGGTCTCCTATGTTCATATATGCTGGGGTATGGTTGGCTATCTGTTCCGTTCCTCTGTAGATCGGCTAGGTTTCTCTCCTGTGTGTAGGGGGAAGTGGAATCTGCTCCCTCCTACCTCACTTCCATCTTCCTCAAATCCACAGTTTTTTTTAACATAGCGATTTTCTTTTTAAAAAAATATTTTATTTATTTATTTTTAGAGAGAGGGCAGGGAGGGAGAAAGAGAGGGAGAGAAACATCAATGTATGTTTGCCTCTCACTCGCCCCCAAATAGAGGTCTGGCCTGCAACCCAGCCATATGCTCTGACTGGAAATGGAACCATCACCCATTTGGTTCAAAGACCAGCACTCAATCTACTGAGCCACACCAACTAGGCAGACCACACTGTTTTAAATACCATATTATTAGTAAGTTTTAAAATTAAGAACTGTCAGTCCTCCAACTTTGCTCTTCCTTTTCAAGATTGTTTTGGCTGTTTAGGCTTACTTGAATCTCTATATGAATTTTAGGGTGGGTTTTTCTATTTCTGAAAAAATCATTGTAGAGATTTTTATAGAGATTGCATTAATTTGTAGATCTTTTTTGGTTGCATTGTTATCTCAACATTAAGTCTTCCAATTCATGAACATGAAATGTCTTTACATTTATGTCTTCTTTAATTTCATTTCACAGCATTTTGTAGGTTTTCATGTACAAGTCCTTAGTATCTTTTGTTAAATTTATTCTTAAATATTTTATTCTATTATAAATAAAATTGTTTTCTTAATTTCCTTTCATTGTTAGTGTATAGAAATGCAACTCATTGTGGATTGTGGATTTGGTATCCTTGCTTTGCTGAATTCATTTATTAGCTTTGAGAGCTTTTTTAGTGTGTGGATTCTTTAGTGCTTTCTACATATAAGATCATGTCATAATTTAACAGAATAATTTTATTTCTTACTTTCCTATTTGGATATCTTTATTTATTTTTCTTGCCTAATTGCTCTGGCTAGAATTGACAGTACTGTGTTGAATAGTTGAGTATTCTTGTCTTGTTCCTAATCTTATAAGAAAAACTTTCAGTATTTCACTTTTGAGTATAATGTTAGCTGTGGGTTTTTCATATATGTAATTTATCATGTTGAGGAAATTCTATGTTCCTCCTAATTTAGTAAATGTTTTTGCCTTGAAAGAGTATTGGATTTTTCTGTATTGAATGAGATGATCATGTGTTCTTTTTTCTCCCTTCTTCCTATTAAGGTGGTGTATTCATTGATTGATTTCATATGTTGAATTACCCTTGTCTTACCTGAATAAAGTCTACATGGTCATAGTAATAATTATTTTAATATACTGATAAATTTGATTTGCCAGTTTCATGTTGCAGATTTTTGCATCTATACTTATAAGGGATATTGGCAATAGTGTTCTTTTCTTGTAGTCTCTATCTGGATTTGGAATCAGGAAAATCATGGACTCATAGAGTAAGTTAGGAAGTGTTCTCTCCTTAAATTTTTAGAGGAGTTTGAATAGGTGGCTATTAATTCCTTTTAAATGTGTGTTAGAATTCGCCAGGGAAGCTACCTGGTCCTGAACATGTATTTGTTTGGAGATTTTAAATTACTGGTTCAATTTCCTTACTATTTTAGGTCTCTTTACATTCTCCATTTATTCATGATTCAATTTTAGTGTATTGTGTATTTCTAGGAATTTGTCCCTTTTTCCTTGATTGCTCTTGGTGTGTGACTATTCATAGTATTCTTTTATAATCTTTTTTTTTATTTCTGTAAAATCTGTAGATATGCCCTCACTTTCATTTGCAAATTTATAATTTGAGTCTTCACTCTTATTTTCTTTGTCAGTCTAGCTAATGTTTTGCCAACATTGCTAATCTTTTCAAAAGCCAACTTTCAGTTTTATTAATTTTTCTCTATTGTTTTTCTATAATTATTATTAGCATTCAGTGTAATTTGTGCCTTTTTTCTAGTTCTTAAGATATATGAAGTCTGTCCAGAGGGTATCCAGCCACATGATTTGAAAAATAGAAACATTTGTTGAAGAAAATATAAGATATAAGAAACATTGTACATAGGACAATGATGCCTCAGCCCCCTTCAAAGTAGGCACCTTGAGACCTCACATAGTTTTCCCAATCACCATTAGCTTCCCTGTCTCATTTTCCTGGATCTCATCCACAATCTGAAATGTCTTCCCTTTCAAAGGTGATTTTAGTTTTGGGAAAATCCAGAGGTCACAGGGAATCAAATCTGGGCTGCAGGGGGACTGAATCACCACAGTGACTTAATGTTTCACCAAAACACTCTGCATGAGGCATGATGGAGGGTGTGTTGTGATGAAAATGCCAATCACCAGTTGCCCATAGCTGCAGCCTTCTGAATTATTCCAATAGTTTCTTCAGAGGAATGTTCAAATTTAATGCAAATTTAATGTAGATTCATTGCTCTACTGGCTCAATCATTTTGAACACAATGGCCATGCAGTACATATGCTCACTCAATGGCACATCAGCATTCCCACTGACTAATACACTTGAAGTCATCGTTGTTCACACATGCACATTCCAGTCCATTCTCTTTGGCAGCCAAGTTACATTGATGTCAGGCAAACTGTTCTCATTATATTAACAATGGCTGGACTTTTTCCGAATAGACTTCATACAGTTAGGTTATTAATTTGAGTTTTTTAAATGTATGTGTTTACTGCCATCATGTTTCCTCTTAGGACTGCTTTCTGTGTCCCATAAGTTTTGATATATTGTATTTTAGATGTTTTCTCAATTCCCTAGTTATTTTTTACTTGATGCACTTATTATTAGGAGTGTTTATTTTTCACATATTTGTGAATTTCCCAGTTTTTCTTTTGTTATTGATTTTTAATTTCATTCCTTGTGACCAGAAAAGAAATTTTGTATGGTGTCAGTCTTTCTAAATATATTAAGACTTGTCTTGTGGCCTAAAATATGTGTTCTAAAATGTGCTCTATCCAGGAGAATGTTCCATGTGAACTTGAGAAGAAATATATTCTGCTGTTGTTGGGTGGAGTGTTCTGTATATTTGTTATGTCAAATTGATTTTTGATGTTGTTTAAGTCCTCTATTTCCTTATTAACCTGTCTTATTGTTCTATTCATTATTGAAAGTTGGGTATTGAAGTCTCCAGCTATTATTGTCAAACTGTCTATTGTTCCCTTTAATTCCGTCAATGTTTGCTTTTTATTTGGGGGTGGTTCTGTTATTTGTTGCATCTGTTTATAATTGTTATATATTCTTGATGACCATTTCATCAATATAAAATGTCCTTCTCCCTGGTAACAGTTTTTGACTTGAAGTCTATGCATACGATATTAGTATATCTATCCCAGATCTCTTTTGGTTATTATTTTCAGTGAATAGCTTTTCATTCTAATTTTGATATATTTGTATATAGAGATCCAAAGTGAATCTCTTATATACCATATATAGTTGGATTATGTTGTTAAAGACTTTTTTTGTTATTTTGCCCTTGATTGGAGAGTTAAATACATTTACATTTGAAATAATTACTTAATAAAAAAGGACTTTCTTTTGCCACTTTTCTACTTGTTTTCTGTGTGTCTCATAGCTTTTTTGTCTTTCATGCTCTCATTACTGCCTTCTTTGATTTTAGTTGACTTTTTTTAAGTGAAGCATTTTAATTCTTTATTATTTCCTTCTGTGCATATTCTATACACATTGTCTTTGTGCTTATAAAGTTATAACAATGCCTTTTGAATTGATACCAAATTAACTTCCATAGTATACAATTATCTGGTTCTTCACAATTTTGTTACTTCTTTTATGCTATTGATGCCATGAATTACATCTTTATTTATACATTTTGAGCCCAATAGCATAGAGTCATAATTTTATGCATTTTCTTTAAATCCTTTAGAAAATTGAATGTAGAGTTGCAAACTAAAATTAGAATAAGACTGGTATTTATATATTTCCTTGTATTTTCCTTTACCAGAGATCTTTGTTTATATGGCTTTGAGTTACTGTTTGCATTTTCAACCTGAGGGACTCGGTTTAACATTTCTTAGAGAGCTAGTCTAATGATAGCAAACTCTGTCAGCCGTTGTTTACTTGGGAATATATTAAATTCTTTCTCATTTGGAAGGCCAATTTTGCTGAACCCGGATACCTCAGTTGACAATTTTCTTTTATTCAGTATTTAATATGTATATCATCCCACTATCTTCTGGCCTCCAAGTTTTCTTATGAGAAACTAGTTGATAATTTTATTTTGAATCTGTTGTACATGACAAATTACTTCTCTCTTGCTGCTTTCCAGCAAATTTCCATTTTTTGTCTTTAGCTTTTGACAGTTTTAATAAAATGCTTTGGTGTGGATGTCTTTAAGTCTTCCTATAATATTGCAACACCCACACACATATATTGATCTAGCTGATGATGTCCCATAGGTCATTTAAGCTCTGTTTATTTTTTGTCTTTGAATTTTCTTTCTGCTATCAGATACAAGAGTTTCTCTTTTTTTATTCTTGCTTATTATATTACAGTTGAACCATTTTTTCCCCATTTGCACTACTCTGCTAGCCCACCCCTTTCCCACAGTCTATCTTTACACCATTGTCCATGTCCATAGGTGATTCATACATGTTCTCTGACTAATCCCTTCCCCTTCTTTCCACCATCCCCCGCTCTCCCCTCCCCTCTGGCAGCTGTCAGTCTGTTACATGTTTCCATGTCTCTGGTTCTATTTTGCTCATTAGTTTATTTTTTGTTAGATTCCACTTATAAGTGAGATTATATGGTATTTGTCTTTCATGACCTGGCTTATTTCACTTAGCAAAATAGTCTCAGTTCCATTCATGCTGTCCCAAAAGGTAGGAATTCCTTGTTCTTTGTTTCTGCTCCATACTATTCCATTTTGTAAATGTACCAGTTTTTTAATCCATTCATCTGTTGATGGGCAATTAAGCTGTTTCCAACCCTTGCCTATTGTAAATAGTGCTGCTTTCAACATGGAGGTGCATAAATTCATTTGAGTTGCTGTTTTGGGATTATTCAGGTATTCCAGAAATGGCATTGCTGGGTCAAAAAGCAGTTCCACTTTTAGTTTTTTAAGGAAATTCCATACCGTTTGTCACACTGGCTGCACCAGGCTGCATTTCCACTAACAGTGCACTAGGGTTCCCTTTCCCCCACATCCTCACCAGCACTTGCTGTTTGTTGATTTATTAAAAATAGCCATTCTGACAGGTGTGAGGTGATATCTTATTGTGGTTTTAATTTGCATCTCTCTGGTGGCTAGTGTTGAGCATTTTTTCATATGTTTATGGAGTATCTGTATATCCTCCTTGGAGAAGTGTCTATTCAGGTTCTTTGCCCTAATTTTTTCTTTTCTTTTCTTTATTTATTTCTGTTGTTGTTCAAGTACAGTTGTCTCCATTTTCCCACCACCATTTTTCCCCTTGCCACCCACCCCCATCTCCCACCTTTAATCCTTCCCCCCTTTGGCTTTGTCCATGGGTCCTTTATACATGTCCCTTGATGACCATTTCCCTTCTTTCCTCCATTATCCCTCTCCCTCCTCTCTTCTGGTTACCGTCAGTTTGTTCTTAATTTCAGTGTCTCTGGTTATATTTTGCTTGCTTGCTTGTTTTACTGATCAGGTTCCACTTATAGGTGAGATCATATGGTATTTGTCTTTCACCACCTGGCTTACTACACTTAGCATAATGCTCTCCAGTTCCACCCATTGCGAAATGAAAGATAGGAGCTCCTTTTTTCTTTCTGCAGTGTAGTATTCCATTGTGTAAATGTACCACAGTTCTTTAAGTCACTCATCTACTGATGGGCACCTAAGTTTCTTCCAGCACTTGGCTATTGTAAATTGTGCTGCTATGAACACCGGGGTAGATAGGTTCTTTTTAATTAATGTGTCAGGATTCTTAGGGTATACTCCCAGCAGTGGAATTGCTGGGTCAAAAGCAGTTCCATGTTTGCTTTTTTTGAAGGAATTCCATACTGTTTTCCACGTTTGCTGTACCAGTCTGCATTCCCACCAACAGCGTACTAGGGTTCCCTTTTTTCCACAACCTCACCAGGACTTGTTCATTGATTTGTTTATGATGGCCATTCTGACTGGTGTGAAGTGATATCTCATTGTGGTTTTCATTTGCATCTCTCTAATGGCTACTGGTGCTGAGCATCCTTTCATATGTCTCTGGGTCTTCTGTATGTCCTCCTTGGAGAAGTATCTGTTCAGGTCCTTTGCCCATTTTTTAATTGGATTGTTTGTCTTCCTGGAGTGGAGCCATAGACTTCTTTATATATTTTGGATAACAAACCCTTGTCTGAGATATCATTGGCAAGTATATTTTCCCATAGAGTTGGTTAACTGTATGGGAAGGTCAAGGTTTACAGGTCTTGACAATTGTAAATCTACAGTTTTCCCAAGAGACCAGGAGGGAGATAATCCCTTTTCATTTTGATGATGGACTTTTGAGCTGTGCAGAAGCTTTTTTTTAATTAAGTCCCATATGTTGGTTTTTTTCCTTTATTTCCCTGCCCTAGGAGATATCCTAGCAAAAATATTGCTATGACAGATATATGAAATTTCACTGCCTATGTTTTCTGCCAGGACTTTTATGGTATCATGATTTATATTTAACTCTTTTATTCATTTTGAGTTTTTTTTTTCTGGTGTATGGTACAAATTGGTAATCTAGTTTCTTTCTTTCTTTTCTTTTCTTTTCTTTTTTTTTTTTGCATGTACCAGTCCAGATCTCCCAATACCATTTGTTGAATAGGTTATCTTTACTCCCATTTATGTTTTCACCCCTATCCAGAATATTAATTGACCGTAGAGACTTGGGTTTATTTCTGGGCTCTCTATCTGTTCCATTGATCTATGTTTCTGTTCTTATGCCAGTTCCAGACTCTTTTGATTACCATGGCTTGTAATATATTTTGATGTCAGGTATGGTGATCCCTCCAACTTTGTTCTTCTTTCTAAAGACTGCTGTGGCTATTCAGGGTCTTTTTTGGTTCCATATCAATTTTTGAAATGTTTGTTCTAGATCTGTGAAGTATGCTATTGGTATTTTACTAGGGAGTGCATTGAATTTATAAATTGTTTTGGGTAGTATAGACATTTTAATGATGTTAATTCTTCCTGTCTATGAACACACTGTACCCTTCCATTTCTTTGTATCTTTCTCAATTTCTTTATTCAGTGTTCTATACTTTTCTGACTACAGAACTTTTACCTCCTTGGTTAAATTTATTCTGAGGCATTTTATATTTTTGTTGCTATAGTAAATGGGATTTTTCTCAGTTTCTCTTTCTGATAGTCATTGTTGATATAAAAATGCCATTGATTTCTGAATATTGACTTTGTATCTTTTATTTTGCTGAATTCACTTATTAGGTTGGGTTGTTTTTTGGTGGAGCCCATAGGGTTTTCTATGTACACTACCATGTTGTCTGCAAATAATGACAGTTTTATTTCCTCCATTCCAATTTGGATGCCTGTCTATGGCTGGAATCTCCATTACTATCTTGAATAAGAGTAGTGAAAGTGAACACCCTTGTCTTGCTCCTGATTTTAAGGAACATACTTTTAGTTTTTTCCCATTGAGTATGATGTTGGCAGTAGGTTTTTAGTATATGGCCTTTATTAGTTTGAGATATGCTCCCTCAATTCTTACTTTGCTGAGTTTTTTATGTGATGAATGGGTTCTGGATTTTATTAAATGCTTTTTTCGCATCTATTGATATGATCATGTAATTTTTGTCTTGCATTTTGTTTATGTGATATATCACATATGTTAATTTACAAATATTGTAACATCCTTTTATCCCTGGAAAATCCCACCTGATTATGCTGTATGATCTTTTTAATCTACTGCTGGATCTAGTTTACTAGTATTTTCTTGAGGATTTTAGCATCTATGTTCATCAGAGATATTGGCCTATAATTTTCTTTCTTGGTTGTGTCTTTACCTGGTTTTGGGATTAGGATAATACTGGCCTTATAAAAAGAGTTTGGGAGTCTTCCCTCTTCCTGAATTTTTAGAATAGTTTGAGGATAGGTATTAGTTCTTTGAGTGTTTGGTAAAATTCTCCTTTGAAGCCATCTGCTCCAGGGCCTTTGTGTGGCAATAGTTTTTTTGATTATTGCTTCGATTTCACTAGTTGTTACTGGTCTATCCAAGTGTTTTGTTTCTTCCTGATTCAGATTTGGAAGATTGCATTTCTCTAGAAATGTATCCATTTCCCCCAGATTTTCCAATTTCTTGGCATAGAGTTGTTCATAGTAATTTCTTAACAATTCTTTGTATTTCTGTGGTATCACTTGTAATCTCTCCTCTTTCATTTCTGATTTTATTTATTTGGATCCTCTCTCTTTTTTTCTTGACGAGTCTGCTTAATAGTTTGTCAGTTTTGTTCACCTTTTCAAAGAAACAGCTCCTGAGTTCATTGATCCTTTGAATTATAATTTTATTTTCTATGTCATTTAATTCTGCTTTGATCTTGTTTGTTTTCTTCCTTTTCCTTGCTCTGGGCTTTGTTGTTGTTCCTCTAGTTCTTTCAGATAGAGGGTTAGTTTGTTTATTTGAGGTATATCTATTTTCTGTAGGTAGGCCTGAATTGCTATGAGCTTCCCTTTCAAGATAGCCTTTGTTGTGTTCATAAGTTTTGGGTTGTATGTTCATTTTAATTTTTTTCTAGATAATTTTTTATTTCTTCCTTGATCTCATTGCTAACCCACTGATTATTTAATAACATGTTATTCAGCCTCCATGTATTTGAATGTTTTTGAAATTTTTTTCTTGAGGTCAGTCTCCAGTTTCAAGCTATTATGATTTGAGAAGATGCTTGATATGATTTTATTTTCTTGAATTTGTTGAGGCTTATTTGGTGTCCTACCATGTGGTCTGTTTTTGAGATTGATCCATGTGCATTTGAAAAGAATGTATATTGTGCTTCTTTGTGGTGAAATGTTCTGTAAATATCAGTTAAGTCCATTTGACCTAGAGTATTATCCAATGCTGCAATATTTTTGTTGATTTTTTGTTTGGAAGACCTACCCATTGTTGACAGTGGGGTGTTGAAATCCAGTACAATGACTGTGTTACTGTCCATCTCTTTCTTAAAGTCCTCCAATATTTTTTAATATATTTATGGGATCCTATATTAGGTGTATATATGTTACAAGAGTTATTTCCTCTTATTGGACTACTCCCTTAAGTATTATGTACTGACCTTCTTTGCCTCTTATTATGGACTTTATTTTGAAGTGTACCTTTTCTGATGTAGGTATGGCTACCCCAGCTTTTTTGTGTGTCCATTTGCATGGAATATTTTTTCCATCATTTCACTTTCAGCCTGTGTGTATCTTTTGTTCTAAGTGGGTCTTTTATAGACAGCATATATGAAGGTCATGTTTTCTTATCCATTCAGCTACCCTATTTTTTAAAAAAACAGTTCAGTTATTTAATTAGGTTTTTCAAAAGAAATTTAGAACTTTATTTTATGAGCATGAAGCGCACTTGTGAGAGCAAACACAGAGTGGAGATAGCCCTGGAGCTGAGGAACAGCTTGATTTTTGGCAGAATTTGTGAGTCCACAGCTTTCTAATCAACCTTGTGTTGCTCTGTAATCTTGTATTTCTCTTTCTTGGTGTTGAAGATCTCCCCCTCCTGGTGTCTGGGCTTGCACAGCTTCTTTCTCTTGAAGTAAGCATCAGTGAGATGCTTGGGGGTTTTCATACCACTGATATCAATTTTGGTGGAGGAGGTGATGGCAAATTTCTGGTGTGTTCTATGCAGAGGAACTCAATTAACAAGTAACAAGTCACAAGTAACAAGCCACTGCACAGCTGCTTCAGGAAAGCCACCCTCTTGCCTCTGTGGCACCCAGTGAGAACAATCAGAATGGACCCTGGAGTGATGCTGGCCCACAGGTTTCTCACATGCTGACTGAAGTGTTTCTTGCCATAGCTCAACAGCTTTCAAGGCACATCTTCAGTAGGATAGTATGTAGGCATTTTGTGAAGTTTAACTACTTGGGTACAACCATTCTTGTCTCCACCAACTGGTTTAGTGACAGTAGCCATAACTTCCTCCTTCTTTTTTCTTTCCAATCCTAGATTTAGCTGCAGAATACTTCCTCTTGTACATGGACTTTTGGGAATACATAGCTGACTGGGAACACCTGCCAATTCCTCTGACTAGGACAAGGTTTCAGTTGCAGTGGGGCTTCCCCTTCTTAAGCATCTTGGTCTTGAGGTTACCCTTCTTAACCTTGCCACCAGCATCAGCCTTCTTGGCTTCAGGTTTCTTCTTAGTATCCAGCTTCTCATTTTTTTTCACCCGCCATCTTGCAAGACAAGAAAAAGAACTAAAGCCTATTTCTTTGGGTTGGAGGACTTAATCCATTTACATTTAAGGTTGTTATTGATAGGCACTTATTCATTGCCATTTTTTCCCTTTGTACCTATGTTTCTCTCTCTCTCTCCCTCTCTCTCTCTCCCCTTCCCTCCTTCCCTCCCTCCTTTCTCCTCCTCCTCCTTCTTTTTCTTCTTCGTACAGTCCCTTTACCATCTCTTGCAGTGCTAGCTTGGTAGAGATGTACACTTTCAGTCTTCTTTTGTCTGGGAAGCTCTGTATTTTACCTTCTATTTCAAATGAGAGCTTTGCTGGATAGAGTAGTTAAGGTCGGAGATCCTTGTTCTTCATTACTTGGAATATTTCATGCCAATCTCTTTTGGCTTGTAGTGTTTCTATTGAAAAATCAGCTGATAGCCTTATTGGAGCTCCCTTGTTTGTTACTAGCAGTTTCTCCCTTGCTGCTTTAAGATTCTTTCTTTGTAGTTAAATTTTGCCATTTAGATTGTAATGTGCCTTGGAGTGCACCTTTTTGGGTTCATCTTGTTTGGGACCCTCAGTCCTTTCTGGACTTGCATGACTTCTTTCCTCACCAAGTTAGCAAAGTTTTCTGTCATTATTTTTTCAAACAGGTTTTCTATCCCTTGACCCTATTCTTCTCCTTATAGAAAGCCTATGATGTGAACATTGTTACATTTATTTTGTTGTCCCAAAGTTCCCTTAAACTATCCTTATGCTTTCTGAGTCTTTTTTTTCCTTTTGTTGCTCTAACTGGGTGTTTTTTTCTACCTTGTCTTCCAACTCACTGATTCGATCCTCTGCATCATCTAGCCTGCTTTTAATTCCTTCTAGTGAATTCTTCATTTCACATACTGCATTCTTTATTTCCAACTGGTTCTTATTGAAATTCTGTATGTCCTTTTCCATGCTTATGTAGTTCCACTAAGTTCCATTTAGTTCTCACTAACTTCCTTAAGCATCTGTATTACCAGTAGTTTTAACTCTAGGTTTTATAAATGACTTGCTCCCAACTCATTTAGCTCTTTTTCTAGAGATTCCTCCTTCTTTTCTTTTTGGGGTTGTTCCTTTGTTCCCCCATTTTAGTTGTGTTTGTTTCTATGTATTAGATTGATTTGCTTGGACTCCCTGTCTTGTGTAGTCACCTTATGTGTTAGGAGTCCTATGGGACCCAGTGATGCAGACTCCTTGATCTCCTGAGCTGCATGCTCTAGGATTGTGCTCTGTGTGGGTTTTGTGAACTCTTCTGTTGTATTTGGATCCTGATTGTTATTGGCCTATTTATTAGTGAAATCCCCTCTGGCTGGCTGATTAAGAGGCTAAATCTCCACTATGTGTTGTACGTTGTTGCATAAGTGCTGGCAGAACAAAGCAAATCAACACAAAAATAACACCAAAACAAGCAACCCCTTCCTCAAGCACTGCAGCAATATCAATGATGAGAGCAAAGAATAATAAAAGCAAAAAGAAAAATGGAATAGAAGAGAAAGGGAGAAAGGAAAAGGAATAGGAAAAGTCCAAAGGGGAGAGGGGAAGAGAATACTCATAATGAATTGAAAGAGGAAAACAAGGAAAAGGAATACAGAAAAAGTAACAAAAATAATAAAAGGAGAGAAGGGAACAATGGAACAATGGAGTGATAAAAGATAAGAGTAGAATAGAAGATGTGAAAGAAAAATTAGAGCACCAAAAATAAAAGAAAATGAAAAAGTAGATAAAAATAATAAAAAGGCTATGAAAAAGAAAAAATAGTGAAAATAATGAAAAAAGTACCAAGTGGATTTGTCACAGCACAGCTGAGATCTTGTCTTCTGGTTTCTCCCTTTGGATACTGCTCTGATATCTGAGTCTGGTGTAAATCACTGTCAGGTGTTGTCTATATCTGGCCCTTGGTGGCTGGCTGCCTTTTAGAAGCTACAAATAATCCACAGTTCCTGGCTGATTTGCATGGGTTTGGTTGTCCCTGGCATGGACCAAGCTGCTGTGCAAAGCTGGCTTTGGTCAGCACTGGGTCCAGGGGTGTGTCAGGAAATGTCCCATATCACCACAGGACCTGCCTCTGCCTGTCTTCACCTGCTGGCTTGCTGTTAATCTTAGACTACTCACAGGCTCAACTATTTCTGAGAGGGCTTCTGGTGAAAACAGGAGGCTGTGGTTCCTGGATTTCCCATGGCAGGTGCCTTTCAGACTTTAGGAAAGATAGTGGGTATATTCCTCCTTCTCCAAGCCACTAATCTGAGTCTGTCTGGGATTATTCCCCTGCATTTGGCATTGTGGGAGCCCTATTAGGCTTCAAGAGCCCAGATTTTGTGTCTGCCAGATGATAGTAGGGTGTTCCTGTGGCTCTTCCATGAGACGGAAGCATCAGTCTGTTTCCCAGTATCTGATGACCACTGATTCTGTTTGTGTTGCTGTCTCCTCAGGAAGGGTTAAGATGCAGGCTGGGAGAAAAGAAATTAAAAAAACAAACATAACATTAAGGCAGAGCAAAACTGAAAAAAGAAGAAAAAGTTGCTATGTGGAGTGAACAGAATTTCAGAGAGTATGGCAAGATGGGGATAGTGGTATCCCACAGGGTAAGGTAATTTCTTTCTTTTTTAAAAAACATTTTAATTGTTCAAGTACAGTTTTCTGCCTTTTCCCCCCATCCCAGCCCAACCTCACAGCCCTCCCCACCTCCCTCCTGTTTCCACACCCACCCCTTACCATTGTCCATGTGTCCTTTATACTTGTTCCTGCAAACCCTTCACCCTTTTTTTGTGAAATTCCCTCCCTTCTCTCCTCTTGTCACTGCTGTTTGATCCAGCAATTCCACTGCTAGGATTATATCTTAAGAACCCTAAAACACCAATCCAAAAGAGCCTATGTACCCAAATGTTCATAGTTGCACAATTTACAATAGCCAAGTGCTGGAAGCAGCCTAGGTGTCCAGTAAATGAATGGATAAAAAAAAAAAAACAACAACTATGGTACATTTACACAATGGAATTCTATGCAGCAGAAAGAAAGAAGGGTAAAGTCATTTCTTTTCCTTTGGGAGGGGCTAGCTCTTCTTAAGAAAGATGGCTGCTATGAAGCCCAGGTATATCCGGGCCCTAAAATTTCCACAGTTGCTCCCCCAAGTCTCTCCCCAGTGGCTCCAACTCCAGACTTTCCTTATGATTCCAGTCCACACTGCCCTCCCTTCACTTGGGCCCAAGGTGGGTAGCTGCAAACACAAAATCTGTACTTTGCCCCTTTAAGGAAAATAAAAGCTAATGCATTTGTCTCCAGTGGTTTTTGTCTGTCTCCAGTGCAGAGAGCTCCCACAGTGTAGACTCCATGATCTCCCGATATAGATGCTGTAGGAGTGCCCTTTTGTGTGGGTTATGTGGATCTCATGTTGTATTGGGGTCCTGATTGTTATTGGCCCCTTTGCTGGTGGGAACTTTCCTCCATCTGATTGACTGAGAGGCTCGTCCTTTACCACGCCTGCCTCTGCCTTGAGAGGGCTTCTAGGTGTGGGTTACATCCCCAGCTGGGGCATGTACAGGAGACAACATATTGGCATTTCTCTCTCACACTGACACTTCTCTCTGTCTCTCCCAAATCAATATAATAGGAGGTCTGTCCAGAAGCTATCCAGCCATGTAATCTGAAAATAGAGACCATTATTGAAGAATATACAAGATATAAGAAATATTTTACATAGGACAATGATGCCTCAGTCCCCCTCAAAGTAGGCACCTTGGGACCTCACATAGTTCTCCCAATTGCTATCAGCTGCCTCATCATATTTTCCTGAATATCACTGATGGTCTGAAATCTCTTCCCTTTCAAAGGTGATCTTAGTTTTGGGAAAAGCCAGAAGTTACAGGGCACCAAATCTGGGCTGTAGGGGGTTCTGAGCCACCTGGTTGATTTGATGTTTTGACAACAAATGCAGTACAAGATGTGATACATGAGTGGGTGCATTGCCATTGTCATGACGAAGTTGCCAATCACCAGTTTCCCATAGCTGTGGCCTTCTGAATCATCTGAATGATATCTGCAGGGGAATGTTCAAACTTAATGCAAAATTTAATGCAGATTCATTGCTCTACTCACTGAGTCATTTTGAATGTGACAGCCACACAGTACACATGCTCGTTCAATGGATCTACTGCCCCACTGCCTAGTAGAGTGAAGACATCATTGTTCACTCACACACATCCCTGTCCACTCTCCTTGGTTGCCAGGTTCCACTGATGTCACACAAACTATTCTCATTATATTGATGATCGCTGGACTTTTTCCAGAGAGACCTTGTATATCCTGTATGAATTGTCTTCTTTTAAGTCTCATATCATCCTGATGGGGTGGGGGAAGGAAGGGAAGAGTCCAGCAGCAAAACTATAACATAAGATGGTGGCAGGGCACTTGCACCACTCCCCCTAGTGAGTCTCAGCCTTGGACTTCTAGTCTCTGTGCTGCTGCCACAACCTCTGCAGCTAGTGCTACCCCAGCCTCCTCTCTCCACTCTGGTTCTCCTAGCTCCTGGCTGATCTATAGCTTCCTCAGTCAGATTCTGTCTAGTTCTCAGTTCCAGCAGTGCCTAGGCTGCAGAGGTGATAGCCCTTCCTTGGCAAATACTGCAGTCCCCTGACCCTTGCTCCTGACAGAGGTGGGGCAGGTGACCCAGCCCAACATGGAGGGCACAAAAGCAATGCTGTGTGCCAAGGTGCAGTCATTCTGGCGGATTCTTCCTGAGGAGGATTTTGTAAATGCCCCAAATGGCTACTGCTCCAAACCTGTGCAACCAGAATCACCAGGCTGGGTGGTGGTGGTGGCAGCCACTCCACCAGGAGAGCCCGAGCAACCCACTCTCAAGTGTCCTCACAGATGGACAGGCACTTGTACTCTTGCACACATGCCTGCATACTTGCTCACTCACATGTTCTCACACATACTCAACTGGATTTTCAAATTGATTGCTCTGTGGTTTAGCTGCAAGACTGGTCTGGGGCTGGGAGCAAGTGGACAGAGATTTCAGCTACTCTGCTGCCCTCTTGGAACTCACCTAGACACAATAGTTTCATTTGCCCTATCTTCAAGTTCACTCACTAATTCTTTGTTCTACCTACTCAGATCTGTTGTTGAACTCCTCTGATAACTTTAAAAATTTTTTCATTTCAGGGGAGGGAGGAGGGAGGGAGGGAGAGAGAGAGAGAGAGAGAGAGAGAGAGAGAGAGAGAGAGAGAGAGAGAGAGAGAGAAATTGTGAGGAATTGGCTTATGTGGCTATGGAGACTGAGAAACTCCACCATATGCCCTTTGTAAGCTGGAGACCCAAGAAAGCCTTGGTATAATTCAATTTGTGTGTGAGACCTGAGAACCAAGGGAACTGAGGGAGTAATCCCAGTCTGAGAATGGGAGAACGCGAGATGAGATGTCCCAGATCAACAGCGAGGCAGAAAGGGACCCTCTCTTCACAGCACCTGTGTACCAGGCTCAGGAAGTATAGTAGGTGCACTTGGTCACCATGGAAACTCTGGAAGTGAGTGTCATGGCCACCAACTGATGGCAAGTCCAAATGATTTCTGTGCTTTCCAAGAGGGCTACCTTGAAGATACAGAAGATGAGTATGGGGAGCAATGCTATATTCAATATATTTCTAATGTTTTCCCAGGAAGGACTGGGGAAGGGGCATGAGATTTTATATTTGTCATCTAAGTTTTATGACCAACTAAAATTATTTTGTATCTGGGGGACTGAAACTAAGAGACTCACATATTCTATTGATGGCAGAGTTAAGCTCTGAACCTAGAGCCCAATGCCCAATGATCCTATATTCTGATTATCTATTGTCATATAGAAAAACACCCCAAAACTTTTTGATTTAAAACAATAATAATTTTATGATTCTCACAGGTTCTGTGGGTCAGAAATTCAAACAGCACAGTGGTGATAGCTTGTCTATATTTTGCAATGTCTAGTGCTTCAGCTTGGAAAATTTAAAGGGTTTTATGTGACTCAGATGGCTATGAGCTGGAATAGCTGTGGTGGGGGGTCCACTTAAAGAGGACATTTTTGCTCTGTCAACATGCTTGGATGCCTGGAGACCAAGCCTGGTGGCCTCAGAGTAATAAGACCTCTTACCCGGAAGGCTGGGAGTCCAAGGATGAGTATTCCAGCAATTAAGGTGATGAAGCACTCTTTTCTGTAACCCAGCCTTGGAAGTCATGCAGTGTCATTGGCCTTTCTCCTTGGTTAAAGCAGCCACAGATCACCCAGACCCAAGGAGGAGACCCTCCTCTTGATGCAGGAGTGTAAAAGAGTATACAGCCATATCTTGAAACAGAAGTTGCATTCTTTGTACTGGGACCAGCTTCCTGATGGGGTTACCCAGCTACCACACAGGAAAGTCTACAGTGGCCCCACTCTGTGCTTTGGGGACACTGTTTTGCCTTATGCTGGAAACACCCTCCTAAGAGATAATCATAAAACTAGTGACCCCAAGCCAGTGGTTGTGAAGTTTTTCTGAGCAAACAATCATCATAGGGGAAGAGGGAGATGGAACTCTTAGATATTAAGCACCTTCTATGTGCCAAACACCTTATAACAACCCTAGAGGGTATCATGGGACAGTATAACAGGAGTAGGACAGTCTGGGATACAGGAATGCTCATTTTTAGTGGTAATATCATTCTTTCTTCATGTTTCCCAAGGAAGGTTCTGTGAATTGCACTTCACTGTAAATGTCTTCCAAAGAGAGAAAACAAAGGCTATGGTCCAGACATTTAGGGGGTGCCATGTTCCCACTATCCCACTTCTTCTGAGCACATTAAGGCCACTGCATCAATTCTTATAGGCCAATTGCTGTGATGATCACCTCTGGCTTCTCTAGCTCCTCTCTGGGGTCTCAGTTTCCCTGGCTGTTGGCCCTGCCAACTTTGGCTACCTATGACCAGGTTGCCTCTGGATCCTGGGGGACTGCTGGGAGAGGAGGCAACCTTGCCCTTGCTCTGCTGCTGAGCCTGGAAATGTGCAGGTTCCACATGCCTTCCAGTCATAAACCAGATACTGCCCCCCCACCCCTGCCACCCCCGCATCCCCCAGAACCTCTGCCAGCCTACAGGACAGTGCTGGGTGGTCATTTTGGAATTTTTCTGTCCATGTCCTTGCAATGTGGCTTGCTAGGAAGTCTAAGCATAGAATCCAGCCAAGCTGTAGTTGCAGCAGGCCTGAAACTGGGTACAATCACAAGCAGGAACCTCCTGGCTACACCCAACAGACTGGAATGGGACAGAGGCCAGAACACACAGTGCATGATTGTCACTTTCACTCCTGCCCAGGCCTGCCTCTTAGCCACTGCCTTCAATGCTCTTTCTGACTGAAAATCAAGGGGCCCCAAGGAAGATGGTTTAGGGTTCATCAAGGACAGGAACAGAAGTGTCTGTGCCTACTGTTGCCCCTGGACCCCAGGGCTCAGAACAGGGACCATGGAGGAGGTTGCAAAGGTGGAAACCCTGCTCTGTGACAGGGAACTGGCCTGGGTCTTGCTTTCTGAATTTTGATGTCTCTGTCCCTCTCTAGTTTCACCGTTTATGACCTACCTGGTTCCCCCTCCTCACACTATCTGTAGACTCTGAGCAAAAAGATACAAACTCAGAAGGGCTCCCAGTGGCTAACTGGGCTCAGATTTAAAACAAATAAGCAAAACAAAAAGAAACACAGAACCTAGCATTGATTTCTACACACAGACCTCTCATGCAAACTGCACTTCAGGGAAAAGCCTGCACTGAACTAAATGCCTGCACTGTGTTCCTGACATCTGAGCCAGCCCTTAGAAAGGAGTTCTTGGAGTCATTTCAACCAGTAGAATTGAGGCTTTCCCCATCCAATCGAGCTGCACAACGATATCCCCTTCATCTCTTTCATCAACCAATCAGAGCAGCTCTTTTCTGACCAATCAGGACAGTGCCTTTTGGACCAATCAAACTATAAAGGTTTGGAGTCTTCATTTACATAAAGACAGAAACAATCAGGGATCAGGGGCATAGACTCCTGTCTATATTAGTCAGCTCCCCACTGGCTCCGGAAACCTCTTTCCCTTTGCACTGGAGACTGAAGACTACATTTTCTTGGCTGGAGCTAAAACACTGGAGCAGAGCAGACCAGCAGGGAGCAGGCCAGCAGGGAACAAACCACCAGTGCAGAGTAAAGCAGACCAGTTGGGCAACACAGAAAACTGCCTAGCTAGAAGGGCCTCAACCTAAAGCCACCTTGCCCCAAGGCTGCATTACCCCAACACCTAACAGCCATGCTGTTTTCACAGCCATGCTGTATCACTATTGAGGTGTTTGCACTAGATAAATTTTCCTTTATCACAGCATCCCAAATTGGGAATTCCTGTTGATATTAAACTGACATCAATGACCATCAATTGACCTATTTTATTTTCATCTATCATCTAGTTATCTAATCCACCATCTACTTATTTGTTATCTATCAGCCTATCGATTTTCTGTCTGTCTATCATCTATCTATCTTTCATCTATGATTTAACTGTCATTTATCTCATTGTGACTGGGCTCCACCCCAATGCTTTGATTCAATAAGTTTGGGTGGGCCTGGTGTGCATTTTTTTTGTGTTCATTCTCCTAAGATCCTGGTAACTGTGTGTATGTAGGGTTGAGAATAACACTGCAGCTCTTATAGATTTCAGGGTGGTTTCTACCCTTAGCTAAGCCATGTCTTCTTTCTTTTTAAGAAGAGAGAGGCATAGACACAATTTCAATAAAAGACCCCTTGCTTCATGGGGTATAATATAGACATGGCCCAATGGATTGGCCTGGATTCTCCTTGTGGTTTCCTTGTTTCCTGGCCACATGGTTCTGACTGCAGGCTCAGAGTAGAGGACAGCTCAGGCCTGGGCTTCCTGGCCTGGGGTCCCAAATGCCTAGGCAGCATCATTCCTATTGCCCATTTTACTCCACAGATAGCTGCAGGTGTTGCCTGAACATTTTGGGCTGAAACAGCTCTCATAGGTGTCCAGAACTCCCTTCTTGACTGGGTGCTTCTCCCAGTTGATTGCTCTGCTCATCACTGCCTTGTCCATGAAGTTATTCTTGGTCCCAGTGTGTGGGCCTGACATTGTGAGTGGCAGTGTATGTGTGTATGTGCTCACAAATGTGCATTATTCTATCATGTGGACTCAGAGCTCTATCATGCTCTCATAAAGATCTGTGACTTCTGAGCATTTAGCTCTTATTCCATCAGGGTTCAGGCTCAGAGCAGCCGGACCTTCCTTCCCTGGGACTCACACTGTAAGCAGCTTTGATTCCTGTGGCCATCACACTGTTGTGGGAGCTGTTAGAGGCATCAAGGCAAGTGATAACTCTTGTCCATCATTGTCTCCCAAATAACAGAACCTCAACCTGACTGTTTAAACAGATTCTGGAATCCAATTGCGTCATATGATGAAATAGAGATTTATCTGGACTCAGGACTGGCTCAATACAGGTGCCTAAGTAATTCAGGTAGGTTTCTGATTTCCTCTCCATCTCTGGGCTCCACTTCCTGTTTTTGACTTGAATCACAGACAGACCTGTCCCTGGCAGTCACAGAAAGCCACCAGCAGCTCTTACATTGCACCTTGCCTGAATAAAGAGCTGCAGACAGGTGTGAGACTCTGCTAGTGTGCCAATCGAAAAGGCAGTCATACAACTACTGATTGACAAAGCCTGTTCACATGTTCCAGATAGGATGGAGCCCCTCCCTGACCCATGGATCAAGTGGGAGGAGGGCAAAGGGGCAGGCTCCCCAAATGCTGATCAAGGAAGATGGTACACAAGGCAGGAGTGGATGTGGAGAGGCTAAGACCAAAGGCTGACAACAACTAATAACCAACAACCAGAACTGGTGAAGGAAGCACTGAGCTGGGCATGGAGTCAGGTGCTTCCCATAAATCACTTCTAACTGTCCCTCAGCCTTATGGGGGGCCTCATTATCCCCACTTGACAGGTGGGAAAGTTGTCATGCAGCAAGGAGAATTCTTACTTAAGGAGACAATTCTGAAGTGGTACAGGTAGCACTGGAGTCCAGTTGTTTTTGATGCAACTCTAGGATTTCCATGGACACATACCCTTCAAGCTCAACCCATGTTTGTTGAATGAATAATACAAAAAAAAGGAAATGAGTATTAAGCATGGTTGTGTCTAAGGGGCATGATGGGTATGATGTGTGAGCAAGGTGAGAGGTCAACTTTCTGGCAGGTTCCAGATCTCTCTCAGGACACCCTTTCCTGGTGGAAACTTTCCCGAATTCTTGCTGTTTCATTCTCAGGGCACATTCCAAAGGGTTAGCACCTCAGTGGACAATATCCCTAGGGGACAGGGCTTTGTAGAGTAATACCACTGGTGACTGGCGCAAACCCCAGCTGCTTCAGGAGAGGGCATCAAGGTCAGGCAGGTGCATGTTCTGACCAGTGCCTGTTGCAACCATTTTATCTACTTTCCCCTAGAGACATGTGTTCTTGGCAACTTCCTCCTCAGACCCAATGAACCAGCAGACAGAGGTGGAGGCAATAATTCATGAATAATTTAAGTCACTACTTCCATAAAGAATACTGACCTGGGGGCAAAACCTCCTTTTCATCCCAGATCTAAATGACCACCTTCCCTGAGTCCAGGAGTGCTATGCTGTCAGCAGCTTTCCTGGGGCCAACTTCCTAACAGGCATTTTTAAAATTGAAATACATTTGACATATAACATTATGAAAATTTAAGGTGTACAATAGGTTGATTTTATACCTTTATACATTGTAATAAGATTGTTACTGTAGTGATAATTATGACCTCCATCATGTCACATAATTATCACTTCTTTTCAGTGGTTGAAATAATTATTTCTGGTCTCTTTGCAACTTTGATAATTATAACATAATATTGCTATCTATATTCACTATACTGTATGTTAAATCTGTAGGGGTTATTTGCTACTAGTTGCAAGTTTGTACCCTTAAACAACATCTGCCCTGGTAACTACCTCCCAGCCCCTGGCAACCATTGTTTTTTCATGTTTGGATTTTTTAGTTTCCACATTTAAGTGAGATCATGTGGTATTTGTCTTTCTCTGTGTGACTTATCTCACTTAGCCTAATGTCCTTGAGGTCTATCCACACATTGTCACAAATGGAAGAATTTTCTTCTCTCTCATGGCTGAAATATATATATATATTTTTTTTTCAACCTTTGATAGATACTATACTTTATACTTCCACATCTTGGCACTTGTGAATAATGCTGCAAGGAATGTGGGTGTGCAGATATTTCTTCAATATTCTGTTTTCATCTTCTTTTAATATATAACCAGAAGTGAAATTTCTGGATCATTTGGTAGGTCTGTTTTTAATTTTTTTAAGACCCTCCATACCATTTTCCATAGTGGTTCTACCAATTTACATTCTTGCCAATAGTACACAAGGGTTCCTTGAATATTTGAGGATAATGTCTCATCATTTTCTAATTGGAGCCACTAACTCTGGGGTCTGGAATTGGTACCAGGGAGTGGAGCCCCAGGTACTGGGATGAGAGGATTTGGAACTGATTGGCCAGTGAAATTGTCTTATTGCTATATTTTAGGATATTTTTAATTAAATTTTATTTTGAGATAATTGTAGGTTCACAAGCAATTGTGAGAGAAAAAATGAGAAATCCACATGTCCTTCATCCAGTTTCCCCTAATGGTAATATCTTGCAAAAGTGAAGCACAGTTTCACAGCCAGAATAATGCATGGATACACTCCAAACACAGAACATCCATCACCATAGGAATGTTAAACACTCACAGCTACACCCATCTCCTTCCCTCCAGTTCCCGCGCCTAATAACTATTTTCTTCTTCATTTCAATACTTCTCTCATTTCAAAAGTGTCATTTAAATAAAATCACACAGTATGAAACCTTTTATGATCAGTTTTTCTCCTTACTCAGCATAATTCCCTGGAGATTCATCACAGTTTTGTGTTCATCTGCAGTTCATTTCTTTTTATTAATAAGTAAGATTTAATGGTAGAGATGTACCATAGTTTATCCATACACTCATCAAAAAATATCTGGGCCATTTCCAGTTTTTAGCTATTACAAATAAAGCTTATATGAATATTCAGGTACCAGTTTTCATGTGAATGTTATCTCCATTTTTCTGGGATAAATGCACAAGAATGAAATTGCTGGATCTTCTGGTAATTTCATTTTTAAGTTTAAAAGAACTGTCAAAGTACTTTGCAGAGCAGCTGTACCATTTCAAATACCCACCAGAAATCTATGAGGGATCTGGTTTCTCCGCTACCTCCTGGTAGTTGGTGCTGATAGGTATGTAGGTGTAGTCAATTGTTATTTTATTTTGCATTTCCCTAATGGCCAGTGGGGTCAAATATTTTTTCATACATTTATTTGCCAACTAGTATCTTCAGTGAAATGTCTGTTCATATATTTTTGTGCATTTTATAATTTTTGTTGGGATTTTTCTATTGAGTGTTGAGAACTCTATATACATTCTAGATAGTAGTAATTTTTTTGATATGTAGTTTGTAAATATTTTCTTCCAGTCTTTATCTTTTTGTCATCTTAACTGAAACTTACACAGAGCAAAAGATTTTAATGTAATGGGTCCAATTTAGCTTTCACGGATCATTTTTTTAATTGTTGTTGTTCAAGTACAGTTGTCTCCATTTTCACCCTACCTTGGTTCCCTGTCCCACCCATCCCTGCCTCCTACTCTCAAATTTACCCCCCTTTGGCTTTGTCCATGTGTCCTTTATATATGTTCCTCGATGGGCCTTCACCTATTTTTCCCCATTATCCTTCTTCCCCCTCCCCTCTGGTTACTGTCAGTTTGGTCTTTAATTCAATGTTTCTGGTTGTATTTTGCTTGCTTGTTTGTTTTGTTGGTTAGGCTCCAGTTATAGGTGAAAGACAAATACCATATGATATCATTTTTTTAATGTCAAGTGTGAGCATATTTTGCCTAGTCCTACATCCTGAAGATTTTCTCTTATCTTTTTTAGAAGTGTTTCTTGTTCCTTTTACATTTTATATTTAAGTCAGTGATCCACTGAAGTTAATTTTTGTATAAGTTATGAGATTTAGAGCAAGGATAATTGTTTTGTCTATGGATGTCTGATCACTTCACCACCATCCATTGAAATGCTGGCTGTCCTTTCTCCCTTGAATTGCTTCTGCACCTTTGTCCAAAACCAGGGGGCTGTAATTGGTAGGTTTCCTGGGTTCCCTGTTCTGTCCAATTGATCTCTGGGCCTCTTTCCCACTGTAACTGCAAGTCTTTTCTGTTGTGGCTACTGAGAAAGTCTTAATATCAGGAGAGTCATTCCTCCCTCTTCATTCATTTTTTTTTTGTCAGAGTTGCTTTACCTACCCTTGCCTGTGCTTTCCCATACAGATTTAGAAATGAGCTTGTCTAAGTGTAACAAAAACTTTCTTGGATTAGGGTAGGACTTGAATTGAACCTATAGATCAGTTTGGAGAGAACTGATTTCATCATGTTGTGAGTTATAATTCATGAACATGGTATGACTCCATTTATTTAGGTTTCACTGATTTTTCTTCATACAACAGTTTTGTAATTGTCAGCATTTCAGATCCTATCCATACTCTGTTATATCTATACCTACATATTTTATTTTCTCTGGAGAGAATATAAATAGTATTGTTTTGAATTTTAATTTTTACATTTTCATTGTAAGTATATAAATGTGATCAATTGTTGTATGCTTCCAACCTTGCTGAACTCCAAGAGGAGTTGTTTTTTTGGGGGGGGTGGGGGTGGGGGGTAGGCATAGTTTCTTTTGGATGTTCTACATAGACCATCATCATATCTGTACATAGAGCAGTTTAATTTCTCCCTCTATAATTTGTATTCTCCCCTACATCCCAGTCTTATTGCAGTTGCTAGAACTTCCATTCCTATGTGGAATAAGAGTGATAGGAGTGGACATCCAGAGGAAAAGCAGTGAATCCTTCCCCATCAAGTTAGATGTTACCTGTGGGATTTCTGTAGACATTCTTTATAAAGCTGAGGGAGTTCTTCACTGTTCCTAGTTTGCTGAAGTTTCTATCTTGAATGGATTTTGGGTTTTGTCGATGTTTTTTGCATCAGTTGATGTGACTATAAAATTTTTCTCCTTTAAACTTGTTGGTATGGTACATTATATTGATTGATCTTAAAAAATTGAACTAGGCTTGCATTTTTGGAATAAATCCTACTTGGTTTTGGTGTATAATTTTTATTTTATACTATTGGGTTTATTTTGCTCATATTTTGTTGGAGATTTTTGCATGTGAGTTTATGAGAGATATTGGTTTGTAGTTTCTTTTCTGTGATGTCTTTGTCTGGTTAAGGTGTCAGGGTAATGTGGGCTTCAGTATTCACCTCATCAGGTAATTTCAACATCTGATTTAACTCAGCATTGATGTATGTTGATTGTCTTTTCTTATCATGTGGCAAGTTAATTTTTATTGTATAGTGGACATTTCTGATATATTATAAAACTCTGGGGAAGTTCCGACCAAGATGGAGGTGTAGGTAGAAACCCTTCTCGCACAACCAAAAGGAGGATAACGACCAATCTAAAATCAATAAACAACCAGAAGTGCCAGAAAATCAAACTGCATGGAACTCTGACAACCACAGAATTAAAGAAACAGTCAAACAACAATCAGACCAGTAAGGCAGTGGATGGAGAGAAACCGAGGTGAGGTGGTGGACTGTGGGGGTGAGACTAATGGCAGCGTGGTGGCAGACAATGCAAGAAGGATTGACATAAAGGGAAACTGAGACTCAGAAGTGGATGCTGTGGTGGGAGAAACTCAGTCTCACATGAGAGTTCATTGAAAAGTGGACTAGAGACCAGCAGGCAAGGTGTATTGTTCCCTCCTTGGTCCCTACCCCACAGGCAGTGCTGCAGCACAGCAAGGAGAATTGCCCTTCCTGGGTGAATACCTGAGGGCTTGGACCCCTATAACTTAACAGGGGCCCCAAACAAAGTAATAGGGCCCAAAGGAAAGAACAGAGCAAAACTTCAAAAGAGAGCTAAGTGACGAGGTTATAGCCAACCTATCTGATGGAGAATTTAAAGCCCTGGTAATCAAAATGCTCACAGAACTGATTGAGCTTGGTCAAAAAAAATGAAAGAACAAATGGAAGGTACCCAAAATGAAATGAAGCAAAGTACTCAGGAAACCAACAGTGACAGGAGGAAACCAGGACTCAAATCAACAATCTGAAACAAAAGGAAGAAATAAACATCCAACTGGAACAGAATGAAGAAACAAGAATTCAAAAAACTGAAGAGAGACTTACAAACCTCTGGGACCACCTAAAACATTCTAATATCCAAATTATAGAGGTCCCAGAAGAAGAACAGCAGCAAGAAATCAAAAACTTATTTGAACAAATAATGAAGGAAAACTTCCCCAATCTGGAGAAGGAAATAGACCCTCAGGAAGTCCAGGAAGCCCAGAGAGTCCCAAAGAAGTTGGACCTAAAGAGGAACACACCAAGTCACATGTTCATGAACTTACCCAAGATTAAAGACAAAGAGAGAATCTTAAAAGCTGCAAGAGAAAAGGAGACAGATACCTACAAAGGAATTCCCATAAAGCTATCAGCTGATTTCTCAAAAGAAACCTTACAGGCAAGAAGGGGCTGGAAAGTATTTGAAGTCATGAAAGGCAAGGACCTACATTCAAGCTATCCATCAAAGCTATCATTTAGAATGGAAGGGCAGATAAAGTGCTTCCCAGATAAGGTTGAGTTAAAGGAGTTCATCATCACCAAGCCATTATTATATGAATTGTTAAAGGGACTTATCTAAGAAGAGGAAGATAAAAAATATGAGCAGTAAAATGAAAACAAACTCATAACTGTCAACAATAGAACCTAAAAAAATCACTAAAAACAATGTAAACAAAAATAAGCAAACAACTAGAACAGTGACAGAATAAGAGAAATGGACATCACAGGGAGGGTTTTCAGTGGGGAGAGGGAGAGGAGGAATAGGGGGAAAAGGTACAGGGAAGAAGAAGCATAATTGGTAGGCATCAAATAGATGGGGAAAGGTCAAAAATGGTATAAGAAACAGAGAACTCAAAGAACTTATATGTACAACCCATGGACATGAACTAAGGGGGGTATGCTGGAGGTTGGGGGGTGCAGGGTGGAGGGAGGATAAGGGGGGAAAATTGGGAAAACTGTAATATAATAATCAATAAAATATACTTTAAAATAAAACTCTGGACTTTATTTCTTCTTTCTTCTTCTTCTCCCCCTCCTCCTCCTTCTTTTCCTCTTCTTCATTTTCTTCTACTGCCCCCTTTTTTTTGAATCTCCCTATTTATTTGTAGCACAAAAGCCAGGTGGGAGTATATGTTTGGCTCGCTTTTTGGTCCTGTTGGTTCTACACTTCCTGGCTAAACACTTTACCCAAGAAGTGTGGAACCAACATAAGCCACCTCATAATCTGTGAGTGGGGCTGTAAGATCAGCTTTCTGCTGGGCCTACTAATTTCAGGGAGCAGCAAATGAAGTGTTTATTAGTTCTGACTTGTTAAATCCACTGGAGGTGATGGAGTCTCAACTTGCTGCTGGACCTCAGTAATATTACCCTGGAAGGGGAATCAAAACATCACCTGCTTCTGTTGGGCAGAGGGTGGAAGCTGAGCAGCCCACTCCATCCTGCCCAAACTACCCTGGTAGAATGAATGGAATCACAGCTTCTGTTTCCACTAAGTGGACAATGGAAGATTAACTTCCTGCTCAGCCCCACTGAAATCACAGAGGTGGAGTGGGTTCAGGCTTTCCTTTCTCTTTGGCTGGAGTAGGGTAGGTATTGCCACAAAGGTCACCTAATTTGATGGAGGTTGGGTGGCTGAGGAAAAAGACTTTGAAATTTTTATATTGTATTTTCCCATTGTGGTAAAATACATATACCATAAAATTTTCCATTGGTGACATTTAGTACATTCACAATGTTGTGCAACCATTGCAACTACTAAGAACATTTGGAACATTCTAGAACATTTTCATCACCCCCAAAAGAAACCCTGTACCCATTAAATTGTGTTTCCCACATTCCCCCCTCCCGTCAGCTTTGGCAACTGCTAGTTAGCCTTCTGTCTCTATGGGTTTGCCTTTTCTGGACATTTTATATAAATGGAATCCTACAATATGTGACATTTTATGTCTGGCTTCTTTAGTTTAGCATAGTGCTCTTGAGGTTCATCTACTCATACATTGTAGCATGATTCTATGCTTTACCTTTATTATGGCTGAATAACATTTCAATGCATGAATAGAACACATTTTGTTGATCCATTCATCTATTCATTTGAGTTGTTTTCACTATTTGGCTTTTGAGAAAAATGATGTTATAAATATTTGTCTGCAAGTTTTAGTTAACACCTCTTTTCAGTTCTTTTGGGTACATACCCAGTAGTGGAATTGCTGAGTCATATGTTTAATGTATTGAAACACCATACTATTTTCCACATTGACTACATCATTTTACATTCTGCCAGCAATGTATAAGAGTTCTAATTTGTCTACATCCTTGACAACACTTGTATTTTCTGTTTCTTTCTTTAAATTATAGCCACACAGGTGGGTGTGCATAGGTGTGCAGTAGTATCTCATTACAGTTTTGATTTGCATTTCCATTATGAATAATGATATTGATCATATTTTCATGCGCTTCTTGGCAATTTGAATTATCTTCCCCAGAGACACATCTACTCAAGTCTTTTGCTCATTTTTAAATTGTTTTTGTTGTTGTTGTTGAGTTTAAGAGTTCTTTGATTATTATGGATATTAGACCCTTATTAAGTATATGATTTGCAAATATTTTCACTCATTTTGTTGGCTGTCTTTTTACTTTCTTGATAGTGTTTTTTAATGCAAAAAGTTTTTGATTTTGATCCAATTTACCTATTATTTTTTATTTGTTATCTGTGTGGAACATACTTTTTTATACTCATTGATGACCATTTGAGGTTGACATTACAAGTGTTCTCATTTGTATAGGAGACAACTGAAGTCCAGGGAGGCCAAGTGGTTTGTCAAAACCATTCTTCTGGTTCACGGTAGAGCCAGAGTTGGAACCAAGAGAGCCATGCTGTGGACCTCTGCTGTGTTTTAGAGAGCTTACCTTCTGATTTCCAGTGTCATGAAAAGTTAGGACATAGTACAGTGGCATCTTTTGTATAGAGACCAACAATCTCACTTTCAATAAACCAGTTGGAACTATCAGAGAACCACATACTTCATAGCCAGGCATTAAACCATCTCCTTATATAAAGGTCTCAGCCTGGAAATTACATAGCAGTTACTGTTTACTAATGTTTAAGACACTAAGAGGGAAGTGATGCAGGAAGACTTTTTTGGAACTACTTTCCAGTGTGGCTTAACTATCTCTTTTCTATGGTTCAAAAGTCCATAGGCACAGGTCACACAGAATACCCCACCTTCCCACCCTGGGCCAACTACCCCATCCTGCCCATTTTCTGCATGTACTTCCAGAATGTCTATGCACAGACAGCATTTTATCTACATATTATTTCATTTTTATCAAATACTGTCTAGTTGTACAAACCACTGTGTCTTTGTTTTTTCCCCTTACTAGTACCTCTTAGAGAGAGTCCTCATGAGCACAAGGTATGCCCTTGTTCTTCCTTAGAAGACTTGCCCTCATCCTCTTTCCTCCTCCCTCCTCACTCTTGGCTTAGAGTCTTTGGAAGACAAGGCCAAGGACAAAACCCCAGCAGCCCTGTCACCCACCTGAGACCCTGAGAGCTCTAGGTGAGCCCAGAGTCCTCCTAAGATGCTGGGCTCCTTTGTCTTTCAGGGTGGAGCTGGACATAGCAGGAGGAGATGAGGGAAATAAATTGGAAAGGAGTCCAGCCTGACTCAAGGTGGGACTGACAGTTTCTGTTCTGCCCATGGCAACCACATTGTGAGGCTCAGTCCATCCAAGGGTGCCTGCACAAGATCTCCTGTGGCCTTTCAGAACCCCAGGAGGGAGGGCATGATCCTGCACATAGCAGGTAAAGAGACAGCTACAGGGAGGAATAAGACCTGGCCTACATGCTCGAGCTGGCAAGTGACCTGATCCCCTATGAGAATTGTGGAAAACACTTCTCTGTTTTCATTGCTTTTGGAAGATCATATCCATCCAATTACCTTGCCAAGCCCAGATTTAGGACTTGACAACCCTCACCCCACTCCTCAGAGGTGCATCCTTAGGCACCTTCCTTGACCTCTCTGGGCTGCATTGTGCCACCTGATACTTGATTCTGCAGGCTGGAGATTTGAAGTCTCCTTGGAAGTGCCTGGTAGGCCCCACATTAAGAGGAGGTTGAAGGTTGAGGGTCTAATTATGCAGCACCATGTCTGTATTGCATTCCACTCTGTTGGTGTGCTAGTCTTTTTGTTGTTTGCTTTCACTGTGTAATTTTCATTGTGACTCATCTGACTTTGGATTGAGATTCAGAGTTTCATAACCACTCCATATGTGTATTACTGGGCTTTCTACTCTGTTTCAATCGTGACTAACACAGGTGTCTCTACTGTGAATAGCTCCAGAGACACTGACTCTTAAGAATGGGTTCTATGTATTGACTCTGAGTATCTGAAACCAATGCATAGAACTTAAGTCTAGCATAGAACTTGCCAGACTTAAAGACACCAATGACCCTACTTCTAGTGGTAATGGAAGTCCATGTCAAGATGTGGCAGCAGGTTACTTAGTTGATTGCTATTAGACATTTGTAATCAAACATTTACATATGGCAAATGTCTCAGTAGCCACATATTTGCAATCTTAGGACATTTTAGTCAAAATAAGTGGCATAATGTCATTGAATGGTTGCTCCTAAATGAGCTGAAGAAAGTGGAGAAATAAGAGGATAAGCTCAGGACTTCGAACCCCAGCTCAGACTTTGCATTAATGACCTGAAATCTTCTACAGCTGCCCTGAAACTCTTATTTCCTGTAGCCACAGGGCTGAGATATCTATAAATCAAACACAGAACCTCATCCTATGTGTGGCTGAATAGCAAAGCAAATTGAAGTCCCAACCTGTGTGGTGTTTGTATTAAGTGAAAGCATTAACTGGGAAGGAATGGAATCCTGAAAGTTGGAAGAACAAATGGAAATATGCCAAGTTGGAAACATGGAAACTCTACATTCTGCTGGGCCACCTTTGCTAGCAGAAGAGCCTTCCTACCCCTGACTGAGAAGTTATCCCTCCTTTACCTGAACAGCCTATAATGAAACTCACCTCTCTTTACTTCTAGATGTATTTATGGACTCAAGTCCCAACAGGCCCCAAGAGATGAGGTACAAAGTGTGACCCATGAGGAGGTCCAATGCACCCCCCAAAATTACATGATTTTTTTCTAGTTTATACAAACAGAAATCCAAGGAACATATGTAGGAATGTATATTAAGGATGTGAAGTAATGATGGAAGGAATACCAAGTTGGATCAGGAAGATATGGTCCCACTAAACAGATACTCTGGATTTAATGTTGCAGTTTATGGGATGGTGTGGGGAGGAAATGGCTTTGACAGTGTGTTTGGTGGCTTGGCTGAAACATGGACCAAAAGGTGGCCCACAGTAAATGAGGTTGAAATGCCAGAACTGCCTTGGTTTACTATAAAGAAAATAATCCAAAAGCTTAGGGCACAGACCGAATCCGGCCCTCCACCTTGTTTTATCCGGCCCAGGACCTTGTTTCTACCAGGCGGCAGTGCTGAGCTCCTTGTCCCTAGTTAAGGAGTAGTTACGTCCATATAGTCCTAAAATTACATTCAGCCCTTTGAAGGCAACCCCGAGGCTGATGTGGCCCCTGGTGAAAATGAGTTTGACACCCCTGCCTTAGGGAGAACAGCATGTTAGAGTGAATTTATCATATAAGATCTACTCACCACCCTGGAAGGATATTCCTTCAGCATGACTGTGAGAAGTAAACTTGTGTAAAGAACCACAGCATCTTTAAAGAGTTCTGTGATCCTTCTTCTCTGTAGGCCAGAAATTACAGTGGGAATTGCTGTTACAAAATTGGAAAACCAAAATGCAATGGGAATAATGAATCCTAGGGTGGCAAAGCCCAAGTGGCAACTTCTAATTGCCAAAGGCAAGGTCAGTGTGGTTACCATAAAGGACATCAGAGTGATTGAAGCAGTGATCGAAATAGCCTGACTTGCAGAGATCTATCTGTTGATCACAGTGTTCCTGGAAGTGAAACAAATGGGTAGTTTACTAAATTCATACTTGATCTGTATGAGCAGAAAAGTGTACTGAAGTCTGACTGACATGGATGAACAAAGCAAAGTCACACCTTTCAATTCAAAGACTTGACTCAGGTTGCAGACCTAGACTCTTTGAATAAAAGAGAGGCTGGGTTCTGTGGAGAAAAAATAAGTGGGGGTGTTCTATGGAAAGTAACCTTATAGGGTGATCTGATCATAAATTCCTAACTGGGTAGGCCATGGTGGATAGTTATGACCCAGGCATACAACTTCTTAGTAAAAATTTATCTTTGCCTTAAGCAAGCTCTGTCTATTGTTTCTTTTCATTTTTTATTATTTTATTTTTAAATTAAATTTATTGGGGTTATATTGGTTAACAAGATTATATAGGTTTTGTGTGTACTATAATTCTATGATACCTCATTTTTATATTGCATTGTGTGACCACCACCCAAAGGCAAATCTTCTGTCACCATATATTTTTTTGGTGCATCCAGGTTAACACACATATGAAATAAGTGTAATCATACTGAAGAAAGCACATAATCTTGTTAACTATTCTGTAATCCATTTCCTGCCTTGCTTTCTCACTCCCTCATATAATCTTCCTTATATTCTCTCCTTAATTTCAAATGCATAAAAGGAACTGCAGGAACTGTTATACCCTTGGAGCATTTGAGATCTTGTTTCCCAGCAATTATTGTCAGTTTGGCTCAAATAAATTACTACGAAAATTCTCTGTATGTTTAGACTGTCCCCTTCAGAAAGAATCCCAGTACGTAGTGGAAAGCTTATACTGTTCATCTTTTTATCAACCTTCTTGAAAGGAACCTATGGTCATTCACCAGAATGACTGTGCATCAAGGAAAAGGGAATAATCAGACTTTTGAGGAAATTCTGGATAGTAGTTCTGAACTGACACTAATTCCAGGAGATCCTAAATATCACTGTGACCCACCAGTCTGAGTGGGGGCTTATGGAAGTCAGGTGATCAATGGGGTTTGAATTCAGATAAGTCTTACAGTGAAGCCAGTGGTTCCTTGGACCCATCCTGTGGTTATTTCTCCAGTGCCAGGGTGCTTAGTGGCAATAGAAACACCTAATAGCTAACAGAATCCACATATTAGTTCCCTGGCTTATAAAGTGAGGGCTATTTTGGTGGAAAGGGCCAAGTGGAAGCCACTAGAATTGTCCCTGCTCATAAAATGGTAAACCTAAAGCAATCTTTGAGAGATAGCAGAGAATAGCGCTACCATCAAGGTCTTGAAAGATGCAGGGGTGGCGACTTCCACACATCCGCATTCAAGTCTCCTATTTGGCCTATGGGAAGGCAGCTAAATCTTGGAGAGAGACAGTGAATTTTCATAAGTTTAACCAGGTATAACTCCAATTGTAATTGGTGAACCAGATGTGGTTTCATTGCTTGAGCAAATTAACATTTATCCTGGTACCTGGTATTTAGCTATTGATTTGGCAAATGCCTCTTTTGTCATCTCTTTTGATAAGGCCCATCAGAGCAGTGTGCTTTCAGCTGGGAAGGCCCACAGTACACTTGCATTATCCTCTCTTAGGGGAGTGTCAACTCTCCATCCCTAGACACAATAGTTTGTAGGGATCTTGATCACCTTTGTCTTCTACAAATAGTGTACTGGTCTGTTGCATTGATGATATTACGCAGGTTGGATCTAGTGAGCAGGAAGTAGCAACCACTCTAGAATTATTGGTAAGATGTTTGAATGTCAGGGGGTGGGAAATAAATAGACAAAAATTTAGGGGTCTCCCACCTCAGTGAAATTCCTAGGGGCCAAGTGGTACGGGCTTATGTGCAGATACTCCTTTTAAGGCAAAGGATTAGTTGTTGCATCTGACCCCTGCTAAATTAAAAAAAAAAAAAAAAAAAAAGGCATGAAGCCTAGCAGGCTTCTATGGATTTTGGAGGCAGTATACTCCTCATGTGGGTGTATTGCTCTGGTCCACTTATTGCATGACTTCAAAAATTGCTAGCTTTGAGTGGGTTCCAGAATAGAAGAAAGCTCTGCACCAGGTCCAAACTGCCGTGGAAGCTGCTCTGCCACTTGGTCCACCTGACCTACAGATTCAACGGTGCCTGAAGTGTCAGTGGCAGTTAAAGATGTTGGTAGAGCCATTGGCAGCTCTTATAGGTGAACGGCAGTGTGGGCCTTTAGGATTTTAAAACAAAGCCCTGCCATCATACCCTGATAACTACTCTCCTTTTCAGAAACAGTTATTGGCCTGCTACTGAGCCTCAGTAGAGACTGAATGATTAACCATGTAGAACCTTGGTTAAAGGCAAAGAAGACACAATCTCCTCCAAAAAAATGGGATTAAGTTTGGCTATAAATGACAGAAAAGCCCACATTACAGTAGCTTAAGAAAGATGAAAGTTTATTCCTTTCTCATATAAAAAGCACAGAGGTAAATGTCAAGGACTCTGGCTCTTCTACCTTCCTCCACAGCTATCTTCAACACACAGCTTCTATCTCATGGTCAAATATGGTTGCTTGAGTGACAGCCATTACATCTGCCATTCCAGGAAGTTGAAAGTAGTACAAGGGGCAAAGAAGAGCTCACTATTCTCAATTTACATCACTTCCATAGGTTCCATGTAACACTTCTGCTATCATCCATTGGTTGGAATTAGATAGAGATATGGCCGGGCCTAGCTACAGGGAGGTTAGGAATGTCTGTGCCTTCCTCCAGATACATAATTCTTGGTGAGTAAGAATGGGAGGGAGAATGGGTCATGAGACATAGCCACCTGCTGTTCCTGAAGCCTGGGTGGGCTCCAAGTCTTTTTGGCCTCTGTGTCTGTTTCCCTGTCGTTATTCCCAACTCATTAGTGAATGTGTTACACTGTGTTCTGTGGAGGAATCTGTGTTCTGAGGAGGAAAAGGGTGGGTTGTGAGTCCCTGATGGGTAGCCTGTCATTGGGAGCAGACCCTCATGGTGAGTAGATGCTGGCAGTAGTGATCAGTGAGTGATTTCCAGGGAAAGGCCCGTAGCTGGCCACCCCTATAATAGGTGATTATCTTTCCAGAGCTGCCCTGAGACCGGTGCCTTTCCTCAGTGCCCTATTCAATTCTGAAGCCCCCACCCACCACTGACAATGAGATGAGGTGGTGTCAGTACAGTGGGAAAAATCCAGAACTGGGACATACAAACCTAGTTTGAATCTGAGCTCCGCACTGAAACACTGAGTAGTCTGGGTGAGTTCTATCATTTTTGAGCCTTAGGGGAGGGTCACTGATGATGGAAGAGTCATAGGAATAGCAGGTAAACAGCATGTCTAACAGTCACACTCATTGAGCACCTGCTGTGTGCTAGACATGCCCTGTCACCAGGTATAGGATAGAGCATGAGTGATCAAGTCCCTTACTGTAGACTTTACAATCCAGTAAGACAGAAAGTTTGGAAACAATCAAAGTGGGAGTGTGTTACCAAGGAGGTTGGATCCTCCAGGAACCTGCCCAGGGCACTTAGGGTCAAGGTACCCTTCCTGGGAAAAGCCATAGTTGCTGAGGTCTGAAGAATAAATGGAGTAACTTAGGCAATATATTAAGCAGCCCTGGAGTCCCCACCTCCTACTACTCACAGTCTCATGGTCCCTTCTACATGGACCAGGATTGTGTGTGACCAACATGTATTAGTCTTCTAGGGCTACAGTAACAAAGTGCTGCAAACAGAGGGGCTTAAAACAACAGAAATTTATTCTGTCACAGTTCTGGAGGCTGGAAGTCTGGAGTAAAGTTGTTGGCAGGGTTGGCTCCTTCTGGAGTGTTCATGGAAGAATTCATTCCATGGCTCATCCCTGGCTTCTGGTGGCTACCAGAAATCCTTGATGTGTAGACACATGACTCTCATCTCTGCCTGAATTGTTACATGGCCTTCCTTTCTGTTTCCTCTGTGTCTCTGTCTCACATTGCCTTTGTATGGCCTTATAAAGACATTCATCATTGGATTTAGGGCCCTCCATGCTCAGAATGACTTTATCTTAACTAATTACATCTGAAAAGACCTTATTTCCAAATAAGTTCACATGACAAGATTCTGGGTACATGTGAATTTTGAGGACATCATTCAAACAAGTATATAACAGAATGCAGCAGAGATGATACTGTATTGCTTCCAAAATCAGGTCATGAAAAGACTGGGCCTTGTGCACCAACTCTCTCTTCAATCACCTGCTCTGGGAGAGCCAGTCACCATCTTTTGAGACACTAAAGTAGCCCTGGGACATGTCCATATGGTGAGGAGCTGAGCCTCTGGACATGGCCACATGAATCAGCTCGGACATGGATCCTCCAGCCCAGTTCACCTTTCATATGAGACTGAATTAGTTTGGAACCTCACAAGAGACCCTAAATCAAAGCTACCCAGCTAAGCTGCTCCTGTTTTTTTCACTGTTGGAAACTGTGCAATAATAAGAGTTTGTGGTTTCTAAGTTGTTAAATTTGTGGGTAATTTGTTACACAGCCATAGCTAACTACAAATTAGGAAAGGGAGGGGAAGTACTCTACCCACAGGGAAAAGCTTGAGCAAAGGTCCTGCAATAGGGAGGGGGAGGGCTGAGAAAGGCCAGTGGGAAGATGCCATTAGATGAGGTCTGAGCAGTTGGTCATGGCCTCCTGACCAGGCCTGGCACACAGTATATCCTCTGTTAACAAAGCTGCTGGTATAACATTTCTCCCAGTAAATGCAGATGGTACCTCTCCTGTAGCTTCCTGTACACTGTGGGGGAATAGTCTGCTCTGACCACAGAATGGGGGTGTCCTACTGGCCTTTCCCCAGCTGCCTTTTGTTTATGTTGTGTTTTGTTTTTTTCTGGGTTCCTCATTTATAGTCACCAGATGTTCAGTGCTTTTAAATTCACTGGCTGGTGTTCATGGAGTGCTGGGGAGAGAGGCTGCCCAGTGTTGCAGAAAGTTACAAATGAGTCCATTAAGGAGGTGAATTTGCTAAAAGGCTGTCTTCCTTCCACCTGGTCCAAAGCAATGCTCACATGATCGATGATTGCAGAGCCTTTGGTCGGGCGTCTTAAACCTCGGCACATTCTTAATGCCTCAAAAGTTTCCAATTAAAGTCAAATGGCTCTTGGCAAAGTCCAAGGCATTTTTACTAACTAAAATAAATACCTGGGCAGGCTCCACAGTTTATGACTACTTCATGCCCTTGAGGAGAAACAGCTAGAGGCTGGGGTTAGAGGCAGGTTAGGGACAAAGGGCCAGCCAGCCCCCAGAAATCTCCTAGATGCCCCCACAGGGCCGTGGTAGGGACTAGAAGTCATGTCTCTATAGGCACCAGGCTCCCCGCTAGCCATCTCATGCTCTCTGATCCTGTCTGCACCGGTCCACAGGGCCATGGTGCTAAACAGGTAGGAGAAGTCTCTAGAAGTCTCTAAAGCCTGTGGGCATATCAGCCATCAATCAGCGTTATCACTCCCTTTGCTGCCTCTGAGTACAGGTGGCTCCTTTACTTGAAGGGAACCAGCAGACTACCTCCTCTCCTTCACTTTCTTCTCACCCTTCTCCTTTATGCTACTTGGCTGCCTGGTGCCCATTGTCCATGGGGCACACACAGGTTGATTTCAGCAGCAACTGGAGTCTTGGAGCATTGCTATGGGGTTGAGTAACATCAACCCTTTTGTGCTCTCAGAAGAAGCAGCTCCAGAGATCACCAAATTCCATTCTGGGAATAATAGTAACCCTGGTACCAGGATTTCTTGTCAGGGGTCTCTTCTCAAACTTTCTGAACTTTCCTCACCTGTGCAGGGTGCAGAGTCTCTGTTCCACCAGGTTCCTACAAGGAGCCCTCTGACCCAGAGTGCCATAAGCATTTGGTTGACACTTTGAGAGACCTGTGAAATTCTCTGAGGTCTCCCCCATCTGCTCCCTCCCCTTATCTTTCACAGGTATGACCCTAGGTCTCCCCATCTTCCCTCCTTCCAGCTGTTCTACTGTTCCTCCCTCTCCAGCCTCCAGATCTCACTGCAGTCCTTCTTGCCCCAGGTCCAGGGTTGTCCTCCTTTCCTGTGTCCACTCTTGGGCCTCCACTTGATTCACACAGGATTTCTTGTTTTATGGCTATATGTGGAGTAGGCCTCTGTGCCTCAGAGGCCCCTTTGTTCACTGGGGTCACTGAACCCTTTCCAGCAGTTATGGATACTGAGGCCAGCAAGGTTCAGCCAAATTGTGGGGTCAAGCCCCAATCTTAGTACCTGTGCCAATGTCTGGGGGCCCATGGACTTTGCCTCCTGGTTCAATATGACCCTCAGGCTCATAAAGGGGCATCTGAGGACACAGTGAACAAAGGGCTCCCCACAGACAGACCCAGACACTGACACCTTCAGCTCCTTGTTGCCAAGTAAGGACCATGGAAAATCTGCTGAACTGACTATAAAATATTGACTGAGCCCCTATTTCATACCAGTCACTGTCCTAGGTGCACCCCCAAATCTGAGAGCAACACAGTTTTTTCCAGGGGACAAAAATGGAACCCCTAATCCAGCTGACCAGACTGAATCTCCAACTCTGCATGAGGTGCCTGGAGTCAGGAGTCCTGAGGCCTCTAGAGCTGCTGCTTAGGTCCCAGCCTGGTATCCCCAATCCTCAGCTTCCTCAACTGCAAGATGGGCTTGTGGGGATGACTGAGCTACTTGCAGCATAGCGACCACAAATAACGGGAAGCCCAGGCCTGGGGAGGTGGCTATGCAGTGAGATACCACAGGAGTCTCAGAGAATGAAGTTAAAGTACCATAGAAAGGCTGTGGCCATGGATTTTATGGAAAGAACAAACATCAAAAATATAACATTGTTTCTTCACCTTTGAGCCCTTGAGTAGATCAGTCAATAGGGCCATTCCCGCGGTGTTCCATTTATAATACCCACTGCTTCAGGGGGCTGAGATTTCATCTTGCTTGCCTTGAAACAAATATTTCTCTTGTTTTTCACCCCCCTTCCACACTTTTTTTTTTTTAGTTTTGATTTGTCTTGAGTTATAAATTGCTTTATTGTCTTTTTTCTGCTTATTTTTTTAACTTTTACAAACAACACTCTAACAATTCTGAAAAGTATGAGAAACAAAACCAAGAGTCTGACAGTGTCAGGGTGGTCAAGGGCATGGAACACGGACTCCTTCCTATCATCAGGCATGTAGGGCTTCCTGGTGCTTAGAAAACCAGTTTGACATCAGCTGGCCAGGCTGACAGGTGCACATCCTATGCCCCTGCAAATCCATTCCTGGGCAAGTGTCTGCTCACAGGCACATGGACACAGGCATGGGAGTATCCCCAGGAAATTTTTAGTAGAAGCAAAGTAATCCCCTGGCAAGAGAGTAGCCAAATGGTGCATATTTGTACAATGAAAACAACAAAGCCTAGTGGAAGAATTAACCACAGCTACATACTTAGCCATGAAAAGAGGCAAGTCACAAAAGAATATAGATCATGTGGTTGTATTTACATTAAGTCTAATGGAGTGTGAGATGACACACTATGTCAGGTAGGGGTAGCATACACAGGCAGCATGATTATGTCTGAACAAACAAGAGGAGGGTCACATAAGCCTTGGGGGCTGGTCATGTCTGGGCAGGAGAACAGGAGGTAGGGCTGGGAGGCCTTGAGGGAAGTATAGTGCTCATTTCTTGGTCTGCCTTATGCCTCACACATGAGTTATAAATAATCACTTCTATGAACTCAATGTCATTAAGAAGGAGATTTTGAAGACGAAAGTTCTCCATACTTAGGATTCCACTCCCTCCTACTCCCACCCTGGCCCTCATGCTCTCCAGACACCCTCGTCCTTACCATTCACTTCCCAGTCTCTCTCCTTCTCACAGGCCCTTGGGCTCTGATGCCCTTCCACCAGAAGAGTCCTCTGCATCCCCACCATGGGAAGTTTCTGTGATGTCATCCTCTAGATCCACCCTTAGAATAAACAAGCATTTCATGATAAAATATTCTGGTTTGCTATTTGTAGTGTATCGTCCCTGTCACATCATTTCATCATAGATGTCCCAACCCTCTCTGCATCTTTCACTCTAGCATGCATCTAGAACCCTCCCAGTGTACCAAAGTGTATCTGTTAAGAAAACTCTCAGAGGCTCAAGGTTAATGATGAGGAGAAGCTGCTCTCACCTTCAGATCCTTCCCTGGCATTCTTAGGCGTCTTGACAGGGATCCAGCCTCCATCCTAGGGCACAGATAACTTCTTTTTCCAGGCTCCAGGTCCAACCTTCCTTGTGGGGCAGCTCTGCCATTGGGACACTCTGTCTAAGGAGCTACCCACAGCACTGGGGGAAGCTGTGACTTTCCTGAAATACAGAAGGTCCATGTCCAAATGATGGGCAACTTTGTTTCATGAGTCAGGCTCTACCCACAATCTACTGATGGCCATTTCTGATCACTGTGCTCTGCCACATCATCCAAAGTTATGTTTAAGTCCTGATCTGTAGGATCTCAGAATGTGACCTTATTTAGAGATAGAGTCATTAGAGGTGCAATTAGTTAAGATGAGGTTCTAGTGGAGTGGGATGGCCCTAACTGAACATTATGGGTGTTTCTATAAGAAGAGGGGCACAGCTGCAGATGCAGAGGGGAGAGGACAAGTGATGATGATGTCAGAGATTGGAGTGCTGCAACTGTTAGCCACAGAGCCCCAGTATTGCAGGTGGACATTGAGCTGGGGGAGGCAAGGATGGGTCCTCCCATGGCCTCCAGAGGGGATGCAAGCTGCTAACACATTGATTTTGAACATCTGTTTTTCAGAACTGAGAGATAAAAAGTGTCTGTTGTCTGTAGTGCTTGGGTATTGCAGCCATAGGAAATAAACACATGGAGTATCACCACAGAATGAAGGTAAATCCTCCTGAAATGCAGAAGAAATTATAACTAAGCTTCTGATGACAACCTCTTCTGGCAGTTTCTGTGTGCACAGTTGGACACTGACATATAGTTTCTTAGGCTATTTAGAGACCTGCTTTGACACTCAAGGATAGATTGTGGACATTAAAACATGGACCTGCAGCATTGTATTAAATAACTTCAGCATTCCAGGCATAGATAGAACATACTTTAGCAAAGCCCCCATTAGTGGATACTAGGGTTGCTTTCTCTAATCTCAGAAACTCCTCAGCACTCCCTCCTCTTTTTCCCTCCCCCCTCATCTTTGTGTGTCTCTGTTGTGTCCCCATCTCCTCTCTTTCTTTATCTCTCCTTCCCCTTCCTTTCTCTGTGTTTCTGTCTCTAGCCCTTCCTCTATCTCTGTATCTCTCTTCCTTTCTTGCTCCCTCACTCTTGCTCTCAACCTCCCTGACTCTGTAAAGAAATGAGAAAACACAGACCTTTATGATCACAAATGTTTTTAAATGCCTGCGTATTAATGACTGGTGACTACGTGTGTTGGCAAACAGAAGGCAATCTTTCTTGTTTTAAATGAGAAAAAGTCATAGGAAAAATGGGCTTTGTGTTGTCAAACATTAGCCTGAACAGATACTCTCTGAGAGCAGGACCCCAGGGGCTTCCTGAGACCAATTTCATTTTTCCTGAAGGAGTGTGTTTAACATCAGCACCTTGAGGAGATTGGCTGAGAAGAGCCCTAAAGACCAAATATTTACAAAGGCAACTCTGAAGCCCATGGAAATGACCTCATAAATATTGTTTTTAATTCATAAGATGTGGTGATGAATAGAAGCCACTTCTGTGTCTAACACTCATTTCTGGACAGTGTAAGCTGTGGGTTGGGTTACTGAGGTGTAGTGACACAGACAGGGGAAAGGCAGGTCAATGTCAGTACTGGCTCCAGCCTCTTCACTGTGTGGTCTTACCTAAGTCACTGTACATCTCTGAGCCTCAGAAAAAGAATTATGATATGTAGATAGGAATGCCACCAACTCCCAGATGCATGGTGAGGATGAAATGTCATACTGCACGCAGACCTCTGTGTCAGATAGCAGTGAGGCTGGAGTCTAAGAGCCTTGTCATCCTGGGTTGCTGTTGAAATCTCTGCAAAGAGCCACTGTACCTACCAAGGGTTAAATGAAATTGTATACAAGTTTCCAGGCAAATAGCCAAGCCATCAAAAGGTATCACAGGTGATCTCTTTCATTCCAAAATTTGGAAAATTCTGACTCATGAGTGGTTGATAGGTGCCTGTCCTTTGGTTTACCGTGAAGCCCTTGCCCCTGCAACATTGGACCTCTGCAGCTCATATCCCCTGCCAGCACATGAATGTCCACCAGAGGCCTCTTCCCCCACAGCTTTGCTCTGTCTGTATGAGGCAGGCCAGAAGTTTCTAAGGACTACTGCCTCTCAGGGCCAGCCCTTAACCAATGAATGGTGGGGCCTAGGAGATCAATACTTCACTGTCTGTCTTCTTTGGATTGGCTACTTCTGAGGAGCAATCTCTACATTGGCTCCCAGAATTTTCCAGTGGGATTAAGTGTCAGTTGCCTAAAGCACTAAATTTCTTGACAATATACCCTCTGTTTGTCTTGCTCCCCTTCCCTGTCTCATGTCCCTCTCACTTTCTGGTGCTAACTAGGACCACTTCTCAAATAAAGTACTTGAACTGTGCCTTGTCTATGTCTCTGCTTCTGAAATAGCCAAAGGGGCACGTTTTATTTATCTCTGAATCAATCAAACTCTGATTTCTCATATCCTGCACTAGCTATCTTCCCCTTTTCAACAAATTACATTTTATCCTTCCAGTTGTTCAAACTCAAGCCCTTGGCAACATCTTTGATGCTTTTTCCTTGACTCTCCACATCCAATCCATCACCAATGACCTGTCAGCTGTAACTTCAAAACATATCTTCACACTTATAATCCTATTTCTGAAAAATGATTGTAAAAGGAAAATCCCAAGAGTAAAAGAAAAATTGCATGCAAATCAGAGCTAAGAAAAACTTTTTGTCAAAATCTATGCAAGCCAGAAAATAATGGAGAATCTTTAAGAACTGAAAAAAAAAATTCTTAACCTAGGATTCTAAACTTAGCAAAAAGATTGTGGAAAATGAAGGAAACAATATTATGAAGGCAAAGGCAATATCAAATGATGGCAAGGATGTGAAGAAACAGAAACTCTCATTCATTATTGGTGGAAATACAAAATGTTGCAGCTACTTTTGAAGTCAGTTTAGCAGTTTATTACAAAATTAGACATACTCTTCCATATGAGTAGCAATTACTTCCCTAGGTACTTAGTCAAATGTAAAACTTATATTTACACTAAATCCTGCACACCAATGTTTATAGCAGCTCTGTTTATAATTGCCAAAAACTGGGAGCCACCAAGAAGTCCTTTAATAGGTAAATGGATAAACAAACTATGGCACCTTCATAAAATGGAAATTAATACAGTTCTGAAGAGGAAAAAAGTGATCTACTGGGTTGGCTAAAAAGTTCATTTGTTGCTTTCCGTAAGATAGCTCTAGTAGCACTTAGTTGTCTTTAACTTCATTTGAAAAAATTTTGTTAGATTTTATTGTGACAGCTGTCATATCAGTGTGCATTTAAAAACATCAAAATTGGTGAACTTTTGTGTAACTCTTTCAATATTGAAGATGGAAGAAAATATGCAACATTTTTGCATATTATGCATTATTATTTCAAGAAAATTAAAAATGCAACTGAAACACACCAAAAAATTGTGCATTATATGGATAAGGTGCTGTGACTGATTGAACATGTCAAAAGTGGTTTGTGAAGTTTTGTGCTGGAGATTTCTCACTGGGCAGTCCTCTATGGTCAGGTAGACTAGTTGAAGTTGATAGCCATCAGATCAATACATTAACTGAAAAAAAAAATCAACATTATACCATGCAGGAGATAACCAACATATTCAAAATATCCAAATCAATAAAGTTATTGGTGAAAATGAAAATGTGCCTTTTATTTTACAGAAAAAAAACTAAATTGACTTTTTGGTTAACCCAGTATTAAGTCCCATAAAGACATGGAGGAAACTTAAATGCAAAATGCTAGGTGAAAGTGGAAAATCTGAAAAGATAACTTATTGTATGACTACAACTATACGACACCTAGAAAAGGTGAAACAATGAATTCAGGAAAAAAGATCAGTGATCACAAAGAAAATGACTGGCCTGAAAACTGGAGAGTGAGGCAGGTACATGGAATCACAGCTTACCTTGAGCTGGTGCCACTGCTGTAGTCAGGAACTGATAGGACAACTAGGGGTAAATGACTAATTAGTAGAGACTGAGCATGTACTAGCTTGAGAGATAAAAAAACTCCTGGAGATCCAGATGTAGGAAGAGCCCCACTTTCATGAATTCTATCTCTAGGAGTGTTACCAGTTTTGCAGGATGAACATCAGAGAAAAATACCCTCATATTCCCAGAAGTAAAAGGGTAATTGCAACCCAGGGCATTCTTTTCTTCCCCTAACAAAAGATTTCCCTCAAAAGAAACTATTTATCACAACTGTAACTGAACAACAACAATAACAAAAAATAAAAGCACATTACTAAATTAAAACAATATATTTACAGGAAAAAAAAAAGAAACTATTTACCAGAACCTAACCAGCTTGAGTTTTTTTCAGAGCTTCACATTCTTGAAGTGAGGAAAATATCCAACTCCAGTTTATTTTTTAGGCTTCTTGTCTCACATAAGAAAGTGAAGTTGAGAAGCTCTAGTGAAGGTCACAGCCTGGGGACATGGACTCACTAAACAACTATCTATCAATGGACTACAGAATACTTCCCCTACCCCCTACCCCTACACCTTATCACTAATCAATAAGGTCCCTGCATAGTAACATGGGATTACAGTCAAAAGAACTGCAAGACTTAGACCTACTTAAGAAGTAAATATCTAGGGAAACCAAAAAACAATGGAAGAGACAAAAGTAAACTAGTAGAAATTTGAGCCTCTGACACCCATGGCTGGTGCAAACAGTAAATACAGCGCCATTTTTACACAGATAAACCTAAGGTCTCATACCAAATACTTATCTCAGTTTCTTTTACCTGAAACATAATGTTCAGCTTTCAATAAAACATTAAAAAACACATAAAACAATACAGTATGAAAAGAAAGAAGCATAATGACCAGACTAAATGTGGCAGAGATTTTGGAATTATACATCAGGAATTTTAGTACATGTGATTAATTGGTTAAGGAATTTAATGGAAAAGTTGATAACATGCAAGAACAGCAGTGTAATATAAGCAGAGATATAAACAAATTAAGAAAATAATCAAACTAAAATTCTAGAAATTAAAAACACTAGTAAAAATAAAGAGCATATTTGATGGACTCATTAGACTGGACATGGCTCAGGAAAAATATTACTTAGTGTCAAAATGTAAATAAAAGTATCCCAAACTGAAAATCAATGAGAAAAAAAGAATGAAATAAATAGAACAAAATATTCAAAAACTGTGGAACAATTATAAAAACTAACATATGCATAATAGGAATATCAGAAGAGGAAGAAAGTAAAAGAAACAAAAGAAATATTCAAAGTAATAATAACTTGAGAATATTCCAAACTTAATGGTAGGCACTGTACCACAGATTCAGGGAGCTAGAGAATACCAAGTAGGTTAAATACTACAAAATCTACAGCTAGGCATATCACATTCAAACAGCAGAAAATTTAAGATTAAAAGAGAACACCGCTCTTCCAAAAAAGGCAACAAGATAGATGGGACTGGAGTCCATTTCCCCCTGTGCACAGGTGGAACACCTAGCAAGTCTTCTCAGGAACACAGTGAATAGCCAATGGTATCCCAGCATATATGAAGGTTGGAGGCCAAAATTGTAGAGGACAAGGAAAAAATATTGGATGGTGGGAGCTGTGAACACCAGTACACCTGCTGGAAGAGAGAACCCACTAACAAATAACCACCAACAGATAACAACAGAAGAATGTGAAGGAGGCAGTGGAAGCCACACTAAGCTCCACCCAGTACCAACTTAGAATTACAACTAAATAGTGAAGAAATTACCTAGAATAAAAAACTGAACAATAGAGAAAGACAAACCTCAAAACCTTGGACAGACAGAAGAACCAACTTCAACACAACCTGTCCACAACAGCACACAGCATACAAGACATGGTGGGGAGAGTGACCCTCAGTTAACCAGCTGGAAAGAAGGACCCACCAAAGGAACACCAAACAATGATCAAAACCCAATTACATCCAGAGAGTCAACATAAACGATATCCCAAGAGCAGCAAAGCAAGTTCAGGATATCGAGGAGACTGCACCACTGAATATTACAGGTCTTCTACTGTAGAAGTTCACACCATAAACCCAGGGAGTCAGAACACATCAATTTAAGCAGCAGAGGCTAACAAGAAGAGTCTCACAAACAATGGGAAGACAAAGAAACAAACCCCAAATGAAGGGAAAGGCGGAAGCCTCAGAAAGAATGCTAAATGAAATAGAGGCAAGTCAACTATCAGACGTTGAGTTCAAAGCAATGATTATAAGGAAGCTCTATGAACTCATAGAGAATTACCAAAACCTACAGAGAAACTACAATGAACTCACTACAAACTATATCAGCATGAAAAAAGAAAGACAAACTATCAACAAGGGCCAAGAGAAAATGAAGAATACAATTTCTGAATTGAAGAACACAGTAGAAGGAATAAAAGGTAGCCTACATGAAGCAGAGGATTGGATCAGTGAGCTGGAGGACAAGGTAGAAAAAACGTCCAGAAAGAGCAAGAAAAGGAAAATGGACTCAGAAAGAATAAAGAAGAGTCAAGGGAACTGCAAGACAACATGAAATGTAATAATATCAGTATAATAGGGATACCAGAAAGAGAAGAAGGGTAAGGGATAGAAAACCTGTTTGAAAAAGAAATGATTGAAAATTTTCCTGATTTCTTGAGAGAAGAAGTCACACAAATCCAGGAAGCACAAACAGTCCCCATCAAGAAGAACCCAAAGAGGCCCACTTTAAGACACATCATAATTAAAATGGCAAAATTCCAAGACAAAGAGAGAATCTTAAAGGCAGCAAGAGAAAAACAGGAAGTAACATACAAGGGCACCCCGATAAGACTAGCAGCTGAGCTCTCAATGGAAACACTCCAAGCCAGAAGGGAATGACAGGGAATATTACAAGTAATGAAAACAAAGGCCTGCAACCAAGACTACTCAATCTAGCAAGCTCTCAATTGAAATGGAAGGCCAAATAAAGAGTGTCCCAGACAAAAGAAGCCTCAAAGAACACACCTCCTCCAAATCAGCTCTTCAAGAGATGCTAAAGGTTTTACTTTAAAGAAAGGATAAAGAGTGTGAGAGAAAGGAACACAGATATGAAAAAATGGTAAGAAATAAGTATTTATCCATAATAACCTTAAATGTAAATGGATTAAATGCCCTAATCAAAAGACATAGTATAAATGAATGGATAAGAAACCATGATCCAAACATATGCTACCTACAAGAGATGCACCTCAGAACAAAAGACCTACACAGACTAAAAGTGAAGGGCTGGAAACAAATATTCCAAGCAAATGGACAGGAAAAAAATTATTTTGTTTGATAATGGACTCATGTCAAAGAAAATAGATTTCATAAAAAGGTCCATAAAGAGAGACCCAGAAGGCCACTTCATAATACTCAAGTGAATACTCATGTGTCCTATCCATCAAGAAGATATAAACATTGCTAATATAAGTGCTCCCAACAGAAGAACACCCAAATATATAAGGAAAATCTTAGAGGACTTCAAAAAAGATATTGACAGCAACAAAATTACACTAGAGGATTTTGACACTCTACTGTCAAAAATGGACAGATTTTCCAAACAAAATATCAACAAATATATTGTGGCATTGAACAATGCCCTAGATGAAAAGGACTTAACTGATATATATAAAACCCATCATCCCAAAGAAGCAAAATACATATTCTTTTCAAATGCACATGGTATATTTTCAAAGATAGACCACCTGATAGGACCCAAATCAAGCCTTAACAAATTCAAGAAAATTCAAAGTATATCAAGCATTTTCTCTGACCACAAGGGACTGAAACTAGAAACCAACCTCAAGGAAAAAACTAAAAAACAACCAGACTTATGGAGATTGAATAGCATGGTATTAAACAATGAATGGGTCAAGTTTGGGATTAAGGAAGAAATTTTTTAAAATTCTGGAAAAAATGTAAATGAACTCACAACCTAAAACTTACAGGACACAGTGAAGGCAGTCCTGAGAAGGAAGTTCATAGCAATACAAGCCTACCTAAAATGATAGAAACATTTCAAATAAACAACCTATCCCTACTCCTACAAGAACTTAAGGAACAACAACAAAGACAGCCCACAGGAAGTAGAAGGAAGGAAATAACCAAGATCAGAGCAGAATTAAATGACATAGAGACTAAAAGTACAATTCTAAGGATCAATAAATCCAGGAGCTGGTTCTTTGAAAAGATAAACAAAATCAACAAGCCTTTAAGCAGGCTCATCAAGAGAAAAAGAGAGAAGACCCAAATAATCACAATCAGAAATGAAAGAGGAGAGATTACAACTGACACCACAGGAATACAAAGGATTGTAAGAACTTACCATGAAGAACTGTATACCAAGAAATTTGAAAACCTAGGTGAAATGGACAGATTTCCAGAAAAATATAATCGTCCAAAACTTAATGTAGAAGAAGCTGAAAGTCTGAAGATCAATAACAGCTGATGAAATTGAAGCAGTAATCAAAAACCTTCTGACACACAAAAGCCCTGGACCAGACAGCTTCAAAGGAGAATTTCAAAAAGCATTTAAGAATGTTCTAATCCCTCTCCTTCACAGACTATTCCAAAAAATCAACCAGAGACATTGAAAGTAAAAACAATGTGACAATAATCGGAGGGAAGGCAGGAGAGGATAATGGAGGGGAGGTGGGGAGGGTTTTCAGGAACAACTATAAAGGACAGATGGACAAAACCATAGGGGAGGGATGGAAGCAGGGGAAGGAGGTGGGGATGGCTTGGATGGTGGGGAGTGGTGGGGGGTAAATGTGGACAATTGTAATTGAACAACAATAAAATAATTTAAAAACCAAACAAAAAATCAAGAAGATAGAAGACTCCCAAACTCTTTTTATGAGGTCAACATTATCCTAATGCCAAAACCAAATAAAGACACAACAAAAAAAGAAAACTTCAGGCCAATATTGCTGATGAACATAGACACTAAAATACTCAACAAAATATTGACAAACCTCATCCAGCAATACATTACAAAGATCATACACCATGACCAAGTCATATTCATACCAGGGATGCAAGGATAGTACAATATTTGCAAATCAATAAACATAATACACCACATAAACAAAAGAAAAGACAAAAATCACATGATCATCTCAATAGATGTGGAAAAAGCATTTGATAAGGTACAGCACCCATTTATGATAAAAAACACTCAGCAAAGTGGGAATAGAGGGAGCATTCCTCAATGTAATAAAGGCCATATATGAGAGACCTACAGCCAACATCATACTCAATGGGTAAAACTTAGAGCTTTCCCACTAAGATCAGGAACAAGACAAGGATGCCCGCTTTTACCACTCCTATTCAACATAGTATTGGAAGTCCTAGTCACAGCAATTAGACAAGAAAAATTAATAAAAGGCATCCAAATTGGAAATGAGGAAGTAAAACTGTCATTGTTTGCAGATGACATGGTAGTGTACATAGAAAATCCTATAGACTCCACCAAAAATCTACTTGACCTAATAACTGAATTTGGCAAAACAACAGGATACCAAGTTCATATTCAGAAATCAAAGGCAATTTTGTACACCAACAGTGAAATATCAGAAGCAGAAATCAGGAAAAAAATCCCATTTAATATAGCAACAGTGAAAGTAAAGTACCTAGGAATAAACCTAACCAAAGATGTAAAAGACCTGTCTGTACTCAGAAACTGCACAACACTAAAGAGAGAAATTAAGGAAGACCCAAACTGATGGAAGCATGTACCATGATCATGAATTGGAAGAATTAACATCATCAAAATGTCCATACTACCCAAAGCAATTTACAGATTCAATGCAATGCCTATTAAAGTACCAATTACATATTTCACAGATATAGAACAAACATTTCAGAAATTTATATGGAAGCATAAGTGACCTTAAATAGCTGCAGCAATTTTGAGAAAGAAGAACTAAGTAGTAGGAATCACAATACCTGATATCAAGCTGTATTACAAGTCCACTGTAATCAAAACATCCTGGTACTGGCATAAGAACAGACACACAGACCAATGGAACAGAATAGAGACCCCAGGTCTCTACGGTCAATTACTATTTGACAAAGGGGGAAGCATAAAATGGAGTAAAAATAACCACTTTAACATATGGTGTTGGGAGATCTGGACAGCTACATGCAAAAAAAAAAAAAAAAGAAAAGAAAAGAAAAGAAACTCTATCACTAACTTATACCATACACAAAAATAAACACAATGTGGATAAAAGACTTAAATATTAGTCATGACAACATAAAAGTCCTAGAGGAAATGATTGGCAGGAAAATCTCAGACATTCCATGCAGCAACATCTTCACTGATATGTGCCCTAAAGCAAGGCATATAAAGGAAAGAATAAACAAATGAGACCTCATCAAAATAAAAAAGCTTCTGCATGGCTAAAGAAAACAGCATTAAAATGAAAAGAGAATCGACTATATGGAAAAACATATTTGCCAATGATACCTTGGACAAGGGTTTGACATTTATAAAGAACTCACATGACTTCACTTGGAAACACAAAAAATCCAGTTAAAAAATAGGTAAAAAACTTGAACAGACACTTCCCCAAGGAGGACATACAGAAGGCCCAGAGACATATGAAAACATGCTCAGCATCACTAGCCATTGGAAAGATGCAAATTAGAACTACAATGAGATACCACCTCACACCCATCAGAATGGCCATCAAACAAATCAACAAACAGGTGTTGGAGAGGATGCAGAGGAAAGGGAACCCTAGTGCACTGTTGGTGGAATTGCAGACTGGTTCATCCACTGTGAAAAACAGTAAGGAATTTTCTCAGGAAACTAAAAACAGAACTGCCTTTTTTGACCCAGCAATTCCAGTGCCTGGATTATACCCTAAGAGCCCTGAAACACCAATCCAAAAGAACCTATGCACCCCAATGTTCATAGCAGCACAATTTACAATAGCCAAGTCTTGGAAGCAACCTAAGTGCCCATCAGTAAATGAGTGGATCAAAAAACTATTGTACATATACACAATGGAATTCTATGCAGCAGAGAGAAAGAAGGAGCTCTTACCCTTCATTTCACAATGGATGGAACTGGAGAACATTATGCTAAGTGAAATAAGCCAGGTGGTGAGGCACAAATACCATATGATCTCACCTTTAACTGGAACATAATCAACAAAAGAAAAAGCAAACAAAATATAACCAGAAACATTGAAATTAAGAACAATCAACAATAGCCATAGGGGAGAGAGGCAGTGGGGAGAAGGGTTTTCAGGAACAACTATAAAGGACACATCAACAAAACCAAGGGGGAGGGTGGAAGCAAGGGAGAAAGGTGGGATTGGCTAGGGTGGGGGCACATGGTGGGACGAAAATGCAGCCAAGTGTAATTGAAAAACAATAAAGTAATTTAAAAAATCTAAACTCAATAATCTAAACTTCCATTCTAGGAAAGTAGAAGAAGAGAATCAAATTATATTCAAAGTTATCAGAAGAAAGGAATAATAAATACTAGTGTAAAAATTAATGAAAATGAAAAAAGAGGGAAACAATAGAGAAAAATCAAAACAAAAAGCTGGTTTTAAAAAATTGATGAAATGGGTAATTGTGTAGCCAGGCTAAAGAAAACAAGAGAAAAGACACAAATTACTAATATCATATGATCACATCTGCAAGTGAAACCTAATCAGTAAATCAAACAAATGAGTGAAATGGAACCAGAGACATGGAAGTAAAGAACAAACTGACACTGACCAGAAGGTAGGGAGGAGGAAGGGTCAAGTCAAGTGAAGGAACATGTATAAAGAACCCATGGCCAAAAACAATGCATTGGGGGAGGGGGCTGTGAGGGAAGATTGAATGTGGAAGGTGGGGGGTGGGTAGGACAGGGGAGAGTAATGGGGATGGGAGGAAACGGGGACAACTGTAATTGAACAACAATTAAAAAAAACCTGAACAACAATTAAAATAAAATTTAAAAAAATTTAAAAATATGCAGTGAAAAAGGGGCCATCGCTACTGGTTGCGTGGATATTAAAAGGGTAATTACTGTTGCATGGATATTAAAAGGGTAATAAGGAAACACCACAAACACTTCCATGCCCACAGATTTGTTAACTTAGATGAAAGAGGCCTATTTCTTGAAATACACAATTTACCAAAACCTACACAGGGGGGAATAGATAACCTATTGAAAAAATTTATCAGCCCTGGCTGGTGTGGCTAAGTGGATTGAGTACTGGCCTGCAAACCAAAGGGTCCCAGGTTCAGTTCCCAGTGTAAGCCACATGCAAGCCAGGTCCCCAGTAGGGGTCATATGAGAGGCAACCACACATTGATGTTTCTCTCCCTCTCTTTCTCACTCCCTTCTCCTCCCCTTCCCCTCTCTAAAAATAAATAAATAAAATATTTAAAATAAATAAATAAATAAATAAATAAATATATAATAACCTCCCAAACAGAAAGCACTCGGTTCAGATGGATTTGCTGGTGAATTGTACCAAACATTTAAGGGATAAGTAATTCCACTTCTCTACAATCTGTTCCAGAAAACAGAAGCAAAGGGGACACTTTGTAATTATTTTATGAAGCTAGAATTACCCTAATACCAAAACCAAACAAAGACATTGCCAGAAAGGAAAACTACAAACCGATATTTCTCATGTAGATGCAAAAATCTCCAATAAAATATTTACAAATCAAATCCAACAATGTATAAAAAGAGTTATATACCATGACTAAATGTATTTTATTCCAGGAATAAAAAGGTTGGTTCAACATTTGAAAATTAATTAATGTAATCCAGGCCAAAGAATAAAAATCATATGATTGTGTCAATAGATACAAAAAACAATTTAATAAAATCAAATCCCCTTCATGACAAAACCTCTCAGCAAGCTGGGAAAGGGGGGGGGGCGCTTTCTCAACTTGTTAAAGAACATCTGAATAAAACCTTTAGCTAACATTATACTTAAAGTGAAAAACTAGATATTTTCCTATAAGATCAGGAACAAGAAAGGATACACCCTCTCACTATTCTATCATACTCGAGTCTTAACTAATGCAATAAAACAAGACAAAAAGACATACAGATTTTGAAGGAACAACTATAACCGTCTGTTTACAGGTAACATAATTATCTATGTAGAAAATTCCAAAGAGTGAGCAAAAATGCTCCTGGATGTAATAAGCAATAATACCAAGTTTTCAAGACACAAAGTTAACATGTAAAAGTCAATTGTATTATTTTATACCAGCAATGAATAATTCAAATTTAAAATTAAAAGCACATCATTCATATTAGCACTATAAAATTAAACATTTAGGTATAAGTCTAATAAAAGTACCTAAGATATTTCTATATGAGAAATACAACATATTCTTACATGAAAACTACAAAAGTTTAATCAAAGACTCAAAGGATCCATTCATCACTTACTGATAGGCACCTAGGTTGCTTTCAGCACTTGGCTATGGGGTGCATAGGTTCTTTTGGATTGGTGTTTCAGGGCTCTTAGGGTATAATCCCAGCAGTGGAATTGCTGTGTCAAAAGGCAGTTCCTTTTTTAGTTTTCTGAGAAAAATTTCATACTGTTTTCCATAGTGGTTGTACCAGTCTGCAATTCCACCAGCAGTGCACTAGGGTTCTCTCTTCTCCACAATCTCTCCAACACCTGTTTGTTGATTTGTTTGATGGCCATTCTGACTGGTGTGAAGTGGTATCTCATTGTGGTTTTCTCTGAAAGCTAGTGATGCTGAGCATCTTTTCATCTGTCTCTGGACCCTCTGTATGTCCTCTTTGGAGGGCTGTCTATTCAGGTCCTTTGCCCATGTTTTAATTGGATTGTTTGTCTTCCTGGTGTGGAGTCCTGTGAGTTTTTTTATATTTTGGAAGTCAAATCCTTGTCTGAGATATCATTGGCAAATATATTTTTCCATACAGTTGGTTCCCTTTTCACTTTGCTGATGTTTTCTTTAGCTGTGTAGAAGCTCCTTATTTTGATGAGGTCCCATTTGTTTATTCTTTTTTTTTTATGTGTTTTTCTCTAGGGGACATATCAGTGAAAATATTGCTGCATGAAATATCTTAGATTTTCCTGCCTGAAAAAAAAGACTACAATTTGCTCCCAGGAACTGGAGAAAATTAAAAAAGAAGGTTGGAATTCATCAGTGTTCTATTAGTCATCTCCTTCATCTTCCCCTTCTTCCTCCCCTCATCATTGGTTTCATCTGCTTCAATCACACCTTCATTTCCCATCACCTTCTTTATCAATAGCTTCCTCCCCCCTTTCCCTCCTCCTCTCCTTCCCCCCCTCTTCCCCCTCCTCCCCTTCTCTTCTTCTCTTTCTCCTTCTCCTCCTCCTTCCTCCTCTCCTCCGCCTCCTCATCCTCCTCCTACTCCTTCTCCTTCTTCTAATCTTTTCTCTTTCTCTTTTCATCTTCTTCTTTTTCTAGCTTTCTTCTTCTTCTGCTTCTTCATTTCCTTCTTTCTTCTTTCTTCTTCTTCTTTCTTCTCCTCTCCTTCTCTCCTTTCCTTCTCCTCCTTCTTCTCTCTTCTATCTTCTCCTTCTCCTTCTCCTTCTCCTTCTCCTTCTCCTTCTTCTTCTTCTTCTTCTTCTTCTTCTTCTTCTTCTTCTTCTTCTTCTTCTTCTTTTTCTTCCTCTTCCTCTTCTTCTTCTTCCTGTTCTTTATCATCCATATCAGGGACCAAGTAATAGTGTAACAGATTTGGCTAAATATCATCTTTGATGACTTATCCTAACTCATCTGGATCTGCATCAGAATGGTCAGTAAACCAGGTAAAAAAGCTCTCTGGTTACTCATGCTGACTTTTCCTGCTGGCTTTATTCTGTGTTTCACTTTAATGTTTCATCAAATCCTTTTGAAATTTCCATTTGATTTCAGTGGACTTTGAAGATGGATCACCGCTTTTATTCAGATGAAATTCTTTAGAGATAACTTTATTTTCAAAGTAAGGATTTTCATCACAATAAAAATCCATTGTGTAACCTGATTTAATATCTTCAATTCTGTCACTTCAACTCTTATCAAATAATGCAGTGCCTCTTCATCCTCTTCCCCAAGCAGTGCAGACATTTGTGGATGGTTGACAAATGTTGTTTCCCCAAAATTTGGGATTTTGGTGATCAATTATGACCTCTTCTGAAAAAATGCTTGGTGGAGTTTGTTATATTTCTGTTCTACTTTTGAAATATCCTCAGTGGCTTTTTCATTAAGTCTGTCTATTTCATTTTGTACTTCATCAATATGTTCAATTGCTTCTTGCTCTTCTTTTTCTTCTGTTGGCAAATCCAGAGAAGTTGACTTTTTCTCTGGCTTGGGGGCAGGAGGAGGTCTCAGTTTCTTTGTTAGGGGTGGGAGTGAAGACTGGCGTTTGGGAACCAAGCTGTGAGATAAGTTGGAGAATCTGACAGAAGGGAACTTGAAAGGCTGGAAGAAGCTCTGCAAAAATCATAAGGCAGGTCTTTGATAAATGAATAAAGGCAATTCAGTAGAGAAAGGACCATCTTCAACAGAGGTTACAAATGGATGTCCACATACAAAAAAATTAATCTAAGCACAGACCTCACACCTCTCACAACCATTAACTCAAAATAAAGATAGGCATATACAAAATTGAAAATAATAAAACTTGTAGAAAATAAGATAAGAGAAAATCTAAATGACTTTGAGTTTGGTAAAGATTCTTTAGGCAAAACACTAAACAGGTGATCCATGAAAAAAATTCGTAAGTTAGATTTCATTAAATTTAAAAACTTTTGATCAGTGAATGACACTGTTCATGGAATGAAAAGGCATGCCACAGGCTTGGAGAGAATATTTGGAAAGAAAATCTAATAAGGGATTGCATCTAAAATACACAAAGATTCCTTATAACTCAACAATAAGAAAAGAAACAACCCATTTAAGAAGTGGGCAAAAGATCTGAATTGACAATACACCAAAAAAGACATACAGGTGGCAAGTAAGTACGTGAAAAGATGATCAAAATCATACATAATTAATGAATTGCACATTAAAAATGATATTCTACTACACACCTTTAAGAATGGCTAAAATCCAAAACACTGACCATACCAAATACAAACATGTGGAGCAATGAGAATTCTCATTCATTGCTTATGGGAATGTAAAATGGTACAACCACTTTGGAAGACAGTTTGGTAGTTTCTTAGAAAGTTAAACATTTTCTTGTCATACAGTCCAGCAACTGTGTTCCTTGTACCTTTTCCACCAGCTTTATTGAGATATTATTGAAATATAACATATCTAAGTGTAAGATGTACAATGTGATGACTGAATACATGTACACATTACAAAGTAATCTCCACAATAAGGTTAGTTAACACCTCTATCCCCTCACATAGTTACCTTTGTGTGTGTGTGGTGATAATATTTAAGATTTACTCCCTTAATAACATTGAAGAATATAATGGTATTGTTAATAATAGTTACTTTGCTGTACACCAGATCCCAAGAACTTAGTCATTTTAAACATGGAAGTTTGTACCCTTTGAGCAATATCTCCCATTTATCCCATCCTTCAGGCCCTGGCAACAACTATTCAGTGTAACATTTCATTTAGTATAATGCCCTCAAGGTCCATCCATGTTGTTTCATAAGACAGAATTTTCTCCTTTTTTATGGCTGAATTATAGGTATATCGCATTTCTATATTCATTTATCCATTAATGGACATTTATGTTGTTTCCAAGTCTTGGCTATTGTAAACAATGTTGCAACAAACATGGGGGCATGCAGATATCTCTCTTCAAAATAGTGTTGTCATTTCCTTCCAATATATATCCAGAAGTTGACTTGCTGGATCATATGGTTGTTTTATTTTTTAATTTTGGAGGGGGAGGGGAAATCCATACTGTTTTCCATGGTTACTGTACCAGTTTATATTCCCACCAACATGAATTTTCTCCATAGCCTCGCCAACACTTCTCTTGTCTTTTTGATAATTGCCATTCAAACAGGTGTGAGGTGATTTCTCACTGTTGTTTTCATATGCATTTTCCTCATTATTAGTGATGTTGAACATCTTTTCATGTACCTGTTGGTTATTTGTATACCTTTTAAAAATATTTTATTTATGTATTTTTAGAGAGAGGGGATGGGGAGGAGAAAGAGAGGAAGAGAAACATCAGTGTGTGGTTGCATCTCACACACCCCCTACTGGGAGTCCGACCTGGCCTGCAACTCAGGCATATGGCCTGACTGGGAAATGAACTGGCGACCTTTTGGTCTGCAGGCTGGTGCTCAATCTAATTAGCCACACCAGCCAGTTGTATGTCTTTTTTGAAGAAATATTTATTAAAGTCCTTTTCTCATTTTTATTTATTTACTTTTTTATTGTTGTTCTGTTACAATTGTTCCAATTTTTCCCAGTTGTTCTCCCCTGCTCCCACAGTCAATCCACACCCCGTTGTTCATGTCCATGGGTCATTTACACCTGTTCCTTCACTAGGTCCTTCCCCTTATTTCCCTGCTTATCCCTCTCCCCCTCTCCTCTGGTCACTGTCAGTCTGTTCCTTGTTTCCATGCCTGTGGTTCTATTTTGCTTATTTGTTTTGTTCATTAGGTTCCTCTTATAGGTGAGATCATATAGTATTTGTCTTTTGGGCCTGGTTTATTTCATTTAGCAAAATACTGTCCAGTTCCATCCATGCTCTCATGAAAGGTAGGAGTTCCTTTTTCTTTCTGTTGTGTAGTATTCCATTGTGTAAATGTACCACATTTTTTTTTAATCCAGTCACTTACCAATAGGTGCTTTAAGCTTTCTCCAGTACTTGGCTATTGTAAACAGTGCTGCTATGAACATTGGGGTGCATAAGTTCTTTTGGATTGGTGTTTCAGGATTCTTAGGGTATAATCCCAGCAGTAGAATCACTAGATCAAAAGGAAGTTCCATTTCTAATTTTTTGAGGAAATTCCATACTGTGTTCCACAGTGGCTGCACCAGTCTGCATTCTCACCAACAGTGCAGATTGTTTTTTATATTGAGCTGTATGAGTTCCTCATATATTTTGAATATTAACCCTCATCAGATAGATAGTTTTGAAATATTTTCTCTCATTCTGTAGGTTGCCTTTTTATTTTAATGATTGTGTCTTTTGTGATACAGAAGGTTTTCAGCTTGATGTAGTACCTTTTGTTTATTTTTGCTTTTGTTGCTTTCACTTTTAATGTTATATCTAAAAAAATCTTTGCAAATACCAATGTTAAAGAGCTTTTTTCCTATATATTTTTCAAGTTGTTTTAACTTTTTAAGTGTTACATTTAAGTCTTTATCCATTTCAAGTTAATTTTGATGAGGGCTTCAAGACAGAGTTCCAATTTCATTTTTGTACCTGTAGTTATCCATTTTCCCCATCACCTCTTATTGAAGAGACTCTCTTTTCCCCTTTGAGTCTTCTTGGCTTTGCTGTTATACATTAGTTAACTGTACATGTGTGGGTTTATTTGGGGACCTTTAATTCTGCTCCATTGGTAAATGGGTCTATTTATGTCAGTACCATACTTTTGATCACTATGGTTTTGCAATAGAGTTTGAAATCGTTCATTGTAAAGCCTCAGATTTTGTTCTTTCTAAGGATTGCTTTGGCTATTCTAAGATTTTTGTTGTTCCATACAAATTTTAATATATTTCTTCTATATTTGTGAAAAAATATCATTGGAATTTTGATGAGGATTGTGTGGAATCTATAGATGGCTTTGAACACTATGGACATTTTAACAATATTAATTCTGATCCATTAACACAGGATATCTTTCCATTTATTTGTGTCTTCTTTAATTTGTTTCATTTCTTGTAATTTTTAATGTACAGATCATTAATCTTGTTGGTTAAATTTATTCCTAACTATTTTTGATGCTACTGCAAATGGAATTGTTTCCTTTAACTTTTGTTCATATACTTCATTCTTAGTATATAAAAACACAACTAAATTCTGAATATTGACTTTTATATCCTGCAGATTTATTGAATTTGTTTATTACTTATAATAGTTTTTGGTGGAATCTTCAGTGTTTTTTAATATATAAAAACCTATCATCTGCAAACAAAGACAGTTTCATTTCTTCCTTTCTAATTTGGATGTTTTATTTTTACTTAATTGTTCTGACTAGGATTTCTGACACTATGTTAAATAGGAGTGGTGTCTTCTTCATGATCATAGTAACTAGACTTTCAGTCTTTCACCATTAAGTATGATGTTTGCTGTGGCCTTTATTGTGTTAAGTTACATTTCTTCTACACTCAACTTGTTGAGAGTTTATTTAATCATAAAATGATGTTAAATTTTGTCAAATCCTTTCTCTGGACTTCTGGTCAACATGGAGGCATAGGTAGATACACTTTGCTTCCTTGCACAACTAAATGAAGGACAAGTAAATTTGCTTCCTTGCACAACTAAATGAAGGACAAGTAAATTTAAAAACAAGAAATAACCAGAGCTGCCAGAAAATCGAATTGTATGGAAGTCTGACATGAGTTAAAGGAGAAACATTCATGCAGACCAGTAAGAGGGGCAGAGAGGAGCAGCTGTGGTGGAGATGACTTGCAGCAAGGTGGCACCTGGAGGACCATGTGGGTGAGGCAGTGGCTAGTGGACTGGGTAGTCCCATATTTGCATGTGGATAAATGGGGAGAAACAGCTGGGGAGACAGATGGCACAACCCAGGGTTCCAGTGCAGGGAAATAAAGCTTCAAAACTTCTGACTGAAAAAATCTGTGGGGGTTGCAGGGGCAGGGCAAACTCCAAGCCTCACAGGAGAGTTTGTTATAGAGATTCAAAGGGTCCTAGAATGTACACAAACCCACCCACCTACTAATCAGCACCAGAAGGTCCCAATTCCTTTGTGAAGGGCAGAGGAAGTGACCAAAAAGCTGGCCAAGAGCCAAGCAAGCTGTATTATTCCCTCTCTAATCCCTCTCCACACACAGCACCACAACACATCAATGTGGGTTGCCCCCACTCTGGCAAAACCTAAGGGTCTTCCCCTTACAATATAACAGGCACACTAAGACAAAAAAAAATATGGCCCAAATGAAAAAGCAGATCAAAGATCCAGAAAAAATAGAACTAAGTGATAAAGAGATAGCTAGCCTATCAGATACAGAGTTCAAAACACTGATAACCAGGATGCTCACAGAAATGGTGGAGTATGGTCACAAAATAAAGGAAAAAGTGAAGGCTATGAAAAGTGAAATACACGGAAATGCATAGGGAACCAACAGTGATGGGAAGGAAACTGGGACTCAAATCAATGGTTTGGACCAGAAGGAAGAAATAAACATTCAACCACAACAGAATGAAGAAACCAGAATTTAAAAAGAAATGAGGAGAGGCGTAGGAACCTCTGGGACAAATGTAAATGTTCCAACATGCAAATCATAGGGGTGCCAGAAGGAGAAGAGGAACAGCAAGAAATAGAAAACTTATTTGAAAATATAATGAAGGAGAACTTCCCCAATCTGGTGAAGGAAATAGACTTCCAGGAAGTCCAGAAAATGCAGAGAGTCCCAAAGAAGTTGGACCCAAGGAGGAACACACCAAGGCACATCATAATTGAATTACCCAAAGTTAAATATAAGGGGAAAATCTTAAAGGCAGCAAGAGAAAAGGAGACAGTTATCTACAAAGGAGTTCCCATAAGACTATCAGCTGATTTCTCAAAAAAAAGGGAAAGGCAAGGAGGGGTTGGAAAGAAGTATTTGAAGTCATGGAAAGCAAGGACCTATATCCAAGATTATTCTATTAAGAAAAGCTATCATTTAGAATGGAAGGGCAGATAAAGTGCTTCCAAGACAAGGTAAAGTTCAAGAAGTTCATTATCCAAACCCTTATTATGTGAAACATTAAAGGGCTTGTCTAAGAAAAAAGAAGATAAAAAATATGAACAGTAAAACAACAAACTCACAACTATCAACAACTGAACCTAAAAAATTTAAGAAAAACAAAAACAAAAATGAACTAAACAAACAACTAGAACAGGAACAGATTTGCAGAAATGGAGATCACCTGGAGGGTTATGAGCAGGGAGCGGGGAGAAGAATGGGGGAAAGTTACAGGGAATAAGAAGCAAAAGTGATAAGTACAAAATAGACAGGGGCAGGTTAAGAATAGTATGGGAAATGGAGAAGCCAAATAACTTATATGTATTACTCATGGACATGAACTAACATGGGGGAATGCTGGTGGGGCAGGGGTACAAGTGATAAGGAGAAGAAAATGGGACAACTGTAATAGCATAATCAAGAAAATATTTATAAAATGCTTTCTCTGCATCTATTGAGATGATCATATGATTTTGATCTTTCACTCTATTAATGTGGTGTATATGGCATTTATTGATTTACATATATTGAACCATTCTTTCATCCTGGGGATAAATCTTACTTGAACATGGTATATAATTCATTTACTGTACTGTTGAATTTGGTTTCCTAGTATTTTATTGAGGATTTTGCATCTATATTCATCAGGGGTATTAGCTTGTGCTTTCCATTACTTGTGGTGTCTTTATCTTGCTTTGACATCAGGGTAATGTTGGTCTCATATAATCAGTTTGGGAGCATTCTCTCTTCTTTAATTTTTTTTTGGAAAAGCTTGAGAGGATTAGTATTAATTCCTTGAATATGTAGTAGAAGTCACTAGGAAACCATCTTGTTCTGGGCTTTTCTATGTTGGGAGGTTTTTGATAACCTTCAATTACCTCGCTTGTTATGGCCTGTTCAAATTTTGTAACCCTTCGTAATTCAGTTTCATGAGGTTGCATCTTTCTATGAATTTTTCAATTTCTTTTAGTTTACCCAATTTATTGGTTTATAGTTGTTCACAGTAGTCTCTAATAGGCCTTGTATTTCTGTTGTGTCAGTTACTGTCTCCTCTTTGATTTACAATTTTATTTGTTTGAGCTTTCTTTTTCTTATTCTAGCTAAGAGTTTGTCAATTTTATCTTTTAAAAAATAGCTATTGGTTATGTTGATATTTTTTATTGTTTTTCTAGCCTCTATTTTATTTATTTCTGCTCTGATAATTGTTATTGCCCTTCTTTGACTAACTTTGGGGTTAGTTTGGTCTTTTTTTCCTGGTTCCTTGAGGTGTGAAGTTAGGTTGTACATTGTGACCTTTCTTCTTTCTGGAAGGTAGTTTATTACCATAAACTTTACTCATAGAATTGCCATTGCTGCATCCTATAAGTTTTGACATGTTGTGTTTTAATTTTTGTTTATTTCAAGATTTTTTTTAAATACCCAAGTACATGCTTATTTTTTAAACAATTATATTTATCTATTTTTAGAGAGAGGGGAAGGGAGGGAAAAAAGATGGAGAGAAACATCAATGTGGGAGAGAAACATCAATATGTGAGAGAAACATTGATCAGTTGCCTTGTATGCGGCCCACCTAGGACGAAACTCACAACCTAGGCATGTGCCCTGACTGAAAATGGAACCCTCAACCTTTCAGTTTACATATGACACTCCAACCAACTAAGCCACACTGGCCAAAGCTCAAATATTTTTTATTTCCCTCTTGATTTCTTCTGTGACCCTGTGGTTGTTCAAATTTACACACATTTTTTTAACTTTCCGATTCTCCTCCTATTATTATTTCCTATTATTTTCTCCTATTATTTCTTCCCATTATTCCTCCTATTATTATTTCTCCTAGTTTTCTACCATTGTGGTCATAAAAGATACATGGTATGATTTCAGTCTTTTTTACATTTACTAAGATTCGTTTTGTAACTTAACATATGATACATACTGGAGAATTTTCAGTGTGTGCTTGAGAAAAATGTGTATTTTACTGTTCTGGGGTGGAATATTCTGTGTATGTATTTGGTCCATTTGGTCTAAGGTATAGTCAAATTCAATGTTTTCTTAGTGATTCTCTATCTGAAAGATCTATCCACTGCTGAAAGTAAGGTATTGAAGTCCATTACTATTACTATATTTTTTATGTTTCTTTTTTCAGATCTGTTAGTATTTGCTTAATATATTTAGATGCTCTGATGCTGAGTGCAAATATATTTACAACTGTTATATCTTCTTGATGAATTGACTCCTTTTTCATTATATAATCTTATTTGCCTCTTGTTATAGTGTTTGACTTAAAGTATTTTTATCTGATATAAGTATAGCCACCCCTATTTTCTGTTGTTTTCCATTTACATGGAACATCTTTTTTCATTCCCTCACTTTGAGCCCATGAGTGTTTTGAAATCTGAAGTTAGTCTCTTCAGGGAGTATATACTTGCTTTTTGTTTTCTAATCCATTCAGCCATTCTACTTATTTTTACTGCCAGTTCATAAAATTTCACTTAGGAATAGGAAGATGGCAGCCAGATGAATGGGAGCAGAGTCCACTTCCCCTTGAACACAGGTGGAACACCTTGCTGATCTTCTGAGGAACAGAGTGAACAGTCAATGGTATCCCAACATAGATGAAGGTTGGAGACCAAAACTGTAGAAGATATTGATAAATCAGATGGTAAGGAGAGTGCTTCAAGACAATAAGGTCCCTGGGACCAGTGCGGAGACCAGGGCAGCTACGCCCCAGGCCCTGCGCCCACCTGGTCTGCCCCAGGATTCTTGGGAGAGAACCAGGTCAACAGCTCCCTCCCTTGCCAAACAAGGTTTGAGCAGCCCCAGGATGGACCTAGATACTTGAAGTCGCAGGGGGGAATAAGAACGAAGTGGCAAACACACAGGGGAGGTGTGTACCTGCTAAGACTGTGGAGGCTGACAAGGAAGAGCTGGACAGTGATGGACCCTGACCTGGATAGTCCCTATCTGGTTGGAGGGTTGGATTGTGTGAGAGGCCAGAAGCTGGTTTCGAGGAGCAGGCTTGTATAGGAGGGATTTTTCAAAAAGAAAAAGAAAAAAAAGGCACTTCGTGGCTGTTTAGGGAACTCTCCTGCAGCACCACCCCAACTCCCCCAGCATGTGCAGCCTTCCAGAGCCTTAGCCATGAGCCTACCTCTGCTGCCAGGACTACAACTGCATCCCTACCCCAATCCACAGTGGCAGAGGGCACCTGGCCATGCCTGTGACCCCAGTGGCACACTACCTACCCAGCTGACCCCCACCCTGCCACAGCTGCCACCGAAGCATTGGAGGCCACCACATGCCTGCTCCCACGGTGGGGGTGCATGGGGGCACGAGGGACCTGAAGGTGCCTGATCCCACCCCTCAGCTGTCTCAGAGGCAGCAGGGGAGGCCAGGAGCTCACCCTGAAGCCACAGGGACAGTGCACACCCAGGAAGGAGCATGCCTGACTCCGCTGCCCAGAGGCACCTAGCACCCAACCCTACTGCCCTGGGCACAGCAACAGAAAAGGCTCACACCTGCATCTGCCACAGCAGCCATGCCTATGCCCCTCCCTACAGGGCCGACTGGCTCTCTAAGAGGAAGGTGGAGATGCCCCTGCAGAGGAGAGCAGCAGGGCTCAGGGAGTCAGCAATCCCCAGAAAGACTTAACTCAGTGCGGGGGTGCTGAACTCCCCTGACGAAACCCTGAGAGTCCCTAGTGTTAGGTTGGTGTCACTCAAGAAACCAGACAAATGCAGCGAGCTAAGGAGCAGGGTTTATTAGTGGGAAATAAGAGGGAAAGTGGGACCAACCAAGGGAGGTCAGGGAGCCAACCAAGTGAGGTTAGGACTCTCAGTTGTTCTTAGGGCAGGGTTTTTAGGCACAAAAACCCGCTGAGGGTAACTGGTTAGGGTGTCAGAGTCTGATTGGCTAGAGCTGGTTGCTGGGTGCCATTTCTGCTGACCATTGTTCTTGATACACCTTGTCAAGCTCAAGTTAAAGCTGCATCCTGTTATGCCGGGTAGGCTGACCCCAGACCCCAATCTTAGCTGGGCACCTGATTGTCCTGGGTAGGGCTGGCAGGCAGTTTTCCAGGCAGGCATTTTCCCAGGCTGCAGTTTCCATGGTACAGTTTCCTGCCTGGTGATTTTCCATTCCTCCTAGGCCTACCTAGGTCTGTCGCCTAGCATCTAGGACAGCAGAGAGTGAGAAGGTGGTGTGTGAGTTGCCCCTAACTGGTGCATCTCAAGGACAGCAAAACTGGTGGGCTGAAGGTGTAGGCACTACAGGTCTGGACAGTGAACTGAGGAAATGGGCTGGAGGCTGGGCAACTGCAAACAGTGTGACTCAGACCCCACAAAAGCACAGGAAGGGAGAAAAGGGAAACCAATCCCCCCTCAGCCTGCTGCAGGCAGGAAGACCAGCAGAATTGGCTTGGCTTGTTTAAAGCCAGTAGGAGACCTTTTTTTAAAAAAAATTCCTTTTTCCTTTCTTCTTTTTTTAAATTTCTTCTTCTTTCCTTCCTTCATTTTTTCTCCCTGTATTCCCACAAGTGAGACAATAAAACCTGGAGCTGTGAAAGGACTAGAGTTAGACCCTAAGAGGGTCTCCTGAGCGTGTGAGACAAATTTTGCTTTGCTACTCCAGAGAACTTGCAAGTTATTGTATATTTTTATTGTTATTTTTTTACACTTTTTATTTTATTAGTATTTTTTTCATATCTCTTCTTTCTGTTTGGTCTTCTTCACTTGGTTTGTTAAATTGTATTGTTTGACTGACTTTCCTTGTTCTCTCTTTCACAGCATATTTTTAATTTCCTGTCTTTCACTTCACTTGTGTTCCCTTAGCACACTACTCTACGTCCTGTACTTCCCATTCTTGGTATTTAGACCACATAGATTCTGTCATATGATTGTTGTTTCTTTACTATTGTAAATAATTTCTATTCCATACAGTTGTAAATACTACACAGCACATTGTTTCTGGAACTTTTTTACTGATGTGGTTAACTCTATTCTCTCACACACTACATCTATTTTCTATCCTTTATTCTTACTTTACCTCCTAATCTGACATCCCATAAGCTTACTACTTTCTAGATCCAACTTACAATCCTTCTGCCCCCACAACAAAGTCTTACCTTTTTTCCATGCTTTCTAAAAGTGGCTAGTTGAGTGAAATATCACGGTTAAAACTATACATATCCAAAATATCTCCTATCTCTTCTCTACAGGTTGGTACTTTAAATCCTGAAAAATACACTCCCACTATCTCAAACCATTTTGCCTTCCCCCTCCAACTGATCACAAAAAAACAGTAGGTGGGAGCTGTGAACACCAGTATCTCTGCTGGAAGAGGAAACCAACCAACAAAGGAACCACCAACAGATAACGGTAGAAGAAGGTGAAGGAAGCAGTGGAAGCCACACTAACCTCCACCCAGGACCAATCTGGAAATACAACTAAATGGTGGAGAAATTACCCAAAACAAACAACTGAACAATAGCAACAGAGAAGCCTCAAAACCTCGTACAGACAAAAAACCAGCTTTGACACAACCTGTCCACACCTGCACTAAAGAATACAACATGTGGTGGGTGGAGTGACCCAAGTTAATCAGCTGGAGGGAAGGACCCACCAAAGAAAGATCCAATGACAATAAAAAATGAAAGACATGGAGATTTTCGGCCAAGATGGAGGTGTTGGTAGACACACTGTGCCTCCTCGCACAACCAAAATAAGGACAACAACAATTTAGAAACAAAATAACAATCAGAACTAATAGAAAATTGAACTGTATGGAAGTCTGACAACCAAGGAGTTAAAATAGAAACATTCATCCAGACCAGTAGGCGGGGCAGAGTCAGGCAACCAGGTGGAGAGGGGCGCAGCACAAAAAACAGTGGCACCAGGTGCACAAGATGGAAGCAGGCAGACCCTGAGCATGCAGGCAGTGTCTGGCAGACCCCAGGCACAGGGTGGCAATGGGGAGACCTAGTGAGGCAGCGAGCGATTGTGAAGTGAGGCACGGAGCAAGGTGGCTGGCTGACCAGGCAGTCCCACATTTGCGCATAGATGAACCAGGTGAGGCTGGGGAGCAAGACAGATCGCACAACCTAGGGCCCCATCACTGGGAAATAAAGACTCAAGACACCAACTGGGGACACTTGTGGAGGTTGAGGCACAGGGAGAGAATCCCAGCCTCATGGGAGAGTTCATTGGAGAGACCCATGGGGTCCTAGAATGTACACAAGCCCATCCAAATGGAAATCTGCACCAGAAAGGCCCAGTTTGCTTGGGGGAAGTGGTGGAAGGGATTGAAATTCGACAGAGAGAGGAGCAAGGGACACTGTTCCCTCTCAGACCCCGCCTCCACATATAACATCACAACCCAGAGACAGGGTTCCCCCACACTGGTGAACACCTAAGGCTCCGCCCCTCATACTTAACAGGTGCCACAAGACAAAAAAAAAAAGGCCCAAATAAAAAAACAGATCAAAGTTCCACAGCAAATACCACTGAGCGATGAAGAGATAGCCAACTTATCAGATGCACAGTTCAAAGCACTGGTGATCAGGATGCTCACAGAATTGGTTGAATTTGGTCAAAAATTAGATGAAAAAATAAAGGCTACCCTAAGTGAAATGAAAGAAAAATGCACAGGGAACCAGTAGTGATGAGAAGAAAACTCGGACTCAAATCATTGGAGTGGACCAGAAGGAAGAAAGAAACAACCAGGCAGAAAAGAGTGAAGAAACAAGAATTCAAAAAAAAAAAAATGAGGAGAGGGACTTGGAATATGGCAGCATGGTAGGAGGGAGCAGATTTCTCTTCTGCCTACACATGGGAGAAAAACTGACCGATCTATGGAGAAACAGAGCAAAAGGCCAACAATATCACAACATTTATGGAAACTGGAAATCAAAAATTATAGAGGATATTGAAAAACCAGATGGTAAGGAGACTGCTTCAGGATAATAAGAGCCCAGAGATCAGGTGCGAGGACCAGGGAGGTTGCAGCCCCCAGGCCCAGTGCTCCTGGGTCTGTCGGGAGAGCTGGGTCAACCACTCCCTCCCCAGCCAAACAAGGATTGAGAAGCATGGGGGGGTTGGGGTGGCCTCCTTGCTTGAAGGCACAGAGAGGGGAGTGAGGACTGACAAACAATCACACAGGGGCTGCAAGCACCCATGCATAGCCCTGGGAAGAGTGTGCGCCCCAGCCTGTGTGACCAAGGGCAGCCTGGTCGTGCATCTGCACCCCCAACCCGGAAATAGTGTGGTTTTGTGGAAGACCCAGACCCCACAGCCCTGAACATGCAAAAGGCATAGGCACTACATGGGATCCCCAGTGCTCAGGCCATGAACTCGGGGGAAGTGCATGCCCCTTGGGATCCCCAGAGCTCACACCTTGAATCCGGAAAAGGTGTAGGTGCTCCGCAGGATACCGGAGCCACGGTGGTGAGCTCTGGAGAGCGTGCTTAGGAGTGCCCAGACCCACACACAAGACCCTGCAGAGAGGCACTGGACCAGCTCTGGGGAGACCACGAGGCTAGCCCTGAGGATAATATGTGAGAGATTGACTGAGTTTAGACTGGGAAGGCAGAAGAGCCACTCCAGTCACCACTCAGCCTGCTGAAGCCAGCAAGACCAGAAAAAACTGGTTTGGCCAGTTAGAAACCAACAAAGAGGTTTTTGTTTTGTTTTGTTTTGTTTTGTTGTTGTTTTTAGATTGTTTGATTTTATCTTTTTTAAGTAACTTTTTACTTTTGAATTCTTATTATTTTTATACCTCTCAATTCCTCATGCTTTCCTTTCTTTTACTCTAGTATTATTTCTGCTATTTTCCCTGTTTTTTTAATCTGTAAGTTATTGCATATTTGTATTACCCTTTTCTTCATTATTCCTACATTTTTTATTTTAATAGTATTTTGCTATTCCTCTTCTTTCTGTATAGCCTTCTTTCCTTGGCTGGTTATACTGTATCATTTGAGAGGTTTCCCCTGTTATCTCATTCATGGTGTACTGCTAATTTACTGTCCTTCATTTGTGGTCCATTAGTACACTACTCAAGGTTCTAAACTCCCTATTCTTATTATCTAGATCTCATAGATTTTGTCATATGATTGTTGCTCTAATAGTACTGTAAATAAGACCTATTCCACATAATTGTAAATACTACAAAACACCCCACCCAGATCTCAGCCCACTTCATGGTTTCCGTAACTCTATTACTGTAGCGGTTAACTCTATTCTCTCACACACTACACCTATCTACTATTCGTTACCCTCACCCTACCTCAGAATCTGACCTCTCACAGCCTCACTGCTTTCTAGATTCAACTCACAATCCTTTTCTCCCCAACAAGAGTTTTATCTTCTTTCCATCCTTTCTAAAAAGTGGCTAGTTGGGTGGAAGATCACAGTTAACACAATACATATCCAAAGGATCTCCTATCTCTTCTCTACTGGCTGCTACTGTAAATATCACAGAATACTCTTTTGTTGTCCTAAACCATTTTGCTTTACCCCTCCAACTAATCACAAAAAAAGTAGGGGGAAGCTGTGAACACCAGGATACCTGAAGGAGACTGCACCACTGAATCTAGCAGGTATTCTACCACAGGAGTTTACACCATAAACCCAGGGAACTAGAACACATCAATTTAAGAACAGAGGCTAACAAGAAGAATCTCACAAACAATGGGAAGACAAAGAAACAATCCCCAAATGAAGGGAAAGGAGAAATCCTCAGAAAGAATGATAAATGAAATAGAGGCAACTGAACTATCAAATATTGAGTTCAAAGAAATGATTATCAGGAATCTAAATGAGCTCCCAATGAGCTAGGAGAAATTACAGGGAAACTACAATGAACTCACTGAAAACTATAACAACATGAAAAAGGAAATAGAAACTATCAACAAGGGCCAAGAGGAAATGAAGAATACAATTTCTGAACTGAAGAACAGAGTAGAAGGAATGAAAAGCAGGATCGATGAAGCAGATCAGATCAGTGAGCTGGAAGACAAAGTAGGAAAAAACATCCAGAAAAAGCAAGAAAAGGAAAAGAGGCTCAGAAAGAATACAGAGAAATTAAGAGCAATGCAACAAAATATAAAACGTAATAATATTCGTATAATGGGGATACCAGAAGGAGAAGAAGAAAAGCAAGGGACAGAAAACCTATTTGAAAAAGTAATGATGGAAAACTTCCCTAATTTGATGAAAGAAAAAGTCACACAGATCCAGAAACACAGAGAGTCCCAATCAAGAGGAACCCAAAGAGGCCCACCTCAAGACACATCATAATTAAAATGGCAAAATTTCAAGACAAAGAGAATCTTAAAGGCAGCAAGGGAAAAACAGGAAGTAATATACAAGGGAACCCCAATAAGGCTAACAGCTGACTTCTCAATGGAAATGCTCCAAGCCAGAACAGAATGGCAAGAAATATTCCAAATAATGAGAACCAGAGGCCTGCAACCAAGGCTACTTTATCCAGGCAAGCTCTCGATCAAGATAGAAGGCCAAATAAGAAGCTTCCCAGGAAATAGAAGTCTAAAAGAATACACCTCCACCAAACCAGCTCTGCAAGAGATGCTAAGGGGACTGCTTTAAGGAAAGGAAGCAAAAGAGAGAGAGAGAGGAACACAGGCACATAAATGGCAGTGAATAAATACCTATCAATAAAAACCTAAAATGTAAATGGATTAAATGCTCCAATCAAAAGACATTGAATAAATGAACAAATAAGAAAGCATGCCCCACACATATGCTGCCTACAAGAGACCCATGTCAGGATAAAAGACCTACACAGGCTGAAAGTGAAGGGCTGGAAACAAATTTTCCAAGCAAATGGACAGGAATAAACAAGCCAGGGTAGCAATACTCATATCAGACAAAATAGACTTCCTAAAAAGGTTCATAAAGAGAGTCCCAAAAGGCCACTTCATAATACTCAAGGGAAGAATCCACCAAGAAGACATAAACATTGTAAATATATATACACCCAACAGAAGAGCACCAAGTACACAGAGAAAAATCATAGAGGACTTCAAGAAAGATACTGAAAGAAACACAATTAAAGTAGGGGATTTCAACACTGTGCTGTCAAAAATGGACAGATCTTCCAAACAAAATATCAACAAAGATATTGTGGCATTGAACGATGCCCTGGACTTAAGATGAAATGGACTTAACTGTATATAGAGAACCTTCCATCCCAAGGAAGCTAAATACACATTCTTTTCAAATGTACATGGAATATTTTCAAAGACAGACCACATGATAGGACACGAAATAAGCCCCAACAAATTCAAGAAAATTGCAATCATACCAAGCGTTTTCTTAGATCACAAAGGACTGAACCTAGAAACCAACCACAATGAAAAAAATCCAAAACACTCAAAATCATGGAAATTGAATAGCATGCTATTAAACAATGAATAGCTCAAGAATGAAATTAGGGAAGAAATCAAAAAGTTTCTGGAAACAAATGAAAATGAACTCACGACAACCCAAAACTTATGGGACACAGCCAAGGCAGTTCTGAGAGGAAAGTTTATACCAATACAGGCATACCTAAAAAAGATAGAAACATTTCAAACAAACAAACAAACCCTATGTCTACAAGAACTTGAGGAACAACAACAAAAACAGCCCATAGCAAGTAGGAGGAAGGAAATAACCATGATCAGAGCAGAATTGAATGACATAGAAACTAAAAGCACAATTCTAAGGATCAAGGAATTCAGGAGCTGGTTCATTCTTGGAAAAGAGAAAAAACCCACAAATCTTTTAAGCAGACTCATGAAGAAAAAAAAAGAGAGAAGACCCAAATAAACACAATCAGAAATGAAAGAGAGATTACAACAGATACCACAGAAATACAAAGGATTGTAAGGAATTACTATGAAGAAATGTATACCAAGAAATTTCAAAACCTAGGTGAAATGGACAAATTTTTAAAATTTTTAAAAAACATAGTCTTCCAAAACTCAAAGAAGAAGCATAAAGCCTGAACAGACCAAAAACAGCAGATGAAATCGAAGCAGTAATCAAAAAACTCCTGACACACAAGAGCCCTGGACCAGATGGTTTCACAGAAGAATTCTACAAAGCATTTAAGGAAGAGCTAATACCTATCCTTCACAGACAATTCCAAAAATCCCAAAATGCTGTAAGACTACCAAACTGATTTTATGAAGCCAGCATCATCCTAAACCCAAAACCAAATAAAGACACAACAAAGAGAGAAAACTTCAGGCCAATATCGCTGATGAACATAGATGCTAAAATCCTCAGAAAATATTGGCAAATCACATCCAACAATATATTAAAAAGACCATACACCATGACCAAGTGAAATTCATTCCAGGGATGCAAGGATGGTACAATATTTGGAAATCAGTAAATGTAATACACCACTTAAACAAAAGCAAAGACAAAAACCACATGATCATATCAATTGATGCAGAAAAAGCATTTCATAAGGTACAGCACCCATTCATGATAAAACACTCGGCAAAGTGGGAATAGAGGGAGCATTCCTCAACATAATGAAGGCCATATATGAGAGACCTACAGTGGACATCATAGTCAATGGGCAAAAATTAAAATTTTTTCCACTAAGATCAGGAACAAGGCAAGGCTGTCCACTTTCACTACTTCTATTCAATATAGTACTGGACGTTTTAGCCACAGCAATTAGACAAGAAAAAGAAATAAAAGGCATCCAAATCAGAAAGGAGGAAACAAAACTGTCACTGTTTGCAGATGACATGATAGTGTATATAGAAAATCCTATAAACTCTGCCAAAACACTGCTCAACCTAACAAATGAACCTGGCAAAACAGCAGGATACAAAGTCAATATCCAGAAATCAAAGCCATTTCTGTACACCAACAATGAAACAGCAGAAGCAGAAATCAAGAAAAACATCCCATTTGAAATATCAAAAAGAAAAATAAAATACCTAGGAATAAACCTAACCAAAGAGGTAAAAGACCTGTATGCAGAAAACTACATAACACTGAGAAAGAAATCAAGGAAGACACAAACAAATGGAAACATATACCGTGTTCATGGACTGGAAGAATTCACATCATCAAAATGTCCATACTACCCAAAGCAATTTACACATTCAATGCAATACCTATTAATATATCAAATGCATATTTCAAAGACATAGAACAAACACTTCAAAAATTTATATGGAACCATAAACAACCCTGAATAGCTGCTGCAATTTTGAGAAAGAAGAGTAAAGTAGGAGGGTTCACAATACCTGATACTAAACTATATTGCAAGGCCACTGTAATCAAAACAGCCTGGTACTGGCATAAAAACAGGCACATAGATCAATGGAACAGAACAGAGGGCCCAGAAATAAACCCAAGTCTCTATGGTCAATTAATATTTGACAAAGGAGGCAGCAACTTACAATGAAGTAAAAATAGCCTCTTCAACAAATGGTGTTGGGAGAACTGGTCAGCTACATGAACAAAAATGAAACTCGAGCACCAACTTACACCATACACAAAAATAAATTCAAGGTGGATAAAAGACTTAAATATAAGCTGTGACACCATTAAAGTCCTAGAGGAGAATATAGGCAAGAAAATCTCAGGTATTTCACGCAGAAACATTTTTACTGACATGTCCCCTAGAGCAAGGGACATAAAGGAAAGAATAAACAAATGGGATCTCATCAAAATAAGAAGGTTCTGCATGGCTAAAGAAAACAGTATCAAAATAAGAAGAGAACCAACTGTATGGGAAAACATTTGCCAATGATACCTCAGACAAGGGTTTAATCTCCAAAAGATATAAAGAACTTACACATCTCCACTCTAAGAACACAAGCAACCCAATTAAAAATGAGCAAGGGACTTGAGTAAACAATTCTCCAAGGAATACCGATGGTCATCATAAACAAAGCAACAATCAAGTGTTGGAGAGGTTGTGGAGAAAAGGGGACCCTAGTGCACTGTTGGTGGGATTGCAGACTGGTACAACCACTATGGAAAGCAGTATGGAATTTTCTCCGAAAACTAAAAATGGATCTGCCTTTTGACCCAGCAATTCCACTGCTGGGATTATACTTAAGAGCCCTGAAACACCAATGCAAAAGAACCTATGCACCCCAATGTTCATAGCAGCACAATTTATAATAGCTAAGTGCTGGAAGCAACCTAATGCCCACCAGTAAATGAATGGATCAAAAACTATGGTACATTTACCCAGTGGAATTTTATGCAGCAGAAAGAAAGAAGGAGCTCCTACCCTTTGCAACAGCATGCATGGAGCTGGATAGCATTATGTAAGCAAAATAAGCAAGGCAGGCAGTGAAAGACAAATAGCATATCATCTCACCTTTAACAGGAACCTAAACAACAAAACAAAGAAACCAGCAAAATATAGTCAGAGACACTGAAATAGAGGACAGGCTGACAGTGACCAGAAGGGAGAGTGTAGGGAATTTCAGGGGAGGATGGGAAGGGTTTACAGGAACAAATATGAAGGACACATGGATAAACTAGGGGGGTGGAAATGGGAGAAAGGTGGGGAGGGATGGGTGGGCCGGCTGGAATGGGAGTAAAGGACAGAAAAACTTACTGGAACAATGATTAAAATAAAATTTTAAAAAATGAGGAAAGGCTTAGGAACCTCCAGAACATCTTTAAATGTTCCAATTTGTGAATTATAGGAGTATCAGAAGGAGAAGAGGAAGAGCAACAAATTGAAAAATTATTTGAACAATTAGTAGAGGAGAACTTCCCCAATCTGGCAAAGGAAATAGACTTCCAGGAAGTCCAGGAAGCTCAGAGAGTCCCAAAGAAGTTGGACCCAAGGAGGAACACACCAAGGCACATCATAATTCCATTACCCAAGATAAAAATGAAGGAGAGAATCCTAGAGGCAGCAAGAGATAAGAGGACAGTAACCTACAAAAGTGTTTCTATTATACTGTCAGCTGATTTCTCAAAAGAGACCTTTCAGACAAGAAGGGACTGGAAAAAAGTTTTCCTAGTCATGAAAGGCAAGGACCTATATCCAAGATTGCTCTATCTAGAAAAGCCTTCATTTAGAATGGAATGGCAGATAAAGTGCTTCTCAGATAAGGTCAAGTTAAAGGAGTTCATCATCACCAAGCCCTTATTATAAGAAATGTTAAAGGGACTTACCTAAGAAGATAAAAAATATGAACAGTAAAAAGTCAGCAAACTCACAATTATTAACAACTACACCCAGAACAGAAACAAACAACTAGAACAGGAACAGAACCACAGAAATGGAGATCACATGGAGGGTTAGCAACAGAAGAGTGGGAGAAAGAGAGAGGGGGAAAACGTACAGAGAATAAGTAGCATAGATAGTAGGTAGAAAATAGACAGGGGGAGGGCAAGAATAGTATGGGAAATGTAGAAGCTAAAGAACTTATGACACATGAACATGAACAAAAATGGGGAATGTGGGTGGGAGAGGGTGTGCAGGGTGGAGGGGAATGAAGGGGGGAAAATGGGACAACTGTAATAGCATAATCAATAAAATATATTTTAAAAAAACAAAGACATACAAGGAGCTAACATAAATGACCATACAAGACCAGTGACATCAGGAGATCAAGGAGACTGACCAGTGAATCTCACAGGCCTCCTACTGTAGTAGTTCACACTGTAAACCCAGGGAAGCAGAACACATCAATTTAAGAAGTAGAGGCTAACAAGAAGATTCTCAGAAACAATGGGAAGACAAAGAAACAATCCCCAAATGATAAAAAGGAGGAAACACCAGAAAGAATGCTAAATGAAACAGAGGCAAGTCAACTATCAGATGTTGAGTTCAAAACAATGATTATAAGGAAGCTCAATGAGCTCACAGAGAATTACCAAAAACTACAGGGAAACTACCATGAACTCACTGCAAACTATATTGACATGAAAAAGGAAATAGAAACTATCAACAAGGACCAAGAGGAAATGAAGAATACAATTTCTCAACTAAAGAACACAGTAGAAGGAATTGAAAGTAGGGTACATGAGGCAGATGATCGGATCAGCGAGTTGGAGGACAAAGTGGAAAAACATCCAGAAAGAGCAAGGAAAGGAAGAGAGACTCAGAAAGCATGAAGAGGTGTTATGGGAAAGGCAGGACAACATGAAACATAATAAATCCATATAATAGGGATATCAGAAGGAGAAGAAGAGAGATAGAAAACTTGTTTAGGGGAAAAAAAAAAAGATGGAAAACTTCCCTAATTTGACAAGAGATAGTCACACAGATCCAGGAAACACAGAGAGTCTGAATCAAGAGAAACCCAAAAAGGCCCACTTCAAGACACATCATAATTAAAATGGCAAAATTCCAGATAAAGATAGAGTCTTAAAGGCAGCAAGGAAAAACAAGAAGTAACATACGGGGAGCCTGGATAAGACTAGCAGTTGACCTCTCAATGGAAATGCTCCAAGCCAGAAAGAATGGCAAAAAGTAGTCCAAGTAATGAGAACCAGAGGCCTGTAACCAAGGCTACTGTACCCAGCAAGGCTCTCAAATAAAATGTAGGGCCAAATAAAGAGCTTCCCAGACAAAAGAAGCCTCAGAGAATATACCTCCTCCAAACCAGCTCTACAGGAGATGCTAAAGGGTCTGCTTTAAGAATAGGAAGAAAGCCCTGGTGGTGTAGCTCAGTGGATTGAGCCCGATCCTGCAAACCAACAGGTTGCTGGTTCAATTCCCAGTCAGGGCACATGCCTGGGTTGCAGGCCAGGTCCCCAGTTGGGGGCATGTGAGGGGCAACCACACACTGATATTTCTCTTCCTCTTTTTTTCCTTCGCTTCCCCTGTCTCTAAAAACTAAATAAATAATTTAAAAAAAAGAATAGAAAGAAAAACAGTGAGAGAGAGGAACACAGGTATGAAAAATGACAATGAATAAGTACCTATCAATAATAACCTTAAATGTAAATGTAAATGGAGTAAATGCCCCAATCAGAAGACATAGGATAGCTGAATGGATAAGAAATCATGGCCCACATATACATTGCCTACAAGAGACCTACACAGACTGAAAGTGAAGGGCTGAAAACAAATATTCCAAACAAATGTACAGGAAAAGAAAGCCAAGGTAGCAATAGTCACATCAGACAAAACTGACTTCAAAAAGGAGCAATAGAAAGAGACCCAGAAGGTCACTTGATAATACTCAAGGGAAGAATCCATCAAGAAGACATAGACATTGTAAATATATATGCACCCAATATAGGAGCACCCAAATACATAAACAAAATCTTAGAGGACTTCAAGAAAGATATTGACAACAACACAATTATAGGCAAAAACTTAAATCTTTCCCACTAAGATCATGAACAAGACAAGATGTCTGCTTTCACCATTCCTATTCAACATAGTATTGAAAGTCCTAGCCACAGCAATCAAACCAGAAAATGAAATAAAAAGCATCCAAATTGAAAAGGAGGAAGCAAAACTGTCATTGTTTGCAGATGTCATGATAGCGTACAGAGAAAATACTATAGATTCCACCAAAAAAGAACACTATTAAACCTAATTAGTGAATTTGTTAAAACAGCAGGATACAAAGTCAATATTCAGAAATCAAAGGCATTTTTTTTCTTTTTTTATTATATTTTAATCATTGTTCAAATACAGTTTTCTCCTTTTTAATCCCAATCCTTTCCCCCCTCCCACCCTCCCCACTTCCCTCCCATTACCACCCTCCCCTTAGTTTATGACCATGTGCCCTTTAAGTTTGTTCCTGTGAGCCCTTCCCACTGACCCCTTAAATTCCCTCTTCTCTCCCCTCCCATCACCGTGAGCCTGTCCTCTATTTCAGTGTCTTTGGTTATATTTTGCTTGCTTCTTTGTTTTGTTATTTAGGTTCCTGTTAAAGGTGAGATCATATGGTATTTGTCTTTCACGGCCTGGCTTGTTTCGCTTAGCATAATGTTTTCCAGCTCCATCCACGCTGTTGCAAAGGGTAGGAGCTCCATCTTTCTTTCTGCTGCATAGAATTCCATTGTGTAAATGTACCATAGTTTTTTGATCCATTCATTTACTGATGGGCATCTTGGTTGCTTCCAGCATCTAGCTATTGTAAATTGTGCTGCTATGAACATTGGGATGCATAGGTTCTTTTGAATTGGTGTTTTAGTATTCTTAGGATAGAGTCCCAGCAGTGGAATTGCTGGGTCAAAAGGCAGATCCATTTTATTTTCCTGAGGAAGTTCCATACTGCTTTCCATAGTGGTTGTACCAGTCTGCAGTCCCACCAGCAGTGCACTAGAGTCCCCTTTTCTCCACAACCTCTCCAACACTTGTTGTTTGTTGCTTTGTTTATGATGGCCATTCTGACTGGTGTGAAGTGGTATCTCACTGTGGTTTTAATTTGCATCTCTCTGATAGCTAGCGATATTGAACATCGTTTCATGTGTCTTTGGATTTTCTGTATGTCCTCCTTGGAGAAGTGTCTGTTCAAGTCCTTTGCCCACTTTTTAATTGGATTCCTTGTCTTCTTAGAGTGCAGTCATGTAAGTTCTTTATATATTTTGGAGATTAAACCCTTGTCTGAGGTATCATTGGCAAATATGTTTTCCCATACAGTTGGTTCTCTTTTAATTTTGATACTGTTTTCTTTAGGTGTGCAGAAGCTTTTAATTTTGATGAGGTCCCATTTGTTTATTCTTTCTTTTATGTCCCTTGCTCTAGGGGACGCGTCAGTAAAAAAGTTTCTTCGTGAAATATCTGAGATTTTCCTACCTACGTTCTCCTCTAGGACTTTAATGGTGTCACGTTTTATATTTAAGTCATTTATCCACCTTGAATTTATTTTTGTATATGGTGTAAGTTGGTGCTCAAGTTTCATTTTTTTGCTCGTGGCTGTCCAGTTCTCCCAACACCATTTGTTGAAGAGGCTATTTTTATCCCATTTAATGTTGTTGCCTCCTTTGTCAAATATTAATTGACCATAGAGACTTGGGTTTATTTCTGGGCTCTCTGTTCTGTTCCATTGGTCTATGTGCCTGTTTTTATGCCAGTACCAGGCTGTTTTGATTACAGTGGCCTTGTAGTATAGTTTAGTGTCGGGTATTGTGACCCCTCCTACTTTACTCTTCTTTCTCAAAATTGCAGCAGCTATTCGGGGTCATTTATAATTCCATATAAAATTTTGAAGTGTTTGTTCTATGTCTGTGAAATATGCCATTGGTACTTTAATAGGAATTGCATTGAATGTGTAAATTGCTTTGGGTAGTATGGACATTTTGATGATATTAATTCTTCCAATCCATGAACACGGTATATGTTTCCATTTGTTTGTGTCTTCCTTGATTTCTTTCTTCAGTGTTGTGTAGTTTTCTGCATACAGGTCTTTTACCTCTTTGGTTAGGTTTATTCCTAGGTATTTTATTTTTCTTTTTGCTATTTCGAATGGGATTTTTTTCCTTGATCTCTGTTTCTGCTGTTTCATTGTTGGTGTACAGAAATGAATCAAAGGCATTTTTTATACCAACAATAAAATTTCAGAAACAGAAATCAGGAAAAAATCCCATTTGATATAGCAGCAAGAAAAATAAAGTACCTAGGAATAAACCTAACCAAGGAGGTAAAAGACGTGTAATTAGAAAACTACACAATACGGAAGAAAGAAATTAAGGAAAACACAAACAAATGGAAACATACGCCATGTTCATGGATCAGAAGAATTAACATCATCAAAATGTCCTTATTACCCCAAACAATTTATAGATTCAATACAATTCCTACTAAAGCACCAATGACATATTTCACAGATATAGACCAAACACTTCAGACATTTATATGGAACCATAAGTGATCCCATATAGCTGCAGCAATTCTGAAAAGGAAGGACTAAGTAGGAAGAATCACAATATCTGATATCAAACTGTTTTACAAGGCCACTAAAATCAAAACAGCCTGGTACTGGCATAAGAACAGACACATGTACCAATGAAATAAAATAAAGAGCCCAGAAATAAATCCAAGTATCTCTGGTCAATTAGTGTTTGATAAAGGTGGAAGAAGCATAAAATGGAGTAAAAATAGCCTCTTCAATAAATGTTGTTGGGAGATCTGGACAGCTACATGCAAAAAAAAAAACAAAAAAAAAAAACAAAAAAAAACCACACACACAACGAAAAGGAAAAGAAAAAGAAAGAAAGAAAAGAAAAGAAAGAAAGAAACTTTACCACTGACTTACACCATACACAAAAATAAATACAAGGTGGATAAAAGACTTAAATATAAGTCATGACACCATTAAAGTTCTAGATGAGAACATAGGCAGGAAAATCTCAGATATTCCATGCAGCGATATTTTCACTCATATGTCCCCTAGAGCAAGGGACATAATGGTGGGTTTGATCTTCAAAATATATAGAGAAATCATACAACCCCACTCCAGGAAGACAAAAAACCCAACTAAAAAATGGGCAAAAGACCTGAACAGACACTTCTCCAAGAAGGACATACAGAGGGCCCAGAGACATATGAAAACATGCTCAGCATCACTAGCCATCAGAAAGATGCAAATTAGAACCACAATGAGATACCACCTCACACCCATCAGCATGGCCATCAAACAAATCAACAAACAACATGTGTTGGAGATGTTGTGGAGAAAAGGGAACCCTAGTACACTGTTGGTGGGAATGCAGACTGGTGCAGCCACTGTGGAAAACAGTATGGAATTTTCTCAGAAAACTAAAAATGGAACTTCCTTTTGACCTGGCAATTCCACTGCAAGGATTATATCCTAAGAACCCTGAAACACCCATCCAAAAGAACCTATGCACCCCCATATTCATAGCAGCACAATTTATAATAGCCAAGTGCTGGAAGCAACCTAAGTGCCCATCAGTAAATGAGTGGATCAAAAGACTATGTTACCTTTACATGATGGAATACTAAGCAGCAGAATGAAAAAAGGAGCTCTTACCCTTTGTAACAGCATGGACGGAACTGAAAAGCATTATGCTAAGTGAAATAAGCCAGATGGTGAAAGACAAATACTATATGATCTCACCTTTAAGTGGAATCTAATCAACAAAATAAACAAGGAAGCAAAATATAACCAGAAACATTGAAATTAAGAACAGACCAATAATAACCAGAGGGAAGGTGGGAAGGGATAATGAGTGGGGAAAAGGGGAAGGGGATTTTCAAAAACAAGTATAAAGGACACCTGGACAAATCCAAGAGTGGGGGTTTGGATCAGGTGAAAGATGTGGTGATGGCTGTGGTGGGGGTATCAGTGGTGGGAAAATGCAGATAACTGTACTTGAACAATAAAATAAAATAAAATAAAATAAAATAAAATAAAATAAAATAAAATAAAATAAAAATAAATAAAATGAAATGAAAATAAAAGATTTCCCCTAAATTTAGGAATAAGATAAGAATACTTGCTTTCACCAGTTGCATTCAACACAGTACTGGAAGTTCCAGCCATAACAATTAAGCAATAAAAGTAAATAAAGTCATCCAAATTGGAAATGAAGAAGTAAAACTACATTTGCAAATGACATGATATCACCAATAGACAATGCAAAAGAATCCACAAAAATATTACTATATTGAGTGAGAAAGTTCACCAATTTCATGATAGAAGGTCAACACTCAACAATTTGTTGTATTTCCACTTCTGTACAAGATGAAGAGATAGGTAGATACACTTTGCATCCTCACACAACCTAAAAAAGGATAAAAACAAATTTAAAAAGAAGAAACAACTGGAACTGCCAAAAAATTGAACTGTGGAAGTCCAACAACCAAGGAATTAAAAAAGAAGCATTCATCCAGACTGGAAGGAGTGGCAGAGATTGGAAGCTGAGGCAGAGGAGTCGTGGCAAGGCAGTGGCTGGAGGACTGGGGTGGGCAAGACAGCAGCTGGCAGGCTGGGTGAGGTGGCTGCTGGTGGACTGGGACATCTAATATTTGTGTGCAAATGAACTGGGAGGAACAACTGGGGACTGAAACAGGCCACACAATGCAGAGTTCAGTGTAGAGAAATAAAGGCTCAGAACCTTTTACTGTAAAGACCTGTAGGAGTTATGGCAGTGGGAGAAACTCCTAGTCACACAGGAGAGATTGTTGAAGAGACCCATAGGGTCTTAGAATGCACACAAATCCACCCACCCAGGAATCGACACCAGAAGGGCCCATTTGCTTGTGGGTAGTGGAGGCAATGACTGAAAGTGAGGTGAAAATGAAGCAAGTGACACTGTTCCCTCTCAGACTGCTCCCCTACATACAGCATCACAACACTGTACCTCAGGTTGCCCTCCCCTGGTGAATACCTAAGGGTCTGCCCCTTATTACATAACAGGCACTCCAAGACAAAAAAAAATGACCCAAATGAAAGAACAGATAAAAGCTCCAGAAATAGAACTCAGCAATGAAGTCATAACCAACCTATCAGATGCACAGTTCAAAACACTGGTACTCAGGATGCTAACAGACATGGTGCAGTATGGTCACAAAATAGAGGAAGAAGTGAAGGCTATGCAAAGTGAAGTAAAGGAAAATGTACAGGGAACTAACAGTGATGGGAAGGAGACTGAAATCAATGGTTTGGAGCAGAAGGAAAAAAACATTCAATCAAAACAGAATGAAGAACAAGAATTCAAAAAAATGAGGAGAGGCTCTGGGACAATTTTAAATGTTCCAGCATCAGAATAATAGGGGTGTCAGAAGGAGAAGAGGAACAGCAAAAAATAGAAACCTTATTTGAAAAAATAATGGAGAACTTCCCCAGTCTGGCAAAGGAAGTAGACTTCCAGGAAGTCCAGGGAGCTCAGAGAGTCCCAAAGAAGTTGTACATAAGGTGGAACACACCAAGGCACATTATAATTACATTACCCAAGATTCAAGATAAGGAGAAAATCTTAAAAGCAACAAGAGAACAGGAGACAGTTGCCTACCAAGGAGTTCCCATCAGACCTGATTTCTCAGAAGAAACTTTATAAGCATAAGGGGCTGGAAAGAAGTATTTAAAGTCATGAAAGGCAAGGACCTACATCCAAGATTACCCTATCTAGCAAAGCTACCATTTAGAATGGAAGGGCAGAGAACGTGCTTCCCAGATAAAGTCAAGTTCAAGGAGTTCATCATCACCAAGCCCTTATTGTATGAAGTGTTAAAGGGACTTATCTGAGAAAAAGATAAAAATATGAACATTAAAATGAGAACAAACTCACAACTATCAACAACTGAACCTAAAGAAAATTAAAAACAAACTAAGCAAACAACTATAACAGGAACAGAATCACAGAAATGGAGATCACATGGACGGTTATCAGTAGGGAAGGAGAAGGGGGACGATGGGGGAAAAGGTACAGGGAATAAGAAGCATAAATTGGCCCTGGCTGGAGTAGCTCAGTGGATTGAGTATGGGCTGCAAACCAAAGTGTCAGAGGTTCAATTCTCAGTCAGGGTACGATCCTGGGTTGCAGGCCATGACCCCCAGCAACTGCACATTAATATTTCTCTCTCTCTCTTTCTCTCCCTTCCCTCTCTAAAAAATAAATAAAATCTTTTTCTTAAAAAAGAAGCATAAATTGTAGGTACAAAATAGACGGGGAGGTTAAGAATAATATGGGAAGTAGAGAAGGCAAAGGATTTAAATGTATGGCCCTTGGACATGAACTAAGGTGAAGAAATAGTGGTGGGAGTGGGGGATGTCAGAGGGGAGTAAGGGGAGAAAAAAAAATGGGACAACTGTAATAGCATAATCAATAAATTATATTTAAAAATTAGTTTTATTTTCATATACCAGAAATGAATAACCTGAAAAGGAAATTAAGGATATAATTCCATTTGTAATACCCAAAAGATTTAAACATCTTGTAATGAATTTAACTATGGAGGTAAGAAAAAAAAAACCTGTTTACTGAAAACTACAAACTATTGCTGAAAGAAATTACATAAGACCTAAATAAATGGAAGACATCCCTTGTTCATGGATTGGAAGACTTAATTGTGTTAGATGTCAATACTACCCAAAGTGATCTACAGGTCAATGGAAATAGTGTTTTTTTAATAGTGTTTTTTTTTACAGAAATAAAAAGCAACAACACTCAAATTTATGTGGAATTGAAAGAGGCCCTGAATAATCAAAATAATACTGAAAAAGAAAACTATTGAAATTGAACGAGTCACACCTCTCAGTTTCAAAACTCACTACAAAGCCATGGTAATCACAACAGAGTGGTACTGATATCAGAATAGTCATATAGACTACTGGAATCAAATTGGAAGTCCATAAATAAACCTATACATCTAGGGTCAATTGATTTGTGATGAGGGTGCCAAGACCTTCCAAAGGTTGAAAGAATAAATTCTTCAACAAATGCTGCTGGGACAACTGGATTTTCACATGCAAAAGAATAAAACTGTACCCCCGTTTCATTATTTGCATAAAATTAATTCAAAATGGGTCAACGACGAAAATATTAGAACCAAAGTGATAACACTTTTAGAAAAAAAACAGAGAGAATTTTCATGACCATAGACTTGGCAACAAATTCTTTTTTTTTCCCCTCAGATTACATGCTTTATTTAAAAATGGAGCATATGATTACCCTAGTAGTGTTTCCTCTAGAATTCTTTTTTTAAAATTTTATTTTAATCATTGTTCAAATAAAGTTTTCTCCTTTTTACTCCCAGTCCAGCCCCCCCTCCCACCCCTCCCCACTTCCCTCCCATTACCGCCCTCCCCCTAGTTTTTGACCATGTGTCCTTTAAGTTTGATCTCGTGAACCCTTCCCAATGTCCCCTGAAATTCCGTCTACTCTCCCCTGTGGTCACTGTCAGCCTGTCCTCTATTTCAGTGTCTTTGGTTATATTTTGCTTGCTTCTTTGTTTTGTTATTTAGGTTCCTGTTAAAGGTGAGATCATATGGTATTTGTCTTTCACGGCCTGGCTTGTTTCGCTTAGCATAATGTTTTCCAGCTCCATCCACGCTGTTGCAAAGGGTAGGAGCTCCATCTTTCTTTCTGCTGCATAGAATTCCATTGTGTAAATGTACCATAGTTTTTTGATCCATTCATTTACTGATGGGCATCTTGGTTGCTTCCAGCATCTAGCTATTGTAAATTGTGCTGCTATGAACATTGGGATGCATAGGTTCTTTTGAATTGGTGTTTTAGTATTCTTAGGATAGAGTCCCAGCAGTGGAATTGCTGGGTCAAAAGGCAGATCCATTTTTATTTTCCTGAGGAAGTTCCATACTGCTTTCCATAGTGGTTGTACCAGTCTGCAGTCCCACCAGCAGTGCACTAGAGTCCCCTTTTCTCCACAACCTCTCCAACACTTGTTGTTTGTTGCTTTGTTTATGATGGCCATTCTGACTGGTGTGAAGTGGTATCTCACTGTGGTTTTAATTTGCATCTCTCTGATAGCTAGCGATATTGAACATCGTTTCATGTGTCTTTGGATTTTCTGTATGTCCTCCTTGGAGAAGTGTCTGTTCAAGTCCTTTGCCCACTTTTTAATTGGATTCCTTGTCTTCTTAGAGTGCAGTCATGTAAGTTCTTTATATATTTTGGAGATTAAACCCTTGTCTGAGATATCATTGGCAGATATGTTTTCCCATATAGTTGGTTCTCTTTTAATTTTGATACTGTTTTCTTTAGGTGTGCAGAAGCTTTTAATTTTGATGAGGTCCCATTTGTTTATTCTTTCCTTTATGTCCCTTGCTCTAGGGACATGTCAGTAAAAAAGTTTCTACATGAAATATCTGAGATTTTCCTACCTACACTCTCCTCTAGGACTTTAATGGTGTCACGTTTTATATTTAAGTCATTTATCCACCTTGAATTTATTTTTGTATATGGTGTAAGTTGGTGCTCAAGTTTCATTTTTTTGCTCGTGGCTGTCCAGTTCTCCCAACACCATTTGTTGAAGAGGCTATTTTTACTCCATTTTATGTTGCTGCCTCCTTTGTCAAATATTAATTGACCATAGAGACTTGGGTTTATTTCTGGGCTCTCTGTTCTGTTCCATTGGTCTATGTGCCTGTTTTTATGCCAGTACCAGGCTGTTTTGATTACAGTGGACTTGTAGTATAGTTTAGTGTCAGGTATTGTAACCCCTCCTACTTTACTCTTCTTTCTCAAAATTGCAGCAGCTATTCGGGGTCATTTATAATTCCATATAAAATTTTGAAGTGCTTGTTCTATGTCTGTGAAATGTGCCATTGGTACTTTAATAGGAATTGCATTGAATGTGTAAATTGCTTTGGGTAGTATGGACATTTTGATGATATTAATTCTTCCAATCCATGAACACGGTATATGTTTCCATTTGTTTGTGTCTTCCTTGATTTCTTTCCTGAGTGTTATGTAATTTTTTGAATACAGGTCTTTTACCTCTTTGGTTAGGTTTATTCCTAGGTATTTTATTTTTCTTTTTGCTATTTCGAATGGGATTTTTTCTTTGATCTCTGCTTCTGCTGTTTCATTGTTGGTGTACAGAAATGGCTTTGATTTCTGGATATTGACTTTGTATCCTGCTGTTTTGTCGAATTCATTAATTAGGTCAAGCAGTTTTTTGGTGGAGTCTACAGGATTTTCTACGTACACTATCATGTCATCTGCAAACAGTGACAGTTTTGTTTCCTCCTTTCTGATTTGGATGCCTTTTATTTCTTTTTCTTGTCTGATTGCTGTGGTAAAACTTCCAGTACTATATTGAATAGAAGTGGTGAAAGTGGACAGCCTTGCCTTGTTCCTGATCTTAGTGGAAAAGATTTTAATTTTTGCCCATTGACTATGATGTTCGCTGTAGGTCTCTCACATATGGCCTTTATTATGTTGAGGAATGCTCCCTCTATTCCCACTTTGCCGAGTGTTTTATCATGAATGGGTGCTGTACCTTGTCAAATGCTTTTTCTGCATCAATTGATATAATCATGTGGTTTTTGTCTTTGCTTTTGTTTATGTGATGTATTGCATTTACTGACTTGCGAATATTGTACCATCCTTGCATCCCTGGAATGAATCCAACTTGGTCATGGTGTATGATCTTTTTAATGTATTGTTGGATGGAGTTTGCCAGTATTTTGTTGAGGATTTTAGCGTCAATGTTCATCAGTGATATTAACCTGAAGTTTTCTTTCTTTGTTCTGTCTTTATCTGGTTTTGGAATTAAGATGATGTTGGCCTCATAAAAAGAGTTTGGGACACTCCCATCTCTTTGGATCTTTTGGAATAGTCTGTGAAGGATAGGGGTTAGCTCTTCCTTAAGTGCTTTGTAGAATTCTCCTGTGAAACCATCTGGCCCAGGGCTTTTGTGTGTTGGGAGTTTTTTGATTACTGCTTCAATTTCTTTTGCTGTTATTGGTCTGTTCAGGCTTTCTGCTTCTTTTTCATTGAGTTTTGGAAGATTATCTTTTTCTAGAAATTTGTCCATTTCACCTAGGTTTTTAAATTTCTTGGCATACAGTTCATTGTAGTAATTTCTTACAATCCTTTGTATTTCTGTGGTATCAGTTGTAATCTCTCCTCTTTCATTTCTGATTGTGTTTATTTGGGTCTTCTCTTTTTTTTCTTGATGAGTCTGCTTAGAGGCTTGTCGATTTTGTTTATCTTTTCAAAGAACCAGCTCTTGGGTTCATTGATCCTTAGAATTGTGCTTTTATCCTCTATGTCATTTAATTCTGCTCTGATCTTGGTTATTTCCTTCCTTCTGCTTGCTGCGGGCTGTCTTTGTTGTTGTTCCTCAAGTTCTTGTAGATGTAGGGTTAGGTTGTTTGTTTGGAATGTTTCTAACTTTTTTAGGTGGGCCTATATCGCTATGAACTTCCCTCTCAGGACTACCTTGGCTGTGTCCCATAAGTTTTGGGTTGTTGTGAGTTCATTTTCATTTGTTTCCAGAAACCTTTTGATTTCTTCCCTAATATCATTCTTGACCCATTCATTGTTTAATAGTATGCTATTTAATCTCCATGATTTTGAGTGTTGGGGTTTTTTTCCTTGGGTTGGTTTCTAGCTTCAGTCCCTTGTGGTCTCAGAAAATGCTTGGTATGATTTCAATTTTCTTGAAATTCTTGAGGCTTGTTTTGTGTCCTATCATGTCATCTATCTTTGAAAATGTTCCATGTACATTCAAAAAGAATGTGTATGTAGCTTCTTTGGGATGAAGGGCTCTGTATATATCAGTAAAGTCCATTTCATCTGTGGTATTGTTCAATGCCACAATATCTTTGTTGATATTTTGTTTGGAAGATCTGTCCATTTTTGATAGTGGGGGTGTTAAAATCTCCCACTATAATTATGTTGCTATCCATATCTTTCTTGAAGTCCTCTAAGATTTTCTTCATGTACTTGGGTGCTCCTATGTTGGGTGCATATATATTTACAATGTTTATGTCTTCTTGATGGATTCTTCCCTTGAGTATTATGAAGTGACCTTCTGGGTCTCTCCTTATGGACATTTTTTGGAAGTCTATTTTGTCTGATATGAGTATTGCTACCCCGGCTTTTTTTTTCCTGTCCATTTTCTTGGAAGATTTGTTTCCAGCCTTTACCTTTCAGCCTGTGTAGGTCTTTTATCCTGAGGTGGGTCTCTTGTAGACAGCATATATGTGGGTCATTTTTTCTTATCCATTCAGCTATTCTATGTCTATTGATTGGAGCATTTAATCCATTTACATTTGAGGTTATTATTGATAGGTACTTATTCATTGTCTTTTATGTACATGTGTTCCTCTCTCTCTCTCTCTCTCTTCCTTCCCTTCCTTAAAGCAGTCCCTTTAGAATCTCTTGCAGAGCTGATTTGGCGGAGGTGTATTCTTTTAGACTTCTTTTGTCTGGGAAGCTTCTTATTTGGCCTTCTATCTTGATTGAGAGCCTTGCTGGATAAAGTAGCCTTGGTTGCAGACCTCTGGTTCTCATTACTTGGAGTATTTCTCGCCATTCTGTTCTTGCTTGAAGTGTTTCCATTGATAAATCAGCTGTTAGCCTTATTGGAGCTCCCTGGTATGTTACTTCCTGTTTCTTCCTTGCTGTCTTTAAGATTCTCTCTTTGTCTTGAAATTTTGCCATTTTAATTATGATGTGTCTTGAGGTGGGCCTCTTTGGGTTCCTCTTGATTGGGACTCTCTGTGTTTCCTGGATTTGTGTGACTTTTTCTCTCATCAAATTAGGGAAGTTTTCCATCATTACTTTTTCAAATAAGTTTTCTATTCTTTGCTCCTCTTCTTCTCCTTCTGGTATCCCTATTATACGGATATTATTATGTTTCATATTGTCTTGCATATCTCTTAATCCCTCTTCATTCTTTCTGAGCCTCTTTTCCTTTTCTTGGTCTTTCTGGGTGTTCTTTTCTACTTTGTCCTCTAGCTCGCTAATCCGATCTTCTGCTTCATCGATCCTGGTTTTCATTCCTTCTACTGTGTTCTTCAGTTCAGAAATGGCATTCTTCATTTCCTCTTGGCCTTTGTTGAGAGTTTTTATTTCTTTTTTCATTTTTATGTAGCTTGCAGTGAGATTGATGTAGTTTCCCTCTAATTTCTGATAGCTCATTGTGAGTTCATTGAACTTCCTGATAATCATTGTTTTGAGCTCGCTATCTGATAGTTGAGTTGCCTCTATTTTATTTAGCATTTTTCCTGAGGCTTCCTCCTTTCCTTTCAATTGGGGGTTGTTTCTTTGTTTTTTCATTGTTTGTGGGTTTCTTCTTGTTAGCCTCTGTTTCTTAAATTGATCTGTTCTGGTTCCCTGTGTTTATGGTGTGAACTTTTGTGGTAGAATACTTGTGGGATTCAGTGGTGCAATCTCCTTCGTGTATCCTGGTGTTCACAGCTTCCCCCTACTCTTTTTTTGTGATCAGTTGGAGGAGTAAGGCGAAATGGTTTAAGACAGCAAGACAGTGTACTATGATATTTACATTAGCAGCCAGTAGAGAAGAGATGCGTTATCCTTTGGCTCCTTATAGTGTTAACCGTGATCCTCCACCCCACTATCCACGTTTTAGGAAGGATGGAAAGAGGGTAAGACTCGTATTGGGGATGAGAGGATTGATAGTTGGATCTAGAAAGCTGTGAGGCTGTGGGAGGTCAGATTCTAAGGTAGGGTTGGATTAAAGATTAGTATATAGGAGTAGTGTGTAAAAGAATAGAGAGAACCCCCACAATAGTATAGTTCAGGAAATTGCAAAGTGGGCTGAGATCAGGTAGGGGTATTGAGTAGATTTACAATTTGTATGGACTAGGTCTTATTAACAGTAATAGTAAAGTGACAGTCTTTTGGCAGAATCGATGAGATCTAGATAACAAGAATAAGGAGTATAGAACCTTGAGAGGTGTATTAATGGAACACAGACGAAGGATAGTAAATTATCAACACACTGTGACTGAGATACCAGGGGAACCTATCAAATGACAGTATAACCAGCCAAGCAAAAATGATTATACAAAAAGAAAAAGAATACTAATATATTATTAAAATAAAAAATGTCAGAAAGGTGAGAAAAAGATAATACAAATTTACAGTAATTTGCAAGATAAAAAAAAGGAAAGAAAAGCAGAAGATGGAGTTCAGGAGAGATAAATTTGGATTGGAAAGAATATTATTTGGATGAATGGAAGAGAAACATAAGGGATTGTGAGATATAAAAGTAGTAAGAATTGAAAAATAAAATGTCACTTAAAACACAAGATAAAAGTCAATCAACCAACAACAGCCACAAAAACAAAACAAAACCAAACCAAACAAAAAAAAATTTTAAAAACCTCTTGTTGGTTTCTAACTGGCCAGACCAGTTTTTCTGATCTTGCTGGTTTCATCTGGCTGAGGGACCTTTGAAATGCTTCTCTCTTCACAGCCAGATCTCAGCAAGTCTCTCAGGAACCCTAGGCACTCCCGAGCACACTCGCTCTCCGGAGCTCACTGCCAGGTACTTCCGGACTTCAGGGTTCCTGCAGGGTTCCAGCTCTATGATCTCAGGAGGCACCCACGACCTTTTGGGATTCACTGCACCCTCCCTGGGAGTCGTAAAAGGGCGTGCCCCTCCACGAAACTTTTGAGATTTGAGCTCTAGGAATGCCTTAAGCCCCGACTTTTCCGGGTTCACAGAGCACAAGTCAGTATTCCCGATGGGGCGAGCACTTCCACAAATCAGAACTGCAGGCTCCTGAGACCTGAGGACGCCAGAGTCCTTCCCAACTCTGGGTTTTTACTGATCCGCACTCCCACTGGGCTAGGGGTTCGGGCACATTTCCTAGCCGCCCCTGGTTGGGCTGGCTGGAAATTTTTGAGTTTTGGGCTATAGGAAGGCACTAAGCGCCACGTCCCTTCCCAGGATCACAATGCGTGAGTCAAGATTCCCGATGGGGCGCGCACTTTCCCAGATCAGAACTGCTGGCTCCCGAGACCTGAAAATGCCCGCCCGAGCCCTTCCCGGCTCTGGGTTTTCCACCGATCCACACTTCCACCGGGCTAGGGGTGCGGGCGCTCTTCCAAGCTGCCCCTGGTCATGCCGGCTGGAGGCCCTCACCAACAGATTCTTAATCATAACAACAAAATAAAAATTAGATACATTGGGTTTTACCAATATTAGAAACTTTGTGTATCCAAAGATATTTTCCAGGAAACATAAAGACAACCTACAGAATAAATGAAAAAAAAAAAAGTAAGTCACGTCTGACAGAAGCCTTAGTGATCAGATAAGTAGGCAAAGGACTTGAACAGACATTTCTTCAAAGAAGGTTTACAAATGACCAACAAGCATGTAAAAGTTGTTCAACATCATCCGTCATTAGGGTCATTGGGGAAAGGCAAGTTAAAATCACAATGAGCCCTGGCTGGTGTAGCTCAGTGGATTGAGTGCAGGCTGTGAACCAAAGTGTCACTGGTTCAATTCCCAGTCGGGCCACATGTCTGGGTTGCAGACCTGGTCCCCAGTGGGGTCCACATGAGTGCCAACCACACACTGATGTTTCTCTCCCTCTCTTTCTCTCTTCCTTCCATTCTCTCTAAAAATAATAACTAAATAATATCTTTAAAAATGGTTAAAAAAGAAAAAAATCACATTGAGATACCACATTACATTCTCTACAATGGGTAAAAACAAACTGTTTAAAAAAGTGACAATACCAAGTGCAGCTAAAAATGTCAATGAGCTAGAACTCTCATGCTGGTAAGCATACGGACCTGTAAAGACACTGTGGAAACAATTTTCTGATTTCTTATAAATTTAAACGTATGTGTAATGTGACCCAACTATTACCCTTCTAGGTACATACCCAAAAGAAATTCAAAGACTCACAGATATCTACACAAAGACTTGTACTTTAATATTCATATTACTATTATTTATACTAGACACAAATTGGAAATAATCCAAATGCTCATCAACTGATGAATGGATAAACAATATTATGGTACATCTATACAATGAAACACTACCTAGCAACCAAAAGGAAGAATTGACTAGACATACAACAACATGGTTGAATCTCAAAAGCATTTTACTGAGTGAAAGAAGCCATCCCAGAAGAATGCTTAAGGTTATTTATATGAGATTCTGGAAAAGGCAAAACTACAGTAACAGAAAACAGATAGTGATTGCCAGAAAATGAGAGTAGATTCACTGAAAAGGGACATAAGGGAATATATTGGGGTGATAAAAATATTCTATATCATGAATGTGGTGATAGTTACATGATTGAGTATATTCATTTAAACTCATCAAACTGTACATTTAAAATGGTTACATTTTATTGATGTAAGTTATATGTTAATAAAGCAGATTTTAAAAATAATATACAGTATCTATTTCCTATTGCCATCCCACACTGCCACTTTGGACTCTTGTCTAGACAATTGAATTTGTCACCTCAGTGGAACCCTCTACTGTGAAGAACCCAGAGGGTTCTTCCTCACTCCAGAGTAGCCAGATGGATCTTTATAAACATAAATCATATCTCGTAATTCCTCTGTTTAAATCCCCACAGCAACTTCTTGTTTCACTTAGAAGAAAACCCACACACTTCTATAACTTTTAGGGTCTCTGATGACTTCTGACCTCAAAACTCTAACTTCCCCTTCCTCCCTTATCCCACTCATTGCTGTTAATAAGTAAAATATAAATGAATAAGTTTGAAAATCTAATTGGCTCTATTATAGGATTCCTGAATTGGGCAGCAAGCAGAGAGATACTCCCAGAGTTTAAACAAGATAGAAGGCATTTATATAAGGAAGGATGAGACAGGAAGTCCCCAGTAAGAGAAAAATGAAAGTTCATTGGAGCAAAATTAAGAGCTCAGGTGATGATGGCTTCTCATTGGCTGAGCTACAGTGTTTCAATTGGCTGGGCTTGTTGTTGGACAAGAGGAAAGTTTTCCTTCCTTCTTGCTGGGGCAGTATAGTAGCAGTGCTTCCTGTTTGGGAGTGCAATGTAGGTTTCCTTCTGTTGGGGTCTGTAACCCACATCCTTCTCTTTGAGGTAATGAACAGGGGAGTGTTAGGGCCTGGGAGCTCCCTCTACAGGTCTCTCCAACTCCAATTTTGATTGGAGTTGCCTTTATTAATCTTCACACTGCCCTCCAGCCACACTGGCAAAGCTTGCTCTGGCTTCAGGAACCTTTGAAATGCTATATTCCTGCCACCACTTTGACCCTGGTTCTGCCCCTCAGTCATAACTCATCCTAGTTAGTGCCACTTCTAAAACTCTTCAGTTGCTGTTTCCCAAACTTCACCCATTTGTGAAATTTCTTTCTGATTTTTGTTCTATCAGCATACTGCTTATACTATCATTTTTAAATATTGTATTTAAACCTATGCAATTTTTATTTAAACAAATGTGCTTCAAAAAGGAAACTAGAGTATGGAGCAATAGGAGACTGAGTGTGATTCTAAAAAGATAATGCAATGTATCCTTGTAATGGAAATGTCCATATCAGTCTCCTGGTTGTGATATTGTACTATGTAGTCTTGCAACACATTATCAGTGACAGAAACTTCATAAAGGGTGCTCTGGGTCTCTATGTTATTTTATATTGCTTCAGGTGAATCTAGATGTTGTTCATCAAATAAAGTAGATTTCTGTACTGTGTGATCTCACTTTGAAAAACAATATGTTGTCATACAAAGAAGGATATGCATTAAAGTATTAACATAGGTGGAGGGAATGTGATGTCTTTGTTTTTTATTTCAGCTTGTCTGTATTTTTTATTTTTCTCCAACACATACTATGCTGATTCTGTAATAAAATTCTGTTTCAAAAATTTAAAAAATAAATAAAGAGTTTAAATAAAAAACAGAATTAATGGTTGGCAACAATAGTACAAGAGACAAAAGGGGGTAAGTAGAATAATGTGTTCTAAGATCTTTGCACTGGTTCAGCAATTGGTAAAAATAGAAATTTAAATTATATTTTAATGAGAGGGTTACATATTATAATCTCTATGGTTACTATGAAAAAATAGTAAACAAAGGTACTGTATAACTAAGAAGCTGATAGAATGGAAAGATAAAAAAGTAAAATCCAGAATAAAGCAAGAAAGCAGAGAAAAAGGAACTTAGAACAAGTGAGACCAATTTTAAAAATAGTAAATAGTAGATTTAAACACAAATAAATCAGCAATGATATCAATTGTAAATGGACTAAATACCCTTAATTAAAAAATAAAGATTGCCAGACTGGATAAAAACCAATTACAAATTTTTTATAAGAAATGCCTCTTGATTATAAGGTTAAAAATAAAAGGATATAAAAATATCTCTCAAAATGCAGACAACTAATTGAACAACAATAAAATAATTAAAATTTAAACATACATAGGTCAGCTGAGTTTATAAGAAAACACAACCCACATATATGCTGTCTACAAGAGACCTACCTCAGAACAAAAGATATACACAGACTGAAAGTGAAGATATGGAAAGAAATATTCCATTAATATATATATATATATATATATATATATGTATATCAAACTATCCAAATATAAGCAAATGCCAGGCAAAAAGCACAATAAATATAATTAAAAATGAAGGGAGAGATCTCATAATATGATTTAATTTTATTGTTTTAAGTTTGCAAACATTTTATAATAGAGCCATGAAATATATACAGCCACAAATGACAAAAAGAAAAAGAGATAAGTCTACAATCATAGTAACAGATTTTGACTTCTTGGTAACTGCTAGCATAAACATATCTGTAAGTTTATAAAAGATTGGAACAATATGAGTAAAATATAATACCTGCAGGCATATGTTCCAAGACACAATCAATGGATGAAACTACAGATAGAACTGAATCCTTTTATACTATACTTTTACCTGTATATACATGCATACCTAGATGAATTTCAATAAATTAGACATAGTAAAAATTCATAACAATACCTCATAATAAAATAGAACAAGTGTAACAATATGCTGTAATAAAAGTATGTAAATGTAGGCTGTCTCTCTCAAAATATTCTATTGTACTATACTTTCCCTTCCTCTTCCTGTAATGATGTATAGATAATATGATGCAGATGTGATGAGATGAAGTGAGGTACTCAGCATGGTATACAATTTAAAACCTACAAATTATGTATTTCTAGAATTTTTCATTTAATATTTCAGACTATGGGTAACTGAAACTGCAGAAGGTGAAACTGTGAGTAAGGGGGACTACTGTAGTGTTACTTAAAAGAGCAATGATGTATGGTTTATCCTTATTTTGGTGAATCATTTGACAATGCTTTTTGTGAGAACCTGTGATAACAGGATAAATTATATAGTATGAATATGAGTATAAAATCAGGAGGATTTCAAAGAGCTTGTGGGAATTCTTGAATGCCAAAAGGTATGTTCTTGGTTCAGTCCCTATTCTATTTAAGTCATATATGACTAATACCAGTGATGATAGAATCAGATTCAAAATTCTTTTAGTGGCTTGAAACAATGGTTGTATGGTTTGAAACTGTGAGATGAAAACTTAATTGGCATAAAGGCTAAGTCTTGTACATTGCGTTTTTGTATCAAAATAGTTTAGCATTAAAAAAATGAGAATTACAAGAGTATCCAACTGAATGATTTTTCCCTTAAGTGTACATCCATGTAACTAGATCATGGACTATTTCCAGCACCCTGAGAATTCCCCTCATGCCTCTTCTCAGCCAACACCCTCCCCCACAGAGGTAACCAATATCTGCCTTCTATTATTATTGGTAACTGTTGCCTGTTCTTGAACATCATATGAATGAAAACACACATATATATGTATGTTATGTATATGTGTGTGTATATATGTACATACTCTGTGTACACATTTATCTACTTATCTGTCATCTATTTGTCCATTTACCTATCACTACCTATCCTTTATCTATGTATGTATGTACAATATGTATGCATCTATAATTTTCTATCACATATCTATTTTCCTTTCTATTAATATGTCTTTCTATTTACTATCTATTTATGTACCTCTACTTATCATTTATCTGTCTGTCTATCTGAATGAAGCTACATCATGCTCCCAAGGGTGCCCTCCATTCACCCACCACTCAGCCCTGGGACTACATCTGCTCTGGGTTTCCAAAGAGGAGACCTCACTCTGGACTTTGGGTTCAAAACAGATCTACTTCCACCCATCCTGCAGTGACCAGCTAGGTAAGCTTGGCTGGCCTTTCTGTTGAGCACATCTTCCCCTAACAATGGCACTGCCAATCCCAGGACAGAGTGACCACCGACACCACACTGTAGGTGCTCACACTGGACAATCACCAGCAGATGAGTTGTACACTTCCTTCTGTGTTCCCTCTCCCAACCCAGAGCCCCTTCCCCACCCCCGCATAACCCCTTGACTGTAAGGAGTGGCTAGTGGTTGTGTCTGAGTAATTCAGGCCCCTGTTTAGGGAAAGGAAGCAATAATAACAGCCGTAATTGTCCAAATTACTGCTGCCACTTCAAGCTTGACATCTGCCTGATGACTGCGGATGGAAACCTGACCCAGGCAGCGTGCAGGTCCAGTGTGTTGGGGTAGCCAATCTCCCAGGGCTGGCCTTGTGTGATGGGAGGAGCACCTGGCTTGGACCTCTCAGTTTCGAGAAGGGAGAGCCCACTTAATCTCAAGAGAATGAAGATTTATCTCAGGACCACAGCCAGTCAACAAATGTCCATTGAGCACCTGCTATGTGCAGAGGCCCAGCTCACAGGCCCCAGGGACAACTTTCTTGGAAAGATCTAGAAGTGCAGATAATGCAGTTGTGAGCCCATGGGGGCACACACTCTCCTTTCCTCCTAAAAGTGGATGCATCCTTGTCCTTGGAGTTTCCTTTATAAGAATTGGAGTGAGAGGAGGGGACCTAGAGTCAGAGGGCATTATGGGACCCTGTGTGGACCAGTGGAGTGAGAAGGCGCCCAGAGCTCTGGTGCATTGTGAAAATTGTAGGAGTGTCTTCCAGGAACAGGTGAACTGAGGGTGAACAGAGCCTGGCTGAAGAGAGTCCAGGAGAGGGAGAGGAGAGAGGATGCATTAAAGAGCAGATGGATGAGCAGTTGGAAGCTGGAGAGAAGAAAGCAGGGAGGGAAGCATCTAATCATGAAAGGTAGTAGGTCAGGCCCTTAGGAGGCTTTGTTTGTGTCTTTTTTGTAAATCAGGGTCTTGCTGTAATTCATTGAGCATTTCAGAAAACCCGATAGGCTGCTCTTCTGCAGAGTGGGGTGCAGGAAGGTTGGGGCCTTAAACTGGGATTGGGGGCTATGGGAAGGCAGGTGTTCAGATCTCAGGACTACTCCACTCTTGCACCTGTCCCCACTTGCACCTTCCAAGGTTTCCACTGTGAGGGTGGGACCTCTAGTTCCTCATTTGGTCAGTGTTCTGGAGAAGCTGACCCTGGGACAAGGGTCCCAGTAGGCCTTTATTGAGGGGCTAATTCTAGGAAGCATTCTAGCATTCTAGGAAGCATCAGTTGGTTAGAAAAGAGTAATAGGCAGGGAGTGATGACAATGAGGCTCATTCTGTCCATCAGTCACCGTGAGCAGCTGCACCTCAATCCTTAGGGCTCAGATGCCATGTGGACAGTGCCCCCCTTCCCAGGTAGACACATTCCCTCTCCTGCTCTTCCTGACCACACATGGCAGGGGACTCACAAGTTCTAGGACAGAGATTGCTTTGGGGGAGACCTGAAAGATAATAGGGTGGGTGTCTGGGCATATTTTGAAATCTGAACCAGTATGGCATCATACATTAAAATTTTAAAATAAACAAGACAGCTACTCTTCACCTCTTGCTTACATGTTTCCTAAAGGTTGGAGACACCTGGTGACCTGGCATACAGGTCAGAGACACCTGCTAATTTAGCATCTAGAGGAGAGGCATCTGGTGACTTGAGACCTCAGGGAAGGTACATAGCTATGATGTCTGACCCTCCCCTCAGAAGGCTGTGAGGATCAATAGGCCCAGGAGCCCCTGGTCTTGGGATTTCATGAGTCTAGAACCTTTAAAGAGTTAGGGAAAACCTGCCCATGGTCACACACAGCCATCAGGCAAAGAACCTCTGCCACTTGGTATAACAAAGGTCTCAGCATCCAGGACCATTCTTTTAAAGGACAGGATAAAGATGAGGTAATGGCTTTGGGGACTTCTAGAGGAACCCCACTCCCAAGACTTAAGGACAAAGGAGGAGCAGGTCTCATAGTCCTGCTCCTCCTTAAGGAGGGGAATGCCTAACAGGTCGCTTGACATCCCGGGGAAGACTACCCTCCACTTACCAGCTCCATTTCATGGGCGTATCTCATTTAGGCAGGACCTCCACTGCCTCCCAGTTTCCTCCTATATTTGGAAAAAGTTAGGCTAATGGAAAATAGAGAGTTGGGTGTCCTGGGGTCTTTGGGGGCAAGGAGGGAAGGCAGAAAAGTCCAGGAGATAGGCTTATAGATGGCCTATCTACTCTTGCGGTCACCCTGAAACCAGTGCCCTCACCCAGATGACCAAGCAGGGGAAACCATGGGCTTCTCAGAGGTCAACAGAGGACCAATGCCCTCCTCACACTGGGACCAGAGGGGCCAGACACCGCTGCAGCTGGAAATCCCATGCTGAGTCCAGCCCAGGGTCTGGGGCTAGTGCCAGGCTTGGGTTGATATGAAAAAGATGAGGAATGCACTGTTTTTTCCTCTCCAGTGTGGCTCATAACCAATCTCTCTTCATTTGCTTTTCCAAAAACTTGAGCTCCATGTGGGCTGATAGCTGACATTGAAAGGGACATATCAGTGCTATTGATCAAATATTAGATCACTTCTGTTTGACCTTTCTGGAGGGCTTCTTTACTTCTTAAGTCATCCATTTTATAGGTCCTTCATGTGTGCCAGACAAGGGGCAGATGAGGATGGCAAAGAGTTCTATACCTGGAGCCAGATGCACACGATTTGAATCCAAAATCCTTGAGCCACTTTGTTTACATCCTATGGGTCAGTTTATCCCTCTAGAAAAATGAGAATGTTGATACTAGTGTTGTAGGGGTGCTGGGTCCATTAGCCTCCCACAGGCCTCAGGCTTTCCCTGTAGGGCCTCCGACAGCCCTAGGCCTGGGGGCTCCCTTCTGTGGGTCCACTAACTCCCATCCCTGCAGCCTGTTGCATGTTGCCTAGCCCTTATATTTGAGAGCTGGAAGTTGCCTGGAGCTTCAGAGTCATAGGCTGATGTACTGGGAGGATTCCAAGGAATGAGGATGATAGGTGGGATGAGCAGACCTGGGGGTATAGGCTGGAGAGATAGCACCAGGCCTGTGATGCTGAATGCTGTGCACCATGGCCCTGGACACACAGGTGGCCTGGGGCTTAGAGGGTGGGTCCCCTATTGGCTCCCCCCACCCACTTTATGCCCTCAGATGGTGGAGAGTCTGTTATGAGTCAGGGGGCTCTGTCCTGGCCACGCTGCAGACCTGGGAGAATGAGTGAGGAGGAGAAATGGAAGGAAAGCTCAGTGAGCACCTCCCAGGTGCCAGTCCTCTCCCACAGACCCTCAAACTGCAACAGATGCTACAGTCACAGGCAGAGCCCCCTATGCCTCTAAACCTCTGTATTGTGGGCTATAGTATTGCTTGATTAGGTACCCTGAAGACAAATGGGACATTCTTCAAATCAGAGGCCCTGTGAGATACTGTGTGCCCTCACTCCCACTGACCCAGCTGTCAGCCCCAGCCACTTACCATGTACCCTCCAAAGACTCAGCCTGCAGCGGGCTAGCAAGTCCCAAAGTCTGGAGCTCAGGCTGACTGGGTTGGAAAGAGGCCCAGCCCCTGACCCCATGTTCCCTCTCAGGCCTGGAACCAGCTACTTCCTCAGGCCACTTGCTAAAAGCCCCTGGTCCTTCCGGCTGCATGGCAGCTGGAGCCTCAAAAAGAGCATAAAAGTGTCTGGATGACACTCTTTCACCTTTATTATATACAGAGGCCCCTCATCTCCTGCCTTTCAAGAGAGCCCCTCTGGCAGGCTGCTGTGGGGGTGGCCACTCAAGGCAGTTTATCTGCTTCAGGAATGTCTGTAAGACAGGGGAGCAGAGCGGAATGGACCTTGCCCCACCATCCATCACAGCCTGCTTGAGAGCCTCTCGCTGTGTGGAGCAGTGGTGAGGCCTGGAGGACACCAGCCTGAGAGGTGATGGCAGAGGCCTGCTGGGGGCCCTCCTGGCTAGTTTGGGGTTCATGCAGCCTGATACCAGGAACTCCCTCCTGCCTGAGTCAGCCTTAGGCCAGGCCTGCCTCCTGGGAGCAGGGTCATGAGAGCTGAGCAGGCCACAGAAGTGGGGTCTGGGGCTTTGCCCACTCAGCTTGTCTAAGGAAAGGCCAGGGGAGATGGGGTCCAGAGCAGGGTCAGGCTGAACACCTGTGGGGGACATTTGGAGGTTGTAGTAAGCATGCAGGATTCTGAGAGCCGGGTTTTGCCCAGGTCCATGGGCCAGAACACTTTTCAGGGTCCTACACACACTCACAGGTGAGAGTCCCCTCAGTGCCCCAGCTGTTTTACACAAAAATGTAAGTTTCTTTTCTATGTCTCTGATATACTTGGAATTTTTCAGGAACACAATACCAGTGTGACACAAGAGACAATGACTCCACATTTGGAAAGCATTCCTAAGTGCTATTCAACTGTTGCAGGAAACTGAGACCTGGAGTGTGCCTGGTGCTGAGGGTCCACCTGGCTCCACTCAGCACTGCCTGGCACCCATCATGGCTGTATCATACAGCTGCACACTCATAACTGAGCTGTTACTTCCAGATTTCACATTGGTAACAATGGTGTTGATAGTCCACAGCTGAATACCATCTCTCATAGGGTTCATACCTGCTGCACCATGTACATATCTGCGTGTCTCCATATATGAGTAATGTGGCCAAGCCTCCTGCATTTGTGTATGTTGAAACACACATTTAAAACCATTGGGTTAATTCCTGTATGTCTCCTGTTGCAGTTGAGGCATAATATGGAGGTTTGAAATGATGTGCACAGGAGGTTCTATAGTTTACTGATTTCACCCTGGGAGAGTCACCAATGTCACAGAATACATCAGGAGCTGGGGTGCTGGTTCTGGCCTGGCAGGTGGGGCCAGTGGAGGGCCCACAGCCCTCTCCCCATGGCTATGGTTCCAGGATGGTTCTTGGGACTTGGAGGAGGATGGCTGTGGTGGTGCTCACACACCTAGCCTGTGCATCCTGAGGTTGCTGGTCCAACTGTGGTCCCAGCCCTCACTTACCTATTTGAAACTTCCATCAGGTCACCTCACTGAGTTCCATCACCCATAATGAAGCCTATTGGTACTCCAGCAGGGACAGAGGAAATGGAATCTAAAGCTGCAGATTAATGCAGCCTTTGGATGCTACTAGATGCTGAGTGCTCATTCATGTCCCAAACAACATTTGGGGGCATGTACTCTTCACAGGCTTTGCTCCAGGCAGCAGACACATATGTGAGCAAAGCAAGCCCAAGCCCCGTGTTCTGAGCTAATGTTCCTATGAGGAAGGCCAAGAGGAATATCTAGACAGAAACAGTCATTTCGGAGAGAGAGAAGAGCTATGAAGAAAGTAACACAGGTCATGTACTGGGGATGGGGAGCTCTAGCTCATTGGCCCAGGAGGGTTTCTTGGGATAGTCATGTGTGTCAGAGGTGTGTGACGTGAGCTAGAGCCAGATTCACACAGGCCTAGGAGCTATGGCTATTTTCCCCATGTGGGTGCTGGGCTAGGACCTATGTTGTACCTTATGAGCACAAGTAGCTGACACTACTCCAGACATCATGTGCACATGGGACCACAGCCAAAAGCAGGATGTGCAGTGGAGAAATGGGGGAGACTGGAAGTGGTACCCAGGACAGGTACCTCTCATTTTCTCAGGAAAAATATTTTCTCTCAGATGCCTCTTCCCTTGGAGTTTTCACTATGAATCTTGGGCTGAAACTGCCTGCCCCTCTTCTGCCTTACTTTGCTGCAAAGTCTAGCTCTTTCATCCTCTCACTGAGAGTGTAGGCATGGGTGGGGGCCAGCTAGCTCCTGTCATATTCCTCTCTCTCTCTAACCCCCATCTCTCTTTCCCTCTACTCATCCACTTCTACCCCTTACTGGACTCTACATGCAAGCCTTTTTACTGTTCCTTAAACTCTCACCCCGCTAGGCTGGTCTTTCCCCAGGGCCCTTGCATATGCTGTTCCCTGAAGAACTCGTCTCCACATGTCTGTCCACTTAGTTCCCTCCCTCACCTCCTCAGGTCTTTGTTCAAAGCCCCTTTCTCAGCAATACTCCTCCCCACTTGATTTCAGTATTCCTCCAGGATCTCCCATAGCACAGACCACAATCTTCCCTTGACATGCTGCCTGGCACGTGGTAGGTGCTCAAGAAGTCATTTATTCCTTTGTCCATTCATTCAGGAAACACTGATTAGCGCTGACAAGGGAGGTGGAGGTCATTAAAATCCCTCAAGAGCCCTCTGTCTGGTACGGAAGACAGCCTTGTAAACAGACCATCAGAATCCTGTGGTAAGTGCTGGGGTGGGGTGGGGGTGGTGGGGAGGGTTTGGCAGAGAGTCTGCCACGTGAATCCTAGTGAACTGAAACAGACTCTATGCCAGCTCCACACAGAGGCCAGGGCACCACCAGGTACTAAGTCTGGAGGCAGGAGGGGCATGGTATTGGGGCCCTGAGTGTCTGGTGAGAGCACAGTGGGTGCATCTTCACCTCTGTCTTTCCTTGTGTGCAGAGACACCCAAGATGCTGAATGCCCATGTGGGGAAGACAGGCTCTGGCATGCCCCTGTGGATGGGGCCCAGGCCCTGCCTCTGGCTCAGGTGTGCCAGGTGCACCCCTGCTGTCCCCACCCTTTAGCTCCCCAAGCCCTCTGTTTATATAGTAGCAGCCAGCAATACAAATCACCTGCCTCCACTAATGGACCGCCTGCCCTGTAAAGGGGCCCCTGACAGCTGTGAGATGCTTTAGGGAAAGCTTTTGACATTTGGGTGTAATCTCTGGCTCATAGCAGGGGGCAGTAGGTGGAGACTCACACAAAGGAGCTTCAAGGACAAAACACTAGTAGATGAAGGAGGAGCAGGTTGCAGGCATCAGGTTCTCCTCCCAAAGTTCCCAGCAATGTTCCCAGGAAAGGGAGCTCCAGCTACAGCCTCTGATATTCTGAGAAGATGCTGAAGTCACATGCTTGAACAAAGACTTGGCCAGGTGGTTCGATCCCTGCACTACCAGTGATAGGTGGCCCTGGGTGGGTCCAGGGTTATAACACATCAGCTTAGGAGCACAGATATGGAGTGTCCTCACGACAACAGTGGGAAATTCCCCCTTTTCTGTCCTCCAGGAACCTCCACTGACTCTTGGAGCAAGTCCCTATCTGCCCAGGCTCTGAGCCATATCAGGGAGCAGATCTGGTTAGAATTTAATATTACTGTTTGGCTCCTACTGTCTCCATTTTCCAAATTAGTGTTCCCTTTATGGGTTTTATGGTGGTGGTAAGTCTCCTTTGAAGTAAATTAATTACAGGAAAAAGAAGCAAATCCATGGATGGGAAAATAGGTGTGCCACAGTAGGTGACACGAGCCTTGGCCCAGCCTAAAGGTGGCATGTAAGATACCAGCCAGCAGGCATAGGTCTACACTGGCTTGGAGTCCTGTTTTGCCTAGAAACCCAGCAGAAGCTGGCCCCTAACCTTTGTGCTGGCTGTGGGCACTGGCCCCATCATCTGTCCCTTTCCCTCCCCTGCCTCATTTGGTATTCCAAAAACTACCTTAGGGTAGGAGGTGCTGGTAAGAGATGGAGGGTGAGAGGAAAGGAACAGTCCCTTTCCATCTCTGCTCAGCACCATCTTACAGGTGCTGAGGCCATGTGGTGGGGCTGCCCACAGGCACCAGTACCTCCTCCAGCACCTGCACAACTAGATCTCTGCATGAGAGACCCTCTCTTCTTTTTTGTATATTATTTTTTCTTTTAATTGTTGTTCAAGTACAGTTTTCTCCATTTTACCCCCATCCCAGCCTACCCCCACCAGCCCTCCTCATCTCTCCTATTTCCACCCCCCCGTTATTATTGTCCATGTGTCCTTCATACTTATTCCTGCAAACCCTTCCCATTCTCCCCTGAAATTCCATCCCCTCTCCCCTATGGTCACTGTCAGCCTGTTCTCAATTTCAGTGTCTTTGGTTATATTTTGCTTGTTTCTTTGTTTTGTTGATTAGATTCCTGTTAAAGGTGAGATCATATGGTATTTGTCTTTCACCACTTGGCTTATTTCATTTAGCATAATGCTTTCCAGTTCCATCCATGCTGTTGCAAAGGGTAGGAGCTCCTTCTTTCTTTCTTTCTGCTACATAGAATTCCATTGTGTAGATGTACCATAGTTTTTTGATCCATTCATTTACTGATGGGTACCTAGGCTGCTTCTAGAACTTGGCTATTGTAAATTGTGCTGCTGTGAACATTGGGTGCATAGGTTCTTTTGGATAGGTGTCTCAGCGTTCTTAGGATATAGTCCCAGCAGGGGCATTGCCAGGTCAAAAGGCAGATCCATTTTTAGTTTTCTGAGGAAGTTCCATACTGTTTTTCATAGTGGTTGTACCAGTCTGCAATCCCACCAACAGTGCAAGAGGGTTCCCTTTTCTCCACAACCTCTCCAACACTTGCTGTTTGTTGCTTTGTTTATGATGGCCATTCTGACCAGTATGAAGTGGTGTCTCATTGTTGTTTTAATTTGCATATTTCTGATAGCTAGTGATACTGAGCATCTCTTCATGTGTCTCTGGATCCTCTGTATGTCCTCCTTGGAGAAGTGTCTGTTCAAGTCCTTTGCCTATTTTTTAATTGGGTTGCTTGCTTCTCTTCTAAACACACAAAGAGTTTCCTGCTACCCAGGTGCACTTCATCTGTGAGCTGAGATACACATTTCTCCCCAGCTCTGCTGGCCTCTACCCCCTGGGGAAACTTGGAGTGAGCACAGGTACAGGTGTCTCCCCAGCAGGTCCGAAGGCATTGCCCACTTGATGGGCTGTCCTATCCTCAGGTTTGGACTCTATACCTTCCACCTGACCTGTGGGCATCCTTTGATTTCTCAGGGTGCTTGTTTGATACAAAATGTGAACAAAGCATGGAAATATCATGAAACCACAGTCAGACCCAGCAAAGTCATTTATCTTTGACACCCTGAGCCTATAATGCCTTGTTCTACACCTCACTCTCCATTTGTAACCTGGGGAAGGACTGCTCTCCCTCTAACCTTGAGACAGGTCACCTGGTGAAATATGTGCCAGAACCATCCACATGTACACAGCTCTTGGCTCTTAAAATAATTTCTGCAGAAGAAATTTTATCAAGAGCAGGATTAATTTGCCAAAGGATATGAGTATTTGGGAGATTGATTCCAATGCTTTTAAGGTCTCGGTTGCAAATAGTTAAACATGCTAAGCCCATTTATCATCTTGGGTCTGATGGGCAATTTTTTCCTTTATTTATCAACCACAGAAGGGCTGGTCTCTCTGTTACAAGATTCCAAGCAGTTATTCCCAAAGATTGTAGGGGTTTGCAGGAGATTTAGAGTCAAATGGCAGGAATCCATGCTCCTCTATTAAATCTGTTAGCCCCTCACCTGCCTGATGAAAACTTGGGGCAGAATGAGAATGTCAGAAACAGCTTTGAGACACCAATCAGTGCCAACTCAGACAATTGCTATTTTTTATATAACAGCTGTATTGAGATATAATTCACATGTCTTAAAATTTACCCCTTTTAAGTGTCCAATACAGTTGCTTTTAATATTTAAAGTTGTGCAAACATCACCAGTAATTCTGGAACATTTTTATCATCCCAAAGGGAGACCCTATACTCCATAGCAGTTATTCCCAATTTACCACCCTCCCACCCCAGCCCCTGGCATCCAGTAATCTTCTTCCTGCCTCTATGGCTTTTTCTATTCTGAGCATTACATATAAATGGAGTCATACAATACATGGTCTTTTGTGACTGGCTTCTTTCATTCCACATAATGTTTTTAAGGTTTATCCATTAATTAGTGCTTCATTCCCTTTTATAACTGAATAATATTCCATTTTGTGGATAGACCAAATTTGTTTATCAACTCACCAGCTGATATGCATGTGAGTGGTTTCTACTTTGGGGCCATTGTGAATTATGTTGCTATGAACATTTTTGTACAAGTTTTTGTATGACACATGTTTTCAGTTCCCTTAGGTATATGAATAGGTGTGAGCTGCTGGGGCATGTGGTAACTCTGTTTAACACTGTGAGTAATCATCAGATTGTTTGCCACAGCAGTTGCATCACTTCCTATCCTACCAGCAGTATATGAGAGTTCCAATATCTGTATCCTTGCAAATACTTGTCATTATTTGTCCTTTTGAGTTTAGCCATCCTGGTAGGTATGAAGTGGTCTCTCCTTGTGGCTTTGATTTTCCTGTCCCTCATGACTAATGATGTTCTGCGTTTTAATTTTAGTTGTGAGAGTTCTTTGTGTATTCTGGATTTATGGCCCTTATCAGATACATGACTTGCAAATATTTTCTCCCATTCTGTGGTTGTCTTTTTACTTTTTGGATGGGGTCCCTGAAGCACAAAGGTCTTTGATTTCAATGAAGTCTAGTTCAGCTGTTTTTGTTGTTGTTGTTGTTGTCCGTGCTTTCTGTGTCATATCTAAGGCACTGCTGTCAAATCCAAGGTCACAAAGGCTTGCTCCTACATTTTCTTCTAGGAGCTTTATACTTTTATCTCTTACACATGGATCCTTGATCCATTTTGAGTTGCATATGTGGGTCTATACATTGGTCTTGGAACAGTTACCTTTTCCCACCCTCTCACTGGAGGTGGAACTTCATGAGGATTGTGGGTGAAGCCAGGTGTTCATTTCTCCATCAGTCACAATATACCTCACTTTAAAGAACACAGCATCATATGCATTATCCCTTACCCTCCTACCACAGCACCACGTGAGCATGTTAGTGACCCCACTTCACAGGGAGAAACTGAGGCTCATGAGAGGAAAAGTCACCTGCCCAGAGAAACAGAGTGAGGTAGGCCCATGTTCTTTCCACAACTCTTTCTTCCCACAGCCAGCAAAATCCAAGGTCTGCTATGGAGTGGAATGGCCTCTTAACCCACCAGTTTTCCTCCTCAGAAACCCCAATCTACTGCTACTAAGGTTTGTTGAGGAGCAGATGGTGACTGAGGGCAAAAGGAAGGAAGGAAGGAAAAGGAAAAGAAAGAAAAGGAAAGGAAAGGAAAGGAAAGGAAAGGAAAGGAAAGGAAAGGAAAGGAAAGGAAGGAAAGATAGTCGGTTACTTCCTTAAAGCAGTCACTGAGGTATCCTGCCCTAAAAGACCATGACAACAGGAGAACATGAGTTAAACCACACACTAGTTTGTCTCTTGGGAGACCCCTCAGTCCACATCCACAGGGTCTGATTGCCAAGTCTTCAAGGATAAGCAGATAGCCCAGATGTTACTTGGGGTGGCTGAGTTCGAGGCACCAGGGCAGGGTGGCCAACCAATAATCTTCAAAGCTGTGTGCCCTTGTGAGGCTCCATGTCCCATCTGTCACATGATAGCAGCTGAATAGGACCCTGGGGCCTGACAGGTTGAAACTCTGTGTGCTGCCTGAGTGAGAGCAGCAAAACCACCCAGGAGCCTGTCAGGGATAACTGGTAGCCTGGGTGAGTGATGGTCCCTGGGAAATGACCTGCTGTTTGGGTGACCCATAAACATGGACTTACAGCTCAGGGTGACACCCATCCATCACACCTGAGGCCACAACTGGCTGTCTTTTGTGGCCCATGTTGATGCCACTTTGGCCTCTCTGGGTGGGGTGCATGTTGTGCCTGACCAATGACGGCTCCCTGATGGATGGGTTCCTCCCTATAGAGGTGCCACATCCCCCAGGCCCAAGAGACATCAAGGTCTTTAGCAGGAGAAATCTGTGTGAAAAAGAGCTGTCCTGCTGGACCACAGTCTTGAACCTTGAGAGCAGGTTGAGAAGCCAATGCCTTGGGGTCCATGGAGGAAGCCTCTAGCTCAGTCACACTTATACAGTAGACCCTCTAACTTTCCAAAATGCTACCATCTGCTCACCCCCCTACTGTTGAGGCCAGGCAGTAGGGTTCTCTTCTGGGTTCTCTTTGGCCACAGAGGAAACACCAGCCCCAACGTGGTGGGAAATGGCTGGCATGGGTCTCTATTGGGGGATAGTAGGGACTGGTGGGGCAACCAGGACACAAGTCATCCAGGCCACTCAGAAGTCTGGATCTAGAACAGCCATGTCTTCTGCTTCCCAGGAACCTCCTGAATGACTCAAACGCAGTTATTCTTCTTAAACTTGTAGTTCTAGCCACAGACAACTGGCTAGTTCTTCCTCCTTCCATTTTGTGATGTTGGAATCAGGGCTGAGGTCTGATAGAGAGCAAACTCACCTGGAGTTCCTACCAGGCCAAACAGTTGGCCACATGCTCACTGAAGCTTCATACCCTCTTGGTGGTACTATGGCCTGACCTCATGAGCCAGTCAGATAGGGAACATCACAATGTGAGAGTGGACAGTCAGCAATTTGTCTCTTCTGCTCACATTTTCACTGCTGCATCATGCCTCAGAGTCTCCATTAGGAGCTGGGAGGAGGATGCAGAGGTACTGACCCTGACTGCAGACACCTGGGACTGAGCTTTGGGAGGCAGGGGATGGTGAAAAGTGCTGAGATCTTCCCCTACTTTCCCCTAACTGCCTCAGTTTTGTTGCCCTCCCCACATCCTGCTTCCTTCAAACACGTCCTCCTTATGCCCAGGCTATTCTATACCATGTTTAGCTAGAAATTTAGGCTTTGGGGAACAGAAGGGACCTTGGTATCCAGAATTATCTCTACAGCTACCCTAGATTTGGGGAATCTGTCCCTGCTTACATACCTTGAGTGACAGAGAACTCATCATCTGGTAGACAGCCATCCCTATCCTTGTTTCCTTACTTCTGGCATCTGCACCTTCCCCTTTCCATCCCTGTCCCTGCACTATCTCATCCATGGTTCTTGCTTTGCTCTTCAGACCCTAGAACTCCCTTAGCTCCCCCTGCCCCAGGACCAGCCATGCAGAAGGTTGGGGACAGTGATTACATCTCTCTCCAGCTCTTCTGTGGATCTGGTGGTCCCAACTCTCCAGGGGTTGGAGTCTCCACCCTCCCCCTCACCTTGGCTGCCTCCAGTGGGAACGCTCATGTCCCTCCCCAGGTCTACACCCCAGACAGTTCTTCTCCCACACATGCTCATCAAACTCACGTTAGGGTAGAAAGTCTTGCTTATCCACAGACCTATTAAATGTTGGCCCAACGTGCCACTTTACGCCTTTATTGCACATTATCAGCCACTATCGGTGGACAGCTGTGCAGATTGAGTGTCCTTTCTCCCTGTGGTTGTCCTCAGGGCTATTCCTAAGTGCTGACTCCTTGCACTCCCCACTCCCTTCTCAGCTGGGCATGGCACATGACCTACTTGACTAGTGAAACATGAGCAGAAATGGATCCCCAAACCTACCTTTAGGGCAAACCCTTGCCCTTCTTTATAGTAACATCTTCCTGGCACTGCCATGGGCCATTACCAATACATGAGAAACCCTCTTCCTCGATCCCATCACTTTTCCCACACTGTCTGGGATAGCACATTGGACCAAAAATGCTTGTTGAATAAACGAAAGAGCAAATCTCTCTTTACTCAATGTCTCCAGGGCTATTATCAGCCCCCATTGTACCTATGACACTAAGACAATTCCGAGCCCCCCACCTGAACCTGCTGGGTTCCTGCTAACATCGACTCATGACCTACTACTGAGTTACCCAGCCCCAGTGCACCTAGCCAGTCCCCCTACACAGGGCCTTCAAATACTGCTTCCTCCCACCAAACACTGTCTCTCAGTTGTCTCTTTTCACACTTCAGACAACTGCCCAATACCCATCTCAAATCATCCACCCCAATCCCATTTCAAGTCGCACCTTACCCACATCATTTTTTTTTACTTTTTATTTGGAAACCATTTAAAATTCGCAGAAAGTTGCAGGAATGAGAATGGGAGAAAGAATACTGGCATAATCCTCACCTACTGTTAACTTTTATTGTTGGCTCTTGTTCTTTTTGTCTCTCTCATGTACACAATTTGAAAGTGGGTCACAAGCATTGGGGCTCTTTTCCCCTAAATACTTCAAGGTGTATTTCCTAAGAATAGGGCGCACTCTTACATGAGCACAGTTCAATCCTCACTTCAGTACATTTAACATTGATACAATACTTCTCTCTGATTTGCCATTCATATGCCAATTTTTTCAACTAACCTTGTAATGTCCCTCATAGCATCTCTTTCCCCTTCATCCCCAGATCAGATCCAAGTTCAGACATTGCACCTGGCCATTATGACTTTTTGGTCCCCTTTAATCTGAAACTATGTTCAGGCCTTTTTGTCTTTTACCGCAGTAGCCTTTTAAAAAATGCAATCTATTTAATGGAATGTTCCTCACATGGATGTATTTGAATTTCTTCCTGTTTGGGTTTGGGTTGTGTCTTCCCAGCTGGATATGAACATGTCCTTCTTGGGGCACCATGTGTAAGTCCATGGACCTATCTGCTCTCTGTGGTGATGGTAAACCTTGTCACCTGCTAACAAGCTGCTTGGTTTCTCTGCTCTGTAATTTTCCTCCTTGCATCTAATCACAGTCTGTGAGAGAACTCTGCAAGAGCATGCAAACATCCTCTCCTTATAAAACTTTCCACATTTAGCTTCCATGGATATTACCTGCCTGAGATGATCTTTGTTACACAGTCTGAAAAATGCTGATTTTCAACCCAAGCCCCCCCTCTACACTTGCCAGCTGATGACAGAATCCTTGGCATTCTCCTGTTAAAAAGAACCCTCCCCGCTCCCTTGTTTATTTAGCTATTATTATAAGTATAGATCATGAATTCCTATTTTTCCAAGCCTCATAATCATCGCTTTGCTTATTTTGGTGCTCAAATTATCTCAGATTCAGCCAGTGGGAGCAAACTGGCTCCTGTAACCTTTGACATGCCACCATCATTTTGTTTTAGTACTTTCTTTATCCTATAATTTGTGGTGCATGTTTGTATTGTATCAACCCTGGCCCAACTTTGGAATGAGCTATATCATAAAAACCAGGTTCCTTTACCCAGGCCGAGGACTTAGAGACCACAGTCTGGGTGCTGGATGTGCTTACAGCTCCAGAAGTGTCATTGATTCAAAGTTGTCTCATCAGACAGAAATGGACACACATTATGGGGAATATATTTAAAAACTGACAAAAAGTAGGTTCAATATGGCAACATAGGAAAATTCTGAACACACTTGCTCCCATAGACATACCAATACTACAACTAAATATAGAAAAACTCTATGAAAAAGACCTGAAGACTAGAAGAACAGCTGATCCACAACTAAGCACAAAAAGAAAAAGTCACACTAAATGGGTAGGAGGGTCATGTCATGACTCACACCCCTGGCATGATGACCAGGAAGCAAACAGGGTATTGCAAACACATAGTTCCTCCCTGAGGAGTGAGGGGTTTGAACTTCACATCAGGCACCCCATCCCTGACTTGTACTAGGAAGATGACCTCTCATAATGTCTGGCTTTGAAAATTATCAGAAGGGCTTACATCCTGGAGAACCAAAGGGCTATAGGGAAACTGAGCCAACTCCATACTTAAAGTGCTTGTGCACAGACTCACTCACTCAGAGTTTCAACACAGAGGCAGCATTTGAAAAGTTCCTGGGCCACATATGAAAGAAGTTCATTGATGAATCTTAGAATGTGTGCTGGAGGTGCAAGTGTTTGTTGAAACTATCTCCAGGGATAGAGACACTGTGGGTGCCATTTTTTATACTCCTTCTACTTTGCTAGCCCAGCACTGGTAGGGACCATTTCTTTTGTCGCTCCCCATCTATCTTGTTAACTCTCCCAACATTGGCATAACCCTGTGGCCTCACCCCAGCCAGCACTCCTCCATGGCAGTAGCCTTCCTAGTACACCTCCACTATAGCCCCCATCCCACCATGCCTAGAAGGTGAGCTCTGCTAACCACAATGCACTTCCACCATGGTCCCTTCCCCACCAGCACCAGAGAGTGCATGCCCTTCACACAGGAGACACCTTTTAAATGCCTGATGCTGATAACCAGTGGGGTTTGTATTTCTGGGTCCCACAGGAATAAAGAAAATGAAGAGAGAGTTCTTGGCAGGATACCAACCCCAGGACATTGCAGAGGTAACAGATTAAAACATACCAACAGTCTTCTAGTCACCATACATTCAAGAATAAGAAACAGCTGTTTCACCTAATACATAGAAACAAACACAGAGAGTCAAGCAAAATGAAGAAACCAAGGAATATGCTTCAAATGAAAGAACAAAATAAAGCCTCATTAAAAAATACTAATGATCCTCTTCCTGGGTGGACAAAGCCAAAGGGGGTGGGTTCAAAGGTGGGAGGTGGGAATGGGTGGGACATGGGGCATGGTGGGATAAAAATGGAGACAACTGTACTTGAACAACAACAACAACAAAAAACAAACACTAATGAATGCACATAAGAAATCTTCCTGCCCTGGCTGGCGTAGCTCAGTGGATTGAGCGTGGGCTGGGAACCAAAGTGTCCCAGGTTCTATTCCCAGCCAGGGTACATTCCTGGGTTGCCGGCCATAACCCCCAGCAACCTCACATTGATGTTTCTCTCTCTCTCTCTCTCTTTCTCTCTCCCTCCCATCCCTCTCTAAAATGAATAAATAAAATCTTTAAAAAAAAGCACTTAAAAAAATTCTTAAAAAAAAAAGAAATCTTCCTGATAAAAAATTTAAAGTAGTTGTCATAACAACCAAGGAATTAAAGAAGAAACATTCATCCAGACTAGTAGGAGGGGCAGAGGCAGGCAGCCAGGTAGAGAGGACTCATGGCAAGGTAGAGGCTGGAGGACCTGTACAGGCAAGGTGGCTGCTTACAGACCTGGTGAGGTGGGGGCTGGAGGAGTAGGCAGGCCCACATTTGCATGCAGATAAACTGGGAGAAACAACTGGGGAGCAAGACAGGTCACACAACCCAGGGTTCCAGTACAGGGAAATAAAGCCTCAAAACATTTGACTATAAAAACCTGTTGGGGTTGAGACAGTGGGAGTAACTCTTAACCTCACAGGAGAGTTTGCTGTAGAGACCCACAGGGTCCTAGAACATACACAAAACCATCTACCCAGGAGTCAGCATCAGAAGGGCCCAATTTGTGCTTGTGGGTAGTGAAGGAAGTGACTGAAAGCTGGTAGAGAGCTGAACAAGCAGCATTGTTCCCTCTTGGACCCCTCTCCAACATACAGTGCCACAACTCAGTGATGTGGGTTGCCTCGCTCTGGTGAATACCTAAGGCTCCAACCCTTACTATGTAACAGGCCCACTGAGACAAAAAATATGGCCTAAATGAAAGAACAAATCAAAGCTCCAGAAAAAATACAACTAAAGGACAAAGAGCTAGCCAACCTATCAGATGCACAGTTCTAAACACTGGTAATTGGGATGCTCACAGAATTGGTTGAGTATGGTTACAAAATAGAGGAAAAAATGAAGGCTATGAAAAGTGAAATAAAGGAAAGTATACAGGGAGCCTACAATGATGGAAAGGAAACTGGGACTCAAACCAATGGTTCGGACCAGAAGAAAGAAATAAACATTCAACCACAACAGAATTAAGAAATAAGAATTCAAAAAAAATAAGGAGAGGGTTAGGAACCTCTGGGACAACCTTAAACATTCCAACATGTGAATCACAGATGTGCCAGAGGGAGAAAAGGAAGAGCAAGAAATGGAAAGCTTATTTGAAAAAATAATTCTCCAATCTGGCAAAGGAAATAGACTTTCAGGAAGTCCAGGAAGTCCGGGAAGCTCAGAGAGTCCCAAAGAAGTTGGACCCAAAGAAGCACACAACAAAGTGTGTCATAATTACATTACCCAAGATTAAAGATAAGCAGCAAGAGAAAAGGGGACAGTTAACTACCAAGGAGTTCCCATAAGACAATCTGCTGATTTCTGAAAAGAAACCTTACAGGCAAGAAGGGGCTGGGAGAAGTATTCAAAGTCATGAAAGGCAAGGATCTACATCCAAGATTACTCTCTCCAGCAAAACTATCATTTAGAATGGAAGAGCAGATAAAATGCTTCCTAGATAAGGTAAAGTTCAAGGTATGCATCATTACCAAGGCATTATTATATGAAATGTTAAAGGGACTTACTTAAGAAAAAGAATATCAACACTTTATAAATGACAACAAACTCACAACTGTCAACAAATGAATCTAAAAAAACAAGCAAATAAAAATGAACTAAGCAAACAACTAGAACAGGAACAGAATCACAGAAATGGAGATCATCTGGAGGGTTATCAGTAGGGAAGGGGAGGGGAAGAAAGGTAGAAATGGTACAGGGAATAAGTAGTATAAATGGTAGGTAAAATAGATGGGGAGGTTAAGAATAGTATAGAAAATGTAGAAGCCAAAGAATGTATATGTAGGACCCATTCCCCTAAAGGGGGGGAATGTGGGTGGGAGGGGATGTACAGGGTGGAGGGGAATAAAGGGGGAAAATAGGACAACTATAAAGGCATAATCAATAAAATATATTAAAAAATAAAAAATAAAGTAATTGTCATAAATACTCACCAGTCTTGGGAGAGGAATAGATAAATACAAAGAACTTTAACAGAAAGATAGAAAATATAGGAAAATCTTAAATATAAGTCACAGAGATGAAGAGTACAATAATTAATCCAAAAAATATTAGACTTTATCAGCAAACTGGATGAAGCAAAATAACAGCCTGCAAACTGGAAGACAAAACAACAGAACTCACCCAGAGCAGTTAAAAGCAAAAAAGAATTTTTAAAAGGTGAAAATGGCTAAAGGGCCCTATGGGAATAGTAGAATAACGTTCATGTTATAAGGGTCTCAGAAGGAGGATAGAAAGAGAAAGGAGTGGAACATTTATCTGAAAAAATAATGGCTGAAAACTGTTCTAACCTGGGAAAGGAAACAGACATCCAGGTCCAGGAAGCCGAGACAGTCCCAAATAAGATGAACACAAAAAGAGCCACAACAAGACACATTATAATTAAAATGTCAAAAGTTAAAAATAAAGACAGAATCTTAAAAGCATCAAGAGAAAACAAATTGTTACATACAAGGGAAACTCCATAAAGCTATCAGCAGAGTTTTAGAAGAAATTTGCAGCCAGAAGGGAGTGACCTGATATATTTAAAATGCTGAAAGGAAAAATCTTCCAAACAAGAATGCTCTGTCCAGCAAGGTTATCATTGACATTTGAAGGAGAGATAAAAATGTTTTGCAGGCAAGCAAAAGCTAAAGGAGTTCATCATCACTAAACTGAACATACAAGAAATGTGAAAGGAACTTCTTTAACCTGAATGAAACATATTGAATTAAAAATCTCACCAGTAAGGGTAAATATATAGTAAATGTAGTGGATTAATCACTTATAAAGGTAGTATAAAGGTTAAAAGATAAAAATAGTAAAATTAAAACTACAACAATTAGTTAAAGAATGCATAAAATAAAAGAGGCAAAATGTGACATTAATAACATAAAACCAGGGGATGTAAAAATGTAAAGCTTAGGAATGTATCCAAATTTAAGTTGCTGTCAACTTAAAATAGACTGTTATATATAAGATGTTACATGTGAACCTCAAAGTAACCACAAAGCAACAATTTATAGTTAATACAAAAAAGAAAATTAAAAGAGAATCTAAATATAACACTAAAGAAAGTTATTAAACCACATTGAAAGAGAGAAGCAAAGGAAGAAAGGAACAACAAAACAGCCAGAAAACAATGAAAATGGCAATTAAGTACTTACCTAAAATACTTACTTTAAATATAAATGAACTAAATTCTCCAATCAAAATGTAGAATGGTTGAATGAATTTTTTTTTAAAAGCAATCTCTATGCTGTCTTCAAAAGACTCAATTCAGAAGTAAGGGTTCACACAGACCAAGAGTGAAGGAATTGAGTATGATATTTCATGCAAATGGAATGAAAAGAGAGCTAGGGTACCTCCACTCATATCAGACAAAATACATTAAAAAAAAAAGACTAGCAAAAGACAAAGAAGGGCATTACATAATGATAGTCAATCCAACAAGAAGATATAAGATTTGTAAATATAAATATACTTAACATAGGAGAACCAAAATATATAAAGCATATGTAAAGGGAGAAATTGACAGTAATAGAATAATAGTAGCAGACTTTAACACTCCACTTCTATCCATGAATAAATCATCTAGACAGAAAATCAATGGCACACTAGGTAATATGGAACTAAAACAGATATATGAGGTCTGTGCATAAGTTATCCAGCCATGTAATGTGAAAAATAGAGACACTTATTGAAGAATGTACCAGAACCATTGCACATAGGAAAAGGATGTCTCAGTCCCCTTCAAAGTGGGCACCTTGGGACCTCACACAGTTCTCCCAGTTGCCATCAGCTGCCCCATCATATTTTCCTGAATCTCATCAACAGTTTGAAATCTCTTGCCTTTCGAAGGTGATTTACGTTTTGGGAAAAGCTGGAAGTCACAGGGCACCAAATCCGGGTTACAGAGGGGCTGAGTCGCCTGGGTGATTTGATGTTTTGCCAAAAAACTCCATGAGACATGATGCATGAGTGGGTGCATTGTCATAACAAAGCTGCTAATCACCAGTTGCCCATAGCTGCAGCCTTCTGAATCCTGTGAATTGTTTCTGCTGAGAAATGTTCAAGCTTAATGCAAAATATAATGCCAATTCATTGTTCTACTCACCTGGTCATTTTGAATGTGATAGCCACACAGTGCACATGCTCACTCAAAGGCATCTACCGCCCCCACTGACTAGTACAGTAAAGTTGTCATTGTTCACACATGCACATACCAGTCCATTCTCCTTGGCTGCCAGGTTACATCGATGTTGCCCAAACCATTCTTGTTATATTAACAATGGTTGGACTATTCTGGACAAACCTCGTATACAGAACATACCATCCAAAAGCAGCAGAATATACATTATTCTCAAGTGCACATCAAACATTCTCCAGAATAGATTAAGTGTTCAGCCACAAAAAAGTCTCAATAAATTTAATAAAATTAATATCCTATCAAATATCTTTTCAGACCACAATGGTTTGAAACTGGAAATAAGTCACAAAAAGAAAACTGGAAGATTACAAATATGTGGAGACTAAACACCATGTTATGGACAACCAATAGATCAATGAATAAATTAAAGACAAGATCAAAACATATCTTGAGAGCAATGAAAATGGAAATACAACATTTCAAAATCTATGGGATGTAGTGAACACAGTTCTAAGAGGGATAGTCATAGAGTTACAAACCTATCTCATGAAACAAGAACATTTTCAAATAAAAAATCTAACATAGGACCTATAACAAGAAGAACAAATGAAGCCTAAAGTTATTGAAAGGAAGAAAATAAATATAAGGGCAGAAACAAATAAAATAGAAACTAAAAAAAAAAAGAAAAGATCAATGAAACAAAGAGCTGGGTCTTGGAAAAGATAAACAAAATCAGAAAATCTTTAGCTACAATCCCCAAGGAAAAATGAGGGAGGGCCCAAACAAATAAAACTAAAATGAAAAAGATGACATTACAACTGATACCATAAAAATCCAAAAAATTATAAAATACTTTTGTGAACAATTACATATATCAACAAATTGGACAACCTCAAAAAAACAGAGCAGTTCCTAGAAACAGTCTTCTAAGACTGAACCATGAAAAAATAGTAAATCTGAATAGACAGATAACTAGAAAAAAAACTGAATCAGTAGTTTAAAAAAATCCCAGACTTCCAGTCAATATGGCAGCACAGGTAAGCACAGCTTGCTTCCTAGCACAACCACATCAAAACTACAACTAAAATATAGAACAACCATCACTCAGAACTGTCAGAAATCAAATTAAATGGGAGTCTAATAACTATGGGATTAAAGAAACCACATCCATCCAGACTGGTAGGAGGGGCAGAGATGCAAAACAGGCTGGTCCCACATCCACATGTGGTGGATAAAAATTTTGGAGGGACATCTTGGGAGCAAGGTGTCCCAGCCCCATACCATGCCACTCAGCCCAGGGTTCCTGTGCCAGGAAGATAAGTCCTCATAACTTATGTCTGCAAAAACCAGCGGATACTGAGTCAGTGGAAGAAACTTCTGGAATTCTAAGCAGTTCTCCTTAAAGAACCACATATAGACTTACTGAGATTCACTCCCTCTGAACTCCAACACCTGGGTAGTCACTAGTGGCATACAGGGAGGAACTGAAGTGTCCAACATCAAGGCAGGAATTAGGAGATAGCGTTCTCCCAGACAGAAAGGAGGGCAGAGGTCATGGTCCCTTTTCTGAGTCCTCCCCATACAGAGCTGCAGGTGTGTGCCTCATCTGAAATGTCATCAACCTGATTAACACTGCTTGTTCAACCCTGGAGATCCCCTGAGACTCTATCCCACCCAATTTAAGGGCCCACCCAAACTGCTAACTGTGACTTTTCCATATGAATGGCTGAACTTGGTTCATATTTCATGACTTCCTAAATCCTATCAAACAAACAACAGCCTCAGTAAGTCCACAGCCTCCATACCTGTTCTAAGTTGCCCCAAGATCAGCACTAGCAGCAACCAGCATAGATTCACAGCTTGGCATTCCCTGGGAACCTCCAAGCCCTGCAAAAGTAGCAACCATCTTAGATTGCTTTATAGCTCATGCAGAGTGGCCCTAGGCAGACCTCAGATAGGGGCTGACTTTGGCCTGAACTACCCAGGAAACCCCAGAGCCTGTGCACTCAGTGGACAGCTACAGCCCACATGAGAGGACCACTATACTACCCCTGTATAGCTGATCCTCCACTAAGGGCAGAGGTTGGTGACTAGTGGTCATGGCCAGTCCTTGCAGCTGACTGGCCTAGGTAAATCCTTCCCATTGACCTGTCAGCAGCAATGAAGGCTCAACTACAAGAGTAGGATGTACTCAGCCCACACAAAAGGCAGACAGAGCTTAAGTGATAGGGGAGGCTGTGACATTAGACTCTACAGAACACCTACTACATTAGGCCACAGTACCAAGACAGAAAGTCAAAGCAGCTCTGCCTGATACATAGAAGCAAACACAAGGAGGCTGTCAAAATGAGAAGACAAAGAAGCATGGCTCAAATGAAAGAACAGATCAAAATGCCTGCAAATAAACTAAACACAATAGACATGAGCAATCTATCAGATGCAAAGTTCAAAACACTGGTTAAAAGGATGCTCAAGGAACCTAGTGAGGACCTCAACAGCATAAAAAAGATCAAGTCAGAAATGAAGGATACACTAATTGAAATAAAGAACAATTTACATGGAAACAACAGTAGAGTGGATGACGGTGAGAATCAAATCAATGATTTGGAACATTAATAAACAAAGAACAACTAATCAGAACAAGAAGAAGAAAAAAGAATCCACAAAAATGAGGACAGTGTAAGCAACCTCTAGGACAACTTCCAATGACCAACATTTGCATCATAGGGGTGCCAGGAGGAGAAGAGGAAGATCAGGAAATTGGAAATCTATTTTAAAATAATAATGAAAGAAAACTTCCTTAACTCATTGAATGAAATAGACATGCAAGTTCAGGAAGCACAGAGAGTCCTAAACAAGATAGATGCAAAGAGGCCTGCTCCAAGACACATCACAATTAAAATGCCAAAGGTTAAAGATAAAGAAAGAATCTTAGAAGCAGTAATGGAAAAGCAGTTAGTTACCTACCTGGGAGTTCCCATAAAGCTGTCAGCTAATTTCTCAAAAGAAACTTGGCAGGCTAGAAGGGATTGGCAAGAAATATTCAAAGTCATGAAAAGCACCTACAGCCAAGATTGCTTTACCCAGCAAAGCTATAATTTATAATCAAAAGATGGATAAAGAGTTTCCCAGAGAAGAAAAAAATAAAGGAGTTCATCATCACCAAACCATTATTATATGAAATGTTAATATGTTAAAATATATAAATAATATATAAATTATATATTTATATAAATATCTAAATAATATATAAAATATTAATTTGAAATGTTTTATATTTAAGAAAAATATCAAAACTATTAACAATAAAATGACAATAAATACATATCTATCAAAAATTGAATCTAAAAATAAACTAAGCAAACAAGAACAGAGACAGAAGCATGGATATAGAGAGTGTTTTGATAGTTGTCTATGTGAGGTGAGGTGTGATAGAATGGGTGAAGAAGTGAGGGGATTAAGAAGTACAAATAGGTAAGTACAGAATAGCCATGGGGATGTAAAGTACAGTATAGGAGATGGAGTAGCCAAAGAACTTATACACATGACCAATGGACATGAACAAGTGTGTGGGGATTACCTGAGGGAGTAGGGGGTGCTGGGTGGAGGGGGGCAAAGGGGAAAAGTTTGGAAAACTGAAATAGCGTAATCAATAAAATATAATTAAAAACAAAAAACTCTCAGTAAACAAAAGTTCAGGACAAGAAGTCTTCATTGGTGAATTCTAACAAATATTCCAAGAAGATTAAAGATCTATCCTCAAATTCTCCCTGAGCACTGAGTAAGAGAGAATGTTTCTAATCTTATTTTTTTGAGGCTAACATTATCCTGATACCAAAACCAAGCAAGGAAACAACACAGAGAGAATATTACAGAGCAATATCCCCGATGAACATAGATGAAAAAAAACTAAACAAAATAATAGCAAACAAAATTCTACAATACATTAAAAGGATCATACACCATATTTAAGTGGGATTTGTCTTGGAGATAAAATAATAGTTTAACATTCATAAATCCATCAATGTGCTAGCTCACATCAACAAAATTAAGAATAAAAATCACCTGGCTGGCATAGCTCAGTGGATTGAGCACGGGCTGGGAACCAAAGTGTCCCAGGTTCGATTCCCAGCCAGGGTACATTCCTGGGTTGCAGGCCATAACCCCCAGCAACCGCACATTGATGTTTCTCTCCCTTTCTCTCTCTCTCTCTCTCTCTCTCTCTCTCTCTCTCTCTCTCTCTCCCTCCCTTCCCTCTCTAAAAAATAAATAAATAAATAAAATCTTTAAAAAAAAAGAATAAAAATCATATCATCACCTCAATGATTGTAGAAAAAGCATTTAACACAATACAACATCATCTATGATTAAAAACTCTCATCAAAGTTGGTATAGAGGCCATATATGACAAACACACAGGTAAAATTATACTCAATGTTTAAAAGCTTAAAAATTTTCCCTCTAAGATCAGGAACAATGCAAGGACACCAATTTTCACCACTGTCATCCAACATAGTATTAGAAGTGCTAGCTATAGCAATAAGGCAAGATTAAAAATAACAAAAAGCATCCCAAATGGAAATGAAGAAATAAAGCCAACTCTATTGCCGATGACATGATACTATATTTAGAAAACCCTAAAGCCTACACAAACACACACACACACACACACACACACACACACACAATCCTGTTAAAACTGATAAATGAACTTGGTAAAATTGCAGGATATAAAATTAGTATACAGAAAATTGTGGAATTTCTATATATAAATGTCAAACTATCACAAAGAGAAACTAAGAAAATAATCCCATTTACAATTGCATCAAAAAGAATAGAATACCTTAGGAATAAATTTAACCAAGAAGGTGAAAGACCTATACAATAAAAACTAAAAAAACACTGTTGAAAGAAAATTGAAAACACAAATAAATGGAAGGATTACTGTACTTATGCATTGAAATACTTAATATTGTTAAAATGTCCAAACTACACCAAAGCAATCTACACATTTTATTCAATTGCTATGAATTTTTTCACAGAACTAGAACAAATCATTCTAAAATTCGTATGGAACCACAAAAGACTGAAGGTACTCTTGGTATCACACTCCCCAACTTCAAACTATACTACAAAGTTATAATTATCAAGATAGTATTGTACTGGCTTTAAAACAGGCACACAGAAAAATGAGACATAATAGAGAACCCAGAAATAAACCTGTCTGTATATGAACAATTTATGACAAAGGGGCCAACAACATACAATGAGAGAAGGAGAGTCTCTACAGTAAGTGGTATTGGGAAAACTGAATAGGCACATGGAACACAATGAAATTACACCACACATGAAAATGAATGCAAAAACGATTAAAAACTTGAATATAACACCTGAAACTTTAAAGTTCCTAAAAGAAAATATAGGTTGTAAGTTACTTAACATCAGTCTTAATGTTTTTCCTAGCAATGTTTTTTTCTGGATATGATTCCAAAGGCAAGGGAAACAAAAACAAAGCTGAATAAATGGTACTACATCAAACTAAAAAACTTCTGCAGAGTGAAAGACTATTGACAATCTGCTGAAAAGAAGAAGATATTTACAAACTATATATCCAATGAAGATTAATATCCAAAATATATAACAAAATCACACAACTCAACAACATAAAAACAAACAACATTGTCCAAAAATGAGCAGATGATCTGAATAGATATTTTCTGAAGGCATACTGATGGCCAACAGACATATGAAAAGATGCTCAATGGCAATAATCATCAGGGATATGAAAATCAAAGCCACAATGAGATATCATCTCACACCTGCCAGAATGGCTGTCATCAATTAATTAAAAACAAGTCTTTGTGAGGATGTGGAGAAAAGGGGACCCTCGTACACTCCTGGTAGTGATATAAAATGGTGCAGCCACTATGGAAAACAGTATGGAGATTCCTCAAATAATTAAAAATAGAACTACCACATGATCCAACCATTCCATTTCTGGACAAACTTCCAAAGAATAAAAAACCACACATTCAAAAATATTTTGAAACTTCCATTTTCATTAGAGCACTATTTACACTAACCAAGATATGGGAGCAACTTAAGTGTCTATCAATAGATAAAAAAGATGTGAGATATGTGTGTGTGTGTGTGTGTGTGTGTGTGTGTGTATTCATTCTATCTGGAGAAAGTCCAACTATAGTTAATATAACAAGAACAGTTTGTACAGTATTGGTGTAACCTGGCAGCCAACTAGAGTGGACTGGTATGTGCATGTGCAAACAATGACAACTTTACTGTACTAGTCAGTGGGGGCAGTAGATGCCTTTGAGTGAGCATGTGCACTGTGTGGCCATCACATTCAAAATGACCAGGTGAGTAGAACAACGAATTGGCATTATATTTTGCATTAAGCTTGAACATTTCTCAGCAGAAACGATTCACAGGATTCAGAAGGCTGCAGCTATGGGCAACTGGTGATTAGCAGCTTTGTTATGACAATGCACCCACTCATGCATCATGTCTCATGGAGTTTTTTGGCAAAACATCAAATCACCCAGGCGACTCAGCCCCTCTGTAACCCAGATTTGGTGCCCTGTGACTTCCAGCTTTTCCCAAAACGTAAATCACCTTCGAAAGGCAAGAGATTTCAAGAGAATCTCATCAAGGCTGTTGATGAGATTCAGGAAAATATGATGGGGCAGCTGATGGCAACTGGGAGAACTGTGTGAGGTCCCAAGGTGCCCACTTTGAAGGGGACTTGAGACATCCTTTTCCTATGTGCAATGGTTCTGGTATATTCTTCAATAAGTGTCTCTATTTTTCACATTACATGGCTGGATAACTTATGCACAGACCTCATATATATGAATATATACATGAATATTACTCTGCAATAAAAAGGAATGAAATCTTGTCATTTGTAATAAAATGAATGAACCTTGAGGATATCATGCTAAGTGAAATAAGTCAGATGGAGAGAGACCAATTCCATATGAGTTCACCTGTATGTGGAATCTAAAACAAAACAAAACAAAACAAACAAACACAGCAAAACAAAAACAAAAACAAACTTGTAGAACAGATTTGTGGTTACCAAAGGGTAAGGGAATTGTGGGGAGAGTGAAATGGGTGAAGGGGATCAATTGTATTGTGATGGATAGTAACTAAACTTACAGTGATAAAAGCTGTACTATATACAAACATGGAATTATAATGTTGAATACCTGAGATATATATAAACTTTTATACCAATTTTACTGCAAAACCTTCACATATACATACATATACCACACCACATCATGTTCCATTGTATCACCCCAACATGGTTTCCATAGGAAGCTTTGGAATGATCTGGTTTTTTAATTTTTGCCTGTTTATCAGTCCATTTTTTTCCATCCCCAAGACCACTGAAGCAGTGATTGGCCTGTCTTGTCCTTCACAGTGTCACCAGAGAAGAGGTGGTCTTGAGAACTCTGAGTGGATGCACCTCTGTAGACCTTGTAAGGATTGGTCTGAATTTATGGGGTTTGGAGAAAGGGTTCACAGAACAAGCCAGCTGGCTAGATGGAGTGGTCTCAGCCCCTGGTACCTGCCTCTCAGCCACCTTCTCCCCAGAAGGTAAGCCACCTGGGGATGGCTGACTCATCACAGTGGCCCTGTCCTTTGAAGAACCAGAGGCTCATTTTTCAGATTAGGAAACCAAGGTTCAGAGAGGCCCTGTCACTTCTCTGGAAAGAGGTTGTGGAATGGAGCTGCCCAAGTGCTTCAGTCCAGATGGATCTACTACCCCTTGGGCCAGGGGTCTTGTCTGTGCAGTGAGGCAGCAGCACCTTTGGTACCATCTGATGCCTTTAATCCTCTTCTGGTGGCAGCTGTGGGAGTGCCCCTCCATCTGACTCACCTGTCTCAATCCCAAGGGTTAACAGTCTCCTAGGGCTGCCCTCTGGCCCTCATTGGGCCTCACTCCCACCTGCCTGGGTTTTGGTCCTTGCTTTGCTACCACGCTCAATATGACCTTTGGCACTCCCTGCTCTCCCCCTTCACCATACTCAATTTCCTCATCGGTAACTGGGGTAAGTCTCCTCCCCCTTGCAGGGTTACTTCCACCTCCCCACAGTCCTAGGAATGAGCCCCATGGAGGTCCCATCTCTGTCCCTAAACTTAACTGGCTGTGGGACCGGCAGACATGAGAAAGGGGAGGGCAGCTCATTTTTCAAACAAAACGGTATCAGATGTGGGATTTGGTTTTAAAAAAGTATATTTCTGGCAATGGCTTGAGCTTTGCTCAAGAGAGCACAGTGGGGGAGGAGTAGAGGGGAGCCATTCCAGTGGCTTAAAAAACCCCAGATAAGTGTGTGGTGATTAAGTGCGACCATTAGCTCTAATGGGCAATAATTGGCGATGAGAAATAATTTTCTGGGGCACAACTGCCCCTGGTGCCCCCATGTCCCAGCCTCAGTGCAGGGATGGCCAAGGGGCTGATTAATTCCTGGGCTGGAGGAAATGTCAGAGGCACAAAAAGTTTCCAGATTCAAGGGTAATTGAGAGAAGTTATTTCACTTTCCACATCAGGCTGATGAGGGGCCACCCACCTGCCACTGAGGGAGGGGCTGAGCTGTAAGCTGCTTCCTGCCAAAGAACAGAGGAGACTCATGAGGGTTAGAGGGAGGAGGGAGGCGTTCCCACCTGTGTCAGTGCCCACCCATCAACCTGGGCAAGTTCCTGGCAGTTCAGGGCCTCAGTTCCTCACCAGTGGGGCTGAGGATAATACCCTGTGTGAAGGACAGTTGTGGGTCTGACAGCAGAGGAAAGATGGAGGCAATGAGGGCTGAGCCCCCAGCACAGTAAGCCAAAGGTTTGTGGCCCCCACCCCTCCCTCCAGACTTGCTTCCCCCATTAACAGGGTCCAGTCCTTCCCACTCTAAAACCTACAGACAGACCAATACAGGGGCAGACTGTCCAGTTGTCCATGTCTCCCTTCCCCACAAAGCCCACCCAAGACCTCTGCTTGCCTTAGGGCATCTTTGTGGGATTCAGGGAAATCCCCTCTGGTGGGTGCAGCCTCCCTCCAGAGCACTGAGGGTGTACAGAGTGAGCCCCTGTGTGCAGTCCCTCTACAGCCTTTCACCACCCACCTCCCCACCCACCTCCGCACTCCTCCCACTCAGTTTAAACCCAGAAAGGATCTGATCACTTCACATGGCTCAACCCAAAAGCCCCACCTCCATTCCATCTGCCTTCCCACTCTTTTTGCAAAGGCCTGGCCACTCTCTATACCCTGTCCTCACTCCCACTTCCCCAATCCAAAGCACAGCCCTCATCACCATTTCTCCCTTCCCTTTCTCTCTCTGTCTCCCTCTCTCTTGCTCTCTCTCTTTCTTCCTTTCCTTTCTCTCTTGTCTCTCTCCATTTCACAGTGACTATGACCCAGGAGAGGGAGATGAGCATGTTTACTGCCCCGCTGAAGCTTATGTTCTAAGAGGGCTGAGATGAGAGTTGACCAACCTTTGAACTAGATCATCTCAGAGAGGAATAAGCACACAAACATGTCCAAGGGTGGGGAGACAACAAGGTGGATGGTCAGACTTCTCTGAATGAATGCCTGAATGATTAAATGAATGAGTGATTGAGAGGGGGAGATCTAAGATCCCACTGGGGGACCTTAAAGCATAGACTCAAGGTCACCAGGGAGGTGGCTTCATTCAGTAGGAGGATCCTTTACCTGGCTCAGGGCTGCAGTATTCTACCAGGCATAAGGTTGAACTCCCTATCTCAGAATTAATTTGGACAGAGCTTGGAGATTGCAGAGTGGAGTCCTGCTTTGTGAGGGGCTAGGTTGAATGGTCTGTGGGGGATGCTGGCTAAGACTGAGCTGAGGCCCCTGGGCTGACCTCAAACACCCACAGCAGTGTCCCTTGAACATCCCTCCCCGCCATCTGCAGGCCACAGGCTCAGCTCTGAAATTGCAGATGGGGGCTGGAGCCTCAGGACACCCCCACAATTGATCAGCCGTGGCTATTATAGGCCTCTCTAGGTCTTCTGAAAATGAGACTTAGGGTGTCACCAACCTCATGGGACAGGTGTGGGGGGCACCTACAGGAATGACTGGTGCGAAAGTCTCCAATGACTGTAGCTGCTGGCCTATCTAAGAAGATATGAAATGTATGTGGATGGTCTCCAAGTTTCCCCAGGTAGGCTGCCACACAGTGCCTTCTTTTTGTAGTGTCTCTAGGCAGCATGGTGACAGTGACAAGTATGCATGCCACTGCCCAGCACTGTTTCAAGCAAGTAGATATATGTATTTATTCTGCCCCCAGCACCTCTGGGAGGCAGAAACTCTCATGTCACAATTCTATAGATGAGACTGGGAGACAGATGTGGAATGACTCATCACACATTGTCTAAGCCCAGGCACTCAGGTTTCTTATGTATAACCTCACATGTAATATTGCTTGTTGTGGTGGCATTTCTCACTCTATCATTATGCCCTGCCCACAGAGGAGCAGACTAAGGCTCTGGCACATCCCAGTGGGGGGAGAGTGCTATGGAGTGCAGTGGCCCACAGGTGTGTCTGGCCACTGACCTGGCCCCTGCACACACCTGCACAGTGGGCGCCTGTGCGGCGGGAGCTGGCCAGGCATCCAGGGCTTTCAGCAGCTTGTCGGCGGAACATTTGCATGTAATTTGGGAGCAGGTCACATGTGGGAGTCATCAGGCAGAGGAAAGGCTCAATCAGGGCCTAATCACTGTCTGTTTGGAGGGGTCTAGGCCCAAGTGAAAAATGAAAACGGGCCTATTTTGCTTGAGTGACAACCATCAGTGGCCACCTTTGACCTCCCCCTCCCTCGTCTGGGGCTGGGGTCTGCAGGAGCTTTAAAAACCAATCACAATCACAGGGGCTCCTCCCCCTCTCCCTGTGCTCACTGGATCTGGGCTGGCAGAATTCATTCATACATCCCTCCCAACTTCATTTTTTCAATAGCCCAGCATCAGACAGCATTGCCCAGCAGTTAGGGCCCTCTGGAATGGACTCAGTGTTTGAGTCCTGACTATGGCACTTATCAGCCAGAAGACCTTGGACTGTTGGCTGTCAGAGGCTCAGTGTTTTCATCTGTTAAATGGGCACATGTGGCATGATGAGGATAGTGCTTAGTAAATGCTAGGGAGTGTGATGTGGGGTCCCAAGAATGATGCAAGACTGGGGGCTACAGCACTGTGGGCAGCAGACCAGTACATCCCTCTGCCCTCTACCAGGAAGGAGGCTCCTGTGTGTAAGGCACAATGTGGTACCCATTCTATAGAGAAGAAGTCTGCAGCTTGCATGGTGAGTACCACACAGTCTGCCATGAGAACAGGAAGAGGAACTGTGCAGTCTGGGGAGGTAGAGCTGGGAGACCTGAGAGAGGGCAGAAGCGAACACTTCTTCAGGGGGCTGTCCAGGGTAGTGACACTCAGCTAAGGCCCCACTTGCTGGGCACAGAGTTCCTGTCCTTGGTTCAATATGCACTGAAGGTCTCCCTCCAACAGAACTCCTCCAAAAATGGTCTCCTGAGTTCGAGGGCCTGTCAAAGGGCTGCAAGATCCTTCTTTTACTATTTCAGGGCTTGTCCATGGGCAAGCTCCACTAAATGAAGAAATGACTAACAGCAGCCTGAATGTATGAATGAATGAATGAATGAGTGAGTGAGTGAAGGAGAAACATCAGGACATGGTCCCTGTCCTTGCAGCACATGCTCCTGGACAACCCATTTTTTTCCAGGTACCAGGACCAGGCCACTGCTGGGGTGGGAATTGAGTACAGACCGTCTACTAGAACCAACTCAGGGGTGAGCGGTGACAGCCACAGCCTATTAGGAGCAGACTGGGACCACCAGGGGCCCCTGCTATGCATGAGTTCCAGGCAGGCCTGGGCTTCAGGTCCGGCCCTTTCAGGCCTGAGAAATTGCTCTCAGTGGGGCATGGGGCCATGGGGTTGCTACATTAGCGCCTGCCCTGCTCCCTGATGGTGTTTATTGGGATGTGGACAGGCCTCCAGGAAACCGTCTGGCAGGCCCGGATTCAGCAAATGGATTGCCAATTAATCAGCATCTATTTATGAGAACGTTTAAACCATTATTAATGTAGTATAAATACAGAACTGCTGGCGGCCCAGGGCGGGCAGTCCGGTGGGGGCCATCTGCTAGAACAATGCCGTCACATTCCCGGGGCCTGTTCCCTCCCTACCCTCCTGGGCAGGGCCCCCACCCTCACCACCAGGAGCCCCTGCTGCAGGTGACAGCTTCCTCTTGATAGCCCCAAGATGTATGGTAGCCCTGTCAGTCCCATTTCACAGAGTTTTCAGCAGGTATTCACTTAAAATGCTGAACAGTGTCATAAGCATTGAGTCCCCATCACTCAGTCACTTGGCAGAGGTTAGGCAGCAGCCCTGGCCCCTTTGACTGGGTGTGTCTCCACCTGTGGGGAGCACTGGGCAGGTCATCAAGTTGTTCCATATTCTCTTGCCCTCCACCCCCTGCTCTGGACCTACCAACAGTGTCTAGGCCCTGAGTCTGCATCCTTGTATACAGCAGCAGGAAGTGCAAGTGTGGGAGAGAATGGTTGGTATTCCTAACCCCACCCCTCAGTGCAGGCCCAGCTCTCAGGCTTGGGGAATAGCTAAGCCTCCATGCCATCCAGTTACCCTACCTTGTCCCCTCACCTCATTCATACCTTTACTTCTCTTCAGAGATGCCAGCCAGCACTGTCACCTCCTCTCACACTCACACTCTGGGCCTCCAGTGTACTTCCAGACAAGCTGGACTGACTTGTCTCAGAGCTGCATACTGAGCTGAGCACCACAGGCCAGGGCTTGCATGTGGACTAAAGAAGCCCCCAGCATCATTGGGGTAGGACCTCATCACACACTAAGCACCCACAATCCTTCGTCAATATTGCCTCAGTTGGTTTTTATTTGCCATTGTACCCATTTTACAGAAGAGAGACTCTGGCCACAGAAACACAGTGAACCAGGACCACTGCCACTTCCTGGCCCCACCCAAGCCCATGTGGCCATGTCTTCAGAGAAAATCAAAGTGTGGTTTGACCTTAACCTATGTGACTACATATTTCTGTGATTTGTGAGTTTTTATAAACGCTTCCTAGACTTTCCTAATTTCTCCATTTTGTAAGACATTCTTCCTGGTTCTTGCTGAGCACTTGAATTGAGATAAATACACATCTGAGAACTGGGTGTCAAAAAAAAAACATTAGCCTAAGAGGGTTCTCTGCAAAAAGAAAAAAAATTGGCTTTGGTACCAGTTGTTACCCTGCTGGTCTTGGTGTTCTCAAGGACATTTCTTCTCTGGGTAATAGAGGTACTGCTTCACCAGGGCACCTGACAGAATGAAAGCCCACCACTCACCTCCGCCCATGAGAAGGCCAATGGCATGGGCCCCAAAGACATGGTCATGGCCTTCAAAGCTAGGCTCTGAGCCCTAAGCAATGAGGAACCATCCCGCCCATCCCCGACCAGGGCACCATGGGGCATCTGAAGTTCCATCCTAGACCTGCTCTGACACATGGTTGCTGGACATCTGGTTTCTGTGTGTGTATGATGTCTTCACTAGACTCTGTACCCCCAAGAGTGGGGACAGTGTCCTTACCACCTTCATATTCTGGTGCCACAAAGAGACACTAACAAGTGTTAGTTGACCGACTGATCAACAATTTGGGAAACTTTTGTTGACAGTAGCTTCCCTAGGCTCCTGCCCTTTTCCCCTGGTTGTCTGGCCAGCTGACCTCCTCTCCTGTACGCCACCAGCCCCCAGACCAGGCCCCAGGGCTCTGAAGCCTGGAAAAGTCCAAGGAGCCAGGGCTGGCTGTTCTTCACGGAGAGCCTGGACACCCACAAACCCATCTGTCCTACCTACTAGGGTAGGAATGTGAGGCCTTGAGGGGCAGGGTCTTGTCTGTGGTCACTCAGCACCCAGGAGCCTAGGCTTTAGTGTCCTGAGTGCTCTGGAGCCCAGGCCACACCATGCTGCACAAGCATGTGGGAGGGGAGAGAACAAAGAGCAGCATGTGCCCCCATTTCCCGGCCCCGCTCCCCAACCCCCATTAGCCGAGCGAGGCTTGTTTATATTACAGCAAGAATTATTCCAGCCCTAATCAGAGGCCCTGCTAGGTTTCGGCATTCGAGGTATTTCTTTACCCAAGGACACTCTCCAATCCTATAATTTCCATTTCCCCAGACGCCCCTGATTGAAAGCAAACATTTTATATTTGGAAAGGAAAAGGGCTGTGTGCTATTCATAGCCTGGCCAGGCTGTCCGACTTAGGCCCTGGGGGTTCTGGCCTGGCCAAATGGACAGATCTGAGAGGGCAGCAGGGGGTGTGGGCTGGGTTCCTGGGAGGGTGGGGGTTGGAATACCCCAGAGCACCATTTCAAGGGGAAACTGAGGATGAGGGTGAGTTAGGTACAGTGTGAGCGCCTTCCTCCTACTCATCATCTTGCCAGGTAGCTCTCACTGCCTTTTCCAGGTGAGGATGCTGAGCTCCCCCACCCCTATATCCCTCATGGGATGGGGTTGAATACAGTACTAATTAATAGCAGGGGGCCTGTTTTTAGTTACTTGGGGGGACAGAGTCCAACATTTGCCAAAGGTACTTTGAGAAGTGTGTGGTCACAGGGACACTCATCTTCACTTTGGCAATCTCCATCTTTGTCGGTCCCATAAGATTACAATGGATTATAAACAAAAGCTTGTCTGCAATGTTGCAAGAAAAGGCTGGACCTAACTATGATGTTGAATTTACTGCTAGTTCTGGGGGTGTTAAATAGACGAGGAAGGAGGAAGCTCAGCATGCTCTCCACTCACCATGTACCTATATGCCTTTGCTCCTGCTCACAGCTGGGGCCCAGAATTGGCAAGGAAGAAAACAGAGTGGACCTAGGAGGAGTGGATCCCAGAAGCCCACCTACCCTTGCATGCACACACACACACATACTCATTTGCAAACCTACTTCCCTTTCTCTTCTCTTTCTTCCCAGTCATGTTTCCCCTCCCTCCCTTTCTCCCTCTCCCCTCACCCTCTTCCTTTTATTATTTCTCATCTCAAGCTTTATCTCTCTAGGTCTCTTTTGATTTCTGCTCTCCCTTTCTTTCCATTTGTCTCTCTTCCCTTTCTCCTTTCCTCCTGACATCTAATCTCCCTTCACAGCCCTCCTCCTGCTTCCCCCAATGTGCACAACAGCACACACTTTATCTTTTATATCACATTTTTACAATACTTTTTCCATGTTTAACTGTGTTTAGACACACAAATACTTGCCACTGTGTTACAGTTACCTACAGGATTCAGTACAGTAACACAATATACAGGCTTATAGCCTGGAAGCAATAGGCTATACTGTATAGCCTAGGCATGTAGACATGTAGTAGACTATAATATCTAGGTTTGTGTAAGTATACTCTATGATGTTCACACAATGATGAAATCAACTAATGATGTACTTTTTCAGAAAGTATACCTGTCTGTGAACCAAAGCATTGCAGGTTTGATTCCCAGTCAGGGCACATGCCTGAGTTACAGGCCACGGCCCACAGCAACTGCACATTGATGTTTCTCTCTTACTCTCTTTCTCCCTCCCTTCTCTCTCTAAAAATAAATTAATAAAATCTTAAAAAAAGAAAGTATACCTGTTATTAAGCAACACACAACAATTTTTCTTTTACCCCCTTTTTTAAAAAGAGTATTTATTTATTTATTTATTTTAGGGGGAGGGAGGGAGAAAGAGAAGAAGAGAAACATCAATGTGTAGTTGCCTCTCACACACCCACTACTGGGGACCTGGCCTGCAACCCAGGCATGTGCCCTGACTGGGAATCAAACCAGGAACACTTTGGTCCACAGGCCGGTACTCAAGCCACTGAGCCACACCTGGGGCTTTTTTTTTTTTTTTTTTTTTCCACTTTGAATATATTATACTGCTGCCTTCTGGCCTCCACTGTTTCTGATAAGAAGTCAGATGATAATCGTATTTGGGTTCCATTGTACATGACAAGTCATTTTCTCAATGCTGTCAAGATATTCTCTTTGGCTTTCAGCACCTTTACTATGATGTACCTGGGTGTAGATTTCTTCCTGTTTGTCACAATTGGACTTTGTCAAGCTCTATGGATATATAGATTAATGCTTTTCACCAATTGAAAATTTTCAACCATTATTTCTTCTAATATTAATTCCTTTTTCTCCTCTCATTCTAGTATTTTCATTATATATATGTTCATGTGCTTAAAAGTGTCTCACATTTCTCTGTGGCTCTCCTCAATTTTCTTCATTCTATTTTCCCTCTGTTCTTTGAATTACAAAGAACAGGGTCTATTGATCTGTCTTTAAGTTCACCCATTATTTCCTAGTTGAAACGTACTATTTGAACCACTGTAATAAAATTTTTATTTCATTGTTATACTTTTAATTCCAGAATTTTTATTTGATTATTTTTAGTAGTTTCTATGTCTATTGATATTCTCTATTTGATGAAACATTGTCTGCATATCTTCCTTAACTTCTTTTTTAATTATATTTTATTGTTCATGCTATTACAGTTGTCCCAATTTTTCCCCCTTTGCCTCACTCCACACAGCTCCACCCTACTCCCTTAGGCAATTGCCACACTATTGTCTATGTCCATATATGTTCTTTGGTTATTATATTCCCTCTGCTGTACTTTGCATCCCCATGACTATTCTGTAACTACCAATTTGTACTTCTTAATCTCTTCAACTTTACTGCCCATACTCTCAACCCCCTCCTATCTGGCAACTGTCAAAATGTTCTATGTATGATTCTGTTTCTGTTCCGCTTGTTTATTTTTTTTTTAGATTCAATTATTGATAGATACGTACTTATTGCCATTTTATTGTTCATATTCTTTTCTTCTTCCTCTTCCTCTTTCTCTTCTTCTTCTCCCTCTTTTTCATCTTCTTCTTCTGCTTCTGCTTCTTCCTCTTCCTCTCCTCCTTCCTCCCCTCCTCCTCCTTCTTCCTCTCCTCCTTCCCCTCTCCTCCTCCTTCTTTCTCTCCTTCTTCCCCTCTCCGCCTCCTTCTTCTTTTTCTCCTTCCCCCCTCCTCCTCCTTTTCTCTCTCCCTCTCTTCTCCTCCTCCTCCTCCTCCTTCTTTCTTCTTCTTCTTTCTCCTTTTCTCCTTTTCCTTCTCCTTCTCCTCCTTTCCCCTCCTCTTTCTCCTTCCCTTTAACCTAAAGGTTAAAGAAAACCTTTTAACACTTCATTTAATACTGGTTTGGGTGGGCTGGGATGAGAGTAAAAGACAGAAAACTGTACTTGAACAACAATTAAAATAAATTTAAAAAATACTGGTTTGGTGGTGATGAACTCCTTTAGCTTCTTCTCTGGGAAGCACTTTATCTCTCTCCTTCAATACTAAATGATAGCTTTGTTTGGTAGAGTAATCTTGGTTGTAGGTCCTTGCTTTTTGTCACTTCAAATATTTATTGCTAATTCCTTCTAGCTTGCAATGTTTCTTTTGAGAAATCAGCTGACAGTCTTATGGGAGTTTCCTTGTAGGTAACTAACTGCTTTTTCTCTTGCTGGCTATAAGATTCTCTCTTTGTCTTTAACTTTTGGCATTTTCATTATGATGTGTCTTGGTGTGTCCTCTTTGTGTTCATCTTGTTTAGGACTGTCTGTACTTCCTAGACTTATATATCTATTTCCTTCACCAGGTTAGGGAAGTTTTCTGTTATTATATATTTTTTAAGTAGATTTTCAATTTTTTTTCTCTCTCCCTCTCTCATACTTCTCTTTTTGAAACACCCATGATGTGAATGTTGGTCAGTTGAAGTTGTCCCAGGGGCTGTTTGCACTATACTTGTTTTCTTTATTTTTTCTTCTTGCTATTCTGTTTGGGTGTTTTTTGCTTCCTCATATTCCAATCTGCTGATTTGATTCTCACTTCATCCACTCTGCTGTTGATTCCCTGTAAGTTGTTCTTTATTTCAATTACTGTATGCTTTGTTTATGATTGGATCATTTTTTTTGCTGTTGAGGTTCTCACTAAATTCATTGACCACTCTTTTTTTTAGAGATGTGTTTGTTTTATTTTTTCTCTTCAATAATTTTTAATAATTTTAATTTACACATTACATATACTTTCACAAAATGTATCTTGGTAATATTTATTTTTTAGACATTAAAATATTTTTATTGATTATGCTATTACAATTGTCCCATTTCCCACCCCCCATTATTCTCCTACACTTTGCACTCCTACTCCCATCTGCATTCCCCCACCTTAGTTAATTTCCATGGGTTGTACATATAAGTTCTTTGGCTTCTACATTTCCCATACTATTCTTAACCTCCCCCTGTCTATTTTGTATCTACTATTTATGCTTCTTATTCCCTGTACCTTTTGCCCCATTCTCCCTGCCCCTCCCCACTGATAACCCTCGATGTGATCTCCATTTCTGTGATTCTGTTCATATTGTAGTTGCTTGCTTAGTTTGCTTTTGTTTTGTTTTGTTTTGTTTTAGGTTCAGTTGTTGATAGTTGTGAGTTTGTTGTCATTTTACTGATCATAGTTTTTTATCTTCTTTTTTTTTTGATAAGTCCCTTTAACATTTCATATAATGAGGGTTTGGTGATGCTGTACTCCTTTAACTTGACTTTATCTGGGAATCACTTTATCTGCCCTTCCATTCTAAATGATAGCTTTACTGGATAAAGTAATCTTGGATGTAGGTCCTTGCCTCTCACAACTTTGACCTCTTCTTTTCAGCCCCCTTTTGCCTGCAAGGTCTCTTTTGAGAAATCAGCTGATAGTCTTGTGGGAACTCCTTTGTAGGTAACTGTCTCCTTTTCTCTTGCTGCCTTTAAGATTTTCCCCTTATATTTAATCTTGGGTAATGTAATTATGATGCACCTTGGTGTGTCCTTCCTTGGGTCCAACTTCTTTGGGACTCTCTAAGCTTCCTGGACTTCTTGGATGTCTATTTCCTTTGCCATATTGGGGAAGTTTTCCTTCATTATGTTTTCAAATAAGTTTTCAATTCCTTGCTCTTCCTCTTCTTCTGGCACCCCTATGATTTGGATGTTGGAACATTTAAAGTGGTCTTGGAGGTTCCTAAGCCTCTCTTAATTTTTTTTGAATTCTTGTTTCTTCATTCTGTTCCAGCTGAATGTTTATTTCTTCCTCCTGCTCCAAACCATAGATTTGAGTCCCAGTTTTCTTCCCATCACTGTTGGTTTCCTGTGCATTTTCCTTTAATTTACTTTTCATAGCCTTCACTCTTTCCTCTATTTTGTGACCATACTCTACCATTTCTGTGAGCATCCTGAATACCAGTGTTTTGAACTGTGCATCTGATTGGCTATCTCTTCATCATTTGTATTTTTTTCAGGAGCTTTGATTTGTTTTTTCATTTGGGCCATATTTTTTTTTTGTCTTGGCAGGCCTGTTACTTAGTAAGGGGCAGAGCCTTAGGTATTTGCCACAGTGGGGCAACCCATGATGCTGTGTTGTGACATTGTATGTGGGCAAGGAGTCCAAAAGGGAACATGCCCCTTGCTGGACTTTTGGCTAGCATTCAATCACTTCCTCCTCTACCCACAAGCAAATTGGGCCCTTCTGGTGCTGATTCCCATGTGGGTGGTTTTGTATACATTTGAGGGGCCTGTGGGTCTCTTCAACAAACTGTCCTGTGATGCTGGGAGTTTCTCCCCCCACTGTTTTTTCAGTCAGGTTTTGAAGCTTTATTTCCCTGTACTGGAACCTTGGGTTGCACAGTCTGTCTTGCTCTTTAGTTTTTCCTCCTGGTTTATCCATACGCAAGTGTGGGACCACCTGCTCTGCCATCCACCACCTCACTCAGTCTGCAAGCTACTACCTTGCCTGCCCCCATCCTCCAGCCACTGCTTTGTGTGGAATCCTCTCCAGCCAGGCTGCCCATCTCTGTCCCCCCTACTGACTGGTCTGGATGAATGTTTCTTCTTTAACTCCTTGTTTTTAGGCTTCCATACAGTTCGATATTCTGGCAATTCTGTTCTTTTTTTTTTTTTTTTGCTTTTAAATTTGTTGTTGTCCTTCTTTTGGTTGTGGGAAGAGGCACAGTATATCTACCTACAACCTCCATCCTGGCTGAAAGTCCCTCATTGAACATTCTTATAACCAGTGTTTTGAACTCTGCATTAATCAGATTGCTTGCCTCCATTTGTTTAGTTGTTTTTTTTTTTTTTTTTTTTTGGAGTTGTGTTCTTTTCTTTCATTTGGGCTATGTTTCTTTGTCACCTCATTTTGGCAGATTCTCTGTGTTTGTTTCTGTGTATTACATAGAGCCACTATGTCTCCCAGGCTTGGCAGAGTTACCTAATGTAGTAAGTGTTCTATAGGGTCACTATAGGGTGTTCTATAGTGTAGTAAGTGTTCTAGAGGCTATAGTAGCACAGCCTCCCTGATCACCCACGTCAGGTACTCCAGGTGTGCCCACTATGTGGGCTATGTACATCGTCCTCTTGTAGTTGAGCCTTGACTGTTGTTGACACATCCAAAGTTAGCCACCACATGTGTTCTTTCCAGGGCCACCTGGCATAAGCTACAAAGCAATCTGCAGATAACTGTTACTTGTACTGGGCTTGGAGGTGTCCAGGCAAGGCCAGGACTGCTAGTGTTGGGCCTGGGGAAAGAGGTACAGGGACCACTGAAGCCAGGTGCTTCTTGTTTGAGAGAATTTAGGAAAATCTGAAGCAAAGGGCAAGATAAGCCATTCATATGGAGAAGACACTGGAAACAGCTTGGGTGGGCCTGAAAGTTGGGTCGGGTGGGGCCTCATTGATTCATCAGGATGGGGCAAGCAGTGTAAGCCAGATTGATAGAGTCTCAGATATAGTTCCTGCCTGCCAGCTCTGTGGGGGAGGGCTCAGAAAAGGAACAGTGGCCTCTGCTGGCACTTCTGCCTGGGGGAAACCTGCCCCTCAACTCTTACCTTGATGCTGGACAGTTTAGTTTCTCCCTGTATGTCTCTGGTGGCTTTCAATCTGCTGCCCCTGTGCTGGAGCTCAAAGAGTGTGAGTCCATATATGTCCATGTGTGGGCCCTTTAACAGGAACTGCCTTGTACTCCAGAAGTTTCTGTCCCACAATCTCAATACCTGTTGGTTTTTATGTCCAGAAGTTGTGGAGACTTTTCTTCCTGGCACTGGAACCCTGCGAAGGGGGGCCTTGTGTGGGCCTGGGACACCTCACTCCTGAGATATCCCTTCTTATTTTTATCCAGCACACATGGGTACAGTACACATGGGACTAACTTGTTCCATGCTTCCACCCCTCTAACCACCACAATGTGGTTTCTTCTTTAATTCCGCAGTTGTAGGACTTCCTTTTAGCTCAATTTCTGGCATTTGTGAATGATGGTTGCTCTGTAGTTTAGCTGTAATTTTGATGTGGTTGTGCAAGGAGGCAAGCTGTGTTTACCTATGTCACCATCTTGACTGGAAGTTCCCTAATTTCTTGAAGCATGATTTGCTTTAGTTCTTTGAACATTTATAATGGTAACTTTGAATCAGTCTTTGTCTGTTAAATATGACATATGGACCCTCTGGGAACACTTTCTTTTTTCCTTAGTAAAAATATTCCTGTTTCTTTGCACATCATACTTCTTGTTGAAAACTACACATTTTAGGTAATACATTGTAGCAACTTTGGATTGTCCTTCCCCTCCCAGGGGCTTGTTTTTGTTTTGTTGTGTTTTTGGTGACTTGGCTAGACAATTATAGTGATGTCTACTTTCCCCACAGCATGAAGCCATTGCTGTTTCTCCTATAGGGACAAAGACTTGAATATATACACTCTCACCCTGGGATGACAATTGTTTCAGCAGGGTTCTCCTTGACAGTCTCTTTCCGACTTCTCTGTTGGGCTGTCTTCTTCATTTGGTATTACTCTTCATACTTTAGGCAGCACCAGTTACCAAGCAATTGCTTTATAGTTTTTGACAGTGCCCTGGGGCATGCATTTCTCAACTATGTGATACAATTACATTTGGACAAGAGTAGATTTTGAGGCCAGTCTTTGATGTTTACTTTGTCCTTGGGTTGGGGTAAGGGGTGTCTTCTTAGCTATCTCTTTCCCTGGTTCTTTCTGGTAAATTAGATGGCCTATGGTTACCTTGTTTATCTTTTTATTGTTGTTTAAGTACAGTTTTCTGCCTTTTCCCCCATCCCTCCCCACCACACCAGCCCTCCCGACCTCCCTCCCTGATTTCCACCCTCCTTGTTGTTTTCAATATATCCTTTATAATTGTTCCTGTAAACCCTTCACCCTTTCCCCCCATTATCCCCTCCCCTTTCCCTTCTGATCACTGTCAGCCTGTTCTCAATTTCAATGTCTTTGGCTATACTTTGCTTGCTTGTTTGTTTTGTTGTGAATGGGTCAAAAAAAAAAAAAACCCTATGGTACATCCACACAATGGAATTCTATGCAGCAGAGAGAAAGAAGGAGCTCCTACCCTTTGTGGCAGCATGAATGGAACTGGAGAGCATTATGCTAAGTAAAATAAGCTAGGCAATGAAAGACAAATACCATATGATCTCACCATTAACAGGTACATTGTTTATCTTAATACAGAGGAGCTATGGTTTTTGAGAGCAAACTTAGGATCAAACTTCTTCATGTTCTTTTTCAAATAATGTGTTTCTTTGGGGCTCTCTTTTCTTATGGGCTGCCTCTTCTCCTAACAAAGTCTCTGATCCACTATTCTGGGCCCTGGATGGAGCAGTAACCTCTGGTCTTTAGGATTTGCTTTTCTTGGTGTGGCAACTCTGCCTTAAGCAAGGGCAAGGGTGCTTAGGGCCCTTATATTCTTGGTCTTCTTTGCTAGTGTAGAACCTCTGTCTTATAGGTGAGGACCTGGTAGAGGAAGGGAGCTCCTGACCGCTTAGCCACAATCACCAGGAATTCTTTAACTGGGACTTAAGGAGGATTAAAAATGCTGGTGGCCTGCCCTTCTCAGTGAGATATAATAAGGTTTGATTTGGTGCTGAAGGGAAAGGAAGCATCATCTTCTTGGTCACACTCACCCAGGAAACTTCTATTAAGCTGAGGGTGGGGAAGGAGAGAAGGAATGAGTCATGGCTCAAATGCCACAGATTCTTACTGTTTTTACCAAATTTTAGAATATTGTCTTGAATAATGTTTCTTCATTTGTTGTATGCCCTTAGAACAATTTCCAGAACTTTTATCTTTTTTAAAGTACATTTTATTGATTATGCTATTACAGTTGTCTAATTTTTTTCTCCTCTTTATCTTCACACTCATCCTGCATCCCCCTCCATCCTGCATTACTCCCCTTAGTTCATGTTCATGGGTTGTACATATAAGTTCTTTGACTTCTCCATTTCCTGTACTATTTTACCTCCCCCTGCCTATTTTATGCCTACCAATTATGCTTCTTATTCCCTGTAGTTCCCCCCACATTCTCCACCCCCCAATAACCCTCCATGTGATCTCCATTTCTGTGATTCTGTTTCTGTTATAGTTGCTTGCTTACTTTGCTTTTGTTTTTTAGGGTCAGTTGTTGACAGTTGTGAGTTTGTCATTTTACTGTTCATAGTTTTGATCTTTTTCTTAGATAAGTCCCTTTAACATTTCATATACTAAGGGCTTGGTGATGATGAACTCTTTGAACTTGACCTTATCTAAGAAGCACTTTATCTGCCCTTCCATTCTAAATGATAGCTTTGCTGGATAGAGTAATCTTGGATGTAGGTCCTTGCCTTTTGTGACTTTAAATATTTCTTTCTAGCCCCTTCTTGCCTGTTAGGTCCTTTTGAGAAATCAGTTGATAGTCTTGTGGGAACTCCTTTGTAGATAACTGTCTCCTTTTCTCTTGTTGCTTTTAAGATTCTCTCCTTCCCTTTAATCTTGGGTAATGTGATTATGATGTACCTTGGTGTGTGCTTCATTAGGTCCAACTTCTTTGGGACTCTCTGAGCTTCCTGGACTTGCATGTCTAGTTCCTTTGCCAGATTAGGGATGTTTTCCTTCATTATTGCTTCAAATAAGTTTTCTATTTCTTGCTCTTCCTCTTTTCCTTTTGGCACCCCTATGATTTGCATATTGGAATGTTGAAAATGTTCCTAGAGGTTCCCAAGCCTCTCCTCATTTTTGTGAATTCTTGCTTCTTCATTCTGTTCCAGTTGGATGCTTATTTCTTTTTTTTGTTCCAAATTATTGAGTTGAGTCCTGGTTTCCTTCCATTCCTTTTTTATTTTCTGCATATTTTTCTTTATTTCACTTTGCATAGCCTTCACTTTTTTCTCCATTTTGTGACCATACTCACCCAATTCTCTGAGCATCCTGAATACCAGTGTTTTGAACTCTGCATCTGATATGTTCGCCATTTCTTCATTGCTTAGTTCTGTTTTTGGAGTTTTGATCTGTTCTTTCATTTGGGCCATATTTTTTTGTTGTTGTTTTGACATGCCTATTACATTGTAAGGGGTGGAACCTTAGATATTCTCCAGGGTGAGGTAATCCTGTGTTGTGGCAATTTATGTGGGGGAGAGCTCAGAGAGGCAACAATGCCACTTGCTTAGTTCTCAGCTGGATTTTAGTTACTGTCCTAGCTACCTATAAGCAAATTGGGCCCTTCTGGTGCTGATTGCTGGGTGGGCAGGTTATACGTTCTAGGACCCTATGGTCCTCTCCAATGAACTTTCCTGTGAAGCTGGGAGTATTTCCCACTGCCACAATTCCCACAGGTTTTTACATTCAGAGGCTTTGAGGCTTTATTTCCCTGTGCTAGAACCCTGGATTGAGTGGTCTGTCTTACTCCCCAGTTGTTATTCCTGGTTTATCTGCATGCAAATGTGGAACTGCCTGGTTCACCAGCAACCCCCTTGTCTGCCCTGACCCACAGAGCTCACCCAACCTGGTCCTCCAGCCACTGCCTTCCCACAAGTCCTCTCCACAAAGATTCCCAGTCTCTGCCCTCCTACTAGTCTGAATGAATGTTTCTTTTTTAACTCCTTGGTTGTAGGACTTGCATACAGTTTGATTTTTCTGGCAGAGTGGTTATTTTTTGTTTTTGAAATTTATTGTTCTTCTTTTGGTTGTGCGAGGGCACAAAGTGTATGTACTTACACCTCCATCTTGGCCAGAAGCTGGATTGCCTTATTTATTTATTTATTTATTTATTTATTTTGGTGTTGAGTTGTAAGAGTTCTTTATAAATTTTGGATATTAATTTTTAGTTGGATGTATCTTTGGCAAATATATTCTATTTGGTACGTTGTCTTTGTGTTTTGTTGATGGTTTCCTTTGCTGTACAAAACCTTTTTAGTTTGTGTAGTCCTATTTGTTTATTTTTTCTTTTGTTTCCTTTGTCCAAGGAGATATGTCAAAAACAATTGCTAAGAGCAATGTCAGAAAGTTTACTGCCTATGTTTTGTTCTAGGATTGTTATGATCTAATCTTACATTTAATGAAGTCTTTAAACCATTTTGAGTTTATTCTTATACATGATATCAGAAGGCAGTCTAGTTTTGGGGGTTTTTTGCATGTATCTCTCCAATTTTTCTGACACTGTTTATTGACTAGACTATCTTTACCCCATTCTATGCTCTTGTCTCCATTGTCATATGTTAATGGACCATATAAGCATAGGTTTATTTCTGAGATCTCTATTCTGTTCCATTGATCTATGTGTCTGTTATTATACCTGTACCATGCTATTGTGGTTACTATAGCCTTGTAGTATAGTTTGATATCAGGAAGCAGAATATTTCTAACTTTGTTCTTCTTTCTCAAGATTGCTGTGGCTATTTGGGGTCTTTTGTGGTTCCCTATAAATTTTAAAATTTTTCTACTTCTGTGAAAAAAATGACATTGGTATTTTGATAGGGATTGCATTGAATCTATAGACTGCTTCGCGACATATAACCATTTTAATTATGTTAATTCTTTCTATCCATGAGTATAGTATATGCTTACATGTATTTGTATATTTTTCAATTTCTTTCTTCAATGTCATAATTTTCTGAGTGAAGGTCTTTTACCTCCTTGGTTTTAAATTCATTCCTAGGTCTTTTATTTCATTTTTAAAAAGATTTTATTTATTTTATTTTTAGAGAGGGAAGGGAGGGAGAAAGAGAGAGAGAGAGAGAAACATCAATGTGTGGTTGCTGGGGGCCATGGCCTGCAACCCAGGCATGTGCTCTGACTGGGAATCAAACCTGTGATGCTTTGATTCGCAGCCCGAGCTCAATCCACTGAGCTATGCCAGCCAGGGTGGTATTTTACTTTTTAATGCAATCATAAATTCTAGTAGATTTTTGGTGGAATCTTTAGGGTTATTTCTATATAGTATAATATCATCTGCAAATAATGACAGTTTTACTTCCTTTTTAATTTGGGTGCTTTTTATTTATTTTGCTTGTCTGATTGCTGTGGCTAGGACTTCCAACACTATGTTAAAAATGGTGAAAGTGGACAACTCTGCCTTGCTCCCAATCTTAAAGAAACACTTTTAGCTTTTCTCCATTTAGAATGATGTTAGCTATGGGCTTATCACATATGGCCTTTATTATGTTGAGGTATGTTCCCTCTATTCCCACTTTGCTTAGAGTTTTTACCATAACATTATATTGATTTTTGAACATTAAACCAACCTTGAATTCCTAGCATTAACACATGCATGGCCCATGTACACACACACACACCTTTTTTTCTGGAATTGGTTTGCTAATATTTGTTAAGGATTTTTTGTGTTCACATTCTTAAAGGATATTGGTCTTTAATTTTGTTTTTTGATAATGGTCTTCAATGGTTTTGTTATTAAGATTTTGTTAGTTACATAGAATTATGTGAACTAAGTCTAGAGTTTTCTTTGTGGGGAAATTCTAAATTTTTAAGTGTGGGGCTTTTGATGTTTACTGTGTGTGTGTGGTGTGTGTGAGGGGGGAGAGGGATTGAGAAAGATAATTTTGGCTCAAGTTATTTGTTAATTTCATCAAGATTATCTAATCTACTGGTATAAATTTGTCCACATTATTCCTTTATTATTCTTTTATTGTCTTCAGGACTTATAATTGCATCTCCTCTTTCATTGAAAGTAATGATAATTTGTGTTTTCTATCTTTTTACTTTAATTGACCTACCTAAGGGTTTTAACAATTTTATTGATTGTTTAAAATAACCAACTTTTATTTCATTGAGTGTATGTTCATTTTATATTTTATTGATTTCTGTTACTATGTTTATTATTTTCTTCTTTCCATTTTGAGTTTAACTTGTTCTTTTTCAAAATTTTTAAGGTGGATATTTAGATAATTGATTTTAGACCCTTCTTTGCTAATATAAATCTTTAAAGCTATAAATGTTTAATAAATTCTTTTATTTCCCTTGTGATTTTCTCTTTGACCAGTGGGTTATTTGAAAGTGTGTTGCTTTTAAAATTTTGAGGATTTTCTTTTTTTTTTTAATTTTTTTAAAGGTAAATTAACAGAAGATTTTTTTAAGATTTTATTTATTTATTTTTAGAGAGGGAAGGGAGGGAGAGAGAGAGAGAGAGAAACATCAATGTGCGGTTGCTGGGGGTCATGGCCTGCAACCTAGGCATGTTCCCTGACTGGGAATCGAACCTGCGACACTTTGGTTTGCAGCCTGCGCTTAATCCACTGAGCTATGCCAGCCAGGGCAAAATTTTGGGGATTTTCTTAATTCTTTACAACTATGTGATGCAGACCCTGGCTTGTGGGGTCCATGTCATTATGGATGAAATGAGACATTCACACAGACTACTGAGTCCAGTAGAGGAAAAGGGACAGCATGGCTTTTCTCTCAAGGGGAGCAAAAGCCTCAGCCCTTGCTCCAATGAGCTTTTATTGTCTTATTTGGGCACATTACAGGAAGGTCCCCATTAACCATGGACAGGCTCGCTTTAGGTGGCTACCTTTTACAGAAAACAAAGGAGCCAGTGCTGCTAATCACATCACAGAAGATGGATATTTGCAAATGAAAAAGCAAAAGTAGTTGGACCAGTTACACTCATCCTTGGAAGGTTTAGCATGGTTTTTAGGAAGATGCTTTGCAGTAAATGTCCTCAATTCAGGGTGAGGGAGTTTTAGTGAAAAGCAAGATTCATAGTGACCCAGGTACATTGCAGGCCTGATTCCCCATGGGAAAACCTATCCATGGGCGTGGGTCCTGTGCATCTCCTGGTAGGAGCTGGGCCCATGCCACACAGAACACTCTTCCACAATTATGGATTTCTACTTAATTCTATAGTAGCCAAAGAACATATGCTGTATAATTTCAATGATTCTTAATTAAAACGTGCTTTACTGACTTTAAAAATGTATTGAATATATTCTCCAGTACTGTGTTTTGTAAATGTCAGTTAGGTTAATTTGGTTTATCATGTTGTTTAGATGTCCTATATCCTGAATTGAATTGTGTATTTTTTAAATCAGTTACTTGAAAAGGAAGGTCAAACCTACAACTATATTCTTTAATGTGTCTATTTTTCTTTTTGGTTCTCTCAGTTTTTACTTCTATGCATTTTGAGTCTCTGTTACAAGGTACATTAATGTTTAGAATAACTATATTATCCTGAAGAATCCACTCATCATCATAAAGAAACTTCATTTGTCAAGTAATATTTCTTGTTTTTATATTTTCCCACATATTTACCATTACTGGCACTCTTCATTTATAAATGTAAATGTAGTTCCATCTAATATCATTTCTTTTTAGTCCAAAGAACTTCATTTCAAATCTCCTGGTGTTGAATTCTCTCAGCTTTTGTTTGTATGAAAATGTCTTTATTTTTCATTTATTTTTAAGGCGTGTTTTGCTCTTTATAGAATTCTAGATTGACAGGGTTTTTTTCTTTCAGAATTTCAAAGATGTAACTCTATTGTCTTTTGCCTTGTTTCTGATGATAATTCAGTGGTATTTTTATCTTTGTGTGTTTGTGTGTGTGTGTGTGTGTGTGTACACACACACACACACACACAAAGATATATGTACATCTTTTGTCTGGCTTAGTTTAACATTTTTCTACTTACCTTTGCTTCTTAACAATTTGAATATGATGAGCCTTGGTGTGGTTTTCTTTCTGTTTATGCCACTTGAGTGTCATTATACTTCTTGCATCTGTAGGACTTTAGTTTTGATCCAAATTCAAAAACTTTCTGCCACTATTTCTTCAAATAATTTTCTGTCCCAATCCCCACCTCTCTCTCCTGTTAAGACTTCAACTGCATATGTATTAGACTAATTGATATTTTTCCACACAATCCTGAGACTCTGTTTATTTATTTTTCAGGTCTTTTTTCTCTGCATGCTTTGTTGAATACTTTCTATTGCTTTCAAATTTACTAATCTTTTCTCCTGTAGTTTCCAAATTGTTATTAAACCCATCTAGAGAATTTCACTTTGCAAATATTTTATGTATCGGCGCTAAAATGTCCAGTTGATTCTTTTACATAGTTTTGTTTTTCTGATAAAATTCTATTTTTTCTTCTCCTCATTGTGTACTTTAAATTCTTGACCATTGTATAATATATAATATAGCATAGTATAATAATCATTTGAAGTTTCTGTCTGCCAATCTAGTATGTTTTATGTCTGTGTCTGTTCACATTGATTCACATTTTGCTCCTGATTGTGAGTCCTCTATTACTGCTTCTTTGCATGTCTAGTAGGTTTTTTTTTATCATGTTTCAAACATTGTGGATGGATGCTATTCTATTATGAGCCTGGATGTTGTTTCTCTTTAAAGACCTTTTACTGCTCTTCTGACAGGCAGTTAAAACTGGCAGATGAACTTGATCCTGCTGAAGTTTGGCTTTAGGAGTTTTAGGGTGGCTCTACAGTAGGCAGACCTCCAATGTCTCTGATCATTAAACAACCTTCAGAATCTCCATTTAGATCTCAACCACCCAATAGTTTTTCACTGCTAAACTTGGCAGAGTCCTGCCCTGTATGCTTAAAACTCCATATTCTTCTAAGAACCTGAGGTTCTAATGCAGAATTATCGTACATCTCTGCACATCTTCCTCTTTTCCAGTACCTTGCCCCCATATTCTATCTACCTCAGCAGTCCTGAGCTCTAGTCATTCCCTATTCCCAGTGGGTTCTCTGTTTAGGTTCTACATCCCTGTGCCACACTTTGGTGAGTGGCCCCACCCACAAAGCCAGAATGTAGAGAGTTCCTCGTGTGTTTTCATTCTCTCAATAATCACAGCTCTAGTTTGTCTGATGCTGAATGTTGAAAAGGGTTTTTATACTTTGTTTAGTTTTATAGTTACTTGTGGGGATAAGGTGAATCTGACACTCAATACTTCATCATGACTGCGCTGGAAGTTGCAACTCACTCCTTACTTTTCATCTTTTTAAAATGTTTAACCTTGTGCTTGTATTATCTTTATATTATTTTTTAATACTGGTGTAAAAAAATCCTAATTCAGGCTTAAACACTCTGCTTGGCTAACACAGTCATCCATGTAGGCTGCTTTGAATCCCTCCTCTCACCGTGGGTATGACAATTCAGAATAAGCTAAATCTGGAGTAATGGCTCAGCCACTTACTAGTTCTGTGAATTTGGGTAAGCTACTTATTCTGCCTTGTTCTTGTAAGCAAAATAAAGACGATAATCCCTCCCTCATCAGGTAGCTTTGAGAAACAGATAAAACTGATCCTATAAAGTGCATATCACAGTCTATGCTATAATGTAGATGCTCCAGAAGTCTTCTTTCTTTCTTTTCACCCTCCCCATTTAGTGCTTCAGTAATAGAAAATTGGTCCAGAGCCTCAAACTTTGTCTTTCTCCCTTTACAATTTTCATCTTGGGTGAGTGAGTGCAAGAAATTGTCTGTGTATCCATAAGGCCAGTGGACCCAAGCCCTGCAGGACAACCCTGCATGTATGGATGAATGGGTAATTAGATGGATGAGTGGATGGATAAATGTGTGGGTTGTTGTAGGGATGGGTGGAGAGATGGTGGGTGAATGACTAGATACATAAATAGGAGAATAAGTTCATGTTTATCCTATTTACCTTTCTATCTCCCTTTCTAGAAACTTAGTTCTTTGAAGGCAGGACTATACCCCCTGCATCTTGTACATCTAGAGCCCTTGAACAAGGAATGACCCTTCTACTTACATGTCCTTACCATCTGGAAGCTGAGGACATGTTTTGTCCATCAGATTTCTCTCTGTCCCCCACCCTCAGGATCTGCTAAAGACCCTTCAATAACTCCCTAAAATAAACTCCCAGCTCTTTATCTTGCCCACAGTCCTAATGACCTCATCACCACACTGGAGCCCTCATGCCCATGCCCAGACAGTTGAACCTCCTCACCATCCCACAGATATACTAAGTCCAGTTCCACTTTGAGACAGCTGATCAGACAGGCTTCATATGGTGAAAAGTCCTATAAGCAAAACAAGACAGGGTAATTGGTCAGAGTGGTAGGGCAGAAAGACTTCCAGCAACATCATCCCCAAGCTGGGCCCCTTCCTCCCTCTGGAATGAGGGAAACTTCCCTGTGGGACCCAGCTCAGGACTCAGTGATGGAGGTGCCCAGTGGCCCAGGAGGAATGGGGAATGACATACACCTATTCATTCATTCAATCACCAGGCTTTTATTAAGCACCTACTATGTACCAGACACTGTTCTAGGCACTGAGGGCAAAGCAGTGAACCTATCAGACAGGTTTTGCCTTCAGAATCCTCCATTCTTTGTGGGGAGACAAATAATGGCAGATGAATCAATAAATATGTAATATAAAATAAGGGCTGGGAAGAAAACAAAACAGAGCAATGAACTGGAGTAATGGATGGTCAGGGCCCTAAGAATGGAGAACGAATCAGTTGTGTAATTGTTGGATCAAGGTTGTCCTAGGCAGAGGAAACAGCATGTGCAAAGGCCCTGAGACAAGAGCAGGGAACCACAGAGATAGCTGGAATGTAGGGTGAGGAGAAAGATGGGAGGTGAGAGAATGGATATGAAATAGGTGCCAAACTTGGAATATTGGAGTATTTCATATCAAAAGCCAGCTTCTCCTGAAATTTGTCATTGCTAGTGCCACCAGGCTCATTAGCTGGAACTACAAGGTACTGTCCCTTCCTTCCCAGGCTGGGCATAAGTCTCCCCTTTGCCCCCACCAAGGCCCAGTGAGGCTCTCAGTCCCATAGTAAGGGGTCACATCTGTACACCCAGACCCCACATTTACACTCCTGCCCCTCACTGCACCTGTGCTGCACCCTCCCCAGGCCCCAGAGGACAGAGGCTTCTCATGTTCCCACACCCCAACTCTGGGCTGGAGCCTGACCATGCCCTGAAAGGGTCCCATGCTTCTGCCTTCTTGCTGGCTGCCTTCTCCTCAGCTCAGCTCGGCTGTGCCAGGTCTGTGGACTCCTCACCCCTGAAGGTACCCTGGGCAGCCTGGAACAGAGGGTGAGAGCCCAGGGGCAGAGGGGACTCCATCCTGCCCTGAAGTCTGGCCTCTTCCTACCCCAGGAAAAGCATGGCCTCCCTTCTTTGATTGGATGCAGCCCTTCTGCTCCCTTCAGCTGCCCTCCCCCACAAGTAGTTTCTGAAGCTGTCTCTACCATATCCCTCATTTCATCCTCAGACAGACTTTGGCACTCCTTAGAGAGAAGGGGCTGAGGACCCTTGATGGGCAATGTTATGCCCAGGAGGAGCCCTGTCCATCTTTGACCAGAGAAGGGCATAGTCTGGTCAGGGTGGATAATGAAGTGTGAGAAACAGACAGGTGGGTAAAGTGTTAGATTTCCAGTTCCCTTTGGTATCAACTGTGGCAGAGGAGGGAAAGAGTATCTGAGCCAAGTCACTGGTTTGTTGCCTGTGTACCCACATTCTGTTTCCACCCAAAAGACATAGACAAGGTGGTCCTGTCTGGCCTGCTCTCACTCAAACCCAAAGGGCTGAGTAGAGATCCATCCCTCCAGATCCCAGGGATCCCAGCCTGGAAGCTACATGCCAGATCCTGGGGCCACTGTCCAGTAAAGTGGGAGCTCAACTGCAACACCAGACACTGACGTGCCCACCTCAACATCCTGTATCCTCAACAGCCCATGAGCAGGATTTTACAAATGTAGCTTACAGTAAAGTACATAAGAAAATCCCGCCAGGCAAGGGGATGTTGTCTGATTCCTACAGGCCATAATTTCTGGGGAAAGAGACATTTTTTTCTCCACAAATGATGGGAAGTTGGTGGTTACAGTTACGGCTAGCTGTTGACGTTGGGAAGCTGTTCTGATGCCCAGAATCCCACCTACCTCAGCTAAATGGTATCTTTATGAAATTAACAGAGCTAGGCTGCACTGAGGGGAGGCAAAAAAAAAAAAAAAAAAAGAACTTTCAAATTTTAAGTATAATTGGAAAACTGACCTTCGGAAAATATTTTCCCACCCCAGCCCCATGCTAGAGAAGAATGGGCGCTTTATGCTGAGGGTGAGCAGAGACCTTAAGGGATTAGCTGGTCTCTTTGGAGGTGGATGTGGAGTGGTATGATGGGTTGTGGGGTCCCTCTGGGCCTCCTTGAGTTACAGGGTTACAGTGAACAACCGAGGAGGGGCTGGGAATTCTAAGGCTGTCCTGGGCTGGGAGTGTATCAAGGAGCAGCTGACGACAGGCAGGGCCCAAGAGCACTTGCTAGGTCCATCTGAAATTGCCTGGTGGGAAGTGGGAGCCTGCTGGGTGATATCTACAGCAGCAGAAAATGTCAAAGCAGAGAGGTTGGGAATAGTGCAGACTGGAGTGATCCTGTACCCAAGTCTGGTCTGATGGAGCTGAGGTGGAGAGGGCAGGAAGGTACTGACTGGGGTTCCAGGATGCAACCTATTCCTTACTAGGTACTGGGGGCTCAGGATGGAAACAACAAGGCCTGGTTCCGTCCAGCAACTCTGTGAATGTTGATTCAAGTCTGGAATGGTACAATATCCCCTCTGAGCCTCAGGTTGCTCATCTGTAAAATGGCATAATAACAGGAGGAGGGAATGACAAGCAGTCAGCTTGGGGAGGCCTAATGAACCCTCATTATTAGGACTTTCAGTCTGGCAGGTTGAACTCTGGCTGTCTGGCTCATGGTTCTATCCTCCATCCAGTAGGATCCTCACTCTGGATGGGCACTTTCCACATTGCTGAGTCTCCGAGGATGCATGCTGGGATACAGCCACCAGGACTCCTCTTTCCCAGTGACCTCTGTCCTCTCCTCACAGGCTGCTGAATCAGGCCACTGACCCATGTGAGGACCAGAAATTGTGTAAAGTGTAAGAATGTAACCATTGGGCTGTCCTGGGGCCTTTGCAGGGAGGAGACCTTCTGGAGAGAGAGGAGGCAAGCCCAGCCACACTGAAACCTCATGGATGCTGTTTTTTCCCAAATATTTCAATGATAGAGCACTTGCTTGGGGTCATCCCTGACATCATGGAAACCCAGGTGGTTCTGTCCTCTGTGAGGCCCCTGGGCTTCGTCTGGTGCTGTCCCTGGAGTCAGTATTCATGGGCTTCATTTTGCACAGGATCAGTTCCATGCTCCTGGGTGTGCTCCCTGTATAATTTACTACAGCTTTCGACAACCCTGAGGGAGGGATATGATTAGTCCTGTCTTCAGATGAGGAACCCAGCTTGGTACCAACAGAGAATAAGGCGCAGAGTGGAGCTGGGCCCTGTGGCCTGGCTGCCATCTTCCAGGTTAACATCAGTCCAGCTTGGTGCCCTCTTGGGGCTGGTATCTCTACTGACTGGTAGGCTGGAGATGTACTGAATGTGGAAAGAGGTGGCAGAACCTATTGATTTCAGCTGGTTGGTTTCCAGGGCTCCCTGGTATTTACAATGGGAAACAAGTGGCAGAAAGCCCTACTCCCACCTCTCACCCTGAGTAGGTTCTAGTTGCTCTCCCTTCCTTCTCAGAGTGTCTGCTCTTCTGGCCTCTCTGATAGTCTGCTGCTCCCTTTTCCCCTGTGGCTCCAGTGGGTAGTCCCTCAAGATTTCTGGAGACAACAGTGACAATGACAGTCATGTATGTCACCTGTGTCCCTGAAACTGCTAAGTGCTTGGCATCCTGTCCATTCCCTCCTCATGGCCCCATGCAGATGCTATTATCACCCTGCTTACAGATAAGGAACCTGAGGCACACCTGGCCACATCTGAAGGCACAAGGCCCTTCCCCACATCCCAGCCACCCACCCCACATCCAGCCAAGAAGTTGAGGGGGGCGTGCAGGGCAGATTTCTCACATGTGTCCTTCTTGAAAGAAAAGAGTGTTTACTAATTACTGCTAAAGCCATTTTCAAGATTGTCTCAAGAAAGTATTTTATCAAACAGGCTGGGGAGAAAAAGAAAAGCTAAAGGCATATACTCAGAGAGCAAAAACTGAGAGACCTAGAGTCCGAGTCCATTCACACCCCTCCCTACCTGCAGAAGGGAAAACAAGGCCCAGCGAGGCAGGTGACAGGACAGGTTCACGGAAAATCTGTGCAAGCAGAAGATGTACGTGTTCCTCTGGTCATGCTGTGTGGCCTGGAAGTCCATCCCCAAACATCATGCTCAAGAAAGCTCTTGAAAAGACAACGCACGATTCCTTGACGCTAATTGCTTGAGTTTGAGGTAATATCGTCACAGAAACCCCAGCAGTAACCTTTGGTCTTGGCAAATTCTCCCCTCAATCATGTAACGTAAACAGCGATAAACGAGGGCTTTTTAAGGCTTTCTTCATAATGCGATGCACATGCATTTGTTACCGAATCTGCCTGCGCTCCAAGCCCTGAAACCTGAGCAGCTGGGAGGTGAGCAGCGGGGCGCAGGGGGTGGGGTCAGGCTTCCCTGGAGACAGCCCAAACGCCAGGGCGGCCCCCCCTGCACCTCTCCCTCTCCTATCCCTCCCCTATCCCTCCCCCATCCCTTCCCTCTCTAACACTCTCCTCCCCTTTAGTTTCTCCAGTTCTCTCCCTGCTTTCTCTCTCTTTGTCTCTTTTCCCTCAGTCTCTCTCCCTCTCCCTTTTTCTCTCATTCTCCCTCTCTCTCTCAATCTCTCTCCCCCTCCCTCTCCTTGTCAGATTCTGTCTCTATCACTCTCATTGTTTCCTCACTGCCTGTCTCCCCTTGTCTCGCCGTGCAAAGTTAACTTCTGATTGCCACCCACCCCTCCAAACCTTTGCTTTCCTCCTGTCTCTCACCCTTCAACTCTGCCCGCTTTCTCTCACACAACTCTTCATCACATTGCTCCATTTCCTCCCTTCTCAGCACTTGGGACTCAGAGAGTACTTGGACATAACCCATGGGCTGGGATGTGGGACGTTGCAGTGGAGGATGAACAAAGTATACAGAGGGACACAAGAAAGACCACTGTCTTTTGGTGGGGAGGTGACAAAATCAAGGCTGACTTTATAGAGATGGTAACATATGAGAAGAGTCTAGAAGGAAAAATGGAAAGTGACCTCATGAAGATGATAGGAACAGAGGGACTATGTAAAGGGAGCAGAGGGTAAAGTCAAGAGAGGCTTTGCTGATTGGTGTGGCTGGTGAAGGCTGGATGTAAGGTTGGGTATCTGGGGATTAAGAAGGGTGCTGCATCTTGGGCAGAAAAAACATCCCAAGGACCCTGGGTAAGGGGCAGGGCATAGAAGAGAGGGTCAGTTCAGGATGTGGGATTTGGGGCAGCCCCATTGCTGGGCAGGAAGGGTGGGACAGCTGGCATGGGTTCTGGGGGCCTTGAGGAGAGAGGCAGACAGGGAAGGGGTCACTGTAGGCCTGGACACCAGAGCCCAGCACTGCCATGAACCCTCACATGATGGACTTCAAACTCCAGGCTTCATCTCTCTTCCACAAGTGAAGATACTCATGTGGATGAACTGAGAGGGTTCAGAGACATCATGCATCAGCCTGTCTCTGGACACCTCATCACCCCAGTAGCTGGCATGCATCTCAGACACACACTTGCTCCCTGCAGTCATGTGACAACCAGAGGATGTCTGCTGTATCCCCATTTTAATAGGCTTGGAAACTGAGGTACACAGAGGTTCAGCAACTGGCCCAGTGCTGTGCAGTCAGAAGGCACAGGGACAAGACTGGAGTGCCATCCTGGAGCTTATACCCCTGTCACTGCAGTGCTGTAAGTGTGGTCCTGAGTGGGGCACAGAGTCCAGACCAGAGGGTCCCACTTCTTTTCCATGGTTCTTATGGCAATTGGAATGAGTGGGGTAGAGCTGGACCCAACCTGTTGCCTGACCCCCCAGGCATCATGCTTCCTATCCCAAATAATTACCATAGTAGCTCACCAGGTAGACAACTATCTCCTTGCCAAACCCCTGAGAGAGCACATGTGCACTGAGGAGACATATCCAAGGAGTTGGGCCCACAACAGGTTGGGAGAGGCAGGCAGCAAAAGGAGCAGAGCAGACTGGAACTATCTGGGTGAAGACCAGAATCTTCCCTGGTTCTCAGTCCTAGAGCTCACTGACTACCCCTTATCCTGAGTGGATGGACATCTAGACCCAGCAGGGACTGCCAGCCAAGACCTGGTCCTAGGAATGTCTGACATTTAAGAATCGCTAATGAAAGATAATATTTCATTGTTAAAATTTTTTTCTGCTTCAAAGGCTTTGGCTCTTCAGAAACACACAATGCTTCTTCCCTGGCACATAGCCTGGACTTTCCTTGTCATGCAGACTCTTGTCTCCACAGGGAGCAACCTGGATGCCTGCTCCTCTGCAGCCTTGGGACTGGGAGCTGAGCTGCAGGAGGGGCAGCAGGGAGAGGCAGCAGGGAGAGGCATTGAGGACCCTGTGAAATGCCACAGAGCTATATTAAAAGTCCATCATTTTCCCCCAGACTTGCCCCTCACAGCCCTGCCCCTTTGGGCCATAAGCCACAGTTGTCCTCCACCATCTTTACACCTGCCATCCAGCACGTGTCCTCAGCCCTTGCCTGTCAATCCCTTGCCTCCTCTCCTCAGCCCACCTTAGATGACGGGTGTCCCCTCAGCCCACTCCCCTCAGCCACCTGGATCTCTCAGAGAGAGGCCAACACCTCAAAGGTTCCCCAAGTCCCCTACCTGCTCGGACCTCTGAGACACTGCCTAGCCCCTCCTTCACCAACCCACCATTTGTCCTGGAATGTCACTTTCTCACCAGCCCCCTCTGTGTTTTCTTCACAGCACTTCCCCTCTTCCCATGTTATGTAATCAACTTCTCAGATTATTCTCTGTCCCACCCTAGACATGGCTCTAGAGGGTAAGGGGCTCTCCTGGTGGGGCTCAGCATGTGTCTGTGGAACAAATGAGTTTGTAGGCCCCATTCCCACACTGACCCCAACCTTGAACACAGGACTGCACATGTGAAGGAGCAGGAGCCTGGATAGGGAGACAGGAGCAGGCTGGGGGTGCTTCAGGTGAGCTGGCAGGGTTGGGTGATCATGGTAGGATGGGAGGGGTCTGCCTGTGTATGTGATGCCAACCCTGAAGCTCCCCAAGGGCTGGCAGTTGGAGGTTGGGCTGAGGCTACAGACCTGGATTCCATCCAGGAGTGGGAGGCTATTGAGGCAGAGGGGGAGCTGGCCATCTGTACCTTCACCAGAGGCCCTTTTACATGGACACCTCTGGCTCCTGAGACACCTCTGGTCCTGTGCCCCTTACAGAGCTGTACCCTGCTTGCTGGGCTCTAGAGTTGTCCAGCCCCAGGCTGCTCCAGAAAAGGAGCCAGAGCCCTCAGTAGACCTCCACTGCTCAAATGTCAAGCAAATTAAAAATTGAGACAATTTAATGTAAAAGGCTGTCTTTCTGTTTTTTAACTTTGTATTGTATTGTAATTTTTCCCCTTTGCCCTCCTCCACTCAGCCCACCCCCATCCCAGTCAATCTCCACACAGTTGTGTCCATGAATCATTCATACATGTTTTTTAACTAGTCCCTTCTCCTTCTTTCTACCATTATCCCCCTCCCGGCTCCCCATCCCAGTCACTGTCAGTCTGTTCCATGTTTCAATGCCTCTGGTTCTATTTTGCTCATTAGTTTATTTTGTTCATTACATTCCTCTTATAGGTGAGATCATATGGTTTATTTGTTTTTCTCTGATTGGTTTATTTCACTTAGCATAATAGTCTCCAGTTCCGTCTATGCTGTTGCAAAGGGTAGGAGTTCCTTCTTTCTTTCTGCTGCATAAAATTCCATTGTGTAAATGTACCACAGTTTTTGATCCACTCATTTACTGATGGGCACTTAGGCTATAAGACAAACAATCCAATTTAAAAAGGTTGTCTTTCTTCACCACTTACTTTAGTGAGCCAGAGGCAGACTTGAAAGTGATTTCCTGAGGGCCCCAGACCCAGGAATACCCCCACCCCTTGTCCCTATTCCCTGGAGCAGAGGTCAGCAGAGTCTGGTGTCCACCTTTCTCAGGCTTCCTGAGGCTCCAGCCTCCCCAAAATGCTTTTGTCCACTTCCCTCCCTTCCAGAGACCAGTTCCCCAGGGGCATCTCTCTACCCTGACCTCAGACCTCCAATCTGGGTCTCATATCACCCTCTTCTTTGTGTGTTATGGTGTTGGGAACCACCCTGCCTGGTATCAGAAGCTGTAACCCCCACCTAGGCTAAGGCTAAGGGAACGCCCTTGGAACCGTAAGCCAGCCAAGAGACAAAAGCTTATCTCCGTGGCAGGAGCACTGCTTTTGCTGCTTCATTCATAACTGAACCCCAAAGCTTGGTCGGTTAGCCAAAGATGGGTAAGATTCTCCAAGGGGGGAACGATCTAAGACAGGCACGATCACATGGGAGGCCCCCAAAAGATGGACTTTGGGGGCTACAGCAAAACGGGGTGATGGACCCTCGCTCCTCAGCTTTGACATAGCCTGAGTTCTCATCGTCTGGGAGAAAATCTCCTTATCTCTTGGTTGCCTTAGTTCCCTTGCTCCACCTAAGCCTGAAACAATGACAGGGTGGTGCAGCTCTGTGCTGAAAAGGGCGGATTCCCCCAGTGATCAGGCCTAAGAAAGAACATGTAAATTACTGTGAAAACTTCTTTGTTTAGAATGCTCTCAGTTGAATGAGAAGGGTCCAAGAAGGAAGTTAGTTTGTTCCTCAAAGTCTTACAGTTCTTTGACCCTGACTCAAAATAGATCTGCAGAGTTCCTTGTTATCTATTGTTCCTTACTTCCTCGTAATGAGTACTGTACTTTACCTGAATTCTTATGCAAAATAAGCCCAATAAAAATAGGTTTGGACAGTAAATCGGCGAGCTCCCCACTAGAGGGAGTGGCCATTCCATCCCTACTTCTCCACAGAAACTAGCCTGTCTCTGTGTATGTTTTTTCTTGCATTTTGACGAGCCATCTGCAGCGTTCCGTGATCACTGCTGGCCGGTGACCCATGCATCATTATGGGTGTCTCAGTACTTGTTTTTCCAATTCCACAAATAAGCCTAAAACCACCACTTATTGCTTTAAGGAGTCCGTGCCCAGTGCCTGCTGCTCATCTTCCTAGATGGAACACTCAGTATGGGCCATCTGCCCCGAGCATCATCAGTCCTTAAAATAACTCAGCTTTCTTGTCTGGAAGGTAGTCATAAATTCTCCCAGACTTGTTGGGGGAACTTGGAGAGCTGAAGCTGCTGACAGAATGCCTGGCATAGGTGTGTGCAGTGGGTGCGGGGTGGGGAAGACAATGGTGATGGTGAAGAAAGCAATCGGTGTGTGTGTGTTCATACATGTGTGTATTGTATGTGTGCTTGTGTGCATACATGTTTGTGTATGCATGTGTGTATGCATGTAGTATGAGTGTATATGTATACCTATATTTATGTTTTCTCATTATGTGCTTTTTTACACCAACATCATGTGTTTTCATTTCCAGACCCATATTTGTGTCACTTTCTTGGGGACCTGGGGGTCATTAGCTAAAGACATTGGAGTCTGTGCCCTGGGCATTTGTTCTGAGCTGGCCAGGATGCTAAGAGCCTCTGTTACTTTTAAGAGTGTTCCTATTTCACAAAGACCCCAGAGGGGGCAGATAGGGGATATGAGGACAGTCTTGTTGAGACAAAAAGGAGCTATAGACACCAGGGGAGTAGACAGTGACATTCAGTGAACACATTGCTCAGAGGACCAGGTGACAATAAGGGGCACAGATGAGCCTTAAAAATACAGGGCTGAATGGAAAAAGTAAAAAATCCAAATTAAAAACTCTCAGACACAAAACAATGTGTGTTCAATGAACAAATCCCAGACAAAAAGCAACACCGACACATCAGAGTGGGCCTCATGGGCAGAAGTTCAGAAAAGGAAAAGTCAAAACAAGCCCATGCAACAAGTTCCAAGGAGCTAAGGGCCCCCGTTCACTTGCCCAGGTGATGCTAGTCACCATAATTTACTCACAAAAGGCACAAACCTGAGAAACACTGTCAAAGTGAGGCATGAGGGTATCACCCAAGTCCAGAGTTTCTTGAGACTTTTGAAAGTTTCCCACTTGATTATTATGGGGGTAGATTTGATCTTTGCAGTAGCGTGGTGCTTTGGAACCAGTGCAGGCCTTTCAGACCAGTAGTGTGAGTGCATTTGCAGGGGGAAAATAACCCAAATCCAAAGCATGACCTGGGTTCCCTGTGCACTGGGTACTGTAGGTGGAAACCTCACATCCACCCTCAGGCTCCATGGCAGGCAACTCAGGTTTGGGACACTTGACCAAGGTCATGGTCATGCAGTGGTCCTTCCTACCCCCTGTCACTGAGCCCGGAAGTCTCTGACCTGCCACTTTAACTAGACCAACACCCTCCTTTTACAGTTGCAGACACTGAGATCCAGAGAGAGGAGGTTAGCTTTAAGGACAAATGTAGGCTGAAAGTGAAGGAATGGAAAAAGATATTACAAGCAAATGCTAACCAAAAGCAAGCAGGGGTAGCTATACTTACAGGAGACAAAATAGACTTTAAGTTAAAAATGGTCATAAGAGACAAATAAGGTTATTATATAATGATAAAGGTGTCAATTCATTAAGATATAACAGTTGTAAAAATTATGCATCCATCTTTAGAGCACCTAAATACATAAAGCAAATACTAACAGAATTAAAAGGACTAAAATATAAACAACCATACAATAGTAGTTGGGGACTTTAATACCCCACTCTCAACAATGAATAGATCATCTAGATAGAGACTCAATAAGGAAACAGCAAATTTGAACAACACTATAGTCCAAATAACACTAGCAGAGTATACATAGAACATTCCATACAATAGCAACAGAGTACACATTCTTCTCAAGCACACACAAAACACTTCCTAGGATATATCATATGTTAGGACACAAAACAAGTCTCAACAAATTCAGAAAGATAGAAATTATATCAAATATTTTTTTCTGAGTACAATGGTATAAAACTAGAAATTAAGAGGGAAAAGGCTGAAAAATTCATAAATACATGAAAATAACACACTCCTGAACAACCAATGTTTTAAAGAAGAAATTAAAAGGGAAATAAAAATATGACATATGAAAATGGAAACATAACATTGTACAAACTTATGGGATGAGCTAAAGTAGCCTAAAAGGAAAATTTGTAAGTGTGTGCATCAAAACAAAAAAGACCTCAAGTAAATAGCCTGATATTATACATCAGGAAACTAGAAAAAGAACAAACTGAGCCCAAAGTTAGCAGAAGGAAGGAAATAATAAAGAAGAAAGCAGAAACAAATGAAATGGAAACATGGAAAAGACTAACAAAACTGAGTTGGTTCTTTGCAAAGGTAAAAATTTACAAACTTTTAGCTAGGCTAACCAAGAGAAAAAGAGGACCCAAATAAAGTTATAAATGAAAAAAAGACATCACATTGATAGCACAGAAATGCAAAGGACTATGAGGTTACTATAAACAGTATACACCAAAAAATTAGATAACTTTTTTGAAGAAAAGAATGAATGTTTAGAAAGATACAATTTGCCAACTCTGAATTATGAAGACAGAGAAAAATCTGAACAGTCCAATAACAAGTAAGGAGATTTAATCAGGGAGCAAAAACTTCACAACAACAATAACAACAAAATGCCCAGGATTAGACAGATTCACTGGTGTATTCTACCAAACATTTAAAGAATTCATGCCCATACTTCAAAAAATTTAAAAAAGAATACTTTCAAACTCATTTAATGAGTCCAGCGTACCCTCATATCAAAGCCAGACAAGAAAAGTGCAAGAAAACTAAAGGCCAATATATCTGATGAATATAAATATAAAAAATTCTCAAAATCTTAAAAAAAAAAAAAAGCCCTGGCTGGCATAGCTCAGTGGATTGAGTACAGGCTGTGAACCAAAGTGTCGCAGGTTCAATTTCCAGTCAGGGTACATGCCTGGGTTGTGGGCCATGACCCCCAGCAACTGTACATTGATGTTTCTCTCCCTCTCTCTCTCTCTCTCTCTCTCTCTCTCTCTCTCCCTCCCTTCCCTCTCTAAAATAAATAAATAAAATATTTTTAAAAATTCTCAACAAAATATGAACAAATTGATTCAAAAGCACATTAAGAAGATCATACACAATGATCAAATAGGATTCATCCTTGGGATGCAAGGATGATTCAACATATGCAAATCAATAAATGTGACACATCACATTAAAGAAATAAATACTAAAAATAATATAATCATCTCAATAGGTCTAGGAAAAATAACATTTGACAAAATCTAACATATTTTCATGATAAAAAAGACTGTCAACAAATTGGGAATAGAAAGATTAAAGGCTAAATTTGACAAGCCCACAGATAATTTCCACCATGTGCTCAGTGGTGAAAGTTTGAAATCTCTTCCTGTGAGAGCAGAAACAAGACTATAATACCCACTTCCATTGCTTGTATTCAACATAGTGCTAAAAGTGCAATCAGGTAGGGAGAGACACAGAGAAAGAGAGAGAGAGAGATTTAAATCAGAAAAGAAGCAAAATTGTCCCTGTATGTAGATGACATGATCTTATATATAGAAAACAGTAAAGGCTCTAGCAAAAACCAAACGTATATCAAATCATCACATTGTACATCTTGAACTTACATAATGTTAGACTTAATAAATAAATTCAGTAAAGTTGCAGGATACAGAATCAACATATGAAAATCAGTTTCATTTCTATATACTAACAATGAAATATCTGAAAAAGAAAGAAAAAAATGCTGTTCCCAATAACACCAAAAACAATAAAGTATTTTGGAATAAATATAACCATGGAAGTGAAAGATCTGTACACTAGCAACTATAAGACATTGATGAAAGAAATAGAAGACATAAATATCCTGTGTTCATAAATCAGAAGACTTAACATTGTTAATTTGTTAAATTGTTCATTCTACTCAAATCCAGCTATATATTTGATTAATCCCTATCAAGATTTAAGTGGTGATATTTACAGAAATTGAAAAAATACTCTAAAATCTGTATGGAACTACAGAAGACCTCAAATAGCCAAAGCAATCTTGAGAAAAGAAAGGGGAGAAAAGCTGGAGCATCATACTTCCTTAATTTCAAACTATGTTACAAAGCAGTATAGTGCTGGCATAAAAACAGACACATGGGCCAACAGAACAGAATCAACAGCCCAGAAGTAAACCCATGCATATATGGCCAATTAATGTTTGACAAGGGGACAAAAATGCTCAATGTGGAAAAGATATAGGGTCTTCAATAAATGGTATGGGAAAAACCACATATCTCCATTCCAAAGAATGAAATTGGACCTTTGTCTTACAAAAATTAATTCAAAGTGGATTGAAGACCTAAATATAGGACTTGAAACTAAAAATTCTAGAAGAAAACATGAGGGGACAGCTCCTTGATATTGGTCTTGGCAATGATTTTTTTGGATTTGACACTAAAATAAAGGCAGCAAAAATAAACAAGGGAGAATACATTGAACTGAAATGCTCATGCACAGCAAAAGAAATGATCAACAAAATGAAAATACAGCCTATAGAATGGGATAATTAGCAAACCATGTATACAAAATATATAATAAACTAATACAATTCAATAAGAAAAACACCCAAATAATTTGATTAAAACATGGACAAAGGACCTGAATAAAAGTTTTTTTTCCCAAAGAAGATATGCAAATGGCCAACAGGTACAGTAAATGTGCTCAGTGTTATGAATGATCAAGGAAATGCAAATCAAAGCCACAATGAGCTTCCAGCCAAGATGGAAGCATAGATGGACACACTGTGCCTCCTCGCACAACCAAAATTAAGGACAAAAAAATTTAGAAACAAAAAACAGCCAGAACAGAAAGAAAATTGAACTGTATGGAAGTCCGACAACCATTCATCCAGACTACTAAGAGGGGTGGAGTCGGAGGCCTGTGGAGAGAGGTTGCAGTGGGAAAAGTGGTGGCTGGCAGACCCCAGATGTGCAGGTGGTGGCTAGCAGACCCTGGGCATGAGGAAACAATGAACAGACCCAGTGAGGCGCGCAAGGTAGCTGGCTGTCCATAGTCACACATTCATGCACAGAGAAACCAGGTGAAAATGGGCAGCAAGATAGGCCTTACAACCCAGGGACCCAGCACTGGGAAATAAAGCCTAAAAGCACCGACTGAAAACACCTGTGGGGTTGAGGCGCTGGGAGAGACTCCAAACCTCACAGGAGAGTTCGTTGGAGAGAACGACAAGGTTCTAGAACTTACACAAGCCCACCCACCTGGGAACCAGCACCAGGAAGGCCCAATTTGTTTGTGGGAAGCAGCAGAGGGGAGTAAATCCGACAGAAAGCAGAGCAAGCACCATTATTCCCTCTCAGACCCTGCCCCCACATACAGTGTCATAACCCAACAACTGGGTTGCCCCACCCTGGTGAACACCTAAGGCTCCGTTCCTCATATGTAACAGGCATGACCAGATCAAAAAAAAAAAAAAAAAAAGAGAGAGAGAGAGAGAGAGAGAGAGAGAGATGGCTCAAACAGAAGGAAAAAATGAAAGCCCCAGAGCCAATACTTTTAAGCGACTAAGAGATAGCCAACCTATCAGACGCACAGTTCAAAACACTGGTGATCAGGATGCTCACAGAATTGGTTGATTTTGGTCACAAATTAGATGAAAAAACGAAGGCTACGCTAAATGAAATGAAGGAAAATGTACAGGGAATCAATAGTGTTGGGAAGGAAACTGGAACTCACATCAATGGAGTGGACCAGAACATATAATCAGAAAAGAATGAATAAATAAGAGTTCAAAAAAAGGAGGAGAGGCTTAGGAATCTCCAGGACATTTTTAAACATTCCAACATCCAAATTATAGGGGTACCAGAAGGAGAAGAGGAAGAGCAACAAGTGGAAAAGTTATTTGAACAAATAATAAAGGAGAACTTCTCCAATCTGGCAAAGGAAATAGACTTCCAGGAAGTCCAGGAAGCTCAGAGAGTCCCAAACAAGTTGGACCCAAGGAGGAACACACCAAGGCACATCATAATTCCATTATCCAAGATTAAAATTAAGGAGAGAATGCTAGAAGCAGCAAGAGATAAGGGGACAGTAACCTAGAAAGGAGTTCCCATCAGACTGTCAGCTGATTTCTCAAAAGAGACTTTGTAGGCTAGAAGGGGCTGGAAAGAAGTATTCCAAATCATGAAAGGCAAGGACCTGCATCCAAGATTGCTCTATCCAGCAAAGCTTTCATTTAGAATGGAAGGGCAGATAAAGCACTTCTTGGATAAGGTCAAGTTAAAGGAGTTCATCATCACCAAGCCCTTATTATATGAAAGGTTACAGGGATTTATCTGAGAAAAAGAAGATAAAAAACACATACAGTAAAATGACAGCAAACTCACAATTATTAACAACCACATCTCAAACAAAAACAAAAACAAACTAAGCAATCAACTAGAATAGGAACAGAGCCACAGAAATGGAGATCACATGGAGGGTTAGTAACAGGGGAGTGGGAGGAGGAGAGAGGGGGAAACGGTACAGAGAATAAGTAACATAGATGGTAGGTAGGCAATAGACATAAGGAGGGTAAAAATAGTATGGGAAATGTAGAAGCTAAAGAACTTATGACACATAAACATGAACTAAAGGGGGGAATGTGGGTGGGAGAGGGTGTGCAGGGTGGAGGGGAGTGAAGGGGGGGAAATGGGACAACTGTAATAGCATAATCAATAAAATATATTTTTTAAAAATGAGGTGGTTCCAGAGGTTCCTAAGCATCTCCTCATTTCTTTTTTGAATTCTTGTTTCTTTATTCTTTTTCAATTGGATGTTTATTTCCTCCTTCTGTTCCAAATTGTTCATTTGAGTTCTGATTTCCTTCCCTTCACTGTTGGTTCCCTATTTTTTTTTTATTTCACTTTACATAGCCTTCACTTCTTCCTTTATTTTGCAACCATACACATTCACTTCTGTGAGCACCCTGATTACCAGTATTTTGAACTCTGCATCTGATAGGTCAGGGGTGTCAAACTCATTTTCACCAGGGACCACATCAGCCTTGCAGTTGCCTTCAAAGGGCTGAATGTAATTTAAGGCCTGTATAATGTAACTACTCCTTAGCAGTTAAGCGAGAGCTCAGTGCTGCCACCAGGTAGAAACAAGGTGCCAGGCTGGATAAAATAAGGTGGAGGGCTGGATTCGGCCTGCCAGCCTTGTGTTTGCCACCTGTGTAATAGATTGTTGCTTAGTTCTTTTTCTGGAGTTCTGATATGTTCTTTCAGTTGGCCATATTGCTTTGTCTCAGCACACCTGTTACATTGTAAGTGGTGGAGCCTTAGGTATTGGCCAGGGCAGGGAGACCCATTTCACTACCTTGTGGTGCTGTGTATGGGGGAAGGGGTCAGAGAGAGAACAATGCCACTTTCTGGGTTCCCAGCCCAATTTCAGTCACTTCCCCTCACTTTCAATAGACTGTCTTTACTCCATTCTATGTTCTTGCCTTCTTTGTCAAATATTAATTGACTATCTAAACTTGGGTTTATTTCTGTCTTCCCTATTCTGTTATATTCATCTATATGTCTGGTTTTATGCCAGTACCATGCTGTTTTGATTACTATGGCCTTGTAGTATAGTGTTGTATCAGGCAGCATAAGTCCTCCAACTTTGTTCTTCTTCCTCAATATTGCTAAAGCTTCAGGATTTTTTGTGGTACCACATAAATTTTTGGATTTTTTGTACTAGTTCTTCAAAATATTCCATTGGTATTTTGACAGAGATTGTGTTGAATTCCTAGTTTGCTTTGAGTAGTATGGATATTTTAATAATATTTATTCTTCCTATCCATGAACACAGTATATGCTTCAATTTATTTGTATATTTTTAAATTTTTTTCTTCAGTGCCTAATAGTTTTCAAAGTACAGGTCTTTTACATCCTTGGTTAAATTTATTACTAGGTATTTTATTTATTTTAAAACAGTTGTGAATGGGATTGTTTTCTTAGATTCTGTTTCTGATAATTCATTATTGGTGTACAAATATAAAAATGTAACTGATTTCTGGACTTTGGGCAAAGATGGAGGCATAGGTAGATACATTGTGCCTCCTCACAAAATCAAAAGAAGGACAACAACACATTTAAAAGCAAAAATAAAAAAACTAGAACTGCCAGAAAATTGAACTGTATAGGAGTCTGACAACCAAGGAGTTAAAGAAGAAACATTCATTCACTCCAGCAGGAGAGGCAGAGAGGACACGTGGCAAGCTAGCAGCTGGCAGGGTGGGCAGTTCCACATTTGCATGCAGATAAACTGGGAGGAACAGGTGGGGATCAAGACAGACCCTGCAACCTAGGGTTCCAGCATGGAAAAAAGAAGCCTCAAAACCTCTGGTTGTAAAATCCTGTGGGAATTGCGGCAGTGGGAAAAACTCGCAGCCTCACAGGAGAGTTCATTGGCGAGACCCACAGGGTTCTGGAATGTACACAAGCCCACTCATCCAGAAATCAGCACCAGAATGGCCCAATTTGCTTCTAGGTAGCAGGGAAAGTGACTGAAAGCCAGCTGAGAGCTGAGCAAGTGGCATTGTTCCCTTTCTGACCCTTCCTCTACATACAGTGCCACAATGAAGTAACATGGGTTGCCCCACCTTAGTGAATACCAAAGACTCCATGCCTTACAATGTAACAGGTGCACCCAGACAAAGAAATATGGCCCAAATGAAAGAATAGGTAGAGTCTCCAAAAATAAAACTAAACAATGAAGAGATAAACAACCTATCACATATAGAGTTCAAAACACTGGTAATCACGATGCTCATAGAAATGGTGGAGTATGGTCCCAAAATAGAGGAAGAAGCGAGGGCTGTGCAAAGTGAAATAAAGAAAAATATACAGGGAACCAACAGTGAAGGATAGGAAATTGGGACTCAAATCAATGACTTGAGGCAGAAGAAAAATAAACATTCAACCAGAACAGAGGGAAGAAATAACAATTCAAAAAAATGAGGAGAGGCTTAGGAACCTTGGGGACAACTTTAAATATTCCAACATCCAAATCATAGGGATGCCATAAGGAGAAGAGGAACAGCAAGAAATAGAAAACTTATTTGAAAGTATAATGAAGGAGAACTTCCCCAATCTGGTAAAGGAAATAGGCTTCCAAGAAGTCCAGGAAGTTCAGACACTCCCAACAAAGTTGGATCCAAGGAAGCACACACAAAGACACATCATAATTAAATTACCCAAGATTAAAGACAAGGATAAAATCTTAAAAGCAGTAAGAGAAAAGGATCATTACCTACCAAGAAGTTTCCATACAACTTTCAGCTGATTTCTCAAAAGAAACCTTGCAAGCAAGAAAGGTCTCGAAAGAAGTATTCCAAGTCATGAAAGACAAAGACCTACATCCAAGATTACTCTATCCAGCAAAACTATCATTTAGAATGGAAGGGCAGATAAAGTGCTTCCCAGATAAGGTTGAGTTAAAGGAGTTCATGATCACCAAGCCCTTATTATATGAAATGTTAAAGGGACTTATCTAAGAAAAAGAAGATCGAAACTATGACTGGTAAAATGACAACAAACTCATAACTATCAACAACTGAACCTAAAGAAAACAAAAACAAAAGCACACTAAGCAAACAACTAGAACAGTAACAGAATCAGAGAAATGGAGATCACATGGAGGGTTATCAGTGGGGACGGGGAGGGTGGAGAATGGGGGAGAAGGTACAGGGAATAAGAAGCGTAAATGGTAGGTACAAAATAGACGGGGGAGGTTGAGAATAGTATAGGAAACGGAGAAGCCAAATAACTTATATGTATGACCCATGGACATGAACTAAAAGGGGGCATGCTGGTGGGAGGAGTGGTGGTAGGTGGAGGACAGTAAAGGGTAGAAAAAATGGGACAACTGTAATAGCATAATAAATAAAAATATATTTAAAATAATAGTTAAAATGTAACTTACTTATGGGTATTTATTTTGTATCCTGCTGCTTTACTGAATTCATTTATCAGTACTAGCAGTTGTTTTGGTGGAATCTTTAGTGTTCTCTATACACAGTTATTATGTTATCTGCAAGTAATGACAGCTTTACTTCTTTCCAATTTGGATGTCTTTTATTTCTTCCTCTTGTCTGATACCTGTGGATAGGATTTCCAGTACTATGTTGAATAAGAGAGGTGAAAGTGAATATCTGTATCTTGTTTCTCATCTTAAGGGATTTTAGTTTTCAATTTTTAGTTTTTCTCATTGAGTAAAATGTTAGCTATGTGTTTGTTATATATGGCTTTCTTTATGTTCAGGTTTGTTCCTTCTATGCCTGCTTTGCTGAAAATTATCATAAATGGGTGCTGGACTTTATAAACTGCCTTTTCTACATCTATTGATATGATCATGTGGCTTTCATTCTTCATTTTTGTTATGCAGTATATCACAGTTATTGATTCACAGATATTGTACCAATCTTGCATGTCCAGAATAAATCCCATTTGATCATGGTGTATGATCTACTTAAGGTATTCCTGGATCCAGTTAGCTAGTATTTTGTTGAGGATTTTTGCATCTATGTTAATAGGGGATACTGGCTTATAATTTTCTTTTGTGTTAGTGTCTTTATCTGGTTTTCAAATTAGGATTATGCTGACCTCATAAAATGAGTTTGGGGGTCTTGCCTCCTTTTGAATTTTTTGGACTAGGTTTAGAATAGGTGTTAGTTCTTCTCTTAATGTTTGGTAAAAATTCGCCTGTGAAGCCATCCTGTCTAGGGCTTTAGTTTTCTGGGAGATATTTTTTATTAATGCTTTAATATCATTAATTGTAATTGGTCTGTTCAGATTTTCTGATTTTTCCTGGTTCAGTTTTGGAAGATTGTATGTTTGTAGGAATTTATTCGTTTCATCCAGATTTTCCCATTTGTTGGCATATCACATAGTTTTTCATGATATTTTCTTACAATCCTTTGTTGGTGTCAGTTTTTACTTCTATTTCATTTCTGACTTTATTTGGGTCTTTCTTTCTTGCTTTCTTTCTTTCTCTCTTTCAAGTCTGATTGGAGGTTTCTCAGTCTTGTTTAGATTTTCAAAGATGCAGCTTTTGGTTTCATTGATCTTTTGTATTTTTTTTTTAGTCTCTACGTCATTTATTTCTGCTCTAATCTTTATTATTTCCTCACTTCTACTCACTTTGAGATTTGTTTGTTGTTCTTTTTCTAGTTCCTTTAGGGAAAAGGGTTACTTTTTTATATGTGATTTTTCTTGTTTCTTGAGGTAGGCCTGTAAATGCATATATTAAAAGATAAGAAGGATCAAAATACAATAACCTAAGTTTACACCTTAAGGAGCTAGGAAAAGAGAGCAAACCAAAGCTAATAGAAAAAAAGAAAATAATAAATTTCAAGCAGGGATCAATGAAAAAGGGTAGACAGACAATAGAGAAAATAAATGAAAACAAAAGTTGGTTGCTATGAAATGAATTATGCCCTCCCCAAATTTCTTATGTTGAAGCCTTAACCCTGTTCTGACTGCATGTGGCAGTAGGGCCTTTCAGAAGGTAATTTACGTTACATGAGGTCATAAGGGTGGGGCTTAATAACAGAGGGCTAGTGTCCTTGTAAGAAGAGGAGCAAGCGCACATAATAAAGACTATTTCCTTTTCTTGTCTAATTGTTCTGGCTAGACCAAGTGCAAAGTTGCATAGTAGTGGTAAAAGTGAGCACTTTTGTTTTGTCCCTGATCTTAGAAGGGGAATATTTTCAGTCTCTCACCATTGAAGTTACCAGAGCCAAGACTCCACAGGAAAAAACTTCATTGCTAGGTAGACAAAGCATTTGGGGGTCAAGGTTGTTTTCCTCAAGAGTAACCACAGCCCTTGTTGGTGTGGCTCAGTGGATTGAACACCAGCCTGGAAACCAAAAGGTTGCCACTTCAATTCCCAGTCAGTGCACATGCCTGGGTTTCAGGCCAGGTCAGGTGTCCAGTAGGGGGCATGCCAGAGGCTACCACACATTGATGTTTCTCTCCTCTTTCTCATTCCCTTCTAATCTGTTTAAAATAAATAAATTTCAAAAAAAAGAGTAACCACAGGCCTGTGTTTGGGTCAAGCCACGAGCCTCTGTTTCCTTTATTGTTCTCTCTCAACAAATGATTTTCCTGTCCAGTGATAAAGTTCAAGTTGCTTCATTAAGAGGACTTTCAAGATGGCAGCAGAGTAAGTCAGAAGTAGGCACTCACCCCTTCCCAGGACCAAACTGGAATTACAACTAACTTATAGAACAAGCATCCTGAATAACCAACTGAAGACTAGCTGAAGAGAAGTCTTATAACCAAGGATTTACAGAGGAAGCTGAATTAGGACTAGTAGGAAGGGTAGAGATGTGAAAAGGGCTGGCCCCACTCCCAAGAGCAGTGCTTGAGATTCTGTAGGGTTACCTCAGCTGCAGAGTTTCCTGGGGTTTACAGTCCCCAAGACTGGGGTCTATACCCCAAGCTGGACACAAGCCAACCCACCTGGGAATCAACAGCAGAAGGGCCCAATTTGCTTGTGGAAAGTGAGGGAAGTGACTGAAATTCGGCAGAGAGCAGAGCAAGTGCTATTGTTCCCTCTTGGACCCCTACTCCACATATAGTGTCACATCCCAGCAACTGGGTTGCCTCACACTGGAGAACACCTAAGGTTCTGCCCCTCACTATGTAACAGGCATGTCAAGACAGAAAAGTGGCCAAAACGAAAGAATAGGTCAAAGCTCCAGAACAAATACAACTAAGCAATGAAGAGATAGCCAACCTATCAGATGCCCAGGTCAAAACACTGGTAATTACTGGTAATTAGATGAAAAAATGAAGGCTATGTTAAGTGAAATGAAGAAAAATGTACAGGGAACCAATAGTGATGGGAAGGAAACTAGAACTCACATCAATGGAGTGGGCCAGAAAGAAGAAAGAAACATCCAATCAGAAAAGAATGAAGAAATAAGAGTTCAAAAAAAGGAGGAGGGGCTTAGGAACCTCTAGAACATCTTTAAACATTCCAACATCCAAATTATAGGAGTAACAGAAGGAGAAAAGGAAGAGAAACAAATTGAAAACTTATTCAAACAAATAATAAAAGAGGACTTCCCCATTCTGGCAAAGGAAATAGACTTCCAGGAAGTCCAGGAAGCTCAGAGAGTCCCAAACAAGTTGGACCCAAGGAGGAACACACTAGGGCACATCATAATTACATTAGCCAAAATGAAAGATAAGGAGAGGATCTTAAAAGCAGCAAGAGAAGAGACAGTTTACCTACAAAGGAGTGCCCATAAGACTTTCAGCTGATTTCTCAAAAGAGACCTTGCAGGCATGAAGAGACTGGAAAAAAGTATTCCAAGTCATGAAAGGCAAGGACCTACATCCCAGATTGCTCTATCCAGCAAAGCTATCATTTAGAATGGAAGGGCAGATAAAGCACTTCTTGGATAAGGTCAAGTTAAAGGAGTTCATCATCACCAAGCCCTTATTATATGAAAGGTTACAGGGATTTATCTAAGAAGATAAAAGAAGATAAAAAACACATACAGTAAAATGACAGCAAACTCACAATTATTAACAACCACACCTCAAGCAAAAACAAAAACAAACTAAGCAAACAACCAGAACAGGAACAGAACCACAGAAATGGAAATCACATGGATGGTTATCAACAGGGGAGTGGGAGAAGGAGAGAGGGGGAAAAGGTACAGAGAATAAGTAACATAGATGGTAGGTAGGCAATAGACTTGAGGAGGGTAAGAATAGTATGGGAAATGTAGATGCTAAAGAACTTATAAGCATGACACATGGACATGAACTAAAGGGGGGAATGTGGGTGGGAGGAGGGGCAGGGTGGACAGGAGTGAAGGGGGAAAATGGGACAACTGTAATAACATAGTCAATAAAAAAACTAGCCAGTAAAATCTCAGACATTTCTCTTAGCAATATTTTTTCTGATATATCTCCTCAGGCAAGGGCTACAAAAGGAAAAATAAACAAATGGGGCTACATCAAACTAAAAAGTTTTTGCACAGCAAAGGAAGCCATCAACAAAATGCAAAGAACCCACTGAATGGTAGAGCATACTCACTAATGATACATCTAATAAGGGGTTAATATCCAAAATTTGTAAGAACTTATACAACTCAATACCAAAAAAACAAACAACTCATTTTTTATAATTAGCAAAGGACTTTAATAGACACTTCCCCAAAAAGGACATACAGATGGCCAATAGACATATGAGAAGATGCTCAACATTGCTAGTTATCAGAGAGATGCAAGTTAAAACCACAATGAGATATCATCTTACACCTGTCAGAACAGCCATCATCTATAAATCAACAAACAACAAGTGTTGGTGAGAATATGGAGAAAAGGGAACCCTCGTGTTCTGTTGATAGGAATGAAGATTGGTGCAACCACTGTGGAAAATAGTAGGGAAATTTCTTTAAAAATTAAAAATTAAACTGCCTGATGACTCAGTAATAAGTCATATCTTAAAAACTACAAAACACTTATTGGAAAGAATATATACACCCCTTTGTTCACTGCAGCATTGTTTACAATAGCCAAGATTTGGAGGCAGCCAAGTGTCCAGCAGATCAGTGGAGGCAGGGGAAAGTAATGGGGGGAAAATGGGGACAACTGTATTGAACAATACAAAAATTCCTTGGTACATTTACATAATAGAATACTACTCGGCCATAAACAAAAAAAAAATAAATCTTACTTTCTTGACAGCATACAAGAAAGATCCTTCTTGACAGATGGACTTGGACAGCATCTTGCTAAGTGAAATAAGCCCATCAAAGAAAGATAAATATCATGTGATTTCACTCATAGGTTGAACCTAATGAACAAAATAAGTAAGCAAAATAGAGACAGACTCGTATATTAAGGGTAGGCTATCAACTGTCAGGGGAGTTAACGGGCTGGCTGGAAGATGTTGTGGAGGGATTGAGAAAAAAGAGAAAGAAAAAAACTCAGGGACACTGACAACAGCGTGGTGATTGACAGGGGGAGGGATGTGAGGGAAGGTGAAGAAGGGTACAGGGGGGATAAGTGGTGATGGAGGGAGACTTGACTTGGGGTGATGAACACACAATACAGATGATGTGTCATGAAATTGTGCACCTTTAAACCTGTACAGTTTTGTTAAGCAGTGTTACCCCAATAAATTCAATAAAAAGGAAAAAAAGAGCCCTGACCACAGGGCTCAGTTGGGCATAATCCCACAATGTGAAAGGTCATCAGTTTGATTCCTGTTCAGGGCAAATGCCTGGGTTTCGGGTTCAGTTCCCAGTTGGAGTGCATACAAGGGTCAGCCATTTGATGTTTCCCGCTTATACTGAAGTTTCTTTCCTTCTCTTTCTCCCTCCCTTCCCCATTCTCTAAATAAATAAATAAATAAATAAATAAATAAATAAATAAATTGTTTTTTAAAAGAAAACAATGTGATCTATTACATGGATTGATTTTTTTATATTTGAACCAATTTGCATTCCCAGGATAAAGCCCAATTTATCATAGTATATAGCCTTTTTACTATTCTGTTGGACTTAGTTTGTTACTTGGTATGGACATGAATGTTTGTGTGTGCCTCCCCATTCATATATGGAACCACTACACCAACAATGTAATACTGGAGCCTTTGGGAACTAGTTAAGTTTAGATGAGCTCATGAGGGTGGGTTCCTCATGATTATACTAGTGCTTTTATAAGAGGAGAAAGACAGATCTCTCTGTGTTGTGGTTTCTGCAGGAAAGACAAGACAGAGTGAATGGGTTTGGGGTTGGCCCATTTGAATCATTTTGGTGAGCTCTTAGTCACAGAGCTGTCCCAAGTTGTCTGGTACTTTGGCCTAGTGTGACAAGGGCAAGGAAATGGTAACTCATGCAGGGAAGTTTGACTGCCCAATAAAGGAGCTGGTGGGACATGTGAATCTGGCCACAATAAGGGAAATGAATTAGAAGAGATATCAGTTAGCTAATGCTGTATAACAAACCACCCCATAACTCAGAAAGCATTCGTCATTGCTCACAATGCTATGAGTCAGTTGGGTAGTTTGCCTGATCTTGGCTGGACTAACTAGATGTTGGAAAAAAAGTGTTGTTGGGGTAGGCAGCTCTGCCCATCTTGGCATTTCACATACCCAGCATCTGACTGGCTGGAAGCTGATCTCAGGTAGCCTCAGCTGGGGTGACAACTCTCTACTCCATGTGACTGTCACAGTGCAGCTGGCTAGTATAAGATGTTTGCACGTGGTGATCAGTGCTGAGAGGGGTGCAGTATGCCAGACTCTGAAGCTTGGATCCAATACACTTTTGACATTTCATTCGGCCGACCAAACAAATAGTGAGGCTAGTTAGCTCAGATTCACAGGGCAGGACAATAACCACCCCTCCATGGGAGGAGCTGAAAGTCACACTAAAATGGGCATGGATGCAGGAAAGCCTAACAAATGTTTCTGTAATCAATCTTGCACTGAACTTGGTAAGACTACATACCAAGTGACACTACACACTATAAACTTATTTAAAAAAAAGTTTTATCAAGACACAGTCATACCCCTCTGTTTACAGCCATCTCTGGCTACCTTCATGCTACTATATAGCAGGTAGAGTACTTGTGACAGAGATTATAACCCACAAAGCACTTCACAAAAGTTTGCTGGCCCTGCTACAGCACAAGGAGAGAAGGACCAAAGGCACAGAGGCCTGTGGGATGCATCTAGAATGGCACAGGAGGCAGCTGAACCAGGCCAGGGTTAGCCTCGCCACACTGGGAAGGAAATGCTGAGTCTGGGTAAGAGGCAGAAATCAGTGGCAATTCCAACTCCATTGCCCCCACTCTTTCCAGGCTGTGACTATGGGTGGACCACCTGACCAATCCGAGCTCAGCATCTGGGCATCTTCGGGCTTCAGAGGGAGAACCTGTAAAGCACCCTCCCCAGAACCTAGCCAGGTAAGTGCTCAGCAGAGTGCAGACCACCAGGGTCTCCAGGGCATCTAGGGTTGGAGTTCTTTAGGCTGTAGGCCCCTCTCACCAACCTCTGCTCTACTGGGAGGGTACATTCCTACATCCGCATCTGTGGGGAGATCGCCTTTCCTGTCTGTGTTCTGCTAATAAAGAGTAACACACTCAGCGAGGTTAGACAAACAGGGGGAGTGATTGACACCACCATAGCCCTTCGCCCAGCCACACAGCCATTCAGCAAGCTGCTGAGAAAACACCATGCAGCTCCACATCCCTCAATGTTAGCTTTCAATTAGCCTCACTTTTTGCCCGTTAGTCACACTCTGTCTATCAAGGCTAGTGGGGAGGAGCCTACTCCCTGACAGCCTGCCACTATGGGGCAGTGCTGCAGGTCTCAGTGTCCCTCAGTGTGTCCTGGCTGGTCCCCACCATTCCACAGAGCTGTGAGTGTGGCTCTTCCTAAGTGTGACCCCACACTTAGAGCTCTGAGCCTACCTCTGCCTGAAGTCACACCCAGCCATCATGGGAGTTGACTTGAACTGGGCCAGAGCCTGGTTTTAATAGTTTCCTGGACATGTTCCATGTAACTCTGATCAGATATCTACCTGGGGCCCAAGGGGAGTCCAGACTAGAGATGGGCAGGTGGCAATCTTGTCTCTGGGCAAAAGGTCCAACACACCAACTTGGCCCATTTCTAAAATGGTCTTGCTCAGGATGGGAGACCACACTCCTTACCCCTTGCTGGGGAGGGAATGAAAGGGCTCTGGGCTCTGCCTGGTCCTTCCCTCACCCCCATGGTCACAACACTCACATGGCAGGGACAGAAAGGGCATGAGCTCCAAACCCCATGCCCTTCCTGCCTTTACCATGGAGCTTCCTTCGGCCTGCTCCCACCTCAGGTGCCATCTCTTCAGTTCCAGACCCTCATCCTGTTTGTCACACAGCACTCTCCCAAGGGCTGCATGCAGACTGTCCATGGTCATTTCCCAAGCATCTTTGGAGGTGATACTCTGCAAGCTGTGAGCAGGGTTCAGGGGTAGTGAGAAAGCAGGCAGGGAAAGATATCCCAGAACTAAAACCTCGATGTCCTAAAGTAGTGGGAACCTCATGGTGGTCTAATTCACCCCAACAAGGCCCAGGTCCTTTCTGTGAAACACATCTTTGTGCAGGTAGAAAAACTGAGGTTTGCCCTGGCTGGTGTAGCTCAGTGGATTGAGCGCAGGCTGCAAATCAAAGTGTCGCAGGTTCAATTCCCAGTCAGGGCACATACCTGGGTTGTAGGCCACAGCCCCCAGCAACTGCACATTGATGTTTCTCTCTCTCTCTCTCTTTCTCCTTCCCTTCCCTCTCTAAAAATAAATAAACAAAATCTTAAAAACAAAAAGAAAAAAAACACAGAAAAACTGAGGCTCAATGTAGGCAAGCCAGCTTCCCAAAGCCCCTGGAGGTGAGCCAGTAATCTACCCTAGCCTCCACTCTGTTTCTCACCCACTAGTGAAATGGTTTTGCAGGCCTTGTGGCCCTCTTGGTCCTTCTATACCATGCCCTCTTGTTTGGTGGCACTGTCGACAGCTCAGACTCAGACAATGCTGGGCCCTGGCCACTCATTGGGTGTGTTTGGGCATGCCACAGCTTGCTCAGGCCTCAATTTCCCCATCTGTCCATGGAGATCCTGGTGGGAAGGGGCTGAAAGGCTCCAGATGGGAAGGCCTCATGCTGCCTGCTTTCCCAGCAAGGCTCTCTTCTCCTTCCTCCTTCCACTGGAGGGGAAATTACCCATTAATAAGAGAGAATTACAAACGCAGCATCTGGCCCCACGCCCAAGGTCCTTGGGCAAGCAGGGAAGGAGGGAGCGTGCTGGAAGGGGAATTGGAAACAAATGCATGGGTGTTTTCTTTGGTGGATCCATAGTCTGCTCCCCACCCCCTACTCCTACCGCTGTCCCAAATTTGGACTTATACGGAAACGGATTCCATGCCTGGGCTTCCCATGAACTCTCTTAATTCAATTGAGGGGCCATTATCAGCACCGGGTGTAATGGGCTGTTTCCGTAGCCTGGGGGAAGCCTGTGGAGGCAAGGGGTAGGTTCATATCTCCTTTACAGAGGGGAGCAGAATAGGGGGACTGCTAGGCTGAAGTCTCTGTCCTGATAGGTGCCCAGAAGGCTGGAAGGGCAGTATGAACCTCCTTTGGGTGGAGGGCACCAGGCCCACAGGGGCAGGAGGCAAAGGAACAAACAGCAGGTGAGTCTAGGGCCAAAAAGGCCACCTATAGTGGGGGTGGCCAGGGGTTCCATGGGACTTGGTGGGAGGTGTTGTCAGGGCCATGGGTGGGAGGAGCCATGTGCTAGTATGCCAGGTCCCTCTTCCAGGAAGCACTTTGCCCATGCTCTATCCTCATCTAAGGATTCTGTCTCACCTACCCCATCCCTGTACAGAGGCACATCTCCTCATTCTTTGGTTAATCCCATCATTACCTCCTTCAGCAAGCCTTCCAGGGTCCCATTCAAAAGTTCCCACTTCTGCCCTCATGGCAGAACCAGGGCAGACCTGACTCAAAACTGGATCTGGGAGGGAAAAGCTGAGGTACAGAGAGGGAAGAGGGGACTGGATGGTTCCTCTTAATGGGAGGGGGAGGGCACCAGGCTGGGGTGCCTTCTCCCAGGTAGACAGCAGGGAACGGGCTCTGTCCCCAGCCCCTCAGCCTCTCCTGAGTCCTTATCTATCAGAGGGGTGTTCATAGTCAACCTCAAAGACTGGAAGCAGTGAGAACATGATCAGAGCCTGGCTAGGTTACTGGAGCACCTCCTGAGGAATGCTTTGTTTCTGCAGAACAGGTTCCTAGTCCCTCTATAAGCACCAGCAGAAGGGAAAAATGGACCCCAGTGCCAGCCCCATGGCAGTTTCTCCAGAAGTGCAACACTGGTCCACACCCTGTCCCGGCAGAGCCATGTGCCCCTGCCCCAATGGAGGTTATTGCCTCCTGGTCTAAGGGGGAAGCCTGGTGAAGTTAGCAGTGGTGGGCAGCCCAGGCTTCAGAAAGCGGACCCAGTGGGGGCCTTTGTCCTGAACGAGATCCAGAGCAGAAGCTCCCAATAGCTAGAGGTGATGCCCAGAAGCTGAGGTGGGCTGACAGGGTGGGAAAAATGCAACCCAGGCCTGATCTAAACTGAGCAGGTGCAGAGAGGAGGCAGCCACCCCAGTGTCCTCCAGGCTCCAACATCTGTGGACATCTCTCTGGTTTTTCACACAAAACGGCTTAGCTCAGTAAACACTCTGCATTCCCAGGCTCCTTGAAACCAAGCAGGGCTGTAGGAGTAGTTTTGGAGGAAGGTCTGTGGGCAGAGCGAGGGGTCTCATTACTAGGCAGAAGCAAAGAGTCAGGTTCCACTCCCCACTGGGGCCACAGGTGCCACTGCAGGGTAGTGGATTTGCTAGAAGCCTGGGGCCTTGATTTTTTCTGCAGCGTCCCAGCCAACTTTTGCAAGATGGAGTGTGTGTGTGAGAAATGGCCTTCAGGGTGTTAAGCTTGAAAATCAAGTCATTTGTTTTTGTAGCAGAACCTGACTTATCCTAACTCATACCAAGGATTGGGTTAGTATCAGAAATGGAGAGGTAATGGAAAACAACTACAATGTGTGGCACTGGGGTGCTGGCAGTGGTGAAGGGCTTGAGCAGGAAGTGGGGTAAAATCTATATCAGAGATTGGAAAAACAATGGCCCACATGATTACAGTGACACATAAAACTTTGAATGAGCGGCTCTAGGAGAAAAGGTGAGAAAAGCAGACATTGGCACTGTGTTCAGTGGTCACAGGAAGGACAGGAACTCGGGAGAGAACTGGTTGGATTGCTAATAGAACAGAAAGAAAGTAGAGAGTTTCCAGAATGTCTGGCCTGGAAGAAATAAAAGACAAACTGCTTCTGAACTCACAACACAAGCCTGAGAGGTGTTTGAGGGACCATGCCTAGAAACATTGTGTAATCCATCAAATTTCCTCAGGCAAGATCAGGGTAAAAGTGCATCCATCCAGGGAAGCTCTATCCCCACAAAAGCCTGATAGCACAGACAGAAATTATTTCCTGGGGCTAAATAATAAAGCATTACAACCTGGGTGGTTTAAACAACAGACATTTATTCTTTCACAATCTAGAGGCTGGAAGTCTTGTATCAAGGTATCCGCAGGGTTGGTTTCTTCTGAGTCTTCTCTCCTTGGCATGTAGATGGCTGTCTTCTTTTTGTGTCTTTACATGCTCACACCTCTGTATGTGTGTCTGTGTCCTAACATCCTCCTCTTTTATGGACACCAGCCATGTTGGATTAGGGCACACCCCAACGACCTCATTTTACCTTAATCACCTCTATAAAGACCCCATCTCTGAACAGTCACATTCTGGGGTGCTGGGGGACACAATTCAGCCCACGGCAGAAAGGGGACAGCAGGGGAGGAGGGGTAAGTCTGAGGGCCAGAAAGCAAAGACATACAGCAGAGAGCTGAGAATTGTGCCTCAAAAAGCGCTGTGATCATAGCTGCCTGCATGGGTGCCACCTGCACCGCCAAAGTCACAAGACAAGCCCTTGGCTCCTAAACTTCCCCAGACTGGAAGGAGGCCTGCAGGGTGCTACAAAGAAGCCAAAGAAATCCAGTAAGGCCAATTGGGAGAACAGAATCTCCTTGGGCAAAGGGTCAGGGCCCAGAGCACCCAGAGGAAAAGGCAACTCTGTCCAGAGAGCAGAAGTAGGACCTGCTCGGAGCACCATGCTCCCCACTTGGTGTGGGGCCCTGACATGGCTGTTGCCAACAGGACATACTCACTAGGAACCCCAGGAAAGAGGCTCTCTTACAAAGGAGGGACCTGAAATCCTGAAGGTCTAAGAACTTCCCAAGGCTCTAAATGTCTGTTGCTCTAATAACCTGAAAGTACAAGTCTATTCTCAGGTGTTCCTGTTTCCAGATCTGGAGCTGGGTTCCCTGGGGCAGAGCTGAGGGCTGGGTAGAGCCAGGCTGGGGACCTGAGTCTGAGCCTGTTCCAGTCCAGCCCACAGGGAAGGCAGCCAAGGCCGGCAGAACTTCAAATGCTTTGGGGTTATTTTATTTTATTTTACATAAGTGGAGACAAAAATTGGTTTCTTATGTGGTCTTATGCCTTCCAAGTCATCACATCACTCCCGGCTCCTGCCATTCTGGATGGAGTCTGGATGGAAGAGGAGGGGTGGGTGGTGGGCTCTAACTCCCCATCCTCACACAAAGCCACCTCCAGGGACAGCCACAACAGTCTCAACCTGGCCATCAGTGACAGGCATTCTCCAGTCCAACCCCTCTGGGCCATCTGTTTGAATTGGGGAGGTTATCCAACCTCCCTGTGCCTTAGTCTACCAACTATCATTTAAGCTGTCTAGGATGTGAGTTCCTCACCGCCCAGGAGTAATAGTGATATGTTACAATTCTACTTTATAGCTCACCTGGGCTTGGCCTGTTCTGGCTAGAGTTTGACTGGCTTCCTATAAACCAGGATCCCTAAAGCAACCCATTCCTTCCAAGGAAGCTCAGCCCACCCTGAGCAGGGGTCCCAATGGCCCAGGCTGGAGAGCCAGGGTGTGCCCTTGTTGCCCAGCTCTCCTTCTGAGAGGCCCACAGTCACTGCCTCCCCTCCCTCTTCACCCCCAGCTGCTCCCAGCACTTGCCTTCAGTTTACCACTGATGTCCCCAGGATTCCTGGAGAGAAGGTTCTCAGGGAGAGTACCCCAAGTCTTCTGACTGTTCCCTAGTTCCACTGTGTCCTCTACAACTTCACGCCAATGGCCAAACTTCTACGATGGCTTTGTCCTTGTGCTTCAAAAACTGCTGCCCTCAGGACAAATCATCCAAGGCCCTTGAGGTCCTGCCCCTGCCCACCCAGCAGCCTCATCTCCCTGACCCCTGATCCTGAAAACCTGTCCTCTATACACTATCCCTCTGCCAGAAATACCCTTCCTTCCTCTCCTTTTCTTCCTCCTACCTTCCCTTACTCCTTTCCTCCCTCTCTCCCTCCCCTCCTCCTTTTCTTCCCTCATTACCTGCTCAACTCAGTCACACCCCTGAATCTTCCAAAACCCAGCCCTACCACTCTCAAAGTCCTCAGAGCTCCCTGTACTGTGTCTCTCTGGCCTTTCTTCCTGGCCTGTAGGTGTTGACAAGCCATATCAGTTAGCTCCTTTTGTGTAACCAAGTACTCAGAACTTGACAGTCCAAATCTACAAGTGTTTATTTTTGCTCATAGGTCTACTGGTCATCTAGTTCTCTCAATTTCTACTGATCTTGGCTGAACCATGGAGACATGTGTGGTCAGCTGGCAGTTTGGCTGGGAATGGCTTGTTTAGGACAATCTCTGTACCCACTTTCTATACTGCATAAAGAATCACCCCCACACTTACTGGCTTAAAACAGCACCCATTCATCAGCTCACTTCTACAGTGTGGAAGTCCAGCATGGCTTGGCTGGGTCCTCCATCCACTGTCTCACAAGGCTAAAATTGAAGTGCTGTCCAGCTGCATTCTCATCAAAGGCTCTAAGATAAACCCACCTCCAACCTCATCCTTTTTGCTGGCAGAGCTGAACTCCTTGAGACGATGGCCCTAGAGTTTTTACAAGTGGGATATCTGCTGCCACAAGCAAGTCCCAGGCAGCTAAACCAAAAGGCCAAGAACTAGACTCCACATCTTGGTGGGAGGAACTTAGTAGCCCCTGGGGTGGGTATCCATTAATGCCATCTCCCCACACTAGAGTGGCCTGTTTCTGTGTCCTCCACATGCATTGGGAAGACTGCTAATAAGATCAAGGGGCCATGGGGCTAGGCACGTATCGCCCTCAAGGCAATCAAGCCACAAGATCCTCTGGCCCCTTCCAGCCTCCCCTCATGGCCCTCCAGGGCAGAAGGCAACTAGGAATCATGCCCAGTCAGCAGCCCCAAGGGCATTATGACCCCTGCCATAATTGCTGGGACCACACAAAGGATGTTCATCACTGATAATATGGCCTCTTTGTCCCTGATACCCAGTAGGAGAGAGGCTAGCAACATGCCTGAAAGGTATCACCCCAGGTATTCCATGGCTCTACCACACTCCTTTCTGTCTCATCTGCCAGCTAAACAGAGAGGTTTGGGGGTAGCCAGATTAGAGTTAGGCCAAGCCTCAGTGGTAAAGGAGCAGGGGTCATGCTGACTATGTGGGGCAGAGCTGGCTCAAGCTAGAGTATGGCTCCTGGGAAGACATGCCTGTGCCTACCATGCCTACACCTGGGCCCAAGCTCAACCACTCCTCATGGATCAAACTAACCTGAGGCCCCTGGAGATCCACAAGGGAGCTTCACCATATACAGTGAAGCAACCCAGGAATGCTGTTCAGCCATGAGGGATTCTGAGTACAAGACTGGGGTCATTTCAGAAAACTAGCTATGGGAGTATATGGAGAGGGAATAGGAAAGAGGAGGAAAAGAAGGAGTGGAGGTTGGGGGGAATGAAGAACACATAGAGAGAAGAGAAGCAGCAAAAGGAATGGGCCACAGCAGGAAGGTGTGACCTTGCCAAGCATGCATTTGCCTCAGGAACCAGGGTCCACAAGCCACTGCTATTTCTACCACAGAGGGGCACAGGCTCAGGAAGCTCTTGGGCCAGGGAAGACATGGGCAAGAGCATCCCTGTATCACAGGTGAGCTTTGAGGCCCCTTATGTGTGGCATCTGGTCTCAGAGGCTGACTTTTTCCCCTAGACCACTGGAGTCGGGGAAGATTCTCTCCCCATCACAGGCAAGATTCAGATGCTGAAAGGGCCACCTGGGCTTCCCTGCTGTGACCTAGTCCCCTCAAGAAGACACATCCCCCATGGCTAAATGGATACATTTGGGAGCATTACCCAGTGGCACACCCCAAACTCTTCCCTAACCAAAGCTGCTGCCTGCCTACTTCGAAATTACATCCTAATCTATTCAATAGACATCATGAGCACCTAACAGCCGGGCTGCCTCAGTTTGCTCATCTGCAAATGAAGAATGGCAGTGCCTGCCTAGGGGACTTCCAGAAGAAATCAGGGACACCACAGTGATGCCAGGATGGTGTGTACTCAGGGTCAGAGCCTAAGGTTTGGACTCTAGTATTGCCTGTCTCCAGTTAGGTGACTTTTGCATGACAGTCAGAGAAATAAGGCCATTGGGCACAGGATGGTGTGAGTATACCATGAGACCAGGGAGCCACCCTAAGAAGGAGTGATGACAGATGCCCAGCTATTACAGTGTCTGGAGCTGGGGCCTTCTCACTCATTGGGGGCAGAGGCAGTCCCAGCAAGGATTCACCCAAGGCACTGTGTTACTGTCGGGCCTGTCATTCAGGCCTAATCCCTGCCCTTTGTCTGCCTGCCAAAGGGGCTTTGGGCTGCCACCTGCCTGAGTCAGGTGATGTCACAGGAAAAGAATGTGGTGGGTGGGGGCAAATGAGGGGAACTCCTGGAGAGGTGCCAGTTTCCCACCTCAGGCAGGCAGTGGGCTTTTGGAGACAATGTAGCAACTCAGAATACCCCTCTGCACTCCAGGGGCCTTGGGTGTAATCCTGTCCTGCAGGTGGCAAGGTCTCCAAGAGGCCAAGGACTCAACAGTCACAGAAACTTCCAGAGCCTTGGGCCATAAGCTGCCAGTTCATGGTTACAAATAGGTGCATGACACTGAACAGCAGGGCTGTCTGTTTCCAGGGCTCTGTCAGCCCTGAGTTGGATGCAGAACCCTGTGGGCATTTTCTAAAGGAGTATGGTGTTGGCTCCATGGGATTCCCAGGGAAATGGGAGCCTGCCATCTTGTGAGATCAAAGCAGCAGCTGCGTAGGCCCTCCCTGAACCTCAGTTACCCCATTTCTGAAGCAACTTTGAAGTCTCCTGTTACTATCCCACCAGCCCAGGAAATCCTGGTCAGTTTCCTTAATCTCCTCTGGTCGCTCTTGGTCATCTTATTCTTGCAATATACCTTACCCCCTGTAGGGGTGGAACTGGCTCCCAAAGAGAATGGGAGAGGACACTTCCCATGCTCCAGTGCAGGTGCTCTGTTCCCTGCCCTGAGGACTTCTTCTCTACTGGCCCCTCAGGACTCCTCTCCAGGGGCTTTTGGGACCCTTCTCATGTCCCTGCTGAGGTTTCCTTCCCTCAGTCATGTGATTACTAGTCAGCCCCCTTCCACATGGGGACTCCACCATTTCAAAGGGCCTCAGCATTCTCAGTTGGGTCCTCTGCAATCACCAAGAGATGATAAAAATCCATCTCTCCTCCCCAGGAGCCAGGGCGGATTCCCTTCCTGGCCCCCAGTTGCCCAGTCTGAGCATACCTGAGGGGAGGAAAGGTGGTGGGGGGGCGCTGTGAGTTCTTCTGCAATTGGTCTCACTCCTCTGAACCTGGCTGTGAGTGAAGTCAACTCTCAGAGCATATCTGTGGATGTTTGGGAGATGCTCTTGCTGCCCTCTTTCTGTGACTTCTCTGGGACAGGCAATGTCACCTCTTTCCCTGACTCCCCCATCTTCTCCCCTCAGCTCTCACTGCTGGTTTCATTGTCCAGTGTTGTGGACAGGATCCTGAGATGGGCCAGGGTCCACCCCAGAGGCCTTCTCCCCTGACTGCGATTGTAATTATCAATCAGTCAGCCCTGGGTAGACCTGACCTAATCAGGGATGGGAAACTTTAAAAGAAGGTGAATTGTCAGAGAGATGCACTCCTAACAGCCTGGGAGGGCACAGACACTAGTGATTTAAACTGTTTCTGGAGGCCAAGCAGCCACATGGGTGGGCTCTGGGGACACCACAAGCTGGAAGAGTCAGTAAGGACCTTCCTGAGAGTACTTCCTCTGGGAGAGCACTGCCTTGCTGACAGCATTATTTCAAAATCTGGCCTCTAGACCTGGGGGAAGACACATTTCTGTTTTAAGCCCCTAGATTTGTAGCTTTCCCATGGCAGCCACAGAAACCAGCATAGATCCTGAGGTCTCATCAGTCGGCACCTCCTCTGTCTCCATAGTCTGCCTTCCTGGAGGAGTTTACCGAGCAAGACTGGGTGAGGCCAGACGGCAAACAGTCCAGGCCACGGAAGGGAGCCCAGTTGGATATGCAGATTCTTGTCTCTGAGACCCTGTCTCTTGGATGCAAAGCACCTTCTCTCCCTCCACAGAGAAAAATGAGGACTCAGGTGTATGACTTCAGGGAGTCCAACAGAATTGAGACATTCCTGCACCTGACTAAGGAGAAATCAAGGCTCAGAGAGGGGAAGTGGGATGCCCAAGAGCCAGCCATTATCCCCAGAAAACACTCAGAGGGTACAGAAAGAGCAGGACAAGAATGTTAATTGCAGCCATGTTTTTGTAGCAAAACCCCAGACCAGCCTAAATGTGTCTTCGTCAATAGAGGTGTGACTAAATAAATTAGGAAGCCCTCAGAGGCTTTCTGCAGGTTTGGACAGGACAGGTCCCCAAGACACATGCTGGGAGTGGAGGAAACGACCTGCACAGTGAAGTGCAAAAACATGATCTAGGGAGCCTTTGACAGCCCCATAAATCCCGAGTCAAACAAACCCATCCCAGGAAGACATTTTTGAAACAATCGGGGAATGTGAAGACTGATGAGGCATTAGATGTTATTAAGGAATAACTGCTGATTTTGTTAAGTGTGCTGATGGAATGGTGTTAAAGGAAGAAGGAGCCTTACCTCAGGGAGATGTTTACAAATGAGACAGTGATGCCTGGGATTTGCTTGGAATAATCCTTTGGGGGAGGGGCATAAAGAATGGTCTTGAGAGGAGATGGATGAGGCTTTGAAATGGGCACATGTTTTGTTTATTTGAAAATTTCAACAAAAAAGTTAAACCCCATAAAACAATACTGTATGTTTTCTACAGGTACACATGCAGATAAACCAGACATGTTTAATATCTGAAGAGATGTGCTCCAAATAGGCAAAGGTGGACCCCTGTGGAGGTGGTACGGCAGATTGGGAGGGTTGGCTATCCATGTAACTGTGAATCTTAACTTTGAGCTTTTACATTTTTTACAAAAAGCATGCAGGAGATTTTATTCATGTACTTGATTGCTGTCCCAACCAAATAATTTTAAGCGAAGAGAAAAGACTAATGGTACAAAAGTTCACTTATAAAATGAATTAGTTTTGCATCTGCTGTACAGCATGGTGACTATAGTTAACAATACTGTAATGTATATTTGAAATTACCAGGAAGGTAGATCTTAAACACTCTCACCACCAACAACAACAACATAAAAAGGTAACTATGTAAGGTGATAGAATGTTAATTAGCTTGATTGTGGTAGTCATTTCATAATGAATACATATATCAAAACATCATGTTATACACCTTAAATATATATAATATTCACTTGTCATTTTTTTAAAAAAAGAAAAAACCCGGTGCTATAGGATTCCACTCTGGCTTGAGAGCAAGGTGTCCCCATGGACCTGCCCACTCTGCCACTAGGTTCCGAGAGGCGGCTGCCCCTTCAGTGTCTGCCAGTACTGCCTGATGCCACTTCCACAACTCCAGGGACAGGCAAGCACAAACATGGAGTGAAGAGTAGAGTCCCCATCAGCCATTTGGTTTTCAGTAACCCCAAGAGTGGAAGAAGGAAGTTCCCTGATAGAGGGGAGTTGGGGCGGCTGTCCATAGGACCAGTGTGAATGCCAGGTGTGTTGCCCAATGATGCAGCTGGAGAGCCACTTCTGGGTCAGTCTTCATAGTGGATGCAATAGTGTTCCTGGAAAAAGCAAATCCAAGAACATGACCCTATTTGGAAGTAGAATCTTTGTATGACATGATTAGTAAGTGGAGATCATACTTGTCTGGAGTAGGGTGTGCCCCAAACTCAATGACTAGTGTTGTTATAAGAAAAAGGAGATGCAGACGCAGAGGCTACAAGAGGAGAGTACCACATAAAGACAGAGGCAGAGATTAGGGTGAGCAGCACAAGCCCGGATATACCTGGAGCCCCTGGAAGCTGGGAGAGGATAAAGGACCTCCCCTAGACCCTCCAGACGGGCATGGAGCTGGTGCCACATCTTGATCTCAGAACTCAAGCCTCCAGAACTGGGAGGAGGATAAATAACTTGTTTAAACCCCCAATGATGGCACTTTGTCATGTTAACCCTAGGTTAAATGAAGACCACAGCAGTGTCTATGTTATAGATGTGGCTGTTCTTCAGATAAATATAGGTGATATTCACTGAATAAAAGGCATATTGTGAGGATACCCTGAGCAGAAGCTGGTGGACAATGGAGCAAACCAGATCATCACTAGGGCGGTAGGGGTGGTTAGAGGGCTTATTTGGACACAGGGTTAAAGGCGGGATCAAGATCAATTTCCCCTTCCCTCAGGCTCTGAAGATGACACATGCTTCTCTGCTGGAACTCTGTCCTCAGGTGCTCTCTTAGCGGCCAGGACAAGGACTATCAGGGTCAGGCCACATGATCCTTCCAGGAACTCAACCACCTGCCCAGCCACTGTGACTGGAAGTAACCCACTGACAGTGTGGGACCAGGTCACTTTCTACAGTCCTGGGGCAGGAATATAGAGGGCAAAGAGGAGGAGGGCGGTTCCCCACACACTGAGGGTACCACAAACCAACAAACATCTTTCACACGATGGTGTCAGGGATGACACTAATCAAGGAAGGAGATCCACACAGAACTCCTCTTCTTGATCCTTATCTTGGGCAACATAACAAATCACCACAGGCTGGGCATCGGAGATCAAGGCACCCATATGCTCAGGTTCTGGTGACAGTTCACTTCCAGGTTGCAGATAGCAGCCTTCTCTCCGTGTTTTCAGGTGGCAAAGAGAGAGCTGTATTCTTGTGTCTCTCTTCTTATAAGGACACCAGTCTTATAGGATTAGGGCCCCACCCTTACAACCTTATTTAACTTGAATCACCTCCTCACTGCCCCATCTCTAACACAGACAAACTGGAGATGGGGGCTTCAACTTGTAGATTGGGGGCTGGGGCAGAACTCAGTCCACAGCTATCCCTCTGCTTTTCCCCACTCAGCCTGTCCCCTGCCCCACTAGCCCCTAAAGACCCAGACCTGACTTGTTTCCACCCTCTGTGAAAGGCTTTCCCCACCCTGTCATCAGCAGGACTTTCTATGTGGCCTGGGGCCACATGAACTTTCTGCTCCTTTGTCCCCATCCATATCTTCTCCTCCCTGGAGGGAGGAGTCCTTTTCCTTCCCCTCACATATGGACTGGCCTAGTGACTCACTTGGACCAATGGAAGGTTGTAAGAGGGACCTTGTTGTCTGCAGGCTGGGTCTTTCAGGGCCTCGAAGCTCCCAGGACCACTTCCTGGGACATTCCCTCTCAAAGTACTCTGACTTTCCAGGCCACTAGAATTGGCAGCCTCCCTGGACCCCAGCAAGATGAGAAGTCATGCCCCACTGAGAGTGGTAGAGATGGAGACCCAGCCTCCAGCCAGGTGCCAGGTCTGTAAGTGGGACCACCAGGGAGCTATTGGGTTGGCTACCTGACACCACATGGAATAAGAATGAGCAGTCCCTGCCAGCTTCACCCAAATTGTAGAATCTGAAGCAATTAAATATTGTTGTTGGAAATACTAAGTTTTAGGGTGGCTGTCACACAATATTAACTGATACAGATCTCCACTCACCTTTGGAGGCTGTGACCAGGGAAATGGGGTATATATGGAGCCATAGCTGCTGCCCTTCGTTCCTTAAAGAGAAGCTTCAGGATGGTGAGCAGGAGGTGAGGGAGAGAGCTCTGGGAGTGTAGGTCAACTTCTATCCCTACTCTGGACCTCAGTGTTGGATCAGACCCCTGACTTTCAGAAATTATTTAGCCTTTCTAGTGAACACAGGCAATTTTCAGTAGCCGGAGTCCACAGTAACTAATTCTAGAAATAGCCCCTGGTTTCCTCTCCACAATTCCCAGTTCCCTTAGCTATGATCACCTTGGACTGTTGTCCCGTTCCTGTCCTTACTGCTGTGGAGAGATTTAAGGGAGGACCCCTGAAATCTTACCTCAGAGCAGAGCTCTGAGACCCTTTTCCCAAGGCATCCTTAGCTAAGGGTTCTTTGCAGCCCAGAGAAGCAGAGCTAGCGACCTGGGACCAAGGTCAGGGTGCTGTATAATCCCAGCTCCCCTACTCACACCTGTGCAACCTTGAACAAGTTGCTTGCCCGTTTGTGCCTCAGTTTCCTCATCTGTGCAATGGGCTATTTATGAATGTTGAGAGAATCCAATGGCAGGTGCCCAGCATACTATGAGCCATCATGCAGCTGTAGTGACATTATTACCATCAGTCCGGGTTTATTTAAAGATCCCCTGGAAACTGGTTGAGTTACTGTCCCTTTCCAAACCTTGCACTTGGCTGCTCCTCACCCTATCAGCTTCCAGTTCATGTCCTCCCTGCTAATGCTGGCAGCAAAGCTTCCCTGGTTGTCACAGACCACAACCAGCTTGGTATCACTGCACAGAGGCTCCTAATGGGAAAGAAATACATGAGCAGCCCCATATACACACACTGAAGTAGGACTGGCCAAAGGCCACTCTAAGAATCCAGAGGGTCCCAGCTCAGCCCCCAGCAGGCAGTACAGGAGCCCTGGCATTCATGCACCACCCCCCTCTCCCCTAGGGAGACCAAGGCCAGAAACATGCACTTTGGGAAGTCTGTTGAGAGAAGACCATTGGGCAGGTGGTACAAATGATTCCCATGGAGCATCTTCTGTGGGCCAGCCCTAGTGTCTGGGTCCTGTTGGCCACCAAACAGCACCAAATATCAATAGCATAGAAGTCAGAGCCCCACAGCCACCCTCAGTATTAACTCAGTCCCCAGTAGGCAGGAGAGATGTAATGTCCCATTTCATAGATAAGCAAACTGAAGTTTTAAAGGAGTCTCCAGTGGAGCCAGTATTATGTCCAGACAGCTGGCTGTAAGTGGAAGCCCCATGCTGGTGAGCTGGCCCCCACCATCCTATCCCATTCCTCCTAGCCACACTCCACCTCTGGTCACCTTAGTGGTGTTACAGGCAAAGTAAGAGCTAGACAGGATGGGGAGGTCCAGTTGCCTAATTCCCCTGCCCTAACTGAATAGTTAGGGAAAGTCAAGGCAGAGCCCAGAGTGCTGCCTGCTGAGACCTCGCAGCCACAGAACCTGCAGTCATGTAAATGATTAATGTCAGCTCCATGGAGGGCTGGAGTCCACAGGAAATTAGACCCGATGAATTTAAGAGAGAAAGTCCTTATTTAAACAGAACTACTTTAGAAAATAAATACGGCTGAACTTGATGGTAAATAGAGATATTTGTGCAGAATGGAGGTAGAAATATGAATTTAATAAAGGTGCCGGCATGTGACCTTGTGAGCCAGTGTCACAGCAGTCCAGGCTCCTCAGAGCAGGGCTGGGCAGCCTGTTTCCTGTCCCACTCCACCACTAACTTGCTCTGTGACCTTGGCAGCTTATGTGCCCTCTGAGCATTGGCTGCAAACTAACCCGCAGGCAAGTGTCGAGCTGTAGGCTCCCCCACGTTCCTGACCACAAACTCACAGGCACCCAAGTCAAGGCCACTCAGGCTCTGAAGCTTCACTTGTATTGTTCCCCACATACTGGGGGTCCTTCCTATGTCTCCCTTCCTAACAACAGGGAAGGCCCATGATGGCAGACACTGTCCCATAAAGACAGGCTCAGCCCTCGTCAGCACCCCAGGGCGCCCCTCTCTACATGCACACAAGGTCCCCACAAAGGCCAGTCATATCACAGGCCCTGGCCTCTGGTGTTTCCCTCCTGGCAAAGCACCTGGCCCCTCAGGAAGCCCACAAAAACCCCTTACAGATATTCCAGCTACTCTAGGTCTAGCCAAGTGGTTGGAGAGCATGGTGCTGAAACCCTCACAGTGCCCAGAGAGGGATGTGCTGTCACCACCTCCACCTTTCAGATAGGAAAACCCAGGCACAGAGAGGGTAAGAAACTCCCCTGAGGCTGCACAGCATATGGCAACTCTGGGATGCACTGAGGTGGCCGGGGGTCTTCAGGGCAAGACTACTTGGATGCTGGACCCCCACGTCCCCACCAGACTCATAGGCCAGTTCTGCTGCTGGAGCTCAGCTGGAGCAAGTGGCCCACCACATGCACCCTTTTCTCAGATGAGGAGATTGAGCCCCCAGAGATGGCTGACCAGAGGACCACCTTGCTGGGAGGTCCCAAGGCACCCTTGAGGATGACTGCCCCCCCCAGCACTGGGGACCAGGCTTGGAGCAGTGATGCTGCTATGTCAAAGGATGTGGATATGGTGATTTACATGGGTCTCCTAATCCCCTGCCAGGCACCCTGACTCATGCAGCCTGGCACCGCTGCTTGCGCCCACAGGTGGACGGGCATTCACTGCGACGGCTACACTGTTATTTTTCCATAAGCCTGCCTTGAAATTTGTCAAACCACATATTGTTCATGCACACGCCTGTCAGCAAAGCTCGGGCCAGATGGGCCGGCTCCCCCCATGTGCTCCAGGCAATGAAGTTCCATACACATAGACTTCAGTTTTATGTCAAATCTTTAAAAGGGGAAATAAAAAAGAAGACGGAGGAAAGATTTTTTAAAAAGAAGAAAGAAACAAGTCGGAGTCTGAACAGGCAGGACTGTGATGGTGCACAAATCCTAGCTCACTGGTGCCTGGGTTTTATATGGAAACTTGGGCAACGGTAAATAGAACTTCCCGGCTGTCAGGCGTTCATTAGCGAGGTGTGCATAATTTATGTATTTAAGAGCTGCCTCAGCCAAGCTATCACACGGGGAGCATGCTTCATAGGTGTTAGTGTTTATATGGACAGTAAATAAATGTCAAACACACACAAAATCCACTCTCAGGCAAGCGCTGACGGGGCCCCATCCATCATCCGCCCAGCTGGAGACTTCGAGGGGCTGCCAAGGCCTGAGGGTAGGCTGGCCTGGCAGTGGGGCTAGCAGGGCCGGAAAAGGCAGTGTGAGGCAGGAGGGCTTGGTGCTTTCACACCTGTTCAGAGGGACAGGAGCCCCAAGTGGGTGTGGGGCCTGCCCATCCCCTTTTTTCGTCCACGTCAGGCCAGGTTGGGCTGGTGGCAAGGGCTTGCCTGGGTAGGGTTGGAAGATCTGATCATCTCTGCTCAGCCAAGGTTGAGGGCCTGGAGCTGCCTCAGAGACCAGCGTGGCCAGGAGCTAATAATAGAAGCTCTGCCGGGTGTTTCCATCCATTAGTCCACTGGTTCCTCACACTGCCTCCCAGGTAGGTCCTATGTTTAAAGGTTCAAAGCTATTTTTAATGAGAATTTTTTAGAAACAGTTTTGTGTGGCCCACAATCAAAATTAACATGTGGGTGAAAAATCAGAGCCAGCTAACCACTCCATACCATCCCTGTCTCATAGACTGGGTCTTCAGCAGTTCAGAGGGCCATTACAGAAAGTATGTACATAAACAGCACCCCCTGCCCACATACACACTCACAGACAGCCTTGTCCCTGTTTTCTCCCTAAGGCCACACCCCCAACTCAGCTGGTAGATGAAGGAGCTACTCTACTTCCTGGGGGGCATTTCCCACCAAGTTTGCACCCCTGCTCCCCTAGCTGCCCACAGCCAGCCAGGGTTGCAGTCGCAGGACTGATGTTCACACTGGAGGGCTGTTTTGGGTGGAATTGTGTCCCCTCCAAATGCATACATTGAAGTCCCCATCCATGGTACCTCAGAAGGTGACCTTATTTGGAAATAAGGGTATTGCAGAGATAATCAACTAAGATGAGGTCATACTGGAGTAATTTGTATTTGAGAGATGTGTGTGAGTGTAAGCAAGTATGTATGAGTATATATGTATATTTTAACTGTGATAGGAACTCCCAAGGCAGAGGCAGAAGTCCAGTGGAGATGTTCAGCTTCCCACTACCCAAGATGGCACAGTCACATGTCAGATGGTGATGGAAGCCAGGGAATATGTTATATAGGTAGGCAATTCCAGGAGACAGCCTGGGCTGCCACAAAGCACAAAAGCCTCTGCTCCCTGCACTATCCAACAGGTTGGCAGGCAGCACAACCCCAGAGCCAGAGCAGTCACTGTCTACTTCCCAGCCTTATACCCCTTGACTTATCAGAGGAGCCCATAGCTTTTGCCCACAAACAAATGGAGACACCAGAGGGCTGGGCTCTCAAGATCAGCCTTCACACAGCAGTTCCCAAAGGCCTGGGTCCTTAGCAGGGAGAATTCCATGGCCATGAGTGGATGATGACGCCTGGGTCGCCCTCCTCCTCTGTGAAAGGTGGCACCAAGGAGGCTACACCACAGGGCTCAGGACTTGGCTTCCTGCCACCACCCCAACCCCACCTTTCAGAAACTTCTATGGGGACCACATCCACCTACCCACCCACAGCCCCTGACTCAGCCCCACCCCACTGAGCTCACTGCTCCCTTCCCAGACCTCCCCCACCCTTGACCTTCCTAAGGACCAAATCAGACCTGCACCCTGATAGACACTTCACTTAGTGCAGTCCTCTTCAACTCCTTTTGCACAGTAAACAGTCAGGAAAGGGATGGAGGGGGCCCTGTATGAAGGTTTACTTATGTGGGAATGGTTTGCCTATTCTGCTGTCACTAAGGAGCCTTCAGACTCTATGCCAGTTGTTGCCACTCTGCCTCAGTTTCCCATGTGTATGGCAGATGTTGATGATCACACTGCTCCCCAAGGCTGGTATGAGGGTAATGAGCTAGTGCCACACCACCACCCAGGGTGGGTGCTGCCTTGAGTTGTGGGATTTGCCTGGCCTTTAGGAGACTGACCTGGTGGCTCTATTGATGCTAAAGGGCACTACCCAAAACCCCACTCACACATCATTAACCAAGTCATGGTGTTGTGACACCCTCAAAACAGAGGACTGCAGTCCCTCATCCTTCTAGATGTGGAATCCCTGATGCCTGGAACTGCATGACAGTGACATAGAGGAAAACAGCCTTCCTTGGGAGCCATGCTTTCTTTCTCCCATCTTTAGATTTAAAAGTGCAGTAGTTTCTGCCCTACCAGTGTGGCTCAATTGGTTGGAGTGTCATACCATAAATCGAGAGGCTGTAGGTTCATTTCCCATGAGAGCACATCCCTGGTTGAAACCTGGCAAATTCCAGGTTTGATCCCATACTGTGACACATATGGGAGGCAACTGATCAACATTTCCCTCATCAAGGGTTCTCTTTCTCCCTCTCTCTCTCTCTCTTGCTCTCTCTCTCTCTCTCTCCCCCGCCCCTTCTTCTCTCTCTAAAAGCAATGAGAATTAAAGATAAATAAGTGCATTAGTTCTGTTTGCACTCGGCCCCTGGGCTGTACACACACCACCATGGAGATCCAAGCCCACAGACATGTTTGTGAGCAGTCTTCTTGCTCTTGCCTCATCCCCTTCTCCCCTCCCAGACGTACTGAGCAGCTCTCTGCCCACCTCTCCCACCTGGCCAGTCCCTACCTCCCATCAGATGAGAGGTCATTCTTCTTGATCTGGTCACCTGGTCCTTTGGCATATGCTACTCCCCTTTGAGTCTGTGCTGGGTCTGTCTCCCCCAACCCCTCCATGCTGGGCTAGTGTTTGCCCCAGGGGACACTAGACCACATGGAGACTGGGGGACAGGTTGCTTCTGGCATCTGGTAGGTGCTGGTGGAAGGAGGAAACTCTGTGGGGCCCTGTGGCCCCACAGCAGAGGATGATCCAGCCCCAGAGCTGAGCACTAGAGGGGTTTACTGAGAGGAGTGGCAGGCCAGGCCTCTCACAGTCCCCAGCACTTCTCTGCTTTTCTCTTCCCTGATCCTCTTGCCAGAAGAGAGCCAAGGAAAACACTCAGGAGTCCCCACAGACCAGAGTACAGTACCAGCCTGGAAGAATTAGGTTTCATGGTAATTAGGTCCACTGTGGGAATATGTGAGGGAGGCCAGGCTGTTGCCCACACAACAGGGATGGGGGAGCAGGTGATGGGGAGAGGGGTTTTGGGATCACAGTGTGAGGAGGGGTACCTTTGGATGTGCACTAGTCTATCTTTGTACATGAGGGGTCCGGACTAGACTCTTACTATGTCCCTGGGCCTATGCCAGGGGGAGATAGACAGATTCTACTGTGTCCTTACACACAACATGCCCTTGAGGTCTCCATCCCCTGAGCCATCACTGCACATGATACATACCAATGAGAGAACCACAGGGGTTTCTAATCCCCACTTCCCCAGTGGAGCCCACCATGCCCCCAGCAGACCTCGGGGAACAGAGCCAAGGCAGGCAGCTTCTCTTCATCTCAGGGCACTGGTGCTCCCACCCATTTCCATGGGCAAAAGCCTCACCTATCCTCACCACACCCAGCCACTCTTCAATTGAAGTAGCCATTTTTCTAGATAGAGAATCTGTCCATGTCCTCCTGCAAGGCCACACAGTGACCCCAAGGTTGGCCTCAACCCCTCATCAGTCTTGTCTCCCAAATCTGACACTGCAGCCTAAGGAGACCCACTAATAAAGCACCTGCACCTGACATGTGACCTTTGGTCAAATTTGCAAGAGGAATGGACGCCAGAACTAAGATGGGCAGTCATGGGCTTGGGCCACAGGCTGGTATGTCCCTGGTGTGTTGTGGTACTGGCTCCTGGCTTGGGTGACTTTTGTCACATCTGGCCCTCCCACAACTGTATTTGGGCAGCTGAGCCAAGGGAGACAGGTGTGTGGCACCAGCTATAATGCATTATCTGAGAAAGTTCTTCTGGCCAACACTATTCCAGCCTTTAGTAGAGCTGCATGTGAATGTTCCAGCCTTTTCTAAATAGGGCCATGCATGACAGAGTGTGCTCATATGGGATGAGCACATAGCCTGGCCCCCCCACCCCACCATGGTGACTGCTATAGGGATGAGCACAGGACCCCAGGGCATAGGCTTGTATGCCCACACTGGGAATACTAACAGGGGAGAAGCCCAACATGAAAAAGGGGATCTGGGCAGCATGGCTCAGCTTGAAAGTCCAGGTGCTTCCACTCATGAGGATGTCCTCTGATTTCAAACCCAACAGGACCTGGGCCTAATGCCTAACTCTTGTCATGATGCTCAATCAAGACATGTTGGAGGAATTATGTTTGTAGAAAAAAAGGAGCAAATGCTTTAACCCATGCAACTCATGGCACAGGCTGATGTTTCCACCTCTGAACTCTTAGAATAGTGGAAGAGACAACTCTATAGGCTTCTTTGCCCTCAGTTGGTCACTGATTCTCTGCTGCACCCCAACCTAGCACACATTCTGCCTCCACAGTGGTACCCAGCAAATATTTGATGACTGAATTTTAAATAAGTGAGATGCAACCTCAGGACTTCAAAAAATATTTTGTTAGCAAAGCTCCACCACTATAGCATAGCCCTGATAACCACCTTCTGGTAGAAGACAAACATGTTACCTCCTTGTCCAAGACCTGTGGGGGCACACAGTGAGTGATGATCCTATACGATCAGTGTGAATTCCTCACAGGACCTGCTGGCTACTCCTCCATTCCAAAGTCGAAGTCGAGAGTGAACTCCTGGTGATTCCCACAGGGAATGTGGGAGTCATTCAGAAGAGGCAGCATGAAAACCTGAAATCTTAGCACCCCTACTGTGAGCAGTGTGACCTGGAAGCTGTAGAAGAAACTGTTAGTGGTCCCCCTCCTTCCACTCACCTTCTTCAGGCCCATCCAATGATTTTCCTTGGGACTCCTCCCTCAGTTCTTGTGATTACCAGGGCTAACTAGGCCCTGAGATATGGGATGAGCACATAGCTTGGCCCCCCCAACCCCACCATGGTGACTGCTATAGGGATGAGCACAGGACCCCAGGACAGTCAGTCCCTCCTTTACTTGGGCTATTGAAAAGTGATATTTCTTCCCATAAGGTGGCTTCTGGGCTGGGAGGACAGCCTAGAGTCCCCCTACCAGCTTTCCCCCAGTACAACAGGGGCCAGCAAAGAGGGTGGGGGATAGCTGGAGGATATACAGGAGGGACACCCGCTGAGAGCATTTGTTCCCTTTCCTGGATCTCCAAGCTCCTGGGCTTCTCAGTGATGTGAGCCAACAATTCCTTTCTTTATTTTTTTTCCAACAATTCCTTTCTATGTTTTCAAAGCAGTGAGGATTGGTTTCTGTCACTTTCAATCAGGAGAGTCTGTGCTGTGTCAAGTGGCTTAATTCCAACTTCCCATTTGTAAAACAGAGGCTGCCCAACTTCTGCAAGACTCTCTATGAGGCAAACATTGCCACCTACACAATTCAAAGCAAGGGTGGCTGGCTCATGGACAGTGAGGTCAAAGCCATGGCTGGGAGCTCTACACCTGACCAGAAATAGGACTGAACAACAGAAGGGTCAATTGCCAAGTGGAGGGGAGGGACAGCATCTAGGAGTTCAGTTTGTGTCATCTAGTCAGTAAACCTTGGAAAGGATGGAGAAGAAGCAGAAAAAAACACTTAGTCCCCTCACAGAAACTTATGCCCAAGAATTCCAAAAAGTAGACTGCAGAAGTGGGGATAGAGGCAGGGAGGGAAGGATGAGGTGAATTTCAGCTGAGGAGTGGGGGAGACTCCCGGGTAGAATTTCAAAATGTGACCTCATCATTCAGCTCTTCCTTACTTTCTGCAAGCACACCCCTCCTCTTCCCTGCCCTGATCCCCAGGCCCCTCACACATGTTGGTCCTGACTTTGCTGGGTGACTTCCTGCTTTTGCTCCAAGCCCACCCAGATCCAGGGTCTCCTGCATCAAGACTTCTTGACACTTCTGAAGTTATCCTTCCCTAAGACAGACCTGATCCACCACAGTATTGTCATGAATCTCCTCCTGATTCTGTCCCCTCAGGAGGGCACAGGCTCACTGGGCCTTAGGTCCAGCTCTGATGGCAGATGGTGGGCACTGACAAGCCAGGATCTGGTTCATCTGACAACCATCTGGGACCCAGCAGCTCTTACAGAAGGCCAACTCACAGAGGCATACTGGTCGTTAAAAGATGACAAGAAGGCGCCCTGGCTGGCGTAGCTCAGTGGATTGAGCACGGGCTGGGAACCAAAGTGTCCCAGGTTCAATTCCCAGCCAGGGTACATTCCTGGGTTGCAGGCCATAACCCCCAGCAACTGCACATTGATGTTTCTCTCTATCTCTCTCTCTATCTCTATCTCCCTCCCTTCCCTCCCTAAAAAATAAATAAATAAAATTAAAAAAAAAAGATGACAAGAAGAAAGAAGTAACAAACAGTGAGAAAGAGGCATTCTGGGAAACAGCATGTGGCTGGTGGAATGGGTGGCTTCCCCCCACCCTTCTGACTTTCCTGTCCTGCTCCATCTTGGTCAGACATTCAATACTTCCTTTTGGAGAACACATAGATTTGTTTGACTTGGAATATTGAATTTGGAGGCTGTTCAGCAATTTCAAATTTCAGGAGTGGGACGGTAGGGAGACACTGTAAATTAAAAAATTCTTTCCTCTTCAGTTTCTACCCAAGATTGTATATTTTTTGATGGCAAAATTAAGGATTAACTATAAACATCTGTTTGTTCAATACCGACATGGTTGTGAGAACAATGGCCAAACCATTGGCGTGGGGGGTGGGGGGTGGGGGGCGTTCAGATGCTGCAAGTCTATGGTGGAAAGTCTGGGCCTCCTATCAGGATTCTTGGAGGGTGGAGAAAGGAGAGGTATAGAGCAGGGACAGGGAGGAGGAGGGGAGACCCAGGAGAAAGAGCAGGGTAACTTTCAGTACCCCAGAGTTTCTGCATAAACTTCAGCCACTACTCGTCCTCACCCCACCCCGGGCCTCTCCACCCTGCTCTTCTCACCCAGTCCTCATTGTTGAAGTCTCATTTCCTCACCAGCCTCCCAGGTCCTTCCTGAGCACCTACTGTGCACCAGGCACTGTGCCAATCTCTGGGATTGTGATAGAAGTATGGCCGCTGCACACTGTGTGGGGAAGTGCCACCAAACAACTCATGACGTAACGAGTCAACTTATAACAGTGTTGATAAGTCAGTGCCTTGAGGATACAGACAGGAAGCCATGTCTATGAATGGCAGTGGCTGATGGAGGCTCTTGAAAGAAAAGACTTTCAAGTAATACTTGGAAGGATACAGAGGAACTAACTAGGCAAGAAATGAGGAGAACATTTCAGTCAGAGGAGTAGCCTGTTCAAAGGCCCTGGAGTGGGATAATGTATAGATCTGGGGCTAAAACAAAGCCAGTGAGTACAGAGAGCATGTGGGGGTATAAGGAAGTAGCTGGAGGCTTAGGGCCACCAGAACCTCCAAAGACTCCTAAGCAGGACCAGGGAACAAAGGAGGTTTTACCAATAGCATTAGGAAACAGACTGAAGGTAAAAAGAGAGCTGTGAGGAAACCTGCCAGAAGGCCAGGATCTCTATAAAAGTGATGGCAACTCAGGTGAAGGCAGTGGCAGTGGATGATAATTTGATGAGACTCAGGCTTGGGGGATGAAAGGTTAGAAGAAGAAAATGATGAGTCTGAGCTGCTTTTTGGACATCCCAGGAAGAAATCAGGTCTGGCAGATTGAACCAGGGACAGGACTGGTCAGGAGCACATATTTGTAGTTTTGAAAGAGAGGAGTAGGGGTTAAAGGTAGACCCTCAAGGAGGCCTTTATGACAGACTACGGGGTGGAAGAGGACTCTGAGAGGATAAGGCAGTGGGACAGGAGAGAATTAGGCAAGAGGGGTCATGGAATTGGGATGGTAGTTCAGGAAGGGGTTGAGGCCACCTGTTGGGGAAGGTCAGAAAATGACCATTGATCATGCTGCTTCTTGACACAAAGCACTAGAAGGGAGCCCTGGGTTTCAGTCAGCTCAGGCTGCATAACAAATACACAAATTGGGCAGCTCCAGCAACAAATTTATTTTCTCACATTCCTGAAGGCTAGAAGTTTGAGATCAAGGTATCAGCAGGATTGGTTTCCCCTGAGGCCTCTCTCCTTATCTTCACATGTTTATCCCTGTGTGTGGGTCCGTATCTTGTTCTTATAAGGACACCAGGCACATTGGCTTAAAGCTCACTCTAATGACCTCATTTTACCTTAATTACCTCTTTAGGTCACCAAATACTGTCACATTCTGAGGTTCTGGGGGTTAGGACTAAACACATTTCTACCATAATGATCCAGCAATCACACTCCTTAATATTAACCCAAATGAATTGACTTGAAAACTTATATCCACACAAAACCCTCCAAACAATGTTTATAGCAGTTTTATTCATAATTACCAAAACTTGGAGGCAACTAAGATATCCTTCAGTAGGTGACTGGGTAAATAAACTGTGGTACATCCAGACAATGAAATATTATTAAGCACTAAAAAAAGCCCTGGCCAGTGTGGCTCAGTTGGTCAGAGCATTGTTCTGTTTACCAAAAGGTCTTGGGTTTGATTCCCAGTCAGAACACATGCCTAGGTTGCAGGTTCCATCCCTGGTCAGGATGTGGTTGGTTAGCATATGGGAGGAAACTGATAGAAGTTTCTCTCTCACATCAATATTTCTCCCTCCCCACTCTCTCTCTTCCCCACTCTCTAAAAATAATAAGCACATTTTTGGGTGAGGATTTTTAAAAAAGGGTTATGAAACCATGAAAACACATGGAAGAATCTCAAATGTATATCACTAAGTGAAAGAAGATGGTCTGAAAAGGCTACATGGTATATGATTCCAACTATATGACATTCTGGAAAAGGCAAAACTATGGAGAAGGTGAAAAGATCAGTGGATTCAGGGATTAAGGGAGAAGAGAGAGATGACTAGGCAGTGGATTTTTAGGGCAGTGAAAATACTCTGTGTGATACTCTAGTGATGAATACATGTCAATATACATTTGTCCAAACTCATAGGATGTACAACACCAAAAGGATTCTAAGGTAAACTATGAACTCTGGGTGATAATTTTGTATTAATGTAAGTTCATCAATTGTAACAGATGTATCACTGTGGTGGGGGTATTTATAGTGGGGAAGGCTGTGCATGGGGTTGGGGAGAAGGTATGTTGGAAATCTTTGTATCTTCCCCTCAATTATGTTGAGAACCCAAAACTACTTTAAATATAAAGTTCATTTTTAAAAAGATATTACAAATTTCTGAAATATAGAAGTAAGAAATTCTTGCTTTTTAAATAAATTAAAAGATCCACCAAACACTCCAAAAGCAAATAGCTGTAAAGAGAAACATGAGTCAAACCAAGGTGGATCAGGTCTGCAGGTAGGACAAGTATGAGGCTGAGGATGTGATGACCAGAGTGCCCTTACTTTGGAGTCTCTGCTGCAAGGTGAGGACACAGCTCCAAGGCTCAGACTCACTGTTTCATTCAGCATTCAAATATTATGCACTGAGCACCTACTGTGCACTGGGCCTACTGTGTCCTGGTGTTGGGTCCTGAGTGTCCAAGATAGCACTGGCCCTGCCCTCTTAGGTCCCCAGTCAGCTGGGGAAACAGATAATTGGACAAACAATGGTGCAACAGAATGACCTGTGAGAACACCAAGGAGGCTTCCTTTCAGCCTCTGAAGAGCATCTCCACACTACTGGAGGCAGCCTCTAAATCAAATCTGAAGGAAAGCAGGAGTTCCCCCAAACAAGTGGTCAAGTGAGCATTCCAGCAAAGTGTCAAGAATGCAGCTGGCTAGGGTAGGGTGGCAGTGGCCTGGGATGGGAGACCCTTAGCACAATTTCTAAAAAGGGAACTTTTTAACTACATTTGTAAGATGATGTGTTGACAAAAACCATCATTAAGATAATGGCAAAAAGATGACAAAAAGAGGAGGGCTTGTAAAAGCAAACCAGAGAGGCACATTTCTATTTTTCCCCTGTTATTCTGGGGCCCCTTCCCTGGGGCAGTCTGAGGAATGGCCTAGCAGTGCACACCAGCTCCCAGCAGATTGGAAGGTGGGGCATGATGGGCACTGGTCATGCCACAGGGACCAGGTTCTCTTTGCAACCCATGCAGTGACAAAAACATTTATCCAGAATATGTACAGACTTCTACAATTTAATAAGAAAAAGGAAACCAGATAGCCCCAATAAACTGGACAAAAGTCTTGAATAAGCATTTTACAAAGAGCATATACACATGGCAATAAACTTAGGAAAAGCCACTAAATGCAAATTAAAATCCCACTGAGCCATCACTACAGCCACAGAACAGATAGCATGAAAGAGATTCACAGTGCCACGTGCAGAGACGAGGGTACCTGCTCTGGAGAGCTGTTGGCAATTTCTACCTGAAGTGAATCTGTGCACATTTGTGGCCCAGGAGTTCCCAAACAAAACATGGGCAATACATCCACCAAGTGATGAGATTCAGTCAATCAACACATTTGTCCAGTCAGCCCCAAGTATTTATCAGACACCTGCCTTTGTGCTAGGCATTGTCCTCAAAGCTGAGGACACAAGTGCTTGGAGATTTCATTCTAGAAGGGGGACAGTCATAAACAAGAGGAAATAAAAACAATGGATAATGTGTCCTACAGAGAGAACACTGGAGCAGGGAAGGGAGGAAGTGAGCTGGGGTGCTTGACTGAAAGCTATAATATGAGTGAGGGAAGGGTGGAGGGCCTTACAGAGAAGACAGCTTCTGAGAGGCAGAGGGAGTTGTCTGTCTGTTTACTTGTCTGCAGGGGCAGCACTCCTGGTAGAAGGAACAGCTCAGGCAAAGTCCCTGGGGCAGGTGTTGGGGAAAGGGCTCAGGGACCAATGTGATTAGAGGTTTGAAGCAGAAGTGGTATGAAGAGAGCCAGAAGGACCCAAGGGCCTTAATGAGAGCAAGAAGGAAGGTGGTGTTCATTCACCTGTCCACCTCTCCATCAGCATGAGCTGATGGAGGCAGGGCTGGCTCTCATTCACCTTTGCATCTCTGGAGTGCTAAACTGACTCTTTGAAGGTTCTCAAAAATGCAGTAAGTTAAGTTGGCCCCACAGAGTCAAAACTTGGCTGCCTGGTCCACTCCTGTGTGTACACAGGACCTGACAACATTTCTCACCTGACCATCCCTTTCCCTGGGGCCTTACTGCAGGTCCTGGGGTCCCCAGGTGGACATCTTATGCTGCTGTGTACAGGAGGCCAGCAGTGTACATGCTTAAGCCCTGAGGTCTGCAGCACTCCAGAGAGAACCACTGGGCACAAGCACCACCTGAATCCCATGTAGCACAGCTGCCCTCCACACTGTTTACCATTCTGGGTCCCTATAGATACCCCAGCCTCATAGAGAACCTCCTGATCATATGATGACCAGCCTAAATAAGACAACTTTACTAAAAAGAAACACATGGCCCCATTTATACACAAATGTGTAAAATATATTAAAATAATTTTAAATGTGTGAGTCACTCAAAGGGAGTGTGTTTTTTAAAAACTCACAAATAGCACTTTGTAGTGAAGACGGCAGTGAACTGTGGCTTGTCCTGTAGACAAGGACCAGCAGGGAAAGGGCAGAAACATGTATGGGACACTTTTCCCTGTGCCCACTAAAATTCAGCATTCCCTTACACAGGGATACCAAGTTCATGCTTGCACCTAAGCAGTAAATGGTATTGCCTAGGTCAGAGCCTAAGTCCTCCTCACTTTCCATACTTCAGTCACCAGCACAGCACCACAGACAAGGAGGTGGCCTTGCAGTTAGGGGGTCTAAAAATGACACCCTGGGTCTTGTCCACTCATCTAGCTTCAGTTTCCTTGTTTATGGACTGGAAAGACAAACCCTGACTCTAAGGGCTAGAAGTGCCTTCAGATGTAGATGTACCTGCCACAGCAGTCTTTCTATGTACAGCCCCTTTGCATTGTACACCTCCCATGATGAAAAACTCAACTCCTCTGAGGCATCCTTGGCAACTGACATTGGGAGAAAGCACCTCTTTGTGGGCACTAACCTCCTGGAGAAAAGAGAGCACATGGGGCTCCATGAAGAATGAAGTCCCCAGCCTGTCCCAGCTCTTCACCAACCCATAACTTTGGAGGTTAGGGTTTCAACATATGAATTGGGGTTGGGGCACAGTTTCAGTCCATAACACCTAGCATCGTACACATGCAACCACAGTGATGTGCTGAGTAATGACGTTTCTGTCAACAATGACTGCATAGATGGCAGTGGTCCATTATATGGAAGATACAAAACATCCCTATCATCTAGTGATACTTTAGCCATAGCTCAATGTATTACTCACATGTTTGTGGCGATAGTGGTATAAACAAACCTACTGTGCTGCCAGTCATAGAAAAGGATAGCACATATGATTATGTACAGTACATAACACTTAATAATGATAATAAATGACTCTGTTATTGGTTTATGTATTTACCATGCTACAGTTTTTACCATTATTTTTAGAGTGCACTCTTACAACTTTTAAAAAATAATTTGCTGTGAAACAGTAGCATATTGTGCAGGCAACAGACTCATATATCTCCTGTTTACTCTGTTTCTTGATCACACCATTTTTTTCCTGTGCTTAATTTAATCTCGTATTATTTTGTACAGTAACGGGCCATACAGCTTTGTAACCATGAGCAATAGGCTGTACTAGGTGCATAGTAGGCTAGACTGTCTAGGTTTGTGTAAATATACTCCATGATCACTGATAATGAAATTGCCTAATAACACACTTCTCAGAACATATCCCAGTTGTTAAGTGGTGTGTGAGTGTAATGACTTTTTCTTGGTATCATAAAATCTCCAGTTTTCAAATAGTTGAAATGTTTCAATCCATTGTGGTTATTATAGTTGATGAAATTGTCCCATGTTTAGCCACGAGAGGCCCTTTTAGTGGCCCTTGCATTCTGGGCACTGCACCCATTAGTCCTTGTCACTTCCTTGCTGCCAATGATGACAAAAAGATCCAGGCTCAACTTATATATTTCCTACCCCAGACATAGACCAGCCATTCCTTTATGGATCTCTGATTCCTTTTAGTAGAAATGATATTTATAGTCTACAGTGAGGGTACTAGGTGTACTCTTGTGACTGTATGTATTGTATATATGAATATTCAGTGAATAAAGTGAGAACATATGTATTTTTAACAATTTTTATTGTGCTAAAATACATATAACATAAAATTTATCATTACACATTTTTAAGTATAGAGTTCAGTGGAATTAGATACATTCCACATTGTTATAGAGCCATCACCACCACCCATTCCTATAATGCTTTTCCTTTTAGAAAACTGTTCTCATTAAACATTACCTCCCCATTTTCCCCTTGCCCAACCCCTAGCAACCACCATTCTACTTTCTGTCTATATGTGTTTAGCTATTCTAAAAGCCTTATATAAGTGGAATGATAAAACATTTGTCTTTTTCTGACTGACTTCTTTCACTTAACATAATGTCCTCAAGGTTAATCATTGTTGTAGAATGTGTCAGAATTTCCTTTTTTTAATTGTTGTTCACATACAGTTGCCTCAATTTTCCCCCCACCACTTGCCCCCAGCCCACCCACCCATACTTCCCATCCTCAATCCCACCACCCTTTGGCTTTGTCCATGGGTCCTTTATACATGTTCCTTGATGACCCTTCACCATCTTTCCCCAGTTACCCCCCTCCTCACTCTCCTCTGGTTACTGTCAGTTTGTTGTTTATTTCAATGTCTCTGGTTATATTTTGCCTGCTTGTTTGTTTTGTGAGTAGGTTTCACTTACAGGTGAGATCATATGGTATTTGTGTTTCACCACCTAGCTTATTTCACTCAGCACAATGCTCTCCAGTTCCATCCTTGCTGTCGCAAAGGGTAGGAATTACTTCTTTCTTTCTGCTGCATAGTATTCCATTGTATAAATGTACCACAAGTTTTTGATCCAATAATTTACTGATGGACACTTGGGTTTTTTTCCAATTCTTGGCTATTTTAAATTGTGCTGCAATGAATATTGGTGTGATAGGTTCTTTTGAATTGGTGTTTCAGGGTTCTTAGGGTGTAATCCCAGCAGTGGAGTTGCTGCATAAAAAGGCAGTTTAATTTTTAGTGTTTTCAGGGAATTCCATACTGTTTCCCACAGTGGCTGTACCAGTCTGCATTCCCACCAACAGAGTACTAAGGTTCCATTTTCTCCACAGCCTCACCAGCACTTGTTGTTTGTTGATTTGTTAATGATGGCTATTCTAATCAATGTGAAGTGGTATTTGATTATGGTTTTAATTTGCATCTCTCTGATGGCTACTGGTGTTGAACATCCTTTCACATGTCTATGGGCCCTCTGTATGTCCTCCTTGGAAAAGTATCTGTTCAAGCCCTTTACCTGTTTTATAATTGGGTTGTTCGTCTTCCTGGAGTGGAGATGTGTGAGTTCTTTATTTTGGAGACCAAGCCCTTGTCTGAGGTATCGTTGGTAAATATATTTTCCCATAATATTGGTACCCTTTTCATTTTGCTGATATTTCCTTTAGCCATGTAGAAGCTTTTTATTTTGATGAAATCCCATTTGTTTATTCTTTCCTTTATGCCCCTTGATCTAGGGGACATATTGGTGAAAATATTGATGCATGGAATATCTGAGATTTCCCTGCCTATGTTCTCCTCTAGGACGTCTATTGTGTCATGACTTATATTTAAGTCTTTTGTCCACTTTGAGTTTATTTCTATGTATGGTGTAAGTTGACAGTTGTTTCATTTTCTTGCATGTAGCTGTCCAGCTCTGCCAACACCACTTGTTGAAGAGGCTGTTTTCACTCCATTTTATTCTTCTTCCCACTTTGTCAAATATTAATTGACCATAGACATTTGGGTTTATTTCTGGGCTCTCTATTCTATTCCATTGGTACATGTATCTGTTCTTACACCAGTACCAGACTGTTTGGATTACCTTGGCCTTGTAATATAGTTTGATATCAGGCATTGTGATCCCTCCTACTTTGTTCTTCTTTCTCAAAATTGCTGCAGCTTTCAGGGTCATTTTTGGTTCCATATAAATTTTTGAAATGTTTATTCTATATCTGTGAAATATGTCATTGGTATTTTAATAGGTATTGCATTGAATCTATAAATTGCTTTGGGCAGTATGGACATTTTGATGATGTTAATTCTTCCAATCCAGGAACATGGTATATGCTTCCATTTGTTTGTGTCTTCCTTAATTTGTTTCTTCAGTGTTGTGTAGTTTTTCTGAGTACAGGTCTTTTACCTCCTAGGTTAGGTTTATTCCTAAGTACTTTATTTTTCTTGTTGCTATATCAAATGGGATTTCCTCCCTGATTCCTGTTTCTGATACATCATTGTCACTGTGCAAAAATTCCTTTGATTTCTAAATATGACTTTGTATCCTGCTGCTTTGCCAAATTCACTTATTAGGTAGAGCAGCTTTTTGGTAGAGTCTATAGGATTTTCTATATACACTATCAAGTCATCTGCAAACAATGACATTTTGACTTCCTCCTTTCCAATATGGATGCCTTTTTTTTTCCCTTGGATGATTGCCATGGCTAAGACTTCCAATACTATGTTGAATAGAAGTAGTGAAAGAAGACATCCTTGTCTTGTTCCCTGGTCTTAGGGGAAAAGCTTTTAGGTTTTTGTCCACTGAGTGTGATGTGGCTGTAGGTTTCTCATATATGGTCTTTATTATGTTGAGGTATACTTCCTCTACTCCCACTTTACTGAGTGTTTTTGTCACAAATGGGTGCTGTACCTTATCAAATGCTTTCCCCACATCTATTGATATGATCATGAGATTTTTGTCTTTTCTTTTTTTATGTGATGTATTACATTTATTGATTTGTGAATATTGTACCATCCTTGCATCTCTGGTATATATCCCACTTGATCATGGTATATGATCATTTTGATGTATTGCTGGATGTGGTTTGCCAATATTTTGTTGAGGATTTTAGTGTCTATGTTCATCAGCAATATAGGCCTGTAGTTTTCTTTCTTTGTTGTGTATTTATCTGGTTTTGGGGATTAGGAGGATGCTGGCTTCAAAAAAGAGTCTTGGAGTCTTCCCTCTTCTTGGAATTTTTGGAATAGTCTCAGAAAGATAGAAGTTTGTTCTTCCTTAAATGTTTTGTAAAATTGTCCTGTGAAACCTTCCTGTCCAGGGCTTTTGTGTTCTGGGAGTTTTTTGATTACTGCTTCAATTCCATCTGCTGTTATTGGTCTGTTCATGCTTTCTGCTTCTTCTTCATTAAGTTTTGGAAGATTACATTTTTTTAGAAATTTGTCCATTTCACCCTGGTTTTCAAACCTCTTCACATATAATTGTTAACAGTAATTTCTTACAATCCTTTGTATTTCTATGGTATCAGTTGTAATTTCTCCTCTTTCATTTCTGATTTTATTTATTTCAATCCTCTCCCTTTGTGTCCTGATGAATCTGTTTAAAGTCTTGTCAATTCTGTTTATCTTTTTAGTGAACCAGCTCCTGGATTTATTGATCCTGTGAATTGTGCTTTTAATCTCCATTTCATTTAATTTTGCTCCGATATTGATTATTCTGTTCCTTCTACTTGCTCTGGGCTTTGTTTGTTGTTGTTCCTCCAGTTCTTGTAGATGTAGGGTTGAGTTGTTTATTTGAAATGTTTCTATCTTTTTTAGGTAGGCCTAAACTTTTTTAGGTAGGCCTTGTATTGCTTTGAACTTCCCTCCCAGGACTGCCTTCATTGTGTCCCGTAGGTTTGGGACTGCTGTTTGTTCATTTTCATTTGTTTCCAGAAACTTTTTGATTTCTTCTTTAATCTCATTATTAACACATTAATTATTTGATAGCATGATATTCAGTCTCCATGAATCTGAATGTCTTGGAGTTTTTTCCTTGAGGTTGGTTTCTAGTTTCATGCCATAGTGGTTGAGAAAATATTTGATATGATTTCAATTTTCTTGAATTTGTTGAGGCTTGTTTTGTGACCTATCATATGGTCTATCTTTGAAAATATTCCATGTGCATTTGAGTAGAATGTGTATTTTGCTTCTTTGGGATGAAAGTTTCCATATATATCAGTTAAGTCCTTTTGGTCTAATGCATCATTCAGTTCCACAATATCCTTGTTAATATTTTGTTTGAAAGATCTATGTGTTGTTGCTGGTGGGGTGTTTACATCCCCTACTATAATTGATTTGCTGTCAATATCTCTCTTGAAGTCCTCCAAGATTTTTCTTATATATTTTGGTACACCTATGTTGGGTACACACATGTTTACAATATTTATGTCTTCTTGATGGATTCTCCCCTTGAATATTATGAAGTGTCCTTCTGTGTGTCTTTTTATGGCCTTTGTTTTGAAGTCTATATTGTCTGGTATCAGTATTGCTACCCAGCTTTTTGTTTTTCCTGTCCATTTTCTTGTAATATTTTTTCCAACACTTCACTGGCAGTGTATGTAGGTGTTTTGTTCTGTAGGGTCTCTTGTAGGCAGTGTGTGTGTGGGTCATGCTTTCTTATCCATTCAGCTAATCTGTGTCTTTTGATTAGAGCATTTAATCCATTTACCTTTAAGGTTATTATTAATAAGTTCTTAGTCATTACCCTTTTACCCTCTTTGTGCCTATGTTCCTCTCTCTCTCTTACTCACTTTTCTTCATCTTCTTAAAGCAGTCACTTTAGTGTATCTTGCAATGTTGGTTTGGTGGAGGTGTATTTTTTTAGCCTCCTTTTGTCTGGGAAACTCCTGTCATTTTATTTATGAAGGGTCATGGAGTGGACCTCTCTGGGTTACTCTTGATTGGGACCCTCTTTCCTTCCTGGACTTATGAGACTTTTTCTCTCATCAAATTAAGAAAGTTTTCCATCATTACTTTTTCAAACAGGTTTTCTATCCTTTGTTCCTCTTCTTTTCCTTCTGGTACCCCTATTATACAGATATTATTACATTTCATGCTATCCTGCAGTTCCCTTAATATTTCTTCATTCTTTTTGGATCTTTTTTCCTTTTCTTGCTCTTTCTGAGAGGTTTGTTATCTGCCTTGTCCTCCAGCTTGCTGATTTTATCCTGTGCTTCATCTAGCCTGCTTTTGATTCCTTCTATTCTGTTCTTAAATTCAGAAATTGTATTCTTCTTGGCTCTTGTTGATTGTTTCTATTTCCTTTTTCATGCTGATATAGTTTGCAGTGAGTTCCTCATAGTTTCCCTGTAGTTTCTGGTAATTCTCAGTGAGCTCATTGAGCTTCCTTATAACCATTGTTTGAACTCAATATCTGATAGTTTACTTGCCTCTATTTCTTTTAGCATTCTTTCTGAGAATTAGTCCTTTCTTTTTAATTGGGGGTTATTCTTTGTCTCCCTATTATTTGTGAGACTGTTTTTGTTTGCTTCTGCTTCTTAAATTGATCTGTTTAGACTCCCTGACTTTGTGGTGTGATCTATGGTAGGAGACTTGTGAGATCCAGTGGTACAGTCTCCTCGATCTCCTGAACTTGATGCATTTGGGATGCCCTTTATGCCATTTCTGTTGGCTTTCTAGATGTAATTGTGTTTTTTTTTTTATTGTTTTTGGGTTGTTTCTTAGTGTGTCCTTCTGTCCACCTGGTTGACTGAGGTTCACTCTGGTCACCACTTCTTGTGTGCTGTTGTGCAGGTGCTTCCAGAACAAAACAACAAAGCCCAGGAAACAAACCCACACTCACAAAAATAACTCCCTCCCCAAAATCCCACTATCAACAGCAAATGAACAAGTATTAATAAAGGTGTAAAGAGATTAGGACTATTATAGGAAAGGAGAATGAATATGAGATGACCTTCTGAAACAAAAATGATTTTGAGAGAATAGAGGGAGGAGCACTAGTAAGAATTGTGAGTCAGAGCAATGGGAAGAGAGAAAGTAAAATTTACATCATGAATAAAACAGGGAATGAATAAGGCAGAATATGCACAAAACTGATAGACAAAAAATGAATGTTAAAAATCTATACAGGGAAGAAAATATTGCAAATCATGGAGAAGACCACAGTGGATTTTGCCTTGGAGACTCTAGTGTTCGCCACTGTTTTTTCTTTCTGGATCTTTCTCTGGCGATGTCAGATGTTGAAGCTGTTTGAACTTAGGCAGCCTGTTCAAGACTTCCAGGAAACTGTGCTGGCTGGAGTGGCTCAGTGGATTGAGCACCAGCCTGCAAACCAAAGGGCCGCTGATTCGATTCCCAGTTAGGGCACATGCCTGGGTTGCAGGCCAGGTTCCCAGTAGGGGGCATATGAGAAGCAACCACACGTTGTTTTTCTCCATCTCTCCCTTTCCCTCTCTAAAAATAAATTTAAAATCCTAAATTTAAAAAAAAGGCTCCCAGGAATCTACTGTCTCTGGCTGTCTCCTTCAGTTGTTAATCTAGTCACTCTATACTCAGCAGTCAGGCTTAAGCTCCATAGGATGGAGTAGAATCCCTCCTGGAGCTGGGGTTATTGTTTCCCCTCAGGCTGCTGCCACTTGGAGGGCAGTGGTCTGCCTCAGCATTATGGCTGTTGCTGTATGAGGGATGACTCAGCACCAGGATCCTGGTGTCTACTCTCTCAGTTCTTTCCCCAGAGCTTCTGTTTCCAGTCTCTCCTCAGGTGTCTCTAGCCCACTCTGCCCCCACCTTCCCTGGAACCCAGGGTAGGTGGCTCCAAATAAAAATTTGTGAGTTGGCTTTTAAACAGCCTTTTGCATCTCCAGCCATCTCTCTCTGGCAGAGAGCAACCCTGCTGCTCTTCACCACTGGTTGTTATCTGTGTATGTTTTTGGTTCTGGTGCTCTAGTCTGGAGATCCTGGCTTGGGGATTAGACCCCACTCTTCCCAGGGAGAACAAAAAGCTGCTTAATTATCCCTCTGGCACTGCTGTCTGTGGGCACCCAGACACCCTTCTCAAGTCTCCACCATACTCCTTACCAGTCAGGTTGTGCTAAAACTGATTCTTCTGTCTGTGCAAGATTATAAGGCTTTTTTCTCACTATTGTTCAGTTGTTTATTCTGGGTGATTTCTCCACAATTTAGTTGTAATTCCAGCTTGGTCCTGGGAGGAGGTTAGTGTGGCTTCCATTCACTCCTCCACCATCTTGCCAAAAAACAAAATTTCCCTTTTTTAGGGCTGAATAATAATCCATTGTATGTATGGGCCACATTTTGTTTATCCACTCACAAATTGATAAGACAACTTGGATTGTTTCCACCTTTTGGTTGTTCCGAATAATGATGCCATAAACATGGGTGCAAGTAACTTTTCGTTGCAGTATCAAAGGAGGGAATGAGCATGTGGGTACACGAGTGAGTGAATGGTACATGCTCAAAGCACCTAGGCCTGGGATTTCTCCAACAGATCCCGTGGTGTGGCTTCTGCATTCTCCCTCCCTCCCCATGGGTTGCACTTATGCCACTGGGCAGGGTTATGGCTACAGGCAAAGAAACTGCCCCTTCTTAGAAGGGCTCCTACTCATTTGTTTCATACAATTCTAAAGGTCTCCTTGACAAGCAGGAAGTGCAGGCAGATATCTAGAATTTTCTCAGCAGCAGTAGTTGGCATCACACAGACAAAACATGAGGAGAGCACTGGTGTACTTCTCTGCTTTCTTTTTTCTTCTGTCTGTCCTCTGCTTCCTTCCCTCCCCCTCCTCCTTCTTTTCACAAACTAGGGTGGCTATTGCACAGTAGAAGCAAAGCCACCAGCTTCTTGATGGTGGACACATAGCTCCAGAGGATTCCAGCAGCTGTGAGTTGGAAAGGGTCCTCAGAAAATATCCATTTTGTCCAATAACCTTGAGCTTCATTTAGTAGCTATTCTCTTGTCCATATAAAATCCTACCATATCCCCAATAACTCAGAGCTGTGAGTGGAGCTGCTCTGTTGTTAGTTCTCCTAATGGCCCTTATGGAGTTCACGCTATGCACTCATTACAGAGGACAAAACACCACACACGAGACAAAGGGTGTAATGTCTAGTAAGTTCCCCTTGGGATCAATTGGTGGTGAAGTGTTGTGCTTGCCCACCTACTCCCTGGCAGCCACTGGTTGGGGGTTGCTCATTGGAAGCATGGGGTGTGACTCCCTACAATGGTGGCCTTGTAGCAGAAGTCCTCAGCCACTGGGAAGCCAGCACTTACAGGTAGAAGTTGTCCTGGTTCATCATTCACTCATTCACTCATTCATTGCAGGCCTGACATTGTGTGCCCACAGCCTGAAGGGGATGTGTGTGAGTGTCCAGGTTCTGGGCAGGCTCAATGAACATGAAAGCATCCCTAGATACCCAACCCAAACAGTGATGAAGTCAGAAGAACCTCTGGAGAGGCTGTGCCTGAAAAATATCTGAGGTTGGCCAACCAAAGAAGAGCAGATATGATGCCTCAGGCAGGGGAATGGACCATCATTCTGGATGGTGAGAGGGTCTGGACTTGGGGCAACCCACAGGATGAGATAGGAAATGCCAGGCAGAGGGTGGTACCAGGAGAGGGTGAATTGGTAGTTTGGGGGATTGTGTACTGGGTTGGCTAGGGGGATGGGAGCTATTGAAGAGCAAGGTAGAAATGACACAGCCCTGAGTCCCACACTTAAGTGGAAACCATCCTAGGCCCATACCCAGTCTGACAAAGACCTGCCAATCATCCTGTCCTAGCCTCAGTCTACCACCACAAGGCACTAGGAGAAGAGAGAACTTCATTCTAGAGCCTACCGGAGGGAAGGACAGGCTATTGTTGTAGGATATCTTCATACACACCTTCAGCACACAGGTGGGAGTGGGGTGTTGACTGAGAAACTCCCTGCCTGTAATGGTTTTCACTTGTGAGGCCCACAGGTGCTTCTTGTGTACTCACCACATGTCCCAGGCAGTGTCCAGGAATGAAGGGACAGGAGTGGAAGGATATGCAGGGTCCAGGAACGATGGGGCAAAGATGGCAGGATAAGCAGGGTTGTTACCCTCCCAGGGGAGCCATATCAGTGGAAACATGGCCAGAGATCTATCCACTGATGACCTCTTTAAAAACTGTACATGATGGTAAATCATACTAACTCTAAAAATCCTCATGAGGAAATCCTGCTTGCTAAGCAGTCAGGAATTACAAAGATGACGTGAGAGTTTTGTTAATAGTCCTTAATTTAAAGAGAGGGAAACTGGAGTACAGAGAGGACAGGTAACTAGCCAGAGGTCATACAGCCAATTAGTGATGAAGTTGGGATTTGAACCTCAGGCAGCGTAGCCTGACTTAGATCCCAGTATCTTAACCTATGAGTCAAGCTACCCCTACTATTCCCACCTCCTTTGTGGGGACCTACTCAGGCTTGAGGATACAGAGCCAGGACAGAAAGTTGCTACAGCCTGAATTTACACCTCAGCTTCACCTGGATGCACATGGGCAAGTCACCCCTCTTTTGTGCTTTAGTTTTCTCTTCTGAGAAGTGGACTCTGTAGTCAGCTGAGGAGGATTAACCAAGGTAGCCAGTACCTGGCTTTCATGTTCTGTAAATGGTAGAGCTAGTGTTGGCACACTTAAAATCTCAGGGAAGGCGCTGGGTTGTGGTGGTGCTCTAAGACTTGGGGATTGCCTTGACTGTTGTGGCTCAGGCTCAGCTGGTTGGAACATTCTCTCTCTCTCTCTCTCTCTCTCTCCGCTCATCCTCCCTATCCCACTCTCTAAAAAATATACTATAAATAGTATGAAAAGAGAAAAAAAAAAAACCCTGGGGACTACATCCCCATGAGGCACCCTGGAAGGCACCTGACTACAGGTCCAGCCCAAACCCCTCCAGACCCCACTGTGCCCACAACCAGCCTCTATTAAGTCAGAATGGAAGAACCCTGCATAGACCCTGGAAGAAAAAGAACCCAGTTAAGAGCCCTCCCAACTCTGGAAGTTTTCTGAGCATTTGCAATAGGCACTGGACACAGCAGAAGCTAGGAGTCTGCAAGTCAAGTGTTCCTTGCTGCAAAGGAAAATGCCAGGTGGAGGAGAGGAGCTGCTGCTGGGGGCCTCGGGCTGGACCAGGACCAATGGAGACAGCCATGCCCCAAGACAGACCTGAGGCAAATCCACAGGGCATCAAAGCAGAGATGAATGCCAGCAGCAAGGCAAAAGCAGTCAAAGTAGACAGCCCTGGGAATGATGTGGTAGCCCAGGATGGAGAAGGAGGAAGGATGGGGTAGCAGAGGAGTGCAAGGAAGGACACCACAGGCCTGGGAACACAATATGCAAGGGTCCTGAGGAAAAGGGGTTTTTGGTGTTTTGAGAGGCTGAAACATGAGTGAGTAATGGGCAAATGCACCCTAGACTCCTTCCATTCTCCCCCATCATCTACCAGGCAATACTCACTCCTACCCAAGGTCACATGGTGGTCTGGGGAAGAGTGTGCCCCAGAAAGAAGCCCATTTCTACAATCACTTCCCTCCAGTCCTGCCTTTTTCCACCTTCCTTTCCTTCTAGCCCCTTTGTCTTCTGTCTCTTCACTTCTGCAGACTCCAGCCTCTCATGCCTCTCTCTTCCTCTCTCTCTCTGTCTCTATCTCTCTCTCCCTTTCTCTCCCTCTCACCCTCTCTCTCCTTCCTCTTTTTTCTCTCTCTTCTCTTTGGGTTTCTGTCTTTCTAACCCCCAACCCACAGCCACCCCCACCCAGGCCCCACAACCCCCAGGGCCTGTTCCACCTCCACCTGCCCCTTCCCCAGCAGGCACTGCCTCTAGTATCTTGGCCCTTGCTAATGCATTTCGCATGGTTCATCAGTCAAAGGCATTTCTAATGTCCTTAAAGCACGCAGAAAATTGCATCCTTATGAAAAGGGAGGGAGAAGCAAATTGCCTGTTGGAGGCCAAGCTGCCAGGGCTCTGGCAGTGCACACCAAATTCAGAGGGGCTGGGCTGGTGGAGGTGTCTGCCTGGGGCTCCATCCAGGATGCGGCCTCCTCCCTACTGCCTTCCAGACAGTGCTTATGTCCACTGTCTCACCTCTTTACCCTCTGCCCTTGCCTATCCCTCCACACTGCTCCCTCCACTCTGAAATTCCCCCCAAACATTTAAGGCCAAGCTCCTAACTGCCTCAGGGCCTTTGCATATGCATTGCCAGCTACCTGGTACACACTCTTCTAGTCATTCAGGTCTCAATTGAAGCATCAATTCCTAAAAGACCCTTCCTGAGCACCCTGACTAAAGCCCCCATTCACTCATTGTCTATCACCTGCTTTATTTTCTACATGGCATTTGTCGATTCCTGAAATCATCATTTGGATTTAACTATGGCTTCTTTGCTATCTGTCTAAGCCTCCTCACCTCCAACATGAGCACCTTGGGTCAGAGGCTGTGTCCCCCATGCTTAGCACAGTGCCTGGCACAAAGAAGGTATTTAATAAATACTTGGTGAACAAATGGATTACAGACAGGAAGAGGCCCTGGGGAACCCTGAGACATCTGGGACACCACACCCCAAACTGAACCTTGAGGCTATTGGGTAAGGGGCAGTGGAGATTCCTTGGGCTGAAATCAGACCCAAATTCTTTAATTAATAGTTGTGTGGCCCTGGGCAAGTTGCCTCACATCTCTGAGTTTTATTTTCATCTGAGAAATGGGAGTAGGGCACCTACCTTACTGGCCATTACTGGATCAAGGAGACAAGGCAGGGACTGTGTCTCAGCACTGTGAACTGCCTGCCACACTCAGTAAGTGTTTGTTAAGTGAATGAGTGGCCCCAGTAAATGTTTGATTGATATTAGAGTCTGTGATGCCACTGATGTTGGACATCATTATTCCAAAAAGCCCTGACCCAATGCTTATCTATCTCTTTTTAGCCTATTTGGACATACATGTTTATTATGGATCACTGCTGAGTTTACATAAAAAGGAAACTATCAGGGAACTCAGTAGGCTAAGGTGTCCCTAAAACTTCCTGGAGGTCACAGTTGCCTCTGGAAGGACCCCCTCCAGCATTCCACAGTACCATCCCAGTTGACCACTGCCTCACAGGTGGGCCAGCCAAGTTCCCTCCATGCTGCTGCCCTTTGTCTTTCTGCACCTAGAGGAAGATCCTGTCTCCCTTGCAGACTTCTTGGCTTTCTCCATCTAGGCTTGGTGCCTGAGTGGCAAAGGACCACCTTTGTCCAGCCTGGAACACCTCCCTCAGGGATAGTCACATGTTGCAGGCACAGGACCCACAATGCCTGGGACCTCCCTCACAAACTGCCACATGAACCAAAATTTAAGAAACCGGGAGATGTGGTCTTAAAGCTGGTGGTACTCAGTAATACAGTGTGAGAACAGTGGGATTACTGGGACACTGGGACAAGGGGAACTTTTGAAGTCACACAAGTGAGAGGACTATTGCAAAGTCAGGCAGCGGTCAGAATGGGAAGTCCTGCCAGGTCAGGTGCCTCCACCAGGACTTACTTCAAACAGAAGGTGGACCCACCTTCTCCTGTACTAAGTGTGGAGAGCTTGGCCCAGAGCAAGGCTGACTCAGTTTGCAAGGCCTTGTCACTGTAGTCACTTTTTTGGCCCGCCCACCAGCAGGGAGTGAGAATCTGCACCTCCCTTACACCCTTAAAGTGGAGCTGGAGAGGTGGTTTGAGAAGTTTCCTTCAACTCTCCAGAGCCTGGGCCAGGCTGAGCTGCAGGGCCAGTGGGTGTCTGGTCCTCCTTAGCCTGGCTTTGGCCCCTGGAAACCTGGGCATGGAGAGGCCTTGAGGGCAGAGGCTCAGGGGATCAATTGGTCCTCTCTCCGGACAAGGAAACTCAATCAAGGATATCATTTTGGATCAGGGGTTCCTCTCCAGTGCAGAAATAAAGTCAGGCAGCCGGGCAAACGAAAATGGAAGAGGTGCCAAGTTTCTCCTCAGAACCTGGAGTTCCAGGAGGGTGCCAGGTTGAGAGGCTTGTAAGAGAGCTCCCTCTGCCCCAGGAGATGCGATGAATGTACCCTGGGGCCACGGTTCTCTCCTCCCACCTTATGGGTTCCCACCATTGACCTTCCAGGAGAATCCAGACCAGGGGAAGGGTAACCAAAGCAACCTTTATTTTTTACAAAGTCGGAAGGTAGGGGGAGGGATGCCCCTCCTGCCACCCCCTTCCACCCCCTCCCCCCGGCCCCCGCCCCGGGCATCTGGCTGCCCTTGTCACATTTTGTCCGTACTCACTCCCTGAGGAACCAGTAGCAAGTCGGAGACTGAGATGAACTTCAGATCCCAGGCCCACCGCTTCCTGCCCACCTCTCTCCAAACCTTCCCGAGTGTCAGCTCGAGCCAAAGGCACCGGAACTAGGCTTCCACTTCATCGCCTCGGTCAGGTTTGAGGGCACCGGGTGAGGATGCAATCCCCCATCCCCTCCTTCCAGTCAATCCTCCCCTAAAATCTCCCCTAAGACTCCTCCTCCCCTTCCCCAAGTGTAAACTTTGCGCGTGTTCATGGTGCTGCTGCCAGGCTAATCCTGGTGCTCAGCACACTTGCTGCCAGAACTCTTAACGTCGGGAGGGTCCTGGCCACCCCCGCGCGCCCTCCACTGCCCCCAAGTCCAAGACTTTTGCAAAGCACCCAAGCCCGCACCCACACCCCACACCCCCACAGGCCACTGGCCCGGGGCTCTGGAGGCAAGGCGCTGCAGGGAACTCATTCGCTTACTCGAGCAGTCTCCAGGTTTCCTTTCCCAGGACGTTGGGTAGAAGAGAGGTGAGCGGTGGGAGGAGGGGAGAGGGGGCAAGGGGACTTTCTCTCCCCTAAACCCAGGTCCTGGATTAAGGGGAGAGGTTGCTGGCTGAGGGGAATGAGGTCTTATGCGCTGGTGGCTTGGGTGGCCAGAGTGGGGTGGCCAGGGTAGGTAACACTCAGGCCGGGCGCAAGGCTTCACCTCTGTGGATGGGACACAATCCTATACCTAGAGTTGCCACTGTGAGGGCTGCGGTCTCGTTTTGGAATTCAGCATCAGTGGCACATAGTTTACCTCTGAGCCTTCACTCTCCTGGCATTGGGTCAGAGCGTCTGTGGAGTCTCATGGACTTGGTCTGCCAGTGGTCGCCTTGTCCCCTGTCCCCAGAGTTCAGCAGTGCAGGCAGTGACAGAAATCTCTGCCACTCTGCCAGCACCGGAATCTAGGCCCTTTCGTGGAGAGCCCAACTCCCTCACTGATTAGCTGGTGTTGGGACAACCGTGCCTGCCTCAGGTTTCCTATCTGTGCCTGGCAGGCTGTACTCGATGGAACATTGCAGCCCCTATGCTCTGTTGTGGGATTCGCTTGACGTCCCCCTCTTAAAGCCCTTGTCCTTGGCAGCTGATTAGTCCAGTTCAGTGAGGAGGTTCTGTTGGGGAAAAGCAGTAAAACCACAGGGTAATCTGCATAAGGTCACGTTCCTCAGATTTAGTAAAACCTGAGACTTGGAACAGTCTGCAGGGAATGTGGGTCAGAATTCCTCCTCTCTCCTTTTTGACCCTCCTTCCTTCTACCACTCTGCATGGTTGACAAAGGCTGTAGCTGGAATCTCAGTCCCCTAGGTGCAGCCCAGACAGAACTTCTAGGACCTTCACTTCCCTCCTGTTTACAGTAGAGAGGATTAAGTGCAGCAGTGTGCCTCACTTGGCTAGCCTGGGCCTTGAGCAGGAAGATTCCCTGAGGACTGAGGACCACTACGTTGAGTGGATCCAGGGCAGCAGGAAGCATGCTGGTTTTCACTCTGCCTGGTTTTAAGTCAAACTCTGAGGTGCTTGGGCACCAGCAATTCAAGTGCAGGTTTCAGGAAGGGTAAGTCAAGCCATGATTAAAAAGGGAAGCCACAGCCACTACAGGTAGGGGCCATAGTTCTTACATTATTCTGAAATGCAAAGTCTGCATCTGAACATGATGTTCTTCTTTTCTGAGTATTTGCCACCTGTAAGGACCTGGTTTCAAATCCTTACCCTGCTTGGAACTCTACAGGGCCAATTTGTCGGGGTCTCTGCCCCAGCTTTAAACAGGAAAGTGGTCATCTCCCAAACCCATACTGTGGCCATTGTCTTAGGAAAAGCAAGGACCCAACCCACACACGAGCCCCAGCCCAGCTTAGACCCAAAATAAGATATCTGAAGTCTTCCCGCAAGGAGGGGTCGCCCAGGGCCAGGCCCCAACGAAGATGTATGTGCCCCTGGAAACCGTGCCCTCACTGGCGCTCCGGCAGTTTGTAGTCCTCAGCCCGAGGCAGCAACCCTCACTGCCCCAGGCTCTCCCGCCAGGCACTGCTGCCCAGAGTATGCCTCGGGAAAATGTGAAAACTCGGAGGCTGTCGCTTATGGGCTGGAGCTGCCGCTGGTGGTGTCCTCAGTGCGAACCTCAAGTCCTCGGCTCCCCATTTGCCTCAGGAAGGGCTGGCCAAGAGCACCACAATCGGTCCTTAAAGTGTTAGGACACCGAACAACAAACCGAAGAGGCTATCAGGCCCTGCCACTTCCTGAGTGAACCCCGAGATAGCCTGGGGCTCCCGCTCTTTTGACCGACCTGACCCCTATAAAGCCTGGCTGCTACACCCGAGCGCTCTGGGCTGAGCAGTTCAGACTAACCCTGCAGCCCAGAGAGAAGCGATTCTGAGGATCCTGCAGCCAGAGCCACAGCCATCCGTGCTCAGCGTGGGCCCAGTGACTCAGGTCAGGGGTCGCTTCTACGTGATCCAGGAAAGAATATTTCAGAAGCCACTGATATCTCTCTTAACTCCACCCCACCTCCATGAGTATTCAGAAACCCCGAATTTAGACCTGTTGTGTCATAAAATATTTTATTGGGAAAAAAATCACTGTCTTCGCAAGAAAGGGGTAGGGGCCCCAACAACGTTAGGAACCCTGCTTCAGGGCTGAGCTGCCAGGTTGTCCATACAGGGTCTCTGGCCATGGTGGCCTGTGTGGCCACAGGGTCCCGGATGTTCAGAAGCTGGTGTGTGCCTGAGGTCTCCTGGCTGAGGGACGTCGGAGGCGGGTGGGGTGCGGTAAGGAGAGGGGCGTGAATGTGCATGGTGCGCCTGGTGTGCGGAGCTCTGGGCACAGGCGACTTTCGGCCGCTGGGGTGAGTCTCCAGACTGCAGGCGCACTGGGGCCCGGGTTGGCTTCAGGGTCTGTGTCCTTCCTTGTTTGGCCCCTAACTGTCCACATTCACGGTAATAATAAAACGTTTACAAAACAGAGTGGAGGCAAAAGGGCCGGCTGGAGGTTTCTCCCAGACTGAGGGGGTCCCCCGACTACACACTCAGTCCTCACGGCCCTTGTCGCTGGCCTCGCCCGGCAGCTCCGCTGGCTTCTCAGCCTCCTTGGCTCGTTCCTGCTCAGTGAGCTGCTCGCTGGTAGGGATGGAGTTCTTCTTGGGCCGCCCTTTGGGCTTGGTGGGGGACTCCAGGCCACCGCCTTGCAACACCTGCGCAAGGACACCGGCACGGGTGAGCAGGGACACAGTGCCCTATGCCCTGTGCTGGGCAGAACCTGAAGGGCCAACAGGCCATCTGAGGTCACGCCTAACCCAGGGAAATGGCGGCCATTTGAGCGGGGCTGGGGAAAACCGACCAGAGGCCAGGCCAGGGGTTCAAGGCTTCCAGGAAGCGGAGGGTGCAGCGGGGCACAAAGAAATGTGGGTTGAGCGAGGGCACCCAGAGGGACAGAGAGAGCAGAGAAGCTCCCTTTAGGCAGCAGTCCCGAAAGGCTTGGGGATGGGGTGGGGCGGGGCGGGAAGCAGCTCCTGAAGAGCTCAGGGGCTTGGCGGCAACCAGGAGCAAAAGCGAAGAAACCACCGAACACTCACTATTTTCTTCCACTTCATCCTCCGATTCTGGTACCAAGTCTTCACTTGCAACTGGCTCAGGCCCAGCGACTCAGCGAGATCTATTCTGGAAAAAGCAGGGTGCACCCTGAGCAGGGCGAGCAGCACCCCTCCCAACTGCCCGCTGAGCGAGGTAGGCCTGGCCCCACGCTACCTGTCCGGGGTGGAGAGGTACTTCTGCTTCTCGAAGCGTTTCTCTAGGCCCATCAGCTGCAGCTCCGTAAACACGGTGCGGCTCCGACGCCCCTTCTTGGCCTTGGTGCCCGGCTCCCCGGTGGCGGGTGCCTCTAGCTTCCCACGGAGCTGCAGCTCCAGAGGCAGGTGTGGTGTGCCTGCAACGCTGGGTAGCCCAGGCCCAGCGGCCAGGAGCGCCGAGCCCAGCCCGGAACAGCCAAGTGGCGCCAGCGGGAACTTAAACACCGCCGCTTGCTCGGCCTTCAATACCGCTGGGGGTCGGGGGTGAAGAACAGGGGGCCAGATGAGCTCAGGTCCTGCTCCTCCTGGGGGAGACACCCCCAGCATCTTCTGCGGTCGGCCAAGCGCTAGCGCCCAGCCAGCATCACCCAGCACAAAATTCTCCTCCCTAGCTGCAAAGCCTAAGACTTAAGCCACGCCTAGGGTGAGCGGCTCCAAAGCCAGTGTCCCCCGGTCTCGGAATGGGGACCTACCCCACCTCGGACTCTGCGTGGGTGTTCCTCTGGCCTATACCACCTTTGAGATTTCGGGATTCTCCTACGAGGTGCACACAGTGTGTTTCACTGAAAGCAGAAACCAAGAAAAAAAGGCAGCGAGATAGGAAGATGAGCATTTGCCCAATCAAATCGGCATTGCTGTGTTCAGGAAAAGAGGATCGATGGAGTAAGCAGGTCTATTCTCAAGTGTGGGCACAATGGCCATGGGCAGGCAGTGGGTCCACAGCAAGGGGGAGGTTTGAGCCCTTCCCAAAAATGTCCAGGCACCCCACAAATCCCAAAATCCTTCTTCCTGTTTTCTCTGTGTAGGCTTTACCCTGTAAAGATGTTTCCATTTCCATTACTTATAAATGATTTTTTTTTTTGCCCGCTTCAAACGAATTATTAACCACAGGGCAGCCGGAGGCAACACAGCAGCGGTGAGGCTGCATCAAAGTTGGATTTAAAACGAATAAACCGGCCCTGCTGCCCCACGGGAGTGCAGAGCACAGGCGGGAGGGTAACCGGAGCCCAGGAAGGTGGCTGGATGAACTGGGGTCCCTCTAGAACAAGGAGGCCTCCCTTCCCCACAATCATCTCATTGCCGGGCAGGTGCTGTCCCATAGAGTCAGCGAGGGGTTCAACAGTGTGATAAGGGAGTCGGAGGGACCCAGAGGGAAAATGGGACAGGGAAGGCAAGCCCACCCCACTGAGAGAGGCCACGAGAGGTGGAGGTAGGGTGAAGAGAACTGGGGAAAGGCCGGAAGAACACGGCGTGCGGTGGAGAGGGCACGAGCCGGGCAAGGCAGGCCCCACCAAGGAAGGAAGATAGTCCGGAGAATCAGAAAAGGCCCCAGTGAGCAGCTCAAGCTCCACGGAGGCGCAGCAGACCTGGAAGCAGAAGGGCCAGTGGGGCAGCGGCTCACAGCCAGGCCTCTTGTCCCCAGGCAAGGCTAAGGGGTGTCTGCTGCAGTACAGGTCAGTGTGTTGCCCGCCTGAAACCAAGGGCTCCGGGAGGCTTCGGGGCGGCTTGGGCCTGAGTCCGCCCCCTGCGTAGTACTCGGAGATGCAGGGCTCTTTTCCAAGGTCCGATTCCCTGCCTAGGGCAGTACCAGGCAACCCCGGCCATTCCCGGCTAGTCCTTTGCGGCGAAGGCCCATGCCTCCGCGGCCTGAGGTCGCTCAGACTCGAAGTCTGAAGTTAGCAGTCTAGACCTATGCCCGCACAGCTAGGTGCGCGGGGCTGGAGGCCGCAGGGTAGCAGGGAAGGAGAGAGCAAACACCCTCCCCGCCCGTCCGGCCGGGGCACGAGGCCTGGTTCTCGAAACGTCCGGCTCCTGCCTCTCCGCTTCCCGGCCGGGCCCAGAGGGAACGACCCGGAGTCCACGCTCCCAGAGGTGCGTCCTAACAACGGCGAGGCTTGCCCCCTCCCTCCCAGCCGCAGGCACCCGATGCCCCGCACGTACCCAGGTGGCTGTGGAAGGGCCGTGCGGCCAGCAGTGCCTGGACGCCGAACTTGAGAAGCTCGCCCGCGGCGGCGGCAGCGGCGGCGGCGGGTGCAGCGCCCTTGGGCCCTGGTGGCTCAGTGAGGATCTCCTCTATCATGAAGCTGCGGTAGCGGTGCGGCCTGTGGTCGACGCAGCCCTCGGGTGGCCCGAAGCGCGCAGCGCCCGGTTCCCCGGGCCGCTGCATCGCGGCTCCCGCAGCTCAGCGGCAGCGGTGGCTCGGGCGCAGGGCCCGCACCGGGCTCTAGGCCGGCCCGCAGCTCCCGGGGGCGCGCGGGTGCCGGCTCATGCCCCCTCCCCCGCTGGCGGGCCGGGCGGAGGCACAGGGCGCGGGCGGGGCGCGCAGGGCTCGGCCGGTCGGACCCCGGACTGCGCCCCCGCCCCGCGCCGCGTTGCCTCTAGCGCGGCTGGCTCCGCGTCACCGCCCCGCCCCGCCCTGCCGCCCCGCCCAGCGCCGCCCGCCGACCCCCACCCCACCCCACCCCACCCCACCCCACGCTGAGCCCGGGGGAGGGCCAGAGAAGAGCGGAAGGCGGGAGGGAGGGGGCCTCGAGAAGGGCCTGCGGACCCAGACCAAGGAAGACCCAACGGAGCGCACACCCTGGAAGGAGAGAGCAGGAGAGATCGGGAGAGGAGACCCCCAAAGAAGGGAGCAAAGGGATCCAGAGAGGTGAGAGAGGGGCCAAAGCGAGACAGCAAGGGCCACCCAAGATGCGAGACAAAGATGTGAGGGTGCCAGGGACGTCCAGCCGTGCGCAAAGAGACACCAACAGAGGCGCTGGAGCCAACCGGCCCGTGACGTGCCGGCGGGCACATAGGCAAAGCCAGGGCAGAAAGAGGGGGCATTAAAGAAAGAGAGGGGACAGCTAGGGAGGGGAGCAGCCTGAACTAGGGTTAAAGCAGCCAGGGAGAGGTCGGAAGGAAAAGAGGCAAAAGCCACATGGCTTGGCTGGGAAAGGGGAGGTGGTGTGCAACCTCCTGGTCAAGGCGCCTACTGGCAAAGGTGACGCAGTGGGCAGAGGTGCAACTGGTAGAGCAGAGGCTGTACCTGTATACTCCCGCCTGTTAATCAGGCACGGCTTCATTTCCCTCCTCCCCTCCCGCAGCTGCCCTGAGACGAAAACTTTCTGCAGCCTCAATCTGCTTATATTGCCCAGTGGTTCCTGGACACATCGTCCTTGGAAATCCCAGGGAACTGTGCGATGGGTTGTATCCCCATAGACAGAGGAAGGGATGGATAAGAGGAAAAGGAAAGGCTACGTTCCACCTTCTCTCAGCATTGGAGCCTTATTAAAGTTGAGGAAGGCTGTAGCCTACTCAAGCTGCTTCTCATCATTGCAGGAATATAAGCTCTACCCATGGGGAGAACCCCTGAAACCTCACCTCTCCTCTAAGCTTCTCTCTTTGCCCCTGCAACTCAGGACAGGCCACTGCCCTGTTCTGGGCCTCAGTGTCCTGACCTGTCCGAAGGAGATGCTGACACTTGGCTCCAGTCAGGTTGTGAGGACTCCGTGGGGGTCCTGCACATGCTGACCCCACAGGGTCTGTTGGAGAGAGATACGTAATTCATTCATCAGGACAAGGAGGGTCAGGGGAAGGGGGATGGGGATGGGGCTCCTGGAGGCTAAGGGAGGGTGCCTGCCATCCCTGAGGAGTTGCACACCTGGGGTCCTGGGTCACTTCTTGTGTGAGCTTGGCCTGGGGCTTCAGTGGTCACTTCGAGGGCAATAGAGCCTATCATACCCAAGGCCTGCCACACCTCAAGGTGATGCAGTTTCTGTAGCTCCAGCTGCTGGCAGGGAGATCCTCAGTCTGGCCCCAGGTCCTAGCACCTGCCCCAGACTTTGTGTGGATTAGGAAATGACTAAGATTCTTTGTCCATAAAGGCTCTGGCAAGACTAGGAGCCTAAGAATCCAGCTGCCTCTCCCCACAGTCGTTAAGAGACTTTCATTGGGGCTGCCCCTTCCTGAATCTCACAGTCATCAACACAGAAAGGTGGCCTCTAGGTGCTCCACCCATGGGTGGTACTGTGAGTCACTGGGCTTTTCAGAAGGAGATGGTGTGGGACCCCACTAAGAGTGATGGTGTCCCACACAAGGCAGGTCTCCCTACCGGTGAGAGGTAGGGAAACAGTGGATAGAGCCAGTCTTGGTTGGTTCAGAAGCTGCCAGGCAAACAGAAAAGCTCTGCGTAGCCCAGCTGGGACCCCTCTGCACTTGTGGGCACAGAGAACCCTCCCTAGATGGATGCTGTGTTTGTCATCCTCTATAACCACCTACTTTCTCAGATGGGGAAACTGAGGCCCAGCAGAGGGAAGGCAATGGCCCAAGAACCACAGTGAGTAGACTTGGTTTTCTCTTGCTTCCTGTAAATATAGTATGGTACTCATTTTTTTCACCCCCCCCCCCCCCCCCCGCGCCCACTGCACCCAGGAGACCCTACCCAATGACTCCTTCTCTTCTTGCTTACACATCTTCCCAAGGAAATCGCCTGAGGATGGTAGCTTCATTGGAGGGTCAGGCCCAAACACTCCTCTCCATCCCTTCACTTCTTATTTGGACCACTGCCTGAAGCTGCCAGCTCTGAAACATCTCTGCCCCTATGCAGGGGCTCAGATCCGGCAAAGAGAGAGCTTAGGTCCCAGATCAGAGGGCTTGGGGATCACATCGATCAGCCCTTACCAAACCGATTTTGTCCCTGCGGTTACTCAGATTTAGGATTAGGTCACTTTTAGAATCGAGGCCTCACCTCTACATTTGGGAGAATCCGAAGACTAGGGCAGTCCAGCCCCCAACTCCATTTCACAGGCGCAGTGGCTTCCCGGTGGCCAGGAGAATCCTGAGTGCAGGGGCCGCCCCAGGGAATGAGGCCCCGGGGTTCTCTGGGGGGAATGCCCGGCAGGCCTTGGCAGGCCCCTAGGACTGAGAGAGCCCGGCCCCCACCTTGTCAGCCCCTCAGGCACCCCCCTCGGCGGATAGGCCTCGGATCACCTCCTCCGGACGCGGTCTCTCCGCAGCGCCATTCCCAAAGCAGACCCACCCGCAAAGAAACAAACCCCTTTGAGACGAAAAAAATGCGCACAAACAGCCTCCTTTTCTCGGGGAATTGCCGCGTTGGCGCTGGCGTAGGCTTTTCTTAGAGTGGGGTCTATTCCGCCGAGAATAGAGGCCCAAAGAAGGGAAGCCCCCGTCAGGGCGGCCTCAGGAGCCCCAGGCGATCCCAGCCTAGCAGACTCGTCCCAGAGGCAAAGCCACCCCGCCCTACGCCTGCGACCCTCCGGGCCTCCTGCCGCCGCTGCGAAAATCCCGGAAACCGTCCGCTAGCAGCGGGCGCTGTGGAAAAGGTGACTTCAGCGCCCGAGGCCAACCACCCTTTCTTGCTGCCAGCCACGGGGGGCTTCGGGCAGCAGGAGGCCCGGCGCCGCCCGGACGCCGGTGGGCTCCCTTCCACCGTTTCTCGGCTTCTCCCCTAGAGCCTCAAAGGGAAGGTGACGACAGGGAGGGGGTACCTCCCTCCCTGATCCCACCTCTCCGCACCGGGGTGCAGGTGCCAGACCCTCCCCTCTTCCAGGCAGCCTTGCACTTCCTCCAGCACCGCCGAGTAGGTTCTGAAGTCCACCGTGGTGGTGGTGGTGGGGTGGGGGGCGGATGCGGAGGAGCCGGAGCCCCGGTACGGTCAGGGAATTTGTGTCTGGCAGGAGGCAGGCGGGGCAAGGTGGAGGCCTGGGCCTGGGCGCTTCTGCACTGCCTGCAGGGTTCTGGCTGCTTCCAGTCCCCGCGCCGAGCCTCACCGTTTCCCAGAGCCTCCTCTCCTAGTCGCCTCGGGTTTGTACTTTACTCGCCGAAATGCAGTCGGGGCGGGAATGGAGGGGCGGTTTCCTCAGCATCGATGGGCTCACCTCCAACTGCAACCCTCCAGCAGCTGCCTGCGGGGAGTCCCACCACCTCCGCCACCACCAGTTGATGGGCCGGGAAGCCGAGCCCGACGGGCGCGGCCAACCCGGCGCCCTGGCACTCCCGCGCGCCCCGCGGCGGCATCAGCGTCTGGAACGAAGCTGGTCCTCCTCCTCTCCCTTTCTTTCCGTTAGCCCTCGGCTCCGATTGCCTCCGGCGCAGGCAGGCCAGCGGTGGTGACAGTGGCTCCAGGGCCGGCCCCCGGGTGGGTCTCCGCGAGCCTTGCGCGGCGGAAGCCTCCTTGACCCGGCCCGGAGGGCGCTGTCCGGCTCGCGGCCCGCACCCCGCACCCCGTTCTTGCTTGAGAGCCTGCGACTAAGATTGGAGACACTTGTCTTGCTTTCAGAACAGGAATTCTCTGGGTTATAAAACTACCCACTCCTCACATTCGCAGGCCAAAGCTCCCCGGGACCGCTCCGTAACCCCCCGCTGTAAAAGCCGGTGTCTGCGACGCCTTCTCGTACGAAAGTTTGGAGTCAACTGTGGACTTTTCGTTTTGAATCATTTCAAATCCCTGTGATCTCGGGGCTCGAATCGCGTTTTGGGACTGCGTCTTAAGACACACCCCTCCCTCGCCTGGTCAAATTCTCCCTCTTCCAGTAGGTTTTTTTTTCCTTTTGGAATTGTTAACTTTTTAAAATGTTATTTTATTTAGAAGTGTGCTTTTAAAAATATCCTTAGGTAGGCAATAACTGCTTTGACCCATTAAAAATCGGTTCTTGGTGCCTCAGGGGACCCAGGGCAATTCTGCTGGGCACAGCGCAGCCCCAGGGCCCCTCCCTGGGAGGGGTCGGGCTCCATTTCATGCTCACACCTCCGCGGGCCCCACGGCCGTCAATGCTACGTTGGATCTGAGTCCTGGAGGCCACACCCGGGGCAAGGAAGTTATGACCGCCGGCGCCTCGGCGTGGGCTCTTCTATGCAGCGCGCGCGCGAACCCTTCCGGACTTGCCCTGCCTGAGCTGTGGGGGCTGTGCATCAGAGACCAGGGTGCCAAGGTCGGGACGCTGGGTCTAACGCCTGCCCTGGCTCGGAGCGTTCTGGCCTTCTCGAGAGAGTGAGTGTCACATGGATGACTCCATGCCGACAGGTGCCGGGTCGCCAGCTCTCCCCCGAGCTCTTCGAACCTGAAGACGCATGCCTTCGCGAGGCAAAGAGAAGGCCCCCTGAGGAGGGCCGGGTCTCTGCAGCCGCAAAGACTAGACAAGCGTGAAAATGGCTAGAGATTTTCCTTTTCTTCTTTTTTCTTTTTCCTTACTCCTTTGCTCTCTCCCTTCCCTCTTCCCTGCCTCCATTTAGTCCCTTTCTTCTTTTATTAACTCTCCCTTCTCTACCAGCATCACATTCTTTTGCTCTCACTCTCCTTCCTTACTGCTCTCCTCTCCCTTTCCCAATTTCCTTCTGTCAGAAAAAGGGCCAAGTCACGGTCTTTCCCCTAATAATAAAGAGGAGGCCCCGAACTTACTGTCACTCCTCTCCCCCAGGTGTTAAATGAAGATCCCTTGAAGGATTTGATGACCTGTTTACTTGCACCAGGGATCCCTCCCAGGAGGGCACCCTAGGTGGGGGGTGGGGGGGTGGGGGGGTGGGGACCAAGCCCCAATTCAGCAAGACATCCTAGCCCTGCCTCCCAGCCAGGTGAAGGGGGGCCACTACACCTCCTCTAGGATGTCTTCCAGAAGCAGGTGGGAGGTCAGATCACATTGCCTGTTCCAGGAGGGACTCACACTGGTATCTCTCCACCTGGCATAGAAGTTCCTTCTCCACCTGAGAAACAGAAAGAAGCCACAGCTGCCCAATCCCCTCAGAAGCCAGGCCAGGACTGACCTCTGGTTCCTGGGCTCCAGGCCAGCCCTCCTCCCTCCTGCTGGTCTGAGCAAGAGGAATGAGACAGGAGCCTGGTGCCCCATTCACAATTACTAAGCTTTCCTGGCTTCCCCCCCCCCCCCCCCCACCACACCTGTGCTTTCTGCACCCTCTTGTTCCAGGGTGCCAGAATGGGCTCAGAGGTCCTGCTCATAAATGCCCAAATGCCATGCAGAGCACACAGGGGATTCAACAATGAGCCCAGGACCTCTGGCTTCAGGTTCTTTCCTGCTACAGACCTTGAGCAAACCCCATTCCCTGATCAAGCCTCAGTTTCCCCATATGAAAAGATGACAGGGAATGGATAGGGTGAATCCTCCTTACCAATTTTAAGATACTAGATCAGGAGTCACAAAACTTTTTCTGTAAAGGGCCAGATAATTAAACAGTTTAGGTTCTGCCAGCCGTACAGTTCCGTTGCAGCAATGCCACTCTGCTGTTAGTGTGAAAGCAGCCGTAGGTGGTAGGTAAATGATGAGTGTGGCTGTGTTCCCATCAAACTTCATTTATATACAGTACAACTTGAATTTCATGTAATTTTCGTGTCATGAAATACTCTGATTTTGATTTATTTTAACCATTTAAAAATATAAAAACCATTCTCAGTTTATAGGAATACAAAATAGTCAGTGGGCTATAGTTTCCTGATCTAGATTTACTTTTTTTAATTGTATAAATGTATCCACTCACATATCAGAAGCATTATCTAAAAATATTAAAGGTTTTTTTTCATAGTATTGGGGCTTTAGAAACAAATCATCTGGTACATTTCCTACTCCCATGCCTGAATTCTCAACAATGTAATATCTTCTGATACTAATATACCTATACCCTGGGCTGGATGCTTTACAGTCATATCATTTAATCCCACAATAGTCCTTGGAGTACAGATTACTCACTCCACTTTCCAGCTCCTTGCACACCCCAGTGACAGGGTGTTCACTCCTTTAAATGGCAGCCCTAATAGACTCTGAGGGCTGCTGATAGCCCAGTAATCTGGCCAGCAGTCCCCAGAGGGTGAAGGCCACCATGGATGTGTGTACTCCCTCTGGTCCAGTCCTTCCCATTTCCTGTCAATTCCATCTAAATCCTCTCCAGCTGGTAAAATGTGGATGGACCAGAGGGCCATGGCCTTGATTTTCTGGGAATTTCCCAAGCCCTGAACCTCTACCGGCCTTTGCAGCTGCCAAGGGATAAACGTTGCAAGGAATAAGCAAAGGGAAAGAATACGACAGAAAAATAGCTATTACAAATGCATTACTAAAAGTGTTTTCAGGAAATCTTGCTTATTGGATACCTCACCCTCTTCTGCAGCCTCAAAGGCTCTTGCGCCCTCTGCTGGCCAAATTGAGTTCCAACCAGGCTCGCTAGGACCCTCTTTTCCTCTTTGAAAGGAAAACCCACCTTTATGGGGTAGGAAAGGACTTTCTCCCCCTTTATGTACCAGACACCTGCAGGATGCGAGGATGCAAGAATAAAAGGTATTTCATCTGTTCTCCAGAAGTGAGACTGATGTGCTCACAAATGACAGGAAAGCTGTAGGATGAGTGGGTAGATGGGTGGCAGGCACAGATAGGCACTCACTGCTTCTGGAGGGTAACATTCTAGTAGTGAGCTGGCTACGTGTGTCTGTTAAATGTTTGGATAGTTTTAGTGCCAGCCAAAGGTCCATGGGGAAGTTTTCTACTGCTGAGGAGTCTCTCAGTTCAGTTATTGGCTCCACATGTACTACTAAACCCATCATAGTCCCAGGAGCTGCCTGAGAAGCACATAACCTGTGCACACATTGCGCCTCCCCCTTGTAAGTATCTCATTTCATCTCAGGTCTAGGAAGAGAACACTTGGCCCTTAATTTACAAGCAAGGGAAGAGGGGCAGCCTAATTTGCCCAAGTGGCAGAGCCCAGGGTTTGAGGCAGCCCTCCTTCCATAGAACCACTGTGGCCTTTTGGGGTCCTCCCCCATTTTCTCTCCAACCCTTATTGCTTCTGAGGTTCAGACTGGTAGCTTTAGTGGTCAAAGTTTAGTTCTAGCCAGTGTCCACAGGTCCACCACACTTACTGTGTCCAAACATGGGCTCCTCACCACTTGCCTCTCCCAGGCATTCCTGCTCCCAGTGCCTGGGCTGGGTACAGAAGAGCAGCCAAAGAAGCCATAGGTGTGGACACACCTCACTGACTATTGACCAGGGAGAGTCCTGGGAGGCAGGGCTTGCTCCTACCAGAGCAAACAGCAGGCAAGGCATCCCTAGTGGGAGGGCAGAGGAGCCAGGGTACACAGGCCCTTCCACAGGATTGCCCCCGTGCTGGCCCCAACCCAGGCCCATCCCAGCTGTCTAGGAGAGCAGCTGACTTACAAAAACAGAGGGTGACATAAGGTGGTGGCTTTGGGAAAGACAGGCCGCTCTGAGAACCCAAAGAGGAGTCAGGAAAGGCAGGGGAGGAAAGGCAGCTGAGGAAGTGTCTGTCCTGGTATGGCGGGTCAGCACTAGGAGGCAGAAGAGCACCATTTGTCAGGGCTGGGAAGCCCTCTGGAACACTGAGTTCAGAGGGGGTGTCAAAGTCCTGGGAAGTCTGGACACCAACCACTTTGAGGCTGAAAGGCTTATCCCAGAAACAAGGTTGTTCCCAAATAGTTTTGCATTCTATGGTGCCCATAGCAGCTTGCTCTCAGCCAGGGAGGTATAATTGCAGACCCTCCTGGTGCCTAGAGGCAGCTATCAGAGACCCTGGAAAAGGTCTGGAGACCTCTGTTGTCACCATATAACTCACAGGGTTGTCATTAACTGTGCTGTGCATGGTGCTCCTGGTTGTGCAGTATACAACCCACAGCAGTCCTGCCAATTATTTGTTTCCTTCTGTTCTCATAGATCAAAATGGGGCTGTAGAAACTCATCATTGTTCTAGAACATTCTGTATGACCCTTTCCCAGATGATAAGCTACATGTTGAAACAAGGGAGGACAACATATCCTATGCACACACTTCATGTTAAAAAATCTACCTTAACTTAGAAATCTAGTGACTTGCTGTTGTATGTGTCTATTGCACATTAGAGCAAAATTTATCTCTGGGAGTTTTTAGTGAGGGAAGTGTGGCAGGCCAAATTCTATGACTGCCCCCTGGTGTACATGCCCTGTATTACCCCAGCCTCCTAGCTATCCCCAGGAATTCCCTACCCTGGAATGTGCGCTGTCCTATCCTGTGTGATAGGCTATCACTGCCCTGATCCAGTTACCTTAAGGGGGGGTGGGGGGAAGCTAATGTAATTAAGGTCCCTAATGGATTGCTGTTGAATTGATCCACAGGGCCAGGACCCCAGGGTAGCCTTCAGGAGTAGAGAGCAAGGAAACAGATTCTACTGACAGTCTGAGTGACCCTCCAAGTGAGCCCATCCTCCACTGGGCCTCCAGATAAGACCACAGCCCAGCCCTGACTGCCACTCTGTGAGATCCAGAGCTGAGCACCCAGTAAGCCCTGCCTGAACTCCTGACCCACAGATAGCCTGAGATAACAAGTGTATGTTGTTTTAAGTCACTACACTTGTAGTGATTTGTTTTGCCACAACAGAAAGTAATTTAGTAAGGGCTATGTGTGGGCAAAACCTGACTTCAGCCTCAGCAGGGAAAATACAAGAGAACAGGACACCACTTTAGGGACCTTTGCTCTCTACCATGACCTAGGGCAAAGCTGGGAGTCTCCCTGCTGAAGGACTATGATGCACCTTTATCCCCAATGTGTGTGCCTGCTGCTGTCTGAGGAGGCCCCTTTGGCAGGAAGCTGGCCGCAGCATGGGCAGGACCTATGTGGTGCTTCCTTGTCTGGGGTGGAGAACCAAGAGGGTTAATTCTAACTGTCCTGTGTCCTCATGTCTTGCAAGTGCCATCTTGCTATGAGTAAGAGTAAATCCAAGGAAGCCTCCATCAAGAGAGGGGTGGCTGTCCCTAACATTCCTGAGGCTACAGAGCTGGCCAGTGGGGGACACGGATATGGGGGGAGGAGTGGTGTCCAGCTCCTCTTTATACCACCCTTCCCCATCCCAGTTAACTCTCCTGGGCTCTGGGATAGAAGACAAAATAGCAAATGGAAGTTAACCTCACTCTCAGACTCCAGGTCTTATGCACTGGGGCCCCGCTCTGCTACCACATCTAGAGTTTGCTCTGCAGCCAGGTTTTAGCCTCTCACCCCCAGCCCTATTTTCATGGCAAATGTGCTGCCCACAGGAGGCCTCTCCTCCCCTCCATCCCAATGACACACTTAAGTTGTGGGTCTCATTCTCTGCCTACTACATCTGGATGTAGACTCCCACCATGTGCCCAGTGTGGCTTGTGTGACGGGACCTTCCTTCCTGCTGGCTGGGCCTGGGCCCTGGTCAGTGTGGCTTTGACACCCAGCTGGCCCTGCTCTAGCCCTCACTGTCCTCTTCTCATGCCTAAAACATTTGGGGGAAAGCAGGGTGGCCTGTGGATGAGTGGCAGACTTTGGCTAATCTCTATCAGAGCGAATTACAGACTGAACAGCTGGAGTGAACATAGCACTAATACATTGCATCACAGTGTGGATTGTTAATTTTTTTTTATCTTTCTGATTAAGTCCTGTCTCCATTTGCCACTGGGGTGGCTTCACTGTGCTCATGGGCTGGCCACTCTCCTTTCAGTGGACAAGTCCTGTCTCAGCCCCATGGCTGGCAGGCAGCCAGGCAGGCAGCAGTGACCACGGATGCAGACAGTGGTGTGTTGTAACTGAATTCATCTTAATAGTTAACTACTTCCCATCTTTGGTAAGTGATGCTGGGTTGTTGTTGTTGTTTTTTTAATATTACTTAAAATGTGGGTACATTTTAAATGCATTTATTTATTAAGAAAAACATGTTCATTTAAAAGAAAAAACCTCAGATCAATAATAGCCCAGGTGGTTCATAAGGAAACAGCATGATTATAGAGGTAGAGCGAGTGGGGCAGCTTAGATCGGTGCTTGCCCTTATGATCTGGGGCATCGGCCTTCTTTGTGCTTCAGTTTCTTCAACTAAGAAAGGAGAATAAACATTGGAAGGATACTCACAAAGCCCTCAGCCAGTGCTCTAAATGGAATTGTGTTTGTTAAATAGAATTGACCCCTGGAGTTTGGAAACCTGCACAGGGTACCCTTTGAGCCACAGGGTGACAGATGCCTCCCAGCAGAGATCACCTCACCCTTCCAGATACTGCTGGTGGACCTGTGTGAGGGGGGCTGCCCCAGCACTGTGATCCACAGTCTAATTTCCCTCTGCCATTTGCTTTTCTTGTTCCACAATCGTACCCTTAGCTCGTGGTTGGAGGTAGTGACGCACAGCAGTGACTGACAGGGGGCTTCACCCATTCAGTGAATGTGAACAAATAAAGTGAACAAATGAAGCACCAAAAGGCTCCAAACCATGCCCTGGCCATGTAGCTATCTCGATGTGCTTGCTGTGGAAAGAGCCCTGAGCTCTTGGGGGTGGGAGACATGGGCCAGCCTCTGGCAGGGGGTCACCCAAATCTAGTTGAATATGACCTCTTGGAAGGAGCCCTGCAACAGAGTGAGACAGCAGGGTCCCAAGCCTGTGCCAAAGAGATTATCCAACGTAAGGGCCTAACTCAATGTCCACATGCTTCCTAATAGGCAGCGAAGTGAACCTGCCTGCCAGGTGGTAGCCAGCCAGCCATTGGCCAGCCTGGAACACTGTGATGGGTACACAAGGCTGGGGACTTCTGAGACTGGCCACTGCCACCCCCAGGAACTGACCTTGGCAGTGTGAAATGTGAAGTGTGCTGGGTGGGTGAGGGAAGTGCCTGAGGGAGACTGCAGCAAGGAAACTGTGTTGTTCTTGAAAATTTATAGTTCTGGGGGCGAGGCAAGACATCATGGAGGCTAAAGGACCACAGCCCCACATAAGAGCTGGCAGTGAAAATCAGCAGTATTCTGTCACCATGGCGAGACAGAAGTCTGCTAGAAACCCAGGTGCTGTCTTAAAAGACCAGCAGAAAAAAAATCTCATTCACAGCCACTCACCCTGGGCTCCGACAGAGGGAGGGTGGATGGAAGCAGCCTGCAGTTGTGTGCAGACAGACTGGGTTGTGTGGCTCTGAGGAGACAGCTGAAGGGACAGCTGCCAGGGTCCCTGTGCATAGTCCGTTTCCTACACCACCCATAGACACCATCTTTCCTGGTTAAGCACTCCTATCCATACTGCATCAGCCTGGGGGAATGCACTAGACCCACCCTCCTGACTCTCAGTGGCCCTGCCCTGCCAAGCTTTTGACTTGCATAGGAGTCAGCTGGCTGTAGCCAGCCTGGGCCCTTGGGCGGTCTCTCTTGGATGGCTCTCCAGGAGGTCTGGGCAGGCTTGGGGAGAGAGTGAGTTTTGTGGAGTTAGTGCAGGGTCCATACCATTTTTCCCTCACAGGCTTGACCAGCACCACCATTCCTGTGGAGAGCCCTCCTTTCCCATGGCTAACTCTTGGTCTCTTTGGGCCTAATAAACTGCTGGCCTCATGCTGACAACTCCGTGAGAACCTGTCCTACCATAAAGGTCCACCATGGTGGCTGATTTTGGTGTACCCTGAGACTTTTTCTGAGTGACTTCATTCCAACATTGGCACTGAGTTTGATTTTGTATCAATAGGCACTGCACTACCACTTGCCCTGGTGACTACCCTGAATGCCTGGTAACTCACTGACAAACCTAACTAATGCAATTTGCTTACCACCAGAGGCTCTTCCAGTGACTGAGCCTAACAGAAAGCAAGCAGAGGAGGATTGCAAGGTGTCTTCAGCCTTTTAGTTACAACCCAACCCTGCAGTGCTGATGGAAGCCAGCCAGCCTCGGTGCACTGCTTATTCTCTCTGGCCCCTCCCATGTACATCCAAGACCCACAGAGGCAGCCATAAGCTTTAGATAGTTTCATAGCTTCAAACAGGCAGCACAGGGCCAGTTATAGGTAAAACCTGACATTAATCAGCACCCAGTGACAGGATTCAGAACACATCAGAACACAGCACAATTAGGTCCCCAAGTGGCACACTCAAAGGGAGATCTTGGCAGCCATCAGACCCTGCTGGGGGAAATTCAGATTCTTGGGTCAGCCCCCACTCAGCAGCTTGTACACTGATTGAAGTTGATCCTCATACTCAGCCAGCCCAGGGGTTAACCACACCTACAAATGTGCCAACAGCAATCAAGATTCAACTACAATAGGAGGGTTCACAAAACCCACACAAAGGACATTGCTGGAGCACCTAGCTCAGGTGATCAGGGAGACTGCACCACTGAACCTCACAAGATACCTACTATATAAGGTCACCATACCAAGACTAGGAGGCATAGCAGGTCTACCTAACACACATAAACAAATACAGAGAGACAGCCAAAATGGAAAAACAATGCAAGACGCTCCAAATGAAAGAATAGGATAAGTCCCCAGAAATAGAACTAAATGAAATGGAGGCAAGAAAGCTATCAGATACAGAACTCAAAACAATGATTATAAGGATACTCCAGGAACTTAGGGAAAGAATGGGTAAATTCAGTGAGAACTTAAACAAAGAAACACTAAACACACACAAAAAAAGAAACCACAAAAAAATGAACCAGTCAGAAATGAAGAATACAATATCTAAAATGAAGAATGTGCTAGAAGGAATCAATAACAGGCTAGATGAACAGGCTAGGTCCCAGAGCAACAAATCAAAAATTTGAAAGAGAAGGTAGCAGAGAATGCCCAATCAGAGCAGAAAAAAGAAAAAAGATTTTGAAAAGTGAGAGTAGTTTAAGGGACTTTTGGGAGAACAAACAAAAAACATCTACATGATAGGGGTATGAGAAGAAAAAGAGAGAGGGCAAAGGATTAAAAACCTATCTGAAGAAATAACAATGGAAAACTTCACTAACCTAGTAAAGGAAAAGAAAACACCAGTCCAGGAAGCACAGAAAGTCTCAAACCAGATGGACACAAAGAAGCCAGCACCAAGACACATCATAATTAAAATGGAAAAGGTTAAAGACAGAGAGAATCTTAAAAGCAGCAAGAGAAAGACAGTTAGTTACCTACAAGGGAACTTCTAAAGATTTTCAGCTGATTTCTCAACAGAAACATTCAGGCCAGAAAAGGATATTGGCACAAAATATACGCAGTAATGAAAAGCAAGGACCTACAACCAACACTTCCCAGATGCTTCTAGGTGCACAGAAAATTCTTGCTACTGTTTGAATGAGTATCTGGTGGTACACACAGAAGCCCTGTGGCATTAGGTAGTACTGTCTCACCATTCTGATGAGGACACTGAAGCTTGGAAGCATTAAAGAAATTGCCTGGGGCAGTTAGTAAGAGCACAGTCAAGATTCAAACTCTTGCCCTGACCAGTGTGGGTCAGTTGGTTTGTCATCATCCCCCAAAGCGAAAGGTCTCTGGTTTGATTCCTGATCAGGGCACATGCCTGGGTTGTGTGTTGGGTCCCTGGTCAGGGCACATATGAGAGGCAACCAATTGATGTTTCTCTCTCACATCTATGTTTCTCTCCCTCCCTTCCCCCTTCTCTAACAAATAAATAAATAAATAATTAAAAAGACTCAAACCATATGGTAGAAGATCTGTGGGGACCCAGCTCTGGTGGAAGTGGCAGGGATAAAACCCATATATACTAATACTCAGAAAAAGAGGTATAGAGTGAAGGCCTGAGAGGTCTGGAAGCAGATGCTGATGCTCAGATGTGTATTTCAGAGCAGCCTTGGAAAACTGGGTGCAGAGACACTACCAGTGATTCTAGGTGGATGTTGACATGGCCTCCTTCCACCTCACAGCCCCCTTTCTGCAGACAGTTTTCTTGTATAAGGGGCTTCCAGGCCTAGAGTCATGCAGCAGGCCAGGGAAAGACTGGCCACTGAAGCCAGGTATGTGGAAGCCCTCCCTTACTGCCTGGGATCCCTGGCTGCCTCCTGTCACATGCTCACAGACTCCAGTTCTGTCTTGTACAGGCTCAGCCTTGGGTTTGAGATTTTTGAGTGATTCCAGGAATCTTCCCAGGATGGGCTGGAAAGAGGAAATGCTTGGACTGGAGAAAAGACTCAGAGTGAATCCCTCCTTCCCTCCTTTCCTGTCTGCCTTGAACCTCAGCTTCTCCCCTGGGGAATGAATGAGTGGTAGATTTTGGGAGGGAGCCCTTGGGTGTAAGCACCTTCCTAGAGGGATTGATTGACCCGCAGTGGCCCTGGGACCACTAAGTGGGTGAGTGAAATCTTCTGAGGAGAGGAAGAAGGGGCTATGAAAGTGGTCCACATCCCTGGCTGAGCTCAGACTCTCAGCTCACCCAACAGAAACTCCTAGGAGGTCTACCAGTCAGCAAGCCTACAAATGAGCACAGGGTGGGTGTGTGATGACCAAATGGGCCGCCTGCCCTCTGCTGGGCTCTCTTGGAGCAACAGCTGAGCTCCAGCCTGTCTGTTTTTTCCAGCCAGCCATGCTGGTGGGCAGAACTCCCAGAGAAGGAAGTGTTTATTTATGTATTATGTGTTTGTTTTTTAATCTCTGCCACCAGGTCTTTAAGATCTTTGAGAGCAAGACTGACAATCTGTACTTCCACCCCCTACTGAGAACATTATATTTCCTAGGGAGAACTTTATATTTCTGATATATAACAGCACTGAAAAAAAGGATTCTAGAACAGGGCCATTTCTGCCCCTGTGAATTTCCTAGGGCTGCAGTAACAAAGCACTGCAGATGAGATGACTTAGAACAACAGAGATCTAGTCCCTCAGTTCAGTAGGCTGAAACTCCAAGATCAAGGTGTGGGTAAGGGCATACTCCCTCTGAAGGCCAAGGAGAATCCTTTTCCTTTTCTTCCAGCTTCTGCTTGAAGCATTCTTTTTTTTTTTTTTAATATTTTATTTATTTATTTTTAGAGAGGGAAGGGAGGGAGATAGAGAGAGAGAGAAACATCAATGTGCGGTTGCTGGGGGGGTCTGACCTGCAACCCAGGAATGTACCCTGGCTGGGAATTGAACCTGGGACACTTTGGTTCCCAGCCCGCGCTCAATCCACTGAGCTACGCCTGCCAGGGCTGAAGCATTCTTTAGATTGTGGGCATTATGCTAAGTGAAATAAGCGAGGTAGAGAAAGACAAAACAGTATGATCTCACTTACATGTGGAACCTATAAAAGCAAAACAAATAAAAACTCCTAATTCAATGAGAGAACAGATCATTGTTGGCAGACACAGTGGGTGGGGGGTGGGTGAAGGGGGTCAAAAGGTACCGACTTCCAGTTATAAAATAAGTCCTGGGTATGTAATGTACAGCATGGTGACTAGTTGATAAAACTGTGTTTTATATCTTTTTGTTTTTTAAAAGATTTTATTTATTTTTAGACAGAGGGGAAGGGAGGGTGAAAGAGAGAAGGAGACATCAATGTGTGGTTGTCTCCTGCACATCCCCTATTGAGGACCCAGTCCACAACCCAGGCTTGTGCCCTGACTGGGAATTGAACCAGTGATCCTTTGGTTCAGAGGCTGGCCAAATCGACTGAGCCACACCAGCCAGGTCCTGTGTTTTATATCTAAAAGTTGCTAAGAGAATAGATCTTAAAAATTCCAATCACAAGAAAAAAATTTGTAACTATAAGTGGGGAGGGATATTAACTAGATTAATTGTGGTGATCATTTTGTAATATATGCATATATCAAATTACGCTGTACACCTGAAACTAATATGTTATATGTCAATTACAACTCAACTTAATGAACCCAATTAACAAAACAAGCAAGCAAAATATAACCAGAGACAGTGAAATTAAGGACAAACTGACAGTAACCAGAGGGGAGAGGGGGTGGAATAATGTAGGGGAAGCGGGGAAGGTTTGTCAGGAATGTGTATACAGGACACATGGACAAAACCAAAGGGGGGTAGGATCAAGGGTGGGAGGTGGGGATGGCTGGGGTTGGGGGAGAGTGGTGGGGAGAAAATGGAGACAACTGTACTTGAACAACAATAAAAAATGTGAAAAAACAAAGATAAACTAAAAAATTTTAAATGGAAAAAGATACACAGTGCAAACTTCAATCAAACAAAATCTAGAGTGGCTATAATGATATCAAAGTAGATTTCATCACAAGCAATATTAACAGAGGTAATGAAGGACAATTTATAATTAAAAGAAGTTAACTCCTTAAAATATTTAATCTCTGAGAGTGAATGACAGTACAAATTGACCAAAAAAATTAGTAAGGATATTGAACAAGTGAACAATACTATTGACCAACTTGACTAAATTAAGATTGATACTTGCCTGACAGCAACATTACACATATTGTGTTCATTATAACATGGAACATTCATTAGGGTAGACTAAAGGCTGGGCAGAAAAATCAAATGTCACAAGGGACACAATTCACGTCATAACATCCTCCCACCACCTACACATGGAGGATCCTGAGGCTCTAGAGGGTGGAGAAGCTGTGAGATGGAAGAAGCCTAGATCCCCGAGTTACTGCTGGGAGAAACACCATCCACAGACCAGGAACACCCATGTTGGGCAAACATCTCCAGCAGAATGAAACAGAAACTGCTAGTATGTTAAGGCACAGAAGTCTTAAGGTTTATTTGTTAAAGCAAGTGTTGATACTGTAACTGTTAGAAATAGGTCAAACCTTAAAAAATACTGCTAAAACATGAATTGTAGAATCAAACACAGGAGGGGAAAGACACTGGCTAGGAAACACAGGAATAGATTGAAGAAAGGAAGATGGAGATGGACTCAAGGTAAGATCTTTTGGTGAGGATCCTGGTTCCAAAATAATGAGATACCCCAGTAAAAAGGAGCCAAGGGACCCTCTGCTGGAGACTTCCCAGGACTGTCATAATGCCTGGAATTTCCCAGGTATATTTTCACTGAGTATAAAATTCTGGGCTGACATTTTTTTTTCTTACAGCACTTAAAAATACTGTTTTATTGTCTTCTGGCCTGCATGGTCTATTGTCATTCTTATCTTTGTTCTTGTATTCTACCTTTTCTTCTCTAGCCACTTTATAAGATTTTCTCTTTATCTTTGGTTTCCAGAAATTTGATTATGTTGTAATTTGGTACGGTTTCCTCTTATTTTGGGTTGGTTGAGCTTCATGAATATCTGGGTTTGCAATTTTTCTCGAAGTTAAAAATTTTAAAGTGTTACTTCTTCAGATATTTTTCTTCCCTTCCTTTCTTTCTGGGATTCCAATTACAAGTCTGTTAGGTCACTTGATCTTGTCCCGCAGCTCACTAAAGTTCTGTTATTTTTTTGTGTGTGTGCTCTATTTTGGGTAGTTTCTGTTGCTATAGCTACAAGTTCACTGAACTTTTCTTCTTCAGAATCTGATCTGCTTTTAACACCACCCAGTGTATTTTTCATTTTGGTAGCATATTCTTCAACTCTACACTTTCATTTGGATCTTTATTTCTCTTTCAGCCATTTCTTTTTACTTACAGTTTGTGTTCAGTGCAAATCAATTCCATAACAAGAGAAATTATTATGAATCAAAGTATAAATACACATATATAACATATAGTCAAAAGCAGATGCACAACATTTAGTTATGAAATAAAAGGGAATGTTCATTCATACACAGTGTCTTGAGATCTGTTGGATGTGGTGTTTGTGGGTAGGTTTCTAAAGACGGAAAAAAATGACTTTGGTTATCAAGTCTAGAGTAACTGTATTAGATACTGGATCTAAGCATCAATGTGTGACCATGCAAACAAAATACTTTAGGGAATGTCTATTTTCAAAAAGTTTTCTGTGCATTGAGGCAATTGTGAAAAAATTTACTTTCCAGAATCAAGCTCACATTAGGCTTAGAATCAGGTTCTATCTAAAAATATTGACCAATAGTATAATGTGTTCCAAATATGGCTATTCTGATCCATAGTTTTTTTTTAAGTATGTATAGAAAGAATGTAAATGTTTTTTTTGAATTTAATGTAAGTAAGCTTCTAGTCTTCACTTCCCAAAAACCTGATTTACAGTTTTGGTTCTTTCATATATTTGCCTTTTCAATTTTAAGATTTGTTTATTTTACCTTCAAAACACATCATTTTTAAAAATTGTAAAAAGTGTTCAACATACGCAGAAATAAAAAAACATTTTGAAATTAGTTGAGGTCAGTGTTTTTCTGCTTTTTGGAATTAGTTTTGCTAAATGAATCTGGTGTTCTTGTTAAATAGATGATAAGCAAATACATAAAATTTCTTTATTATGGTTGGATTTGGGGTAGATTCCAATCCATCATTGCTATACAAATAGTAAAATTCAATGTCAAATCCAAGGACTCACAGAAGAGTTTAGTTCCCAAGAGAATAGTGATAGCCTGACAATGTAAAACCTTATCTAGAGTTACAATAGCATTAAATTAGTACTTTGAAACAATACATTGAAGATTTACAGGAACACCTAAAAGTTTCTTCTAATGTACATATAACTAGAACCATGAAAGCTTTTTGCATGACCTGTTTGATGGACTTATAGATTTTTTTAAAAAGATTTTATTTATGTATTTTAGAGAAAAGGGAAGGGAGGGAGAAAGAGAGGGAGAGAAACACCAATGTTTGGTTGCCTCTCGCACACCCCCTACTGGGGACCTGACCTGGCCTGCAACCCAGACATATGCCCTGACTGGGAATTGAATCTATGGCCTATTGGCTTGCAGACCAGCATTCAATCCACTGAGCCACACCAGCCAGGGCTGGTAGCCTTATAGCTTTAATAAATCACATGAAAACTGACTCTTTTCTAAACTCCATCCCTTATCTCTAGATAAGATAAACTTGATTCATTTTCAAGGTAGAGTTTTATGCGTCCATACATCTTAAGCCACATTTAAGGACACCATCTCTGAACTAACATTGGGAGTGTCTCTCTTCATCTTGTACATGAAACTCCAGCAGATTTAATATTGGCATTCATTATCTAGTCAAACTCTGCATATGCTCTTCAAACCAATCAAATATGGGGTCCTCATTTTCTGTGTCAATAAAATGAGGTGTGGAATTAGCAGATTCAATAAAGGCCTATTTTTCCTTTTCCACATTGGATGTCTAGAAGCCATTTGGATTGAGTTTAGAAGGTGGAGAAAGATAGATTTTTCTTGGTCAGGGTCTCTTAATAGAGATATAGAAGGAAGAACAAGATCACAAAGAGACTGGCTGTTGACTTCAGAGAACCACCACTTGCCTTGGTGGTGGAATTTGCTAGACTTGGGATAGTTGAACTATTGTGGGAGGGGTTACAGCAGTTACTTGATTTGCATAAATCTGCATGGGTAGAAGCAGCGCCAGAAGCAGCAACACCAGGCCAAGCCTGGCTACCATTGCTCTGCCCATGTCAGCTCAAGCTGTAGGCGATCATCTCACTGAATGCTGGTGCATGGAGAGCCGCTGCCTCCAGGTGGGCTCAGGCAAAGTCACCTCTTTCTTTTTTTTATCTCCTATTTCTGTCCTCATTGTGGTTACATTTTCCTTTACAGGCTTGAGCAGAGTTGTACGATTTTTTTATAGTTGTTTTAGTCTTTGTCTATTAACTCCATTATCACTGCCATTTCTCAGCCTGAAAGTGATTGATTTTTCTCCTGGTCATGGGTTATATTTTTTGTTACTCTACATGCCTGGTAGTTTGTGATTGAATGCTGAATATTGTTTTACAGTGTTGTACAGTGCTGGATACTGTTATATTATTTTAAAGAGTGTTACACTTTGTTCTGGCTGTAGTTACTTACAGATCAATTTGATCCTTTTGAGGTTTGATTTTAAGAGTAATTATAGGGTTTTCAAAACAAATCTTATTCTGGGGATAACTTAGCTCTACTATTTGGCATGGCCCTTGTGAACCTGCAATCCAATGCCCTAGGCATTATGAGACCTGTGGGAATACAAAGTATTACCAGCCTTAGCCAAATACAGGAATTGTTCTGTCCACTCATTTCTGGGATTTTGTTCCCTGGTCTTTTAGAGTTTCCCCCCAAATAGGCACAAGTACTCTGACAAAGATTCAGTGGGATCCCTCTGCAGGTTTCCCGAAAGCTCACTGCAACATCACCCTCTTCCATATTCTGTACTGCAATTTCCAATCTCCTTAACATTCCAGAATGCAGTGTCTGTCCCTTCAACTCAGGAAGACTTCCTTGTCCTATAGGGTTTCTCTGTCTTGTGCTGCAAAACTCCTCAGAACTCAACTCCAGGCAGAGCAATTATAGGGCTCACTTTCCTTTCAGCTTCTCCTGTGCGACCTGTACAATGCCTGAAACTATTGTTCCAGATATCTTGCCCAGTTTTCTAAATATTTAGGGCCTGATGGCAATTCCTGTAGCATGTAATCTTTCATGGACAAAAGTAAGAGTTATTCATTGAGTTTTTAATTTCAGTGAGTATGGTTTTCAATTCTAAAATTTCCATTTGATTGTTTTTAATAGTTTCCAGTTCTCCAAAAAATCTGCATTTTCTCATTGAATGTATTGAAGATATGAAATATAAAACATAATTATCTTAATGTCCACATCTATAATCCCAAAGCTGGGTTTTCTGTGGGTCTGTTTTCAAATTTTTTACCCTTAAATTCGGTCAGTTCTTGTCTTTTTGTATGTCTGCCTATCTTTGGTTGGTTGCCAAACACTGTAGTTTAAAAATTGTGGAGATAATTTGAGACTTTGGACTCCTTGTACAGAGAGATTTATTTTTGCTTCTGGCAGGCAGTTAGTAAGGGACAAACCACTTTGTTCAAAAAAGAAACTGCTGATTTAAAGCTGGTTTTGGTCCTTGTGAGAGCTGGTCTGCCTTCTGTTTGCCCTTTCCCTTAGAGTGTAATCTTTCAGAGACCCAGCTGAGAGTTGTGATGTCTGGCAGGCCTCTCCTCCCTGGCAAACTCTGAATGACAATTGTTCCCAAGTTAATGGAACCACCAATAGCCTTGCTGAGCTTCTTAGCCTCTGCAGCAGGAGAGGTAAATGTCTTGAGAAGAAAATGTACCAGATGTAGAGCTTTGCTCTCTGGGCTTTCAACAGAAAGACCTGTATTTAGCCTTTGTCCAATTTTTCTAGTTGCTCTTGGTGCAGGGTTAGTTTCAAACAAGCTGGCCCACCATTAGAAGAAATGAAACTCACCCTGATTTCTTTCTAGTAATATTTTTTTTAGCCTGAGAAGGCAGAAGTTGTGCCCAGTAATGAAATCGACTCAACTAAAAACTTCTTTGTAATTAATGCTAATTCTATTTCCTGAACACTGAGATAGTAAATGTGACAGAATTTTCCCCCCACAACTGGGGTGGATATAGTCTTTAATGAAGCCAGGCAGCAGGATCCTTGAACTAAAACAATTTCAAGCATGTGCAAATACCTTGTTGAAAACTATGTGGTTACCTGTGGTAGGTGTGCTTAGGAACAATGGTTATAAAACTAACATCCAGGGGAAATCATTATAATGGCTATTGCTGATATATCAAGCCTCCAGAGATTGAATTTCCTGAGGATATATCTAAAAATCTCTAGCCCAGATCCATCTATTAAGTTCTAGACCCCCTTTTCTCCATTGCCTCCAGCATTCTCCCCCTGGATATTCTACAACACCTCAGACTCAAGGGTCCAGGCTAAACTTCCTGCCTTTCCCCTCAATCCTAGTTTTGCAGAGAAAATTTTCTGAAAGGACACAGAATAAAGTATTTTAATATGAGTATATCTGGGAAGTTTGCCTGTGGAATTGGAAAGAAACAGAAGGCAGGGGGCAGCTTTTGCTTTTTATCTTGGACTCTATGCTCTTGAAAAGAAATGTAAACTAAGAATGGGTATCATCCTTAAAATAAAACCAACCTGTGTCTCCCAATTCCCTCCTAGGACCAGTAGGGTGATAGCCTGGAGACCTCCTTATGCTGATTCCTACCCTTCCCAGTCCATCTGACACCAGACCCTCTTTCCAAACCCACCATCAGACATGAATGCAGAATGAATTCTAGAGCTGCTCCTAGGCCTTCCAGCTTTCTCCCCCATTCTAATCCAGCTCCTCTCATACTCAAATTCTCTGACACACAGCCAAGCATTGAAGCAGCAATGGTCCAGGGTGAAGTCCCAAATCTTTGCCATGGAAGAAATACCTCATTACCCAGTGTCAGCCAACTAGATTGACATAAATCCGGGCCCTCACCTGCTGGTTCTGCTTGTTTCTCATCATCCCTGAGCTCCTTGCCAGATGAGGGGCAGTGATACTGCTCCTTGGTCAGAGTTACATGAACACTGAAGACAAGGCTGTGACAGTTCCCTGTGTGGCCCTAGCCTAAGGACGGCCTATGATACTCTTCCTTTCCTTTTCTTTCTCTCTTTTTTCTTGTCTGTGTATAACCCACTTTCAAGCCTAATGCCACTTGTCACCCACATTCTGATTACAATGCAGTTTACCATAATGGTGTCATAAAAATAACACAAGTTTAGGAATCTTAGGGACCTGTATTCAGTTCTGGAAGGTGATTTAGCATCTCAGAGGTTCAGTTTTCTCTTCCAGAAAGAGGATTTCATGGGGTTATTTGGAGGAGTAAAAGAGAAAGGGATGTTAAGACCCCACCCACATTTCCTGACACCACAGTTCTTCCCCTCATCCTCGTAGGTTCTTTGTGCCTACAGCACCCTCTTTGTGTAGCTCCTCATTTGGCCTTCAGCACCCAGCTTGGGGTCACCTGATCTGTGGTTCTGCAATCCAGCTGGGTCAGCATTCTTCCAGGACATGGTATACAGAATAATTGCCCCCAAACATGTCCACATCCTGATCATCAGAACCTATGACTATGTTACCTTATGCGGCACAAGGAGTTTTGCAAATGTGGTTGAGCTGAGGTTCTCGAGATGGGGATTTTCCTGGATTACCCAAATAGATACAATGTAATTCCAAAGGTCCTTATAATATGGAGGCAGGAGAGTCACAGAAGCAGGCATGATGCTGGAAGCAAAGGTTGAAGTGATTCTTTCCTCTACAAGCTGGAAAAGGCAAGGAAATGAATTCTCCCACAGAAGAAACCAGCCCTGCTGACACCTTGAAACCAAATTCACATCTCCAAAATGATGAGAAAATAAGTGCATGTTGTTTGAATTAGTAATTTTTTGGTAATTTGTTACCAACAACAGGACAGGAACAGCTAGACTCAGCACCATCTTCCCAATGGTTTGCTAAAGGGACAATTGTCTATTTCCTTAAGTCATAGCTCCATCATATTTAATATCTTTGAAAAGGTCAGTGAATGTCTGTTGAATTCAGTCAATAGCCAACATGGCCAAATGTTCAAAATCTGTAGTACCCCATAGGTGTGGTCAGATGCATCCTCCTAACCCAGAAATACCTTTATAGGTTGCTGTTACACCTGTGATCAATCACACCCATCAACCAGAGTGAGAGCAGGAGGAGGTGCTGCCATCCTCCCAACTCATGGAAGCCTTGGAGTTAAGGTGTGCAGTGGTGTCTTGTCTGCAGCTCCTACCTTCTCACGTTTTTATAGATAGCAGTGAAGGACAGAGGGGCTTACACTGGTCACTTCTTTTCTTTGAGCAGAGAATTGCAGGTGTAGCCATAGAAAATGTGAAGTGCAAAGAGACTAAGCAATTGATCCAGTTTCAGAATACATTTCTTGAATGATATGTGGTTATTGGGGGATAGTTATTTTAGAATATATCATATCTCAGGGGTTCATATATCTACACCAGGGGTTCTCAAAGTGTAGAACTTGTTAGAAATGCAAGCCCTCAGGCCCTATGCTGGGTCTATGTGTTACAGACTGAGAGTCTGTCCACAAAACTTACATTTTGAAACCCTAACCCCAATGTGATCGTGTTAGGAGATGGAGCCTTAGGGAAGACATTAGGTTATGAGGGGGGAGCCCTCATGAATGGGGTTAGTGCTCTTATAAAACAGTGTTCCCTCACTCCTTCGACCATGTGAGAATACAGTGAGAAGATGACTGTCTGCAAGCTGTCATGCTGGCTCTCTTACCTCAGACTTCCAGTCTCCAGACTGAGAAATAAGTTTCTGTTTAAGCCACCCAGTCTATGGTATTTTGTTACAGCAGCCCAAGCTGTCTAAAATACTACATGTCCCCAAATACCCAGCAATCCATGTCTTACCAAGTCCTTGGTGATTTGGTATACACTCAGTTCTGAACACTGATCTACATTTCTCCTGCTGGATACACCCCTACAATAATACAGAACCAAGTAGCCTTGCCTACATACTTCTAGTGTCAAGGGCTCACTGTCTTATTTTACGTTTGGTGAGCAAACACTAATTCTTGTATTGAGTCTGTCCCTGTACCCCAAGCCCACAGGCTTCATTCTGCCTCTGGGAGACACTTAGACAATAAATCTATTCCATGATGTCCTTCTTCTTACCACAACACTCTGAGGGAGATCTGGTGGCCAGTGCCTCTGTCTGAATAAGAGAACATTCTTGATGGTTTATGCAGCCCCTGGGGAGAACAAAGCAGAACCTGGACAGATCCATGTCCAGAAGCTGTTGAGGCAGCCAGAGGTCCGAAGCATGGACACTGTGCAAGCTTCTTGCCTCATAAGCTTCAAGTTTCACTGCCTGATGACACCACTGCCCTCTCTGAAGAGTGCAACAGATAGATCAGGAACATGGGTAACCAAAGATGGCTGCCTTCTCCCATGACAGCTTTGTTTCCTTGTCATCAGTTGTTCTCACTCAGGTTGACATGTCCTGGTGCTTATGGAGTTGCATCCTCAGACACCTGCATGGGTTTTACTTTGCTTTCATTCTACCTTGAGCTTCCATCCCAGTTATCTGATGCTCTGTGACATCATTCTTTTTTGACATTGCCTCCAACTGCACTAGCTGTTATGTCCCCAAACTTCAGATGGCCTCTGTCCCTTATTGTTGGCATTTCATCATGGCTTCTAGTCATCAGGATGTCCACACATCCTTACCCCCACCAGAGCACTATGGGAAGACCCATACCAGTGAGCATCAAATGTCACTGAAGCTTCAGAGCAACTCTATGAAGCAGGTTTTATTAGTAACATCATTTTATACACAAAGAGGCATAGAGAAGTAACATAATTTGCTTGAAATCATCCAAACAAGAAACCAGCATTTCAGAAAACTTACAGCCAAGCCAGTCTGTGTTTTAATCCTGAGTCTACCACTTATTAATCTAACTACTGTAAGAGTGTCCTACAGCTGCCATAACAAAGCACAACAAGGCAGGTGGCTTAGAACAACAGGGATTTATACAATTAGAGTTCTGCAAACCAGAAGTCAGAAATCAAAGTGTCAGTAGGGCTGCACTCCTGAAGATGTGGGGGAGAATCTGTTTCAGGATTTTCTCTGAGCTGCTGGTGGTATCTGACAATTGTTGGAATCCCTTTGCCTAAAGCAATGAAACTCCAATCTCTTGCTCTGTGGTCACACATCTCTGTGTATCTGTCTCCACATGGTGGTTTCTCTTCTTAAATGCAGCAGTCATACTGAATGGTATGACATATTTATTTTAACTTGATCATCTGCAAAGACCCTATTTCTAAATAAGGTCACATGCAAGGGTACCAGGGCTTAAGCCTTCAGCATATCTTTTTAGGAAAAACAGTTTAGCCCATAACAAGCACTATATAGCCTTGATCATATGACTGCACCTCTCTAAATCTCACATTCCTCATGTGTACCCACATTCACTCAAAAACTACTTAGGGTACTGAACCTGTAGGAAGTACAGGTGTTGGGGACACCCACAGGCAGCCCTGTTGTGGTACAATTATGGTCAGATGGTGAAGATACTTTTTAGCATGCTTCAAGTACTGTAAGAAAAGAACTGTGAACTAAGAATTCAATATCCAGTGAAATATCCTTGAGGAATAAAGGGGAAATCAAAACATTCATAGAAGAAAGAAAACTAAAATTTGTCAGCAGCAGATATAACCAACACCAAAAGTTCTTGAGACTGAGAGGAATTTTGGAACATCAAGAAGAAGGAAAAACAGAGTAAAACTATGGGTAAATATAATAAGCTTTCCTTCTCTTCCTAAGTTCTCTAAAGCATGTTTGACAGTTGAAGCAAATCCATGTTACCTAGAGTCTACTATGTAATGAGGAGCATAAGGGTGAGGCATGCCTTATTCTTGATGAGATTACAAACTAAATTGAATTGTTAGTAAGATGCTTAGAACAGCACCTGATACACTATTAAACAATATATTGTTAACTAAATACAATAAATTTAAGAAGACAAAGCAAAGTCAACAGGAAACCCACTAGCAAAGAAGGCCTTAAATCCTACCCCCCCATAAATATGGCAGTAAAGTACAGGGAGACAGAATTCCATTCAGCAATTGCATTGGAGTCCCACCCTGAACTGTTTTTTAGTGTGCCCGAGTCAAGGTGGTCATGGAAACACTGGGGAGAGATGTGAGTTCTTCCTAGTCTTCACTCGATAATCAGCTTTCACTTCACATCACTGACTCAATCAGGAATCTAATATCTGTTTTCAGAGAAAAGTTTTCTGTTCTGAACACACTCTTCAACCCAAGCTCCCAGCCACAGGATCAGAATCATCAGGAAAAAGCTCTATTCCCACTGTCCTTATCCAGCCTCTTTCATCTGACTGCTAATTAGGTAGTGAATTAATAAAGTCACTGGTTATAATTGATTTTCATTTCTTCCAATGTCAGGAGAAAGGACATTTTTCAGAGCTTAAAATTCACTTCCCAGCCCGAAATGCTGGGCTACATAGGTTTCCTGCTAGGCCAGATCAGAATGAACCAGTGCAAGGGCAAGCAAGAAGGAAGATTTTTCTTATGGCCCCACTTTCTTTTTTTTTCCCCCTAAAAGATTCTATCTATTTACTTTTAGAGAGGGAAGGGAGGGAGAGAGGGAGAGAAATGTCAGTGTGGCCCCACTTTCTTGATGACCATCTGTCACAGCTCGGAAGGCACACTCTCTGCTCTCTCGTCTGATTCTGTTTCACAGAGTACAGCAGAGAGAGCTCTGCACTAGAAGACCTGAGTATAGTCCCAGATCCATTACTGACTAGCTCTGTGACCTTGGACAAGTGAACTCCCTGAGCCTTGTCTGTAAAATAAGTACAAATCTACCTGATATAGTCTTTGAAAAGAATTGAATAATTATGTCTGTAAAAGCACTTTCTATACTGTAACATATTGCAATTCCACATTCCTCAGGATAGAGTGTAGGAAGAAGGCTTTCTGGAAGAAATAACTGGGCTGAAGCATGGAGGAGGAGGAGAGGAGATCACATCCAGGCCAATGGAGCAGCATGGCAAAGGTAAGGGAGGGTTGGGTGTACCTGAAAAACTGCCCAAAGATTGCATAACTATATTCAAAAATTGAGGGCAGTAGGTGGGAGACCCGATGCTTGGAACATAGGCAGGGCAAAATCATGAAGCACTCTGCATAACACCCTGAAGAGTTTGGTTTTTTTAAAGATGTGGGAAGCAAAAAGGCATTTGAAGAAACAGTGGACTGACAAGACTTGAAGTGTGGAAAGCTCCCTGGGAGGGCAGTACAGAGGACTGCAAGCAGTCAGACTAGGCTGAGAGATCACTCAGGAGGCAGGTGCACTCACCCAGGCCAGACATGGACTCAAATTAGGGTGGTCATACCATATGTGGAGAAGAGCATGTTAATCCAAGTGGTTCTGAGGAGGTGGAGTCAAGATGGACAGCCAATGAGCAAGTGAGGTAAAAGAAGGATGGAGGATGCCTGTTGGCTTCTGATATGGCCTGAAGGATCAAAAGTGATTCCATGCACTCAGCTAGAAGGAAAAACAGTTTAGGGAAAGAAAGAGAAACCAGTTTTAGAAAGCTGAGTTAGGAGTACCTATGGGATAAGCCAAGTACAGGTATAATACACTGTTAAATATAGAGTTCTGAACATAGGACATGTGGGATGGAGATAAATGGAAGATACTCTTACTGTGATATTGGGATCACTGCCTTACAGCTGGTATGGAAGATACTCTAGATCCCGTGCTCTCCTCCTCATTCCTCAAAGTTTTTAATAAAAGAAAACCAAACAGGAAACCCTCATATGCAGAACATATTTGAAAAGTTCTTTAGAAGGGTTATTTCTTCATCTGACACAGTTCAGCTTGAGAATGATCAGATGCAAATGATCTATCATAAGAATACTGGTGCTAGACAAGTGTTTCCAGGATGGAGAATCCTCAGTGGGGTGTCCAGTGTCACACTTGCCATCAAGGGTATCTGTCCACATCCAACCTACCTCTTTTGCCTGGTATGCTCGTAGCTTTTGGTTCTTGTCCTCATTAGAAGCTGTTCAATTTCTTGCCATAAAATTACACAATACTACTTATAAAATTTAAACCTGTGATTTGACTATTCCAAACATATAGATGAAAAATTTAAAAATGTAGTTGTCAAAATGTCCCCAAAATAACGAACAATTAACATTTTTTTATTGGTTCCCCACATCCTTAAAACAGAGGTGAAAACAGTTAAAATGGCCCAGGAGACCCTGCATAATCTGGACCCCACCCCCTTCTCAGCCACAGTGTGTGCCTTTCCCCCAGTGCCCAGTCCTCTCCTGCCACACTGGGCATATTTGGGAGCCAACAGGCCTTATTTTCACCAACTGCTTCTTTGTAATGACTGCAAATAAACTGACATACAATTTAAGGTTTAGGGCACAAAGTGAATCATTTCCTTTCTTTTAGACCTTGGTTTCTTAATCTGTAAAATAAGAAGGTTGAACTCAATTGATATTAAACTCCCAGAATGGGATACCAGGAGGCCCTCAGTAATGTGAATGAGGATCAGTAAGATGGTAAAATGGAACTTTTGCCCACAAAAAGGCTATAAAAGGAATAAACATTTACTAAGAGCTCACATACTAGGCTCATGCTTTCTCAGTTACTTGGTTAAATAGGTGCTACTATACTGATTTTACCATTTTCCATCTTCTGACAAGGAAATAGTCCAGGAAAAGTGAGATGTCTTTCTTAAGGCAGAGTTGTAGTAATACAAGGCTAAGTAAAACAAACAATAAAAGTCCAATTTTTTGCTTGTATTTTATTTTTTTAATTTAATATAGATGGTATGCACAATATTATTTTATTTTCAGGTGCACAATATAGTGAGTTGACTATATATATCTTATAATGTGATCGCTGTACTTAGCCTAGCAGTTATCTGTCACTGTTTTTATATAGTTTTTGCTTTTAAATAGAATTATATCAACTTAATAATGTGACCAGGATTATCCAGATAATGGGAGGTAGGGAAAAAAAGAAGTATATTTCTGTTTGACAGATACCTTTCAAAACAAGACCCATAGGGAGGCAGGTTATCACTTGTATCATTTTCACTGAAGTTTGGGATCTATGGAATAGTTGTCTTTTTTAAATTCTTGTTCATTCTATTACAGTTGTCCCATTTTCCCCCTTTGCCCTCCTCCACCAAGCCCATCTCCTGCTCTCACAGTCAATCCCCAAATGGTTGACCATGTCCATGGGTCATTCATACATGTTATTTGATTAGTACCTGCCCTTTCTTTCCACCATTCCCCACCCCCATCCTCTCTGGCAGCTGCTAGTCTGTTCCATGTTTCCATGTCTTTGGTTCTGTTTTGCTTGTTAGTTTATTTTGTTCATTAGATTCTTCTTACAAATGAGGTCACATGGTATTTGTCCCTCACTGCCTGGCTTATTTTACTTAGCATAATGCTCCCCAGTTTCATCTATGCTGTCACAAAAGATGAAGGTGCTCCAATTACTTTGTTGTCACAGCTCATTCAGGTGGACACCACACTCCCATATCGCACCTCATTCCCACAGCACCTCTTGGTGCTTCGGGATGCTGAAGGGCATCCTGCCTCCATGTGATCCCTGAGGTCTGCCATGGAGAAGAGGGTCCTCTACACAGTCAGAAATTCTCTCTCTTCGCTGTATATCCACTGATGTAGCCCTATACAGATTACTTTCATGGGAAACTTACCTAGAATATCCCAAGAAGTCATAAGATGACTACACACATTACTAGATTGAGTACTATTCTCTTTCATTGGTGCATTTCCTCAATATTAAAGTGTTTTTCACATGCATTGTTTTCTTTCAATCCTTACAAAAACAGTTTTAAAATCTTAGAATCTTCTGAGGTAGAGGAACCTTAAAGATCATATGTAACTCTTTCAGACAAAAATGAAGAACAAAAATTAAAATATGTGCTTCAAGTCCTAAGATTTAGCAAGGTAAATAAGGTATATTAGTTTTCTACTGCTGCAAGGCAAATTACCTTAAGTGACCACAAATTTAGTCACTTAAGACAACACTCATTTATTAGCTCATGGTTCTGCAGGTCAGAAGCTTGGCCCTGCATGTCTGGCTTCCTGTCCAAGGTTTCACAGCACTGAAAATCAGGTACCAGTTGGGCTGCACTCCCACCTAGAGGTGCTGGGGAAGGCCCACTCCCAAGCTCATTCTTGCTGGCAGAACTCAGTTCCTCTCACTTGCTGGAATGAAGGCCCCTTTCCTTGCTCACTGCTGGCTCTTGGCCCCTAGAAGCCACTCTGTCCTTTCCATGTGACTGCCTCCATCTTCAAAGCCAAAAACAATGCATCAAATTCATCTCGTACTTCACATCTCTGACTTCTGCTGTTGCTACCAGCTAGAGGAAATTCTTGGCTTTTAAAGGTCTGGCATAATTAGGTTAGGTACAGCAGGATTCTCTCTTCTTAACATCAACTGTGCCAGGTAGCATACATAACCTAATATGACAGTAAAACCCATCAGATTGAGTCCCAAGGATTATACGGGATGTGTGCATGGAGATGGAGAGGGAGGGGGGTTCTTAGAAGACAAGTTAGAATCCTGCCTCCGTACAAGGGCCTGGGGAATCACACAGACATGGCCTAATACCAGTTTCACCTCACCCTATCTCTGCAATGGTACATTACCATCACATTTGAGGCTCTGTTTCTTCAGCTGTAGGATGAGAACAATAGACACCCCACCAGGGTTTTGTAAGGGGTAATGAGAAGATGGTCATAACAAGTGGTTTTAACGTATAAGGCACTACCTAGCAGGTTCTGGTTGAAGTAGTATGTACAGGTATGTGGCACCACTAGAATCAAAGTTTCTTAAAGTTAGAGGAAAGTTTGTCTCCTTACCTGCCAAACCAGGGGCTTCCTCCCCTGCAGTGTGAGCCTCAGTCACAATGAGATGGAATTTAGGGTACCCTAAATTGACAAGCAGCCACAGGGTTTCAGACAACCTCTTCCTACCCAGGGGAATGCTGATCTGCCTTTGGATGTATCTGGACTGCTCCAGCCCTCAGCTGAAGCTGGGATTTCTTTAAGTGACCAGTCTTGGACCCCCAAGGAGACATGGTTCACCTGGTAGAGTCAGGGCTTAACTGCAAGGACTGTCTACCAACTGGAGCAAGGCACAGTGGAGATTACCAAGCAAGTATTTCAGCAGCGAAGACAGCCTGGCTACCTTGCCTTGCTCTTAAACATTCCTTATGGCAGAAATTGTGAGTTATTATTACATATAATCATAATTATCTTAATTCATAATAACAAGGCACAAATTCTTTACTGCCTGAAAGAAACCCTGGAAGCAAACCGGCACACACATATCTGTAGGAGCCCCATTCTCTCTTTCTTCAGTGCAGCTTATTTTCTGAGAGAGGAGCACATAGATGTTAATGTACCTTGCTTAAGGATGTTACATATATTAGCTCTGCTTTCCCTGTCAGCAGGAGAAATCATTATGTGACGGTCTCCTCAGCCTCACCTTTTTTTTTTTTTTTTTTTTTTGCTAAATGCATAGAGTAGAGCACAACATCTGACACATAACAAATATTTCAAAAAGCAGTTGCTGAGTGAACAAATCAATAATAATAAAACAATGAGCTGGAATCCAGTTCTCCTATCCTTCATCTACCAGTTTTTCTTGTACACTGTTTCCCACTATATTGGCCTGGTGACTGCCTTTTGAAAAGATTTAATAAGCAGGTATTAAAGCTCTACCTGAACTTGAACACGTTAGCTCCCACAGCTGCTAGCAAATTCCAAACCAGCCTGTCAAGTTGAAGTGTCTCTAGAAATAGTTGTGCAGCTAAGGAAGTGAGCAGCACATTGACCATTTGTTGTTTTTCTTAGCAGAGCTGAGTTGAAGGAACTTGGAAGCTTAATAAGTTCTCCCTGGCTCACTGTCTTGCACAATCTCACCCATTTGGGAAGATAAACACCAATATGAAATGCCTTGGGTATACATATACCTATACAATGATTAGAGTTTTATCGCAATAGTGATCTGTGAACTTTTCAGAGGCTACAAAAGGATGCTGGAAAACTACTTGGGCTTTGTTATCAGACAGCTTAAGGTCTGAAACCTTGATTCCTCCACTTAATGGAATAACTTTGGTTCCTCTCTGACCTTCTGTTTCTTCACATGTAAAATGGGAATAGTAGTATTATTTATATCTTGTGGGGGTGTCATGAAGATTAAATGAACTAAGTGTACACAGTGCTTAGTAGAAATGGGCACCCCATAAAGGGGTTACTGTGGTTGTTGGCATGTAACTAACTTCCCTCTTATTTCTTCAAACCATCCAATCATTTATTCCATAAATATTTACTAAGTGCCTAACTTGCCAATCACTGTGCTAAGTGGTGGGGTTGACAAAAGTAAGAGGCTGGGTCAGGGGAAGGGGAAGGAAATTAGCATTAACTGAGAGCCCACATTGAGACAGTTTGGTGCTAAGTGCTGGGAATCTCAGGAAACAAGTCACAGCGTTCAAATTTAATACCCACATCTGCTTCTTCATTTCATACTTTCATTCAAGAGACATCAAAGCTCACAAAAAATCCTTTGACTGTTTGTGACCAGGGTTTCTTTTTGAACCTGTTTTCTCTGAATTTTACTGGGGCAGAAGAGTTGAGATTGAAAGGGTTGCCTGACACTCCAGCCAGGCTTGCACTCCATGTTGTCCTCCACTGCTCCTGAATCACCTTTGGTTTCCCATTGCAGCCATGAATAACTTTGCTTTCTCAACATAAGTCTAGGGGACTTGGCCTGAATATGATTGCTTTTTTAAAAAACACATTTTAAGCCTTTATTTATTTGTTTGTTTTCTTATTAATCTCAAATGGTGGCAATTTCAAAGTTTTTTAAAAAATATGTATCTCATATTTCTATATAATGGAGGCCTCCTGTATTTTTTTAAATTATTTTATTATTGTTCAAGTACAGTTGTATGCATTTACCCACCACCACTCTCCCCAACCCCAGCCACCCCCACCTCCCTTGCCTGCTTCCATTCCCCCTCGGTTGTGTCCATGTGTCCTTTATACTTGTTCCTCAAAATGCTTCCCCCTCCCCCGCTTCTCCCCTCATACCTCCCCTCTGGTTTGGGTCGGATCGTTCTTAATTTCACTGTCTCTGGTTATATTTTGCTTGTTTGCTTGTTTTGCTGATTAGGTTCCACTTAAAGGTGATATCTTATGGTATTTGTCCCTTACCACCTGGCTTATTTAACTTAGCATAATGCTCTCCAGTTCCATCCATGCTGTTACAAAGGGTAGGGGCTCCTTCTTTCTTTCTGCTGTGTAATATTCCATTGTGTAGATGTACCATTGTTTTTAGATCCATTTATTTACTAAATGGAATTTAGGTTGCTTCTAGCATTTGGCTATTGTAAATTGTGCTGCTATGAACATTGGGGTGCATAGATTCTTTTGGATTGGTGATTCAGGGTTCTTACGATAGAATCCCAGCAATGGAATTGCCGGGTGAAAAGGCAGTTCCATTTTTAGTTTTCTGAGGAAGTTCCATACTGATTTCCACAGCGGCTGCACCAGTCAGCATTCCCACCAACAGTGCTGCACTAAGATTCCCTTTTCTCCACAACCTCTCCAATACTTGTTGATTGTTGATTTGTTTATGATGGCCATTCTCAACGGTGTGAAGTGGTATCTCACTGTGGTTTTAATTTGCATCTCTGATGGCTAGTGAAGCTGAGTATCTTTTCATATGCCTCTGGGCCCTCTGTATGTCCTCCTTGGAGAAGTGTCTGTTCAAGTCTTTTGCCCATTTTTGAATTGGGTTTTTTGTCTTCCTGGACTGGAGTCATGTGAGTTCTTTATATATTTTGGAGATCAAACCCTTGTCTGAGGTATCATTGGCAAATATGTTTTCCCATATAGTTGATTCTCTTTTCATTTTAATGCTGTTTTCTTTAGCCATGCAGAAGCTTTTTGATTTGTTGAGGTCCTCTTTGTTTATTCTTTCCTTTATGTCCCTTGATCTAGAGGACATATCGGTGAAAATATTGCTGCATGGAATATCTGAGATTTTCCTGCTTGTTTTTCTCTAGGACTTTTATGGTATCATAGCTTATATTTAAGTCTTTTATTTACCTTGAATTTATTTTTGTGTATGGTGTAAATTGGTGATCGAGTTTCATTTTTTTGCATGTAGCTGTCCAGATCTCCCAAGACCATTTGTTGAAGACACAACTTTTATTCCATTTTATGCTTCTTCCCTCTTTGTCAAACATTAACTGACCATAGAGACTTGGGTTTATTTCTGGGCTCTCTATTCTGTTCCATTGGTCTATGCACCTATTTTTATGCCAGTACCAGGCTGTTTTGATTACAGTGGCCTTGTAATACAGTTTGATATCAGGTATTGTGATCCCTCCTGCTTTGTTCCTCTTTCTCAAAATTGATACAGCTATTCAGGGTTGTTTATGGTTCCATATAAATTTTTGAAATGTTTGTTCTCTATCATTGGTACTTCAATAGGGATTGCTCTAAATCTATAAATTGCTTTGGGTAGTACAGACATTTTGATGATGTTAATTCATCCAATCCATGAGCATGGTACATGCTTCAATTTATTTGTGTGTTCCTTAATTTCTTTCTCCAGTGTTGTATAGATTCTGAGTACAAGTCTTTTACCTCCTTGGTTAGGTTGATTCTTAGGTACTTTATTTCTCTTGTTGCTATATCAAATGGGATTTTTTTTACTGATTTCTGTTTCTGATATTTCACTGTTGGTGTACAAAAATGCCTTTGATTTCTGAATATTGACTTTGTATCCTGCTCTTTTGCCAAATTCACTTATTACGTCAAGTAGTTTTTCAGTGGAGGCTATAGGATTTTCTATGTATACTACCATGTCATCTGTAAACAATCACAGTTTTGCTTCCTCCTTTCCAATTTGGATGCTTTTTATTTCTTTTACTTGTCTGATCACTGTGGCTGGGACTTCCAATACTATGTTGAATAGAAGAGGTGAAAGTGGACATCTTTGTCTTGTTCCTGATCTTAGTGGGAAAGTTGTAAGTTTTTGTCCATTGAATATGACGTTGGCTGTAGGTTTTTGTACATGACCTTTATTATGTTGAGGAATGCTCCCTGTAGTCCCACTTTGCTGAGTGTTTTTATCATAAATGGGTGCTGTATCTTATCAAATGCTTTTTCCACATCTATTGATATGATCATGTGATTGTTGTCTTTCATTTTTATGTGATATATTACATTTATTGATTTGCAGATATTGTACTACCCTTGCATCCTTGGGATGAATCCCACTTGATCATGGTGTATGATCTTTTAGATGTTTTGCTGGATGCAGTTTGCCAATATTTTGTTGAGGATTTTAGCGTGTATGTTCATCAGCAATATTGGCCTGTAGTTTCCTTTCTTTGTTATGTCTTTATCTGGTTTGGGGATTAGGATGATACTGGCTTCATAAAAAAGAGTTTGGGAGTCTTCCATCTTCTTGGATTTTTTTTGGAAAAGTCTGTGAAGTATAGGGGTGTGTTCTTCCTTAGTTTTCTAAAATTCTCCTGTGAAACTGTCTGGTCCAGGACCTTTGTGTGCTGAGAGTTTTTTTGATAACTGCTTGATTTCATCAGCTGTTATTGGTCTGTTCAGGCTTTCAGCTCCTTCTTCATTCAGTTTTGGAAGATTATATATTTTCTGGAAATGTGTCCATTTCACCCAGGTTTCCAAATTTCTTGGCATAGAGTTCTTTGTAGTAATTTCTTACAATCCTTTGTATTTCTGTGGTATTTATTGTAATCTCTCCTCTTTCATTTCTGATTGTGTTTATTTGGGTCCTCTCTCTTTTTTTCTTGATGAATCTGCTTAAGGGCTTTTTGATTTTGTTTATCTTTTCAAAGAACCAGCTCCTGGATTTATTGATCCTTAGAATTGTGCTTTTAGTCTCTATGTCATTTAATCGTTCTAATCTTAGTTATTTCCTTCCTCCTTGCTCTGGGCTGTCTTTGTCACTGTTCTTCCCATTCTTGTAGATGCAGGTTTAGGTTGTTTATTTGAAATGTTTCTATCTATTTTAGGTAGGCCTGTATTGCTATGAACTTCCTCCTCAGGACTGCCTTCGCTGTGTCCCATAAGTTTTGGGTTTCTGTGAGTTCATTTTCATTTGTTTCCAGAAAGTTTTTTATTGCTTCCTTGATCTCATTCTTAACCCATTCATTGTTTAATAGCATGCTATTCAATCTCCATTAGTTTGCATGTTTTTGAGTTTTTTCCTTGGGGTTGGTTTGTAGTTTCAGGGCCTTGTGGTCTGAGAAGATGATTTCTATGATTTCAATTTTATTGAATTTGTCGAGGCCTGTTTTGTGTCCCATTATATGTCTATCTTTTAAAATATTCCATGTGCATTGAAAAGAATGTGCATTTTTCTTCTTTTAGATCAAAAGTTCTACATATATCAGTTAAGTCCATTGATGTAGGGCATTGTTCAATGCCACAATATCCTTGTTGATATTTTATTTGGAAGATCTATCCATTTGACAGTGGGTTGTTAAAATTCCCTACTATTACTGTGTTGTTGTCAGTACATTTCCTGAAGTCCTGCAAAATTTTTTTTATATATTTGGGTGCTCCTATGTTGGGTGTATGTATGCTTATAATGTTTATGTCTTCTTGATGGATTCTTACCTTGAGTATTATGAAGTGTCCTTCTGTGTCTCTTTAATGGCCTTTGTTTTAAGGTCTATTTTGTTTGATATGAGTATTGCTATTCTGGCTTTTTTCCCCCTGTCCATTTGCTTGGAATATTTTTCTCCAGCCCTTCATTTTCAGTCTGTGTAGTCTTTTGTTCTGAGGTGGGTCTCTTGTAGGCAGCATATGTGTAGGTCATGATTTATTATCCATCACCTGTTCTGTATCTTTTGACTGGAGCATTTAATCCATTTATGTTTAAGGTTATTATTGACAGGTCCTTATTCACTGCCATTTTTCCATACCTGTGTTTTCTCATTCTTTTCCCTCCTCCCTTTTCTTAAAGAAGTCCCTTCAGCATCTGTTGCAGAGCTGGTTTGGAAGAGGTGTATTCTTTGAGGCTTCTTTTGTCTGGGAAACTCTTTTTTGGCCTCCCATTTTAAGTGAGAACCATACTGGATAGAGTAGTCTTGGTTGCAGGCCTTTGGTTTTCATTACTTGCAATATTTCTTGCCATTTCCTTCTGGCTTGGAGCATTTTCATTGAGAAGTCAGCTGCTAGTCTTGTCAGGGCTCCTTGTGTGTTACTTCCCATTTGTCTTTTGGTGCCTTTAAGGTTCTCTCTTTGTCTTGGAATTTTGCCATTTTATTTATGATGTGTCTTGAAGTGGGCCTCTTTGGGTTCCTCTTGATTGGGACTCTTTGTGCTTCCTGAATTCGTGTGACTTTTTCTGTCCTAAATTTAGAGAAGTTTTCCATCATTACTTTTTCAAACAGGTTTTCTATCTCTTGCTCTTCTTCTTCTCCTTCTGGTATCCCTATTGTATAGATCTTATTACATTTTTGTCTTGTAGTTCCCTTAACACTTCTTCATTCTTTCTGAGTCTGTTTTCTTTTTCTTGCTCTCTCCAGGTGTTGTTTTTCTACCTTGTCATCCAGCTTGCTGATTCCATCCTCTGCTTTATCTAGCCTGCTTTTGTTTCCTTCTACTGTCTTCTGCAATTCAGAAATTGTATTCTTCATTTCCTCTCAGCCCCTGGTGATCGTTTCTATTTCCTTTTTTATGTTGATATAGTTTGCAGTGAGTTCCTGTATTTTTTGGTAATTCTCTGTGAGCTCATTGAGCTTTGTCATAATCATTGCTTTGAATGCAATATCTGATAGCTGACTTGCCTCTCTTTCATTTAGCATTCTCTCTAAGGCTTCCTCCTTTCCTTTCATTTAAGGTTTGTTTCTTTCTTTTCCTATTGTTTGTGAGACTCTTCTTGTTAGCCTCTGCTGCTTAAATTGTTATGTTCTGACTCCCTAGGTTTATGGTGCAAACTTCTATGGTAGGAGACCTGTGAGATTCAGTGGTGCAATCTCCTTGATCTCCTGAACTTGCTTCTTTTGGGCTGTCATTTATGTTGGCTCTCTGGATGTCACTGGGTTTTGATTGTTGTTGGGTCTTTCTTTGGTGGGTCCTTCTCTCCAGCTGGTTGACTGAAGGTCACTCTTTCCATCACCTCTTGTATTTTGTTGTTCTGGTGTGAGCAGGTTGTGTTGATGCTGGTTCTTCCTTGTGTACAAGGTTTTGAGGATTCTCTCTTGCTCTTGTTCAGTTGTTTGTTCTGGGTAATTTCTCCACCATTTAGCTGTAATTCCAGAATGGTCCTGGGTGGAGGTTAGTGTGGCTTCCACTCACTCTTTCACCTTCTTTTGCTGTTATCTATTGGTGGTTATTTGTTAGTGGGTTCTCTCTTGCAGCAGGTATACTGGTGTTCAAAGCTCCCACTTACTCTTTTATGTGATCACTTGGAGGGGGAAGGCAAAGTGGATTAAGACAGTGGGTGTGTATTCTATGAGATTTAAAGTACCGACCTGTAGAGAAAAGTTGGGAGATCTTTTGGATATGTATAGTGTTAACTGTGATATTTCACCCAACTAACCACTTTTTAGAAAGGGTGGCAAAAAGATAAGACTTTTTAGAGGGGGGAAGGATTGTGAGTTGGATCCAGAAAACAGTGAGCTTGTGGGAGTTCAAATTATGAGATATAGTGAAAGTAAAGGGTAGAAAATAGGTGTAGTGTGTGAGAGCAGAGTTAACAACAGTAATAAATTTCTGGAAGACAGTGAATGGGCTAAGATCCAGGTGCTGTGTAGTATGTGAAATTGTATGGAAAAACAGTGATTTATAATAATACTGGAACAACAATCATACAGCAGAGTCTATGTGATCTGAATAACAAGAATAGGAAGTACATGACCTAGAGTAGTGTGCTGTTGGAAAAGAAGTCAAGTGAAAGAGGGAAAATTAAAAATACACTATGAAAGAGAGTACAGGGAAAACCAATCAAACAATGCAATTAAACAAACAAAATTATGAAAACTACACAAAGAGAAGAGAAATTTAAATATGATTGCTTTTGAAAGCAATGTGTTGTAGCAAGATCTTAAGGGTTTGTGGTTTGGTCCTTGTCCCTGGTCCTCTGGTTAATCATGTTAATTTTTTGTGTTTTCAACTTCATCTCTAAGTAGTCTGATAAGTCACAGCACAAGTGACACGCTTCCAGAAAATTTCAGGAAAAAGTGGATATTACTGAAAATAAAAGTATTCAGAGAACTGCAAAACACTTGTCATGGTCTTCACTAAACCAATCAATGAATCTTATAGCATAATAATTCCTGATCAATTAAAACTTAAAAGTAAAATGAATCTAGAAGAATTTTAGAAGCACTAATGCATGAAAATTTTTATATTTCTGAGGTTGGAAAGGTATTTCTAAGCATGACATCAAAGGCAAAAAGCATTAAAAAAAAAAACAAAAAATACCAATAGAATTTGCTTCTGAAAAAATTGTAAACTTTTATATGGTCAACAATTGTCCAATTATTCTAGCTAACAAATTAGAAAAAATACTTGCACTCCACAAAGAGCACTTAGCACATGAAGTACTTTTGCAATTGCAAAATGAGCAAGTCATGAAAAGACAATTCACAAGACACAATGTTCAGTAACCATATGAAAATGTTTGACCTCACCAATCAAATAAATAAAAATTATAACAATGAGATATAATTGTTCACCATTAGATTAGATTGGCAAAGCTTAAAATTATGGATAATGCCAGTGTTTGAAAGTATGTACACAAACAAGCACTCTCATACATTCTTCCTGGAAGTGTCATGGGATTAGTTTTCTGGCTATTTTGCAATAGCAAATTCTACTTCTGAGCATTATTCTAAGGGGATATTTTGAGAAGTCACAAAGGTATATTGTAGCATTCTTTATTTAAAAAACATGGAAAACCCAATATCTATAGAGGATAAATTATATTACAGCTACACAGTATATTATGCTACCATTAAACATGACAATGATTCCCTCTCCTTTGCTGGCTTTGAAGAAGCTGCCATGGTGTGTGTGTTGGGGGAATCTATGGAGAGGACCACATGGCAAGGAACTGAAGGGGCCTCTATGAGCTGAGAGCAGCCCACTGCTGACACCAAGAAAACAGGAACGTCAGTCTACACCTGAAAGGAGATGAATCCTGCATGAAAGCAGCTCTTTTTCATCAAGCCTCTGATGAGACTGAAGCCTGGCAACAAAAACTGTGAAGTAATAAATATGTGTTGTTTTAAACCGCTACATTTGTGGTAATGTATTATGAAAAGGATTGTGATTTGATCTTGTTTAAAATTTTACTTATGTGTAGATAAGTATTCACAGAAAAAATGTCTTGGACAATATAAACCACTATGTATATTCCTTATACTTGTTTGTCTTTCTTAAAATTTAATTTTTCAATAAACATGTGTCACATAATAGAAACAAATATATTCCATTTTTATTTTATTTTTATATAAATATAGTTAACATACAATATTATATTAGTTTTGGGTGTATAACATTTGTATACCTAAGGAAAAGATCACCACATTATGACTAGTAACCATTAGACACTATAAAAGGTTATTGTGATATTATTGACTACATTCTCTATGCTGTACATCACATCACCATAACTTATCTATTTGATAACTGGAAACTTGTTCCTCTCACTCCCCTCCATTTTTTCTACCCTCTCCCCAACTCTCTTCCCCTCTGGCAACCCTCAGTTTGTTTTGTTTGTCTATGAGTCTGCTTCTCTTTTGTTCTTGTTTATTTGTTTTATTTTACAGATTCCCCATATAGATGAAATTATCCGATATTTTTCCTTTCCTGTATGACTTATTTTACTTGGCACAATACTCTCCTGGTCCATCCATGTTGTCACAATGGGAACATTTTACTTCATTCTTTATGGCTAATAGTCTATGGCATATCCATTCATCTATTCATGTACATTTAGGTTGCTTCCACATCTTGGCTATTGTAAATAATTCTGTAATGAACATAGGGGTACATATATATGTTTTCAATCAGCATTTTAGTTTTCTTTAGATAAATACCCAAAAGTGGAATTGTTGGGTCATATGATAATTCTATTCTTAATTTATTTTAGAGACCTCTATACTGCTTTCCAGGGTGGCTATACCAATTTGCAATCCCACCAACAGTGCAAGAGGCTCCCTTTTTCCCACATCTTTAGCAATTTTGTTATTGTCCTTTTGATATTAACCAAAATTACAACTGTGAGGTGATATCTTATCATGGTTTTGATTTGCATTTCCCTAATGATTAGTAGTGTTGAACATCTTTTCATGTGTCTGTTGGCCATCTGTATGTCTTCTTTGGAAACCTGTCTACTCAGGTGTTTTACCCATGTTTTATTCAGACTGTTTATTTATTTTATGATGTTTAGTTGCATGAGTTCCTTATATATTTTGTATATTAACCACTTATTGGATGTCATTTGCAAATATCTCCTCCCATTCAGTGGGTTGCCTTTTTGTTTTATTGATGGCTTCTTTCACTGTGCTAAGGTTTTTTAATGTGGTGTAATTCCATTTGTTTATTTTTGCTTTTGTTGCCCTTGCCTGGGGAGACATATCTCAAAAGGTATTTCTAAGACTGATGAGAGTTTACTGCCTATGTTTTCTTCTATAAGTTTTATGACTTCTGGCATTACATTTAAGTCTTTAGTCCATATTGAGTTTATTTTTGTATATGGTGTAAAAAAGTGGCCCAGTTTCTTTTCTTTGACTACATAATCATGGATTTATTTCTGGGATCTCTATTGAACTGTGTGTCAGTTTTTGTAGTTTCATACTATTTTGATTACTATAGCTTTACAGTGCAGTTTGAAATCAGGGAGTGTGATACTCCAATTTTGTTGTTCTTTCTCAAGATTGCTTTGACTATTTAAGGTCTTTTGTTGTTCCATACAAATTTTAAGATTACTTATTCTAGTTCTGTGAAAAATGCCATTGGTATTTTGATAGAGATTACATTGAATTTATACATTGCCTTGAATAGTATGGACATTTTAATGACATTGATTCTTTCAATCAATAAGCATGGTATATCCTTTCATTTATTTTATTTTCATGTTTATTTCATCAATGTCTTATAATTTTCAGGATACAGGTCTGTAATCTCCTTGGATAAATTTATTCATAGTATTTTATTTTTTGATGCAACTGTAAGTTGTATTGTTTCCTTGATTTCTCTTTCCAATAGTTCATTATTAGCATATAGAAACTCAAAGATTTCTGTATATTAATTTTTGACTTGGAAATATTTTTATTTATTAGAGTAAAGTATTTTACAGGCTACCATGACAAATACAAAGAAGAAAACAATACATAGTATTTGCACTTAAAGAAACATCATGCATGCTGGATTATAATTTAATTATAATTTTAATTATTCACTTAAAAATCATTGTAGCTATAACAGGAACCTAAACAACAAAACAAAGAAACAAGCAAAGTATAACCAAAGACACTGAAATAAAGAACAGACTGACAGTGTTCACAGGGGAGAGGAGAGGGAATTTCACGGGAATTTTAGGGGAAAGGGGGAAGGGTTTACAGGAACAAGTATAAACGACGCATGGATAAAAACTAGGGGTGGGTGGAAATGGGAAGGGGAAGGGGAGGGTTGGGTGGGTGGGCTGGGATGGGAGTAAAAGATAGAAAATTGTACTACAACAACAATTAAAATAAAATTTTAAAAAATCATTGTAGCTATACAAAAGGGTGGTGGGCCTATGAAACAATGATCAATGGCATTAGTAATTTTCTTCTTCTGATCCTGAGATACTTTGCTTGTGAAAGAAGAAACACTCTTAGCATAGCCATAAGGGGAGAAAATATCCTTGTGGGAAATAACACACTTAAAACAGAGAGAAAGAGGGAACTTTTAAAAAAAACATTTTTAAATAATTAATTTATTTTTAGAGAGCGAGGAAGGGGGGAAGAAAGAGAGGGAGAGAAACATCAATGTGTGATTGCCTCTCATGTGCCCCCCACTGGGGGGCCTGGCCCACTACCCAGGCATGTGCCCTGACTGGGAATCAAAATCGAGACCCTTTGATTCACAGCCCACGTTCAATCCACTGAACTACACCAGCCAAGGCAGGAAATTTTTTTATTAAATTATTTTTAATAAGAGTTGATATATAATATTATATTAGTTTCTTGTGTACAACATAGTGATTAGACATTTGTCTGCCTTACAAAGTGATCACCCCAGTAACTCTAGTACCCACCTGGCACCATACATAGTTATTACAATATTACTGACTATATTACCTGTGCTATACTTTACACCCCCATGACTATTTTTATAACTGGCAATTTGTACTCCTTAATCCCTTTCACCTTTTTCACAAATCTTCCAAACCTCCCTCCCATCTGATCATTATCAATTTGTTCTCTGTTTCTATGAGTTTGTTTCTGTTTTATTTGAAGGAATAGTTGAGTATATAGGGTAGGTTCTTAATCATGGAAGAAGGTTCCAGATTTTCTAGTGAAATAAATTTAACAGGGAAAAGTAAGAAAGTAAAAACAGCCTGAAATAAAAGTTCAGGGAATGATCAATTAACCCAAGAGTGCCTACATCAAATATTAACAAGGAAACCAGTAGTACAGATTAAGTTCTATTATCACTTGGATAAGGGTATGTAGGCCCTTGAGCATAATAGTACCCAGGGCACAGCTAAATCCTGTTAAGTCAGTCCCAAAAGTTTTGGCTAAAGTATACTTAATCCAGTACTTTGTGTGTATTTGGTGTTAAAAGGTGAACCAAGTGCACCTGTAACTTGAAGCAGAGCAAACAAGTTGAAGCCAAATGACCTCATAGTGGGATGTTTTCAGTTATCTGAGATACTTTTGTGTTGTGTTTGACATTGGAATGACCATTGATTGTGTGGTTCCTACATTGCCTGACAGTAGCTATAGGGAGGAAAGGGGAAGGTGTTTTCCTTTACCTCTACTTATTTGCAGTCTAAAGGATTTATGGGAATATTCTATCAAACATTGGTTTATAAATCATGTGTTTCTCAAGCAGTAACCTTATCAAGAGAATATAAACTCAGACATTCCTCTTGAAGTAATTTTTTAATTAGAATTGATATTCAATATTATTACTTTTAAGTGTACAGCATAGTTTTTAGACATTTATATAGCTTATGAAGTCATATGCCCATAAGTTTAGGAAACCCTAATGTCATACATGGTTATTACAATATTACTGACTACATTCCCTATGCTGTACTTTACATCCCTGTGACTATTTTGTAACTGCCATTTTGTACTTTTAAATCCCTTTACCTTTTTCATCAATTTCCCCAATCACACTCCCATCTGGCAAACAGCAGTTTGTTCTACCTTTAAGTTTGTTTTTGTTTTGTTCGTTTGCTTATTTTGTTCTTTAGATTCTACATATAAGTGATATCCTATGGTATTTAGTTTCCTCTGTCTAATTTATTTTATTTTGCATAATACCCTCTAAGGCCATCAGTGTTGTCACAAATGGTAAGATTTCATTCTTTCTGATGGCTGAGTGATATTCCAAAATATATCTGTGCATCCTTTTCTTTACTCACTTTCCTCTGTGAGATCCGTCCCTGCGCAACAGCCTATCTGCTATATTCACAGCCATTTGCAACAGCCAATGAGCCTGAGGATCAGTCCCTCTCACTGACTCGCCAACAGCAATCCAGGCTCAATCACAACAAGATGACACAAACAATCCATATGAGGGATACTCTGAGAGCACCTGGCACAGGTAACCTAAAGAGACTGCACCACTGAGCCCCACAGGAAAACTACAACATAAGGCTGCTCTACAAAGACTGGGAGATGGAACTAATATACTGAATACACACAAACACACCCAGAGAGTCAGTCAAAATGAAGAGACAAACATATCCCAAATGAAAAAAAAAAAACATTTAAAAAATCCAGAGAAAGTGTGGGATGCCCCATCCTGGAGAGCTGTCCTGGCCACCACAGATGAGAAATAAGTCATCCTGGACACAATCTGTTTTTCTGGTGGGTAAAATGGTGTCAATTCCCTCTAGTGGAGAATGCCTGGAGCCCTTCTCCAACATGGCTTTTATTGGGATCGGCTTGTGTAGGGGTATACAGTATACATGCAAAGCTCATCAATCAATGTCTAAAGGCCATAGTTACAGAAAACAAATATTATCTATAGATAACAATTGAGGGAACAAAGATCTGCCTCAGGTCAGGGTCTGTTAGATATGATGATGCCAGAGGGTCATTAAGGTGTGGTTCATGAGATTAGGAGTTCACTCCCTTATGCTTTGAAATTAAACATCTGGTTTCTAGCAACAAGGCTATAAAAATCAAAGCAAGCCTCAAGGGTATAATGCATCCTTTAGGCCTAATCTCCCACAGGAACCCTGGTGCTAATATTGAGTCATGCCTGCCTCCAGCATTCCTGGCACTCTGGTCGAGATTTACAGGCCTCTTTCAAGGCCTTGCTCACATGGGGCTTGAATACCACAGTCTCCAATACCATACAAAGTGGTTCCCAGCAAGAGAGAACTCAACCAAACATAGAGAAGCAATCTGCCAGATGCAGAATTCAAAACACTATTCATAGATGCTCAATTAACTTGGGAGAAGAATAGATGAACTCTATGAAAACATTAACATAAAGATAGGAAACAAAAATAAAGATAAAAAGAATCAGAAATGAAGACTACAATAACTGAAATGAAGAGTACATTAGAGTGAGTCAACTATAGATTAGATGAAGTAGTGGATCAAAACAGTGATTTGGAAGACAAGGTAGCTGGAAACACCCAATTAGAACAGTAACAAAAATTAAGCTTTAAGAGACTCAGATAGTTTTAGGGACCTCTGGGACAACATCAAGGATAACAACATTCACATCACAGGGGTACCAGGATGAAGAGAGAGAGCACAAAAGATTAAAAACCTATTTGCAGAAATGTAGAAAACATTCCTAACTCAATGAAGGAAATAAACATACAAGTCCAGGAAGCACAGAGAGTCCCAAACAAGATGAACCCAAAGAAGCCCCTGTCAGACAACTCATAAATAAAACAGCAAGGGTTAAAGATGAAAGAATCTGAAAAGCAGCAAGAGAATGGCAGTTTGTTACATAAAAGGCTCCCAAAAGACTGTCAGCTGATTTCCCAAGTAGTTTGATGGCCAGAATAGATTGGCACCAGATATTTAAAGTGATGAAAATCAAGGACCTACAATCAAGATTACTCTAGTCAGCAAGACTATCATTTAGAATACAAGGAGACATACAGAGCTTATCAGAGAAGAAAAAGCTGAAGAAATTCATCACCAACAAACCACTGTTTCAAGAAATTTAAAAAAGGGTGGCTGAGTGGATAAGAAAACAAGACTCAGCCATATGTTGCCTACAAGACACTCCCTTCAGACCAAAAGACATGCACTGACTAAAAGTAAAGAAATAAAAAATATTTCAAGAAAATGAAAATGAAAAAAAGTTGGGTTAGCAATACTTGTATCAGACAAAATAGACTTTAAATCAAAGGCTATAACAAGACACAAGGAAGGACCCAGCAATTCCACTTCTGGGTATTTATCCAAAGAAACACAAAACACTAATTTGAAAGACATCTGCATCCCTATGTTCATGGTAGCATTATTGACAACAGCCAAGGTATGGAAATAAAAACTAAGTGTCTATCAGTAGACAAATGGGGAAAGTATATGTGATGCAATATACAATGAAATATTACTCAACCAAAAAATGAATGAAATCTTGTCATTTGCAATAACATGGATAGACCTACAAGGCATTATGCTAAGAGAAATACATCAGAAGGAAAAAGACAAATGCCATGTGATTTCACTTACATGTGGAATCTAAAGAATAAGATAAATGAACAGACAAAAGAGAAACAAACTCATAGGTACATAGAACATTTTGATAGTTGCCAAATGGGAGGGAATTTGGGGTGATGGGTGAAAAAGGGAAAGAAATTAAGACTTAGAAATAGCCAGTTATAAAAACAGTCATAGGAAAATAAAATACAGAATAAGGTATAGAGTCAATAATATTGCAAAACTGACATATAGTGTTAATTGTGTACTGAACTTAACTTTGTAAGGTATATAAATATCTAATCACCATGTTGTATACTTGCAGCTAATATAATATTTTATGGAAACTGTAGTACACACTTTTGAAAATTATTTTTTGAAGAAGAGCAGACAATTGCTTCTGCCCATAGAGAGATAGGAGAATGACATACATGCCAAAAAAAAATACTGGCCCCAGAAAAATGAGCCTCAGCCATTCCAGCAATTTCCACTAATTCCACCTGGTGGGGGGATATCTCCTCAATACCAAGGCAAAGAACAGGAGTATCTTGTCTGATTAAAAATCAGAATCTGTGCCTTCTCATTTCCGAACCAAACCAAGGATATTCAACAAACAAACCAAAGAACATGTGCCCTGTATACATTCTACTGCATTTTGATGTAAAATACATAACATTTTAAAATATAAAGCCAGGCACAGCTCCATTCTGCTAACAACAAACAATGTGGTCCTGATAAAACCCTGTCATTTTGTTGGGGACAGGTTGTGCAGGGGGCAGTGAGAGCCATTAAGAATCTACTTGTCCTAAGAGAACCAGTTATTGAGGCATTCAAGGAAGTGAGGTTGGCACATTTTGCTGTCAGGAGGATTCACCATGGGACAGAAAAGGCCAAAAGGAGATTTGCCATTAAAAAGAAGGCCCAAAAATTCTTGGGAGAGTTTAAGGGAGACAAGAGGCAGATGTGGGGTCAGCTGGTGGCTACACTGATTATGTGGTTCCCTCTGGTGGGTTTGCAGATCAACATGAGATAGAGAAAAGAGGGTCACATCATCTTATCAGTGAAACATGAAGCTGAGATGAGCTTCACCACAGTGTCAGAAGCATCCTTAGCCTTTAGAAAAGAAAGGAGAGCATTCTAAAGGGGTCAGAGACATATATCTCCTCAGAGTGGGACTATCCTGTCTCTCTAAGTCTCAGGCCCCTCCCATACTCAGGGGCAAAGTCTCTATACCTTCATCCCTGTCACTTCATTTACCCCTAAAGTTCTTCCTATCCCAAAGGATTCAGGTTTCCATGGACATAGGCTGGTTGAGAACTAGTGACACTGCTGAGCAGCCAAGGGGCACCACCCTGGGGTGCCACTCTCAAGGACACAAGGTTCTGTAGACTTTCACCACCTGGACCCCATTCAAAGGTGTCCTTGCCTACCAGCCATACCCCAGAAGGGCCAGCAACACATGTGGTTGCCTGGCTGATTTTTAGGCAGGTTTCCTGGGATTACACTTGGCCATCTGACCTTCTGTCCAGGAAGCCCCCAGGTCTTTCTGACTGCTGCCTATCGGGCCAGCAACACACCTGTCTTGGAAGGTTCTGCTCTGCATGACTGTCTACCAGGCCCACTCCTCTAAGGACCCTAATGCCAAGACCCTACAAATGCTAAAGTAGTGTCCACTAGCCTTAGCTACTTATACCCCTGAACCCCTTTGCATGAAGAGTGGCAAGGAATCACAATTTGTGGGAATTCTATTGCCCTAAAGAATAGACCAACATGTTTAAGAACAAATATAATGATTCAGAATGACCAGGGTCCATGTACACATATGAGGGCCCACTACCCCAGGTGCCCCACTCACAATTCATGTAGATCCTCCCGTACATATATACTCACTGGTGCCTGCATATTCTTGCTACACACACACACACACACACACACACACACACAGGTGGTGTGCTGCCAAGTGCTGAATAACACTTTAGGGGGATGCAGAAGAGACTTCACTTGTGGCATTTACTTTGTATAAATATTCCCAGCATGATTAATTCCAAGCTACCTACCCAAAGAACACAAAGCCCTGGACAGACATGCACCATCAACTATACCAAGCTACTATGAGCCAGTTCTAGCATACCACATTCCTTTTCAAATGATTATGTGCAGACAAACCACTTACATGTTGAGCAGAACCCTCAAATCCTATCCCAGATTTATAAACAAAAATGAATTTACATGTGAATACACATGTACATTTCTACCTTCACTGAATATACAGATAGAACACCTCTTCCTACTTGAATTATTACAGACAAGACCCTAATCATCATGAATATTCACATTCTACCCCTACAACTACACACACACACACGTCTGAATAAAAACATGTGCAACCAACATACCACCCAGATGTACACACTGAATACCTACACAAAGGCTGTCTAGCCACCAACCACACAATTGCCTCATGTGCCATCCCCAAAAAAGATCCTATGCAACTCTCCCACTTTAAAATACACATTCTCCATGCTTCCTGTACATGCATACACACACACCTTACACAGTCATTTTGTTTCCAAACAGATGGAGTGAACTCTCACATCCCCTAGAATACACACACCATAAACTACAGAAACTCAAATACATACCCAGCCACAAACAACCTATACTTATCAAATACATATAAGTCCACCTCACAAACACTGAGAAGACAAATACAAGCAACACCACCAAATTCTGCAAGAATTACATTCTGGAACACACAAAAAGGATCCTGAACCTCCTGATGCACTCAGAAATCCCAAATACTGAGACCCACAAAGCACTCATTGAACATTGGGGTGCATAGGTTCTTTTAGATTGGTGTTTCGGGGTTCTTCAGATATAATCCCACCAGTGGAATTTCCAGGTCAAAAGGCAGTTCCATTTTTAGTTTTCTGAGGAAATTCCATACTGTGTTCCACAGTGGCTGCACCAGTCTGCATTCCCACCAACAGAAAATTTTATTTTATTTCCCTCTTTGCCATGTCTCTATTCCCTACCTTTTCATTGCTCCTCACTCTACCCTCAGAAAATCACTTTTCTTGCAGTTAGTCATCTTATACTAGTTTGTCCTTTCTTATGATAGTCTTACCCTATACCTTTATTAATATTGGCTCGTTTGTTGTTGATAGTGTGGTTGTGGGGGGATATTTTTGCGGGTATGGGTTTGTTTCCTTGGTTGTCTGATTTTCTTCTGGCAGCACCTCTATAACAGTATAGAAGACATGGTGGGCTGAGTGACTCTCAGTCAGACAGCTGGAGGGAAGTACCCACCAAAGAACAATGCAACAACCAAAACCCAATTACAACCAGAGAGCCCACATAAAGGGCACAATGGGCATAAAGGGCATAAAGGGAAGCCAAGGAGCATCAAGCTCAGTAGATAAAGGAGACTATACCACTGAATCCCACAGGTCTCTTACCACAGAAAGTCACACCACAAAGTTGGGGAATCAAAGCTGGTCAATTTAAGAAGCAGAAACAAACAAGAAGAGCCACCTAAAATGGGGAGACAAAGACAAAACTCCCAATCAAAAGGAAAATAGGAATCCCCAGAAAGACTGCTAAACAAAATTGATGCAAGCAAACTATTAGACATTGAGTTCAAAATAATGGTTATAAGGACACTCAATGAGCTCAGTGAGAACTACAAAGAACTCCAGGGAAGTACAACCAGCATGAAAAAGGACATAGAAACAATAAGAGCCAGGAGGAAATGAAAAAAAATACTGTATCTAAAATGAAGAACACAGCAGAAGGAAATAGAAGCAGGTTAGATGAAGCAGAGGATTGAATCAGTGAGCTGGATAGCAATGTAGAAAGAAATTCCCAGACAGAGCAGCAAAATGAAAAAAACACTCAAAGAGAATGAAGAGGGGTTAAGGGAACTGCAGGACAACATGAATCATAAGATACCAGAAGGAGAAGAAGATGAGCAAAGGATAGAAAACCTCTTTAGAAAAGTAATGACAGAAAACTTCCCTAATTTGACAAGAGAAGAAGTCATGCAAGTCCAGGAAGCATAGAGAATCAAGATGGTCCTGAAGAGACCCACTACAAGACACATCATAATTAAAGTGGCAAAATTCAAAGACAATGAGAGAATCTTAAAGGCAGAAAGAGAAAAACAGTGAGTATCATACAAGGGAGCTCTAATAAAGCTATGAGCTGATTTCTCAAAAGAAACACTGCAAGCGAGAAGGAAATGGCAAAAAAAAAAAATATTCCAAGTACTGAAAAGTAAAGGCCTGCAAACAAGACTACTCTACCCAGCAAGACTCTCATTTAAAATGGAAGATGAAATAAGAAGTTCCCCAGACAAAAGAGGGCTAAAAGATTACATCTCCACCAAACCAGCATTGCAAGACATGCTCAAAGGAGTGGTTTAAGAAGATGAAGAAAAAGAGAGAGAGAGAGACGGACAGACACAGGTACAAAGGGAAAAAAGTGGCAATGACTAAGTACCTATCAATAATAACCTTAAATGTAAATGGGTTAAATGCTCCAATCAAGACATAGGGTAGCCGAATGGATAAGAAAACAGGACACACATATATATTGTCCACAAGAGAACTACCTCAGAACAAAAGTAATACATAGAGTAAAAGTGAATGGATGGAAAAAAAATATTGTAAGCAAGTTGACATGAAAAAAAAAGCCAGGGTAGCAGTACTTATATACAAAATGGATTTCAAAACAAATGCCATAAAAACACACAGATGACATTCCATAATACTTAAGGGAAGAATCCATCAAGAATATATAACCATTGTAAACATATATGCACCCAATATAGGAGCACCCAAATATATAAGGAAAATCTTGCAGGACTTCAAGAAAGAGGTAGACAGCAATGCACTTGTTAGAGGATCTTAACACCCACTGTCAATAATGGATAGATCTTCCAAACAAAGAATCAACAAGGATATTTTGGCCCTGAATGAGACTCTAGATAAAATGGACTTAATTGATATACACAGAACCTTTCAACCACAGAAGCAAAGTATACATTCTTTTCAAATGCACATGGAACATTTTCAAAGACAGGCCACATGATAGGACACAAAACAAGCCTGGACAAATTCAAGAAAATTGAAATCATGTCAAGCATCTTCTCAGATCACAATGTCTTGAAACTAGAAACCAATCTCAAGGAAAAAACTAAAAAATACTCAAATTCATGGACACTGAATAACATGTTATTATACAATTAATGGGTCAACAATGAGATCAAAGAAGAAATAAAAGTTTCTGGAAACAAATGAAAATAAACACATAACAGCCCTAGACCTATGGGACACAGTCATTAAAGTCCTAGAAGAGAACGTAGGTAGGAAAATCTCTGATATTTTACGCAGAAACTTTTTCACTGACTTGTCTCCTAGAGCAAGGGACATAAAGGAAAGAATAAACAAATGGGACCTCATCAAAATTAAAAGCTTTTGCACAGCTAAGGAAAACAGTATCAAAATAAAAAGAGAACCAACTGTATGGGAAAACACATTTGCCAATGATACCTCAGACAAGGGTTTAATCTCCAAAATATATAAAGAACTTACACGACTCTACTCTAAGAAGACAAGTAACCCAATTAAAAAATGGACAAAGGACTTGAACAGACACTTCTCCAAGGAGGACATACAGAAAATCCAAAGACACATGAAGCGATGCTCAATATCGCTAGCCATCAGAGAGATGCAGATTAAAACCACAATGAGATACCACTTCACACCAGTCAGAATGGCCATCATAAACAAAGCAACAAACAACAAGTGTTGGAGAGGCTGTGGAGAAAGGGGGTCCCTAGTGCACTGTTGGTGGGACTGCAGACTGGTACAACCACTAAGGAAAGCAGTTGGGAACTTCCTCAGAAAACTAAAAATGGATCTGCCTTTTGACCCAGCAATTCCATTGCTGGGACTCTATCCTAAGAACACTAAAACACCAATACAAAAGAACCTTTGCACCCCGATGTTGATAGCAGCACAATTTACAATAGCTAGGTGCTGGAAGCACCCTAGATGCCCATCAGTAAATGAATGGATCAAAAAACTATGGTACATTTACACAATGGAATTCTATGCAGCAGAAAGAAAGAAGGAGCTCCTACCCTTTGCAACAGCATGGATGGAAATGGAAAGCATTATGCTAAGTGAAACAAGCCAGGCAGTGAAAGACAAATACCATATGATATCACCTTTAACAGGAATCTAAACAACAAAACAAAACAAAACAAAAACTAGCAAAATATAACCAAAGACACTGAAATAGGGGATAGTCTGACAGTGGCCAGAGGGGAGAGAAGGGGGAATTTCAGGGGGGAATGGGTAGGGATTACAGGAACAAATTTGGAGGACACATGGTCAAAAACTAGGGGTGGGGGGTAATGGGGGGAAGGGGGGAGGGTTGGGTGGGTGGGCTGGAATGGGAGTAGGGGGGAGAAAACTGTACTTGAACAATGGTTAAAATAAAAAAAAAGGCAGTCCTGAGAGGGAAGTTCAGAGCAATTCAGACCTACCTAAAAAAGATAGAAAAATTTCAAACCTAAACAACCTAAACCTACATCTAGAAGAACTAGAGAAACAGCAACAAAGCCCAGAGTGAGTAGAAGGAGGGAATAACCAAGATCAGAGTAGAATAAAATGACATAGAGACTAAAAGAACAATTCACATGATCAAGAAATCCAGGAGCTGATGCTTTGAAAAGATAGACAAAATTGACAAGCCTTTTTCTAGACACATCAAGAAAATAAGAGAGAGGGCCCAAATTAGTAAAATCAGAAATGAAAGAGGAGAAATTACAACAATACCACAGAAATACAAAGGATTGTCAGAAATTATTATGAACAAATATATGCCAAGAAATTTTACAACCTGGGTGAAATGGAAAAATTTCTAGAAACATATAATCTTCCAAAACTGAATCAAGAAGAAGCAGAAAGCTGATAACAGCTAGTGAAATTGAAGTGGTAATCAAATCCTGGCACACAAAGCCCTCAAGTGGTTGGCTTCACAGGTGATTTTTGACAAACAGGGATGAGATAACTACTATCCTTCTCAAACTATTCCAAAAAATTCAAGAAGAGGGAAGACTCCCAAATTCTTTTTATGAGGCCTGTATTATCCTGATTCTAAAAGCAGGTAAAGAGACAACAAAGACAGAAAAGTACAGGCCAATATTGCTGATGAACACAGGTGCTAAAATCCTCAACAAAATATTAGAAATCTGGATCCAGTAACACCTTAAAAAGATGATACACCATGATAAGGTGGGATTCATCCCAGGGATGCAAGGATGATACAATATTCATGAATCAATAAAAGTAATACACCACACAAACAAAATGAAAGACAAAACTCATGTGATTGTATCAATAGATGCTAAAAAAGTATTTGATAAAGTATTGCAACCATTTATGATGAAATACACTCAGCAAAATGGGAGTACAGGGAGCATACCTCAACCTAATAAAGGCCATATACAAAAACCTACAGCCACCATCATATTCAGTGGGAAAAAAGTTAAAGCTTTCCCACTAAGATCAGGAACCAGACAAGGGTGTCTGCTTTCACCACTTCTACTCAACATAGTATTGGAAGTTCTAGCTACAGTGATCAGACAAGAAAAAGGAACAAAAGGCATTCAAATCTGAAAGGAGGAAGTAAACTGTTATTGTTTGCAGATTCAATGATAGTGTACATAGGAAACTTTATAGGCTACAAAAAAACTACTGGACCTAATAAGTGAATTTGGCAAAACAGCAGGATACAAAGTCAATATTAAGAAATCAAAGGCATTTTTGTACATCAACAATGAAATGTCAGAAACAGAAAAGTATTTCTGAAAAAAAAAATCCCATTTACTACAACAATGAGAAAATTAAAGTACCTAGGAAAAAACTTAACCAAAGATGTAAAACCTGTACTCAGAAAACTACAGAACACTCAAGAAAGAAATTAAGGAAGACACAAATAAATGGAAGCATATACCATGTTAATGGACTGGAAGAATTAATATTATCAAAATGTCCATACTACCCAAAGCAACCTATAGATTCAACACAATCCCTATTAAAATACTAATGACATATTTCACAGACATAGAACAAACATGTCAAAAATTTATATAGAACAAAAAATGACCCTGAATAGCTGCAGAAATTTTGAGAAAGAAGAATAAAGAGGAATCACAATACCTGACATAAAACTGTATTACAATGCCACTGTAATTAAAACAGTCTGATACTGGTATAAGAAAAGACACATAGACCAATGGAACAGAACAGAGAGCCCAGAAATAAACCCAAGTCTCTATGGTCAACTAATATTTGACAAAGGGGGCAGGAGCATAAAATGTAGTAAAAATAGCCTCTTCAGTAAATGGCGTTAGGAGATCTGAACAGGTACACACTTAAAATAAAAAGAAAAAGAAAGAAAAAAGAGGAAGGAAGGAAGGGAGGAAGGAAGGAAGGAAGGAAGGAAGGAAGGAAGGAAGGAAGGAAGGAAGGAAGGAAGGAAGGGAGGGAGGAACTAAACCACCAACTTACACAACACACACAAAAATAAACTCAGGGTGGATAAAAGACTTAAATATAAGTCATGATACATAAAGGCCCTAGAGAATAACATAGGCAGAAAATTTTCAGATATCCCATGTAGCAATATTTTCACTGACATATCTCCTAGGGCAAGGGAAATAAAGGAAAGAATAAACAAATGGAACTACATCAAATGAAAAAGCTTCTGCACAGCTAGAGAAAACATCAGCTAAATGAAAAAGGAACCAACCATATGGGAAAACATATTTGCCAATAATACCTCAGAAAGGGTTTGATCTCCAAAATAGATAAAGAACACATACGCCTCAATGCCAGGAAGACAGATAATCCAATTAAAAAATGGGCAAAGGATCTGAACAGACACTTCTCCAAGGAGTTCACAGAGAAGGTCCATGGACAAATGGAAGACTGTTCAGCATCACTAGCCATCACAGATAAGCACATTTTTTTAGTATGGACATTTTATTTATTTATTAATATATTTGATTGATTATGTTATTACAGTTGTCCCATTTCCTCCCTTCATTCCCCTCCACCCTGCACACCCCATCCCACCCACATTCCCCCCTTTACTTCATGTCCAAGGGTCATACATAATAAGTTCTTTGGCTTCTCCATTTCCTATAATATTCTTAAACTCCCTCTGTCTATTTTCTACCCAACATTTATGCTACTTGTTCTCTGTACCTTTTCCCCACATTCTCCCCCCGCTTCCCCCAGTGATAACCCTCCATGTGATCTCCGTTTCTGTGATTCTGTTCCTGTTCTACTTGATTGCTTAGTTTGTTTTTGTTTCTGTTCTTGTTTTAGGTTCAGTTGTTGATAGTTGTGAGTTCATTGTCATTTTAGTGGTCATAGGTTTGATCTTCTTTTTCTTAGATAAGCCCCTTTAACATTTCATATAATAAAGGCTTGGTGATGATGAACTCCTTGAACTTGACCTTGTCTGTGAAGCACTTTATCTGCCCTTCCATTCTAAATGGTAGCTTTGCTGGATAGAGTAATCTTGGATGTAGGTGCTTGCCTTTCATGACTTTGAATACTTCTTTCCAGCCCCTTCTTGCCTGCAAGATTTCTTTTGAGAGATCAGCTGATGGTCTGATGGGAACTCCTTTGTAGGTAACTGTCTCCTTTTCTCTTGCTGCTTTTAAGATTTTGTCCTTATTTGTAGTCTTGGGTAACTTAATGATGATGTGCCTTGGTGTGTGCTTCCTTGGGTCCAACTTCTTTGGGACTCTGGGCTTCCTGGACTTCTTGGAAGTCTATTTCCTTTGCCAGATTGGGGACGTTTTCCTTCATTATTTTTTCAAATAAATTTTCAGTTTCTTGTCCTTCCTCTTCTCCTCCTGGCACCCTTATGATTTGGATGTTGGAATGTTTAAAGTTGTCCTGGAGATTCCTAAGTCTCTCATCATTTTTTTGAATTTTTGTTTCTTCATTCTGTTCTGGTTGAATGTTTCTTCCTTCTCCAAACCATTGATTTGAGTCCCAGTTTCCTTCCCATCACTGTTGGTTCCCTCTACATTTTTCTTTATTTCACTATTCATAGTCTTAATTTTTCCTCTAATTTGCAACCATATACAATCAATTCTGTGAGTATCCTGATTACCAGTGTTTTGAACTGTACATCTGATAGGTTGGCTATCTCTTCATTGCTTAGTTGTATTATTTCTGGAGCTTTGATCTGTTTTTTCATTTGGGCCATTTCTGTTTTGTCTCAGCACACCCATTACATAGTAAGAGGTGTTCACCAGGGCAGGGCAACCCACATTAATTCATGTGACACTGTATGTCGGAAAGGGGTCTGAGAGTGAACAGTGCTGCTTGCTTTGCTCTTGGCCGTTTTTCAGTCACCTCTGATGGCTACCCGCAAGCAAATTGGGGCCTCCTGGTGCTAATTACTGGATGGGTAGTTTTGTTTACAATCTAGGACCCTGTTGGTCTCTCCAGTGAACTCTCCTGTAAGGCTTGGAGTTTCTCCTGCCACCACAACATCCATAGGTTTTACAGTCAGGGGTTGTGATGCTTTATTTCCCCGCACTGCAACTTTGGGTTGTGCAGTCTGCCTCACTCTCCAAGTGTTCCTCCCAATTTATCCACAAGGAAATATGGGAGTGCCTGGTCCTCCAGCCACTGCTTTGCCACTCATCCTCTCTTCCCCAGCTGCCCATGTCCATCCCTCTTACCTGTCTGAATGAATGTTTCTTCTTTAACTCCTTAGTTGTCAGACTTCCATACAGTTTGATCTTCTCGTAGTTCTGGTTATTTTTTTGTTTTTAAATTAGTTGTCCTTATTCTGGTTGTGTGAAGAGGCAAAATGTATCTACCTATGCTTCCATCTTGGCCAGAAGTCTAAATGTCTCATAGTTGTTTGATCCACTCATCTATTGATGGACAGTTGGGCTGCTTTCATATATTGCTGGTTGTAAATAACACTGCAGTTATCATAGGGGTGCTTATGTTCTTTTGAATTCATGTTTTGGGTTCTTTTGGATGTATTCCCAGAAGTGGGATTTCTGGGTCAAAAGGCAGATTCATTTTTAATTTTTTGAGGTATCTCTATACTGCTTTCCACAGTGGTTGCACCAATCTGCATTTCCACTTACAATGAAAAAGGGTTCCCCTTTTTCCATATCCTCGCCAGCACTTGTTCTTTATTGATTTATTGACCTTCACTATTCTGATAGGTCTGAGATGGTACCTCATTGCATTTTTAAAATTATTTTTATTTTATTGTTGTTCAAGTACAGTTGTCCGCATTCCCCCCACTCCACCCCACACCTACACCCCACACCTACACCCCAGCCATCCCCGCCTTCCTCCCCACCTTGGTTTAGTCCATGTGTCCTTTATAGTTGCTCCTGAAAACCCTTTCCCCCCATTATCTCTTTCCACCTCCCTTCTGGTTATTTTCAGATTGTTCTTAATTTCAACGTCTCTGGTTATATTTTGCTTGCTTGTTTGTTTTGTTGATTAGGTTCCACTTAAAGGTGAGATCATATGATATTTGCCTTTCACCACCTGACTTGTTTCACTTAGCATAATGTTCTCCAGTTCCATCCTTAAAATGTCCACACCACCTAAAGCAATTTATAGATTCAACACAATCCATATTAAAATACTAATGAAATATTTCTCAGATATAGAACAAACATTTTAAAACTTTATATAGAATCATAAACCACCCAAATAACTGCAGCAATTTTGAGAAAGAAGAACACAGTAGGAGGGATCACAATACCTGATATCAAGCTGTATTACAAGGCACTGTAATCAAAGCAGCCTGGTACTGGCATAAAAACAGACACATAGACCAATGGAACAGAATAGAGAGCCCAGAAATGAATCATTGTGGTTTTTATTTGCATTTCTCTGATGATTAGTGATATTGAGCATCTTTTCATATGTCTATTTGCAATTTGTGTGTCCTATCTGGAGAAGTGTCTATTCAGGTTCTTCACCTATTTTTATTGGGTTGTTTTTCTTCATTTGTTCATCTGTCAATAAGTATTTAGATTGTTTCCACATGGAAGTGAAAATATTTCTTTATACTCTTGGTTTAATGCTTTTGGAAAAATATTCTCAAGTAAGATTGCTGAATCATATGATAGTTCTAGTTTAATTATTTGAGGTGCCTGCATGCTATTTGTAGTGGTAAAATCACTTTACATTCTTACCAACAGGGCACAGGGGTTCCAGTTTCTCCACATTATAGCCAAGACTTGTTATCTTTTGATTTTTTAATGGCCATTCTAACAGGGATAAAGTGACCTCATTTTGGTTTTGATTTGCAATTTCTTGTTGATTTGTGATATTGATGATTTTTTCATATACCTGGTAGCCATTCATATGTCTTCTTTGGAGAAATGTCTATTCAAGTCCTTTTTTTCCATTTTTTAATTGTTTTTTTGGCTTTATGCTATTGAACTGAGGGAGTTTTTTGTATATTTTAGATACTAACCCCTTATCATATATAGTTTACAGAATTTTCTTCCATTTTATCAGTAGCCTTTTCATTATATTGAAATATAATGAATATTATATTCAATATGCTGCTTAGCAAATATATGCTTCATGTAGTCACATTTGTCTACTTGCTTCTGTTGCTTGTTGCTCACGTTCTTTTAGGGGTTTTAGTTTCAGGACTTACATTCAAGTCTTTAATCTATTTTGAGTTGATTGTTGTGTATGGTACAAGATAAAATTTTATTCTTCTCAATGTGGATAGCCAGTTTTTCCAGAACTATTTGTTTAGGAGACTTCCCATTCCCAATTGTATATTCTTTGCACTCTTGTCAAAGATATGCTTATTGTATTGGGTTGGCCAAAAGTTCATTTGTTGTTTTTGTTTTTGTTTTTGTTTTTTTGTAAGATGGCTCCAGTAAAGTTTAGTTGTCTTTAAGCTATGTCATTTGAAACAATTTCATTAGATTGTATTGTGACAACTGTCACATCAGTGTACATTAAAAAAACTTACGGTGAATTTTTGTGTAGCCATTTTAATATTGGAGATGAAAGACAATAAATGACATTTTGGCATATGATGTTTTATAACTTCAAGAAAGGTAAAAATGCAAGTGAAATGCAAAAACAAAAAGATTTGTGCAGTGTATGGAGAAGGTGCTGTGACCAATCTTGTCAAGAGTGGTTTGCAAAGTTTCATGCTGGAGATTTCTCACTGGTTCTTCACAATGAAGTAGACCAGTTAAAGTTGATAACAATCAACTCAAGACATTAACTGAGAACAATCAACATTATATCACATGGGAGATAGCTGACATACTCAAAATATCCAAATAAATAAAGTTATTGGTAAAAATGAAAATGTTTCATTTATTTTACAAAAAAAACTAAATGGGCTTTTAAGGCCAACCCAATATATATGTATAGGTATCTTTCAGTCTCCCTATTCTGGTCCATTGGTCTATCTTTAAACCAGTATTTTAATGGTTGTAATTACTGTAGCTTTGTAACATATTTTCTCTTTTTTTTCAGGCATTTTATGTTAACTTTGTAAGTATTTTTATTGATTATGCTATTACAGTTTTCCCAATTTTTCCCCCTTTATTCCCCCTCTGCCCTGCCTCTACAACCCTCCAGCATCCCTCACCCCTTAGTTCATGTCCATGGGTTGTACATATAAGTTCTTTGAGTCCTCCATTTCCTATACCATTTTTAATGTCTCCCCATCTATTTTATGCCTACTAATTATGCTTCTTATTCCCTGTAACTTCCCCCCCATTCCTCCCTTCCCCCTCCCCACTGAAATCCTTCCCTATGATGTCCATTTCTCTGATTCTGTTCCTGTTCTGGTTGTTTGCTAAGTTTTTTGTTTTTATTGTTTTCTTTTCTTTTAGGTTCACTTGTTGATAGTTGTGAGTTTGTTGTCATTTTAATTTCATATTTTTAACTTCTTTTCTTAGATAAGTCCTTTTAACATTTCATATAATAATGGCTTGGTGATGATGAACTCCTTGAACTTGACCCTGTCTGCGAAGCACTTTATCTGCCCTTCCATTCTAACTGAAAGCTTTGCAGGAGAGAGTAATCTTGGATGTAGGTCCTTGCCTTTCATGACTTGGAACACTTCTTTCCAGCCTCTTCTTGCCTGCAAGGTTTCTTTTGAGAAATAAGCTGATAGCCTTACGGGCACTTGTTTGTAGGTAACTCCTTTCCTCTTGCTTCTTTTAGGATTCTCTCTTTATATTTATTCTTGGATAACTTAATGATGATGTGCCTTGGTGTGTTCCTCCCTGGGTCCACCTCTTTGGGACTCTCTGGGCTTCCTGGACTTCCTGGAAGTCTATTTCCTTTGCCAGATTGGGGAAGTTTTCCTTAATTATTTGTTCAAATAATTCATAAGTTTTCAATTTCTTGCTGTTTTTCTTCTCCTTCTGGAACCCCTATAATTTGGATATTGGAGTGTTTCAGGTTGTCCTAGAGGTTCGTAAGAGTCTCTTCATTTTTTTGAATTCTTGTTTCTTCACTTTGTTTTGGTTGGATATTTATTTTTTCCTTTTGTTCCAGATTGTTGCTTTGACGCCTGGTTTCCTTCCTGTCACTGTTGGTTCCCTCAATATTTTGCTTTATTAAACTTTGGGTATCCTTCATTTGTTTTTGTTTTGTTTTGTTTTTTCATTCTTTGACCAAGTTCAATCAGTTCTGTGAGCATTTTGATTACCAGGGCTTTAAATTCTCCATCAGATAGGTTGGTGATCTCCTCATCACTTAGTTCTGAGGTTTTGCTCTGTTCTTTCATTTGAGCCATATTTCTTTGCCTTGGTGCAGCTGGTAAGTTATAAGGGGTGGGGCCTTGGGAATGCACCTGGGTGGGGCAACCCTCTTTGCTGTACTTCAGCGCTGCCTGTGGGGGAGGGGCTAAAGAGGTAACAATTCAGCTCACCTGCTCATCTCTAGTTCCACTTTCCAAGGGACTCTCACGTGAGGCTGGGAGTTTCTCCCACCATCCCAACCACTGTAGTCCACAGCCATCTCTGAGTCTCAGTTTTCCCTTTAAGTCAGCCTTTCCCAGTCAGCCCACTGAGCTCAGCAGCCAGCCTCGCCCCCAGGGTCTCAACGCAGTTTTTCTGAGTTGGCCATGTGGTCTGCTGTGTTAATAGTCTGGTTGTTCTGGTTGATTTTTTTTTCTTTAATTCCTTGGTTGACAGAGTTCCATGCAGTTTGATTTTCTGTGCTTTTGGTTGGTTGTTGATTTTGGATTGGTTGTTATCATCCTTTGTGTGAGGAAGCAAAAGTTTTCTACCTATGCCTCCATCTTGGCCAGAACCCAGTATGTAACATATTTGTAAATCAATAAGTGTGATACCTCAAGATTTATTCTTTTAAAGATTGTTTTGCCTATTTGGGGTTCTTTGGGGTTCCATATGTACTTTAGGATTGTTTGTTATACTTCTGTGAAAATTTTTCTTTGGTATTTTTATAGAGATTGCAGTTAATCTATAGATCAATCTTGGTAGTATGGACACTTTAACAATACTAAGACCTGAAATCCACAAAATGTCATGTCTTTCCATATATCAGTGGAAATTTCCTTCATCAATCATTTTGTACTTTTAAGGGTAGAGGCTTTTCACCTATGTGGTCAAGTTTATTTTCCAGTAATGTTATGCAATTTAGTTCTTTCTGTACTGTTACTCTATCTGGATATTCTTTTCAGTATTAAAAGATGTCATTCTGACACTTCAAAAGTTCGTAACTTCTTATTGATATTCTGCTGGCCCACAACTAAACTAAGAATAGTTTTCCTTCTAGATATTCTTTATCTTTAAGGCACAATACAAAGGGGCAGAATGACAGATGTTTTTCCCCTTAATTACTTAGAGTTTGCTCCCCCTTTTGTTACTGTTCTAAACATTGGTCACCAAATAGGTCCAGGTTGACACATCAGCAGAGGGTTTCTGAGAAAGTACTTGTTTTCTGATCCAGGCAGGGCTGCTTCCCACTTCTGTTGTCTTTTTCAGGTCAATCACAAATATGCGAAAGTAAAAAAACACTTTCCAAATATGATGGGGCAGAATGGTAAAATTAGCCCTGCTCATTTATCACGCAGTTGGGCTGCTTTCTCTCCAATCCTGGATTTCTTGTTATATGAGAATTAACTCTGATATGGTTAAGCCCCTGCTCTAGTTTCCTGGATTCCTGATAAAGAATGACCTGCCTAGAAATGGAATTGCATAATGCAGATTTTTTTTAAAGTTTTTATTGTTCAATTACAGTTGTCCCCATTTTACCCCGTTGCTCTCCCCTGCCCTGTTTATCCCCCCCATTGTCCTAGTCTATGTACCTTGACTTGTTATATGTTCCTTGACTTGACCCTACCACTTTTTTCCCTCCCCTTACCCATCTGATCAGTCAGTTGTTCTTTATTTCCATGTCTCTGGTTCTATTTTACTTGCTTGTTTGTTTTCTTCATTAGGTTCCTCTTATAGGTGATATCATATGGTGTTTGTCTTTTACTGCCTCATTTATTTCACTTAGTATAAGGCTCTCCAGCTCCATCCATGTTGTCGCAAAAGGGAGGAGTTCCTTCTTTGTTTCTGGTGCACAGTATTCTATTGTGTAAATGTACAAGTTTTTGATCCACTTGTTTATTGAAAGACACTTAGGCTGTTTCCAGCACTTGGCTATTATAAATAATGCTGCTATGAACATAGGGGTGCATAGGTTCTTTTGAATTGGTGTTTCAGGATTTGGGGGTATAATTCCAGCAGTGGAATTGCCAGGTCAAAAGGCAGTTCCATTTTTAGTTTTTTGAGGACATTCTACATGGTTTTCCACAGAGGCTGCACAAGTCTATATTCCTACCAACAGTGTACTAGGGTTCCCTTTTCTCCACCTCTCCAGCATTTGTTTGTTGATTTGTTTATGTTGGCTATTCTGACCAGTGTGAGGTGGTATCTCATTGTGGTTTTAATTTGCATCTCTCTGAGGGTTATTGATGTTGAGCATCATTTCATGTCTATGGGCCCTCTGTATGTCCTCCTTGGAGAGCTGTCTGTTCAGGTCCTTTGCCCATTTGTTAACTGGATTGTTTGTCTTCCTGGAGTGGAGTTGTGTGAGTTCTTTATATATTTTGGAGATCAAATCCTTGTCCAAGGTGTCATTGGCAAATATATTTTCCCATATGGCTGGTCCCCTTTTCTAAAATGCAGATTCTAGTATTTAAAATTGGCTGAATGGGGGGAGTATGAGAGAATACCTACTTATTCTAGGCAATAAAATCGAGATCTTTATTACAAGGTGATGAAACGTATGATAAAAAAGATACCTACTTATCTTGGGACCCAAAATATAGGCTAAACAGAAATGGTAGGAAAACATCTAGAACATCAGTCATCGTGGGTTTGTTATTTTTGGGCATTTTCAGTGCTTTCCTTGAAGACATGGATGATTTCATACTTAAGTAAATCAGTCTACATGAAGACCTGAAAGAAAGAAATATAGTTTTGCTAAGAGAACTGTCTAACTGCATCCTGTAACCTATGTTGACTCAAGAATCATGATTTGGAGTTCTGTGCATTAAAGTAACAACAGTTAAAATATATATAGCACTTTCATCATTCTGGGCACTATTCTGAGCACTTTACATTCATTAATGCATTTAATCCATAGTCCTATTATGACTAGTGTCACAATCTTTGTACTATTTTTGTCAGATTTTTTATTGTTGTTCAAGTACTGTTGTCTCCATCACTTTCCCACACCCCACTCATTCACACCTCCTACCCTCAACCCTATCCCCCTTTGGCTTTGTCCATGGGTCCTGTATACATGTTTCTTAACTACACTTCCCCTTCTTTTTAAAAATATATTCTATTGATTATGCTAGTACAGTTGTTCCATTTTCCCCCTTCATTGCCCTCCACCTTGTACACCCCCTCCCACCCACATTCCCCTGCCTTTAGTTCATGTCCATGTGTCATACTTATAAGTCCTTTAGCTTCTACATTTCCCATACTATTCTTACCCTCACCTATCTATTTTCTACCTACCATCTATGCTACTTATTCTCTGTACCTTTTCCCCCACTCTCCTCCTCCCACTCCCCTGTTGCTAACCCTCCATATGATCTCTATTTCTGTGGTTCTGTTCCTGTTCTAGTTGTTTGCTTATTTGTTTTTGTTATTTTAGGTGTGGTTGTTAAAATTGTGAGCTTGCTGTCATTTTACTATACATGCTTTTTATCTTCTTTTTCTTAGATAAGTCCCTTTAACATTTTATATAATAAGGGCTTGGTGATGATGAATCCTTTACCTGACCTTATCTGAGAAGCACTTTATCTGCCCTTCCATTCTAAATAAAAGCTATGCTGGATAGAACAATCTGGGATGTAGGTCCTTGCCTTTCATGACTTGAAGTACTTCTTTCCAGCCCCTTCTTGCCTATAAGGTCTCTTTTGAGAAATCAGCTGACATTCTGATGGGAACTCCTTTGTAGGTAACTGTCTCCTTATCTCTTGCTGCTTCTAGGATTCTCTCCTTCATTTTAATCTTGGCTACTGTAATTATGATGTGCCTTGGTGTGTTCCTCCTTGGGTCCAACTTGTTTGGGACTCTCTGAGCTTCCTGGACTTCCTGGAAGTCTATTTCCTTTGCCAGATTGGGTAAGTTCTCCTTTATTATTTGTTCAAATAAGTTTTCCACTCATTGCTCTTCCTCTTCCCCTTCTGGTACCCCTATAATTCGGATGTTGGAACGTTTAACGATGTCCTGGAGGTTCTTAAGCCTCTCTTCATTTTTTTTGAGTTTTTGTTTCTTCCTTCTTTTCTGTTTGGTTGTTTCTTTCTTCCTTCTGGTCCACTCCATTGATTTGAGTTCCAGTTTTCTCCCCATCATTATTGGTTCCGTGTATATTTTCCTTTATTTCACGTAGCATAGCCTTCATTTTTTCATCTAATTTGTAACCAAATTCAACCAATTCTGTAAGCATCTTGATCACCAGTGTTTTGAACTGTGCATCTGATAAGTTGGCTATTTCTTTGTCACTTAGTTCTATTTTCTCTGGAGCTTTGATTTGTTCTTTCATTTGGGCCTTTTTTTTTTTTTTTTTTTTTTTTTGTCTTGGTGCGTCTGTTATGTAGTGAGGGGCGGAGCCTTAGGTGTTCACCAGGTCAGGGCAAGCCAGTCTTTGCGTTGTGACACTGTATGTGGGTCAGGGGTCTGAGAGGGAACGATGGCACTTGCTTTGTTCTCTGCCAGTTTTCAGTCACTTCCGCCGCTTCCCCCATGAAAACTGGATCCTTCTGGTGCTGATTCCTATGTGGGTCAATTTGTGTACATTCTAGGACCCTGTGGGTCTCTCCAATGAACTTTCCTGTGAGGCTGGATCTCTCTCCTGGCACCTCAATCCCCACAGGTGTTTTCAATCAGTGTTTTGAGGCTTTATTTCCCTACACTGGAACCCTGGGTTTGCAGTCTGTCTCACTCCCCAGTTTTGTCTGGTTTCTCTGCACATGAATGTGGGACCACTGGGTTCCACAAGCCACCTTGTGTGCTGTACTCCTCCATAATCCACCACCTTGCTGGTCCACCAGCCACTGATTTTTTGTTTTGCTGCAACCCCTCTTCCTGGCCGCTCAACTCCATCCCTCCTACCGGTCTGGATGAATGTGTCTACTTTAACTCCTTGGTTGTCAAACTTCCATACAGTTCAATTTTCTGTCAGTACTGGTTTTTCTTTTGTTTCTCAATTTTTTAAGATAATTTTTTAAAGATTTTATTTATTGATTTTTAGAGAGGGAAGGGAGGGAGAAAGAGAGAGAGAGAAAGAGAAACATCAATGTGTGGTTGCTGGGGGCCATGGCCTGCAACCCAGGAATGTGTCCTGACTGGGAATCAAACTTGCAATGCTTTGGTTTGCAGCCCACGCTCAATCCATGAGCCAGGGTTTGTTTCTAAATTTTTGTTGCCTTTATTTTGGTTGTATGAGGAGGCACAATGTGTCTACCTATACCTCTATCTTGGCTGGAAGTTCTGTCTTTGTACTATTAAGGCCTTCAACTGATTTGGTGAAGGTCATTCATATTATGGATGATAATCTGCTTGCTTTACTGAAAGTCCAACATTTGAAGAGGTCTGTGCACTGGAAGACAATAATTCATTCTTTTTTTTCTTTCTTTGTTTCTTTCTCTTACCTTTTCTTTTCCTTCCTTCCTCCCTTCCTTCCTTCCTTCTGTGTATACTCCATTCCATCATGTGTTCCTTCCATTTAGCAGGAGTGAGATCCTACCAACCCAAAAAATGTGGAATTCACAAAACAAAAAAGGCCTAAAGTGTATGCTAAAGTTCTGCTTTAACCCTGATGGCATTAGGGACATCCAGATTAGACCAGAGTCCCTACATTGTATTTATGGCTTAAAATTTACTTTTGTTCTTTGATGTCAGATGTTTTCTTTTTTAATTATCTTTTTACTTTGAGGTAATTGTACATTCACATAGAATTTTTAAGAAATAATACATAGAGGTTCTTGTGTAGCTTTGTGGCTTCCTGCAATGGCAATGACTTGCAAAACTATGGTACAAGAATTTATTGAGGATATTAACATCTAGACTATCAATCCATAATCTTACTCAGGTTGTCCAGTTTTACATATGTGAATTTATCTGTGCATGTGTGTCTACTTCATGCATATTGATCCCATGTATATTCATGTATCCACCACCAGAGTGGAGATACAGAAAAGTTTTACTATCACAAAAATCCCTCATGTTGCCCTCTTACAGTCATAATCCCTCTCCTGTCCCTGTAACTTTTTCCCTAATCCACGATAACTATCTGTTCTTTATCATTTTGTCACTTCAAAAATGTTATATAGTTTATAACCTTTTGAGATTGGCTTTTTCAGTTGGCATAATTTTCTGGAAACTGATGAAAGTGGTTGTTTTAATCAATAGTTCATTCCTTTTCATTGCTGAGTTCCTAATAGTAAACCAGACTTCCATATGTGAAATAAATTCTACTTGGTCATGAGGTATAAGCATACCTCATTTTATTGTATCTAGCTTTGTTGCATTTTGCTGATAATTGTGTTTCAAATTGAAAATAAGACTCCCCACAACCAAAAAAGATTATGACTTACTGAAGACTCAGATGATGGTTAGCAATTTTGTGCCAATAAAGTATTTTTAAATTAAGGTATGTACACTTTTTAAAGAGATAATGCCATTGTACACTTAATTGACTACAGTTCAGTTTAAACATAACCTTTATATATAATCAGAAATGAAAAAATTGATGTGACTTGTTTTATTTTGATATTCACTTTATCATGGTGGTCTAGATCCAAACCCACAATATCTTTGAGGTATGTCTGTAGAATTTTTTTAAAAATCATGGTTGAATTTGCTAATTAATTTTTTGAACATGTTTTTATCCACCTTCATTAGAGATACTGGTCTGCACTTTTACATTTTTGCACTTTCTTTGTTTGCATTGGTATCAGGGTAGTATTGGCCTCATAAGAGAAATTAAGAAATTTGTCCTCTTTTATTTTCTGGAGGAGATTGTGTAAAATTAATATTAATCTTCCCTCAAATTTTTGGTGAATATCTTAAACCCTCACAAAGAACATTCTACTAGCTGCTTCTAGGAGTTTCACTATTTTATATATCTCTTATGAATGGAATCATGCAGTATTTGTTTATACTGTAATTTCCACTTGATATTTTGATACTTCTATTTTTTTAATATTTTATACTCTTTCATGTTTCAAGACAACTTAAAATTGCTTGAGCCTCTGTAATGGTAGCTGCTTTAATATCCCTGTCAGATAATTCTCATGTCATATTCATCTCAGTGTTGGTATCAGTTTATTGTCTTTTTCCATTGAAGTTTTGATCTCCTGCTTTTTGTTATGATGGTTAATCTTTTACTTTATCCAGAACACTAACTGTAAAGAGCCTCTTGGTCCTATTTAAAATTTTGACTTTAGCAAAATGTCTTCCTGTTTTAGGTTTAACATCCAGATCCTGGTCTACTTTTCTTTCTCCAAACACAGTTTAAGTTTCAGAGCTAGTTTCAGCTGCTCATTCAGTAACACCATTGCTCACACTTTTCTTTTTCTTTTTTTTAATCTTAGCTTTTTAAAAAGATTTTATTTTATTTTTTTTTGAGTTAACAACTGTGCTTTTATTTATTTTTAAATTATTCTGTTGTTCAGTTACAGTTGTCTGCATTTACTCCTCACTAGTCCCACCCTACCCCAGCCAAACACACCTCCCTCCCTTGCTTCTACCCCCCACCCCATTGGTTTTGTCCATGTGTCCTTTATAGTTCTTCCTGAACACCCTTCACCCCATTCTCCCGTTCCACCTCCCCTCTGGCTACTGTCAGATTGTTCTTAATTTCAGTGTCTCCAGTTATATTTTGCTTGCTTTTTCTCTCACTCCAGGAAGACAAACAATTCAATTAAAAAATGGGCAAAAGACTTGGACAGACACTTCTCCAAGGAGGACATACAGAGGGCCCAGAGGCATATGAAAAGATACTCAGCATCACTAGCCATCAGAGAGATGCAAATTAAAACCACAATGAGATACTACTTTACACCAGTGAGAATGGCCATCATAAACAATTCAACAAACAGGTGTTGTAGAGGATGTGGAGAAAAAGGAACCCTGGTACACTGTTGGTGGGAATGCACACTGGTGTAGCCACTGTGGAAAACAGTATGGAATTTCCTCAGAAAACTAAAAATGGAATTGCCTTTTGACCCAGCAATTCTACTGCTGGGATTATAGTTTAAGAACCCTAAAACACCAATCCAAAAGAACCTGTGCACCCCAGTGTTCATAGCAGCACAATTTACAATAGCCAAGTGGAGGAAGCAACCTAAGTGTCCAGCAGTAAATGAGTGGATCAAAAAACTATGGTACATTTACACAATAGAATACTATGCAGCAGAGAGAAAGGAGCTCCTACCCTTTGCAACAGCATGGATGGAACTGGAGAGCATTATGCTAAGTGAATTAAGCCAGGCAGTGAGGGACAAATACCATATTTTATTTTCTTTAGAGAGAAGGGAAGGAAGGAAAGGAGGGAGAGAAACATCAATGTGTGGTTGCCTCTGGCATGTCCCCCACTGGGGACTGGGCCTGTAATCCAGGCATGTGCTCTGCCTGGGAATCGAACCAGCAACCCTTTGGTTCACAGGCCCTCACTCAATCCATTGAGCCACACCATCTGGGGTACTATTACTCACATTTTTCTCTGCTGCTGTTGAAAAGTGCATTAGGAGTTTTTCCAAAATGGGCTGCTTTGTCTCCAGATAGGGAAATGGATACTCTAGCCTCAAAGGGAGGAAAAACTTCACAAGTTGAGCCACTGATGTGTCAGGATTCTACTTCCCTGTGCCTCCTGGCCACTGAATGTCTGTCAGGGGACAGGAATCTCCTTGAGCTAGACAGTGTATGGGGAATGTCATTCTGGTACCAACTGACTGCCAGTTGTCTTGCATTTAGGTGGGGAGTCTCAGGTCTGTAGGGATAAAGAACACTTTCCAGGATAGGTATTTCTGTGGCAGAATTCCCCTGGTTGGTGCCACCTAACTGCCTTCTGTATCAAGGTGAGAAATGTCAATCATATGAAAAAACAGAGGACTTCCCTTCACCACTGTTAGAAGGGGTTCTTAATCAGGTCCTCCTGCTGGTGCTGCTGGGCTCACCTGGTGTTATCAGCACCACTTACACCTCATCCAAGGAGCGATAAACATACCTAGGATAGTTTAGCAACCATGATAGACTGGGCCATTTTCTTTCGTGGGGTAGGGGAATGTAAGGAGCGTTGTCACTGTGTTGCTCTTCTAGTCACAAGGTCCACTCCACAGGAGAGTACTTAATTTCCAGCTCTTGGAAGGTTAACATCACCAGGAATAAGTTGTTTGCATCATGTGTCCCTGGATGAGACACAGTGATGACATTTGACTTCTCTGGTGTTTTTTAAGAGAATCCCTAATTCAAGTCTAATAATATAAAACAACACACAATCTCAAATTCAGAGACATTCAATAAAATACCTGACCATATCTCTTCAAGTGTCAGGGTCATGAAAGACAAAGAAAGACTGAAGAACTGCCACAGATTAGAGGAGACTAAAGACATATGATGCCTAAATGCAATGCGGGGGTCCTACCTGGGATTTTAGATTATAAAAAGGACAATAGTGAAAAATTCAAACACAGTATGCAGTTCCTAATAGTGTCTCAATGTTAAATTTTAACTTCAATAAATGTACTATGATTATGTAAGATGTTTATATTTGGAGAAAAAAATGACATTACCATTTGCTCTTGGCATTGTACTATAAGCAACAGGCTTCATTCATTTATATATTTGTTATTTTATAGATATATTAGTTTCTCTTTTTTTCCCTAACTCAGTGTACTCAAATTAGTTTATGCTTGAACTGTCCCAGATGTGGCCAGTGGGTGGGAATGCCTTCAAACTGGCTCTAGTGTTTTAGTGTCATGCTCTTCCATGTTTTTTTTTTTAAGCACTTCCTTTCTGTCTGGCACTACTAGGTGTTTGGGGATCTGCTCGCACCTACCCTGCCTCAACCCTGGAAGTGGCCATTAATTCAAGAGGCTAGGGTTTCCAAAAAGGGAAAATGGTGTTTGAAAATAAGATATGGATGCAAGATGTGCTCACTGCTTCTGGATTGTCCTTGCTTCTTGGTCTTTTCAGCAGACAGAATTAGAATATATATACAAGTATATATACATACCCATAAATATGCATGAGCACATAAACACAGACACTCATGTACAAATTTCTTAGGAATCTTAAATTCACACCAGTACATACAATTCCAGGTTCATTCTTGCTTCATCCCATTCTACATTTGAATGACTTTCCATCCACAGTGAGAATCCTGTGTCCCAACACAGACATTTGTTCAATCCTATAATGTATCTGAAATGGCTTCAGAATTGCTCCACCATTACTGCTACAAGAAACAAACCTACCGAGTTTAGGATTTGTTTGTAGTTCTAACACACAATATAAACTCTGCCCAAGACTGAGGTTATAGGTAAGATACTATGTCCATTTTCCCCTTCTTAAAGAAAAGGTATAAAATTATGTATGCTATGGCACTTGCTTCTTTCCATTTAGTAACATTTCCTCCATAGTGTTTTTCTAGTATCTTGTTCTCAGTGTTTTTCTCAGCTACATTTCACTCCATTGTTTGTATGCTCCAGTTTATACAATTTACTATGCTAAACATTAAAGTAATATTCAACATTTTGGAACTATAAGTAATGCCATGAATGATAATCATGTGCATGTGTATTTCCTAACATTGGAAGTGACCCTTAACAATGGATTCTAGAAGTGTGCTTGCTGTGTCAATAGGTACATGGTTTAAATATTGCCAAATTGCCCTCTGGAAATGCTGTCTCCATGAAATTGCAATATAGATTTTTCTTATCATGAGTGAAGTTGAATATCTTTTCATTTGTTTTTACCTTTTTTGGTAAACTGATCATGTTTGTTGCCCAATTTTCTATAGAACTTCTGGTCTTTTCCCCTTGATTTTTAAAAGTTCCTATAAAGTGGGACTATTAACCCATAATCTGTGAAATATGTTGATTTATATTATATATTTTCTTCCAGTCACTTGTCTTTTGATAATACTATTTGTTGCCATACAAAATTTTGTTTTTGTATTAAAGTTCATTAATAATTGTTATTATTTCTGGATTTTAAGCCAGGAAAGCATCTGGGCCTGGGCTAAATCACCCTGTAATGACCACTCAGTGCCCAAGGCAAGGGGTCATGGCCAGCCTTGGGCTAGGTACTTGTTAGGCTCTGGGGATTGGAGAACACAAGAGGCAATGGCTACAGGGGCAGTGCCCTGCCTGGGTATGAAGGTGCATGCTCTAGACCCTCCAAACTAGGGACGGTTGTGGCTCAAAGTTCTCAGTCCTTGGGCTCAATCACTGGCACACAGTCACAGCTAATGGGATGGGGCTTCGACCTGTAAGGACTGGTATTAATAGATACTTTTCAATCTCCTATTGAGGGAGGCTGAAGGTGTAGCTAAGGATTTCATATCTCTGTTGGGGGACTTAAGAAGGGGTAAGAATGAAGTCCATTATAATATTGTTCTCCACTTTATAGGACCAGAGTCCAGAATACAGTGATTCCCCCACGTCTTTCAAGAGGATGAATACCTTGAGGTTCTTGACAGAATGAGGTACACAACCAGGTATGCATCTTTTTAAAGAAGCAGTTTATTAAAGTAAACAAATATAATATAGAGAAGGACTGCTGCTTAGAAAGTAAACCATAAACAAACCATCTCATGAGCACAGCCAGAAAGCAACATTGTTTTTCTTCCCTTCCATTTCAGAGGAGCAGGACATTTCCTAGTGGTTTCTGCCTTCTTGACACTCATGGGAAAAGAACACGTTTTATGTCAGGAGTTTATATTTGGCCACATAAATTTGAGGTACCCAGTGGGCATAAGTGACAAATATTTAGCTGAGATTACTGAACAAGGTGTTGAAGATGCAGCCTGGTTTCTTCTTGCTTCTTGTAGTAAAATTTGAGAGTAGTGGCATAAATGGAAGGAACTGTTAAAACAAAAAGGAACCAGAACTTGAAGATTTAGAAAATCTCAGCTTGTCTGATTGCAAAAAAAATTAGAAAGCACGTTCTGGAAAGAACACCATGATATGGCTACACAGTCATTGATAAAGAAATTACCTTGGAACCAATCAATGATCTCAGCAGGAACTCTGGCACACTGGACTAATGGCGATACACATGGGACCGAATGAAGGTATCTACAGGTAGGATCAATCTATCCAACTACAAGTATGTGTTACTCATCAAGAAGAGGGAAGAATGACCCCAAAGGTGAAACAGAGATGAGAGGTCTGCTAGTTCCAAAGTGGACCCAGACTGTAACAGTTGGGGACAATATGTTTCTTCCATGGTGTCAGTGGGCCCAGCATTGCTGATGCCACTGGAGTGGGATCGAAGAGCAGAGGATCCAGCCAAAGATCATTCTTAAGCCTTAAATGCAACAATCTGCCTTGCTAGGTTTTAGACTCGTTTGGGATCATCAATCCTTTCCTCCCTCCACATTTGGAATGGGAATGGGAATTCTAGGCCTGTCCTACCATTGTATTTTGGAAGATTAACTTGGCTGGTTTATAGGTTCACAGCTGAAGAGGAATTCTGTCTCTGGAGGAAACACATCTCTAGTCTCATCCACACTTGATTTAGGTGAGATTCTGGACATAGTTGATGTTTGAATGCATTAAAACTTGGGGGCTTTTAAGATGGGGTGAATGTAATTTATATGTGAGAAGACCATGAATTGGGGGGGACTAAAGGGCTTTTATGGACTGAGTTGTTCTCCCAAATTCTCATGTTGAGGCCATAACCTACAATGTGATTTACTTGATGACAGGGTCTATTTAAGGTAAATGTTATGAGGTCCCTAACCCAATATGGCTGATGTCCTTACAAGAGGGAAAGACAACAGGAAAGCACACAGAAAAAGGCCACCTGAGAACACTGCAAGAAAAGTCACATCTGCAAGCCAAGGAGAAAGACTTCACTAGAAACCAAATTGTTTACATGTTGATAGTAGACTCCTAGTCTAAAACTGCAAGAAAATAAGTTTCTGTTCTTTAAGACATCATGTCTGTGGTATTTTATTATGGCAGCCATACCAAATTAAAATACATTCCTAATGCAGGAGGTAATTATAAATCCACTATCTTACCAATGAAAGAATACAGTATTTTTTCTTCTACTGTATTTGAGGAAAGTGGAACATTTCCCAGTGACTTTTGCCATCTCCTCACCCACGATGATAGGAAAAATAAGGTCAGGCGAAGAGCTCTTGTGGCAGGGGGTGATGGCCAGACTTGGTCCTTCTATGTCTGTGGAGGTGAGACTTCTGACTAAAGCCATGACCACACTCACTGCACAGGTATGGCTTCTCTCCCGAGTGAGTTTGCTGGTGTCTGATGAGGGCTGACTTGAAGCCAAAGCTGTGCCCACACTCACCACACACACATGGCTTCTCTCCTGAGTGTGTCCTCTGGTCAGATTTCTGGCTAAGTCTTTGTTCACACACTCCATACACAACAGATTCCTCTCCTAAATGTGTCCTCTGGTGTCTGTTGAGGAGTGACTGGAAACCAAAAGTGTGGCCCCACTCAGAGCACAGGTAAGGCTTCTCCCCTGTGTGTGTCCTCTGATGCCTGATAAGGGTGACCTTGTGACCAAAGCACCTCCCACAGTCAGGGCACACATAGGGCTTCTCCCCTGTGTGTGTCCTCTGGTGTCCCACAAGGGCAACCTTCTGACGAAAGCCACGACCACACTTAGAGCATAGGTACGGCTTTTCCCCTGTGTGTGTCCTCTGGTGTCTGATGAGGGCAGAAAGCCATGTCCACAGTCAGCACATACATAGGGCTTCTCCCCTGAGTGTGTGACCTGGTGAATGAGGAGCAGGGACTGCTGCTTGAAGCCACACCCACACTTTAGGCACAAGAATGGTCTCTCACCTGAATGTGAGCTCTGGTGTTGCAGGAGTGATGCCTTCTGGCAAAAGCCTCTTCCACACTCAGAACACACAAAGGGCTTCTCCTCCAAGTGTGTCCACTGGTGCAGGACTAGTGCAATCTTCTGGCGAAAGCCTCTTCCACACTCCTGACCCACAAAGGGTCTCTCCCCAGAGTGTATCCTCTTGTGGTTAGTGAGCGAGGATATATACCCGAAATGTCGCCCACATTCCCTGCACACATATGGCTTCTCTCCTGAGTGTTTCCTCTGGTGTATGGTGAGGGAAGACTTCCGGCCAAAGCCTCGCCCACACTCCCTGCAACTATAAGTCTTCTCCCCTGTGTGCACCCTCTGGTGCTTGAGGAGGTCTGACCTCTGGCAGAAACCTCTGCCACACTCAGGACACACATGATGCTTCTGGAGGATAAAGAGGCTTGAGTTTGTGCTATGTCCTAGTGTATATTTTTCAGATACGACTACTCCAGATTCTGAGCAGTCTGCCCCTGTGAACATTGTGTCTGCCTTCTCAGAAGTTATCCCCTGGTCTATTCCTCTACCTCTGTTGCCTTCCACCCTGTCTACTGACTCACCTTGAAATAGGCCAAAGAATGCTCTTGAAGTCCCACTCAGCTGCAGCCTCTGGAACATGGTGCCAGAACCTTCTCTCTCTCCATCATCTGCTTTTTCATTTGAGCAGCTCGGAGATTCCATTGGGGAGTGACTTCCTATAGAAGAGCTTGGGAAGATCTGAGGAGGATGACTGCACAGCATATATTGTTGGAAGAACTGTGGGCTGGAAAAGGCCACTGGACAGGAGAGACTAGGCTGGAATTCTGTCTTTGGTTCTGCTGAAGAGAAAGTCTCTGTCAGAATCACCACAGGTAGTGTGTGGACAGTTAAAACTTACCCAACAGTTATTCCTCAGATTTTTACCTAAAGACCTTCTTTACAGACCTACTGTCCTTGTCAGAGTGATACCTTAATGAGTATCCTTTTGCAACACAGAAAACCCACAAGACGAGCAAGTTCTAAATTATCAGCCTGACTTAAACAGTTTTAAGAAAGCATCATGACAGCACCAGTCCTATAAATTGCTGTCATTAGTGTTATACATTTTCACAAATACAGTTATCTAACAAGCTACAGGCATTAACACTGATGTAAACATTATCCACAAATATGGGGGCAGGGGGGCAAAAGTAGGTTTACAGTTGTCAGTTTGTGAAAAACAGTTTATTCTTGTATTATTATTTACTATTATATTATTTTCCATATGAGCCTTTTTCCACAGCCTGTATATTCTTTCACTGAGAGTTAAAGTATATGACTTATCACAAATTTTTTTAGTGACTTTTCCTATATGAAATAATGAGATATTTTAATAAAGGATCCATTTCAGGTAGAGGCCCGTTGGGGAGGCAGTATAAAGGAGAAGTCAGAAATCCATCAGGGATATGAATGAGGAGGTGTTTTCGCCATCCTAAACAAGTGTTTCCTGGAGGATATTTGCTGGGTTCTCTGTCAGAAAACTGGGACTTGGCAGTGAAACAGACTCAAGTTAGGTCTGCAGCCCCTTAAAGGATTCCGGCTCCTGGTGGACCCAATCAATCCAAGACCTGTTTTTCTCAGTTTTCTACAAACTCTTGTAAAAGAAAATGTTTCTGTATACAGTATCCTCTTGCCTAGGAGATAATCTGTATGCCTTGTTCAGCTTCACTGCCTCTATCCATCTGAAGCTGATGAAAAACACCATGATCCTTAAACAAACTCAGTACCCCAGGCCTATTCAGACCTACCTGATTCATTCTTCTCCAGTCAAAATGAGATGTATTTTGTGAACTACTTCAACATGGGTCAGCAAACTACAGTCCACCAGGTGTTTTGTAAATAAAGGTTTACTACACCATAGCCATACTCACTCTCATAGTGTTTTTGACAGCTTTCACAAAATGGCAAAGTTGAGCAGTTGCAACAAAGAACATAAAGGCTGCAAAGCCTAAAATATTTACTGTATGGTCCTTTGGAGGAAAATCTTTCCAAAACCTGATCTACATTATTGACTCATTCCATCTTGTCTAAAATGCCAGCTTTTGTACTAAAAGTATAGCCATGACGAAACCTCTTCCTAACACTTAAAACACTCCAGATTTGCTTCTCAGCAAAGTACTCAATAGAATTAGTTGTGCGTGTTGTAGCTAGACCTAGAAGCTCCTCTGAAATGGCTCCGGTAATCACTCACAAGTGCTGACCTCACCGGACATCCACATGTGAACATGAACATCCTTTCAGTCTTGCATATTGTCTGCCCACCAGAGGTCCATCATGTTTGGTCTCATCAACAGATGTGCTCTAGTTCGAGTTCTGTGCTCTAGTGTAGTTCATTAACCTGTCAATGAATTTATTTCTTAAGCTAGGCTGTCCATATTTTCACAGCCTGTAGAAGGTGTATATCTCTGGCTAGCAGCTTCCAATAAATAGTCTGTTGTAATTCCAGAATTCTGAGAGCTGATCTTACAGTACTACACCATTATCAACTTGTCTGTGATTTGATGGGAAGAGGTAAGTGGCCACACCTAAGGCTATCGATGAACCACACATCATCACAACAGTGACTTTCAGTGGAAAAGAAAGCACTTTTGTGTGTCTTTAGTATTAAATATGCTGACTGAGCTACATATGGTTAACGCTGCCCTTACAGGAACCAATTCTAACCACTTTTCTAATAAGAATATTAATCACCATATTTTTTGTGCCTAGCTAGTCATGTGCCACACCAAGTGATTTAGAATTACAATGTCCACTTTGGAAAACCCTAAACTTTAACATGATTTTAAACCATGCTTCTAGCTACCTGAAGCTGGGGAGAAATCCAGAAGTTCTAGATAAAAGGAGTAATAAAAATAAACTTTTACCATGGTCATGCTTTTCAGTGATTCAAAACAATTTCCAGGATGTAGAAGAAAATCAGTTCATAAACTATTGAAAACTCTACAACTGCTCTTGTGCCAGCTGATTTGTGAGATAAATAAAAGTACATCAGTAATTGTACATGAACTCAAAACTCTCCAGTACAAAAGGAAAAAAAAATCAATGTTGCCTTCTGCAGCTGCAGGGATATAGAAACAGAGCTGTGAATTAAGTAAATGCCCTTGGACACCAGCTCACAAGTGGAATGCTGTGTGCATTCACTGCTTTTAAGCATTTTAAAGAATTCTAAGACTTGGTCCACAAATGTAAAAGGTGGATGTTTTTAATGTTAATCAGAATTAGTCCTTAGAAATTGTACAATTTTCCCAACATGCTATCTCCTGATTTTAAGACAATATAAAAGAAATATAAAAGAAATACTAGCATATGTAATAGTTAACTTTATGTATCAACTTAGTTGGCCACAAGTTGCCCTGACATTTAGTCAAACATTATTCCAAGTGTTTCTGTGAGGGTGTTTTGGATGACTTATAAATGGGTAGATTGAGTAAAGTAGGTTGCCCTCCCTTATGAGTGTGGCCTTTATCCAATCCGTTGAGGCCTGAATAGAAAAGGCAGACCCTAAAATAAGGGGGAATTTTTCTATTCTGACTAACTGGAAGCCAAATATGAGAGGGTGTTTTTGTTTTTCCACTCAGACTGAAACATCTGTTCTTCATGAGTGTCAAGCCTGCTGGCCTATGGACTGAAACCACACTGTCAGCTCTGCTAGATCTTCCTCTTGCTGAATGCAAATCTTGGGACTTCTTAGCCTCCATAATTGTGTGAGCCAGTTCCTTATTCTGGATAAACAATACTTATTTTGGTACTGGGAACTGGGGTTCTACTATAACAAATCCCTAACATTGTGAAAGTGGTTTTAGATCTAGGTGATAACTAAAGGCTAGAAGAGTTTTGAGGTGCATGCTAGAAAAAGCCTAGCTTGACAAGAGATTTCTGGTAGAAATATGGAAATTAGACTCAGGAAGAAAGGAGTAGACAGCTGGAGAGAAAGCTTCCACCTTATTAGAGGATACATAAATATGAACTGACTAGTATTCCATAGTACAGGTTTTCTACTGTTTAGCTTGGATGTGTGGAATAAATTCCACTTGGGCATGTTGTATAATTCTTTTTTTAAAAAGGGGGATCCAATTTGAATATTTTTATCATATATTTAGTTTCATGGATCCAGTACCAACTTAATTACTTTAATAATTGTAGTACTACTATTATTTTGTTCCATCATCCTCTGTCCATAGTATTTTTCAAGGAATTCAACTATTTCCTATAAGTTGTTAAACCTGTTAGTATAAACTTGTTCCTCATATGCCTTTAAGTGTTATTTTAAAGTGTGTAGAATACACAGTGGTAATTTCCCTTTCATTCCTGAATTGATTATTCATATCTTTTTCCCCCTTGGTTAGTCTACCCTAGTGATATATGATTTTGTTGATCTTTTTTAAAGAATCAACATTTGGCTTGCAAATTATTCTATTGTTGATTAATAGTAATTTCATTGGATTCTGCTCTTACTATCATTATCCCTTCCTTTTACTCACTGCTTTAGCTGTATCTCACAAACTTTTATTTTTACTGAGAGGAAGTTAAATGATCCTGGGTTAAATCATAAAGACTTGATATTGGTAAGGTGTAATTTCTAACTAAAGTCACCTGTACATACAATAAAATCTCAATTATAAACAGCACCCAGATTTTCATTTTTTCTTTCTTTTTTTAAATGAGAGGATGAATGTAAAATTTAAGTGGAAAGTCACAGGACCTCAACTATCCAAAGAAATTTTGGAAAAAAAAAAGGGGAGAGGACTAATACTAACTGACTTCAAGACTTCCTATGATTCAACAGTAATACAGGCAGTGTGGTTTGGTTTAAGGATAGACATATTAATCAAAGGAACAGAATAGAGAATGTAAAATACACCTCTACTGAACCAGTCATTAGATCTTCAACACTTTCATTTGATGAAAAGCAAGACTTTTCATCAAATGGATCTAGAGCCACTGAACAGCTGTTAGAAAAAGAAATAAATAAACCTTCATCGCTGCCTCACACCATACATAAAAATGAATTCAAGCTGGATTGTAGACCTAAATATAAAGCTAAAACTATACAGCATTTAGAAGAAAACAGATTATAATCATGAAAATTTTAAAAAGTATAAAGTTAAATATTCTGAAAATTAAACATCTACCCATCAAAAGTTATTGTTGAGAAAATAAACAGAATGATATACGAGGAATGGTGGTGTGAGATTCCCATTGGTCTCTCCCCTTGAAGTTTCAACAATTTGAACAGCTATAATTCAACAAAGGATTCCTGCTCAGTGCACAAACACTTCTGAGAGATCTGTGCATTGAAACATCTAAAGGTGAGCAAGTGGGAACAAACTGGGGAGGTGAAAAGAGAGAACAGCTGAGAGGAGCCATGGACAAAGCCCTGCAGCCAGGAGCTAACAATAAGATTTACCCAGAGAGGAGGGGTATCAGGTTGTGGCTGGCACTCCCTTCAGCCATGATAAGCAACGAAATTTAGTGAGAATTCCTGCAGGGGTTGGAAATATGAGCTGTAGCTGAGTCCAGTGACCAGGGCAGGGACAAAGTACATAGGTACCATGTCAGTTGTCTTAGAGTCCCCATTCCAGACAGAGAAACAAAGCCACAGAGCCTGGCTTCCTCTTCACCTCCCAGAGAGCTCCTCTCTTCACCCTTTGTGTGTGGTTGCAGTGCATATCAGCAAACCTGAGAACTGATACTACAGAACTACTTTTTCCCTAAGCAGGTACACTTCTGTGACTAATCCCAGGCTTTGCTGGAGATGCAGCGGGCACGCAACAGAAGTCCACTGGTAGCCAGTGCCGGAAATGCAAACTAAAGAGGCAACTGGGTTCCCCCAATTCATCAAAACCCCTTGCACCATGGCTACACTGCAGGTGGAACCTGGCTGTGGGAGACAGCACTGGGATTTCATGGATTTGAAGCCACAATGCTGGCAGAATCTGGATGCAGGGGACAGCACTGGGATTTCGTGGAAGTGGAGCCACATTGCCCGCTGCATTCCTCTGTAGGCTTGGTCCCCTGGGTGACTGGGTCACAGGAGAGGCACCCACCTTCCCAGGGAACACAGGCCATTTTCCACCACCCTGGAGAGATCTGAAAAGCCAGAGAAGTGCAACAGAGCTACAAAATAAAAAAATTTAAAAAAAATTAAGAGCCTTATGATTCAGCATCACCTACTAGAAAAGAAAGACTTATCAACCTACTAGAGAAGTGTCACTTATAAATAGATGCCTAGACAGATAAAAAAAATTCATCAAAAAGCATGATTAACCAAAGTAACAAATACCACAGAAAGAAAATGAAAAACCTCCAGAAAACAAAGACATGGAACATGTGACTTAAATGACAGAGAATTCAAGATTGTGGTTCTGAAGAAACTCAGTGAGATGCAAGAAAACATGGATAATTTAATGAGCTCAGAAAGACAAATAAATGAATAAAATGAGTAATTTACAAATGAGATTGAAACTTTAAAAAAGAACAAAACAAATTTTGAAGATGAAGAACTCAGTAAAAGAGATCAAGAATGAACTCACATGCATAGGAAATAGAGCTGACCAGATAGAGGAAAGAATTAGTGTTATCAAAGAATGAAATCCAGAAATGATGCAGAAGAAGGAGACTTGAAGATTTAAAAAATGAAATAAACCTATGGGAACTATCTGACTCCATCAGAAAGACCAATATAACAATAATAGGAATGCCAGAAGAAGAAGAGGGGGAGAAGGGAATAGAAAACCTATTCAGGGGAGCTAAGATGGTGTCAGAGTAGGAAGGAGCAGATTCGGCTTTCCTCTGCTCAGGGGAGAAAATCCTGACCGATCTATGGAGTAGAAAGGCAAGCAACCAACATATTTCAGCATTTTTGAAAACAGGGGACCAAGGATTGCGGCAGAACCGAAAGAACAGAGAACGGATCCTAAGGGGAGTGCTGCAACAAGGTAGGGTCCCAGGACAAGCGTGTGGGCCCGGGGCTGCAGCCCCAGGCCTAGTGCCGCTGCTGGGTTTACCATAGGGTTCTTGCGAGAGAGCCAGGTCAACTGCTCCCTCCCCAGCCGAGCAAGGTCTGAGTGGCTCTGGGAGGAATCCAGGTGCTGGCAAACACACGGGGTGGTGAGTGCCTTTGGAGGCAGTGGACACCGGAGTGGCCGAGTCGCGCAGCGGACCCGGACTCCCACAGTCACCGGTCTGGCTGGAGCTTTGGCGGTGGGAGTAGCCAGGCCACGGTGGGAGAAGCCAGGCCACTGCGGGGAGCGGTGGGCTTGAACGGGAGGAATTTCTCAAGAGGAAGGAGTGAATAGACACAGACACTGTTTGGGGAATTCTCCTAAAGTGATCAGTAGCTCCAGCCTGTCTGCATCCCAGCTGTGGGCACGCCGCCAGCCCACCGGCCCACCAGCGGACAGGCGCACCGGGTGCGCCTGCAGGGAGAGCATCCCCGCACCCCAGCCCACAGCAGTAACCCTGGGGAAAGACCTGATTCCCACACCCAGGGCCCAAAGCTGAGGAGCCAGTGCGAACTCCACTGGCCAAGGAAGAAAAGCCAAACAAATCATCCTTCAGCCTGCCTCAACCAGCAAGAGCAGAAAAACCGGTTTGGCCACTTTGAAATCAAGAGACTTTTTAACTTGATTCTATTTTTTTTAACAATTTTTAATTTTTTAAGTTTTATTGTTTTTATTCCCTTTTGATTTCTTTTTCCTCTCTTACCTGATCTCTTGTTTTATTCCTTCCTCCTTCCTGTCCTCCAATTTTATCTCTTCTTCCTTCCTTCGTCTGCCTTTTCTATTTTTTACTTTTTAAAATTTTTTCCTAAATACCTACAAGTGAGACAAAATCCTGGATCTGTGAAAAGACCAAAGTTGAACCCAGACAAGGAGCATCACAACAGCTGGGACAGTGAGATAAATGTCACTCTGCTATTACAGAGAACCTGCAAGTTATTGCATATTTGTATTATTATTATTTTTCCAGTGTTCCTACATCTTTTTTTTTTAACAGTATTTTTATATCCCTCTTCTTTTTGTATGGCCTGCTTTGCTAGGCTGGATATATTGTATGACCTGACAGCTTTCCCCTGATATCTCTTTCTATACTGTATTACTAATCTACTGTCCTTTAACTCACCTGTGTCCCATCAGCATACTACTCGATGTTCTGTACTCCCTATTCTTGTTACCTAGATCTCATAGACTCTGCCATATGAATGTTGCCATAACATTATTGTAAATAACTGCTGTTCCATGCAATTGTAATTACTTCACAGCACTCACCCCCCCCCCCCAGATCTTAGCCCATTTCAAAGTTTCCTGAACTCTATTACTGTAGTGGTTAACTCTATTCTCTCACACACTACACCTATTTACTAACCTTTACTCTCACCTTACCCCAGAATCTGACCGCCCACAACCTCCCTGCTTTATAGATCCAACTCACAATCCTTCCTCCCCCAACAAGAGTCTTATCTTCTTTCCATCCTTTCTAAAAATCAGCTAGCTGGATGGAAGACCACGGTTAACACTATACATAGTGAAAAGATCTCCTACATCTTCCCTACTTGCTACTACTGTAAATAGCATAGAATTTTCTGTTGCTGTCTTAAACCATTTTGCCTTCCCCCTCCAACTGATGACAAAAAAGAATAGGTGGAGGAGGTGAACACCAGGATACCCACTGGAAGAGGAAACCCAACAAAAAAGGAACCACTAACAGATAACAGCAGAAGAAGGTAAAGGAGGGAGTAGTAACCACAAAAACCTCAATCCAGGACTTATCTGGAAATACAACTAAACAGTAGAGACAGTACCCAATACAAACAACTGAACAAGATTTCTTTAAACCTTGTACACACAAAAGAACCAGCTTCAACACAACCTGCCCTCACCAGCACAACAAAATACAGAAGGTGGTGGACAGAGTGACCCACATTTAACCAGCTGGTGGGAAGGAACCACCAAAGAAAGACTCAACAACAATCAAAACCCAAAGGCAAACACAAAGCCAACTTAAACGACAGCCCAAGAACAGTGAGCTTGGGGGATTAAGGAAACAGCACCACTGAAACTCACTGCTATTCTACTAAAGAAGTTCACAACATAAACTCAGGGAGCCAGAACAGATCAATATAAGAAGCTGAGGCGAACAAGAAGAGTCTCACAAACAATGGGAAGACAAAGGAATAATCCCCAAATGAAAGGAAAGGAGGAAACCTCAGAAAGAATGCTAAATGAAACAAAGGCAATTCAACTATCAGATATTGAATTCAAAGCAGTGATTGTCAGGAAGTTCAATGAGCTCACAATGAGCTATCAGAAACTACAGGGAAGCTACAATGAACTCAATGAAAACTACATCAGCATAAAAAAGGAAATAGAAACTCTCAAGAAGGGCCAAGAGGAAATGAAGAATACAATTTCTGAACTGAAGAACACAGTAGAAGGAATGAAAAGCAGGATCGATGAAGCAGAAGATCGGATCACCGAGCTAGAGGACAAAGTAGAAGAAAACACCCAGAAAGAGCAAGAAAAAGAAAAGAGGCTCAGAAAAAATGAAGAGGGATTAAGAGAAATGCAAGACAATATGAAACGTAATAATATCCATATAATAGGGATACCAGAAGGAGAAGAAGAACAAGGGATAGAAAACCTAGTTGAACAAGTGATGATGGAAAACTAACCTAATTTGATGAGAAAAAAAGTCACACAAATACAGGAAACACAGAGAGTACCAATCAAGAGGAACCCAAAGAGGCCCACCTCAAGACACATCATAATTAAAATGGCAAAATTTCAAGACAAAGAGACAATCTTAAAGGCAGCAAGGGAGAAACAGGAAGTAACATACAAGGGTGCCCCAATAAGGCTAACAGCTGACTTCTCAATGGAAACACTCCAAGCCAGAAGAGAATGGCAAGAAATAATCCAAGTAATGAGAACCAGAGGCCTGCAACCACGACTACTTTACCCAGCAAGGCTCTCAATTAAGATAGAAGGCCAAATAAGAAGCTTCTCAGACAAAAGAAGTCTAAAAGAATACACCTCCACTAAACCAGCTCTGCAAGAGATGCTAAAGGGACTGCTTTAAGGAAAGAAAGGAAAAGAGAGAGTGAGAGAGGATCACACGTACATAAAAGGCAATGAATAAGTACCTATCAATAATAACCTTAAATGTAAATGGATTAAACGCTCCAATCAAAAGACATAGAATAGCTGATTGGATAAGAAAACATGACCCACACATATGCTGCCTACAAGAGACCGCCCTCAGGAAAAAAGATCTGCACAGGTTGAAAGTGAAGGGATGGAAACAAATTTCCAAGCAAATGGACAGGAAAAAAAAGCTGGGGTAGCAATACTCATATCTGACAAAATAGACTTCCAAAGAAGGGCAATAAAGAGAGACCCAAAGGTCATTTCATAATACTCAAGGGAAGAATTCACCAAGAAGACATAAATATTGTAAATATATATGCACCCAACATAGGAGCACCCAAATACATAAAGAAAATCTTAGAGGACTTCAAGAAAGATATGGACAGCAACACAATTATTGTGGGGGATTTTAACACCCCACTATCAAAAATGGACAGATCTTCCAAACAAAATATCAATAAAGATATTGTGGCATTGAACAACACCCTAGACGAAATGGGCTTTACTGATATTTACAGAACCCTCCATCCCAAAGAAGCTACACATTATTTTCAAATGTACATGGAACATTTTCAAAGATTGACCATGTGATAGGACACAAAACAAACCTCAACAATTTCAAAAAAAATTGAAATCATACCAAGCAATTTCTCGGATCACAAGGGATTGAAACTGGAAACAAACCCCAAGGAAAAAAACCCAAAACACTCAAATTCATGGAGATTAAACAGCATGCTATTAAACAATGAATGGGTCAAGAATGATATTAGGGAAGAAATCAAATGGTTTCTGGAGACAAATGAAAATGAACTCACAACAACCCAAAACTTATGGGACACAGACAAGGCAGTCCTGAGAGGGAAGTTCATAGCTATACAGGCCCACTTAAAAAAGTTAGAAACATTTCAAACAAACAACCTAACCCTACGTCTACAAGAACTTGAGGAACAACAACAAAGACACCCCAGAGCAAGCAGAAGGAAGGAAATAACCAAGATCAGAGCAGAATTAAATGACATAGAGACTAAAAGCACAATTCTAAAGATCAATGAATCCAAGAGTTGGTTCTTTGAAAAGATAAAATCGACAAGCCTTTAAGAAGACTCATCAAGAAAAAAAGAGAGAAAACCCAAATAAACACAATCAGAAAGGAAAGAGGAGAGATTACAACAGATACCACAGAAATACAAAGGATTGTCAGAAATTACTACAAAGAGCTGTATGCCAAGAAATTTGAAAACCTAGATGAAATGGACAAATTTCTAGAAAAATATAATCTTCCAAAACTCAATAAAATGGAAGCAGAAAGCCTGAACAAACCAAGAACAGCAAAAGAAATTGAAGCAGTAATCAAAAAACTCCCAACACACAAAAGCCCTGGACCAGATGGTTTCACAGGAGAATTCTGCAAAGCATTTAAGGAAGAACTAACACCTATCCTTCACAGACTATTTCAAAAAATCCAGAAAGATGGGAGACTCCCAAATTCTTTTTATGAGGCCAACATCATCTTAAATCCAAAACCAGATAAAAACACAACAAAGAAAGAAAACTACAGGCCAATATCGCTGATGAACATTGACGCTAAAATCCTCAACAAGATGCTGGCAAACCGCATCCAACAGTACATTAAGAAGATTATACACCATGACCAAGTGGGATTCATTCCAGGGATGCAAGGATGGTACAATATTCGTAAATCAGTAAATGTAATACATCACATAAACAAAAGCAAAGATAAAAATCACATGATCATATCAATAGATGCAGAAAAAGCACTTGATAAGGTACAGCACCCATTTATGATAAAAAAACTCAGTAAAGTGGGAATAGAGGGAGCATTCCTCAACATAATAAAGGCCATATATGAGAAACCTACAGCCAACATTATACTCAATGGGAAAAAATTAAAATCTTTTCCACTAAGAACAGGAACAAGACAAGGCTGTCCACTTTCACCACTTCTATTCAATATAGTACTGGAAGTTCTAGCCACAGCGATCAGACAAGAAAAAGAAATAAAAGGCATCCAAATTGGAAAGGGGGAAACAAAATTGTCACTGTTTGCAGATGACATGATAGTGTACATAGAAAATCCTATAGACTCCACCAAAAAACTGCTTGACCTAATAAAGGAATCTGGTAAAACAGCAGGATACAAAGTCAATATCCAGAAATCAAAGGCATTTCTGTACAGCAACAATGAAACAGCAGAAGCAGAAATCAAGAAAAAAATCCCATTTGAAATAGCAAAAAGAAAAATAAAATACCTAGGAATAAACATAACCAAAGAGGTAAAAGACCTGTATTCAGAAAACTACATAACACTGAGGAGAGAAATCAAGGAAGACACAAACAAATGGAAACATATACCATGTTCATGGATTGAAAGAATTAATATCATCAAAATGTCCATACTACCAAAAGCAATTTACACATTCAATGCAATTCCTATTAAAGTACCAGTGGCATATTTCACAGACATAGAACAAACACTTCAAAAATTTATATGGAACCATAAACGACCCCGAATAGCTGCTGCAATTTTGAGAAAGAAGAGTAAAGTAGGAGGGATCACAATACCTGACACTAAACTATACTACAAGGCCACTGTAATCAAAACAGCCTGGTACTGGCATAAAAACAGGCACATGGATCAATGGAACAGAACAGAGAGCCCAGAAATAAACCCAAGCCTCTACGGTCAATTAATATTTGACAAGGGAAGCAGCAACATAAAATGGAATAAAAATAGCCTCTTCAACAAATGGTGTTGGGAGAACTGGACAGCTACGTGCAAAAAAATGAAACTCGAGCACCAACTTACACCTTATACAAAAATAGATTCAAAGTGGATAAAAGACTTAAATATAAAGCGTGACACCATTAAAGTCCTAGAAGAGAACGTAGGTAGGAAAATCTCAGATATTTCATGCAGAAACTTTTTTACTGACTTGTCTCCTAGAGCAAGGGACATAAAGGAAAGAATAAACAAATGGGACCTCATCAAAATTAAAAGCTTTTCCACAGCTAAAGAAAACAGTATCAAAATAAAAAGAGAACCAACTGTATGGGAAAACATATTTGCCAATGATACCTCAGACAAGGGTTTAATCTCCAAAATATATAAAGAACTTACACGACTCCACTCTAAGAAGACAAATAACCCAATTAAAAAATGGGCAAAGGACTTGAACAGACACTTCTCCAAGGAGGACATACAGAAAATCCCAAGACACATGAAGCGATGCTCAATATCGCTAGCCATCAGAGAGATGTAGATTAAAACCACAATGAGATACCACTTCACACCAGTCAGAATGGCCATCATAAACAAAGCAACAAACAACAAGTGTTGGAGAGGCTGTGGAGAAAGGGGGTCCCTAGTGCACTGTTGGTGGGACTGCAGACTGGTACAACCACTATGGAAAGCAGTTTGGAACTTCCTCAGAAAAGTAAAAATGATCTGCCTTTTGACCCGGCAATTCCATTGCTGGGACTCTATCCTAAGAACACTAAAACACCAATACAAAAGAACCTTTGCACCCCGATGTTCATAGCAGCACAATTTACAATAGCTAGGTGCTGGAAGCAACCTAGATGCCCATCAGTAAATGAATGGATCAAAAAACTATTGTACATTTACACAATGGAATTCTATGCAGCAGAAAGAAAGAAGGAGCTCCTACCCTTTGCAACAGCATGGATGGAAATGGAAAGCATTATGCTAAGTGAAACAAGCCAGGCAGTGAAAGACAAATACCACATGATATCACCTTTAACAGGAATCTAAACAACAAAACAAACAAAAAAAACTAGCAAAATATAACCAAAGACACTGAAATAGGGGATAGTCTGACAGTGGCCAGAGGGGAGAGAAGAGGGAATTTCAGGGGGGAATGGGTAGGGTTTACAGGAGCAAATTTGGAGGACACATGGACAAAAACTAGGGGGTGGGGGTAATTGGGGGGAAGAGGGGAGGGTTGGGTGGGTGGGCTGGAATGGGAGTAGGGGGGAGAAAACTGTACTTGAACAATGATTAAAATAAAAAATTTAAATAAATTTAAAAAAAAAAGAAAACCTATTCAAATAGTTGACGAGAACTTACCAAACATATGGAAGGAGCTAGATCTCAAGTCCAAGAAACAAAGAACCTACTTCAATCCAAAAAGGCTTTCTCCAAGAAACATTGAATTAAAACTGTGAAAAATTAATAAAGACACCCTGGCAGGTGTGGCTCAGTGAGGATTGAGTACTGCCCTGCAAACCAAGGGGTTGACAGTTTGATTCCCAGTCAGGGCACAAGCTTGGGTTGTGGGCCAGGCCTCCTTGTGGGGAGCATTTGAGAGGCAACCACATATTGATGTTCCTCTCCCTCTTTCCCTTTTCCTCTCTTTAAAAATAAATAAAATCTTTAAAAAATAATAAAGAAAGAATCTCAAGGCAGCCAAGGAAAAGAAGTCAATCTATAAAAATAAGCTTATTAGGTAATCACTGAACTTCACAGGAGAAACTCTACAAGCTAGAAGAGACTAGAACCAAATATTCAAACTACACAAAGAGAGAAATTACCAGCCAAGAATAATATATCTAGGAACATTATCTTTTAGACATGAAGGAGAAATAAGGACTTTTCTAGATATATAGGAGCTGAGGAATGTATCAACAGATGACTTCCACTGCAGAAAATACTCAATAAAGTTATTCTATCTGAAACAAAGAAGAAAAGGTCACAAAACTATGAGTAAAATCAGCAATAAACTTACAGCATAAACAGGGATAATTTGTGACAACAAGACCATAGAAGGAGAGAGGGTAAAGGTCTGAATTTGCAAAGGAGGATGGAGATCAGGTGCATCCAAAGAAAAAGAAATACTGTGTGTGTGTGTGTGTGTGTGTGTGTGTGAAACTTTCTTCTTCATAAACCTAGTGGTAACCACACACACACACATACACACAAACTAAAACAGAGACACATAAAGAGAAAACATCCCTGGCTGGGTGGCTTAGTTGGTTGGAGCATTGTCCTATACACCAAAAGGTTGTGGGTTAAATCCCTGATCAGGGCACATACACATCCAGGGTTAACCCTCAGCAGGACATGTAAGGGAGGCAACCAACCTATGTTTCTCTTTCACATCGATATTTCTCTCTCCCTTCTTCTTACTATAAAATAAATTTCTTTTAAATTTTATTTTAATCATTGTTCAAATACAGTTTTCTTAATACTCTCAATCCAGCCCCCCTCCCACCCCTCCCCACTTCCCTCCCATTACCACCCTCCCCTTAGTTTTTGACCATGTGTCCTATAAGTTTGTTCCCATGAACCCTTCCCACTGTCCCCTGAAATTCCCTCTACTCTCTTCGGTGGGCACTCTCAGCTCTCAGCCTGTCCTCTATTTCAGTGTCCTTGGTTATATTTTGCTTGTTTCTTTGTTTTGTTGTTTAGGTTCCTGTCAAAGGTGAGATCATATGGTATTTGTCTTTCACTGCCTGGCCTATTTCACTTAGCATAATGCTCTCCAGTTCCATCCATGCTGTTGCAAAGGGTAGGAGCTCCTTCTTTCTTTCTGCTGCATAGAATTCCACTGTGTAAATGTACCATAGGTTTTCTATCCATTCATTTACTGATGAGCACCTAGGTGCTTCCATCACTTAGCTATTGTAAATTGTGCTGCTATGAACATTGGGGTGCATAGGTTCTTTTGGATTGGTGTTTCAGGGTTCTTAGGGTATAATCCCAGCAGTGGAATTGCTGGGTCAAAAGGCAGATCCATTTTTAGTTTTCTTAGGAAGTTCCATACTGTTTTCCATAGTGGTTGTACAGTCTGCAGTCCCACCAGCAGTGCACTAAAGTCCCCTTTTCTCCACAACCTCTCCAACACTTGTTTGCTGCTTTGTTTATGATGGCCATTCTGACTGGTGTAAAGTGGTATCTCACTGTGGTTTTAATTTGCATCCCTCTGATAGCTAGTGATACTGAGCATCCTTTCATGTGTCTTTGGATTTTCTGTATGTCCTCCTTGGAGAAGTGTCTGTTCAAGTCCTTTGCCCATTTTTTAATTGGGTTCCTTGTCTTCTTAGAGTGGAGTCGTGTAAGTTCTTTATATATTTTGGAAATTAAACCCTTGTCTGAGGTATCATTGGCAAATATGTTTTCCCATACAGTTGGTTCTCTTTTTATTTTGATCCTGTTTTCTTCAGCTGTGCAGAAGCTTTTTATTTTAATGAGGTGCCATTTGATTATTCTTTCCCTTATGTCCCTTGCTCTGGGGGACATAAGTAAAAATGTTGCTCCATGAAATATCAGATTTTCCTGTCTATGTTCTCCTCTAGGAATTTAATGGTGACATGGCTTATATTTAAGTCTTTTATCCACCTTGAATTTATTTTTGTGTATGGTGTAAGTTTGTGCTCCAGTTTCATTTTTGTTTGCATGTAGCTGTCCAGTTCTCCCAACAGCATTTGTTGAAGATGTTATTTTTACTCCATTTTATGTTGCTGCCCCATTTGTCAAATATTACTTGACCATAGAGACTTGGGTTAATTTCTGGGCTCTCTGTTCTGTTCCATTGATCCATGTGCCTGTTTTTATGCCAGTACCAGGCTGTTTTGATTACAGTGGCCTTGTAATACAGTTTGATATGAGGTATTGTGATCCCTCCTACTTTGCTTTTCTTTTTAAAAATTGCACCGGCTATTTGGGGTTGTTTATGGTTCCATATAAATTTTTGAAGTGTTTGTTCTATGTCTGTGAAATATGCCATTGGTACTTTAATAGGTATTGCATTGAATTTGCAAATTGCTTTGGATAGTATGAACGTTTTGATGATGTTAATTCTTCCAACCCATGCATACTGTATATGTTTCCATTTGTTTGTGTCTTCCTTGATTTCTCTCCTCAGTGTTATGTGGTTTTCTGAATACAGGTCTTTTACCTCTTTGGTTAGGTTTATTCCTAGGTATTTTATTTTTCTTTTTGCTACTTCAAATGGGATTTTTTTCTTGATTTCTGCTTCTGCTGTTTCATTGTTGCTGTACAGAAATGCCTTTGATTTCTGGATATTGACTTTGCATCCCGCTGTTTTGCCAAATTCATTTATGAGGTCAAGCAGTTTTTTGGTGGAGTCTATAGGATTTTCTATGTACACTATCATGTCATCTGCAAACAGTGACAGTTTTGTTTCCTCCTTTCCAATTTGGATGACTTTTATTTCTTTTTCTTGTCTGATCACTGTGGCTAAAACTTCCAATACTATAATGAATAGAAGTGGTCAAAGTGGACAGCCTTGCCTTGTTTCTGATCTCAGTGGAAAAGATTTGAGGTTTTGCCCATTGAGTATAATGTTAGTTGTAGGTCTCTCATATATAGCCTTTATTATGTTGAGGAATGCTCCCTCTATTCCCACTTTGCTGAGTGTGTTTTATCATAAATGGGTGCTGTATCTTATCAAATGCTTTTTCTGCATCTATTGATATGATCATGTGGTTTTTGTCTTTGCTTTTGTTTATGTGCTGCATTACATTTACTGACTTGCGAATATTGAACCATCCTTGCATCCCTGGAATGAATCCCACTTGGTCATGGTGTATGATCTTTTTAATATATTGTTGGATGCGGTTTGCCAGTGTTTTGTTGAGGATTTTAGCGTCAATGTTCATCAGTGATATTGGCCTGAAGTTTTCTTTCTTTGTTGTGTCTTTATCTGGTTTTGGAATTAGGATGATGTTGGCCTCATAAAAAGAGTTTGGGAGTCTCCCATCTTTCTGGATTTTTTGGAATAGTCTGTGAAGGATAGGGGTGAGCTCTTCCTTAAATGCTTTGTAGAATTCTCCTGTGAAACCATCTGGTCCAGGGCTTTTGTGTGATGGGAGTTTTTTGATTACTGCTTCAATTTCTTTTGCTGTTATTGGTCTGTTCAGGCTTTCTGCTTCTTTTTCATTGAGTTTTGGAAGATTATATTTTTCTAGAAATTTGTCCATTTCACCTAGGTTTTCAAATTTCTTGGAACACAGTTCTTCATAGTAATTTCTTACAATCCTTTGCATTTCTGTGGTATCTGTTGTAATCTCTCCTGTTTCATTTCTGATTGTGTTTATTTGGGTCTTCTCTCTTTTTTCTCAATGAGTGTGCTTAAAGGCTTGTTGATTTTGTTTATCTTTTCAGAAAACCAGCTCCTAGATTCATTGATCCTTGGAATTGTGCTTTTAGTCTCTATGTAATTTAATTCTGCTCTGATCTTGGTTAGTCCTTCCTTCTACTTGCTCTTGGCTATCTTTGTTGTTGTTCCTCGAGTTCTTGTTGATGTAGGGATAGATTGTTTGTTTGAAAAATTTCTATCTCTTTTAGATAGGTCTGTATCACTATGAACTTCCCTCTCAGGACTGCCTTGGCTGTGTCCCATAAGTTTTGGGTTGTTGTGAGTTCATTTTCATTTGTTTCCAGAAACCTTTTGATTTCTTCCCCAATTTCATTCTTGACCCATTCATTATTTAATAGCATCCTATTTAATCTCCAGGATTTTGAGTGTTTTGGGTTTTTTCCTTGGGGTTGGTTTCTAGTTTCAGTCCCTTGTGATCCAAGAAAATGCTTGGTATGATTTCAGTATTCTTGAAATTGTTGAAGCTTGTTTTGTTTCCTATCATGTGGTCTAACTTTGAAAATATTCCCTATACATTTGAAAAGAAAGTGTATTTAGCTTCTTTGGGATGGAGGGCTCTGTATATATCAGATAAGTCCATTTTATCTAGGACATTGTTCATTGCCTAAATACATTTGTTGATATTTTGTTTGGAAGATCTGTCCACTTTTGACAGTGGGGGGTTAAAACCCCCTACTATAATTGTGTTGCTGTCAGTATCTGTCTTAAAGTCCTCTAAGATTTTCTTTATGTATTTGGGTGCTCCTATGTTAGGTGCATATATATTTACAATATTTATGTCTTCTTGGTGGATTCTTCCCTTGAGTATTATGAAGTGACCTTCTGGGTCTCTCTTTATGGCCCTTTTTTTTGGAAGTCTCTTTTGTCTGACATGAGTATTACTATCCTGGCTTTTTTTCCCCTGTCCATTTGTTTGGAATATTTGTTTCCAGCCCTTCACTTGCAGCCTGTGCAGGTCTTTTATCCTGAGGTGGGTCTCTTGTAGGCAACATGTGTGTGGGTCATGTTTTCTTATCCATTCATCTATTCCATGTCTTTTGATTCAAGCATTTAATCCGTTTATGTTTAACTCTACTATTGATAGGTACTTATTCATTGCCATTTACATACCTCTGTCCCCACCCCCCTTCCTTTCCTTAAAGCAGGCCCTTTAGCATCTCTTGCAGAGCTGGTTTAGGGGAGGTTTATTGTTTTAGACTTCCTTTATCTGGGAAGCTTCTTATTTGGCCTTCTATCTTGATTGAGAGCCTTACTGGGTAAAGTAGCCTTGTTTACAGACCTCTGCTTCTCATTACTTGCAATGTTTCTTGCCATTCTCTTCTGTGTTGGAGTGTTTCCATTGAGAAGTCAGCTGCTAGCCTTATTGGTGCTCCATTGTATGTTACTTCCTGTTTCTCCCTTGCTGCCTTTAAGATTCTCTCTGTCTCGAAATTTTGCCATTTTAATTATGAGTTCTCTTAATGTGGACCTCTTTGGGTTCCTTTTGATTGAGACTCTCTGTGTTTCCTGGATTTGTGTGACTTTTTCTCTCATCAAATTAGGAAAGCTTTCCATCATTACTTTTTTAAATAGGTTTTCTATCCCTTGCTTTTCTTCTTCTCCTCCTTCTGGTATCCCTATTATACAGATATTATGACATTTCATATTGTCTTGCATTTCTCTTAATCCCTCTTCATTCTTTCTGAGCCTCTTTCCTTTTCTTGCTCTTTCTAGCTATTTTTTTTTTCTACTTTGTCATCCAATTCGCTGATCCAACCTTCTGCTTTATCGATCCTGTTTTTCATTCCTTCTACTGTGTTCTTCAGTTCAGGGATTGTATTCTTCATTTCCTCTTGGACCTTGTTGATAGTTTCTATTTCCTTTTTCACGTTGATATAATTTGCAGTGAGTTGGTTATAGCTTCCCTGTAATTTCTGGTAGCTCATTTTGAGCTCATTGAGCGTCCTGACAATCATTGCTTTGAACTCAATATTTGATAGTTGAATTGCCTCTATTTAATTTAGTATTCTTTCTGAGGCTCCCTCCTTTCCCTTCATTTGGGGATTGTTTCTTTGCCTTCTCATTGCTCCTGAAAAGGACTCTTCTTGTTAGCCTTTGTTTCTTGAATCGATCTCTTCTGGTTCCCTGGGTTTATGGTGTGAACTTCTGTAATAGAATGCCTGTGAGATTCAGTGGTGCAGTCTCCTTCAGGTATCCTGATGCTGAAGAGTAGCTTCCCCCTACTCTTTTTTGTGATCAGTTGGAGGAGTAAGGCAAAATGGTTTAAGACAGCAAGAGAGTATTCTATGATATTTACAGTAACAGCCAGTAGAGAAGAGGTAGGAGATCCTTTGGCTACGTATAGTGTTAACTGTGATCTTCCACCACACTAGCCACATTTTAGAAAGGATGGAAAGAAGATAAGACTCTTATTGGGGAGGAAATGATTGTGACTTCAATTTAGATAGCAGTGAGGCTGTGGGAGGTCAGATTCTGAGGTAGGATGGGAGTAAAGAATAGTAAATAGGAGTAGTGTGTAAGAGAATAGAATTAACCACTACAATAATATAGTTCTGGAAATCTCAAAGTGGGCTAAGATCTTGGAGGGGTGTTGTGTAGTATTTACAATTGTATGGCATAGGTCTTATTTACAGTAATATTAGGGCAACAATCATATGGCAGAATCTATGAGATCTAGATAACAAGAACAGGGAGTATAGAGCCTTGAGTAGTGTACTAATGGAACACAAATGAAGGATAGTAAATTAGCAATACATTATGAATGAGGTAACAGGGGAAACCTATCAAATGATTCAGTATAACCAGCCAAGCAAAGAAGACTATACAAAAGAAAAGGAATACCAAAATACTATTAAAATAAAAAAATGTAAGAATAATGAGAAAAAGAGAATACAAATTTGCAGTAACTTGCAGGTTCAAAAAAAAAAGGAAAAAAAGCAGAAGATGGAATGCAGGAGAGATAAATCTGGGAAGGAATGAATAACACTAGAATGAAAGGAAGAGAAACATAAAGAATTCAGAGATATAAAATAATAAGAATTAAAAAATAAAAAGTTACTAAAAAAAAAAAGATAAAATCAAACAACAACAACAACAACAGAAGAAGAACCAAAAAAAGTCTTGTTGATTTCTAACTGGCCAAACCAGTTTTTCTGGTCTTGCTGGCTTCTGCAGGCCATGGGCAGTTGGAATGCTTTTCACCCTTCCCAGTCAGAACTCAGTCTCTGGAGTACTGTCCCCAGGGCTAGTCATGCGGTCTCCCCAGTCTGATTCCTCTCCACAGGGCCCTGGGTGTGGGCCTGGGTGCTCCAAGCATGGTCTCTCAGAGCTCACCTCCATGGGCTCTGGGGCTCCAGGGTTCTGCAGTGCGTCATGGCTTTTCCAGATTCACCGTGTGAGATCTGGGAATCCTGAGGGGGTGCGCACTTCCCAGAGTTTACCACCAGGGGCTCCAGAATCCCACAAGCATCCATGCCCTTTCCTTGTTCAGGGCTGTGGGGTCTGGGTCTTCCACAAAACCACATTATCTCCAGGTTGGGGGGCACAGGCCCATGGGCAGGCCGCCCTTGGTCGCACAGGCTGGGATACTCACTCTTCCCAGGGCTATGCGTGGTGCTTGCAGTCCCTGTGTGATTGTCTCTCAGTCCTCATTCCCCTCTCTGTGCCTTCAACCAACAAGGCCTCCCCTGGTGCTGCTCTCAATCCTTGTTTGGCTGGGGAGGGAGCAGTTGACTCCGCTCTCTCCTGAGTGCCCTGAGGCAGGCTTAGGAGCACCAGGCCTGGGGGCTGCAACCTCCCTGGTTCTCGCACTGATCCCTGGGCCCTTATTAACCTGAAGCAGTCTCCTTACCCTCTCATTTTTCAATGTCCGCTATAATTTTTAATGTCCTGTTTTCATAAATGTTGCGATATTGTTGGCCCCTTGCTCTGTTCCTCCGCAGATCAGCCAGTTTCTCTGCATAGGGCAAAGGGGAATCCACTCCCTCCTACCACACTGCCATCTTCCTCCCCCTGCCAAATTATTTTATTTAAATGAAAATATTTACTTGGATTCTCTCCATCCTTCATGTTCACCCTTGTGTTTTTACATTTAAATAACAGCACATAATGAATGAACTTTTAACAAATGACAAAAGTACTGATAGGGGACTCAAGACTTGGAAAATTTTAGCTTAAGGTAAAAAGTTAAAAGTCTAGCAAGTAATGTGTATGTTAACCTTTTGTTTCAGAAACTACAGGTAAGGCCCATCCTGGCTCCTGGGAAAATAGGCTGATGTCCTGAGGCACTGATAGAAGATTACCACCTGGGGACATCCAAACCTTTGTTCCAGAGAGAGCAGACAACCATCCCAACCCCTTGGGAACAGCTAACTGACCAGGACAGGAATATTGCAGCTTCTGAATCTCAAAGCCCTCACCACACCTTGTTTGTCCTCCCCTACCCCCTTATAAAAGATCTGTCCAAGAAAGAGAAGGGAAGATGGTTTGTTAGAGTATGAACCCGCCATCTTCTCAGATCAACAGCCATCTAAATAAAGCACCCATAAAAGATTTAATCGCTGTCATTGCTTATTGGATTTGGTAGTGACAGGCAGCCCGAATGCTGGTGTCTTTTCCAGTTACAGTACTGGCATTTTTCTTTTTTAGTAAGAAGATTTTGAAGTTAGTTTTTTTTTTATAAAACAGAAAAATCTAAAAGTGAGGACATTTAATGCTACAATGACTGAAGTTATTAATACAAAAGTCATTTATTAGATATTACAGAACAGAAAGCTCAGAAACAAATTTATTATAAAGGGACACACACTCTTTTCCTAGAAATTTCACAAAAGTGTTTCATGTTACCTACTATTTGATTCTGCTCAAAATGAGGTAACAGGAACCAGATTTAGCTTCTTGTCTAAAACAACTTTAAAAGGACAAAATATATAAACAACAGGTTTGAAGACACGGGGCATGAGACAGTGAAGAACAGTGAACACAAAGAAATGAGGAAGGAACCAGGTGAGCCTTTGAACTGCCCCATAAAGAGAAATTTCTGGTCACAGGACACACCCACAGGAAAACCCAAGAGGAGGGTGTTTGAGTACCAATCAACACATGTACATACAAACCCTAGGAAAAATTAGAGGGAAATTCCATAAGCTCACATAAAGCCAGAAATAGTGCTTGTTCCAATCAGTCAGAGTGGTAATCTTCATAATACACATGGCATGAAGTAAAATACAGCAGGTCCTCAAAAATGTGTCATTTAGCATCACTTCATTATAATGGTGAGGGAAAAAAATTGATTCTCAGCCACAGGGTCTCTGTGGAGTTTTGATGTTCTCCCCATGTCTTTGTGGGTTTTCTCAAGGTACTCCAGTTTCTTCCCACAGTTAAAAATGTGCACATTAAGTTAATTGGTATGTCAAAATTGGCCCACTCTGAGTGAGTATGCATGCGTGTGAGTACACACTACAATGAAATGACACCTTGTCCAGGATTGGTTCCTGCTTTGCACCCTGAGCTGCCAGGAGAGGCTCCAGCCTCCCTCAGTCCTGAACTGGAATAAGTGGGTTGGAAAATATCTTACTTATTTTTATTCATCTTCCTTAAATATATGCATAGCCCACATTTATTTCAATGTTCAATGTTAGAAGTGTTTTGGATCTTTATTTAAAAGTTTGGTGATGTTTTTATGACCAGAAATGTAAGAATTTAATTCTTTTTTTTTCTTTTTTTAATATATTTTCTTGATTATGCTATTACAATTGTCCCATTTACCCCCCTTCACTCCCCTCCACCCTGCAAACCCCCTCCCACCCACATTCCCACCCTTTAGATCATGTCCATGTGTCATATTTATATATCCTTTAGCTTCTATATTTCCCATACTATTCTTACCTTCCCCCTATTTTCTACCTACCATCTATGCCACTTATGCTCTGTACCTTTCCCCCCTCTCTTCTCCCACTCCCCTGTTGATAACCCTCCATGTGACCTCCATTTCTGTGGTTCTGTTCCTGTTCCAATTATTTGCTTAGTTTGTTTTTGTTTTAGGTGTGGTTGTTAATAATTGTGAGTTTGCTGTCATTTTACTGTACATGCTTTTTATCTTTTATTTCTTAGCTAAGTCCCCTTAACATTTCATATAATAAGGATTTGGTGAATGATGAATTCCTTTAATTTGACCTTATCTGAGAAGCGCTTTATCTGTCCTTCCATTCTAAATGAAAGCTTTGCTGGATAGAGCAATCTGGGATGTAGGTCCTTGCCTTTCATGACTTGGAATACTTCTTTCCAGCCCCTTCTTGCCTGTAAGGTCTCTTTTGAGAAATCAGCTGACAGTCTGATGGGTGCTCCTTTGTAGGTAACTGTCTCTTTTTCTCTTGCTACTTTTAACATTCTCTTTATCTTGAATCTTGGCTAATGTAATTATGATGTTCCTTGGTGCATTCCTCCTTGGGTCCAACTTCTTTGGGACTCTCTGAGCTTCCTGGACTTCCTGGAAGTCTATGTTCCTTAGCCAGAATGGGGAAGTTCTCCTTTATTATTTGTTCAAATAACTTTTCCACTTGTTGCTCGTCCTCTTCTCCTTCTGGTATCCCTATAATTCGGATGTTGGAACATTTAAAGATGTCCTGGAGGTTCCTAAGCTTCTCATTTTTTAAAATTCTTATTTCTTCATTCTTTTCTGATTGGATGTTCCTTTCTTCCTTCTGGTCCACTCCATTGATTTGAGTTCCAGTTTCCTTCGCATCACTGTTGGTTCCCTGTACATTTTCCTTTACTTCACTTAGTGTAGCCTTCATTTTTTTCATCTAATTTGTGACAAAATTCAACCAATTCTGTGAGCATCCTGATTACCAGTGTTGTGAACTGTGTACCTGATAGGTTGGCTATCTCTTCATCACTTTGTTGTATTTTTTCTTGAGCTTTGATCTTTTCTTTCATTTGGGCCATTTTTTTTTTTTTTTGTCTCAGCACACCTGTTATGTAGTGAGGGAATGACCCTTAGAGGAGTTCTCCAGGGCAGGGCAACCCAGTTTCTGGGTTGTGATACTGTACATGGAGCAGGGGTCCAAGAGGGAACAATGGCACCTACTCTGCTCTTTGCTCGATCCCAGTGACCTCCCCCATGTCCCCCAAGCAAACTGGACAACCTGGTGCTGAATCCCATGTGGGCGGGTCTGTGCATGTTCTAGGACCCTATGGGTCTCTCCAGTGAACTCTCCTGTGAGGTTGGGAGCCTCTCCTGGCACTCAACCCCCACATGTGTCCTCAATCAGTGATTCAAGGCTTTATTTCCCTGAGCTGGGACCCTGGATTGCACGGTCTGTCTCACGCCCCAGTTTTGCCTGTTTTCTCTGTGTGCGATAGTGAGACCACTTGGTCTGCCAGCCGCCTCATGCTCCATGGCCCTTCCACAATCTGCTGCCTCACTGGGTCCACCAGCTGTTGCCTTGCACACCCAGGGTTGCCAGCCACTGCTTTGCTGCAACCCCTCTCCGCCTGGCCCCCCTCCTACTGGTCTGGATGAATATGTCTACTTTAACTCTTTGTTGAACTTCCATACAGTTCAATTTTCTGTAGGTACTGGTTGTTTTTTGTCTCTAAATTGTTGTTGTCCTTATTTTGGTTGTGTGAGGAGGCACAGTGTGTCTAACTACACATCCATCTTGGCCAGAAGGCTCTGAGTCTTGTTTATATCAATTAATGTATGGTAAAATTGTTTTCATTGTATGTCATTTTGCTTAAAGTTGCAGTTTACAAGAACCTATCCATGACATTAAATGAGGACTTACTGTACTCACAAGGGTTTACCTCAGTTGTGGAACAAAATTAGTCCTAAGTTCTTGACTGAGATTATTTTTATATTAAATTGGGGGAGAAGTATGTTGAATATGTTTCATAAATCTTAAAAGTTACCTTTATTTTTGCATGAATTACATGTGCAAAATTACACATGTTGTTATGTAAATAAAACTTTAAAGAAATGCTAGTTCTGTTGAAGTCCCATTTGTTTATTCTTTCCTTTATGTCCTTTGAGTAGGGTACATGTTGGTGAAAATATTGCTGCATGTGCATATGAGATTTTCCTGTCTGTGTTCTCCTCTAGGACTTTTATGGTGTCATGACTTATATTTAAGACTTTTATCCATCTTGAGGGGGGTTTTGGGGGTATATTGGTGGTTGAGTTTCATTATTTTACATGTTGCTGTCCAGATCTCCCAACACCATTTGTTGAAGATGCTATTCTTACCAAATTTGTCAAATATTAATTAGCCATAGAAACATGGGCTTATTTCTGGGATCTCTGTTGTGTTCTGCATGGCTAAAGAAAACAGTGGCAAAATGAAAAGGGAACCAAACTTATGGGAAAATATATTTACCAATGGTACCTTGAACAATGGTTTGGCCTGCAAAATATGTAACGAACTTAATAGGACTCAATTCCAGGAAGACAAAAAACCCAATTCAAAAATGGGCTAAAGACTTGAACAGACACTTCTCCAAGGAGGACATACAGAGGGCCCAGAGACACATGAAAAAATGCTCAGCATCACTAGCCATTTGGAGAGATGCAAATTAAAACCACAGTGAGATACCACTTCACACTGGTCAGAATGGCCACCATAAACAAATCAACAAATCAACACAAACAAGTGTTGGAGAGGATTCAGAGAAAAGGGAACCCTAGTGCACTGTGGGTGGGAAAGCAGACTGGTGCAGCCACCATGGAAAACCATGTAGAATTTCCTCAAAAAACTAAAAATGAAACTGCCTTTTGACCCAGCAATTCCACTGCTGGGATTATACCCCCAAAACCCTGAAACACCAGTTCAAAAGAGCCTATGCACCCCAATGTTCATACCAGCACAATTTACAATAGCCAAGTGCTGGAAGCAACCTAAGTGCCCAGCAGTAAATGAGTGGATAAAAAAACTATGGTCCATTCTGTACTCAGAAAACTATACAACGCTTCCGTAATAAATTAAGGAAGACACAAAGAAATCAAAGGATGTATTATGCTCATGGATTAGAAGAATTAACATCATCAAAATGGCTATACTACCCAAAGCAATTTACACATTCAATGCAATACCTATTAAAATACTAATGACATATTTCACAGATATAGAACAAACATTTCAGAAATTTACATGGAACCATAAACAACCCTGAATAGCTGCAGCAATTTTGAGAAAGAAGAACAAAGCAGGAGGTGTCACAATACCAGATATCAAACTGTATTACAAGGCCACTGTAATCAAAAGAGCCTGATTCTGGCATAAAAACAGGCATATAGACCAATGGAACAGAACAGAGAGCTCAGAAATAAATCCCAGTCTCTATGGTCAATTAATATTTGACAAAGGGGGCAGCAACATAAAATGGAGTAAAAATAGCCTCTTCAACAAATGGTGTTGGGGGAACTGGACAGCTACATGCAAAAAAAAAAAAATAAGGAACTCAATCACCAACTTACACCATACCCAAAGATAAATTCAAGGTGGATAGAAGACTTAAATATAAGTCATAACACCATAAAAGTCCCAGAGGAAAACATTGGCAGGAAAATCTCAGACATTCCACACAGCAACATCTTCACTGATATGTCCCCCAGAGCAAAGGACATAAAGGAAAGAATAAACAAATGGGATCTCATGAAATTAAAAAGCTTCTGCACAGCTAAAGAAAACAGGATTCAAATGAAATGAGAACCGACTGTATGGGAAAATATAATTGCCAATGATACCTCGGACAAGAGTGTGATCTCCAAAATATATAAAGAACTCACATGACTCCAGTCCAGGAAGACAAAAAACCCAATTCAAAAATGGGCAAAAGACTTGAACAGACACTTCTCCAAGGAGGACATACAGAGGGCCCAGAGGCACATGAAAAGATGCTCAGCATCACTAGCCATTTAGAGAGATGTAAATTAAAACCACAGTGAGATACCACTTCACACCAGTCAGAATGGATATCATAAACAAATCAACAAACAAGTGTCGGAGAGGATTTGGAGAAAAGGGAACCCTAGTGCACTGTTGGTGGGAATGCAGACTGGTGCAGCCACTGTGGAAAACAGTATGGAATTTCCTCAGAAAACTAAAAATGAAACTGCCTTTTGACCCAGCAATTCCACTGCTGGAATTATTCCCTAAGAGCCCTGAAACACCAATCCAAAAGAACCTATGCACCCTAATGTTCATAGCAGCACATTTACAATAGCCAAGTGCTGGAAGCAGCCTAAGTGTCCAACAGCAAATGAGTGGATCAAAAAACTATGGTACATTTACACAATGGAATTCTATGCAGCAGAGAGAAAGAAGGAGCTCCTACCCTTCATTTCACAGTGGATGGAACTGGAGAGCATTATGCTAAGTGAAATAAGCCAGGCAGTGAGGGACAAATGCTATATTATCTCACTGTTAACTGAAATGTAATCACCAAAAGAAAAATGCAAACAAAATATAACCAAAGACATTGAAATTAAGAATAATCTAACAATACCAGAGGGGAGTGGGGAGGGGACAGGGGGAGAAGAGTTTTCAGGAACAACTATAAAGGACACATGGACAAAATCAAGGGGGAAGGTGTAAGCAAGGGAGGGAGGTGGGTTTGGAGGGGGTTGGGGGGAGGGTGGGGAGAAAATACAGGCAACTGTAATTGAACAATAATAAAACAATTAAAGAAGAATTTTTTGAAAATAAAAACAATCAATGTAATCCATCATGTTAGTAGAATAAAGGGGATAAAAAGATGGTCATCACAACTGATGCAGAAAAGGCACTTTACAAAATCTAAAATGTTTTTTATGAAAACTCAGAAAACTGGAATCAAGGAAAAATTTTCCAATATGATAATAGTTTTTATCAGAAGTCCATAGCTAATATCATATTTGATGGCAAAAGACTGTAAGTTTTTCTCCTGAGATCAGGAACAACAAAACAATGCCCATTTTCACTGTTCCTATTTGATATTATACTAGAAGTCTAGCCAGAGCTACTGGACAAGACAAAAACCTACTATGGCTAATAAATCATTAAAGTTTCAGTTGAAAGATGAAAAAAAAAGTTTTATTCTTATGTACCAGCAATGAAAAATCCAAAGAAAATTAAGAAAGCAATTCAAATTAAAATAGCATCTAAAAGAAATATTTAGTAATAAACCTAACCAAACACTTAAAAAACTTGCAAGCTAAAACTGCACAATATTGCTGAAAAACATTAAAGAAGAGTTAAATATGTGGTAAGACATACTGTGTTCATGAATAGGAAAACTTAACATTATGAAGATGTCAGTACTACCCAAAGTGATCTATAGGTTCAATATAATTCCTATCAAAATTTCAATTGTGCCCTGGCTGGTGTAGCTCAGTGGATTGAATGCGGGCCTGTGAGCCAAAAGGTCACCAATTCAATTCCCAGTCAGGGCACATGTTTAAGTTGTGGGTCAGGTCCCCAGTAGGGGGTGCATGAGAGGCAACCATGCATTGATGTTTCTCTCCCTGTCTTTCTCCTTCCCTTCCCCTGTACATAAATAAGTAAATAAATAAAATCTTTAAAATTTTTTCAGTTGCCTTTTTTACAGAAATAGACAAACTCATTCTAAAATTCATGTAGAATTGCAAGAGGCCTCAAACAGCCAAAACAATTTTGTAAAACAAGAATATACTTGGAGGACTCATGCTTCCTAACTTTGATACTTACTACAAAGCTATGATAATTAAACATTATTGTACTGGCATAAAGACATAGAATAGACATATATAGAATACTGGAATGGAACAGTATAGAGCCCAGAGATAAACCTGCAGTATATGATCACATGATTTTTGACAAGGTGCTAAGACTATTCAATGGGGAAAAGTCAATATTTTCTCCAAGTAGCACTGGAAGAACTAAATATCCACCTGAACAGCATAAAGTTATGCCATTACCTTACACCATATTAAAAACTAATTCAAAATAGATCAGAGATTTAACCATATGTTACCTACACAGGGAGTCAGAGTGCAGGCAGCCAGTGGCAGGATGGGCAATAAGCCCAACTGGCCACTTCAGAGGGGTGGGCTATGCAGGGGACTTTACAGAGGACATGGGAATGCCAGGATTCAGGGGTGCCAAATGAACTACAACTGGCTCCCAGACATGTGCAGATGCTGTGTCCAGCATTGGGAGGTGGGCTTAGGGCTGCAGCATCTCCAGGCTTCTTGGTGGGTCCTGCAGCCCTTACCACTGCTGACTCTGATACCATAGATAGGGAAGGGAGCACCAGGGAGTCTCCCCCACTAGCCAAGGGGGAGGTTCTTACATTGTACACCAACCAAAAGCTAGAAAAATAAATTGATAGGGCCTGAGCACACCAAAAGTTAGAAAGATGAATGGACAGGGCTCAAGTGTATCAAAAAGCTAGCAAGATAATTGGATAGAAGAAGCCCTCACTTCCCTATTTCTAAAGAACTGCAGGCTTTGAGAAGAAAGGGGGGATGGCATTTGACATAGGAGTCCACCCTTATGCCAAGTCAGGGCACCTCAATAAACCTCTTTCCTTTTGCACCAGCACCTGTCTCAAGAGTTCAGCTTTTGCGGAGGCAGGCAGCCAAATCAGCATTTTCATTTATAGTTTTTGGTGACCATAGCAGAACAGTGTAGACCTCAGTAAGTCCCAGAGGGCTCAGGCTGGGATCCCAGCTGCCTGTGGTAGGCTGATCCCAGATTGGGACTATAGAGACTTCCCATAAACTGACAAAAGCTTTGCTCAGGGAATTTCCTTACACTCCTTGTCAAGGCTCAACCACCTGAAATGCTTGGATGATTAAAGAAAATGAACTTTTGGGGAGCAAACAGACTTCAAGGCTGGGTAAGTCAAACCAGAAACACACTGGTGGTACTCTATCCCTGCTTCTTGGGCCTCATGCCAATTTGGCTTTGTGCCACTTGGGTCTAGTTAGGACCATTGGCAGTACCAGTTGGTAGGCTGTCCCTTAAACTTGAACATAATGCCAGTTGGGCTTTGTGCCATTTGGGTTTGGTCAGGACCACTTGAATTATTGGTTGGCAAGAGATAGATGCTATTACTTGCTTGTGAGTGCTTGTTTAGGCTAATGGAACTATAGATCTAAGTTTTGTTCATATATTCCCACTTATCTTTAGCCTTTCTATGATTATGGTTTTGGGTTTGTACTTTTGTGCCATCAGGTATGGGTATGTTCTGTTTTGACTCCTAAAGGGAGTCCACTGGGGTAAATTTTAGCAGATTGGGCCATGTACAGCTATGATTGAATGACTAAGAAAAAGTTAGTTTTCTATTGTAACACTGCTTGACCCCTATGTATACTTCTATGTGTAAAAGTTGGAGAAAATGGCCCCTGAATAATTCCCTAAATTACTACACCATCATATAGTTGGAATTGTTTTGCCAATGGTCAGGGAAGTAGGACAAAATCCCTTATGTCCAGACATTTATGTCTTCACACAATAAGGATTTGGCAAAGAAAGGGAACAACCTAATGATGTAGAGAAGGTAATTGACTTCAGAATGCCTCCCTGATAGTAAGACACAGGAAAAAAATGAAAAATTAGGATGAGTCTTCTTAATGCCCCAAACCCAGGAAACCCAGATTAATGGCAGAAAGATTTCCCTTGCCACCACCTCCTCTGCTAGATTACCCTGCAATACACCCACCTCCGTATGATAAAGGGAGGGTCTCCCCTCGGTGTTACCTGACATGGCCCCCAATTTTTCCATGGAAAGTTTCTATCTAGAGCAGGACAATTACCTTTGAAGAAATACCCTATAGCTGGAATAAACAAGGAAGGCCAGCCCTCTAGCTACTATTCGGGCTATACTCCATTTTCACCTTCAGATGTACTGAATTGAAAGAATTACAAACCATCATGTAGGGAACATCCTCAGAAATAGCAGATTTTATCACCTCCATTTTTGCCACTCACCATCCAAACTGGGCAGATGTACAGGCTTCATGGAAAATGGTCAGTAACAAGTCAGCTATGTGGTAGTCTCCATAGACAAGGTAATAGAAGCCCCAGCCCTTGCTATAGGAACCTCAGTACAAAAGGCTAAACTGATAGTCCTCACTAGAGCCTTAGAATTATCCCAGGAAAAGAATGTTGACATCTACACTGACTCTAAAGATGCCTTCATGCCCTGGATGAATGACTCAATTGGTCGGACTGTCATCCTATACACCAAAATGTTGTGGGATCAATTTCTGATCAGGGCACATACCTAGGTTGTGGGTTTGATCCCTAGTCAGGGCACATACAGGAGGCAACAGACTGAGGTTTCTCTCTCGCAATTGTTTCCCTCCCTCACCCCACTTCCTCTCTCTAAAATCAGTGAACATATTCTCAGGTGAAGATTAAACATAAATAAATAAATGAGAAAGATGCTTTCATGGTAGTCCATGCCCATAGAGCAATATGGAAAGAAAGAGTGCTCTTAATCTCAACAAATAAGTGTATTAAACATGCAAAAGAAAAATTTCAATTTCTAGAGGCAGCGAATCTACTGAACCAGATTGCCATAATGCACTGCCCAGGACATCAGAGGAATGGTTCCCAGACAAGCCAAGGAAAATAAACTGCCAATAAAGCAGCAAGACAAGCTACCCAAGGGCTGCCACTTCTTGGGACTTTGATTCCCCACCTGGACTTGTCAGAATTTAAACCCCATTACACAGAATGAGATGAGGAATGGGCCCCTGAAGAGGAATTCTCTAACACTGACCCTAATTCTATATGGAAGGTCAACACTCATGTTATAATCTTACACCCTAAAACTCTAGTGTATCCCATCCTCAAACACCTACATGAAGGGACCCATTATGTAAGAGATGCTTTACTGGACCTCATTAGACCACATTTGAAGGGTCCTCATTTATAAAGGACCATTCAGAAAATTATCCAAGTCTATCAGATATGTGCCGAAAACAATCCTAAGATACAACATGCCCCAACAGGAAAGGGAGTACAATATAAAGAATATGCTCTTTTGAGGACTGGCAAGTTGACTTAACACAGATGCCTAAAACCACAGGAAACTTGAATTTTTTACTAGTTTTTATAAATACTTTTTCCAGATGGGTAGAAGCATACCCCACTAGAACTGAGAAGGCAACTGAGGTAGCAAAACTACTTAAAGAAATAGTTCCTAGGTTTTGGCTTCCTTACAGCATTCAAAAAGACAATGGACTGTCATTCACTTTAGAAATCTCCCAGAAGATAGGAAAGGCACTACAGACACAAAGGAAACTACATACACCTTGGAGACCCCAATCTATGGGGAAGACTGAAAAAATGAACCACACAATAAAGAAAACATTGGCAAAAATACAAGAGGAAACACATTTGAAATGGGACCCCACACACCCTATTGCTTTCCTCTGGATTAGAGTAGCACCTTGAAACAGGCTTAAATGAAGCCCTTTTGAAATAGTTTATGGGAGACCCTTCCAAGTTTGCTGTTTTAAGAATATTACCTTTAGATTTAGAACATGAACAAAAAATCAAACAATATGTACATTTAAGGCAAACACTAACAACTTTGCACAAGTTTTCTCATTGCAGGTCTATCTACCTATTTCACAAGTCCTTATGCCTGTTCCCGCTGGAACACAGCGTCTTACTAAAGACCTGGAAGATTCAAGGTCCTGAACAGTAGTTGGCCAAACAATAGACCAGTCCCTATGACATTTTTCTGACAATACACTCTTCCCTAAAGTTCACGGGAAGCAAGGCTTGAATCCACCACACACAGATAAAGCAGGTGCTGCCTAAGGAGGACTCAGATCTTGTTGCTGCTGTTGATACTGCAAGGGAAGCTGGACCTGCATTCCTAAAGGATATTTAAAATTCCTCTTTTGGAAAGGGACAGCACTTCCCGAAGCTTAGTGACATTTATACTTTTTATTTTATTCTGCATTTCCCAGACTGGCTTCCTCGGCAAATTTGTCCTGCTGTTGGGAGTGCCACCCAATTCCCCATTCAGGATTAAGTCATGGATATCCTTTAGTTTCTCCAGTTTCTGATTCCACTACAATTTACCCTGCACTACTAGGCATGCCCCTCACTAAACACTTAATAGTTTATCTGCACCATAAGTCTCACTTTGGAAGCCCATCTGCAACACTGCTTCTTGAACTACAAAGCTGTCTACCAGCTTCACTACTTCAGTACTGCAGTACTGCCATACTCTACTGGCATCTGTGCTGCCTTTCGAAGACAGCAATCCTTCTCCCTCACATAAAAGCTTCCCTCCATTCTTTTTGTTTTTAATTTTTATTTATTAATTTTAGAGAGAGAGAGGGAAGGAGGGAGAGAGCATGAGAGAGAGAAATACTGATTCCTTATTTCATTTATTTGTGCTTTTATTGATTTATCCTTGCATGTGCCCTAACAGGAAAGTGAACCCACAACTAAGGTATGTCGGGATAATGCTCTAACCAACTGAGCTATTGCACCAGGGTCACAAGGCTTCCCTCCATTCTTTATTTAAAATATATTTTATTGATAATGCTATTACAGTACTCCCATTTCCCCCATGTATTCCTCTCTGCCCTGCACACCCTCTTCCAACTTCATTACCACCCTCTTTACTTCATCTCCATGGGTCACACTTATATGTTCTTTGACTTCTACATTTCCTATACTATCCTTAACCTCCCCCTATCTATTTTCTACCTACCATCTATGCTACTTATTCCCTGTATCTTATCCCCCATTTTCCCTTCCCCTTCTCCACTGATAACCCTCCATGTGATCTCCATTTCTGTGATTCTGTTCCTGTTTTAGTTTGTTTAGTTCATTTTTGTTTTTGTTCTTGCTTTAGGTTTGGTTGTTGAGAGTTTGTTGTCATTTTACTGTTCATATTTTTATCTTCTTTTTCTTAGATAAGTCCCTTTAACATTTCATAAAATAAGGGCTTGGTGATGATGAATTCCTTTAACTTGACCTTATCTTGGAAACACTTTATTTGCCCTTCCATTCTAAATGATAGCTTTGCTGCATAGAGTCATCTTGGATGTAGGTCCTTGCCTTTCATGACTTGAAATACTTCTTTCTAGCCCCTTCTTGCCTATGAGGTTTCTTTTGAGAAATCAGCTGACAGTCTTATGGGTGCTCCTTTGTAGGTAACTGTCTCCTTTTCTCTTGCTACTTTTAAGATTCTGTCCTTATTTGTAGTCTTGGGTAATGTCATGATGATGTGTCTTGGTGTGTGTTTCCTTGGGTCCAACTTCTTTGGGACTCTTTGAGCTTCCTGGACTTCCTGGAAGTCTATTTTCCTTAGCCAGAATGGGGAAGTTCTCCTTTATTATTTGTTCAAATAACTTTTCCACTTGTTGCTCTTCCTCTTCTCCTTCAGGTGCCCCTATGATTTGGATGTTGGCATGCTTAATTTGTCCGAGAGCCTCTCCTCATTGTTTTGAATTCTTGTTTCTTCATTCTGTTCTGGTTGAATGTTTATTTCTTCCTTCTGCTCCAATCCATTGATTCGAGTCCTGGTTTCCTTCCAGTCACTGTTGGTTCCCTGTACATTTTTCTTTATTTCACTTTGCATAGCCTTCACTTTTCCCTCCATTTTGCAACCATACTCAACCAATTCTGTGAGCATCCTGATTATCAGTGTTTTGAATTCTGCATCTGATAGGTTGGCTATCTCTTCATTGCTTAGTTGTATTTTTCTGGAGCTTTGATCTGTTCTTTCATTTGGGCCATTTTTTTTTTGTTTTGGTGCACCCATTACATACTAGTGGGTGGAGCCTTAGGTATTCACCAGGGTGGGCAACTCACATTGCTGTGGTGGTGCTGTATGTGGGGGAGGGGTCTGAGAGGAAGGATGTCACTTGTTCAGTTCTCTGCCAGCTTTCAGTCACTTCCCTTGCTACCCAAAATTAAATTGGGCCCTTTTGGTGTTGATTCCTGGGTGGGTGGGTTTTGTGTACATTCTAGGACCCTATGGGTCTCTCCAATGAACTCTCCTGTGAGACTTGGAGTTTCTCCCACCGCCTCAGCCCCCACAGGTTTTTTTGTCAGAGGTTTTGAGGCTTTATTTTCCCACACTGGAACCCTAGGTTGTGCAGTCTGTCTCACTCCCCAGTTGTTCTTCTTGGTTTACCTGCTCCCAAATGTGTGATGGCCTGGTCTGCCAGTCACCACCTTGCTATGAGTCCCCTCTGTCCCACCGACCATCTCTGCCCCTCCTACCAGTCTGGATAAATATTTCTTCTGTAACTCCTTGGTTGTCAGACTTCCATACAGTTTGATTTTCTGTCAGTGCTGGTTGTTTTTTGTTTTTAAATTTGTTGTTGTCCTTCTTTTGGTTGTGTAAGGAGGCACAGTGTATGTACCTACACCTCCATCTTGGCTGGAAGTTGGCTTCCCCCTATTCTTAACCCCCTTCTTCCTTTAATAGATAACAAGAATATCTGGACCTGGGGACAGGTAAGACTACATCTCTTGATAGCAGGAAGAACTACAGAAGATTAGACCTCCATCCATTTACCGTTATAAGATTACAAGGGTCCAGAGTGTGAAAGGGGGATCCATAGACAGTCAATCAGAGCATAGACAGCTAACAGAAGCTGAGTATGGGCCTACCTGGCCACTTTGCAGAGGCAGACCTCACAGGGGGCTATGCAGAGGACAGAATTCAGCAGTGCCCTGTAAACTCCCAACAGGTTCCCAGAGATGTGTGGGCACTGTGTTCAGCATCAGGAGGCATACTGAGGACTGAAGTATCTCCAGGATTCCTGAAAGAGGGTCCTGCAACCCTCCCCTATCCAGTGACCCTGATATCATGGACAGTCAAGGAGTACTGGAGAGTCTCCCCTAATGGCCAAGATGGTGGAGCAGGAGGTTCTTAAGCTGAGCACCCACCAAAAGCTAGAAATATAAATGGATAGGGCCCAAGTGCACCAAAAGCTAGCAAGATAATTGGATAGCAAAAAGCCCTCCCCTCCCTATTTCTATAAGAACTGAGAGCTTGCACAGAAAGGGGGGATGGTCTTGGACATAAGGAGTCCAGCATTCTCCCAGATCACAGCACCTGAATAAACCTTTTTCCATTTGCACCAGCACTTATTTCATGAGTTTGGCTTTTGTTGCAGCAGGCAGCCAAATCTGCATTTTTTTAAAAAAATTATTTATTTTTAGAGAGGGAAGGGAGGGAGAAAGAGATATATATAGAGAGAGACATCAATGTGTGGTTGCTGGGAGCTGTGGCCTGCAACCCAGGCACGTGCCCTGATTGGGAATCAAACCTGCGATGCTTTGGTTCGCAGCCCACGCTCATCTGCTAACCTGCTAATCCACTGGCCTGGCTACACCAGCCAGGATCAAATCTGCATTTTTTGTTACACTAAGACAATGTAACTCTCAGGGGAAATGTTGGGGAAAATCTTCATAATGTTAAAATTGACAACAATTGTATGGATGTAATATCAAAGCAACCACAAGAGAAAAAATAGATAAATCAGACTTCATCACAATATAAGACATTTTGCACCAAAGGACAGCATCAAGAGACTGAAAAGACGATCTACAGAATGGGAGAAAATATCTGCAAATACTGTATCTGATAAGGCATTAGTATCCAGATTATATAAAGAACCCCTACAACTCATTGACAAGAAAGCAACCTAGTTCAAAATATAAGCAAAGGATGTGAAAAGACATTTTCTCAAAGAAGATACATGTATCATCATGTACACATGAAAAGATATTCAATGTCATTAGCCATTAGGAAAATATGAATCAAAACCACAATAACATCCCACTTCACACCTACGAGGATGGTTTTCATTTTTAAAAGATAAAAAATAACAAGTGTTGACAAATACGTGAAGTTGGAACCTTGTGCATTGCTGGCAGTGATGTAACATAGTACAACTGCTGTGGAAAACAGTTTAATGGCTCCTCAAAAAGTTAAACAGAACTATCATATGACCCAGAAGTTCTACTCTTTTTTTTTAAGATTTTATTTATTTATTTTTAGAGAGGGAATGGAGGGAGAAAGAGAGAGAGAAAAACATCAATGTGCGGTTGCTGGTGGTCATGGCCTGCAACCCAGGCATATACCCTGACTGGGAATCGAACCTGCGACACTTTGGTTCACAGCCTGCTCTCAATCCACTGAGCTATGCCAGCCAGGGCCAGAAGTTCTACTCTTAGGTATATATCCAAAAGTGTTAAAAGCAGGAACTTGAATAGATATCTGTACACCAGTGGGCACAGAGATTAATTCACAATAACCAAAAGGTGGGAAAAACTCAAGTCCATCAGCAAGTTAATGGATAAACAAAATATGCTCTGTATCCATGGCTAGGTGACTCAGTTGGTTAGAGCATCATACTGTTCACCAAAAGGTTGTGGCTAAATTCCCAGTCAGGGCATGCGCTTAGGTTGCAGGTTCAATCCCTACTCGGGGAGCAGATTGGATGCAACTGATCAATGCCTGTCTCTCTCTCTCTTTCTCCCTGTCTCTTCTTCTCTCTGTAATACCAATAAAAAATATCCTCAGGTGAGGATTAAAAAGTAAAATGTGCTATGTACATGGAATGGAATATTATTCAACCATAAAAACAAATGACATTTTGATACATGCTAAAACATGGATAGGACATGAAAACATTGTAAATATATTTAATGTCACCAAATTGTGCACTTACACATGGTTAAAATGATAAATATTACGTTATACATATTTTACTACAATAAAATACTGTTTTAAAAAAATCAACGTGGGACTTCCAGCCAAGATGGAGGCATAGGTGGACGCACTGTGCCTCCTTGCACAACCAAGACAACAACAATTCAGAAACAGAATAACAACCAGAGCTGACAGAAAATTGATCTGAATGGAAGTTGGACAACCAAGAAGTTGAAATAGACCCATTCAACCAGACCCATAGGAGGGGCAGAGGCGGGCAGCCAGGCTCAGGTCATGGCATGGAGAGCAGAGAGCTTTGGGACCAGGTGCATAAGGCATCTGGGACACGCAAGACCACAGTGGGTGGACCCTGAGTGCGGAAGCGGCAGCCGGCAGACCCCAGCTGAGGGGTGGCAACCAGCAGACCCAGTGAGGCGGCAATTGTGAAGCAAGGCACTGCATGCAACCCAGGATCCCAGCGCTGGGAAATAGAGCCTGGGGACACTGATTTAAAACACCTGTGGGAGTTGAGGCGTGCAGAGAGACACCCAGCCTCACAGGAGAGGTCCTTGGAAAGTCCCATGGGGTGCACAAGCTCACCCACATGGGAATTTGCACCAGAGGGGCCCAGTTTGCTTGGGGGAAGCAGCAGAAAGGACTGAGGTCCCGTGGAGAATGGAGCAAGCGCCATTGTTCCCTCTCAACCCCACCCCCACAGACAACATTACAACCCAGCGACTGGGGTGCCCCGCCCTGGTAAACACCTAAGGCTCCGCCCCTCATCTGTAACAGGCACAACCAGACCCCACCCCTGCCAAAAAAAAAAAAAGAGAGAGAGAGATGGCTCAAACAGAAGACCAAATGAAAGCCCCAGAACCCATCCTTTTAAGCAACCGAGAGATAGCCAACCTATCAGATGCACAGTTCAAAACACTGGTGACCAGGAAGCTCACAGAATTGGTTGAATCTGGTTGCAAATTAGATGAAAAAAATGAAGGCTACAATAAGTTAAATGAAGAAAAATACACAGGGAATCAATAATGATGGAAAGAAACCTGGGTCTACATCAGTGGAGTGGACCAGAAGGAAGAAAGAAACAACCACACAGAAAAGAATGAACAAATAAGAATTCAAAAAAATGAAGAGAGGCTTAGGAACCTCCAGGACATCTTGAAATGATCCAACATACGAATTATAGGGGTACCAGAAAAAGAACGGGAAGAGCAACGAGTGGAAAACTTATTTGAACAAATAATAAAGGAGAACTTCCCTATTCTGGCAAAGGAAATGGACTTCCAGGAAGTCCAGGAAGCTCAGAGCGTCCCAAAGAAGTTGGACCCAAGAAGGAACACACCAGGCACATCATTATTACATTAGCCAAGACTGAAATGAAGGAGAGAATCCTAGAAGCAGCAAGAGATAAGGAGACAGTAACCTACAAAGGAGTTCTCATCAGACTGTCAGCTGATTTCTCAAAAGAGACCTTACAGGCAAGAAGGGGCTGGAAAGAAGTATTTCAAGTCATGAAAGGCAAGGACCTACATCCCAGATTGCTCTATCCAGTAAAGCTTTCATTTAGAATGGAAGGGCAGATAAAGTACTTCTCAGATAAGGTCAAGTTAAAGGAATTCATCATCACCAAGCCCTTATTTTATGAAATGTTAAAGAGACTTATCTAATAAAAAGAAGATAAAAAAACATGTATAGTAAAATGACAGCAAACTCACAATTATTAACAACCACACCTAAAACAAAACCAAAAGAAACTAAGCAAACAATAGAACAGGAACAGAACCACAGAAATGGAGATCACATGGAGGGTTATCAACAGGGAAGTGGGAGGAGGAGAGAAGGGGGAAAGGTATGGAAAATAAGTAGCATAAATGGTAGGTAGAAAATAGGGGGAGGGCAAGAATAATATGGGAAATGTAGAAGCTAAAGAACTTATGACACATGGACATGAACTAAAGGTGGGGAATGTGGGTGGGAGAGTGTGTACAGGGTGGAGGGGAGTGAAAGGGGGAAATGGACAACTATAATAGCATAATCAATAAAACAAAAAAATTAAAAAAAAAACAAAGTATGCATACTCTTGGCCAAAGAGTGAAAAGATCTCTAATATTAACTGATTCTAGAAAACTATCTCAGGAGTATATACTATTGTTGGTTTCACCTGTTTCTTTACAGAACTGTTTAATAATTACATGCCATGTTACAATGAATGTTCTTGAGCATGCCTCACTTTATTTTATACATTAGCAAATGTTCTTGAAAGTACATTTCAAGAAGTTAAGTTTCCTGAGTCATTTGGTATCATAGATAATTTCTTTCTTTTTTTTAATCCTTGCCCAAGGATATATTTATTGATTTTAGAGAGAGAGGAAGGGAGAGAGAGAAACAGCAATGTGAAAAAGAAACAGTTGGTTGCCTCCCATGTATGCCCCAACTAGAAATCAAACCCACAGCCTTTTAGATAATGGGATAAGACTCCAACCAACTGAGCTATCCGGGCAGGGCCATGTGGTATTAGATGTAATTTTTAAAATAATCTTTAGACCCATTTTCTAAAATGACAATACCTGTTTACATTACCATACATGTTACAATTTACATTTCCAGCACATGCTAGCTATTGGGGAATTTTTCAGGGCTGAGAGATCACAGGAAGAGGTCGACAGCTTGATCATTACATTAAGAGTTTATTACAGGAACTTATATATAAAAGGCATGCTGAGGTGAAAGCAATACACAATGGATATCCTCCTTGGGGCAGGCACTAAGGGGTTATATATGAAATGGCGGATGGCCAGGCATACTGGGGCGTAATCTACCTGAGCAAACGGGAAACTGCCAATCATGCTTTCCTGAGGAGTGGCAAAAGTCTATTTCAGGAACCAGCAGAAACCAGAACACTGTAGAGCATTGCAGAGGAGTCAAACAGTCTCTAATGGGATTTTGTGAATAAATGTCTGTTCTGTCCCGGATTTAGCTGGCAAGTCCAGCAGCAGTCATGTCACAGGATAGTCTTTCATCTACACTAGCCAACATAGATATTATTCAGTTTCTTTTAATCCTTTGCCAATGTGCCCTGGCCAGTGTGGCTCAGTTAGTTGGGCGTTGTGTCACAGACCACAGACCAAAAGGTTGTTGGTTTGATTCCCATTGTGGGCACATGCCTGGGTTGTGGGTTTAGTACCCCATTGGGGTGAATGGAGAAGGCAACCAATAGGTGTTTCTCTCCTTCCCTTTTTCCCTCCCTTCCCCTCTCTAAAAAATAAAACAAAAAGTAAAATGTACAAATTTCTACCAACAAGTTTATAAGTTGTGATCAACAAAAACTTCTTATTGCACCCTAAGTTTTCATTTCCCTAATTATATTTCATCACTGGTGGTGTTGACCATCTTTCCATGTTTATCCTTCATGAATTGCCTGTTTATAAATTTTTCTGTTTTTCTTTTAAGCTTTTAAAAGAAAAACAGAAAAATTGGGTCCTTCAGGAAGCAGATGCTGAGGTAAAGTTAAGAGTGTAAAGAGTGTCTTAGGAAATATTTTTCCTGTGAAAGGAAGAGGCAGGAAGCAGGTTTAGGCAAGGAAGCCATCGATACAAGGTGCAGATTGCCAGTCAGAGAATCCCATGTTTGGCAGAGGTCCTCATACCAAAGTGTTCCTCAGCCAGTGGTAGGGCCACCCCGAGAACAGCTTGACCTCAGCTCCAAAGTTTAGCTGCACGTGTAAGAGTCAACAACTGTAGGCCATTAGCTAAGCACACTGCACAAGTTGTCTTTTTCTTCCTGGATTGGGTATGTGTGTGTATCTATATCATCTATATCTATAGCTATAGCTATATCTATCTATATCTCAATTATTAATCTGTAGACTATATATACAAAAAGCTATTTGTTTAAAAACCTATTCCTTACCTATTGAAACTATAGATACATATATCTTGGGTCCAATAATTATATTTCAAAAAATTTATCTTGAACTACATGTATTACACATACATGTGTAAGTATTCTTACATACTTACACATGTAGAACAACTGTGTCAAGGTTATCATGGCATTGCTTGATTTAATGATGCTTCCTTCATTAAAGGAGAGTAAATTATTTAGGAAGTGGGGATGGGAGGGAGACTTTTTGTTTTTGTACTTTTTTATTTTGAATCACTGAATGTATTTATTAGTAAAAAACAAACAAAAAATCCTATTATTTTTTAAAGCGATTTTCATGGTGCAGGTGAGAGATTCTGGTAACCTGGACAGAGGTCTCCTCACCTTCAGGCAGCTGCTTACTTGTCCCGTGACCCCAAACATGTCATTGCCCTCTCCATATCCATGTCTGTGAAATGCTTCCTAGTTCCTAGAGCTTTCTGTTGTTCCTAGAGCTCTGGTATCATCTCAGACATTTTCAAATCTCAGGGCATTGTAAGAGCCTTCTCTTCTGGGAATTCACATCCTCTACAGGTTGGTTTTTTGTGCCTGCTTTTTCCCACTCACTAGGTGGAGGGAACTCTAGGGCAGGAAGCGACTTCAGAGCTTTTTGTGCTAGCACAGGTCCTGGCCCAAGGTGAGTGCTTGGAGTGCGATTTGATGATGTAGCCACCAGGTGGCAGCATGTTTCCTGGAGGCTAAGTCTAAGACACTAGATCTATTCCATGTGGTAGCCACTAGCCCCACAGCAGCTATGGAACAGTTGGACTGTGGCTAGTCCCAATTAAGATTGTTTTACATGTAAAATACACATAGGATTTGAAGGCTTAGAATGAAAAAAGAACATAAAGTATGTTGGTAATTTATTTATATCAGTTACATCTTAAAAGAATAATTACATATACTGGGTTAAATAAAATATATTAAAATTTTCATTCTTTTCAATGAGACTACCAGAAAATTTAGCGACAAATGTGGTTCACATTGTATTTCTGCTGGGCAGTGCTGTGCTAGACTCACTGTAACACCTCCCAGCAGAATCAGTATAGAAGTAAGAGGCTGGTGTCCCAGCCCCTGCCCACAATGAAAGTTACTTGCACATGGATTTCACAGAACCCCTTTACCATCACAACAGAGCAGACCCAGAGATCTATGTCATAGCAAGGCCCTGACAGCAGCAAAGAGCCCCTGACCGTCTTAACTGCAATTTCCCTCAGGTCAAACTGCATGGGGAATCCATGTAAGGGAAAGCAGCCCCAACAGGGCACTGGCAATACTGGCCAATATGCAGCACTTCATATCTATTCTCCCACATAAACCCAATTTCAATGAAGAAATAAGATCAGAAAAGTGGATGGACCTACCCAAGTTCCAGAATAGGTGACTCGTAGAGCTGTATAACCAGACATTAACAGAAACAGATTGTATTCCTCTGTATCACACTGCTGTCTTCATGAGCTCACCAAAACCTCAAGGAGGAAAAGGAATGATGCCTTCTATGTGCTTCCTACTATACTGAAAATTTGGACTGCAGTCATCTCTGTTCTTTTCTGCTCATGGACTGCCTATGTTCCCTCAAAGGCATGAACTGAGCAGCTTACCTTCTAGGCAATGCCCATATAGTGGGCAGAGGGGAGTGGCTGGTTTGTGTTGTCAGGCCACACTGTGAATGGAATGTGCTTAGGGAGCACAGTCCCAGAGTAAGGCCAGGGAAGAAAGCTTTACTGGGGCTGGCTTCATGCCACACCCTGTACTGTATACTCTTTTTTATATCACCTCATCTAATCTACATAGTAACCCTTTAAAATAGGTGCTGTTGTTCCCAATTTACAGTGGAGGAAATGGAGGCATAAGGAGATTTCTGTGTAGACAACCAGGAGAAATTGAGGTCATGCAGTCATTTTCTGTATTTTTCTCAGCTCTTCAGGCTATGTTGCCTCAGAAGTATGAGGCTACAGACAGTACCTTTCTGATGGTGGGTGAGGCTGGGCTTCCCAGAGGCCATGAGGGGAATGAAGTGGGAGGGAAACCTTGAGAATGTACTCCATACTGAGGAACTGCTGAGACAGAGTGAAATTGGAGTGAAGAAGCCCTGTAGGGAGTACAGATGGCCTCATCTTTACCTCCCAACCAATTTCTGGATTCCTTGTCAACTATTGAACAAGAATCAGGCGTCTTAGACCTGATGGTCTGAGTCATCCAGCAGCAGATGTTATTGCAGCTTCACCTTTCACAACATGCATCTTTCATGTACTTAACAGCATGCTCACTGCTTCCCATTCATGCCACCTTGCTTACCTGTCCCTGGACCTTTACTTCCATCATTTTCCCTCCTGGAAATGCCCTCTCCCACACAACCCACACTAGCCCTCTCCATTGTTGCCTGTTCTCAGCTTATGCATCATTCAAGGCACAGCCAGGGTACACAGGGACTAAACAGAACAATGAGGCATGTTTCACAGACAGGTAGCTTTTGTCAAGGATTGTCAGGAGCCTTGAATACTAGCTGGAGATGTGGGAAGAATTCCTGGCATTAAGAAATAAATAGCCCTGACCAGGTAGCTTGGTTGGTTGGAGCATCATATTTTACACCAAAAGTTGGCAGGTCTGATCCCCAGTCAGGGTGCATAACATAGGTTGCAGGTTTGATCCCCAGTTGAGATGCATATGGGAAGCAACCGATCAATGTTTCTCTCTCTCTCCTCCTCCTGCTCTTTTTTCCTCCCTCCCTCTCTACGAATCAATAAGCATATCCTTGGGTAAGTATCTGAAAATAAATAATCAAAATTTGGAGGCAATAGAGACCTTAAAAGCAGGTTTCTTTGGAATAAGTGACAAAGATGAGGAGCAGAGCCCAGGGAAGCTATTTAGAGACCACAGAACTCAGTGATTCCAAATAATGCCTTTGGCATGGCAGGCAACAGGCTCTAGACTAGCCCTGTTGCAAACTGACCACATGGCCTTGGCAAATCACTTCCAGCATGATAGCCACATGTCATAATGTGATATTTAATTCTTATAACAACTCTATGGGATAATATGCTATTTTATCCTCAGTTTACAAATAAAGAAACTGAGGGCTTCTTTATTAAGAAGCTTTGGGATATCATATTATTTCTCTAACATCACACAGTTAGTAAGAGCTGTAGTCAGGAATCCATAGATCATGCCTATAATAAGGATAACACAGATACCTAAAGTACTCAGGCTGGGTATCTATCACATAGTAAGCTTCTGCTGGAACACGATGGGGCCAAACCAGGAAGTGGAAGTACCAGTGGAGAAGTGACCTGGATTCCATGGATACTGAGGCAGTAGGGGGAGGGTGTGGAGAGGAAGAAACTTTGTTATTAGTAATAACATATGCATGTCAATTGCACCTTTCACAGAGCTCATTCGTATCCATTATTCCAGAGGAATCTCCCAAGAGACATGTGAGCAGACAGGGCAGGGAATTTTACCCCCATTTTGTAGGTAAAGAAATGAATGTATTACTAGTAGAGGACAGTGCCCCTTCCTGCATAGCATTTTCACATTGCTTTTCCCACTGCTGCATTAGGACACTTGTGGTTGCAATGAGGTGAACCAGACTCTACTTAGCTTAAGTAAAAGAGGGACTTCAATGGAAGGATGATGGGGCAAAAGGGCCAGTGGATATAAGTGACAACTGGGGCAGGGACTCAAGAGACATTAGGAATTTCCACTCCTGCTTAGGACAATAAAGGTCACAGGGAAATGTCTCTTCTTCCCTAAGAAAAACAACACTTTTTGAGGAAGGCAGTTGCAACTGCAGCTAAACCTTGTCCCAGCCACTGCTGCTCCTGACTCACTGCTGTTCCCTCTCCTGGAGGAAGCCACGGCCCCAGCCATGGCTTTCAAAGATACTGGAAAGATACCCATGGAACCAGAGGTTGTGATTCACCAAATTAGAATTATTCTAACCAGCCACAGGTAAAGTGTTCATAGAAGGTGTGTGCTGACTCATCAGAGATACAAAGAAAAAGAATTTCAAAGTGAAAGGACCAGTTCAAGTGCCGACCAATACTCACTACTAAAAAAACAAAAAAACAAAGCAAAAACAAACAAACAAAAAACTCCCCACAGGGAGGGTTCTGAGACTTAGGATCAGTTTTAGATGGTGATTCACAAGGGACTCATTGACTTATGCAGCCCTTCTGAGATTGTTAGGCAGATTACTTCCATCAGTATTGAGCCAGGTGACAAGATTAAAGTTACCATTGCAGATGATCATATCAACCTTTTTAATACATTGACTATCAGTTGTAAACAAACAAACAAACAAACAAAACAGAAGACAGTCTGTTAGGGTACAAACCTGCCATGTTCTCAGATGGCTGGCCATCTGAATAAAGGGCCCATAAAGATTCAATCCCTGTCTCTGCTTATTGGGTCTGGTAGGTGACAGGCAGCTCAAACACTTAAGTTACATATTCTGGCAACTCAAACACAGTTGCCAGAATATGTAACTGGCTTTTCCAGTTACATATTCTGGCAACTCCACCAGGACAGACTTTGGGACTCTCTGGTAAGTCTGGGTATTTGATGGGGTGTCTCATTGGCTGCCTTGACTAGGGGGCCCTGGAGTGCGAATTTGGAGACTCCCTAGCAGCTGCCAAGTGATCTCACTTGGGGACTCTCCTTATCTGACTCTCAGCACTTCTCATCGTCAATATTTTGTATTGAATAATTGCATTTTTTGGTTCAGGTTAAAATCCCAGGTTACAATTTAGATAGTTAGGAATTAAGATTCCCAATAATACAGGAATTGTATTATTGCCATCTGGTTTACAGAGCTCTGTCTGGTAAAAAGGACATCTTCTGGTTTAATTAAGGTGCCGCCTGGTTTACAGGGCTCCCTCTGGTAAAAAAGATGTCTTCTGGTTTGGGAAACAGCCCTTTGGGGCAAGTTTTGGCTGATTGGTCAACCTATGCTGATAAACCTATGACTAAAAAGAAAGTTTTTTTTATTGTATTATTGTTTGGTTAATACAATAGTATAATCTAGACTCAGAAGAGTGCTAGCCACTGAATGGGCCTTTAAATTATTGTATTATACTGTAACTAGAGTTGTTTTGTCAAAGATCGGGGAAGAGGGACAAAATGCCTTAACTAGAAATTTTCATAAATTTACATAGATTGGATGCGGGATTAAAAAGAAATAGATTAATGGTACAGAGAAAAGGGAATTTACCTGTGAAATATAGCAGATGCTCAAAGGAGAGGGCCCAGGAAGATCCATATATTGTGGCTTTTGCAAGCATGGTCAGGGTTTCCACAGCCCCTCCAGCCCTGGGGGATCTTCCTCCTTCCTCAACTGAGGGATCTGAGGAAAGTAAGCCTGAATTGGTCTCACTGTCTCAAACCTGTCAGGGAACCAAATTCAGTGGAGAAAAAGCCCCTACCAGGGCAGGGCAACACATTTTGCAAAAGGCTACTCCTAGTGGGAGCAGGGCCAGAGGGCCAGCTCACTGGATAATATGGGCACATACTCTATTTTCTACATCAAATCTGTTAAACCAGAAAAACTCTGAAAGGACTAGAGTATATCCCTCTAGAATGGATGAGGAGTACACTCAGGGTTTTGAGTCACGGAAGGCATACCAGGCTTCTGCACCAGCCCTGAGGCTTCCAAACCTACTAAAGCTCTTTCAATTATACATTCACGAAAAGCAGGGCATTATTCCAGGTGTCCTCATCCAAATGGTTACTGACAGTTTGGAACCCATTGCATACTTGTCAAGGAAACTATATCACACTGCCCAGGGGTGTCCAACCTGCTTGGGAGCTGTGACAGCCACCTGCAAGCTCTTATAGGAAGCTGAAACTTTTCCTTGGGACAGCTTATCACCAATTATGCACCCCACCAAGTATTGAGCCTGCTGGAGCAAATGGAAATTTGTGATTCACTACTGGAAGAATGGGCAGGTATCAAGCTATTCTTCTTAACAATCCCAATGTCTTCCTCAAAACTGTGAGTTAAATCCTGCCTTTCTTCTCTGGGAGTCTGATTCAGCTGTGCTAATACATGACTGTGCAGAGATAACTGATGAAGTTTATTCTAGCAGGCTATATTAACAGGACCATCCTCTAGAAGAGACAGACTGGACTCTCTATGCAGATGGAAGCAGTTGTATGGACAAAGGAAACAGAAAGGCTGGGTATGCAGTGTGATTCTTGAAGGAATAGTAGAAGTTAAGGTCTTGCTACTGAGAACCTCTGCGCAGAAAGCTGAACTGATTGCATTGATGAGGGCACTGGAACTGTCACATGAAAAGAGAATGAGTATATTGATTCAAGGTAAGCTTTCCTGATTTTGCAATCACATGGTTACATCTGGAAGGAAAAAAAGAACTTTTATCCACCAATAGAAAAGAGATTAAGTATGGAGTAAAAATTTTAAAATTATTAGAAGCTGTTCAGATTCCTTTACAGGTGGCAGTTATGCACTGCCCAGGGCATCAGAAAGACACTAAAGTGGCTAGAGGAAGCAATCTGGCTGAATGGGCAGCAAAAGAGGCTGCTAAAGGAATGTTTATAATGCCTTTGGTACCTGTTCTGGACTTGTCACAATTTGACCATGAATATTTGACGGCAGTCTTAGAGAAAGCTGAGAGCTGTGGTTTTGATGAAGAAGGAACCAATAGTGGAATGGAGAAAGAAAAAGACAGGAGTTATACTGCTTCCTGAACATTTAGTAGAGCCAGTCACGAAGCACTTGTATAAGGCCACTCACTATGGAAGGGACTCATTAACTGCATATATTAAACTATGGCTCACAGACTCTGGAATTTCTAAAGCCATATGAAAAATAATTGTTAGATGTGTTGTGCGCCAGAACAACAACCCCAAGACAGATCCCAATCAAAAGAATGAAGGGAAACAATACCAAGGACAGACACATAGACTTTACCCAGATGACAAAGGTCCAAGAGTGAAAATATTTGCTAGTCTTCATTGGCATCTTTTCGGCATGGGTAGAAATCTATTCTACTAGAAGGGAGACATTCTCAAGGTAGTGAGACTTACTAAAGGAAATAATTCCTCACTTTGGTCTATCCAGCAGCATCCAGAGTGATAATGGACCTGCTTTGGTTTCAGAAATTACACAGAAGTTCAGTAAATTTTAGGAATCAGGTGGAGATGCCACATGGCATGGAGACCTCAGGCTTCTGGGAAGGTAGAGAAGATGAATCACACCTTGAAGAAAAATATAGCCAGGTTGTGTCAAGAAACTCATCTCCATTGGCATCCAGCTTTACCTATTGCCCTGCTAGGAGTGAGGGTGGTTTTTTGAAGTGGGATTCAGTTGAGTCCTTATGAAATTGCGCACAGGTGACCATTTCAGGCTATGATTGGGGTGGGGGATATGTATATAGATCAAGAAGTGGAGGTAAAGAATATGTGCAAACCTAAGTTAGACCTTAGCTGAAATTAATGACCTTGCAAGTATTACAGACCTCTCCCTACAGGTTCACTACATTCCTTTGAGCCTGGAGATCAGGTGCTACTCAAGACTTGGACACCAGCATCTCCAGAAACCCAACTAGAACAAAAGTGGACTGGGCCTTGGGATATACTCTTCACCAACCCCTCACTGTGGCAAAGTTGGCAGAAATAAAACCTTGGATTCATCACACCATAGTAAAGAAATCACCAGAGGAACAATGGATCACCAAACCTCAAGAAAACCTGAAAGTCATCTTTCAAAAACAATGACTTATATTCTTTCTATTACTTTTTGTTTAACCCTATGTTATAGAGAACTTGTTCCTTTCAAATAAGATAAAAATATTTGGGCATATTTAGCAAAAATGTTCTAAACATCTCTGAATTTTGTCTTGAAGGAGGAACTTATGTTGAACAAACTTATACTCCTCTGGAAAGCCTTTGAAATTATACTTTGTTTCAGCATATCCATAAGAAAATAATTTACTCCCATATTTATAATTGGGAACCTTTGGTGATTCTAAAGGACAGGGAAATGTTTTCCTTGAAAGTCACTAATATAGCCCCAGCTGGAGAGTGTGCAACTTTTGTCGGTAGTGCTGAAAACTGTTTTGTGTTTTATCATAGTTTATTGTTGCACACAATGTACCCCCTTATGTGGATCTGCAATTAAATGTATTTCTAAGGTCCCTAACAGATGGTCTAATGCTAAGATATGTGCTCAACAAAATGAGTACTTTTATATGAAACTGATCTCATAGAAATAAGATAGTTTCAACTAACAATGAGGGAATAAAAGGGGACTCAAAAGTTGTAAAATTTTAGTTTAAGTAATAGCTAATAAGCTTAGTAATCAATGGAACTAAAGGTATGATCCACCTTGACTCCAGGACACCATAAACAGTTCCACCTTTATGCCTCAGGAGAACTGCAAGAAATTCAAGATAGTCCTGAGCCATTGTACTCCAGAGTGAGATGACCACCATCCAGTACTCAGCTAAAGACTGCCCAGGGTGAGAATGCTGCAGTTTTTTCAATCCAATTATTTCTTTCCTGAATTCCAAATCCCTTACCTACACTTTGCTCTCCTTATAAAAAGAGACATTTTAAAATGGAATTTAAGATAGTCTGTTAGGGTACAAACCCTCTAGCTTCTCAGATCATCAGCCATCTGGATAAAGCACCCATAAAGATCATAAATAAATAGATAGATAGATAGATAGATAAATAGATAAATAAATAAATAAATATTTTTTTAAAAAAAGAACAACAAAGCCAGATAACCTATGAAATCATAGTTTTTAAAAAATGGCGGTTTAGCCCATCAGAAGGCTGAAGTCACCAAGAAATCTACAAAGCCAAAACACAAAAAATGACAGACCTCTCTTGAAAGAAAGGCACTCTAGCTATTTTATTGTAGACAGAGCAGTGGGAAGAAGAGGAGGATGACATAGACACAAATAAGAATTTTTTAAGGCCAAATGTGGGCTGGTTTAATAGTTTAAAATCTTCAGTAGCATGCCCTCGATATAAGGGCATGCTAAACACAGAGAGATTGCTGAAAAAAAATGAGGACAAAAAAGGAAAATGGAAAGAGGCTTGGCAGGAATTCTAAGCCTTATATTGAGTATGAGGCAGTCACAATCCACAGCTGAGGGAAAGATAGAATTGCTGAGAACAAACAGGCTAAGGTGTGGGAGGATAGTGTCTGCTGAAGTCTAGGGGCAGAGTGGGAGAATTGAGGGAACTCGAAGCACTCTGGGTCTTACAAGTAGTACAAGGCTATGGCAGTCTATGGCATCACCATAAACTTCAAAATATTACTGAGAGGTATTTTTAAAAGACCTTTTAAAAAGACCTTATTTGTAAATAGGAAGACTCAAATGTTGTTAAGCTGTCAATTCTCCCCTAATCAAACTACAGACTCAATAAAAATCCAATCAAAACACTAAAAGACTTTTTTGTAAAAATTGACAAACTGACTCAGCAACTCTATCTTACTCTATAAAATTCATATGGAAATTCATAAACCTAGAAGAGTCTAAACAACTTTTTAAAAATCAGAACAAAGTTACAAGTCTGAGACGATCTGATTTCATCACTTATGGTAAGGCTACAATAATCAAGACAATGAGGTGTGGACATCAAGGTAGACAATTAGACAATGAAATAGAGTTGAAAGTCTAGCAATATATACACACACAGAGAAAACTTAATTTTGACAAGGATGCCAAGGCAATTCAATGGATAAAGGATAAACTTATCAATGAATAGTGCTGGAATAATTATAGGCCCATATGCAGAAAAAGAACTTTAGTCCATACCTCACATCATATTAAAAATTTATTCAAGGTATATTAAAGACCTAATAGGACAACCTACAACTATAAAAATTATAGCAGAAATTCAGTACAGTCACAGTATTCAAAATCAAACACAAAATCAATTACCTTTCTATATATTAATAAAAACATTTTAAAATTAAAAACACAATACCTTTGCAATTCTTCCAAAGAAAATGAAATAATTATATATAAATCTAACAAAACATATTCACAACTAATTATAAAATGCTGGTAGAAAGAATCAAAGATATCCACATAAATGAACAGACATGATGTGTGAGGAACTCCAGCCGGCAGAACTCCTCCTGGCCACCTCAGACGAGAAATTAATCATCCTGGATACAATCTTGTTGTTTCAGCAGGAAAGGAGGTGGCAATTCTCTCTAGTGGGGAATGTCCCAAATGGCTTTTATTGGGAATGGTATGTGTAGGTGTATACATCATATATGCATAGTTCATCAGTAAATGTCAAAAAGGCTATAGTCATACAAAAACAGGTATTATCTAGAGATAACAATTGAAGGAACACAGAAATTTGTCATAGGTCAGGGTCTGTTAGTCATGCTGATGCTAGAGGGTCTTTGAGATGTGTTTCATGAGATAAGGAGTTTAACCTTATGTCTTGATTTTAAACATCTGGTTTATATCCACAGGGCTACACCAAGCAAAGCAAAGCAAGCTTCAAAGGATACAATGTATTTATCAAGCCTGATTCCCACGGGAACCTTGGTGTTAGAGGCAGATCATGTCTGCCACCTGCATTACTTGGTTTTCCAGGAAGACTCACTAGCCCCTTTCAGAGCATGCTCTCATGAGGCTGCAATCTCTGAAACTACACAGAGTGATCCCCAACAACATATCATGACTAAAGACTGGAAAACTCAACATAATAAAGATGTCAATTACACTGAAACTGACCTATAGATTTGACCCAATTCCTATAATTATTATCAAAATCCCAGCAAGGTGTGACAACTACATTTTGACTGTTTGTTTATTTTTTATTTTTTATTGTTGTTCAATTACAGTTGTCTGCATTTTCTCCCCACCACTACCCCCAACCCCAGCCAAACCCACATCCCTCCCTTGCTTACACTTTCCCCCTTGATTTTGTCCATGTGTCCTTTATAGTTGTTCCTGAAAACCCTTCTCCCCTGTCCCCTCCCCACTCCCCTCTGGTATTGTTAGATTATTCTTAATTTCAATGTCTTTGGTTATAGTTTGGTTGCAATTTTCTTTTGGTGATTACATTTCAGTTAACAGTGAGATAATATAGCATTTGTCCCTCACTGCCTGGCTTATTTCACTTAGCATAATGCTCTCCAGTTCCATCCACTGTGAAATGAAAGGTAGGAGCTCCTTCTTTCTCTCTGCTGCATAGAATTCCATTGTGTAAATGTACCATAGTTTTTTGATCCACTCATTTGCTGTTGGACACTTAGGCTGCTTCCAGCACTTGGCTATTGTAAATGTGCTGCTATGAACATTAGGGTGCATAGGTTCTTTTGGATTGGTGTTTCAGGGCTCTTAGGGAATAATTCCAGCAGTGGAATTGCTGGGTCAAAAGGCAGTTTCATTTTTAGTTTTCTGAGGAAATTCCATACTGTTTTCCACAGTGGCTGCACCAGTCTGCATTCCCACCAACAGTGCACTAGGGTTCCCTTTTCTCCAAATCCTCTCCGACACTTGTTTGTTGATTTGTTTATGATATCCATTCTGACTGGTGTGAAGTGGTATCTCACTGTGGTTTTAATTTACATCTCTCTAAATGGCTAGTGATGCTGAGCATCTTTTCATGTGCCTCTGGGCCCTCTGTATGTCCTCCTTGGAGAAGTGTCTGTTCAAGTCTTTTGCCCATTTTTGAATTGGGTTTTTTGTCTTCCTGGACTGGAGTCATGTGAGTTCTTTATATATTTTGGAGATCACACTCTTGTCCGAGGTATCATTGGCAATTATATTTTCCCATACAGTCGGTTCTCATTTCATTTGAATCCTGTTTTCTTTAGCTGTGCAGAAGCTTTTTAATTTCATGAGATCCCATTTGTTTATTCTTTCCTTTATGTCCTTTGCTCTGGGGGACATATCAGTGAAGATGTTGCTGTGTGGAATGTCTGAGATTTTCCTGCCAATGTTTTCCTCTGGGACTTTTATGGTGTTATGACTTATATTTAAGTCTTCTATCCACCTTGAATTTATCTTTGGGTATGGTGTAAGTTGGTGATTGAGTTCCTTATTTTTTTTTTTTTTTGCATGTAGCTGTCCAGTTCCCCCAACACCATTTGTTGAAGAGGCTATTTTTACTCCATTTTATGTTGCTGCCCCCTTTGTCAAATATTAATTGACCATAGACACTGGGGTTTATTTCTGGGCTCTCTATTTTTTTCCATTGGTCTATATGCCTATTTTTATGCCAGTACCAGGCTGTTTTGAATACAGTGGCCTTGTAATACAGTTTGATATCTGGTATTGTGATCCCTCCTGCTTTGTTCTTTCTCAAAATTGCTGCAGCTATTCAGGGTTGTTTATGGTTCCATATAAATTTCTGAAATGTTTGTTGTATATCTGTGAAATATGTCATTGGTACTTTTATAGGGATTGCACTGAATGTGTAAATTGCTTTGGGTAGTATGGCCATTTTGATGATGTTAATTCTTCCAATCCATGAGCATGGGTCATGCTTCCATGCTTAATTTCTTTCTCCAGTGTTGTATAGTTTTCTGAGTATAGGTCTTTTACCTCCTTGGTTAGGTTTATTCCTAGGTACTTTACTTTTCATGTTGCTATATCAAATGGGATTTTTTTCATGATTTCTGTTTTTGATATTTCATTGTTGGTGTACACAAATGCCTTTGACTTCTGACTATTGGCTTTGTATTCAGTTGTTTTGCCAGATACATTGCCAAATTCATTTATTAGGTTAAGTAGTTTTTTGGTGGAGTCTGCAGGATTTTCTAGGTACACTATCATGTCATCTGCAAACAATGACATTTTTACTTCCTCCATTCCAATTTGGATGCCTTTATTTCTTTTCTTCGTTTCTTTCTTTCTCTTTCTTTCTTTCTTTCTTTCTTTCTTCTTTCTTTCTTTCTTTCGTTCTTCCTTCCCTTCCTTCCTTCCTTCTTCCTTCCTTCCTTCCTTCCTCCTTCCTTCCTTCCTTCCTTCCTTTCCTTTCCTTTCCTTTCCTTCTCTTTCTTCCTTCTCCTTTCTTCCTTCTTCCTTTCTTCCTTTCTTCCTTTCTTCCTTTCTTCCTTTCTTCCTTTCTTTCTTTCTTTCTTTCTTTCTTTCTTTCTTTCTTTCTTTCTTTCTTTCTTTCTTTCTTTCTTTCTTTCTTATTGCTGTGTCTAGGACTTCCAGTACTATGTTGAATAGGAGTGCTGAAAGTGGGCATCCTTGTCTTGTTCCTGATCTTAGCGGGAAAGCTCTAAGTTTTTGTCCATTGAGTATGATGTTGGCTGTAGGTCTCAAGTGTATGACCTTTATTATTTTGAGGGATGCTCCCTCTATTCCCACTTTGCTGAGTGTTTTAATTATACATGGGTGCTGTATCTTATCAAATGCTTTTTCCACATCTATGGATATGATCATGTAATTTTGTCTTTTGTTTATGTGGTGTATTATGTTTATTGATTTGCAAATATTGCACCATCCTTACACTCTGGGGATGAATCCTACTTGGTCACGGTGTATGATCTTGTTAACATATTGCTGGATGTGGTTTACCAATACTTTGTTGAGGATTTTAGCATCTATGTTCATCAGTGATATTGGCCTGAAGTTTTCTTTCTTCATTATGTCTTTATCTGGTTTTGGGATTAGGATGATGTTGGCTTCATGAAAAGAGTTTTGGAGACTTCCATCTTCTTGAATTTTGGGGGAATAATCTGCGGAGGATGGGGGTTACCTCTCCCTTACATGCTTTGTAAAATTCCCCTGTGAAACTGTCTGGTCCAGGGCTTTTGAGTGTTGGAAGCTCCTTGATTACTGTTTCAGTTTCATCAGGTTTTATTGGTCTGTTCAGGCTTTCTCCTTCTTCTTCATTCAGTTTTGGAAGATTATATTTTTCTAGAAATTTGTCCATCTCACCTAGGTTTTCAAATTTCTTGGCATATAGTTCTTCATTGTAACCTCTTACAATCCTTTGTATTTTTGTAGTATCAGTTGTAATCTCTACTGTTTCATTTGTGATTGTGTTTATTTGGGTCCTCTCTCTCTCTTTTTCTGGATGAGCATGCTTAAAGGCTTGTTGGTTTTGTTTATCTTTTCAGAGAACCAGCTTCTAGATTCATTGATCCTTAGAATTGTGCTTTTAGTCTCTATGTCATTTAATTCTGCTCTAATCTTATTTCCTTCCTTCTACTTGCTCTGCGCTGCCTCTGTTGTTCCTCAAGTTCTTGTAGGCATAGGGTTAGGTTGTTTATTTGAAATGTTTCTATCTTTTTTAGTAAGGTCTGTATCACTATGAACTTCCTTCTCAGGACTGCCTCCACTGTGTCCCATAGTTCTGGGTTGCTGTGAATTCATTTTCATTTATTTTGAGAAATATTTTTATTTCTTCCCTAATCTCATTCTTCACCCATTCATTCTTTAATAGCATGCTATTCAATCTCCATGATTTTGAGTGTTTTGGGTTTTTTCCTTGAAGTTGGTTTCTAGTTTCAGTCCCTTGTGGTCGAAGAAAATGCTTGATATGATTTCAATTTTCTTGAATTTGTTGAAGCTTGATTTGTGTCCTATCATGTGGTCTATCTTTCAAAATGTTGTGTGTGCATTTGAAAAGAATGTGTATTTTGCTTCTTTGTGATGAAAGGCTCTCTATACATCAATTAAGTTAATTTGATCTAGGACATTGTTCAATGTCACAATATGTTTGTTGACATTTTGTTTGGAGGATCTGTCCATTTTTGACAGTGGGGTGTTAAAATCTCCTATTATAATTGTGTTGCTGTAAATATCTTCCTTGAAGTTCTCCTAGATTTTCTTTATGTATATGGGTGCTCCTATGTTGGATGCATATATATTTACAATGTTTATGTCTTCTTCTGAATTCTTCCCTTGAGTATTATGAAGTGACCTTCTGGGACTCTCTTTATGGCCCTTTTTTTTTGAAGTCTATTTTGTCTGATATGGGTATTGCTACCCTGGCTTTTTTTCCCCTGTCCATTTGCTTGGAATATTTGTTTCCAGCCCTTCACTTTCAGTCTATGCAGGTCTTTTGTTCTGAGGTAGGTCTCTTGTAGGCAGCATATGTGTGGGTCATGTTTTCTTATCCATTCTACTACTCTATGTCTTTTGATTGGGGAATTTAATCCATTTATGTTTAAGATTATTATTGATAGGTACTTATTCATTGCCATTTTTTGTACCTGTGTTCTTCTCTCTCTCTCTCACTGTTTTTCTTCTTGTTCTTAAAGCAAGCCCTTTATTATCTCTAGCAGAGCTGGTTTGGAGGAGGTATATTCTCTGAGGCTTCTTTTGTCTGGGAAGCTCCTTATTTGGCCTTCTATCTTGATTGAGAGCCTTGCTGGGTAAAATAGCCTTGGTTGCAGGCCTCTGGTTCTCATTACTTGGAATATTTCTTGCCATTCTCTTCTGGCTTGGAATGTTTCCATTGAGAGGTCAGCTGCTAACCTTATTGGGGCTCCCTTGTATGTTACTTTCTGTTTCTGTCTTGCTGCCTTTAAGATTCTCTCTTTGTCTTGGAATTTTGCCATTTATGATGGCAAGATTATGATGTGTCTTAAGGTGGGCCTCTTTGGGTTCTTCTTAATTGGGACTCTCTCTTTTTCGTGTGTGTGTGGATTTGTGTGACTTTTTCTCTCATCAAATTAGGGAAGTTTTCCACTATTACTTTTTCAAACAGGTTTTCTATCCCTTGCTCTTCCTTCTCCTTCTTGTATCTCTATTATACGGATATTATTACGTTTCATGTTGTCCTGCATTTCCCTTGACTCCTCTTCATTCTTTCTGAGCCTCTTTTTCTTTTTTTGGTGATTCTGGGTGTTTTTTTCTACCTGTCCTCCAGCTCGCTGATCTGATCCTCTGCTTTATTGAGCCTGCTTTTGATTGCTTCTACTGTGTTCTTCAGTTCAGAAGTTGTATTCTTCATTTCCTCTTGGCCCTTGTTGATAGTTTCTATTTCCTTTTTCGTGTTGATATAGTTTGCAGTAAGCTCATTGTAGTTTCCCTGTAGTTTTTGGTAATGCTCTGTGAGCTCATTGAGCTTCCTAATAACCATTGCTTTGAACTTAATATCTGATAGTTGAGTTGCCTCTATTTCATTTAGCATTCTTCCTGAGGCTTCCTCCTTTCCTTTAATTTGGGGATTGTTTCTTTGTCTTCCCATTGTTTGTGAGACTCTTCTTGTTAGCCTCAGCTTCTTAAATTTATCTGTTCTGACTCCCTGTGTTTGTGATGTGAACTTCTATGGTAGAAGATCTGTGAGATTCAGTGGTGCAGTCTCCTTTATCTCCTGAGCTCGCTGGTTGTGGGCTGTCATTTTTGATGGCTCTCTGTATGTCTTTGGGTTTTCACTGTTGTTGGGTCTTTCTCTGGTAGGTCCTTCCCTCCAGCTGGTTTACTGAGGGTCACTCCACCCACCACCTTTGTATTCAATTGTGTAGGTGTGGACAGGTTGTGTTGAAGCTGGTTCTTCTGTGTGTACAAGATTTTGAGGATTTTCTCTTGTTCTTGTTCAGTTGTTTGTTCTGATTAATTTCTCCACCATTTCATTGTAATTCTATATGGGACCTGGGTTGAGTTAGTGTGGCTTCCTCTCATTCCTTCACCTTCTTCTGTTATTTGTTGGTGGTTCCTTCATTGGTGGGTTTCCTCTTCCAGCAGGTATCCTGGTGCTCACAGTTTCCACCTACTCTTTTTTGTGATCACTTGAAGGGGGGAAGGCAAAAGGTTTAGGATAGCAGAAGTGTATTCTATGATATTTAAAGTTCCAACCTGTAGAGAAGAGATAGGAGATCCATTGGCTATGTATAGTATTAACTGTGATCTTCCACCCAACTAGCCACTTTTTATAAATGGTGAAAAGAAGGTAAGAGTCTTGTTGCTGGAGAAAGGATTGTGAGTTAGATCTAGAAAGCAGTGAGCTTGTGGGAGGTCAGATTATGAGGTAAAGTGAGAATAAAGAAGAAAAATAGGTTTAGTGTATGAGAGAATACAGTTAACAACAACAGTAATAAAATTCAGGAAACAGTGAAGTGGGCTAAGATCTGGGAGGGGTGTTGCATAGTATTTACAATTGTATGAAACAGCTATTATTTACAATAGTAATGGAGCAACAATCATATTATAGAATGTATGTGATCGGGATAACAAGAATAGGAAGTATAGGACCTAGAGTAGTGTGCTAATGGAACACAAGTGAAATGAGAGATGGTAAATTAAAAATACACTATAAAAGAGAGAACAAGGGAAATCAAACAATGCAATTTAACAAGCCAAGCAAATAAGACTAAACAGAAAGAAGAAAAATACAAAAATACTAATAAAATTAAAGGTGTAAGATAATGAAAAAAATAATAATACAAATGTACAATAACTTGCAAGTTCTTTGGAGTAGCAAAGTGAAATTTGTCTCACTGTCTCAGCTGTTAGAATGACCTCTCTTTGGGTCCAACTCTCGTCTTTTCACAGTTCCAGGTTTTATTGTCTCAGCTGTGCGGGGGGGGGGGGGGAAGAAGGAAGGAAGTAGAGATAAAAAGCAAAAGAAAGGAAGAAGGAATAAAAAAAGAAAGAAGGAAAGAAAGGAAGAAGGAGTTAAAAGAAAAACAATTACTTACAAAGAAAAAGCCTCCTGCTCACTTCAAACTGGCCAAGCCAGTTCTGCTGGTCTTCCTGGCTGCAGCAGGCTGAGAGGGAATTGGTTTGGCTTTTCTCCCTTCCTGAGCAGCACTCACCCAGCCTCTGTCCCAGTTCCTCAGTTTTCTGCTGGACCTCCAGTGCCCTTCTGTGCCCAGCCTAGGCCTTCAGTCCACCAGTTGCACTGCCTTTGTGATGCACCAACTAGGAGCAATTCACACAGAGCCCTCTCACTCTTTGCTGTCCTAGATGCTAGGGACCCTTCAGGATTGTTCAGCCTTCCCACTGAATTAAGTTTTTCTGGGGATTGCTGACTCCCTGAGCCCTGCAGTTCTCCTCTACAGGAGTGTCTCCACCTTCCTCTTAGAGAACCAGTCAGCCCTGCAGGGCAGGGGTGCTGCATGGCTGCCACTGTAGGTAGATGCAGGTGGGTGCCTCTGCTGCTGCTTCCCCCAGGGCACAGGTGTTGGGTGCACGGTGCCTCTGGAGTTAGGTGCGCAGTGCCTCTGGGCATCAGGGTTAGGCATACTCCATCCTGGGCCTTCAGGTGTGGCAGGATGAGCAGCCTCCAGTCCCGCAGGTTCGTGTGTGCACTCTCCCTGGGGCTTCAGGTGTGAATGCAGGGCCTTCTGCACAACTGGGGAAGCACTGCACAGCTGGGCAGGGTTAGGGCCACAGAGGCCAGAGTGGCTGCTGCAGGAGAATTCCCAAACAGTGGCCTAGAGTCTGTTTTTTCACTTTTTCTTTTTGAAAAATTCCTCCAGCTCAAGCCTGCTGCTCCATACAAAGGCCTGGCCTCTCACACAGCCCACCTCTCCAACCAGACTGGGACTGACTGGGTCAGGGTCTGTCATGGCCCAACTCTCCCCAGCCAGCACCCACAGTCTCCGTGGGTGAACATGGCCCCTGTGCATTTGCCACGTCATCCTTATTCCCCTCCCTGTGACTTCAAGCAACCAGGTCTGTCCCAGTGCTGCTCAATCCTTGTTTGGCACAGGAGGGAGCCATTGACCTGGCTCTCTCCCAAGAACCCTGCAGCAGAACCGGCAGGCACTGGACCTGGGGTTGCAGCCACCTTGGTCCCCCAGCTGGACCCAGGGACCTTACTGTTCTGAAGCACTCTCCTTACCATCTGATTTTTCAATGTCCTCTAAAATTTTTGGTCTCCAATCTTCATATAAGCTGGGGGTACTGTAGGCTGTTCACTCTGTTACTCTGAAGATCAGCTAGGTGCTTCACCCATGTGCAGGGGGAAGTGGACCCCACTCCCACCTATCTTGCTACCATCTTCCCCTCCTACGTTTTGATTTTTTAAATCCTAGCGAGATTTTGAGAACTATTTTAGGTTTAAATGGAAAGGCATAAGACCTAGAATAGCTAAAACAATTTCAGAAAAGAGAAATCGTAGCTTACCATATAGTAATAGTAATCAAGAAAGTGTGAGATAGGTACACAGGTCAACAGAACAGAATAGAGAACCCAGTCTCTGTTAGGTCAGAGTCGCTCAAGAAACCAGACTGACATAGCTAGCCAAGGAGCAGGGTTTATTAGTGGGGAATAAGAGGGGAAAGTGGAGCCACCCAAAGGAGGTTGGGCAGCCAACCAAGGGAGGTTGAAGAGCCAACCAAGGGAGATTAAGACTCACTCAGTTGTCCTTAGGTCAGGGTTTTTAGGTGCAAAAACCTGCCAAGGGTAACTGGTTAGGGTGTCAGAGTCTGACTGGTTAGAGCTGGTTGCTGGGTACCATTTCTGCTGACCATTGTTCTTGATACATCTCATCAGCCTCCAGTTAAAGCTGCATCCTGTTATGCCAGATAGGCTGATCGCAGACCCCAGGCTTAGCCGGGCATCTGTTTGTCCTGGGTAGGGTCGGCAGGCAGCTTCCCACAGTACAGTTTCCCAGAATGCCATTTTCTCACCTGGTGATTTTCCATTACTCCTAGGCCTGCCTATGTTTGTCTGTCAGTCCCCAAATATGATGAACTGATTTTTGACAAATGTGCAAAAGCAATGCAATTGAAGAAGTACTGCCTTCTTGACAAATGGTTCTGGAGCAACTGAACATCAATAAGTGAAAAAAAGGAACCTTAACCTAGAACTCATACTTTATATAAAAATTAATTCAAAATGGGTCACAGACTTTAGAATTTTTAACCTTGACACAAAAAGCATGATTTATAATAAAAAATTGATAAATTTTGAACATAATCAAAAATTTAAACTTTTACTATATAAAAGACACTGTAAAGAAAATGAAAAGACAAGTTATAAGCTGGGAGAAAATAATTTCAAACCACATACACAACAAAGGACTTGTATCTAGAAAATGTAATGAACTCTCAAAACTCAAGAGTAATAATAATCAAAAAACCCAGTTTTAAAATTCAAAAAACATGAACAGATATTTCTAAGAGGATATACAGCAGCAAATAAGCACATAAAAGGATAGTCAACACCATTAGCCATTAGGAAACTACAAATTAAAATCACTGCACCCTTTTTAGAATGGACAAAATAAAAGTAGTGATAACGGGAAATGCTAGTGAGAATGCAATGTACCTGAATTAGTCATATATTGCTGGTAGGAATGAAAAATGATATTCTGGGAAAGAATATAGCAGTTTCTTACAAAACTAAATATGTGGCTATCATATGGTGCTCTATAGCATTTATCACAGAGAATCAAAAATTTATATTCACATAAAAACCTGTAGCTAAATGCTCATAGCAGTTTTATTCCTAATGGCCAAAAATTATTCATAACCCATTGTCCTTCAATAGGTGAATGTTATTCAGCCATAAAAAACAACACATTGTAGATGGATCCAAGTGAAAAAGTCAATATCAAGTAGTTTTATACTATATGACTCAATTTATATAATATTCTTGAAATGCTAAAATTATAGAAATGGAGATCACCATTACTGATTACTATCAGTAATCACTTGGTAATCACTATTACTGATTACCAAGGAGTAGGGATTGGGGAGGAAGAAATTTACTATGGCCATAAAAGGTTAGTGTCAGTGATCCTTGAGATGGAATTATTTTGTGTCTTGACTGTGGGGCTGGCACATGAACCTACATATGTGATACAATCACATAAAACTACACACACACACACACACACACACACATACAAATGGGGCATGTAAAACTCATGAAATCTAAATAAGTTTGGTGGATTGTACCCACTGTCAATTTTCTGATTGTGATATTACACCACAATTATGTAAGGTGTTATCACTGGGAAAAACAGGTGAGGAGTATACTGATTCCTCTGTATTCTTTCTTTTAAAAAATACATGTTATTGATTATACTATTACAGTTGTCCCATTTCCCCTCCTTTATTACCCTCCACCACCCCTCCCACCCTCATCACCCCCTCCCACTTAGTTCATGTCCATGGGTCATACATATAAGTTCTTTGGCTTCTCCATTTCCTATACTATTCTTAACCTCCCTCTGTATATTTTCTACCTACCATTCATGCTTCTTATTTCCTGTACTTTTTCCCCCATTCTCCTACTCTCCTGCTCCTGATAACCCTCCATGTGATCTCCATTTCTGTGAATCTATTCCTGTTCTACTTGTTTGCTTAGTCCACTTTTGTTTTTGTTTTATTAGGTTCAGTTGTTCATAGTTTTGAGTTTGTTGTTATTTTACTGTTCAGAGTTTTTGATCATCTTCTTTTTCTTAGATAAATCCCTTTAACATTTCATATAATAAGGGTTTGATGATAGTGAACTCCTTGAACTTTACCATACCTGAGAAGCACTTTATTTGCTCTTCCATTCTAAATGATAGAATCTGAATAGAGTCATCTTGGTGAATAGAGTCATCTTGGATGTAGATCCCTGCCTTTCATGACTTTGAATACTTCTTTCCAGCCCCTTCTTGCCTATAAGGTTTCTTTTGAGAAATCAGCTGATAGTCTGATGGGAACTCCTTTGTAGGTAACTTTCTCCTTTTCTCTTGCTGCTTTTAAGATTATCTCCTTATCTGGAATCTTGGGAAATGTCATTATGATGTACCTTGGTGTGTGCTTCCTTGGGTCCAACTTCCTGGGACTCGCTGAACTTCATGGATTTCCTGGAAGTCTATTTCCTTTACCAGATTGGGGAAGTTTTCCTTCATTATTTTTTCAATTAAGTTTTCAGTATGTTGCTGTTCCTCTTCTCCTTCTAGCACCCCTATGGCTCAGACCTTGGAATGTTTAAAGTTGTCCCCAGAGGTTCCTAAGCCTCTCCTCATATTTTTGAATTCTTGTTTCTTCATTCTTTGTTCTGGTTGAATGTTTATTTCTTTCTTCTGCTCCAAACTGTTGACCTGAGTCCTGGTTTCCTTCCCTTCACTCTTGGTTCCCTGTGCATTTTCCTTTATTGTACTTTGCATAGCCTTCCTTTTTACACTATTTTCTGACCACACTCAACCATTTCTGTGAGCATCCTGATTACCAGTGTTTTGAACTCTGATCTGATAGGTTGGCTATCTCTTCATCCCTTAGTTGTATTTTTTTTTGAGCTTTGATCTGTTCTTTCATTGGGCCATTTTTTTTTTTGTCTCAGTGTGCCTGTTATGTAGTAAGAGGCAGAGTCTTAGGTATTGGCCAGGGTGGGGCAACCCACATCACTGCATTGTGGTGCTGTATGTAGGGGAGGGGTCCAAAAGGAAACAATGCCACTTGCTTGGCTCTTAGCTGGCTTTCAGTCACTTCTTCCACTACCCACAAGCAAATTGGACCTTTCTGGTGCTGATTCCTGGGTGGGTGGGTTTGTGTACATGGTAGCACTCTGTGGGTCTCTCCAATGAACTCTCCTGTGAGGTTGGGAGTTTCTCCTTCCTCCACAACCCCAACAGGCCTTTTCAGTGAGAGGTTTTGAGGCTTTATTTTCCCAAGCTGGAATCCTGAGTTGCATGGTCTATCTTGCTCTCCAGTTGTTCCTCCCAGTTTATCTGCATGCAAATGTGGGACTTCCCACTCTGCCAGCTGCCACCTTGCCCATCCAGGTCCTTAATCACCATATTTCTGTGAGTTCTCTCTGTCCCAGCTTCCTGTCTTCACTCCTCTTACCAGTCTGGATGAATACTTCTTCTTTAATTCCTTGGTTGTCAGACTTCTATACAGTTTGATTTTCTGGCAGTTCTGGTTGTTTTTTGCTTTTAAATTTGTTGTTTTCCTTCTTTTGGTTGTGCTAGGAGGCACAGTATATCTATCTATGCCTCCATCTTCACCAAAAGTCCTTTCCTCTGTATTATTTTTGATAGCTGCATGGGAATTTATAATTATCTCAAAATTAAAAGCTTTAAAAACTTACAGAATAAAACATCATAGAAAATCTACATGACTTTTGGTTAGGCAAAGGTTTCTTAGATAGAACATAAAAGCATAATCCACAAAAGAACTAATTAATAAATTCACCTTTATCAAATTTGAAAACTGATCTTCAAAAGACACTGATAGGAGGATAAAAAAGACAAATCAATGGGTGGGAAAAATATTCACAAATCAAATACCTGATAAAGTACTTCTACCTAATTATAGAAAAAATGCTCAAAACTCAATAACAAGAAATCAAACCATTAATTTTTTAATGGGCAAAAGATTTGAATAGAAAGTTTACCAAAGAAGATAAGTAGATGGCAAATAAATATATGGATAGAAACTGAACATCACTAGTCATTAGGGACATGCAAATGAAACCACAGTGAGATATTACCACAAACCATTTGGAATGGCTAAAATTGTGTGTTGTCAAGGGTGTGGAGGAACTAGAACTCTGACACACCTTTGATAAAAACATAAAATGTACAAGCACTTTGGAAAAAGAGTTTGATAGCTTCTTTAAAAGATAGACATATAACTGCCATATTATTCAGTCATTCCACTCCTAGGTTCCCCCCAACCCCCCACAAAAGGAAATTTATCTTCATAAAATAGTTATATGCAAACTTTGTAACAGCTTTATTTGTAATAGCCAAAACTGAAAATAACCCAAATATCCATTTACAGGTGAATGGATAAATAAGTTTCTGTATATCCATACAATGGAATACTATTCAGCAGCAAAGCAATGAACTATTGACACACGCAGAACAATTATAATAAACTTATGCTGAGGAAAAGAAGCCAGATTTTTAAAAAAAGAGTATATATTTTATGATTCCTTTAACACAAACATTTAGATAATGCCAACTAATCAATAATTATAGAGTAGACCATTTCCACCATCTGGAGTCTGTGGAGGCCTACTGGGAACAGGTCTCTTTATTTACTTATTACTTTTTAGAAAGGAAGGGAGTGGGCAGAAAGAGAGGGAGAGAAACACTGATGTGCAAGAGAAACCTAGGTCAGTTGTCCCCTGCATGCCACCAGCTAGGGACCTGGCCAACAACCCAGTCATATGTCCTGACTATGTCCTCCCAAATTGGAGACCCTTTGGTTTGTGGGATGACACCCAGCCACCTGAGCCACACTGCTCAGGGCTGGGAACAGGAATTCTGTGATGACAAATATGTCTGGAAGGCTGTGATCCAAGGCCATTTTTTTCTGGCTATAAATAGGGTCTCCAGAGCCAGGGCAAAACACAGCTCTTCTTAAAATCAAATGTGTTTATGCTCAAGATGAAACTGGATTCTGTGTAGGCAAGAGATGTGCTCGTGTATACAAAGCAAAGAATAACACAATGACTTCTGGTGGCAAACTAACCAAAACAGAGTAATCTGATGAAAGGTAACTTGTGCTAATGAAAACAGTAGAATGGTTCATACTAAATTCCACAGGAACATTCCTACCAAGGCCACGGACACAAAATACGTGTACTGCTGTTCCCATAAAGGATTTAAACTTATTGAAAATTAATAAATAAAATGGATTTTTTATCTTGTAAAAAAAGATAACAAATAATTATAGCATAGAGAGAAGTGATTGGAGTTGGTGAGGCATAAGAGAGAGCATTCAGAGGGACATGAGGAAATATTTGGAAGTGAGGGATATGTTTACTATCTTGATTGTAGTGATGGCTTTACAGATGTATACATATGTCAAAACTCAACAAATTTTAATTTTTGTATCAATTTTAATGCATACTTTATCAAATTTGAATGCAAATTTAAAATATGTTATCCATTTTATGTCAATTATTCTTCATTTAAGCTATTTTTTAAAAGTGGAACAGAATTTCTGAAGAAACAATCAAATGGTCTAACTTATGTTTTACTGGGGTGCAAGAATAAGAAATAATGAAACAGATGACATATTTGAAAATATGGTGGCCAAGATTTACCAAAATCAGTAAAACATATCTACCCACAATTCTGTGAAAACCCCAAGCAGGAAAAATGTAAAGAAATCTACATATCAGCACACTCCAGTCAAACTGCCAAAAACCAAAGATTATAACAAATTCTTGAAAGCAGGCAGAACAATATATATATATGATTCATGTGGGGGAACAGTAAAAAAAAATTAAATGACATCTCATTAAAAACAATGGCAGCCAGAAGACAATGGACTACATCTTACTTTCAAAATATGAAAGACAAAATTTGTCAACTTAGAATTCTGTATCCTGTAGAAATAGTGTTCAAAAATAAAGATTCTGTCAGGCAAATAAAAATTAAAAGATTTTGTCTCTAGACTGGAACTACAAAATGTGAAAATAAGTCCTTCAGGCTGAAGAGAAATGATACCAGGAAGAAACTCAGTTCTGCAGGGAGAAACAGAAAAATACCAGATAGAGTAAAATCTTTTTGAAACACAGACTGTTGTGTCAGTTGGATCTTCCAGGAAGCAAATAAGATAGAGTTACAAGTGCAAGAGGTTTATTGAGGGTGATATCTATAAAAGATAAAAATAGGGGGTAGAATTTGGCAGTGGAAGCCTTCAGATCACACTGTAAATTGAACAGGTAAGAAAGGAATGGGGGAGAAAGCAGGATTTGGCAAAGAGATCAATTGAAATTTCAACCAGCCTGAAAGGGAGCTGTGTAGCGAAGAGAGCCCAGTAGAGGGTCCCACACTTGCTGACCCTCTGGCGCGCCTAACAAGCTTACTTAAAGGTTGGGGCTGGCTTGAGAAATCCTGGTCTCAGTTCCAGAGCTGAGGCAGATCCTTGAAGGCACTGTAACTGGAGGCTTCCAGGTAACTGCACTTCTCACAGCTGAAAAGCAAGGCAGCTCTTAGCAGCACACTTCCTAGCTTCCTCACTTGTTTAATGGAAAAACAATGACATAATGTCAGGGTTTAGCATATAGGTAAGTTATATGACAACAGGAGCCCAGAGTATGGGGGGTGGGAATTAGATGTACACTGTTACCACAGTCCTTATATTGCCCACAATGTAGTATGATATGTTTTAAAGGTAGACAGTAAGTGACAGATGTATATTATAATCTCCAGGGCAGTGTTCCTAAATGCTTTAGTTTCAGGACTCCTTTAGACTCTTAAAAACTACTGAAGACACCAAAGAATTTGTTTAAGTGTACCAAATATCTACCACAGTAGAAAGTAAAATTGAGCCCTGGCTGGTGCAGCTCAGTGGACTGAGCACCGGCCTGTGAACCGAAGGGTCACAGGTTCAGTTCCCAGTCAGGGCACATGCCTGGGTTGTGGGCCAATGTTTCTCTCCCTCTCTTTCTCCCTCACTTCCCTTCTCTCTAAAAGTAAATAAATAAAATCTTTAAAAAAAAAAGAAAGTAAAATTGAGAAACACTTAAATAGTCATTTTATTTAAAAACTCTATTCAATAATAACCCTATTACATGTTAAGATAAATAGCATTTTATAAAAATAAACTACTTTTCAAAACAATAAATGGGGAACAGAGTGGCATTTTTGACATGTTTGCAAGTCTCTTTAAAGACTGACTTAATAGAAGACAAGTGAGTTCTCATATCTGCTTCTTCATTCAGTATGTGGTAATATACTTTCTTTTGGTTGAAGTATATGAAGAAAATCCAGCCTCATACCAATACATAGTTGGAATAGGGGTGTGTGTTTTAATAGCGCTTTTAGATAATTATGGTTAATTCTGCTTTGATATAACACCTAAATTCAAAAACTAGTAGTGTCTGAAAAGTTAGTTGCAATGAGGAATCTAAAATACCTATCAAAAAATTCTCATACTATTGAATTAAAATCCATTAGGTTATTTTTGCACATTGAATAAATCTTTTATCCATACGTGACTTTGTCCCATCATACATTGGCCACTTGGAAAATACTGGTTTACTAAGATATGCAGGCCCTTCAAATGTTAACACATTTCATTTATAAGTTCAAAAATATCATTAATATTACTACTGGTCTTATCAGAAACACATTTAAGTATTAGGACACTAACAAACACTCAGTGACATTTACAAACTTCCACAATTCTAAATTTCATTTTAAAACTCAAATTTTATCATTGGCAACAAATATTGTCCAAAGTGATAGGCTCATTTTATTAGTTTTTGAGAAAATGCCTAATACCCAGGTCTGAACATACATATTTTGCATGTAATTCTTTCAAGGAAAACTGATTATTTCTGTGATAAAAAGCAGCTAAAGCTAACAAACTCAAATAATTGCTCAATGCTTTGTGCATAATTGCCATTTTGTAAAAAACAGAATTTTTAAAAGTCAAAGGTCAAGATTTAAATAAATTTAATAAATTTTACTTCATCAAGGACATTAAGTGAAACTGGCTTTTTTTTTAAACAACAAAAAAAAACACCTTTGAATGTGTGGCAATAAAGAAAAGAATGACGGACTTCTGGCCAAGATAAAGGCATAGGTAGACACACTGTGCCTCCTCACACAACCAAGATAGAGACAATAATAATTTAGAAACAGAACAACATCCAGAACTGACAGAAAGTTGAACTGTATGGAAGTTGGACAACCAAGGAGTTAAAATAGACACATTCATCCAGACTGCTAGGAAGGGCAGAGTTGGGCAATTGGGCTGAGAGGGGTCCTGGCAAAGAGTAGTGGGACTGAGTGTGTAGGGTGTCCTGGGTGTGCAAGACCACAGCAAGCAGACCTGGGGCATGCAGGTAGGGGCTGGCAGACCCTGGGTGCAGGTGGCAACTGGCTGACCCAGCAAGGCAGTGATTGTGAAGCAAGGCACTGCGCACAACCCAGGGTCCCAGTGCCAGGAACTAGAGCTTCAGGGCACTGATTGAAAACACCTGTGGGGACTGAGGCACCCGGAGAGACTCTCAGCCTCACAAGAGAGTTTGTTGGAGAGACCCACAGGGTCCTAGAACATACACCAGCCCACCCACATGGGAATTAGCACCAGAAAGGCCCAGTTTGCTTGGGGGAAGCAGCAAAAGGGGCTGAAGTCCAGCAGAGAGCTGAGTAAGCACCATTGTTCCCTCTCAGACCCCACCCCCACATACAGTGTAACAACCCAGAGACTGGGTTGCCCCGCCCTGGTGAACACCAAAGGCTCTGCTCCCTCATATGTAACAGGAGTGACAAGACAAAAAAAAAAAAAATGACCCAAATACACAGCAAATACAACTAAGCAACGAAGAGGTAGCCAACCTACCAGATGCACAGTTCAAAGCACTGGTGATCAGGATACTCACAGAATTGGTTGAATTTGGTAACAAATTAGATGAAAAAATGAAGGCTACACTAAGTGAAATGAAGAAAAATGCATAGAGAACCAATAATGATGGGAAGAAAACTGGGACTCAAATCAATGGAGTGGACCAGAAGGAAGAAAGAAACAACCAAACAGAGAAGAATGAAGAAACAAGAATTCAAAAAAATGAGGAGTGGCTTAGGAACCTCCAGGACATGTTTAAGCATCCCAACATCCAAATTATAGGGGTACCAGAAAAAGAACGGGAAGAACAACGAGTGGAAAACTTATTTGAACAAATAATAAAGGAGAACTTACCCAATCTGGCAAATTGGGAAGGAAACAGACTTCCAGGAAGTCCAGGAAGCTCAGAGAGTCCCAAAGAAGTTGGACCCAAGGAAGAACACACTAAGGCACATCATAATTACATTAGCCAAGATTAAAATGAAGGAGAGAATCCTAGAAGCAGCAAGAGATAAGGAGACAGTTACCTACAAAGGAGTTCCCATCAGACTGTCAGCTGATTTTTCAAAAGAGACCTTACAGGCAAGAAGGGGCTGAAAAGAAGTATTCCAAGTCATGAAAGACAAGGACCGATATCCCAGATTACTCTATCCAGCATAGCTTTCATTTAGAATGGAAGGGCAGATAAAGTGCTTCCCAGATAAGCTCAAGTTCAAGAAGTTCATCATCACCAAGCCCTTATTTTATGAAATTTTAAGGGGACTTACCTAAGAAAAAGAAGATAAAAAGCATGTACAGTAAAATGACAGCAAACTCACAATGATTAATAACCACACCTAAAACAAAAACAAAAGAAACTAAGCAAACAACTAGAACTGGAACAGAACCACAGAAATGAAGATTACATGGAGGGTTAGCAACAGGGGAGTGGGAGGAGGAGAGAGGGGGAAAAGGTATGGGGAATAAGTAGCATAGGTGGTAGGTAGAAAATAGGGGGAGGGCAAGAATAGTATGGGAAATACAGAAGCTAAGGAACTTATGACACATGGACATGAACTAAGAGGGGGATGTGGGTGGGAGAGGGTGTGCAGGGTGGAGGGGAATGAAGGGGGGGTAATGGGACAACTGTAATAGCATAATCAATAAAATATATTTAAAAAAAGAAAACAAAAGAGAAGCTTAGGCATCCTTGGTCCAAAAAGCTTTGGCTCCAACAGGGGCCTGCTGGGCAGATGAAGGAAAAAGAGTGATACTGGCATTGGACAGGGCCACCTGGTGACCTGGGCTCCAGTCAACAGGAAGCAGAGGAGATTCAAGTCAGGCTGTGGGACTCATCTTTCCAAAGTATGTGCTTGTGCTAAAATGCCCACATCCTTTGTGGAAATGTTGGGACATAAGGGTCCCCCTTTTATTTTATTTTGTAAATTTTTTAGCATCTTTAATGAAATAGAACTCACATTCCATACAATTTACCCATTTAAAAAAAAAGAAAGAAAATAAGGAGTACTAGTACAGTTTGGTACCACTGCCTTGATTCATGCCAAATCCATGCAAAAAATTAACACAAAGCAAATAGCACCTGACATATTATAAAAATAATTTTGATCTTTTGAACCACCTAAAAGGATCTCAGGCCTACTCAGGTCCACAGTCCTCACTTTGAGAACAGCTACTTGTTTTCCCTGGCTGGTGTGGCTCAGTGGATTGAGTGCCGGCCTGTGAACCAAAGGGTTGCCGGTTTGATTCTCAGTCAGGGCACACGCATGGGTTGCAGGCCAGGTCTCCAGTAGGGGGTACTTGAGAGGCAATAACCCACAGATGTTCCTCTCCAGTTCGTTTTCCCTTGCTTCCCCTCTCTAAAAATAAATAAATAAAATCTTTTTTTTTTTTTTTTAAATATTTTATTTATTTATTTTTTAGAGAGGGAAGGGAGGGAGATAGAGAGAGAGAAACATCAATGTACGGTTGCTGGGGGTTATGGCCTGCAACCCAAGAATGTACCCTGGCTGGGAATCGAACCTGGGACACTTTGGTTCCCAGCCCGCGCTCAATCCACTGAGCTACGCCAGCCAGGGCATAAATAAAATCTTTAAAAAGAACTGCTACTTGTCAAGTGATAGGCAATATGACATTTTTTAGTTACGTTTCTCCCAAATGTTATTAGTTAGAGATCTTTTCTCTGAAACAATTGTTTCTACAATCCTCTGCCTTTAAGGAATAGGAGTATGATGGGAATTAACCAGGAAACAGAAGTTCTGTGAAAATTAAAGGGCTAGGGGTTTCAAGTTCAGTATTCAGACTTTCACCTAACTCTACTGTTTTTATTCCAGCATACCACTCCCACTTGATGCCTGTAAGTCATACCCACTCTAGTTCATACAAGACACCTCCTGGAGAATTTCATCTGTCTGCATGGGTGGAATAATGGAACTCTGGATTAGATCATACTGTGTCCAGATTTAAACAGTAACTCCTCATTTCTCCCCAATCTTTCATGGTACTTCCAATTCACCAACTTTTCTAACCAAAGAAACCATACAGTGAAAGGTCACAGTATACATAAATCTCCTAAAATCAAGGTCAGAGTTGACATTCCATCTCTGAAACTCTGTTTGCATGTTTAGAGCTACTGCATAATCATCATGTGCATATGGTCTCTAGCCACACGTACCTACCTCTGTTTTTCATGACTTCTGGTCTGTGATGGCTGCTGTGATGTGCCACCTAGATCCCTCTTCAGGAATGAAGAATTATTATCCCAGCTGTTAGGAGTGCTGCTGGCAGGTCTCCCTGAGCTGTCAGACACTTTTGGGGATTGCCTCAGCAGCAAAGCCAGTTCACATATAGTATACTGCCTTCATAGAGTGACCAGCATCCAATACTTGATTAACGTTGGGACTTAAAGATTGAGCTCTCTCAGGACAACTCTGGAGGACCATCTGAGTTCCACAGATCAATGTGGAGTAGCACAATCAATTCTCCCTCTGCCCAATCCTGCTTTCTCCCCTTGCCTTCCAAAAACATTGATCTTGAGAGCATAGCATAATATATGTCCAGCAAATTAATGTCCACTTTAGAGTCTGCTTTCTGGGGAATCCACCCAACCTATGACAAGATCTAAATACTGCCTTGCTTTTATTTTCAAAATCTCTTCCATATCCTTACTTCTTCCTGGTCATCATTCAGCAAATGTACACATGGATGAAAAAAAAAAAAGTGCAGAGTTCCAGTCCTCAAGAGGTTATAGTACATTTTGGGTTTGTGGGATAAAAAGAACATTTAGCTTCTTCAGCACTCTACCTCTTCTGTGAAATAGATTGCCTATTCAACCCAAAATAATTGCATGAAAGTCATTGGAGTCTGGTAACTACCTCTAACTAGCTACATGGCCTTATACAAACTTTCTCATCCTTCTAGGATTGATACCTAATCTGCAATGATAGCTGCCATTAATTGAAAAGAATGCTAGAATGTAACATACATTATTTCCCATCATCTACATGACCATAATTTCATGTGCATATTTTCATCATGATACTACTCACCTGAGTAGTAGCTCACCTGAGATCACAAAGCTCTTAGTTGCTGGTTGTGCATTCAAACTAAATTCTAAGTTCTTCCAAAGCCTGAGTTCTTAATTTCTCTACAATCTAAAACAGGGACAATGTTAGTAATGTGCCTTCTATTGCCATGGTGTTAAGTGTAAAAATAGGAAAATGAGGGAAATATTATGGGATGACTTTGTGACTAGTAAAATAATGGACAAGTGATACTAATATGCATTACAAGTGCAAAAACCCTGTTGAGATGGGGAAAGTATACTTTATTTTGTTTTTTGTTTGTTTGTTTTTTGTTTTTTTTTATTTTAATCATTGTTCAAGTACAGTTTTCTCCCCCCTACTCCCATTCCAGCCCACCCACCCAACCCTCCCCCCTTCCCCCCATTACCCCCCACCCCTAGTTTTTGTCCATGTGTCCTCCAAATTTCTTCCTGTAAACCCTACCCATTCCCCCCTGAAATTCCCCCTTCTCTCCCCTCTGGCCACTGTCAGACTATCCCCTATTTCAGTGTCTTTGGTTATATTTTGCTAGTTTTTTTGTTTTGTTTTGTTGTTTAGATTCCTGTTAAAGGTGATATCATGTGGTATTTGTCTTTTACTGCCTGGCTTGTTTTGCTTAGCATAATGCTTTCCAGCTCCATCCATGCTGTTGCAAAGGGTAGGAGCTCCTTCTTTCTTTCTGCAGCATAGAATTCCATTGTGTAAATGTATAATAGTTTTTTGATCCATTCATTTACTGATGGGCATCTAGGTTGCTTCCAGCACCTAGCTATTGTAAATTGTGCTGCTATGAACATCGGGGTGCAAAGGTTCTTTTGTATTGGTGTTTTAGTGTTCTTAGGATAGAGTCCCAGCAATGGAATTGCCGGGTCAAAAGGCAGATCCATTTTTACTTTTCTGAGGAAGTTCCAAACTGCTTTCCATAGTGGTTGTACAGTCTGCAGTCCCACCAACAGTGAACTAGGGACCCCCTTTCTCCACATCCTCTCCAACACTTGTTGTTTGTTGCTTTGTTTATGATGGCCATTCTGACTGGTGTGAAGTGGTGTCTCATTGTGGTTTTAATCTACATCTCTCTGATGGCTAGTGATATTGAGCATCGTTTCATGTGTCTTTGGATTTTCTGTATGTCCTCCTTGGAGAAGTGTCTGTTCAAGTCCTTTGCCCATTTTTTAATTGGGTTCCTTGTCTTCTTAGAGTGGAGTTGTGTAAGTTCTTTATATATTTTGGAGATTAAACCCTTGTCTGAGGTATCATTGGCAAATATGTTTTCCCATACAGTTGGTTCTCTTTTTATTTTGATACTGTTTTCTTTAGCTGTGGAAAAGCTTTTAATTTTGATGAGGTCCCATTTGTTTATTCTTTCCTTTATGTCCCTTGCTCTAGGAGACAAGTCAGTAAAAAAGTTTCTGCGTGAAATATCTGAGATTTTCCTACCTACACTCTCTTCTAGGACTTTAAGGGTGTCACGCTTTATATTTAAGTCTTTTATCCACCTTGAATCTATTTTTGTATAAGGTGTAAGTTGGTGCTCGAGTTTCATTTTTTTGCACGTAGCTGTCCAGTTCTCCCAACACCATTTGTTGAAGAGGCTATTTTTATTCCATTTTATGTTGCTTCTTCCTTTGTCAATTATTAATTGACCGTAGAGGCTTGGGTTTATTTCTGGGCTCTCTGTTCTGTTCCATTGGTCCATGTGCCTGTTTTTATGCCAGTACCAGGCAGTTTTGATTACAGTGGCCTTGTAGTATAGTTTAGTGTCAGGTATTGTGATGCCCCCCTACTTTACTCTTCTTTCTCAAACTTGCAGCAGCTATTCGGGGTTGTTTATGGTTCCATATAAATTGTTGAAGTGTTTGTTCTATGTCTGTGAAATATGCCATTGGTACTTTAATAGGGATTACATTGAATGTGTAAATTGCTTTTGGTAGTATGGACATTTTGATGATATTAATTCTTCCAATCCATGAACACGGTATATGTTTCCATTTGTTTGTGTCTTCCTTGATTTCTCTCCTCAGTGTTATGTAGTTTTCTGAATACAGGTCTTTTACCTCTTTGGCTAGGTTAATTCCTAGGTATTTTATTTTTCTTTTTGCTATTTCAAATGGGATTTTTTTCTTGATTTCTGCTTCTGCTGTTTCATTGTTGGTGTACAGAAATGCCTTTGATTTCTGGATATTGACTTTGTATCCCGCTGTTTTACCAAATTCATTTATGAGGTCAAGCAGTTTTTTGGTGGAGTCTATAGGATTTTCTATGTACACTATCATGTCATCTGCAAACAGTGACAGTTTTGTTTCCTCCTTTCCGATTTGGATGCCTTTTATTTCTTTTTCTTGTCTGATTGCTGTGGCTAGAACTTCCAGTACTATATTGAATAGAAGTGGTGAAAGTGGACATCCTTGTCTTGTTCCTGTTCTTAGTGGAAAAGATTTTAATTTTTGCCCATTGAGTATAATGTTGGCTGTAGGTTTCTCATATATGGCCTTTATTATGTTGAGGAATGCTCCCTCTATTCCCACTTTACTGAGTGTTTTTATCATAAATGGGTGTTGTACCTTATCAAATGCTTTTTCTGCATCTATTGATATGATCATGTGGTTTTTGTCTTTGCTTTTGTTTATGTGATGTATTACATTTACTGATTTGCGAATATTGTACCATCCTTGCATCCCTGGAATGAATCCCACTTGGTCATGGTGTATGATCTTCTTAATGTACTGTTGGATGCGATTTGCCAGTATCTTGTTGAGGATTTTAGCGTCAATGTTCATCAGCGATATTGGCCTGTAGTTTTCTTTCTTTGTTGTGTCTTTATCTGGTTTTGGAATTAAGATGATGTTGGCCTCATAAAAAGAGTTTGGGAGTCTTCCATCTTTTTGGATTTTTTGAAATAGTCTGTGAAGGATAGGTGTTAGTTCTTCCTTAAATGCTTTGCAGAATTCTCCTGTGAAACCACCTGGTCCAGGGCTTTTGTGTGTTGGGAGTTTTTTGATTACTGCTTCAATTCTTTTGCTGTTATTGGTCTGTTCAGGCTTTCTGCTTCCATTTTATTGAGTTTTGGAAGATTATATTTTTCTAGAAATTTGTCCATTTCATCCAGGTTTTCAAATTTCTTGGCATACAGCTCTTTGTAGTAATTTGTTACAATCCTTTGTATTTCTGTGGTATGTGTTGTAATCTCTCCTCTTTTATTTCTGATTGTGTTTATTTGGGTTTTTTCTCTTTTTTTCTTGATGAGTCTCCTTAAAGGCTTGTCGATTTTGTTTATCTTTTCAGAGAACCAACTCTTGGATTCATTGATCTTTAGAATTGTGCTTTTAGTCTTTATGTGATTTAATTCTGCTCTGATCTTGGTTATTTCCTTCCTTCTGCTTGCTCTGGGTTGTCTTTGTTGTTGTTCCTCGAGTTCTTGAAGACATAGGGTTAGGTTGTTTGCTTGAAATGTTTCTAACTTTTTTAGGTGGGCCTGTATCTCTATGAACTTCCCTCTCAGGACTGCCTTGGCTGTGTCCCATAAGTTTTGGGTTGTTGTGAGATCGTTTTCATTTGTTTCCAAAAACCATTTGATTTCTTCCCTAATATCATTCTTGACCCATTCATTGTTTAATAGCATGCTGTTTAATCTCCATGAATTTGAGTGTTTTGGTTTTTTTTCCTTGGGGTTGGTTTCTAGTTTCAGTCCCTTGTGATCCAAGAAATTGCTTGGTGTGATTTCAATTTTTTTGAAATTGTTGAGGCTTGTTTTGTGTCCTTTCATGTGGTCAATCTTTGAAAATGTTCCATGTACATTTGAAAAAAAATGTGTATTTAGCTTCTTTGGGATGGAGGGTTCTGTAAATATCAGTAAAGCCCATTTCATCTAGGGTATTGTTCAATGCCACAATATCTTTGTTGATATTTTGTTTGGAAGATCTGTCCATTTTTGATAGTGGGGTGTTAAAATCCCCCACAATAATTGTGTTGCTGTACATATCTTTCTTGAAGTCCTCTAAGATTTTCTTTATGTATTTGGGTGCTCCTATGTTGGGTGCATATATATTTACAATATTTATGTCTTCTTGGTGAATTGTGAGTTTGCTGTCCTTTTACTATACATGTCTTTCTTTATCTTCTTTTCTTAGATAAGTCCCTTTAGCATTTCATAAAGTAAGGGCTTGGTGATGATGAACTCCTTTAATTTGACCTTATCTGAAAAGCACTTTATTTTCTCTTCCATTCTAAATGAGAGCTTTGCTGGATAGAGCAATCTGGGATGTAGGTCCTTGTCTTTCATGACTTGGAATATTTCTTTCCAGCCCCTTCTTGCCTGTAAGGTCTCTTTTGAGAAATCAGCTGACAGTCTGATGGGACCTCCTTTGTAGGTTACTGTCCCCTTATGTCTTGCTGCTTTTAGGATTCTCTCCTTTGTTTTTACCTTGGCTAATGTAATTATGATGTGCCTTGGTGTGTTTCTTCTTGGGTCCAGCTTCTTTGGGGCTCTCTGAGCTCCTTGGATTTCTTGGAAGACTGTTCCCTTTGCCAGTTTGGGGAAGTTCTCCTTTATTATTTGTTGAAATAACTTTTCCACTTGTTGGTCCTCCCCTTCTGGTACCCCTATAATTCGGATGTTGGAACGTTTAAAGGTGTCCTCAATGGTCTTAAGCTTTTCTTCGATTTTTTGAATTCTTATTTCATCAGTGCTTTCCTGCTTGGTTGATTCTATCTTCCTTTTGGTCCACTGTATTGTTTTGGGACTCAGATTCCTTCCTTTCACTATTGGCTCTCCTCTGTGTATCTTCCTGCATCTCTTTTATGGTAACCTGCATTTTTTCATGTAATTTGCATCCACAATCAACCAATTCCGTGAGCTTCCTGATCACCAGTGTTTTGAACTGTGCATCTGATAGATTGGCTATTTCTTGGTCACTCAAAAGGATGAGTCCTGGCGGACTGATCTGTTCTGCTGGAAACATATCTTATGTCTTTCCATATCTCTCCTATTATTTTATTTATTTATTTATTTTCTCTGGTCTGATCGCTCTTGTTATGGTGGGGGACGGAGCCTTAGGTGTTCACTGGGGCTGGGCGCCCCAGTCGCTAGATTGTGACATTATATGTGGGGGCAGGGGTGGGAGTGGGGACAGGAGGGATCAATGGCGACAGTTCCGTTCTCCTGGAGTCAGACACTTCTCTGGGCTTCTGGGCTGTGAGCTCTGCCCTGGTCCACAATCACTGCCCCACTGATTCCCCCAGCCGCTGCTTGCGTACTCAGGGATCACCGCTGCACCACTGCGCTCTTGCGCCCCGGATGGCTGTCACGCCGATTTTGCGCCAAATTTCCCCCGACCTACACGCGCCGCCGACCCGCACCAGCCCTGCGCCCACTCAGCTCGTTGTCCCCTACCAGTCTGGATGTACGGGTCTACTTCAACTTCTTGGCTGTCCGACTTCCATTTAGATAAATCCTCTGACAGTTCTGATATTATGACTGCAAATCATTGTTGTAAATTATTGTTGTTCTGTTCTTGGTTGTGCGAGGAGGTATGGTGCGTCCACCTATTCCTCCATCTTGCCGGAAGTCTTATTTTGTTGATGAGAGAGAGGGCTGGCTTATTCCAGCAGGTCCATCTAATATAAAGAAACTGTAATTTACAGTGCAAGACTGCCTAGTTAAGCACAAAAGTGTACAGCCAACACAGTGCCACCCTGAGCATCTTTCCAGATCTGACTTCTGGGACGCTAATTTAAATTAAAATATTGTTCCAGCAAAAGAACACCTTCATATTGCTAAGCATTAAGATTCTTATGAAGATGGGATTTTCAACATGGGGAAGTGAGGAGTTCAGTATATCCTTTTCTTCCCCCCAACCCTCCACAAAATAAAACTGGACAAAATTGTCAAAAATTACCATTTAAGGACCCTGATAATTGACCAAATTTATAATACACTACTGAACAGTGGTAGTTTGTGGCATTATTAGTAAGATTATTCCCATTCCCCCAACTTAGCTGGGTCAGGTTGATAGTTCTACAAGGGTGGAGGTGAGCCCTGAAAGCCAAAAGATTCACTGCCAGAGGAGACTTTATTTTGGAGCAATGTGCTAAACACCCTACATTCTACAATATTGTAAGAAAGGATAGCAGTAGAGGTAGCAAACAAATGGGAAATGCTAGTGATTCAGCTACCCTGGGGTTTCAGTCCTAGATAAGGAAAGCAAGGGTCAGCAGACTAACCAGAAATTTAACAAGGAGATCCTGAAAATGATAGACATGGAGGACCTTAACATGCTTTCCACACATTCCAGGTTACTGGAGGGCTGCACAGATGTGTAGGGGAGACTGAGAGAACTCAAACTACACATACATTCCTGGATGACCATAAAATTGTCCACACATATAGAGGAGACATGCAAAAGCCCAATGAAAACAAGAACTAAAGAATACCTGAAAACTGGCTAAACTCTGAATACATTCCCCAAACAAAACACACACATCTATCAGCAGAGTGGGAACCTTACTGACACAGTGTCTAAACAACCCCTGGCTGATAACGACAATATGCTGAAGCAGAAGTGACTTGTAGAAGCCAGGCTTTTTAAAAAAATGTGAACACAGACATGCTGATGTTTCCCTCACATTATAGGGGAAACAAATGCCACAGAATTAGTCCATTTTGTTTATTTTTTTCAAAGAACCAGCTCCTGGATTTATTGATCCTTAGAATTGTCCTTTTAGTCTCTATGCTGTTTAATTCTACTCTGATCTTGGTTATTTCCTTCCTTCTACTTGCTCTGGGCTGTTTTTGTTGTTGTTCCTCCAGTTCCTGTAGATGTAGGATTAGGTTGTTTATTTGAAATGTTTCTGTCTTTTTAGGTAGGCCTGTATTGCAATGCACTTCCCTCTCAGGACTGTCTTCATTCTGTCCTATAAGTTTTGGGTTGTCATGAGTTCATTTTAATTTGTTTCCAGAAACTTTTTAAATTTCTTCCTTGATCTCATTCCTAAGACATTCATTGTTTAATAGCATGCTATTAAATCTCCATGAATTTGAATATTTTTGAGTTTTTCCCTTGAGCGTGGTTTCTAGTTTCAGTCCCTTGTGGTTGGAAACACCAATCCAAAGGAACCTATGCACCCCAATGTTCATACCAGCACAATTTACAATAGCCAAGTGCTGGAAGCAACCTAAGTGCTCATCAGAAAATAAATGGATGAAAATACTATGGTACATTTACACGATGGAATACTATGCAGCAGAAAGAAAGAAGGAACTCCTACCCTTTGTGACAGCATGGATGGAACTGGAGAACATTATGCTAAGTGAAGTAAACCAGGCAGTGAAAGACAAATACCATATGATCTCACCTTTAAGTGGAACTTAATCAACAAAACAAACAAACAAGCAAAATATAACCGTAGACACTGAAATTAAGAACAAACTGACAGTAACCAGAGGGGAGATGGGAGGGGATAAGGTTGGGGGAAGGGGGAAGGGTTTACAAGAACAACTATAAAGGATACATGGACAAAATCAAGCAGGTGTGGAATCAGGAGAGGGATGTGGGAATGTCTGGGGTAGGGGGGAGTATTGCAGGGTGGAAATGGAGACAACTGTACTTGAAACTACAATAAAAAAACTCTATGGAGAATATTTAGTGGTTGACAAATTCCTTACAAAATAGTTGGAAGATTGCCTTTACTAAGTGCAGGAAAATATTTAAAAAATAGATCAGTGGAGGGGGTTTTCTTTGTCATTTAAATCTTTTCTGTTGTATAGGTACTTCTGGGTGGGAGGTGCAGGTGGGAGGGGTGGGAGAAAGTGGTCTGGGGAAATGGAGACAACTGTACTTGAACAGCAATAAAAAAATTTAAAAATGGTAAAAAATAAATAAAATCATACACACACAATTTTAATATATATTAAAATTATATAATGTAATATATTGTATATTATAATATATAATATAATCATATATTAAATCTATATTAATATATAATTTTATATAATATTTAATATATATATTTAAAAGAATTAGTCCAGACAAGTTTACTAACCAAAAATCCTCAAATGAACAGTAACAACTATTCTCAGGAGTGAAAACTATAATCCAAAGTTTTTATGTTGTCTGAAATACCAGCTTTAAACAAAATTACAATATATAAAAAGAAACAGTGTGACTCCTACTTAGGAAATAAAGCAGTCATGAAAAACCACCTGTGACTAATCTCAATGAATTTGAAGAGAAAGTGTACAAAAACTATTTTAAATATATATTTCATAGAAATAAAGGAAACCACATTTAAATAACTAAAGGAATAAATGAAGGCAATAACTCAACCAATAGAGAATAACAATAATTTTTTTTTTTAGAAAATCAAGTGGAAATTCTCAGCTAGAAGTATACAATATCTGTGGTGAAAATTTTACTAGTTAGGGTCAAGAAAAGATTTAAGATAGCAGAAGAAGAAATAAACTTGAAGATAGCTCAGTGGAAATCTAACAGGATGACTAGAGAAAAAAGATAACTTTTTAAAAAATGACTAGTACCACAGTTAACTGTGGAACAACATCAAGTGTACCAACATACTTGTATATGTAATGGGAGCTCTAGAAGAAGAGGAGACAGAGAGATGTGTAGTAAAAAAATATTTGAAGAACTGACAACCAAAAACTTTCCAAAGTTGATGAAAAAAATCTACAGATCTGATAAGCACAATGTATTAAAATAAGGTAAACACAAAGAGATCCACACCTATATACTGTTAAAATCCACAGGTGATGCAAAAATCTTCAAACCAATAAGAGAAGTGATTCATCACAAATAGAAGAACAATACAATTAACAGCTGACTTCTCATCAGAAACAACAGATGTCAGGAGCAGTGAAAGGACATACTTAAAGTGCTGAAAGAAAATTTTTCCACCAAGAATTATATATACAGGAAATCTGTCCTTCACAAAAGAAAGGAAAAATAAATATAAAAAGAATTCAGAGCTAGGATACATGCCTTACAAGAAATACTAAAGGAGGTCCTTCAGACTGAAAGGAAATGATACCAGAGAGTGATGTGAATATACATAAAGACATAAAGAGTACTAATAAATGTATTTATGTGAGTAAATATAAAAGAACATATGAATATACTTTCATTTCTTCTTTTCATTAAAAATATATAAGTGCATTAAACAACAATAAATTATACCACTGTGTTGTTGGGAATGTAACATATATGTTATAAATACAGCATATATCTGTAAATGACCAAGATAGATGATAGATAGATAGATAGATAGATAGACAGACAAATAGATTGATGTCACAAAGGAGGGGACTTAGTGAATCTACAGGGTCTAGCACACACAACATCCCTGTTATTATTGCAAAATCTTTTATTACAAAAATCAGAAGCATGTAATTTTGTAACATAACAATATCACACTCAAGCATACCATATGACATTTTAGGTGAAATTTTCAAATTAAAATTATAAATGATTACATCCATATTATTACCCTACCAACCACACTCAAGCAGGCCTTACTTCTGCTGGACCCTGTATATTGGAGCAAATCTATTTTTTTCCAGAAATAAAAATTAGTATTCATCTAAACTGGATTATAATAAGAAGCATACTATAACCTCCAGAACAACCACTAAGAAAATAATTCTAAAGAATATAATAAAAGAAAACCAAGGAAGGAATTTAAATGATACACACACACTCAAAAAAATTTTATTTATATCAACAGAAGGCAGGAAAAGAAGAAAAAGAAACAAAAAAGTCATGATACATATGAAAAAACAAATACCAAATTGGCAGATGTAAAAACCTAAATCAATGATTACATTAAATGTAAATTTAAAAAATCACTGCAATAAAAAGGCAGAGATTGTCAGACTGTATATGAAATGAACAAGATCTAACTATATGCTGTTTACCAAAGACCCAATTTAGACTCAAAGAAACAAATAAGATGAAAGTAAAATAATGGAAACTGATATACCATGCAAACACTAATAATAAGAGAGCTAGAGTAGCTATATTAGTATTAGATAAAATAGACATTAAGATGAGAATTGTTTCTAGAAATGAAGATGAACATTTCATAGTGATAAAAAGGACCATCTCATTAATAAAATGTGGTAATTATAAAATATATGCATCTATTGAAACAATACCCCTCCCAAAAACATATTAAAAAGAGAAATTGACACTTAACAAAAAAAAAACAGTTAAAGACATGAATACTTATTCTTAATAAGTGATAGAAAAACTAAACAGAACAGAAGGAAAAGGAAGGGCTGGGTGCCTTGTCCCCTCAGCAAAACCATAGTGGGGCTTTGTTGATGCCTAGCCTCTTCTCTGCTGTGTTGGCCATTAATGGTGTGGATATGAATGGAAAATACACAGCCTACAGGTAAGAGGTGCTGGAACATCTGGGAAACCCTGCTAATTACTCATTGTCCATTAAATTTGGCCAGCTTCATTTCATTTCTAATGAGAGGCTCATGCTAGCCTTCATGTTCCACTCCCTCTTCACAGTTGGCCCCCTATTGCCTCCCAAACATGGCAGCTCAGGCAATGAGATGCTGGTGACAAACATATCAAACTGCACTACTTCAGGACACTGACAGATCAATTTTGTGGTGCTGGCAATTATCAGCAAGGTGAAATAGATTCTCTTCTCTAAAGATTTATGAAATTTACTCAGACTTTGTCCTTAAGAACCCATTCTAGTCCCTATAAATGCCCATTAGCTGTGAACTCTTTGACCAGAACCTGAAGTTAGTACTGGAGGTGGCAGAGAAAACTGGAACTTTTGGACTTGGGTCATAGGTTGAACCTGTAATCAATTACACAAATTCTGAGAGATCCTGCAACCAGGATCCTGCTATTTCCACTCTGATGGAGATCCCATCAGCCTTGTTAGTGCACTTGAAAATAGAAGGATGCATGTACTGATACCAAAGCCTTAATATCACACTGTTTTCCCTACTGTGGCTATCATGGTCCTAATTACCAACTCTGTACAGATTTATTTTTAAAGAAAGTAAACCCATGAGTACTTTAATAAGCATCCCTATGCTCTTACAAATCAGAAATAAAAACTAAACAAAAATTCAGCAAGAATATAGGATAGGTGAACAGTAGATCTAACTTTCATTTATAATACTCTACCCATTAACATCATGACACACATTTTCAAGTGCACATGGAATACTCTTTAGGATGTGTTATATACCAGGCCATAATACAAATCTTTAAAATTTTCAAATTATGATCTCCAGTCACATGGAATTAAATTAGGAATCAATAGAAAAAAATTTTTAGTCATCAAATATTAGGATATTAGGAGGATCCAAGATGGCAGAGGAGTAAGTAGAAGCTACACTAACCTCCTTCCAGGACCAATCTGGAATTACAACTAAATTGCAGAGAAGTCACCTGGAATAAAAACTGAACAGTAGTGGGAAAGAATCCTTATAACCATGGGCAGACAAAAGAAACAGCTTCACCACAATGTGACTGGTATAGAGTGCAGAGGATATGCAAGAGGGCTGGCTAGGCTCCTATGGGCAGTAGCTGAAATGCTAGAGGAATATTTCAGTGGTCAAGGGGTTCCTACTGAGATGTGAGCTCCCTAGCCTACAGCACCCCGGCCTACAGCACCAGAGCCCAAAAAGAATCCAGATAATATCCAGCTGTGAAAACCAGCAGGGTTTCTCTCTACCAGAAACAGAAAGCTGCAGTCACAGAGAGCCTCTTAAAAGGAAAACACATAAAATTTCATTTGCAGCCACTTACCCTGGGCTCCAGGAAAGAGGATGGTAGAGTGGAACAGAGATACTTGAGGAGAGACGGTAGCTTTGGAGAGAGACCTGAGAGAGCAGATGCCAGGGTCCTGGTGCTGAGTTATCCCCCATGCTGAAGGAACCATCTTGCTGAGGCAGACCAATCCCCTCAAAGTGGCCTAAGGGGCAGCAATAGCTCCACCTGCAACAATTATTCTACCTCACCCTGTGGTGCTTCAGCCTGACTGCTGATTACAAAGTGACTAAATTAACAACTGAAGGAGTCAGCCATAAACTGGATACCTTGTAGCCTTGAACAGGTTGCCTAAAGCCAGACTGGGACACTATCTCTTGCTCCATCACCAGAGGCAAATCCAGAAAGAAAAAACAGTGGTAAGTACTAGATGCTACTGAAACGAATTCCATCATGGTCTGCATGGTTTGCAATATTCTCTCTCCTGCAAAGGTTTTTAACATTCATTTCTTGTCCTTCAAGTTTGTGCAAAGTCACTAGATTTCACATTACAGTTTATTTCAAATGTCATATTTTGCTCGTTGCTTCCCTTACACCATTTTACCTTCTTTCCTCCTCTTATCTTTGTTTTAAATTTTGTTTTCTCTCTTACTACAACTTGTTTCAATTCTGTACTCTTACTATTCATCCCCCCACTCCACCCTCTCAAAACAATTTTTTCTTTCATTGGTCATCCTACATTCTTTTTCCTGCTCTTAAAATACCCTTGTTCCCTCCCCACTTTTATCAATCTTTGCTCATTGATAGTGGATAGGGTGGTTGTTGTTGCATTTCTTCAATTTTATCTCTAGATCTCCACCATTTTGATATTTCAAATCTCAAATTTTACCATTCCCCTCTCTTATTCCATTCTGCCTTCCACCTGCCCTTTCTCTTTTTTTGTCTCACATATTATTTTCTCCTTATCTTAGCCTGGTTTTTGTTCTTCACTCATATTTCTACCTGCTCTATCTTCTCCAAAGCACTTCTCTTTCCTCTAGGCATCACTTAAGCTCTTCTCTTTTTTCCCCCTCTTATTCCCATCACACCTATATTAACCTTAGCTCATTTGTAGTTGATAGTGCTGTGGTGGATCTTTTTCTCCAGTTTGGTACATAGGTTTTATTTATTTACTTATTTTTTCCTTTTTCTTTCTCTCTCTCACTATATGGTTTTAAAAATTTCTGTTTGAACCTAATACTATATACTTCCTTTTTCTTGTTCCATTCTGCCTTCTTCATTCTCTTTTTTATTTATGATGCATATTCTATCTTTCTCTCTTCACCTTGCCCCAATCCCCTACTCTTATTATTGCTCCACCCCCTGACCACTCAAAATTATTTTTCTTTCAGTTAGTCATCACATATTTGTTTCTCCTTTCATTAATAGTCATAATCTCTTAACAACTTTATGAATACAGGCTCATTTGCTATTGATAGTGTGATTATGAGTGGGGGTTAATTTTATGGGTGTGGGTTTGTTTCCTGGGCTGAAAGTTTTGTTGTGGCAGCACCTGAACAATGACTTATAAGACATGGTGGCCAAAGTGACTTTCAATCAGCCAGCTGGAGGGAAGGACCCACCAAAAAATGACCCAACAACAATCAAAACCCAATGACATCTAGAGAGCCAAAATAAATGGCATAAAGGGCATCCTAAGAGCATCAAATTCAGGAGATCAAGAAGACTGCACCACTGAATCCCACAGGTCTCCTACCATAGTAAGGCACACTACTTGGAGTCAGAGAAGATCAATGTAATATGCAGGAACAAATAATAAGAGTACCTAAAATGTGAAGACAATAAACAAACCCCAATAAAAAAGAAAGGAGGAATCTCCAAAAAGAGTGCTAAATGAAAGAGAGGCAAGTAAACTATCAGACACTGAGTTCAAAATACTAGTTATGCTTTTTCACCATCTTGAAGCCTGTGGTGCTTGCCAGGAACAGAACTTCTGCAACAACAAATATGTCTGGAAGGCTGTAATCCAAGGCCATTTTTGCTGGCTATAAACGGGGTTTCCGGAACCAGAGGGAGCACACAGATCTTCTTAAAATTGAAGGTGTTTATACTCAAGATGAAACTGAATTCTATGTAGGAAAGAGATATGCTTATGTGTACAAAGCAAAGAGCAATACAGTGACTCTTGGTGGTAAACCAAACAAAACTAGAGTAATCTGGGGAAAGGTAACTCATGCTCATGAAAACAGTGGCATAGTTCATGCTAAATTCCGAAGCAACCTTCCTGCTAAGGCCATTGGACACAGAATCCATGTAATGCTGTACCCCACCAGGATTTAAACGTATTGATAAATAAATAACAACCCTGACTGTGTGGCTCAGTTGGGGGTTCTCTGGCAAAGCAAAGGATTCCAGGTTGGGGGAAATGGTTGGGCTGCAGGTTCAGCCCCTGGTCAAGGTGCAAAGGAGAGCCATCTAATGAATGTTTCTCTCACATGTCTATGGTTTTCATCTTTTTCTCCCTCTCTCCCCTCTCAAATAAATAAATAAAATCTATTTTAAAGAGTAAATAAAAACAACAAAATAATAGTTATAAAAAAGTTCAATGAGCTGAGAACTACAAAGAACTACAGGGAAGCTACAAGGAACTTATTGTAAACTATGTCAATATGGGAAAAGACATAGAAACTAACATAAAGAGCAAGGAGTAAATTAAGAATACAATTTCTGAGTTGAAGAACAAGGAGAAGGAATTAAAAGCATGCGAGTCAAAGCAGAGGATCAAATCAGAGAGCTGGAGGACAAGGTAGAAAGAAATTCCCAGACAGAGCAACAAAAGGAAAAAAGACTCAGAAAGAATGAAGAAGTATTAAGGGAATTGCAGGACAACATGAAATGTAATAATATTCATATCAAAGGAATACCAGGAGAAGAAGGGAAGAAATGCAAAGAAACCTGTTTGAAAAGGTAGTGACAGAAAACTTCCCTAAAATGATTAGAGTAAAACTTACATGTGTCCAGGAAGCACAGAGGGTCCTAACCAAAACGATTCCAAAGAGGCCCATTCCAAGATACATGGTTTAAAAAAACATGGCAAAATTTAAAGACACAGAGAGATTCTTAAAAGCACCAGGGAGGAAGGCCTAGTAACATACAAGGGAGCCCCAATAAGGCTAGCAGCTGATTTCTTAATGGAAACACTACAAGCCAGAAGGGAATGGCAAGGAATATTCCAAGTAATGAAAAACAAAGACCTGCAACCACAACTACTCTATCCAACAAGGCTCTCAATTAAAATAGAAGGCAAAATAAGGAGATTACCAGACAAAAGAAGGCTCAACAAATACACATCCATCAAACCAGTACTGCAAGATATGCTAAAGGGACTGCTTTAAGAAAGGGGGAAAAAAGAAGAGTGAAAGAGAGAGGAACACAGGTATGAAAGAATAGCAATGAATAAGTACCTATCGATAATAACCTTAAAGGTAAATGGATTAAATGCTCCAATTGAAAGACACAGAATACTGGAATGGATAAGAAATCATGACCCACACATATGCGGCCTACAAGAGACATACATCAGAACAAAAGACCTACACAGACTGAAAGTGAAGGGTTATAAAAAAGTATTCCAAGGAAATGGACAGGAAAAAAATCTGGGGTAGCAATACTCATATCAGACAATACAGACTTCAAAACGAAGGCCATAAAAAGAAATCCAGAAGGACACTTCATAATACTCTAGGGAAGAATCAACAAGAAGACATAAACATTGTAAATATATATGCACCCAACATAGGAGCACCCAAATACATAAGGAAAATCTTGAAAGACTTCAAGAGAGATACTGACAGCAACACAATTTACTAGGGTGTTTTAACACCCCACTGTCAAAAATGGATAGATATTCCAAACAAAATATCAACAAATATTGCAGCACTGAACAATATCCTAAATCAAATGGACTTAAGTGATATATATATAGATATAGAACCTTTAATCCCATAGAAGCAAAAAACATATTCTTTTCAAATGCACATAGAACATTTTCAAAGATAATGACATGATAGAACACAAAAGAAGCCTCAACAAATTCAAGAAAATTGAAATAATATCAAGCACTTTCTCCAACCACAAGGGACTGAAACTAGAAACCACCCTCAAGGAAAAACTAAAAGACACTCAAACTCATGGACGTTGAATAACGTGCTACTAAGCAATGAATGGGTTAAGAATAAGATCAAGGAAGAAATTGAAAAGTTTCTGGAAACAAATGAAAATGAACTCACAGCAGTCCACAACTTAAGAGACACAGAGAAGGCAGTCCTGAGAGGGAAGTGGACAGCAATACAGGTCTACCTAAAAAAGATAGAAACATTCAAATAAACAACCTAATCCCACATCTACAAGAACTGGAGGGACACTAAAGACAGCCCAGAGCAAGTAGATAAAGGAAAAAAATCAAGATCAGAGAAGAATTAAATGACATAGAGACTAAAAGCACAATTCTAAGGATCAATAATCCAGGAGCTGGTTCTTTGAAAAGATAAACAAAATTGACAAGCCTTTAAGCAGACTCATCAAGAAAAAAAGAGAGGGCCCAAATAAACACAATCAGAAATGAAAGAGGTGAGATTACAACTGATACCACAGAAATACATAGGATTGTAAGAAACTAGTATGAAGAACTATATAGCAAGAAATTTGAAAACTTAGGTGAAATGGACAAATTTCTAGAAAAATATAGCCTCTCAAAATTGAATGAAGAAACAGAAAGCCTGAACAGATCAATAACAGCAAAAGAAATTGAAGCAGTAATCAAAAATCTCCTGACACACAAAAGCCCTGGACCAGACAGTTTCACAGAAGAATTTTACAAAGCATTTAAGGGTTAGCTAACCCGTATCCTTTTCAGACTATTACAGAAAATCCAATAAGATGGAAGACTTCCAAGCTCATTTATGCAGCCAGCATCATTCTAATCCCAAAACCAGATAAAGAAACAACAAAGAAAGAAAACTACAGGCCAATATCACTGATGAACACAGATGCTAAAATCCTCAACAAAATATTGGCAAACTGCACCCAGCAATATGTTCAAAAGATCATATACCATGATCAAGTTAGATTCATCCCAGGGATGCAAGGATGGTACAATATTCACAAATCAATAAACTTAGTACATTACATAAACAAAATGAAAGACAAAAATCACATGATCATATCAATAGATACAGAAAAAGCATTTGATAAAGTACAGCACCCATTTATGATGAAAAAACTCAGCAAAGTGGGAATAGAGGGAGCATTCCTCAACATAATAAAGGCCATACACTTGAGACCTACAGCCAAGGTCATAATCAATGGGCAAAACCTTAAAACTTTCTCATTAAGATCAGGAATAAAACAGGTGGACAAGGATGTCCACTTTCACCACTCCTATTCAACATAGTATTGGAAGTCCTAGCCACAGCAATCAGACAAGAAAAGGAAATAAAAGGCATCCAAATTGAAAGAAGGAAGTAAAACTGTCATTGTTTGTAGATGACATGATAGTGTACCTAGAAATTCTATAGACTCCATGAAAAAAACTATGTGATCTAATAAGTGAATTTGGCAAAAGAGTGAGATACAAAGTCAATATTCAGAAATCAAGGGTATTTTTGAACACCAACAATGAAATTTCAAAAAACAGAAATCAGGAAAAAAATCCCATTTGATATAGCAACAAGAAAAATAAAGTACCTAGGAATAGACCTAACTAAGGAAGTAAAAAACCTATACTCACAAAACTACACAATGCTGGGGAAACAAATTCAGGAAGACACAAACAAATGGAAGTGTGTACCATGCTCATGGATTGGAAGAATTAACATCACCAAAATGGCCATACTACCCAAAGTAATTTACAGATTCAATGCAATCCCTATTAAAGTACCAATGACATATTTCACAGATATAGAACAAACATTTCAAAAACTTATATGGAACCATAAACAACCCTGAATAGCTGCAGCATTTCTGAGAAACAGGAACAAAGTAGAAGGGATCACAATACCTGGTATCAACTGTATTACAAGGTCACTGTAATCAAAATAGCCTGGTACTGGCATAAGAACAGAAACATAGAACAATGAAACAAAATTGAGAGCCCAGAAATAAACCCAAGTCTCCATGGTCAATTAATATTCAGCAAAGGAGCAAAAGCATAAGATGGAGTAAAAGTAGCCTCTTCAACAAATGGTGTGGGGAGATCTGGAAAGCTACATGCAAAAAAAGGCAACTCGATCACCAACTTACATGATACACAAAAAACATTCAAAGTGGATAAAAGAGTTAAATATAAGTCATGACACCATAAAAGACCAAGAGGAGAACTGGGTAAGAAAATATCAGTTATTCCACACAGCAATATTTTCACTGATATGTCCCCCAGAGCCAAGGACATAAAAGAAAGAATAAACAAATGGGACCTTGTCAAAACAAAAAGCTTCTAAATGCTAATGCTAAAGAAAACAGCATTAAAATGAAAAGAGAACCAACTATATGGGAAAACTTATTTGCCAATGATACCATGGATAAGGGTTTGAGCTCCAAAACATATAAAGAACTCACACAACTCCACTCCAGGAACACAAACAATCCAATTAAAACATGGACAAAGGACTTGAATAGACACTTCTCCAAGGAGGACATACAGAGGGCCAAGAGACATATGAAGAGACATTCAGCATCACTAGCCATCAGAGAGATAAATGAAAACTGCAATGAGATAACACCTCAAACTGGTCAGAATAACCATCATTAACAAATTGACAAAGAACAAGTGTTGGAGAGGATGTGGTGAAAAGGGAACTTGAGTGCACTGTTGGTGGGAATGCAAACACTGTGCAAAACAGTATGAAACTTCCTCACAAAACTAAAAATGGAATCACCTTTTGATGTGGCAATTTCACTACTGGGATTATATCCTAAGAACCCTGAAACACCAATCCCAAAGAACCCATGCACCCCAATGTTCATACCAGCACAATTTACCACAGCCAAGTGCTAGAAGCAACCTAAGTGCCCATCCACAAATGAATGGATGAAAATATTATGGTACATTTACACAATGGAATACTATACAGAAGAAACAAGGAAGGCGCTCCTGCCACAGCATGGATGGAACTGTAGAACGTTCTGCTAAGTGAAATAAGCCAGGCAGTGGAATACAAATACCATATGATCTCACCTAAAAATGGAACCTGATCAAGAAAACAAACAAGCAAGCAAAATACAACCAGAAATCTTGAAATTAAGAACAAACTGACAATAACCAGGGAAGAGGTGGGAGGGAACAATGCGGCAAAAAGGAGGAAGGGTTTTCAGGAACAACTAAAATGGACACATGGACAAAAACCAAGTGGGAGTCAGATCAGGGGTGGGAGATGTGGATGGCTGGGGTGGGGAGAGGTGGGGAGATGGAGGCAATTGTACTTGAACAACAATAAAAATATAGAAAGAAAAGCAAAGGCCTGAAACCAAGACTACTCTACCCAGAGAGACTCTTATTTTCACATGGAAGGCGAAATAAGGACCTTCTCAGACCAAAAAGAAGCTAAGAGAACACTTCTTCACCAAATCAGCATTGCAAGAGATGCTAAAGGGACTATTATAAGGAGATGAAGGAAGAGAGAGAGAGGAACACAAGAACAAAAGGAAAAAATGGCAATGAATAAGTACCTATCAATAATAACCATAAATGTAAAGGATTAAATGCTCCAATAAAAAAGTTAGGGTAGCTGAATGGATAAGAAACATAACCTGGGTATATGCTCTCTACAAGAGACCTACCTCAGAACAAAAGGTCTATACAGACTGAAAGTGAAAGGATGGAAAAAAAATATTCCAAGGTAATCTCACTGGTGTAGCAATATTTATATCAGATGAAAGAGACTTCAAAACAAAAGCCATAAAAAAGGACAAAGAGGACACTATATAATACTTAAGGGAACAATCCATCAGGTAGATTTAACACTTCTAAACATATGTGCACCTAACACTGGACCACCAAAATATATAAGGAAAATGTTAGAGGACTTCAAGAAAGATATTGACAAAAACACACTCATAGTTGGGTATTTTAATGCCCCATTGTTAATAGATAGTTCTTCCCAGCAAATAATCAACAAGAATATTGTAGCATTCATTGAACAACACTCTAGATCAATGGACTTAATTGATAAACAGAACCTTTCACTCTAAAGAAGCAAAATATACATTCTTTTTAATAAGTATTTTTACTTATTATGCTGTTAAAATTTTCCCAATTTTTCCATCTTTATCCCCCCTTCACCCTGCCTCCCAACCCTCCCTCATCCCCCCCTTAGTTCATGTCCATGAGTTGTACATATAAGTTCTTTGAGTCCTCTGTTTCCTATACTATTTTTATCTCTTCCCATCTATTTTATGCCTACTAATTATACCTCTTTGTCCCTGTACCTTCCCCCCAATTCATCCCTTCCCCCTCCCCACTAAAAATCCCTCCATGTAATATCCATTTCTCTGATTCTTTTCCTGTTCTGGTTGTTTGCTTAGCTTTTGTTTTGTTTTTCTTTTCATTTAGGTTCATTTGTTGACAGTTGTGAGTTTGTTCTCATTTTACTGTTCATATTTTTGAACTTCTTAACATTTCACATAATAATGGCTTGGTGATGATGAACTCCTTGAAACTGATCTTATCTGGAAAGCACTTTATCTGTCCTTCCTTTCTAAATGAAAGCTTCACTGGATAGAGTAATCTTGGATGTAGGTCCTTGCTTTTCATGACTTCAAATACTTCTTTCTAGCCCCTTCTTGCCTGCAAGGCTTCTTTTGAGAAATCTCCTGATAATCTAATGGACTCCTTTGTAGGTAACTGTCCCCTTTTCTATTGCCGCTTTTAGGATTTTCTCTTTGTCTTTAATCTTAGGTAACTTAATGATGAGGTGCCTTGGTGTGTTCCTCTTTGGATCCAACTTCTTTGGGACTCTCTAGGCTTTCTGGACTTCCTGGAAGTCTATTTCCTTTGCCAGATTGGGAAAGTTCTTCTTCATTATTTGTCCACATAAGTTCTCAATTTCTTACTGTCATTCTTCTCCTTCTGGCACCCCTATAATTTGGATATTGGAACATTTCAGGTTGTCCTGGATAATCCTCAGCCTCTCTTCATTTTTTGGGATTCTTGTTTCTTCATTCTGATCCAATTGGATGTTTATTTCTTCCTTTTGTTCCAAATTGTTGATTTGAGTCCTGGTTTCCTTCCTGTCACTGTTGGTTCCCTGAGTATTTTGCTTTATTTCATTTTGGGTATCTTTCATTTTTCAACCAAGCTCAATCAGTTCTGTAAGCATTTTGATTACTAGGGCTTTAAATTCTCCATCATATAGGTTGGCAAGCTCATTGCTTAGTTGTGAAGTTTTGCTGTGTTCTTTAATTTGGGCCATATTTCTTTGTCTTGGCACAGCTGATAAGTTGTAAGGGGGCGTGGCCTTGGGTATTCACCTGGGCTGGGCAACCTTCTTTGCTGTGCGTCAACGCTGCCTGTGGGGAGGGGCCAGAGAGGGAACAGTGTAGCTTGCCTGCTGGTCTCTAGCCCACTTTTCTACGAACTCTCCCGTCAGACTGGGAGAAACTCCCATCGCAGCAACCCCAGCTGTAGCCCACAGTCAGTTCTGAGTCTCAGTTTTTCCCTTAAGTCAGCCCCTCCCCACATAGCCCACGGAGCTCAGCAGCCAGCCCTGCCCCTCCCCCACCTCACTGGAGTTTTTCTGAGTCAGCCAGTGCATCCCGCTTACTGGTCTGGTTGTTCTGGTTGATTTTATTTTTTAATTCCTTGGTTGTTGGAGTTCCATGCAGTTTGATTTTTCTGGAGCTTTTCATTGTTTATTGATTTTAGATTGGTTGTTATCCTCCTTTTGGTTGTGCAAGGAAGCAAAGAGTTTCTACCTATGCCTCCATCCTGGCCAGCACTCAAAATATACATTCTTTTCAAATGCACATGAAACACTTCCAAAGGTACACCACATGGCTGGACACAAAACAATCCTCAACAAAATCAAGAAAATTCAAATCATTTTGTACTTGTACTTCTAGTCAAACTTATACTCAGAAAACTACAGAACACTAATGGAAGATATGAAAGAAGACACAAATAAGTAGAAACATATACCATGTTCATGTATTGGAAGGATTACATCATTAAAATCTCCATACTACCCAAAGCAATCTACAGATTCAATGCTATCCCTTTCAAAACACCAATGACATATTTCATGGATCTAGAATTAATTTTTCACAAATTTATATGGAACCAAAAATGACCCTGTATAACTGCAGCAATCTTGAGAAAGAAGAGCAAAGTAGGGGGATCACAATACCTGATATCAAACTATACTACAGGACCACTGTAATCAAAACAGTTTGGTACTGGCATAAGAACAGACACATAGAACAATAGAACAGCATAGAGAGCCCAGAAATAAACCCATGTTTCTTTGGTCAATTAATATTTGACAAAGGGAGCATTAGCATACAAAGGAGTAAAAGTAGCCTCTTCAGCAAATGGTGTTGGGAAAACTGGACTGGCACATGCAAAACAAATAAACTAAACCATGACCTTACACCATAACTAGAAAAAAATCTCAAGGTGGATAAAAGACTTAAATATAAATCATGACACCTTAGAAGTCCTAGAGAAAAACATAAGCAGTAAAACTTCAGATATCCCACACTGAGCGGAACTTCAGTCCTTGAGGTTCCCTGGCCACTGCAGATGAAAATCAAGAGTTGTCCTGGATGCAACTTTGTTGCTCCAGCAGAAAAGGAGTGTCAAGTCCCTCTAGTGGAAAATGCCTGGAACCCTTCTCTGACACAGCTTTTATTAGGGTTGGGAAGTGCAGGGGGATACAACACACATGCATAGCTTATCAATCAATGTTCAACAAGGCTATAGTCATAAAAAACTAACACTATAAATACCAATTAATGAAACACAGAAATCTTTTCAGGTTGAGGTCTGTGAGACATGCTGATGCCAGGTGGCTGTAAAGGCGTATATTATGAACTAGGGAGTTTCACTCCTTATGGCTTGAACTCAAACATCTGAGTTACACCAACAGGGCTTATTGCTGAGCAGGGCCAGCTTCAAGGAACAAAAATGTACATTTCAGGCCTGATTCCCACAGGATCCTCGGTGTTCTAATCTAGTCATGCCTGCCACCTGCATTATGACATGGTTTTCCAGGGAGGCTTACCAGCTCCTTTCAGAGCTTGCTTGAGTGGGTCTACAATCTCCAAAACCACACAGAGCAGTCCACAACACCACACAGCAATATTTTTGCAAGCATATCTCCTAGACCAAGAGAAATAAAGGAAAAAATAACAAATGGGAGTATATTAAATTAAAAAGCTTCTGTAAAGCTAAAGAAAACATAATCAAAATGAAAATAGCACCAACAATATGAGAAAACATATTTGTGAATGATACCTTGGACAAGGGTTTGATCTCCAAAACATGTAAAGAACACACAACTCAATGCCAGGAAGTCAAACAGTCCAATTTAAAAATGGGCAAAGGACCTGAACAGACCCTTCTTAAAGGAGGCCATACAAGGGCCCAGAGACTTATGAAAGGGTGCTCAGCATCACTAACCATCAGAGTAATTCAAATTAAAACCACAATGAGGTAACACCTCAAACCAGTCAGAATGGCCATCATTAACAAATCAACAAACACGTGCTGGTGAGGATGTGGAGAAAAGGGAACTCTAGTGCACTGTTGGTGGCAATGTAGACTGGTGCAGCCACTATGGAATATAGTATGGAATTTCCTCAGAACACTAAAAGTGGAACTGTGTTTTGACTCAGTGATCCCACTGCTGGGCTTATACCCTAGGAATCCTAAAATACCAATTCAAAGGAACTTATGCACCCCAATGTTCATAGCAGCACAATTTACAATAGCCAAGTGCTGGAAACAGCCCTGGTGCCTATTAGTAACTGAGTGGATCAGAAAACTGTGGTACAATTACACAGTGGAATACTACACAACAGAAAGAAAGAAGGAACTCCTATCTTTTGTGACAGCATAGATGAAACTGGAGAATATTATGCTAAGTGAAATAAGCCAGGCAGTGAAAGAAAAATACCATATTGTCTCATCTATAAGAGGAACCTAATGAACAAAGCAAACAAATAGACAAAATAGAACCAGAGGCATGGAAACAAGGAACAGACTGATAATGACCAAGGTGGTGCAATTGGGGGATAAGGATGGAAAAAGTGAAACGACTAGCCAAGGAACATGTATGAATGACCCATAAAATGCACAACAGGGTAGGCATTGACTGCAGGTGCAGACAGTGGGCTGGGCAGAGGAAAGAAAAGGGGGAACGTTGTGACAACTATTAAAGAACAATGAAATATTTAATAAAATAAAATAAATCACTAAAAAGAAAATATTACATGAGCAATTCCAGCAATAAATGTTAAGATTTTAAGTATATTTTATTGATTATGCTTTTACAGTTATCCTATTTTTTTCCCCTTATTCTGCTCTGCCCTGTACCCTCTCACCTTCAAGCATTTCTCCCCCTTTGTTGATGTCCATGGGTTGTACATATAAGTTCTTTAGCTTCTCCATTTCCCATACAGTTCTCATCCTCTCCTGTCTATTTTCTACATATTATTTATACTTCTTATTCCCAGTACCTTTTCCCTTTTTCACCCCTCCCCATCCCCATTGATAACCCTTCAGGTGATCTCCATTTCTGTGAATCTGTCCCTGTTCTAGTTGTTTCCTTTATTCATTTTTGTTTGCTTGTTTTTAAGGTTCAATTGTTGATCATTGTGAGTTTGTTGTTATTTTACTATTCATAGTTTTTGATCATCTTCTTTTTCTTAGATAAGTCTCTTTAACATTTCATATAATATGGGTTTCTTGATGAACTCCTTTAACTTGACCTTATCTGTGAAGCACTTTATCTGCCCTTCCATTCTAAATGGTAGCTTTGCTGGATAGAGTAATCTTGGATGTAGGTTCTTGCCTTTATTGACTTGGGATACTTATTTCCAGCCACTTCTTCCCTGCAAGGTTTCTTTTTAAAAATCAGCTGAGAGTCTTATGGGAACTCCTTTCTAGGTAACTGTCTCCTTTTCTCTTACTGCCTCTAAGATTCTCTCCTTATCTGGAATCCTGGGTAACTTAATGATGATGTACCTTGGTGTGTGCTTCCTTAGGTCCAACTTCTTTGGGACTCTTTGAGATTCCTGGACTTCCTGGAAGTCTATTTCCTTTGCCAGATTAGAGGCACTCTCCTTCATTATTTTTTCAAATAAATTTTCAATTTCTTTCTGTTCCTCTTCTCCTTCTAGCATCCATATGATTTGGATGTTAGAATGTTTAAAGTTATCCCAGTTTCCTAAGACTCTCCTCATTTTTTTAAATTCTTGTTTCTTCATTCTGTTCTGGTTGAATGTGTATTCCTTTCTTCTGCTCCAACCATTGATTTGAGTCCTGGTTTCTTTCACATCACTGTTGCTTCCGTATGCATTTTCCTTTATTTCACTTTTCATAACCTGCACTTCTTCCTCTATTTTGAGACCATACTCAACCATTTTGGTGAGCATTACCAGTGTTTTGAACTCTGCATCTGATAGGTTATCTCTTTGTTGCTTAATTGTATTTTTTTGGAGCTTTGATCTACTCTTTCATTTGGGCCATATTTTTTTCTCTTTGTGTGCCAGTTATGCAGTAAGGGGTGGAGGTAAGTTAGAGGCCAGGGCAGTCAACCCACTTCCCTGAGTGTGGCGCTATATGTGGGGAAGGGGTCCAATATGGAACAGCCCTGCTTGCTCAGCTCTCAGCTGGCCTTCAGTCATTTCCTCCCCTACCCACAAGCAAATTGAGCCCTTCTAGTGCTATTTCCAGGGTGTGTGGTCTGGGGTACATTCTAGGACTCTGTGGGTCTTTCCAACAAACTCTCCTGTGAGGCTAGTAGTTCCTCCCAATGCCACAACCTGCACAGGTTTTTTCAGTTAGAGGTTTTGAGGCTTATTTCCCCTCGCTAGAACCCTGAGTTGAGTGGTCTTTCTTCCTCCCTCATTATTCCTCTGGTTTATCTGCATGCAAATGTAGGACTGCTCACTCCACCAGCCACTGCCTTCTTTGCCCTGGTCCTCCAGCCACCACCACCTTGCCATCTCCATTCTTCCTACTAGTCTGCATGAATGTTCCTTCTTTAACTCCTTGGTTGTCAGAATCCCATACAGGTCAAATTTCTGGCAGTTCTGGTTATTGTTTATAAATTTGTTGTTGTTCTTTATGATTATGCAAGGAGACAAACTATATCTCCCTATGTGTCTATCTTGACCAAAAGGCAATGAAATATATTTTTTAAAAATTACTCTGGGTGGTGTGGCCCAGTGATACTGGTTCAATTCCCAGTCAGGGTACATGCCTGGATTAGAGGTCAGATCCCAGGTAAGGGACGCATGAGAGGCCACCACACATTGATGTTTCTCTCCCTTTCTTTCTCCCTCCATTCCACTCTCTCAAAAAAATAAATAAAATCTTTACTAAATAAATAATAAAAAAGAATTTGCCAGTTGAAAGATGTCTACATTCCTCTTACATCTTCATTCCGTAAAGTGGGCAAACTGACAGCCAGTTAACAGCAGTCATAGTGAGACCATAAACCCAGGGAGCTACAACAGATCAATTTAAGAAGCAGAGGCTAACAAGAAGAGTGTCCAAACAATGGGAAGACAAAGAAACAATCCCCAAATTAAAGGAAAGGAGGAAGCCTCAGAAAGAATACTAAATGAATACTAAAAGAATACTAAATCAGATATTGGGTTCAAAGCAATGGTTATCAGAAAGCTCAATGAGCTCACAGAGCATTACCAAAAACTACAGGGAAACTACAATGAACTCACGGCAAACTATATCAACACGAAAAAGGAAATAGAAACTATCAACAAGGGCCAAGAGGAAATGAAGAATACAACTTCTGAACTGAAGAACACAGTAGAAGCAATCAAAAGCAGGCTCAATAAAGCAGAGGATCAGATCAGTGAGCTGGAGGACAGGTAGAAAAAAACACCCAGAATCACCAAAAAAAGAAAAAGAGGCTCAGAAAGAATGAAGAGGAGTCAAGGGAAATGCAGGACAACATGAAACGTAATAATATCCGTATAATAGAGATACAAGAGGGAGAAGAAGAGCAAGGGATAGAAAACCTGTTTGAAAAAGTAATAGTGGAAAACTTCCCTAATTTGATGAGAGAAAAAGTCACACAAATCCACACACACACGAAAAAGAGAGAGTCCCAATTAAGAAGAACCCAAAGAGGCCCACCTTAAGACACATCATAATCTTGCCATCATAAATGGCAAAATTCCAAGACAAAGAGAGAATCTTAAAGGCAGCAAGACAGAAACAGAAAGTAACATACAAGGGAGCCCCAATAAGGTTAGCAGCTGACCTCTCAATGGAAACATTCCAAGCCAGAAGAGAATGGCAAGAAATATTCCAAGTAATGAGAACCAGAGGCCTGCAACCAAGGCTATTTTACCCAGCAAGGCTCTCAATCAAGATAGAAGGCCAAATAAGGAGCTTCCCAGACAAAAGAAGCCTCAAAGAATATACCGCCTCCAAACCAGCTCTGCTAGAGATAATAAAGGGCTTGCTTTAAGAACAAGAAGAAAAACAGTGAGAGAGAGAGAGAAGAACACAGGTACAAAAAATGGCAATGAATAAGTACCTATCAATAATAATCTTAAACATAAATGGAATAAATTCCCCAATCAAAAGACATAGAGTAGTAGAATGGATAAGAAAACATGACCCACACATATGCTGCCTACAAGAGACCTACCTCAGAACAAAAGACCTACATAGACTGAAGGGCTGGAAACAAATATTCCAAGCAAATGGTCAGGGAAAAAAAGCCAGGGTAGCAATACTCATATCAGACAAAATAGACTTCAAAAAAAAAGGGCCATAAAGAGAGACCCAGAAGGTCACTTCATAATACTCAAGGGAAGAATTCAGAAGAAGACATAAACATTGTAAATATATATGCATCCAACATAGGAGCACCCATATACACAAAGAAAATCTAGGAGAACTTCAAGGAAGATATTGACAGCAACACAATTATAATAGGAGATTTTAACACCCCACTATCAAAAATGGACAGATCTTCCGAACAAAATATCAACAAACATATTGTGGCATTGAACAATACCCTAAATGAAATGGACTTAACTGATATATACAGAGCCCTCCATCCCAAAGAAGCTAAATACACATTCTTTTCATATGTACATGGAACATTTTGAAAGATAGACCACATGATAGGACACAAAACAAGTCTCAACAATGTCAAGAAAACTGAAATCATACCAAGCATTTTCTCGGATCACAAGGCACTGAAGCTAGAAACAAACCCCAAGGAAGAAAACCCAAAACACTCAAAATCATGGAGATTAAATAGCATGCTATTAAACAATGGATGGGTCAAGAATGAAATTAGGGAAGAAATCAAACGATTTCTGGAAACAAAAGAAAATGAACTTACAACAACCCAAAACTTATGGGACACAGCCAAGGCAGTCCTGAGAGGGAAGTTCATAGTGATACAGGCCTACATAAAAAAGTTAGAAACATTTCAAACAAACAACCTAACCCTACATCTACAAGAACTCGAGGAGCAACAATAACAAAGACAGCCCAGAGCAAGCAGAAGGAAGGAAATAACCAAGATCAGAGCAGAATTAAATGACATAAAGACTAAAAGCACAATTCTAAGGATCAATGAATCCAAGAGCTGGTATTAAAAAATGAAACAAAATTGACAAGCCTTTAAGCAGACTCATCAAGAAAAAAAGAGAGAAAACCCAAATAAACACAATCAGAAATGAAAGAGGAGGGATTACAACTGATACCACAGAAATACAAAGCATTGTAAAAAATTACTATGAAGAAGTGTATGCCCCAAAATTTGGAAGCCTAGGTGAAATGGACAAATTTCTAGAAAAATATAATCTTCCAAAACTCAATGAAGAAGAAGCAGAAAGTCTGAACAGACCATTAACAGCAAAAGAAATCGAAGCAGTAATCAAAGAACTCCTGGAACACAAAAGCCCTGGACTTGATGGTTTTACAGGAGAATTCTACAAAGCATTAAAGGAAGAGGTAATGCCTATCCTTCACAGACTATTCCACCCCACACCCCCACCCCGCCAAAAAAAAAAAAAAATCCAAAAAGATGGAAGACTCCCAAACTCTTTTTATGAGGCCAACATCATCCTAATTCCAAAACCAGATAAAGATATAACAAAGAAAGAAAACTTCAGGCCACTATCGCTGATGAACATTGACACTAAGATTCTCAACAAAATACTGGCAAACAGCATCCAACAAGACATTAAAAAGATCATACACCATGACCAAGTGAGATTCATTACAGGGATGCAAGGATGGTGTAATGTTCACAAATCAGTAACTGTAATACATCACATAAACAAAAGCAAAGACAAAAATCACGTGCTCATATCAATAGATGTGGAAAAAGCATTTCATAAGGTACCACACCCATTTTATGATAAAAACTCTAAGCAAAGTGGGAATAGAGGGAGCATTCCTCAACATAACAAAGGCTATATATGAGACCTACAGCCAACATTATACCCAATGTGCAAAAACTAAAATCTTTTCCACTGAGATCAAGAACAAGACCAATTTCACCACTTTTATTCAATATAGTACTGGAAATTTTAGCCACAGCAATCAGACAAGAAAAGGAAATAAAAGGCATCCAAATCAGAAAGGAGGAAGCAAAACTCTAATTGTTTGCAGATGACATGATAGTGTACATAAAAAATCCTATAGACTTTGCCAAAAAACTGCTTGACCTAATAGATGAATTTGGGAAAACAGCAGGATACGAGGTCAATATCCAGAAATCCAAGGCATTTTAGTATACCAACAGTGAAACAGCAGAAGCAGAAATCAGGAAAAAAATCCCATTTGATATAGCATAAAGAAAAATAAAATACCTAGGAATATATCTAACCAAGGATGTAAAACACCTGTACACAGAAAACTACATGACACTGAAAAAGAAATTAAGGAAGACACAAACAAATGGAAACACATACCGTGTTCATGGATTGGAAGAATTAACATCATCAAAATGTCCATACTACCAAAAGCAATTTACACCTTCAGTACAATACCTATTAAAGTACCAATGGCATATTTCACAGACATAGAACAAACACTTCAAAAATTTATATGGAACCATAAACAACCCCGAATAGCCAGTGCAATTTTTAAAAAGAAAAATAAAGTAGGAGGGATCACAATACCTCATATCAAACTGTATTACAAGGCCACTGTAATCAAAAGAGCCTGATTCTGGCATAAAAACAGGCACATGGACCAATAGAATAGAACAGAGAGCCCAGAAAAAGCCCAAGTCTCTATAGTCAATTAATATTTCACAAAGGAGGCAGCAACATAAAATGGAATAAAAATAGCCTCTTCAACAAATGGTGTTGGGAGAACTGGACAGCTACGTGCAAAAAAATGAAACTCGAGCACCAACTTACACCATACACAAAAATAAATTCAAGGTGGATAAAATACTTAAATATAAGCCATGCCACCATTAAATTCGTAGAGAACATAGGCAGGAAAATCTCAGATATTTCACAGAGCAACATTTTTACTTATATGTCCCCCAGAGCAGGGGACATAAGGGAAAGAATAAACAAATGGGATCTAATCAAAAGAAAAACTTTCTGCACAGCTAAAGAAAACAGTATTAAAATAAAAAGAGAACCAACTATATGGGAAAACATATTTGCCAATGATACCTCAGACAAGGGTTTAATCTCCAAAATATATAAAGAACTTACATAACTCCACTCTAAGAAGACAAGCAGCCCAATTAAAAAATGGGCAAAGGACTTGAACAGACACTTCTCCAAGGAGGACATACAGACGATCCAAAGACACATGAAAAGATGCTCAGTATCGCTAACTATCAGAGGGAGGCAAATTAAAACCACAATGAGATACCACTTTACACCACTCAGAATGGCCATCATAAACAAAGCAACAAACAACAAGTGTTGGAGAGGTTGTGGAGAAAAGGGAACCCTAGTGCACTGTTGGTGGGATGCTGACTGGTACAACCACTATGGTAAACAGTATGGAATTTTCTCAGAAAACTAAAAATGGATCTGCCTTTTGACCCAGCAATTCCACTGCTAGGATTTTATCCTAAGCACCCTGAAACACCAATCCAAAAGAACCTATGCATCCCAATGTTCATAGCAGCACAATTTACAATAGCTAAGTGCTGGAATCAACTTAGGTGCCCATCAGTAAATGAATGGATCAAAAAACTTTGGTACATTTACGCAATGGGATTCATGCAGCAGAAAGAAAGTAGGAGCTCCTACCTTTGGCAACAGCATGGTTGGAACTGGAAAACATTATGCTAAGTGAAATAAGCCAGGCAGTGAAAGACAAATACCATATGATCTCACCTTTAAGAGGAACCTAAACAACTAAACAAAGAAACAAGCAAAATATAAACAAAGACACCGAAATAGAGAACAGACTGACAGTGTTCAGAGGGGAGAGGAGAGGGAATTTGAGGGGAATTTCAGGGGAAAAGGGGAAGGGTTTACAGGAACAAGTATAAAGGACACATGGATAAAAACTAGGGGAAGGTGGAAATGGGAGGGAGGAGGGGAGGGCTGGATGGGTGGGTTGGGATGGGAGTAAAAGATATAAAATTGTACTGCAAGAACAATTAAAATAATTTTTTTTTAAAAAAAGAGGGCAAAGTGACAGCCAGTGAACAGTAGTCATAGTGAGACAAAAAGTGATCTTTAGAATGGGAACTATGTGTTTGTCATGGAAGAAAAGCTACAAAGAATTTAGGATATTGGTCATACTTCCATTGGGTAGTCTCCGTATTTATTTGAAACAGTAATTTGCGTAACCCATTGTTCTAATATCAATACTCCACCCCCACACTTTTTCACTTATGGGAAAATAACTTTTAAGCTAGCTCCACTAAAGTTTTTTAAATTGAACTTATTAGGGTAAAGTTGGTTAATAAAATTATATAGTTCTCAGGTATACAATTCTATAATACATCATCTGTATATTGTTATTGCATGTTCACCACCCCGTCGAGTATCCCTCCATCACCATTTATTCCCCTTTACCCGCCTTTATATCCCCAGCCCCTTTTCCTTTACTAATCACCATACTGTTATCTGTGTATATGAGGGTGTTTTTTTTTCTTTGCTTAATCCCTTTTCCTTTTTTTTTTTTTTAAGATTTTATTTATTTATTTTTAGAGAGGGAAGGGAGGGAGAAAGAGAGAGAGAGAGAAACATCAATGTATGGTTGCTGGGGGTTATGGCCTGCAACCCAGGAATGTACCCTGGCTGGGAATCGAACCTGGGACAGTTTGGTTCCCAGCCCGCGCTCAATCCACTGAGCTATGCCAGCCAGGGCGCCCTTTTCCTTTTTTGATTGAGCTCCAATCCCTTCCCATCTGACAGCTGTCAGTGATTCTCTTGTCTATGAGTCTGTTTTTATTTTGTTAATTTTGTTCACTAGATTTCACATATAAGTGAAATCCTATGGTACTTGTTTTCTTCCCCCACACCACCCCCCCTCCCCCGACTGGCTTATTTCACGTAGCATAGTACTTTCCAGGTCCATCCACACTTCCAAAGGATAAGATTTCTTTCATTTTATGGCTGAGTATTATCCCATTCTGTGAATGTACCACAGCCTTATTATCCACTCATCTACTTTCAAAGGCTGCTTCCAAATCTTGGCTATTTAAATAACGCAGCAATGACCATAGGGGTGATATATTCTTTTGAATTAGAGTTTCAGCTTTCTTTAGCTATATTCCCAGAAGTGGAATTGCTGGGTCATTAGTTCCATTTTTAACTTTCTTGATGTAACTCTATATTGCCTTCCACAGTGGCTGCACCAACCTGCATTCCCAATAATATACAAGGATCCCCTTTTCTCCACATCTCCAAAATTTGATGTCTGTTGATTTGATGATAGCCATTCTGACAAGTATGAAGTGGTATTAATTTGCATTTCTCTGGTGATTAGTGATGTTGACATCTGTATGTTTATTGGTCATCTGTATGCCCTCTTTGGAGAAATGTATATTCAGGTCCTTTGCCAATTTTGTAATTACAGTGTTTGGTTTTTGGTGTTGCGTTTTGTAAATTCTTTTAAATTTTGGAGATTAAGCCCTTATTGGGTATATCATTAATGAATGTGCTACAGTAGGTTTTCTTTTCATGTTGTTGATGGTTTCCTTTGCTGAATGCAAACACTTTTTAGTTTGATGTAGTCCCATTTGTTTCTTTTTTCTTTTGTTTCCCTTGCCCAATGTGATATATCAGAAAAAATATTGCTATGAGAAACATCTGAGATTCTACCGCCTGTTATCTTCTGAAATTGTTATGGATTCCAGTCTAACCTTTAAGTTTTTATTCTATTTTGAGTTTATTGTGTACGGTATAAGAAAGTGGTCTAGTTTTATTATTACTTTTTGTATATTTCTGTCCAATTTTTCAACATAATTTATTAAATAAACTATAAGCTACCCTGAACATTTCATTGCGAAGATCTGGTCACAATCTACCCCTCCATTAATTGACTATATAATAGCACTGGGTTTATTTCTGGGCTCTCTATTCTATTCAACTGATCTATATGTCTGCTTTTATGCAGTACCATAATGTTTTATTACTATTGCCTTAGTCTGATATGAAATAGCATGATTCCTCCAACTTCATCCTTCTTTCTCAAGACTGCTGTGGCTAACCAAGTCTTACATGGTTCCATATAATTTTTGGAATATTTGTTCTAATTCTGTGAAATACACCATAGGTATCTTGATAGGAATTGCATTAAATCTATAGGTTACTTTGGGTAGTATGGACATTTTAATTGTTAACTCTTCCTATCCATAAATATGGTATAAGCATCCACTTATCTGTATCTTCTTTCTTTTTACAGTGCCTTGTAACTTTCCAAGTTCCGGTCTTTCACACCCTTCGTTAAATTTATTCCTAGGTATTTTATTTTTTTGAAGCAATTATGAATGGGTTTCTTTTCTTAGTCTCCCTTTCTGATAGTTCATTATTGGTGTAAAAAAAATGCTACTAATCTCTGGATATTAATTCTGTGACCCACTACCTTAATGAATTCATTTAGTTCTAGTTTTTTGATTGAATATTTAGGGTTCTCTTTATACAGTATCATGTCATCTGCAAATGATGACCTTTTCACTTCCAATTTGAATGCCTTTTATTTCTTGTCTGATTGTTGTGGCTAGGACTTCCAGCACTGTCTTAAATAAGAGTGGCAAAAGCAGACATCCCTTGTTCCCCATCTGAAAAGTAATGCTTGTAATTTTTGCCCATTGAATAGGATGCTGGTTACGGGTTTGTCATATATGGCTTTTATTATGCTGCTCTATGTTCCCATTATTGCCACTTTGCTAAGAACTGTTATCATAAAATGGGTGCTGGATTATATCAAATGTTTTTTTCTGCATCTACTAATGTGATGATAAGTTTTTATCCATTATTTTGTTTATGTGACATATCATGCTTATTGATTTGCGAATATGGTACTAATCCTGCATTCCTGGAATAAATCCCACTTGATCATGTTGTATGACCTTCTTAAGATATTCCTGGATCTGGTTTGCTATGATTTTGGGGGGGGGATTTTGGCACATAAGTTCATCAGAGATATGTGCCTATAATTTTCATTCTTTCCTATGTCTTTATCTCATTTTGGAATTAGGATAATGCTGGTCTCATAAGATTAGTTCAGGAGTCTTCCTTCCTCTTAAATTTTTGGAACATTTTGACGAGAGGTGTTAATTCTTCTTTCAATGTTTGATAAAATTCATCTGTGAAACTATCCAGTCCAGGACTTTTTTTTGTTGGAAGATTTTGATTACTGCTTCAATTTCACTAGTTGCAACCTATTTATATTCTCTGATTCTTCATGATTTAGTTTTGGAAGATTTTATGTTTCTAGGAATTTATCCATTTTATCCAGGTTGTCCAATTTCTTGGCATATAGCTGTTCGTAATATTTTCTTACAATCTGTTGCATTTCTTTGGTGTCAGTTGTTACTTCTCTTTCATTTCAGATTTTATGTATTTGGGTTCTCTCTCTCTTTCTGATGAGTCTGATTTAATGTTTGTATTTATATTTTCCACGAACAAGCTGTTGGTTACATTGATCTTTTGTATTTTTTTTTAGACTATTTCACTTATTTCTGCTCTGATTTTTATTTTCTTCCTTGGACTCACTTTGGACTTTTGTGGTTATTAAGTTCTTTTAAGTGCAGATTGTTTATTTGAGCTTTTTCTTGTTTCTTGTTAGGACTGTAATGCTACGTATTTCCTCTTAGGATTGCTTTTGCTGTGCCCCATAGATTTGGGGTTGTTGTGTTCTCATTTTCATTTGTTTCAGGTATCTTCCATTTTTCTTCCTTGATCTCATTGTTAACCCATTCATTGCTGAGTAACATGTTATTTAGCCTCCATGTCTTTGCATTTTTTCAGTTTTCTTATGATTTCTAGTTTTATACCATTATGGTCAGAGATATTTGCTATGATTTCAATCTTAAATTGAGAACTTGTTCTGTGTCTTAATATATGATCTATCCTACAAAATGTTCCATGTGTTTGAAAAGAATGTACATTCTGCTGCTTTGGGGTGAAATGCTCTGAAGATATCAATTAAATCCATTTGATGACCTAGTGTGTCATTTAAGGCAACTGTTTCCTTGTTGGATTTTCTTTCCGGAAGATATATCCATTGATGTCAATGTGGTGTTAAAATCCCCTACTATGAATGTATTACTGTCATCCTCTCCTTTTATGCCCATTCAAGATTTGCTTTACATATTTAGTTCCTATAGTGGGTGCATAAATGTTTACAGGGTTATATTCTCTTGCTTGATTTGTTCCCTTTATCATTATGTAGTGTCTTTCTTTGCCCTTTACTATAGCCTTTGTTTTCAAGTCTGTTTTGTCAGATATAAGAATTGCTACTCAAGCTTTTTTTTCCCCTTTCCATTTGCATGATATATGCTCTTCAATCCCTTTGCCTTTAGTCTTTGTCTATTGTTCTTAGGTGGATCTCTTGTAGACAGCATATATATGGATCTTGTGGGGGATTTTCTTAATCTATTTAGATAACTTGTTTTTTGATTGGAGCATTTAAGTCTTTTACATTTAAGGTGATTAATAACAGGTACGTATTTATTGCCATTTTATTCCTTTTAACTATGAGTATGTTCCTGTTTCTTTTTCTTCTACTTTTGGCTGCCTCTTTGTGTATTCTATGTATCAGCTCTGCTATGACTCCCAGTCTTTGTGGGGTGGTCTTATGTAGTAGATGTCCGGTGGGACTGAACGGCTGTCTCCTTGATGCCCTGAGTTGGGTGCTGCAGGAATGTCCATTGTGTGGATTATGTGGGTCCTTACTGAGTCTTGATTGGTATTGGCCTGTTCATGCATGGGATTAACCCTCAGGCTGGCTGTGAGGCTCAGCTCTGACAATGGTGTGCAAGCTGTTATGCAGGCGCTGACCACATGATGGGAAATTTACCTCAGCAGGACTACCCCTAACCCTAAGAACACGTTTACTGGAGTTTATTGGATCCTGCTCTGGTGTTGCCTAAAGATAGCCACTGGGTGTGTTGGTTGGGTCTCGGCCTCTTGTGTAGACCAATGTCAGACACCATCTGTCCCTGGCCTTTGACAACGTATTTAGAGCTTCAAGCAATCCAGTTAGTGGCTGCCTCTGCTGGGCTCAGTTGCATGGGAGGACCAAGCTGTGCACCAAAGCTGGTTTTTACCAGTACTGTGCCTCAGGGGATGTCCGCTAAAGTCCCAAAGAACCCCAAGATCTGTCTCTGGCTGCTTTTTAAGCTCAGTCACTGAAAAAGCCTCTGGCTGAGTCAGGAGGATGGGGCTAGTGGATCTCTGTGAGGAGGTGCTAGTTAGGCTTCAGGAAAGGTGGTGGGAGTGGACCTCACAAAACCGCATGACTCAATCCACCCAGTATTTTGCCCCATCTCAGAAGGGTGGAGCCACTAGTTCAGTGGGTGGGGCTTCTGAATTCAGGACGGTGGTTTTTTGTGACCTCTTGTGAGGTAGCAGGTTCAAAGGAGACTGGGGGAAATGTCCCCACCCCAAAGCCAGACAACTCAGTCACTGATACCCCAAGTCTGCCCAGACCTCTACATTGTGGCCAAGGCAGCCAACTCCTCAGCAGGGCCTAAGTTCCACAGGGTGGGGCTGGAGTCAAAAGGGTTAGAGCAAATTTTTCCCCAGACTGATGCCACAAGGTGAGTGCTCCAGAAGACAGGGTATCTGTGGTATGGGAAAATTACTCAGCACAGGTATCCAGGCAGTTGTCCCCTCAGCTCTCTCCCAAGTGACTAACCCCAGACCCCTCACACAAGTCCTCTGCTCTTCCTTCCCCTTATTGGTGCCTGCTGACAATACTTTGTGCTTTCGCATTTTAAGTGTTTCCAGTGGGCTGTCTCTTCCTTATGGACAGAAACCTCACTGCTTTCTGCAGCCAGATGTTATATGGGAGGTTCTTGACTTTGGTGGTCTGGGCTAAAGAGCCCAGCTTGGGGTTTAGGCCCCACACTACTTAGGGGGAAAATACCCCCTAGCCAATTCCCATAGCTAACACATTCTAGAACCTCAGTTGCCACCAGTGGGAGTGAAGTCAGCCCTTTTCATGTCTGTCCACACAACCCAGCACCGCCCTTTCTACCAGACTTGATGTGGCTGCTTCTATAAATCCTTGGTTGTTATGACTCCCCTCTTCAGCCAGTCTTCACTTGGTTATTTGGAATGATTATTCTTTAACTGGAATTTGTTTGGTCCTGGGAGGTGAGCGTAGCATCCACCTCCTCACCACTATCTTCAATGAATGATCCGAATTCTGAGCTTTTAAGAATTTCAGGTGTGGCCACTGGAGGGGACTGAGCAGTACTATTCCCCTACCCTCACTGCCTGTTTATTCAAGGGTTGCAGATGTTGCCACCAGGGGACTGGAGCTCCTCAGAGAGGGAGCACCACAAACCTTCTCAAAGCTCAGGGGCCAGAAAGTCAAACTAGTTTTAAGTTATGGGTTTGAGCAATGATTTCAGAACCCAAAGGAGTTAGAATACAGATAGATGCTTCCTTCTGGTGGCCATTCAGCCACCAAACACTGCTGAAGGAATTATGTCCAGTACCCAAAAGATCCTTCAATTCCCCACCAAGAGCCCAAGTGTGAGGCAAACTAGAAAATACAAAATGGGAGGAGCAAGAAACAACTTGACTAGTTCAACAGAATAGGATAAAAATGAAGGCAGACTGGTAAGGTCCAACTATTTTAATAAAAGCAATGATTAAAGATAATTTAAAATACTTCTATAAGGAATTAAGAGAAAATCTGATTAAAATATCCCTAGTCCTAGTAGAGCCAGTTTCATCTTGCATTTTCAGTGTACATGAAATTGGTGCAATTTTGCCACTCATCAATAGAAATCTTTATTTTAAAATCTTTGATTTTAAAGGGCTGTACCATGTACAAACTGCCTGAGAAGCCACACCCAACTATCTCAATTTTTTAGAGGGAATTTAAAGCCTGAACTGGTAAGAGGTAGAGAACTTGCCTAGGACTTCCTGACCTTCCTTCCATTAGAGCCTTCTTGGGGACAGGACAGAAAACTTAACTGAATTCCCTTATTAACCTTTCTTTTCTACCATGAAGCCTTTGAAATACTCTTCAAAATAGTTTGAAATAAATTAAATCTACCCATAAGATGCATACACATCCCAGGTTGAGTAAATGTTTGCTTTTGAAGCAGACTGGGAAATTAAGGAACATCTAAGTTTTTGCAAGATAGTCTGCTTGAGCAGACTCAAGGAATGAAAATTAAAGAAAGTAGGGTGTCCACAGCACATGTAATTGTGTATACAAAGACATACAAGTGTTTACAAAAATGGTAGGACTTGAATTAGCTTTATTTATAGAAATATATCTATATATCTATAGATATATTTATCTGAAAGTGATAGTACAATCAGCAAATCATTGCAAATAAAAAAAGAAACTAAGTACTTTAATAGATCACAAGTCTAAATATTTACAAATTAAAAAAATGCACCAAATTCTACAATGATTGAGGTGAATCTGATTTTAAAAAACAAGTTTTAGTCCTGGCTGGTGTGGCTCAGTAGTTTGAGCGCTGGCCTGTGAACCACAGGGTCACCAGTTCAATTCCCAGTCAGGCCACATGCCTGGGTTGCAGGCCAGGTCCCCAGTGGGGGACACAAGACAGGCAACCATACATTGATGTTTCTCTCCCTCCCTTCCCCTCTGTCTAAAAATAAAATAAAACCTTTAGAAAAAATAAAAACAAGTTTTAAAGTAAAGGTAGTTTTTTTATGGAAAAGATGTTTAGCAAATTATAGTTAACTCCACTGTACAGCTCTTATACACCTTTAACACATTCAATCACAAGGGTACATACCATAATATGTGCTCAATGCAATGACAGATTTCCATAATGTGCAATATACCACCTTAAGAACACCTCTAATAGAAAACAAACCCAGCAACTTAGCAAAACAAATATTTATACAATGTAAATAACAGCAAATATTAGTAGTTTTATTAAATATCTCCTTTTAGGTGTAGATAGTTTAGAGGGGAAACATCTGGTGCACTGTAGGTCAAATGGGAATCTGATCAGAAACAAAACTAGTATTTTCCAAAGCTTTCCAGCGACCCCAAAGTGAGACACATACGCAACTAGGTAAACTTCAGGTGTCTTAAAATTCTCATTAGTTAACTTTCAATAATTGATACCGATACTGTGCTATGTTTATAAATCAATATTGAAAGTTAACTAATGAGAATTTAATCAATTCTCATTAGTTAACTAATTGATTGATTTAAACCTTCAATCAATTGATTGGCAGGTTTTGCTTCCTTTGGTATCCTTGCAATGTTTTCATTTGTAATGAAACATGCAGAAAGAACTCTGCTTACACTAAAGCAAGGAAACAGGTTATTGTGGAATAATAAGGCCCTAAAAAGGCAGCAGGTCATATAGTTACCTCCTTCTGGGCAAAATTCCTGCCCTAAAAACTATGCAACCTACTACCTCTTCCTAGGAACCCTTTTTTCTTGCTAGTCTTCTACTTGGCACAGGCATTTCAAATTAACCTGTTAAATTAGGCTTTGGTTTTTCTTTTTTCCCCCAAGTCAAACCAATTAGAATTTCACTGATGCTTTACAAAAGTTACTCACCATATGACCTTAGTGAAAACCAGAAATGTGTTTCCTTAAACCTCTTGTTATAAAGAAACAAAAATTCAGTTACATCAGAAGATGCAAACCAGAAACCTAGTATCTACTTCTTTTATTGTTGGAGCCACAGTTAAATATTGAATCTCATAAAAGCCCCAGTCTCTCTTAATAAGCTGGAAAAGTAGGCAACACTGGATAAATCCTGCCTGTAGCCAACTGGAACAATTTGAACTTATTGCTAGTCCCTTTTTAGATGTCAGATGTTTCCTAGGTTATAGCCCTCCCCTCCTGAGCCCAGGTATTTTGAGTTTTTGATCCTTCAATAATAGTAAGTGGAGGCAAATTCTGATCACCTTTGTATTGCTACCAAAAACAAGCTTTTAGAGACCATCATACTTAGTTCTTTTAAGTGCTTTTACAAAATGTAGCAGTTCTCTCCATAACTTGATTAACTTACTGGACTTGGCTAGTAAGAGTATGAAATGGGTCCTTAAATAATTAATAAGAGAAACTCACTTTTCTACAGACCTTAGTTATTAGATAAGTCTCCAACTGCAGAGTGATGATGATATCCACAGTGGAGGCAACACATGTCCGAAAACCACAAAACTCCATGACTGCAATCACCACATGAGCCAATGTTAATACTACATCAAAGAGAACTTCTTAATCCTTGAACTTTCCCACTTTTCTTTGGTTCACTGAAAGTCAATGAATATAAAAGGTTCCCCTCCTCCCTCATTTTTGTATCTTCAGTTTATAACAAAAACCAATTCTGGACCATACGGGTGTCCATATGTATGTCAGGGATGAAACAAAAAGCACTAGTCGGGCAAGAGAAATCATCTAGGTTGGACCCGCTAAAGAGAGAAATTTGATGTTTTCTCTCATGTGAAGTTCCTGCTGCCAATGGCACTGCACTGTGATTATCTTAAATTAGTGGCTGTCAACCTTTTTCATCTCATAGTACACATAAACTCTAATTTCTAAAATTCTGCAGCACAACAACAAATAATATTTTTTCTGGTAAGACAAAAAATACATATAATTTTGATTCATCCACACCAGACAGCTATTTTTTTTTTTGACACTCTAAGGGAAAAAGAGGTCAGTGGCCCTCACTAAAGTCAGGTATTGCAGATTTTAAAAATTCTTGCATCACACCAGTTTAAATTGCTGTCTTAGATATTAAAATTCAGGATAATTGTAAGTATCTGGGAAGAGGTGACCTCTTGCTCACCTCCCCATTTTGCCTCTTCTCCAAAAATGAAATAAACAGCAAGCACTTAAAACAGGGAACTTTTAGGCTTGCTTGATTACAAAAGGCCAAGGTAGCATGGCTTGGCCACTGGATAAGACATGAAACATGGGCCTCCATGGGTATTAGAAATTAATTAGCCCTTTCCAGCATTACCCTCACATTTTCTTTAAAACTACAAACTATGGATTTCCCTATGTAACAGCTTTAGGGGATCCACCCCCCACCCTGTGACTAAAGGACTACTTCACATTTGGGAGACAAAGCTGAGGTCTTTGTACTTAACCAAGGAACAAGGGTAGAATCCAGAACCCAACTCTCCTTTTCCAGGCTGAAGAGATTAAGCTATCCAAATTATCACACCAATGAAGCAGTGGTTAACAATGCCCAAGGCTACCCTAAAACCCAAACTGGGCAGAATGAATCATAATCAACCTGACTCCATTTTTGCTCAGAGTGACTTTTGATTCTGTATTTACGTCTATCACCCAGGACCTCCCCCAAACATATGAAGCAAGATGTAGGATGATAAGCCTATTCACAATTCCAAAAGAGCCTGCTCTCCTATTAGAAGACTGCCTGAAAATTACTTTACTCTTTGAAATTTTTGTTTAATTTAAATTTCTGAAATATACCACATGTAAAAAATGTTAAGTCACTGTCTACTGAACAGAGAAAATTAGCAACTGATATAGAAAAAGAATACTATAAATACAAAACAATGTCAAAATTAATTCTTCTGAGTCTTAATATCATCTACATAAAAACAAAATGCAGCAAGTCTACTCCTCAGGGAAGGCAATAGATTGTATAGTTATCTCCTGAACAGGGTAAAATAACTACCCCACAACTATACAATCTACTACCTCACTCTGATAGAGCAATCTTTTCATCTGGAATGGAGAGCACAATCTTTTCCAAAAGAAAATGCGACATAAAATTATCAGCATCAATCAAAATAAAACATGTGATTATTCTGATACACAGAAATGAGAAGCAAAAAGTATCTCCTCCCCATCCAGTCTACTTGCTTAAGTTTGTAATGTCTAAAAGAATAAGCTACTTATACATCATAAAGAAATAGTACACTATTAGCATTTTTACACAAGTTAATCTTAAACAGACACTGTGCAATTAGTTATCAACTTCCTATGACACCACCAGAATGCAGATTTTTCTATCACGTTAGGAAAGACAGTAGATTGTATAGTTATCTCCCAGTGGTGGGTGTGACCCTAAAACTATACAACCTACTACCTCATCCCACAGTGAAGAGAACATCCAGGGTGAATGCCGAAAACGGGACCGCAGTGGAGCACCACAGGAAGGCTTTTTACTCAGGTAATCCTGGTTCTCCTGTGTGATTAAAGGAGGGGGGGGAAAAGTATTAGACCACTTTCTTTCATTTAATTTGCATGTAAGTTTACCTGAAAAACCTTCCAAAAATCAGCAATTTAAATTATAGCTATGTATTACTTTTATGTCCTGTATTTGGTTCATGTATTATTTTAAATGCTTGTTTATCTAATTCTATTCCTAATACCATATATTTACAAGACCCAGAAATCAACTTCTTACACCATTTACCTGATAATCAACTTTTAATTATTTTATAGTTGCTAGAAATAAAAATTCATAATCACTTACCCTTCCTAGACACACACATGCGCGCGCACACACCCCCCTTATAAAGGAATTTAAGAACACCTCTAACAAAAGCTAATGACTTTAAAACCCAGAAGTCCTATACTTCATGCATACTCCATGATTAAATACATAATACAGAGATATGAAACCATATATACAGAGATCCTAATTTTAATTTTTTTCTTTTAAAAAAAATATATTTATTTAATTTTAGAGAGGGGGAAGAGATAGATGAGAGGGAGAGAAACATCAATGTGTGGTCACCTCTAGTGTGCCCCCTACTGGGGGCCTGACTTCGCTCATAACCCAGGCATGTGCCCTGACTGGGAATGGAACCAGCAACCCTTTGGTTCAAAGGCTGGTGCTCAATACCTTGAGTCACACCAGCCAGGGCAGGAGATCCTAATTTTTAGATTAACCTAAGTCTTGTTTTCTATGCCACCAAAGGTGCTCTGAGTATCAAAGGCAGGAACCAAGATATTTAATACCCTGACGCAATAATCTCTGAACTAAGTAATATGAGTATGATCAGTTTGTTTTTGTAATCAAAATCATAATACTCAAATTAATCTGAACCATATTAAGTATTAGTCTTCAATTTACAGACTTTAAAAGTTAACTACTGTAAAGTTATTTACTTTTCAAGGTATGCATTGAATTTAGTATCAAAGAAAGTGACTAAGTAGTGACTCGGTAACCAAAACATGTAACCAAAACAATGCAATACAAAGTACAGAAATAAATCCCTTACATTGGGTCAACTGATTTTCAACAAGGATGCCAAGCTAATTCAATGGGAAAAGAAGTTTTTTCAACAAATAATGCTGGAACAACTGGATATCCACATGCAAAATAACGAATTTGGACTCCTACTTCACACCATAAAAGTAACTTTAAGACACATCACCTATTTTAAAAGAAGGACAAAGGACCTGAAGATATTTCTTCAAAGATATGGCTCATTAGCACAAATAGTAAAAAAGACCCTCAACACCATTTATTCGTCATGAAGAAAACCAAAACCAAACCACAATGGGATATCACTTTCAGAACCACTAGGATGGCTATAAATAAAAAGACAAATAAATATTGGTGAGGATGTGGTGAAAAAAGATCACTAGTATACTGCTGACAGAAATGTGAAATGGTGCAGATGTTTTGGAAAACTTTAGCAGCTCATCAAAAAGTCAAAGTTACCTCGTGCCTAAGCAATTTCACTCACAGGCACGCTATTCCCAAGAGAATTAAACACAAAAACGTGTACATGAATGTTCATAGCAGTAATACTCAGTTGGAGTCAACAAAAGCCAAACTTCAAATTCTGGCTGCCGTACTCACTCACTGCCTTTGAAACTTTGTGCAAATAATTTAGGCTTTCTAATCCCCTCAGCTTTTGTAGCAGTATCACCAACAGACTGAACTAAATAATCTGTGAGAATTAAGGAGAAAGACTTAAGTCACCCAGCACACCAAAGAGCCCACGTGTGCCATCTTATTTAATAGTCATCATCTTTATTTTACATAGGCAGAAACTGGTTCTTGGAAATTTAATAACTTGCCCAAATTTGCAGAGTTTAACACTGGATCTCCAAACTTACTATACTTGAGCCTATTTCTATTCTGTAAGGCCAGATGATGCAAGCTAAGAACATGCAGACAACTGTATCTACAAAGTCAAGCCTTTCTAAGCCAAAATCTTTCCAGGGAACCAACGCAGTTCTTTCAGCCTACTGTAAACCAGTGGATATCTCTACCCCAAACTTCAAATCTGACCAATGTTCTCATAAAAAAAAAAAAAAAAAAAAAAAAAAAAAAAAAAAAAAACATGTTTGAACCCTCATAAACATGGGACTCTAAAATGCAATATACGCAGAATCAAAGAAGTATTCATTTTTTAATCTTGGCTAGTGTGGCATGTCCTATTTTTCTCGACCCAGCAATATAAATAGGTACTATGTTGGTAGTAAGCAATATGGCAATTTACATACTAAGGTCTATTAAAATCACCCTCAATTTGGGGGTAAATATATATAAATATAATCCAAAAGTTGGGTGTTGAGGGAAAAAGGGCAGAAGCAAGTTATCAAGTATGTAACATCACTATTCATCAGAGCAGTGGTTTCTACCTTTCCATAATCCACAAGAAAAATACTTTATATTTCTAAATAGTACATTACTATAGCTACTAATAAAATATCAATATTGTTCAAAAATCATCACTAATCCTTACTCTTACATTTTATTATATATGGTAAATTAATTTTGTGGTCCACTGATGGTTCTCAGACTGCAGTATTTTAGACAATGTTTGATTAGTGCAAATTTTGGAAGTAGTATCTAACAGCTGAGGAGGCATTGTTAGTAAGCAAGCTTTCAGAAACACAGAACAGAACCCATACACAAGAATTTATGGATTATCAGAACCAATGGAAATATTTAGTAAGGAATAAAGTGAAGTAAAAACCCTAATATGTACACTGATCACAACCTTATAATGCTTGGCTTTGGGGAAAGAAAAAAGAGTGGGGTGATTAGTGTATTTTCTGTTCTTGTGATTTCCCTCTCTACAGTCAAAGTATATTGCAGAATCAGAGAGCTAAATTCTTAAAATAGGCTAAACTCAGTCCAGAAGCAAACTTACTCTACTTTCTAAATACTTAATACCTATTAAGGAGCTTGAGCTTCTGAAACTCAAGTATTCTTCCAGAAATCTGTGCTGCCTACCTTTTACATTAATTTACATGCTCTTATAAACAAAGTAGCTGAGAAACCTTTAAGTCTTCATTCACATGCCATCTTATGGTTATATAAATTTCATTTTTACCAAACTTCCATGCAAATAATATGAACTACTTCCTTTAGTCTCATCATTCAGTTTCACTTGATTATCAAATACAAATCAGAACTTTTGACAACACTGGCTACTTAATACAAGACTTCCTTTGGTCTCTAATACCCAGGTTCAACATTAATGAAGTTACTTGATGATGCTGGCTGAATATTAAAACATTATTATTTACTCATCGAAGTCTCCAGTAGTAGCATTCTGAGTCTTTTGACAGAGGATCTGCGGTATTTTTAACAATGGATCACTCCATCAATGTAAAATGACTTATGAAATTGACAAGATAAAGGTTTTAGACACAACTAAAGTTAACCTAATTCTAACCTAAGATCTCCATTTCACATCCTACCAAACAATGCACCAAAATTTTAAATAGCTAAATGCTAGGCTATGTTTTCCAAAAGGACCACTTTCTTTCATTTACTTAGATGCACAGCAGGCACATAAAATGCTCTTGATTAGAATTATCTAAATTCTAACATTTTTATAAAAGGTAACATGTCAAGTGAACTCCCGGTATTCCTTTGTAAATTTTCAAATGCAAACTGTTAATTTGGAGCCAACATTTTTGCTACAAGTGCACTGTTACCCCTGTATACCTAAGTAAATTCTGCTACAAACCCTATAATGCATGCAAATACTTAGGGTAAGGTGGTTTTCCACTTGGCTGACTTTTCTGCTTAACAGTCCTTTTAAAATCTATCCTCCCATCCTTCTTTATAACAATGTGTCCCCAGGCTGAAATCACTATATAATCTATACATCCCCCAAATCAAAAAAAGGTAGGTTCTGTTTACTATAGCAGACAATTTCATAGTCTACACTATATAATAGTGCACTCACTAAAAAAATTATTCCCTTTTATACATGAAGTAATCTCATAACTGAGCAAATAAAAACAGGACCAGGGGTGGGGGACTCCCAAGTGAATAGGAGTAACTTCACAACACTGTCACAAAGCAAACAAAAGCTCCCAAATCACAATAATCATTAATATCTAGCATTTTAAAACAGATCCTCTAAAATCTCTTAAAACATTCCTAGACAAGCAAACATTAACAGTGTAGCTGTCAGCTGTCTCAGGATACTTAAATCTTAGACCTAGGAAACAGCCTCAAAAAAATTACCTGCAATTTCCTCACATTTGAAATGAGGCTATGGAAAGCAGAACATTTTTGACCAATAATATGAAATGGCAAATACTCGTGTAGAAATTCAATTATTGAAAAGAATCTAGACAATCCACTCAAATTACGTATCTGTTCAGTAGCCACTAGCCACATGTAAGTATTGAGCAATGAAAATGCAAATAGCCCAAAGTGAGATGTGAACTCTAAAATACACTCTAAATTTCACATATTTAGTATCAGAGAAAAAAATGTGGTGGCTCTCATTTTATCTGGTTATTTAATGAAGTACACTCTTAAGTAATTGTGCAATACTTAGAACACCCACACAGGCGAAGAGCTTGCAGTGGCTAGGCCTCCTTTACTCCTGTCGAGGTCACATAGGCAGTGTTGACAACTCATTACTGAGGCTGGGGATCCAGATTCTTTGATTCTCTTGTAGCCATGGAAAAAATAATTGGGAATTAATATTATGGGGTGGAGAAGATCCTTTAGTGTCTAAATAAAATCTCAGACTATTAAAATATTAAGTGACTAAAAATACATACTGGTCATTTATGGCAAATTTATTTTCCCCAACTCTGGAAAACTAATGTGAGGGAAACATGCTTCATGAAATACAAATAAACAGGGCAGCTTTTAATATTCTTTGAAGATCAGTGTTATGGAGAAAATATCCTTTAGAGAAGGGGTGTTTGCCAGATTTTTCTGACCTCAGAAAAAGATATTTTGCAGAAATATACATGCCTAGAACTGAAATCTACTAATATTTTATATTCCATTAAAGAAATTCTGATCACCGCCCACTAAATTGATTTAATGACACACTCAATCAGGATCTACAGTTTGAAACACTGATTTAAGCTCTTAATATTGCACAATTCCCACTATTAGTAACAGTTACTACATTAGCTACTGAAATATCAAATATCTAGTGTGCAAGAAATGCTAGTTAATGCTAACAGGAATAAAATGCCCATTAAGGAGTAATCACTGGAGACCAACTTGTGTGACATTGATCTTTCACTCTGTAAAGCTGAACTGAGCGATTCACAAATTTTTTTTTTTTAAGACTTGTAAAATTCTCGAGTCTCTGAAATTCGAAAGAGCTTTAATTTCGTGAAGAGGAGGGGAGGACCCTGTACACAGCCTGTTTTAAGAGGAAAATACCATCTAGCTGTCAATGGAAAATGACTATTCAAAAAGGGTTCATTTCTTCCCCCACATTAACTCCAAATGTCTGTACCCTAGTAACACATTTTAAAATGCTACTTAAATCAAACACCCTCACAAAACCCACTCAAAGTAACTTACTAGTTTAAAAGTATTTACTTCTTTAGCCACACACATACTCTGATTATACTGTAAGTGAACCTGATGGCCCAACAGAAAAACCTGGACATAAACAATCACTTTCTAAAATACATGTAAGTTACTACTGTATGATTTCCAGCTCAATATAAATAAAACCAGTGGAATTCTAAATGAAGTTTTAACTTATGAGCTGAATGCCAAAAAAACAATGTTTATCAGTAAAAAAATGAAGTTTTAACTTATGAGCTGAATGCCAAAAAAAACAATGTTTATCAGTAAAGTTTAAAAAAAAGTAAACTCACTCCTCTAATCTCCTGATTTAATTCAAGAATTTAACACTCACTGTACCCAATGCCTCCTTTCCGTCTGCCAACCCTCTGGTAAGAAGTCTATTAAAACACACCCTCACCTCTGACACAGAAGGAAGGGGTCCAGGCCCTACTGTAAAAGTTGGGAGAGACGGAGGCCATTGCTGGCCAAGGACATAAAGGTTATACATTCCTCACACCGGAGCCCGCCAGGGACGTGTACCAGCCAGCCTGGTTCCAGGTGTGCAGCCCCACTCACGGTTAGGGCTGCTGGCGGTGGCCCAGGTCACCAGGCAGAAAACCGTTCCCCGGGATTCCACTTATTCCCTCCCAATCCAATCTCCCACCAAGGACGGTGGCCGTGGCCGACCCGACAGCACAACTGCTCCGGAATTATGGCTACGCTCAGCGGAGCGGATTAGGGGCAAGGAGCCAGCCCAGGGACTGCCAGCCCGCACCCATTTCAATGGGTCTTCCCCTCCCGCCACTTCCTACCTTCCCTCCCGCATCCCGGCCCCCAAGGCCAAGGTCTCCCCGGCCCACAAACTTGATAGCGGAAGTGATGTTGGGAGACCTGGCGACTACAGCAACCAGTCATGCAAAAGCGGGAAGAGGCAGCAGCCAATCGGAGACAACTGTGGGCCAGACTTCCCCGCCCAAGTTTGATTGAGCTGGGCCCCCCCCCCCCCCCCACCCCGCGGGTTGAAGAATGTGAAGAATGACCCCTCCCCCCAGTCCGTGAGGCGCAGGGCGGGAAGCGGAGGGGGTTGGGGCTAGCTGGTAGCGCCACGCGGCACCCATCCCCCGCTTGCGCCACAGCCACCCGCGGTCCCCTAAAGTCCTACCCACCCACCCAGACCCCAAGGCCTCTACGGTAGGCCCCATCGCTCTCATCCCAACGCCCCTGAGAGTCCAAGCTAAGGAAAATGGCGAAGGGCCCGCGCGCGCCGTGAGTCTTACCTTACCTACCTCGGGCTCGTAGAGAAGGTGGCTGTCTGCAGCCGCCTTCCGTACGAGTGGGCTAGGCCCTCGTGTCCACCGCCACCGCCCGCCGTCACCCGAGAGTCCCGCGCGAGGACCCGGACAGGAACGCGGGCTGCAGGGACGCTGGACCAAATGGAAACCAGCGCGGGCGCCCGAGTGTCGATGCGGGGGCGGGAACTAGTGCAAACTGTGAGCCAATTGGCCGGGCTGCCTGACTGACGTGCGCCTCGCCCTTTCGCCTGGGTGGAGCCGGGAGCCGGAGCCGGAGCCGGAGCCGGGACCCACCCAGTGCCGGGCGGTCACCGCGGGAAGGGCGCACGGGCCCTCCCACCCAGTCCGCTCCCAGTTTCCTATTGGAACAGCCGGAGAGTGGCTGGGCAGTGTTCCACCCCTCAATCCTCGCGCGATGGACAGTCGCCTCCAGTGGCGGCTGGGAGCGCGATGGGCCTCAGTACTCCGCCAGACTCTTGCCTTGTCTGCCCCGCACAAGGGCTGCCCCGCAGTTTACCCAGTTATACATGGGGCCGTCGCTTCAGCCGACTGCCTCAGACTTGAAAATTGTCTTCAGATGCTTTTCAAAAACAATCCTTAGTTTTCCTATTTTTAAAATTAACCTAAAGCATCGTTCCTGTATGCCCCTCAGGACTTTCCCGGACTAGGATCCTGGAGAGCGCTGGTTAGGTCTGTCTGGGAACCACGGGCCCCCTCCTACCCACCTCCTGGTTGCGCCTGTTTCCACGTACTCACTGTAACTGCGCTTAACATTTTAAAGAATATTTGCATCCTCATAAGTAATATGTTTTTAACGGCACTTACAGTATACCCGTTGCGTTTACATTTATGATCTCACTGTTAGTACATGCAAAAAATGCTACAGCAGTTAAGAAGGTACAGTTTTTGGTGGGGGCGGGGGCGGGGAGGGGGCTGAAGTGAACAAGAAACGAGAAGAAAGAAAAGGAGCTTGGGCCTGTAAGGTGGACAGGAATTAGGAAAGACTTAACTAAAAGACAAGTGGGAAAAACAATTTTGTAAAATCTGCAACAGCCAAAACATTAATTTAAATGTCTAGTAGTTAAAAGCAAAGATCTGAAATCAGATTGCTGAGTTTGAACTCCAGTTCTGCCACTTCCACACTTCACAGCTATACAACACTTGGCAAATTGCTGCTTTCTGTGCCTCAGGTTCCTTAAGTATAAAATTGGGGTTACACCAATACTATTTACCTTATAGAACTTGTTGTAAGGATTAAACATTGCAAATACTTAGAATAGTGCTTGGTGCATGTAAGCAATATATAAATATTTGCTAATATTCTAACCTTAATATATATAATGGATTTTTTTCAAATCAGAAAAGATAAAGGGTATAAATTAGCAATCTAAAACAAATAAAAATGGCCAATAAATGTGAAAAGATTTTCACTCTCATTAGTAATCAAACAAATGCAAATCACATCCATCTCCCAGTTCATGACAGATCATCACTTAAACATGCCCTGAAAAACTATGATGGTGATGTAGACCTATAGTGGTCAATATGGGAAGATTGTCAGGGTTTTATTGTTATTTGAGATACAAGGTTACAAAGTAATGTGTATGACATGACTGCATAAATCTTAACAGCTCTCGAATTATTCGTGATCTTTGTCTTTACACACTTCTGGGTTCTTCAAAATATGTATTTATTTCATAATCAAGAAAACTATAAATATAAAAACATTGCCAGAGACAGTTATCCTGTCAACCAACTGTTGTTGGTGCCAATTCAATGCCAAAATGAAAAAGGAAATTTTATGCAAACAGCTCAACAGTGATATAGCATGACTGTGAATACAGACCTGCTGTGCAAGAGCACAACAGTGCTAGAGCAAAACTGCATGGCTGTAGAACAGTTCAATTGTGATGCTGCTCAGGCAGCAAACATCTTGGGTGTTCACCTCTAGCCAAGTAAGCACAGTTCAGGCTCTGGTGAGCTAGATAGGAATTGGCTTATGTGGAAGAAGTTCATACCCTATTCCCTGATTGATCCACCCTCATGCAAATAAGGACACCAAATTCTCACAATTTGATTGGTCCAAAAGGCACTGTCCTGATTCTTCAGAATAGAGCTGCTCTGATTGGTTGCAGCTGTGCAGTTCCCATTGGATGGAGAAAACCTCAATTCTATTGCATGAAATAGGATTCCAGAAAACCTTTGTAAGGGTTGGCTTAAATGGCAGAAACATGGTGCAGGAAGGCTTCGTTACAACTGAAATTTGCCTGAGAGGCCCCTGTGTGGAAATGGCTACCATGTTCCATTTTTAAAATTTGAATCTAGTTAGCCACCAGGAACCCTTTTTAGTAGGTGTCTTTTTTTCTTCAGTGTTCACATTCCCCAGATATCCATTGCCTCCTTTTTCTGTAATAATAGAAACCTGGGTTTTAGGTGATAGCAGAAATAGAGTGACCTTGGATATAGTTATGTGACTTAAGTCCTGGCTGCTGAGATGTAAGCAGGAGAATGAGTGGGGTTTCTGGGTTCTGCAATCCATCAGGAGAGCTTGCCCTTTCCCCCTTTCTGATTTCTAGCTTCCTTAGTAGGATGGGGTGTAGTAGAGAGACACATGGAGGGGAACCCCAGTCCGCTGGTGGCATCATAGGGGCCAGTCCCCTGGTGGCATCATAGGGGAAACTCCACTGACAATTGGACTTTAATTGAGAGAGACATGACTTATTTAAGCTTCTGAAATTTGGTAGTACTTCAGCAGAAAGCTAGCCTGATCAGGTGGGTATTGCCCATACTGTATGCTCTCCTTCTATATGTGTGTTCTTAGGAGATGGAGAGGGCATTCTGTGGAAAGAGCACACAGCTTTTGGAATAAAGCAAACTGGTGAAAGTTCCAGTTCCTATTTCACAGGACACACCCTGGGGCAGAAACCCTGTGTTCAATTAGATCATAGTAAAAAAGTGATATGGAACTGCTGAGTGATGAGCACAACCAGGTGTCATTAATGATCATTATTTATAGTGACAGCAACGAGCAGGAAGAGCATTCATTTGAATCCTTGCTCCAGACTTGGGGAACAAACTGCTGGCTAGACAAACTAGCCCACAATAATCCTTAGGTCCAAGTCAGAGCTTATGCAGAGGGCTGGCCTCAGCCTGCCTCTCCACTCCCCATGCTGGTAGGGCACAGTTCCAACCACTCATTCCTCAAGCCTCCGGCAATGCTAGCCCTACCTTGATCGACTGGTCCTGGTCATTCAGATGGTACTTAAACTTAGCCTGCTCAGAGAGACGTTTCCTGACCACTCAGCCTAACCAACCCTCATCATTATGTTGCCACTCTATTTTTGTAACACCCTCAGCATTTTAAGCACTCTCTGAAACCATCTTGCTTGTTTTATTGTTTGACCCCAAGAGCACAAGAACCTTGCCTGAATTTTCACAGCTGTGTCTCCATCTCCTAGAACAGGGCCTAGGTGCTCAACAAATATCTCTTAAGTGTGGAATTAAAAGCCAAGAGACTAGGGCAATTTGCAGAGGAGGCTGAGCTCAAAGCATAAAAATAGTTAGAGAGGACAGTAAGCAGGAATACAGGTCTTAAGAGTCATGACCAGTAGACAGTGTGAAAAAGCAGAAAGAGTAGCAGCTGGGAGAGCCAGGAGGGTAGGAGATGCTGAATCCTGAGAGGACCCCAAACTCCCCTGCTGAGGTTCCCAGAGAGCGAAGCTTCATAGGACCCCAGAGGCCCAAGTATCCCTGAAGCCTTATTATCTCAGACCCCATTTCTTGTCCACACCTCTCTACAGGCAGCCTCAGGACAGAAGCCTCCCTCCACCTTCATTTTCCTTCAGCCTAAACAAACCAAGTAAAACAAACACACTCTTAGCAACTCAGCTCCCCAGGTGAGATTGGGGCTCTTTGTGTGGCTGACTTTATACCCAGCACAGTGCCCCAGGTGGTCATTTTGTCTCTGGTATCCCTGTTCTTCACAGCTCTGACTCCCTGCTGGTAATCCTGGGTCCCCACCACAGTGGGTCCAGGTCTTAGTGCAGAGCAGGTATGTGTGGATCAGGATGATGATGTCTGGGCAGTGCCTCCTGAGATCTTGCTGTGACTGCCCATGACTCCAGAGGCCTCCTGCTTTCCTATGTGTCTGCAAGGACATGCTCCTGCCTGAGGTATCACAGTGGAAGAAGTGAGATGCCTGGCAAGACAAACATCCCCACCTGAGGTTGCAAACTGCTGATGGCCTGGAGCTCCCATCTGGTTCACAGAAATACTTTATGTTCACGCAATGTTTTAAACCTATTTTAAACTAGCTAACAGCTTCAAAAGAATCAAGACACTTAATATAAGAAAATATCTGGATTCCTTGATTTTCTAAGGAAAAAAAACAACACCTGGAATCTCTGGCTACACTCATCCTATGTTCCAATAGCACATTATTTTCTTTATGCACAGCATAGCATCTGCTATTTGTCACAGCTCCCATTACCTCCTGGCTTGTTCGAACAAAAGTAGGGTTTGGCTGCCTGCCATCACCCACAGGCAAATTCTGGAGGCAGAGGTTGGTGGGGAAGGAAAGATGTCTTTATTAAAATGTTTCACAATTTGGGAAGATGGGGAACTCCCCATCTCCAGGCTCCTCTCTTCTGCAAAACAGGAACAAAAACCCATTGTTACCAAAGCCCAAAACAATTCCCAGAGTTCCCACTCCATCCTTATCTGTCCTTTGGAGCCCAAGGCTACTAAGTGGGTGGCTCTCTGGCTTCAGGCTCCCTCGTGGGGTTTGAGTGTGTTGTCAGCACTGTCATTCGCTGTGAAGTGTGCAGGACCAGCATGGTGCCGCAAGCTCTGGGTCACACGTTTGCTTAGTGGATCCCAGAAGAAGAAAGCACATTTCTCCCTTCCCTTGGTTAAATCTACCAGCCCAAACTTCTGCATGCTCCTGGAAAGGCCTGGCCCATTCAAGCCAATCCCATCCTTTCCCCATGCTATACTGACAGGACAGCACCTCCCCTTGCTGCCATGTTGACCTTTATGGTCACTTGCAGCTGTGTTCTCTGGGACCAGAAGGGAGTAGGAGGGCTTTTAGCCTTAGCCAAACAGTTCACTGGTCTTGTGCATGCTCAGTGCAGTAACTTCCTCCTGCTGCTTCTTTGCCTGGGCAGAGACGCTTTCACGTGCTCTAGTTTGTTAACGCTAGCAGTGTGACTTCATCTGCGCTGCTTTGGGCATTTCCTGCAGCCCCTCCCTCACTCGGACACTGGTCAGGTTATGCTGTTTTCAGGCCTGCTTCATTTTTTTATTAAGAACCTGGTTCCCATAGTCATTTGAGTTTGTGTCCTCACTGCCTTTTCTTTGGGGGCACTGCGGCTGCCCTACCTGGGCCAGTGGTTTTGGTGTAGGCCAAGCAGGGTCCTTTCCTGGTAATGTATTAAACAGAAACTTGGAGAAAAGAACCCCTTAACTTCAGATCCCAAGCTGTAATGGTGGGAGAAGAGGTCACTCTTCAGGAAAAAAACAAAAACAATTACTGAGAAATAGACTAAAGAGAGAGTAACTGACTCTGGATCCTGTCACTTCTGAGGCCACCCTCCCCTTTCCTTTGTGCTCTTCAGAGCCCTAGTTGGTGCGATTCAGTGGTTGAGTGCAGGCCTGTGAATCAAAGGGTCATGGTTTGGTTCCCTGTCTAGGGCACATGCCTGGGTTGCAGGCCAGGTCCCAATGGGGGGCCTGCGAGAGGCAACCGCACATTGATGCTTCTCTCCTCTTTCTCCCTCCCTTCCCCTCTCTCTAAAAATAAGTAAAATATTTTTAAAAAGCTGCTGTGTGATTTTAGACAAACCACTGATCTCCTCAGTTTCTTCATTTGTGTAATGGGGACACTATTGTTTACCTCTTAAGGGGGAAAGAAATTCCCATAATGTTATTTATGTGAAACATTGCATACAGTGCTAATAACTGCATTCCAATAGGTGCAACTAAGGAGTCCATAACCTTTACTGAATTTTATGGTAGATGTTTACTAAAAACTGGTGGGCTATAAAAGAAGAGCAAGCTCCCCCCTGCAGAATGGCATGGTTCTTGAAGTAGGTATTTACAGGTCAGTACTCTGGAGTAGGCTAGAAGAAGACAGGCCTCCAGCCAGACAGACCTGCATTTGCATTAAGTCTGCCCTTTCAATGTCTGTGTAATCTTGGGCTAGTGATCTAAACCTTGGACCGATTTGCATTCTATCAAGTAGAGATAATAATTCTCACCTCCTTCAGTTATGTATAGGAGAATTAACAGGAGTTATTTTCAGTTAATTCCATTTGAAAATTATTTACATAAAGAATGCCTAGTAATATATACTAAGCATTCAACAAATTATAGTTATTATTGTGTTAGGAAAAGAACAAAAGCCACAGTGAGAGCTAGCCAAAGGCTTCCTTTCTGAGGAATCATTGCTACTGTGATTTCTAACATCTAAGGTTTGATTGAGCTAAAAGTACACTGTAAGTCATCAGAACACAAAGCTGTTCTGTTCAGTTGTGCCAAGAACTCACCTCTTGTACCACCCACCCAAATGCCCAAGACAGTGGCCCCCACCATTCAAGGCTGCCTATGTGAACTTCAAGCAACAAGTGATTTTTAAGCAGAATTCTGTTTTGTTTTATTTTGTTTTGTTTTTAAAGCTTTGGACAATCAATTATTAATGTAAGACCCTGAATCAGGAGAACTACCACAATGTGGAAAGAATCCTTTTCTTTCCTTTTTAAAAGGTGAAGTCTAGCAACTTTCAAGATGCAGCCAAAGTGATAAAAGTTGTATACTGCATTATACAGTTGATTCCCCAGACCCAACCTCACTTCCCTATGCAGAGGTCTCACTGGTGGAGGGAAGAGAGGAAAAATAAGATGAGTCTGAGGAAGCTTTGCCTTTTTATTTGGTTTTGGCACCAAACCCGATGTTGCCTTGCATAATATATCCTCCAGTGCTTGTTGGGACAGATGGCCCTGCATGGCACAGCCTACCTGCCAGGCCGTGTGGAGCTAGCCAAGCAGGTCAGCACTTAGCCAGTATCAGGTGGGACAATGGTAGTGATGCCCATTCCTTTAATGAGCTCTTTAAGACAATGCCTGATGGAAATAATGTTTTTGGTAGGGACCTGGGGAGGACATAGTGCCCTCTGTGTGTCTCTCCATCTTGACCTTGAGCCTCTTACGCTCATGGAGGAACTGCACTGCACTCATGTGATGCTGTAGGAGTGGTTCATCTGCTGGTAAAGCTGTTGGGGGGCTTCCAGTTCCCCAGGCCACCAGGGAACTTCTGTTTCTTCAGCTTGGAGCTATGGTCACACTCCAGCTTCCTTTCAGGGTGGCAACCTAGCATTTAATGCCACTGAGCAGGCTGTCTCCAATGGTGTCAATCATGGCCCATGTGTAGGTGGCACTGGTGGATACCCCTCCACCCCCAATGAACTTTGTGTCCTGTGGAGGCAGCATGAACATTTCCTTAGGAAAGATCTGCAGAGGGCAGGCCCAGACAGCTGGTTTGTGGTGTTGCTTCAGCCTCCCCAACTCCACTGAACCAGGGACACCATAGGTGTGGTGGGCACTACTGGTTCCCTGCCCAGTACACATTTTTTACCTCTTTCCTACCCAAAGAACCCTGACTCTTTAGGCCAGCAATGTGGGCAGCTAAAAACATTATGTTTGTTTCCTGCTTTCCTTGCAGTAGGGGTGGCTGGGTGTGCCACAGAAGCAGAAGTGGGAGTTGTTAGGTGGGGCCTCTGGGACAAGCCTTTCCCTTTGCCTTCCCACTTCCTTCCTTCAAGACTTGGAGTCAATGCTCACATGAAGCAGCCACCTCGTGACCATGTGCTGACCAGCACATACAGCATCACTGAAAGAAGAGGGTGGAGTCTTGGGGTGCTATGCTACCAAGCTGACAGCCTTGCCTCTCTACCTCTGCACATTTCATTAAGTAAACAAGCAAAACTCCTCATTTTTTAAAAGCCATTGCTCATGGGCTTCTATCACAATCAAACCCAGAATCTTTTTGAAAGAGTAGCCAAATGAAAGAAATTACCTGAATAATTTCGAGAGGAATGAAATCACAGACCCACCCATTGTGATATCTCTAGGAAGTGCAAATCTTTTCTCTGGTCTGTACACAGTCTACAGCACCTTTCCCTGTCTGGTCAAACTTTTGGTCTCTAGTTCATCTTGTATATCCCAGCTCAAGCACCATCCCTATGATCAGGTCTTCCCTTGTGGGACTCACACAGTGTAGGGGACAGCTTGGGTGGTGAGGTCAGGCAGACCCCAGGCATGATCATGGCTACTGTAGCTACAATCCTGCATATCATATTCCTCCCTTGTGAAAGGGGGTTGTGGGTTCTAAAGAGAACTAATGAGATGATGACTATGTAGTGCCCCACATTGGACCAGGCACACAATAGGCACTGAACAAACTGATCTTGCCTCTGTTGACACCTCTTCCCCCTAAGGCCATGAGAGGACCTTCCATTCTGCAGGCTTCCACAGGTCTCAGATATGTCACCATAGTTCACAATACACAAAAACATTCTAGCATTTATCACCATGAGCTGCCTGCCTGATATGTACTTGGGTGTTTTGTTTGACCTGCTAGACTAATCTTCTTGAGGATAATAAAAAAAACCCAAACAGACATAAGCAATATACAACAGAATCCCATGGTACTGACATGTGTTCTATAGAAAGACAAAGGAAGATAGAGTCAGTAGGTAGCTGAGGGCTGTGGAAGGAGGCAGCTCTTTGTTTCAGGTAATCTGGGAAGGCATCTGAGAGAATCTGACCTCTGAGGAGAGGACTGAATAATGGTCTAGCAATCATCATATCTGAGGGTGGTAAGGTCTGGAGACTGAACCCAGCTCAGAGTGGGGGGTAAGGAAGGCAAAAATGCATGTTGGGCCAGGAGGTGAGTTTATTTGAAGTATAATGGACTCCCCACTAATTGGGGATTTTGAACAAGGGCATGGCATGATCTAAAACATTGAATGATCTCTCTGGCTATTAGTGGGGCAGAATGGGCAGGAAGAGCCTGTGTGGGAGCCACTAGAGTGTTCAGACAGGGGCAGTAAGAATGGCCAGGAGAGATGGGGTGGGGGGCAGGGGACCCAGGAGGTGCATGGAGGGGATGTATCTGGTAAGGGAAGAGGTGACACTATGATACCCGAGCAATCACTGTGACTGGTCCTGAGGAAATTAGGAGGACCAGGTTTGGGGGAAATCTGGAATTCCTTTCTCTCTAGGTTATGTTTGAGGTGCCAGATGCAGGTTTATATAGTCTCCATTAAGTTTGGAAAATATTTGGCCATTATTTCTTTAAATACTTTTTCTGTCCACCTCCCTGCCCCACAACCCTATCATTTCCTTCAGGGACTGTAGTTACCCATATATCAGGACACTTGAAGTTGTTCTGCAGCTTGGTAATGCTGTTTTTTAAAAAATTCTTATTTCTCTATTTCATTTTGTGTAGCTTTTATTGCTGTATCTTCAAGTTCATAAAATTTTCCTTCTCAGTGTCTATCTAACCTGCTGTTCATCCCATCCAGTGAATTTTCATGCCATTGTAGTTTTCATCTCTAGAAATTCAATTTGAATCTTTTTAAATATCTTCCATGCCCCTAACTTTCTGAAATATGGAATACAATTACAATAATTTTTAATATCTTTGCTAATTCTCACATTTGCTTCAGTTCTGATTTGAATTTATCGATTAATTATTGCTTTCATTATAGGCCATAATTTCCTGCTTCTTTGGCTGCCTGGTAATCTTTGGGTACCAGACATTGTGAATGTTACCTTGTCGGATGCTGCTATCTTTGTATTTCTATGAACCTTAAATTTTGTCCTGGAATAAAGTTAAGTTACTTGGAAAGAGTTTGATCCTCTCAGTTCTTGCTTTCATTATTTGTTAAGTAGTCTGGTGGGGCTAAGACTTAATGAGTACTGTCCCAGTATCCCATGATTTATGAGTTTGCCCAGTCTTTTTAGTTGAAATAGGCATTGTTCCCCGTCCTTTTTCAGTTTCACGTACAGTTCCCTTAATCCTTTCCTATGGTTCCTCCCCACCTGCAGCAGTTTCCTTACAAACATGTGCTGACAGACCAGTTCTCTGTTGAAAACTCATGGGACTTCTTGCAGATCTCTGGGTCCTCGGTGTAGTGTTTTCTCTTTTGGACCCTGCCCTGTGTACTTGACCTGCCTTGACCTCCCCAGACTCTCAGGTTTGTTTCCTGAACTAAGGGATTCTGTCAGACTTTGCTTGGTCTCCCTCTCTCTGTCCCTTGGCTTGGAAACTCTCTCAAGGCAGTAAACTGGAGCAATTGTAGGGCTCACCTTGTGTATATCCTGTCTCTCAAGAATTATTTTTCTTTTTTAAGTATGTTTTATTGATTATGCTACTACAGTTGTCCCAATTTTTCCCGCTTTGTCCACCTCAACCTGGTTCCCTCCTGTGATCCCTTGCCCTCTTATTTCATGTCCATTGGTTGTGCATGTGAGTTCTTTGGATTCTCCATTGCCTATAGTGTTCTTAACACCAGCCTGTATATTCTGTACCTACCCAATTATGCTTCTAAATCCTTGCCCTCAATGTGATCTTCATATCTATGATTCTATTACTCTTTTGCTTGTTTGCTTAGTTTTTTGTTTTTGTTTTTGTTTTTTTTAGAATCAGTTGTTGATCATTGTGAGTTTGGTGTTATTTTAGTATTCATAATTTTGATTTCTAAATCAAAATTTTTTCTAAATAAGTCCCTTGAACATTTCACATAATAAGGACTTGGTGATGACAAACTCCTTTAGCTTTATCTTGTCTAGGAAGCATGTTATCTGTCCTTCAATTCTAAATGTTAGCATTGCTGGATAGAGTAATCTTGGATGTAGGTCCTTGCTTTTCACCACTTTGTATAGTTCTTGCCAGTTCATTCTTGCCTGAAACATTTCTTTTGAGAAATCAGCTGATAGTCTTATACGAACTCCTTTGTAAGTAACTCTCTGCCTATCTCTCGCTGCTTTTAAGATTCTCTCTTTATCTCTAACCTTTGGCATTTTATTTGTCTTTGAAAAATCTTTAATATATAGCTGTATCGAAACAATGCCAACATCAATTTCAAAAAACAAAACTTGTAAATTCCATTACCTATTCTCTTTTTTTACATTGTTGTTCAAGTACAGTTTTCTCTATTTTCCCCTCACCACTCGCCCCCATCTCAGCCATCCCCACTTCCTACCCTTGATCCTACACCCCTTTGGTTTTGACCATGCGTCCTTTATACATGTTCCTGAAAACCCTTTCCCCTTTTTCCCCTATTAACCTTTGGCATTTTAATTATGATGTGTCTTGGTGTGGTCCTCTTTGGATCCAACTTGTTCTGGACATTCTGTGCTTCCTGGACTTATATGTCTATTTCCTTCACCAAATTAGGGGAGTTTTCTTAATTATTTTTTCAAATAAGTTTTCAATTTTTTGCTCTTCCTCTTCTCCTTCTGGTGTCCCTATGATCCAGATGTTGGAACTTTTGGAAGTGTCCCAGAGTCGTCTTAACTTCTCATTTTTTGGGGATTCTTGTTTCTTTATTTTGTTCTTGTTGAATGTTTATTTCTTCCTTGTGTCCCAAATCATTGTTGAATCCTGGGTTCCTTCCCTTCACTGTTGGTTCCCTGGGAATTTTTCTTTATTTCTCTTAGTAGAACCTTCATTTCTTCCCTTATGCTTTTGCCATATTCAATGAGGTCTTTGAGCATTCTGACTGCCAGTGTTTTGAACTCTTTGTCTGATAGTTTGATTATCTCCATTTTGTTTAGTTCTTTTTCTGAGATTCTGTTCTGTTGCTTCATTTGGGCCATATTTCTTTGTCTCCTGATTTTGGCAGCCTCCCTGTGTCTGTGTACTAGGCAGAGCCACTTTGATTCTGTTTTAGTGCACCTGTTAAGTCATATAGGGCAGAGCCTTAGGTATTCACCAGGGTAGGGCAACCATGGTTTGTGTGTGGGAGGAGTTGAAGAGGGGACAGTATCCCAGCTGGCTCACTTCTCGGGGCTTGCCTGGCCCTCACCCTGTTTCTAGTCACTTCACCCACTTGCTGTATGCCACTGGCACCCCTCCAGCTTCTGTCCTGGTTGTGGTTCCCAGGGTGAATGGGTTTGTGTATGTTCTGGGCTTTCCTGAGAAACTGGCAGTTTCTTCCAGCACCCCAACCCTGACTGGGTTTACAATCAAAAGTTATGAGGCTTTCTTTTCCCAGCACTGGAGCCCTGGGGTGCACCGTCTGGCCTTGGCCTGGGCTCTTTCACTCATAAGATGTCTCCCTGATTTTTATCCACCACATGTGAATGTGGGGCTTCCCATTGTGCTGGCCACTGCCTCACTGCCTCTCTGCTTTTCCATCCCTCTGCCCCACTGCTGCCACATGGAGTCCTCTACATCCTGACTCCTTCTTTCTGCCTCTCCTACCCAGATAGATGAATATAGCTTCTTTAAATCCTTGGCTTTCAGTCTTCCATACAGTTTTGGGTGTTTTTTTCTGGGTGATTTTCTTGCAGTTCTGGGTGTTTTTTGTTTTCAAGTTAGTTGTATCCCTTCTTATGGTTGCGCGATGAGGAGAGGCATGTCTACCTACTCCTCCATCTTGACCAGAAGCTCTCTACTCTTTTGATGTCAGGAACTATTTTTCATTGCCTGAGCTCCAGTGTCTTGCAAACCATTGTTTCCTATATTTTTCTGTTTATTTTGTTGTTACTGGTTCAGGCAGAAAAGTAAATTCAGACCCTGTTATTCCATCTTTTCTTTTCAGATTTGCATTTAGTTCTTTTTAAAATTTTAATATATTTTATTGATTATGCTATTACAGTTGTCCCATTTTTCTCCCCTTTATTCACCTTTCAGTCTCTCCCTCCTCTTCCCACAAGCAAATTGGGCCCTTCTGGTGCTAATTCCTGAGTGAGTGGGTTTGTGTACCTTCTAGGACCCTGTGAGTCTCTCCAGTGAACTCTCCTGTGAATCTGGGAGTTTCTTCTGCTGCCACAACCCCCACAGGTTTTTTCAGTCAAAAGTTTGAAGGCTTTATTTCCCCACACTGGACCCTGGGTTGCACAGTCTGTCTCACTCCCTAGTTGTTCCCCCTGGTTAGTCTGCACACAAATGTGGGACTGCCCACTCCATTAGCCACCACCTTGCCCTGTCCACCAACTGCCAGCTTGTCCACCCTGGCCCTCTAGCCACTGTTTAGTTGTGAGTCCTCTCCACCCAGCTCCCTGTCTCCACCCCTCCTACCAGTCTGGATGAATGTTTCTTCTTTAATTCCTTGGTTGTTGGACTTCCATACAGTTTGATTTTCTGTCAGTTCTGGTTATTCTTTGTGTTTAAATTTGTTGTTGTCCTTCTTCTGGATGTGTGAGGAGGCAAAGTATATCTACCTATGCCTCCATCTTGGTCAGAAGTCCCTGTTATTCCATCTTGGCCAGATGAGGAATTAATAAACCCAATTTTAACAAATATTTTTAGGTTTTGAGAAGATCTGTTAAAGTCAGCTGTGGTGGACACAGATATTTTTCCAAGATATCTTTCCAGGGAAGACTTGTTTCCTGCATGGTATGACCAGCCCCCAGTTGTCAGATCATTCAGTTTGCCTTCCCAGAGCAGCCATGCTCAGTGGCTGAGCAAGAGGACTTGTACTAGCCTGGCCATTTTGGCACAACATGGCATTCTGATGGGTGATGCTGCTTCCAGAGTCCCTGCCTGAACAGGTGCTGCTGGTACAGCCTTTCTTCCCCTCTGTTTCATCTTTCTTCTTCCCTCTTTTACAAGGGTTGATCTTGGATATTGTGTACCCCAAACTCTGTCTTAGATTCTGTTTTCAGAGAACCCAACCAGTGGCACCAACTCTTAGGTGGCTAGTAGGGACAAAATCAGACTCCAGGGGCCTCTTCCCTGGCCATCTCTAGATGTCTCTTCTCTATAAGAACTGAAAGCTCACCACTAGAGTTTGTTTCTGAAAGACTGTCTAATCCCTGGGGTATCACACACGGGTATGTGTGTATGACTTAGAAAATTTTGTTCTCTTGACAAAGTGTATCCAGAGATTAATTCCGAAAACCTTTATTGCAGGGAGAAAATATGAAATAAAGAAAGCAGGCCATCAAAGCTAGGACACACCTCAGTCATTCATCTTTTAAGAGGGTAAATGATATGGCCATTAACCTACTATTTTTGGAAGCCCTTGAAGCAATCAGAGTTCACTCATTTCTTAAGGTTCACATTTCGAAGCTTGACATATTTCAGGACACACCTAAAGAGAGTCAGTCACTAGAGAATGCCACATGTAATTTCTCCTCTGTATGTAAGCACTGCCTCAGTCAGCCTAGTAGCTTGAAGAGAAAACCATTTTAACTGAAACCCAGCATCGTCCAGCCAGGTACATGGGGAGATGCCACAAGTTGTGAGAGCCATACTTGCATTCCCTGTGCTGTACTCCTAGATTGCTGCAGGAACAGCTAAATATCCTTGGCAAAGCTCACTTTTCCCTCTGAATAGACATCAGAAATCTTGGCCACCTGGTGATACTTATGGTTCCCAAAGAGCTTGCACATTTCACATATTGGTTCTTCATCACTTAGGCACATCTGACTGATAAAAGAAAAGTCAGTGACACTTGTTCCTTTCCTGTTCCAGTCCTGTGCACTCAGGACAGCCATGACAGTCCAAGTGTGTTCTTAAGCAGATATCAAAAGTCACTTGCACAGGAAGCCCTGGCATGTGGAGGACAAAGGTGATGGTAACACTAGGATGCTCAAATGGTGATCTAGCAAGCACATCTCACACTTGGTCTTTCATAGAATTCTCACAACAACTCTTTTTATTTGGATAGTTTTGTTCAAGAAAGCTGAGAAGGCTCCAAGATGTATTTTCCCAAGAACACATTTCCAGATACAAATAGCACTGGGATTAAAAGATAGGGGCTTTCTGACTCCAAGATCAAAGCCTCTTCCACTTTATCAAACCACCACCTACCAGGACTGAACACTGCAATGGGTATAAACACTGTAAAATGGGTATAAAATTGTGAGTACCTGATCCTCATAGATTTTGTGACATGGTAGCTATTGATAATATTATAAAGACCTTGAGTCCATTACAGTCTCAAGATGCCTTGGGCACATTTTAGGTAGAAGGGATTGTGGGGGAGCCTCACTGCCCTGATGGTCCCTCACACCTTCCCCACTCAGCTAACAGAGAGTCTTGCAATGAACTCTCAATAGAAAGGGAGGTAACTGCCAAGGATTAGACAGAACCATTGTGAATTTGTGGCAAATAAAACCAAAATTTAAAGGCGGGGTCCAAATAGGAATACCAAATCATATCACATTCTTTTAAATCATCTTAGTAGCTTAAGATGTGGTGCCCCCAGCAGGACACTGTATCCTGGCAGGAAGAGGTAGGACGAAGGAACAGAGCAGAGGCTGGTGAAGCTCAGAGCAGTCTGAGACTGGCTGAGGGGGAGAATTGCAGAGAAGCTCTGTCCCACAAACACAGATATCTGATGCTCATCCCTGCCTCTCTTTAGAAGCTACATCTGTGCATCAGGAGTCAGCTGCAGTGTTTCAAATCAGTGCCAAATTATGAGGATTCAGGAACACTTCTGACTCCCTGCGAAGAAATCTCCACCTTAGTGTTTCCCTGACAGAAAACAGCAACCTGAACCCGGTGGTTGGTGCTACCTAATCTGTGAAACATGGAAACTCTGCCTCCCTAGCTTCCTCCAGGGTTGCTGGGGGATCAAATTAGCTCAAGACTGAGAATGTGCTTTATCAATAGTACAGGATTAGAGCTGCAGTGGCAGAATTCCTGATGCTATATCTAATTCATATCTGATTTATTTCTGACTCAGGGAGTGTCCTAAAGTCAGTACCAAAGGGAAGGCCACATATGTCAAATTACCTTTGACAGTGCCTTAGCTGAAGAATGTGGTATGCAGAGAGCACGTGGCTTTGTATAAATCAAGCTGTAGGCATGCACATATAGGTTTCCAGTACATAGAGCATCGCACAGCATAAATAAAGGGTTGATAGGGCATACTGTATAAAAAACTCTTGCTGAAGATCAAACATCAGGATCATACTCAGCTCTCCAAATTCTTCACTCCTAATAGGCACACAGGAATAACAAATTCACTGTTTTGTCTCACCCCTCCCTCCCTCTCTGGGATGATCAAGGATAGCTAAATTTTCATAAATTTAAATATGGTGCTACTTCACTATAACAATATGAGTCCCTCTATCTGGGGTCCCTTGAATACTGCTGTGGGCTGAATACCAGATGTGCACACAAATGCATGCACATCCATCCCTAGGCTCCCTCACTAAGAATGAAGTCAATATGGTGTATGCATTTATTTGGAAAGTAATCCTCTACTTATTCCTAAGCAAATATCTGGTTTCAACTCTAAGGTCCAGGTAATTTGGCAGCCTGGACAACTAAACAAATAAAATAAAATAAAATAAAATAAAATAAAATATAATTAAATAGCAGATTCATGATTTCTCTATGCACTTCATACATTTGAGCAAGGTGGTTTTGCTCCTTGGTCTGAAGTGTCTCAGATTCTTCCTTAAACTTTTCAAGTATGTTTTTAGACAGGATGTTCCTCTAGAGTCACTTTTCTCTCTTTCACTGAAATAAATCACCTAAAATGCAGAGACAGCATGAGTAGGTGGCAAATTCCCATTGCCAACTATCAAGGTGAAAGGATGAGACTCTTCCCTTCTTGCACACATAAATACTATTGAGGGATTAGGGAGAGAACACACCACCCACTGAAAGAGTGCTGATAGGACTTTCAAAAGAAGTGACTGCGAAATTCTCCTTATCCGTGCAAAATAACTCCTACTCCATAGCCCTCCTGCCTGGGCTAGTGTGTACATGTTTTCACCATTTGGAGAGACCGCTGCAATGCACTCTATCAGAAGAAAAAAGAACCTGTCATTTTCCCCTGTGATTCTGGGTTAGCTCTCTGTCTTCTACAGAAGCCCAGCTCAGTGGGAAGGCAGATGGTCACAGCATCACACATGGCTGTGATGTTGGATAAACAGGGGAGTGCAGAGAAGGAAGAACTCTGGCTCCTTGGAGTGATGGAGGAGATCAGGGCTGGTGTCACTAGAAAAGACACCTGATTTAAACATTGAAGAGCAAAGTTATTTGGTCCTCAATGTTATTTAATATCTTGTAATGCTGTGGTATCTGGGGCCTTGCAGACCTAGAGGAATGGCCTCTTCCAAGCTAGCCAACTCCTAGAGAGAGTGAGGGTCTTATCTGAGAGGAAGTATCTCATTTGCAAACCAACACTTCCAGAGCTCACAACCCCACCACCTCCTTTATATTTGCTATTCTTTTATCCACCCACACTAGTCATCCCAGAGCCAGGTACCACACTGCTAGGGGGATCCCCTATGCCCCAGAGGCAGCTGATATTATTTCAACTGGCTAATCCTGAACCTGCTTACCCTGTTTCACCTGTTTCACCTGAACCTGCCTCACCTGTTTCTTCCTGCAGAAACCACAGTAAAGTTTCTTATCCATATTTCCCCTTCCTCTCTGCCCCCTAAGCCACCCCAGTGCTCCCCCACATCTCTCCCCCCGCTTTGATGTGGTGTGTCCCCTCCTCTTGGAAACTGGGAGTTACAGACTATCTTTCAATGGCAGCTGTCTTTTAGCCTTGCCATATCTGAATAGTAATAAAACCTACAAGTGAAAAGACAAGACCAGATGCCACCCCGAGTGACCATCACAGTCTACCTATTTGGCAACAACCTTCAAATCCATTTGCTTAACAAACTTTTATGAAACACCTATGTGTTGGAAATGAGGTAGTGAACAGGACAGACACACCTGGCTCCTCCCTCAGGAGATGATGTGATATTGAGGGAAATAGATGTGCCAAATAAATAATATGCTAGCTGCATCTGAGATCTCCAGCCAGACCATGAATTTAAACCCTCTTGGACCCAGTTGTCTTTTCCTCCAGTGCCACCTTGGGGCCAGGGAGAGTAAGCAACTGTTTATGTTTGCTACTACTATGTGGATAAAACATATGGTAATTGAGCCCAAGAGTCTGAATGGAAAGATCTAAGTTCCAAGTTCCAGCTTTGTGAACTGGAACTACAAAATATCATTTAAGAGAAGAAGAGAAACTTGAGGGCAAGATGGAGGCCTAGGTAGATACACTTTGCCTTCTCAAGAAACCAAAAGAAGGACAACAAAGCTAAACAAAAAAAAATAACCAGAACTGCCAGAAAATTCAACTGTATGGAAGTCTGATGACCAAGAAGGTAAAGAAGAAACATTCATCCAGACCAGTAGGAGGGGCAGAGATGGGCACTTACAGCAGAGGAAGTGCAGCAAGGTGGTAGCTGATAGCCCAAGTGAGGCATTGGCTATCAGACCAGGCAGTCCCACATTTGTGTGTGGATAAACCGGGAGGAACAACTGGGGAGTGAAACAGACCCCACATCCAGGGTTCCACCAGGGGAAATAAAGCCTCAAAACCTCTCACTGTAAAAGCCTGTGGTGGTTGCTGCAATGAGAGAAACTTCCAGCCTCACAGGAGAGCTCATGGGAGAGACCCACAAGGTCCTAGAACATACACAAACCCACTAACCCAGGAATCAGCACCAGAAGCGCCCAATTTGATTGTGGGTAGTGGCGGAAGTGACTGAAAGCCAGCTGAGAGCTGAAGAGGCATTATTTCCTCTCAGACCCCTTCCCCACAGACAGCACCACAATGTGGGTTGCCCCACGCTGGTGCGTACCTTGTGCTCCAACCCTTACTACATAAGAGGTGTGCTAAGACAAAAAAATGGCCCAAATGAAAGAACAGATCAAAGCTCCAGAAAAAATACAACTAAGCAACGAAGAGATAGCCAACCTATTGAATGCACAGTTTAAAACACTGGTAATCAGGATGCTCAGAGAAATGGTTGAGTATGGTCATAAAATAGAGAAAGAAATAAAGAGTATGCAAAATGAAATAAAGGAAAATATACAGGGAACCAAGAGTGAAGGGAAGGAAACTGGGACTCAAATCAACAGTTTGAAGCAGAAGGAATAAATAAACATTCAATCAGAACAGAATGAAGAAACAAGAATTCAAAGTAATGAGGAGAGTCTTAGGAACTTCCGGGACAACTTTAAACATTCCAACATGCAAATCATAGGGGTGCCAGAAGATGAAGAGAGAGAGCAAGAAATTGAAAACTTATTTGAAAAAATAATGAAAAAGAACTTCCCTAATCTGGTGAAGAAAATAGACTTCCAGGAAGTCCAGGAAGTGCAGAGAGTCCCAAAGAAGCTGGACTCAAGGAAGCATACACCAAAACACATCATCATTACATTACCCAAGATTCAAGATAAAGGGTTTTCTTTCTCAAAAGAAAACTTGCAGGCAAGAAAGGGCTGGAAAGAAGTATTCAACATTATGAAAGGCAAAGACCTATATCCAAGATTACCCTATCCAGCAAAGCTACCATTTAGAATGGAAGGGCAAATAAAATGCTTCCCAGATAAGGTCAAGTTAAAGGAGTTCATCATCACCAAGCCCTTATTATATGAAATGTTGTAGGGTAAGTGGAGGCAGTCTGGCTTCCTCACCCAGGTGTCTGCATAGGGAAGAGAAGCAGTGTTCCCATAGCCTTGGAGGGGCCTGATAACTAGTGTTCTCATAGCCTCGAGACTGGGTCTGATGGGTCCAATAAACTGTTCCTCTAACATGGATTTGGCTCCCATGTGGAGAATTATATTATGTTATGTAATGTTCTGGCATCTTGCTGGCTTTGTTGCCCTCCAGTACTTAAACAGGTAGGGACTCCCTGCTGAGGGTGATGATGATGAGAGACACATAAGGGGACAAGTGCCACAATAGGTGCCACACTGGGGAACAGGGCCACAGCATGAGACATGCAGATAGACACCCAGCTTTCAGCATGAGTGGCTTGCCTACTCATGAATAAAGGCATGCTAGACTTCCCAACAGCTCTGTGAATATCCTTCTGTTCGCACAAATACCATGAACCTGCCTGGCCTTAAAGAGTGGCAACACAATTGGCATAGTCGACAGTATTCATGGAAGAATGCTATGGAGCCAGCACCCCTGGAGTGAGGCTTGGTTGGCCAATCACCAACAAACAGGTAGTACTTGGTGGCTGGGCTCCTGGTAGCTTGGCCTCCCACCCCATGACTGTCCCTATGTCAATGGCACATCCAATACAGTGGAGAAAGCCCTGTGGGTGGTGGGGAAGACCCTAGAAAAGCCCAGAGCCACTGCGGCCATGGGGGTCATGGGCTGGGCGTTTCTTTCAGCTTTGTGAACTGAGATGGAGACTATGCTTTGAGACAAAGTGAAGTTGCAAGATCTCCTAGAGTGAGCAGAAGCCCTGAAGGCTGAAGAAGAGGGGACTGCACTTCCCTACATGGCAAAGTTACTCAAACAGGGAAACAGAGAAAAAAAAAAGCCTTGAATGCTTGAGTCTGTGCCCTGGTAAAAAGCCTCAGAGCAGCTGAGCTATTGCAATCCCTCTCCCCACTCATAGTGTATGATTCAGGGGAAAAGGCGGAGGGGGCGAAGGACTTGAGTTCCTTGAGGGCAGCAGCCTATGGTTCCTGGGGGAGGTTTGGGTCTGGGAATCCCCTTTTCTCCCCTGCCCAACACAGACATGGGACACAGTTGCTGAGAGTGACCAGCCAGAGGGCTGGCCCAGGCTGGGTGCTCTGGCAGCAGTGGCGCCAACACCCAGAAAACTCTGCTCCCAGCACTCTGATCAGAAGAGGCAGGGACCCCTGTGGGTGAGTAGTGTGGGCTGCTGTGCCTGTAGATCAAGGCTGAGTGCTAGGAGCTGGGCTTTGCAACAGTGTTCCAGGAGGAGGGGTGGCCGTGGGAGCTGTTAGAGTTGGCAAGCAACCCGGGAGGCTTCAAGAGAGCAGGCTGGAGCTGGCACTAGACAGAGAGGCAGGCACTGGCACCCAGAAAGCTCACTGAAAGGGAACGGCCAGAGAGATGGAGTGGCTGCAGCAGCAGGTGAGTGCAGTGCCTGTCAGAGAGGCCCCAGAAGATGACAGTGGCACCTGGAGCCACAGAGACAGGGGTCACTGGAGTCTCAGAAACAGTGGCCCAGTGACCCAAGAGGATGCAGTGGTGGTGCCAGCAACCAGCGCCCATCTGGGTGGCATGCACTGGTGCTGCACAAGTGCAGCTCCTGGTGCCTCCACACAGGTGTCCAGTGCAGACCTAAATTATCTATCCAAACCTAAGAGGGTGTGACCCAAAAAGGCCCATCCTGTGCATCTAATAGGTCATTTGGCTGTGCCAACCTCCGAAGAAGAGGGAGGGAATATCATGATATACCCTGTGAACTAGATGTGTATGTGACACAGGAATGCTTGGGATGGGGTTTGTGGCAGTGTCTGGAATGGCTTCGTTAACCCTTGGGTCTCTGGTCCCAACTATGGAAGGTACCAAAGGTGTGGTACTCCCTGATTGAAAAGCAGTTGGCTGCTGTATAGGCTGCCCTGCTGGCCACAGAGGCTGTAACAGGAACTGCCCCTGTGACAGTTAGGACCACATATCCCATTACAGCGTGGGTCTGGGACTGGATGGCCAAGCCTCATAGTGGGACATCTCAGAAGCTCACATTAGCGAAGTGGGGAGCTTATCTGCAACAAAGGAGTACTTTGTTTACTAACCCTTTGCAGGCTGAGCTACAGGAAGTGTTAGGTCCAGTTATTTATGTAGATGAGAAATCTAACATTTCTGTCCCTATAGAAGAAACAGAAACTAGCCCCTTCCAGGAGGGGCAGGTACCTATTCCCTCAGATGCATGGTACACCCTGATGGGTCCAGCAGGGCCAGCCTGCTGTGTGCATGGCTGTGTCAATCCAACCAGAGACAGACACAATCTGGTTTGACATTGGTGTGGAACAGAGCAGCTAATGGACAGAACTCTGAGCCATGTGGCTTGTGACAGTCAATGAAGCCCCACCCCTGACTATTTGCACAGATAGTTAGGCGGTGTACTGGGGATCTCTACATAGTGGGGATCTCTACATAGCATACAAATAAATAGATAGTTATGCATAGACCATTGTGGGGTCAGGCTTTGTGGCAAGACTTATGGGAGTTAGGCCACCAGGGACAAATCACTGTATATCATGTTACTGAACATGCACCTCTTGCTTCCCCTGGGAATGATGAGGCTGATACTCCAGCCAAGGTGCAGTGGCTAGAAACGGTACTTGCCAGTCTCTCAGGAAGGGAAGTAGCTCAGTGGCTACACTGTCGCCTCTTACATGCTAGGTAGAAGACCATGTGGTCCACTATTGAATCTTGGGGGTCACCTGTTACCTTGGAAGAAACACAAGAAGCCTGTGAGTCCTGTGTTTTCTGCTCATGAGAGCATCCCTAAAGGCCTGTGGGAACTTCTGGACAGGTAATGCAGGGATGCATACCACTGACCCCATGGCAGGTGGATGTAATCGGGCTCCTACCTAGTTTAGAGGGGTATAAGTATACTATTACAGGTGTGGACATGGCCACAGGACTTTTAGCTGCTTATCCCACATGGCACCCAGATCAGAAAGCAGTAATTGCTGTGCTGGAGTGGTTATGTACTGCTTATAGGCACCCTAATCATTGAAAGTGATCAGGGGATGCATTTTACTGGTACCTTGGTACAACAGTGGGCTTGGGACTTGCAGATTGACTGGAAACTTCATGTAGCCTATCATCCCCAAGCTGCTGGAATGATTGAATGGTGCAATGGTCTCTTAAAGCAGGGCCTTCAAGAGCTGCAGCTGCCTCCCCTACACTGAGGGGTTGGACAAAATGCTTATGGGCTGTCCTCCAGATGCTAAATGAGAGGAATCAGAGGCAGGGCCCAGCCCCAGTGGAAGCATTACTACCCCAGACTGCAGCTCTAATTCAGCTGCAGGTACAGACTAAGGATGCCTTGCTGAAACCAGGCATGAGAAAATGGGATATTCTCTTGCCTGTTCCAGAGGGCCTAGAGCAAGGGCAAACAGCTGCTTGGATGTGGCCTTAGGAAATCGAAGCCCAGCAATGCTTCGGATGGCTCTTGTTGCCCCTTGGGGCCAAGATGTGGAGAGAAACTTACAAATACTGCCTTGGGTGATTGGGACATGGCCCCCAGTCTTAAAGGTGACATATCCAGGGCCAGCAGACCATGAAAGGCTTCTTTGTGACACCTTTGTAATTACTCTATGGCCCATTATGAGTTCTCTCTTGTTATTGCAAATAGATGCTGAGCCCCCAGTTGAGGCATGAAAGGTCTGGTATTCACACCCAGAAAGAGCCCCTCTGCCAGCCACTATCTTATCAGCTGACCAGAAGCTTCCTTGTATATTGCCAGAGGGTCTTAATTTGCTTTCACTGGTGCCTATTACTGCTCTGTCTTTTCACCCTTAGAGTGCAAGGTAACATATTAGTGGACTGGGTTCATATCTATGCCTTAGTGGCTGACCAATCAGCATGCTGCGTATGCACTGAACTCCCCCTGAACATGTTGGCTGGCCTCCCATGGCGCATCTCTCCTGCTCCTGTCTCAAACTGAACTTGGCTTCCGAACCAGTGGAACAGTGAACATCCCTTGTGGAATGCTACCTGGACTGACATCTATGCTGGGGCAAAGCTGCGGTATGACCAGCCCAGGCCATTAAGCAGCCGCTCTGTACAGAATGGCTCAGGGTGGCTCACAGCTAAGGCTGTGGTGCTGGCTGGACTGATGCCCTTTTGCATTGAGAACTCCAAAGCAGAAGCCCAGGTGGGCTGGACTGTGACAGGTCAGTGTCACACCCATATTCTTGGACATGCTGGAAGGCACAGAATAACGTGTGGGCTGGTGTCCCCAGTGGGGCCCTCGGGATCGGTGGCCCACATGAGTGGCCTTACTTGTATGGGAATCAGACTGGCCATTGTACCTAGGGGTGGCCTGATTGCCTGTGTTTTAACTGTGTGCTGTTGAAGTTTGTACTGCTGCTGTGGCAGTAATTGTGTTTTGCTTGCTTGTTGCTATAGCCTGTACTGCTATTGTAGGTTATGGGTGTGGGGCTCTGGCCTCCTCACTGAGGGAACTTTGTGGAAGACATCCTCACATAGATTATAAGGTGAGGAACCCAGAAGGGGTGGATTGTAGGCTAAGTGGAGGCAGTCTGACTTCCTCACCCAGTGTCTGGGTAGCTAAGGGAAGCAGTGTTCCCATAGTCTTGGAGGGGCCTGATAACTAGTGTTCTCATAGCCTTGAGATTGAGTCTGATAAACTCTTCCCATAACATGAGATGGGCTTCCATGTGCAGATTTATGTTATGTTATATAATTTATGGCATCTTGCCATCTTTGTTACTCTCTAGGCTTAAACAGGTAGGGACTCTCTGCTGAGGTCAATAATGATGAGAGACACACAAAGGGACAGGTGCCACTTTAGTTGCCACACTGGGGATCAGGGGCCATGATATGAGATATGCAGATAGACACACAGCTTGCAGTGTAGGTGCCTGGCCCACCCAATGAATAAAGGCATGCCAGACTTCCCAACAGCTCTGTGAATATTTTTCTCTCTGCCCGAAAATCATAAACCTGCTTGGCCTTGAAGGGTGGCAACACAAACATTAAAGGGACTTATCTAAGAAAAAGAAGAGGATTAAGGACATGAACAGTGCAATGACAACCAACTCACAACTATCAACAACCAAATGTAAACAAAAACAACAAAAACAACTAAGCAAACAACTAGAAGAAGAACAGAATCACAGAAATGGAGATCACATGGAGGGTTATTGGTAGGGAGCTGGAGGGGAGAATGGGGAAAAGGTACAGGGAATAAGAAGTATAAATGGTAGGTACAAAATAGACAGGGGGAGGTTAAGAGTAGTATAGAAAATGGAGAAGCCAAAGAACTCATATGTACAACCCATGGACATGAACTAATGCGGGGGGGAGTGCTGTTGGGAAGGGGAGTGCAGAGCAGAGGGAAACAAAGGGGAGAAAAAATGGGACAACTGTAATAGCATAATCATAAAATATATTTAAAAAAGGAATTTCTCCATAACATTAATTTCCTAATGAAGAATCTCAACACTTAAAAAAAGAGAAGAGAATTAAGTAGGTATGTATGTGTACATGTATACATATGTGTGCATGTTTACGTATATTCTCATATGTGCATATGTGTGTATGTCTGTGTGTGCAGTGAAATACCACAGCAATAATAAAAAGATAAACTATTGGTACACATAACAGCATAAATGAATCACAAAGAAATTATATTAGTAGAAGAAACTAGTCATAAATAATATATACAACATGATTTATATAATTTAGGCAAAACTAACCCATAGTGAAAGAAGTCAAAATTGTTTCTTGTGTTTGTGGGAGGAGTCACTGACTGGGAAATGCAGAGGGTATAGGAAATGTCCTAAATTTTGGTCTTGGTGAGCTTCTGTGGAGATATGCACGTGTAATCTGTTGAGATTAAGTGTACCTCACAGTATGTATTCTATGCGCTGAGGGAAAAACTGCTGTTGAACCTGAACATGGCAGCTTCAGTTTGAACTCTTTGTTTCCTGGAAGATGGAGACCCCAGACCCTTGTTTATAACTTTTTAGACTGCTATATGGGAATCTCCTCAACAAAAAAATGCTTTACAGATTTAAAAGGGTTACTATCATTGTTATTCTTAAAGTGAATTTGCATTACTTTTTTGAAAAAGGTACCTGCTTAAACTTTTTGGAAGGTCCCATAATGTGAGCAGGTTGAGATTTAGTGATTACTTGCTTGTGATCCATATAGTAAATGTTAGCATATCTTTCTAGATTGTCCCTCTCTCTGGACTGAGGAGCTAGGCAGCAAGGCATTTCAGTAGGGGCTGCCCCCACACAGAATTTCCCAGGTTCCTCCCAGATGAGAATGATCATTCCTTGGGGAGGGTGGACCTAGATTTGAACAGCAGCCTTGCATTCACTACAAAATGCCATGTTCCTCCCTTCAGAATTCAGAAGCATAAATGTTCCATGGAAAATGAATTGGCCAGAACCTCAGTACCAGCACCTGGGATCAGGCCTTTTTTTTTTTTTTTCATTTCAAACAAAATTGAAGAGTATTGAAATGTTTCGGGTGTTCAGTCCTCTTCTGCCCACTTTCCCAGCTCCCTGCCTCTGCTCCATCATTCTGAAGCTCTTTCTCTTCCCTCTCCCACTGTGCAGGGCTGATGGGAATACTTACCCCTCAGGCTGTGTGTCCTTCTCAATGCCAGCCTTCTCTGGGGACTGCACCTGCACAACCCACCCCACCAAAATCCAAGTTCAATACAGTTTCTAGTGTACTCCCTGTACCCTGAGCATTTTTCCATGGGCTCTGAGTCCACAGGGCTCTGTGTCTGCCTTTGGGAGGAGGAAAGCCAGAGGATGGAAGGTCCACAGGGTGGGTAGTTGGAGGGTTCTGTTGTCTCTAGTTGCTGGAACAAGAAGCAGAAGTTTAAGTGTGTTACTTAAAATCAGGCTGAAAACACTAAAGGTAGTGAAGAGTCCACCTATGGGTAGGGGGTGGGGAAAGGCCTTTGAGAGCAATGTTCAAGTATCAGAGGAATGAAGGTCAGTAATGCCCACAGAGAAATGTGGAATGAGCACATTATTTTGAGCTGTGGAGGTAAGTGGAGGAACTATCTAGAGAAAGCTAAAGAGGATGCCTCTGAGAAGTGAGATTGGGAGGAGATGGAGTAAAGAGTAGAGCTTCTCTCTATAAACTCTTTTCTAGGGTTTAGCATTTAACCTGTGCGTGTTACTTTGATAAATATTTTTAAAAATGCACAAGTGAAAATTTCAAGTTGAAAAATGATAAGCATAAACAATTCCAAGCATCTGGTGGTTTTGAACTCCTGACCCCCCACTTCCATATTCAACTGACACAGATCCTGAGATGGTATCCTTCTTCTGCAATCCATTCATTCTCTATTTGCTTCCATTTGTCCTTCACAGGTACCCAAATGACCTGGAGAAACACTGGTCATGGTTTGTACATCCAGCTATGGGGAGAGATGCTACACAAGTAACTAAACAGAAAGGTTTCATGAGAATATGTAATGTGCATAATGGTGCACTTTCAAGGCCAATGCTATTATGATCTTTCCAGGTTAACATTTCTTCTGGATCCCCATTGTTTATAGGACAAAATGCAAAACCTTTACATGATGTGTAATGTTGGGAACTGCCCCTGCCTAGTTTCAGAAGCTGTAATCCCATACCACCCATGGCTAAGGCTGAGTAAAAAGGCCTTAGGGACATAAGCTGATAAGCAGACAAAAACTTATCCCCTCTCTCATATCCCCCTGCTTGGCCAGGGGGATGACTGGTTAGCCAACGATGAGTAAGAGTCCTCAAGGGAGGAGGGACAACCTAAGACAGGCACAGTCATGAAGGGACCATCAGGGAAGGACTTAGGGGACTATAGAAAAAGGGTGATGGACCCTCACCTCTCAGCTTTGTCATAGCCTGAGTCCTCATTATGTCTGTAAGAAGTCTTCTAATCTCTTGGCTGTCCACACTCCCCACCTGATTCAGGCCTGAAACAATGCTGAAGCGGGCTGCAGCCCTGTGCTGGAAAGGGCGCTTCCCCAGAGCGATCAGGCCTAAGAAAAAATGCACAAAATACTGTGAAAACTGCTTTGCTAAGAATGCCCTCAGTTTAAATGGTAAGGGTCAAAACACAAAATGAGTTTGTTTCCCAAAGTTTTATGGCCCTTTGATGTCACTCTGTCTGACCCTGACTCAGAATAAGCCCTTATAGTTCTTTTAATGTTATCTATTCCTTGATCATTACTGCCTGATAATGATTGATGAGCTTTACGTATATGCCCTGTATTCCTATGCAAACTAAACTCAATAAAAGCTGATTGACAAAGAGGCTCAAGGCCTTTCTCCTCTGAGAGACTGGTCAGTCTTTTTTCCCCAAGAAGATCATGTCTTGGTAGACTTATTCTCATCCACAGTAGCTGGGGGAGGTCTGCTGGACAAAGCTCCCCCACGATGTAACACTTCCTTCCATATGTCTTAACCTGACTCCTGGTGGCTCTGCTAGTGCCCTGGCACCTCACATAGCTCTGCACAGAAGCCTCCTTATCTACTGACCAGTCCTAAGTGTCTCCAGTTGCAGGCCCCTTTCCTGAGCATTGGCATCACTGTTTGCTTTTTCCAGAATGCCCTCTCCATCCACAGCTGCCATGCTCTGCACACTCTCCCAGCTGCTACCTTCTCTGTAGTCTTCTATAACTGCACTGTGGGACCTCTCACTGTATTCAGGGCCACCCTCTCCTGTGAGGACAAGCTCTTACTCTTCTCTACATTTCTGGGGTCCCGACACAGGAACAGGGACCTTAGCAAGGGCTGGTAAATGCTCCCCTACCCCAGCACAGAACCTTCTTTCTCACATTAGGTCTCAAGCGTGTCCTCTGCAGCTCCTAGTCTTGGTCCCACTGTGCCTTTGAAGTCTGCTTCCCACTTGCCCAACAGCCCTACAGAGATGGCCAGCTTGTCTTCCTTTTGCAGGCCAACCATCCACACTTCTTTCATGGAACAGAGTCCCAGAAGTGCTGACCAGAAAGAAGTGTGCAGCCTCAGGAGTACAAGGGTCCAAAACTCCTCTTACTTTCCTACACACTGGACAGCAGAACTGCCCATGAACGTGGGTGTAGTACTGGCACAGCAAGATTAGTTCCAGGCACTCTTTGCAGAAGTTGTGGGAGCAGGAGAGGAGCAGCACAGAAGGTGCAAACAACTCCATGCACAGAGGGCAGAAGAGTAAAGTGTTCAGCGTCTCCATGGTGGCTGAAGGCTCTCCTGTCCCCATCCTCCATGCAAGGCACAGAACACAGCTGTGCGATACAGGTCACAATGGACACAGCAAGGCTTTTCTCAGAGGACAGCAGAAACAAGGGAGATCCACTGATGCTCAAGGCACTAGGACATATCAGGAGACTTGACCGATACACCAGCTGGACATATCAAGCCTGCAGCTGCTTTTTGCACAGCTTACAAGCTACAAATCATTTTTACACATTTTAAGGGGTTGTAAAAAACAAAAACAAACAAAAAACAGCAAAAAAGGGAAGATAAACCATACTTGGCCTGAAAATCCTAAAATATTTACTTTCCAAGTCTTAAAGAGTTTGCTGTCTTAGCAGATAAATGTAACTGAAATCCAGCCCACTTCTCATAAGCACATTCCACTCATTTCAACTATAGGAGTTGGTGGGGAGTGAGTGAGGAGCAGAGGCCTTGGCCCCAGCCTCCAACCCACAGTCCTGTGCAATCATAGGGCAGTGACTGCCAGGTTCTCTCCTCCTGTTTCTCCACCCACAATCTGTTGAAATGGGCGATTCTGGATGCCTGTAGTCTCTGGCATGTTACTTAGCATTCCTTAACTCCACCTCTTTCATAAAGAGGATGATTGCAGAGACTGGCCTAGCTCTTGGGCTCCTTGGCAAATCAACTAGTCTCAACAAGGAGCACTGATATGCACCTAGGCCAACCAGTTGTCACATTATCTCTCATTTAACCTCCACGACCCTAAGAGGCTCAAGTGATTAGTGTTTACCTGAGTCAGGGAAACAGAGGTATGGAGAGGTGAAATGACTTGCCTATGGCTGCAGTTCATGAAAACATGTCACATCTCATTTGACTCTTCCTTTGCTTCTAACAGGCTATGTTGCCTCACAGATGAGGTCCTCTGTTGATGTTAAAATGTGTGATTTCTTTATGCTCCTAGATGTTCTCATAAGGCTGTGATAGCAGGGAGAAATGAGTAAAAAACCACCTGCTCTCAGTCTCCATTCTACCAACATGGATTGAGCAGTCAGCTGAGACACATGATGGGCTGTGATATGTGGGGGCAGAGATGTTCTTGTTATTCATGACAGTGACAGTCACTCTGTGGCTCAGCACACACCATCACATTTACTCACCACATCACTCCTGTGTGATACATATTAATTCATGGATACAGAAAAGGCAAGTGCCTGCTTACAGAAAGCTGTCAGTCCAAAGGAGAAGCAAGTCAGAGGGAAAGGTGCAAATGTCCAGCCAGTGCACCAGCCATTCCTCTTCTGGATGTCTTCCCAGATGGAGCCAGAAATGCCAACTTTCCTCGTCAGACTATCTGCCACTGGGGGTGGTCCTGTTGTGTGATCTTGGCCAATGAGAGTTACATTAAAATGTGCTGAGAGGTCTGGGAAAACTGTCTTGCTCTCCTGATCAAAGAAATAAATGTGCATTTCACCACACTTCCATTCATCTTTTGCCTTGTATGAAGATTCAAAACTTGGTGTTGTGGCAGCCACTTTGCAACCATGAAGATCATAGACATGGAGCCCAATGTCCATGAACTGCTGTACTGATGCTAGCGCTTACCTTCTTCAGCTCACTGTAAGTGAAAAACCAAGTCATCAGGACTGTGTCTACAATTCTAACTGATAAAACAAGTCCAGAAGTATTATAAACCATGAGAGGCAAGGAGCTGGAAACATTTAGATATTACAAGATTACTCACAAATCGGAACAGAAAGGATTGTGGAAGGTATGGCAGCTGCTCTTGCTGCTTACTCTGTGTAGAGCTTGGCAGTAACATTCCAGAGATACTCGGGATTCCTAAGTGTCTCAACCTGAGATGAGCCCTGCCTATGACAACACCACAACATCAATGTCATCCTCCCAACCAGATAGTAACTATCCCAGTCACCTGGATATTTAGGACTAACCTGGCTGCCTGGCTCAGTTCTCTCCAATGAGAAATCAGGGGAACTTTGCTGGAAAGTTACCAGGAAAATTTTCCTCCGTAATAAGAGGGAAATCTCCCTCTCCTTTCTTGCTGCCTTGAGTTCAGTTGTGTGAAGGCATAACCTTGGAGCTACAGTAGCAGCTTTATGATCAAGAAGTAAAGTTCTGAATATCAGCAGCAATGCCAACCCAGACCATTCATCAGTGAGCTGCTAAATAACCCTGGAACTACTTCGCTCCAAACTTCTGGTAAGTAGAGTAGCCATCTTCACTGTTTGTGCCCTGTGAGTTGGACGTGCTGTATCTCGCTCTTGGTTGACATGCAGAACTTCTGGAGGACAGGGCATTCGGGTCATGTTTGGACATGCAGACACAAAAAGGAGAGGAGCCTATTATGCAAAACGACCCATTGGAAGCCAATGCGTGGATCTGGGAAAGGTGGAATATATGACGGAGACAGTGAGTACCTTGGCTTCACTAGGTTTTTTTTTTTATTACATATGACCATGAATCTGTTGACAAATTCAATGGTGGGCATGGTGGGAGAGGGAGTAGGCAGAGGTGATACGAGGGGAGCAGGGCCCAAGCTGCTCTGTGGAGGTTGCTTATGGCCTAGCCCAGCCAGTCTTCTCCTAGGCTTGTTACCAAGAGAATCAACACCAAGCTCACAGCTGAATCTGCCAAGCTTGCAAATCATGTCTTTCCTCACAATTGACTGAAACTAGAACAGCCCAATTATCCTTGGGTGAACACTGTTATCTGTCCACACATGGAAATGTCCTCAGCCACAGAAATGAGCAAATGGCTAATACACATGACAGCCTAGATGAATTGCAAAGTGGGAGAAGCCAGACCTCAAGGGCTGCATAGAGAGTGACAGTCTGGAAAATTTTAAATAGAGGGACAGAAAACAGATGGGTGGGTGTAGAGCCACCATAGGCACTGCCAAGGGACACTGGGAGCCATCTGTGTGTGTGGAAGGATTCTGAACATTGACTGTGGTAGTGGTCACAATGTTTGTCAATACCAAGCACAGAGAGCAGAGAATTTGGTTATAGATTAAGTATATTTCAATATACCTAACTTTAAAAATAAGTGGCCACTGGGGTGACAGCCTTCCTAAGGGAGGTGGCTGAGCACTGGTGACTAATGCTGCTATGGTTCCTAAGAAGGGGCTGAAATGTAGGGCCAGGCATTGCAGGGAGGATGTGGGAAGAAGCTACTCCAGGTAAGTCTGATCCCTGGAGCTGGGGGAGGGAGAGACCCTGGAGGTCCCCATTTCTTTCTGGTCTCCCTGAGAAAGCCTCAGCCAAGAAATCCCCTCTATCACATAGCCAGTGCCCTGTGGGCATGCTGGAGCTGGACTACTTCCTTCATCACCTTCTCTAAGAACTTTAAAAGCTCCTGCAAGAGTGATCTCCTTAGTCAACCCAGGACTAAGGGATAGAAAAGAGCGATTTCCCCAGGGTCAAGAGAGGACCCCAAATTAAAAGATGGGTCTCTGAGTTCCTGTAGCCCTGTTCATCAACACATATATGGGCATGAACAGTATACACAGCATCACTGTTTGTCATGGAATGGGGACTCCCCTGGCTCTTCAGGAAAAAATGTGTACATGTTCCAGCCTTGCTGAAGGTCCTTGGGCCTCAAGCCCAGTGTGGCAGCTGGGAAGAGGATCAGAGGACCCAGGCCCAAGGGGCTTATCCACATTACAGGGCCACAAGTGGTCCCTGAACCTTGGCACAATCATGGGGCTCACAATCACTGAGATCAGATATTTCACCAACATGGGGAGAGAGGGTAATGGGGTGAATGGGAGCTTGGAGTCAACAATGAGTTGATTTGAAGAAAGAAATGTATTTCTTGCCCACCTATGTTTGTGGATTCAAAAAATCAGGGGGAGGGCTCTTTGAAATTTGGCACTAGAAGGCCTCTTGACTTTCTCACCCAACTTTCTTTTCTCCTGTAGTCCAAGGACAAAGAATGACTTGGTCTCCCCAGAACAAAAGACTAGAAGTCCCTTCAGACATTGTTTCTTTATCCAGAATTCCCATCGCTATATTTTCTAACTTGAAACTGTAGGCCAGGTCTGAGTGAGTGCCCTTCTTCTACTGTGGAGCCTCCTCCATCTTCCCTAAGGAATGTGGCTTCAAGGACCTGCTCCATGGGAGAGACTGTCCTGTCTGGGGCTGCTAAGTGTTCCCAAGGCTACCTGTCTCTTTAGTGGTGAGCCAGACAAATGTCTTGTGTCCCAAGACCGGGGATTCTGAAGGTACCAGAGTGAGGACTAAGTAAATGACACCAGAGGAAAAGGTTTTAGATGGTCCTGTATTTAATTTAGTTTTCTATTCTGTAATTTGGAAGCAGTACTTTCTGAAGTAATATTTCTCATTTGTCTGAGGTTTATTTTACACACAGGGTTTCTTGATGACTCACAGTCCTGGGTGGAAGTGCACTGTCAGAATTCCCTAGGTGATGACTTCAGGGCATACCAATAGCACCATGTGGGGAGGTGACATGCAGAAACCTTTCTGAGGCTCTTTAATTAAATTGAGATTTCTGTGCCTTCTAATTTGTTTGTGAACACTGGTTGTCAAAATTTTTATTTCTTGAAAAAATGTAATAATGTGGCTGTAATGGCTACATCTCCTCTGAAATCTTTAACTATAAAAAGCAGGGAGACAAACACCTGGTAATAGAGGTGTGCTCTGAATGGGCCCCAGAATTCATGCATTAGTCAGAGTCTAGAAAAATAGTATTTTACTTTTACATGTTTATAGACAGAACTGGGGAGGAAATGTAAAACATCTGTTAAAAAGCAGATTTTTCCAATCTTAGTCCTTCAAAAATTCCCAAGAAAAGCTTTTTAAATAAGAAATGAATCGCAGAAAGTCCATACTGTTTTCCTAAGTGGCTGCACCAATCTGCATTCCCACCAATGGTGTACTAGGGTTCCCTTTTCTCCACATCCTCTCCAAAATTTGTTGTTTGTTAATTTGTTTATGATGGCCATAACAGTATGGACTTTCCTCAGAAAACTAAAAATGAAACTGCCTTTTGACTCGACAATCCCACTGCTGGGATTATATCCTAAGAACCCTGAGGCACCAATCCATAAGAACTTATGCACCCCAATGTTCACAGCAGCACAATTTACAATAGCTAAGTGCTGGAAGCAACCTGGGTGCCCATCAGTAAATGAATGGATCAAAAAACTCTGGTACATTTACACAATGGAATTCTATGCAGCAGAAAGAAAGAAGGAGCTCCTACCCTTTGCAACAGCATGGATGGAGCTGGAAAGCATTATGCTAAGCGAAACAAGCCAGGTGGTGAAAGACAAACACCATAATGTCTCACCTTTAAGTGGAACCTAAACAGCAAAACAAACAAGCAAGGAAAATATAACCAGAGACACTGAAATTAAGAACAATCTGGCAATAACCCGAGGGGAGCTGGGAGGGGATAATGTTGGGGGGGAGAGTTTTCAGGAACAACCACAAAGGGCACGTGGACAAAACCAGCAGGAGTGGAATCAGGGGAAGGATGTGGAGATGGCTGGGGTTGTAGGGGAGTGGTAGGTGGAAATACAGAAAACTGTTCTTAACAATAAAATAACAACAACAAAAAATAAATAAATTGCAATTTATTGAAAGATGTTTTAGATTATAAAAACAAAGCTCCTACTGTAAAAATATTGCAACTCAGAGGTTCTCTGAAGAATCAGAGTCAACAAACACCAGATCCCATTTGTAAGCTAGCCATTTATTTTTAACTTAAAAATAACACAGTTGATATGTGGGCACATTTGTGTTATACAAATCCAAGTCATAAGTTAGAGTTCCAGTCCTCCCTGAACATAATGGCCCATTTCAATCCCCTCTACAGAGAAACCGTTGACCATTTTAACAATCCTGCTTCCAAAACATTTTTTCTTCATTTGAAAATATAGTTTACTTTATTTTCTCTCTTTCTTTCTTTCTTTCTTTCTTTCACAGAGAGAGGAAAGGAGGGAGGAAGACAGCGAGAGAAACATCGACATGTGCAAGATATACATTGAGCGGTTCCCTCCTGCACATCCCCAACTGGGGACCTGGCCTGCAACCCAGGCATGCGCCCTGACTGAGAATGGGACTGGTAGCCTTTCAGTTCGCAGGCTGACACTCAATTCACTGAGCCACACCAGCCAGGGCTAATTTATTTTCTTTAACAGTTTTATTAAGGTAAAATTAACATACAATCAAATTGATAAGTTCTGATGCGTATACACCCATGAAACCCAAACCACAATCAATATAGTGAGTGTATCCATCTCCCTAAGTATTCTTGCAGCCCTTTTTGATTCCTTCACTGCCAGGCTACCACAGGTCTGCTTTCTGTCACTACAGGTTACTTTGCTTTTTCTAGAGTTTTATGTAAAGGGAATCATATAGTCTGTACTTAGTTTTTGGTCTGACTTGTTCCACTCAGCATAATTAAGCTGCAATTCATTCCTGTTGCTGTTGTCTGCATCAACAGTTCATCACTTTATCCCTTCACAGTTTTCTACATCTGCATATGCCATGATTTAGTTATCCATTTACCTGTTCCTGGACACTCGTGTTTCCAGTTTTTGGCTATTCCAAATAGAGCTGCTTTGAACACTTGTGTATAAGCCTTTGGAGGGACATATATCTTTTTTCTCTTGGGTAAATGCCTAGGAGTGGAATGGCTGCATCATGTGGTAGGTGTATATTTAACTTTCTAAGTTACTGACAAACTCATTTCCAGTGGTACCATTTTATATCCCCAGCAGCAGAGTATGAGAGCTCCTGTTTCTTTGCATCCTCAACAACTCTTGGTACAGTCTTTTTATTTTACCATTTTAAAAGGTGTGCAGTGGTACCTCATGCTTTTCACTGCATTTCTCTAATGACTAATAATGCTTAGCATATTTTCATGTGCTTTTTGGCCAACTTTGTGTATTTGGTAGTGTGTTAAATATTTTGCATTTTTTAAATATAGGCTATTTTTTCTTTTTCTTATTGTTACCCATGTTAAATTTGAGAGTTTTTAAAAAATATTTTATTTATTTACTTTTAAAGAAATGGGAATGGAGGGAGAAAGTGAGAGAGAGAGAAACATCAATGTGTGAGAGATACAGTGATCGGTTGCTTCTCACATGCCCCCAACTGGGGACCTGGCCCACAACCCAGGCATGTGCCTTGACTGAGAATTGAACCAGTGGCCTTTTGGCTCGAAGGCCAGTGCTCAATCCCCTGAGCCACATCAGCCAGGGCTGATGAGGTTTTTTATAGGCTGTATGTAAGTCCTTTATCAGATACATGTTTGCAAAGATTCCTTCCTACTTTGTAGCTGTCTTTTCATTTTCTTAACAGTGTGTTTTGAAGAGTGAATGTTTTTACTTTTGATGATATCCTATTTATTAGCTTGTTCTTATATGGATGGTGTCATATCCAACAAATCCCTGGCTAGCCCAAGGCTACACATATTTTCTCCTAGAAATTTTACACTTTCAGATTTTACATTTAGATCTACAACCCACTTTAATCTGTAGATAATAAGATATGAATCCAAGTGGTTTTTTTTTTGTATGTAAACATCCAATTGTTCCAGCACTGTTTGTTGAAAAACTATCCTCTCTCCACTGCATTGCCTTTGCTCCTTTGCCAAAAATCAGGTGTACAGGTATGTGTGGGTCTATTTCTAGACTCCTTATTTTGTTGATCTAATTGTCTATCTTTCCACCAGTTTTGATTATTATGGCTTTATAATAATTCTTAAAATCAGGCAGCATTAGCCCCCTAACATTTTTTCAAAGTCGTGTTGGTTGTTCTCAGACCTTCGCCTTTCCATATGAATTTTAGAATTAGTTTATAGATTTATGTGAGAAAACTCTGCTGGATTTTGATCAGGATTATATGGAATCTATAGGTCAATTTGGAGGGAGTTGACATTTTAACAATCTTGAGTCCTTTGACTCACGGACATTTATTTAGGCCTGTTTAATATTTTGTAGTTTTCATTGCACAGGTGTAGTGAGTTGAATCACGCCCCTCCCAAAGATGTCTATAACTTTCCCCCAGAGTCTGAGAACATGGCTTTATTAGAAAAAGGTCTTTGCAAATGTAATTAGGGGTCTCCAGATGAGGAGCTCATCTTGGATTATCCAGATAGCCCCTAAATCCAATTACAAGTATAAGAGACACACAGAAAACAAACAGGAAGAGAAGAGAAGGCGATGTGAAGAGGCAGTCAGAGATTGGAGTGATGTGGCTACAAGCTAAGAAAGACACTAAGGAACTTCTGGAACAACCAGTCCTGGAAGAGACAGGAAGGAGCCTTCCCAAGAGCCTTTGGAGGGAGTTGAGCCCTGCTGACACAATTTCAGACATCTGGCCTCCAAAACTGGGAGAAAATAAATTTGTTTGTAAGCTACCAAGTGTGTGGTAATTTGTCTTGGCCCTGGGAAAGTAATACAACAGGTCATTTACAGTTTCTGTCAGATTTATTCTTTAGTATTTCATCTTTTTGATGCTGTGATACATGACATTGTTTTTCAATGTGTTTCAGGTTGTTCATTGCTAGTATTTAGACATACAACTGATTTTTGTATATTGATATTTTATCCCCAATTTTTCTAAACTCACTTATTTGTTCTCATGCCTTTTTCTGTAGATTACATCAAATTTTCTACATCAATAGATCATCATATCTAAGAATAAAAATGGTTTTCTTTTCTACTCTTGATGTCTTTTTTTTTGTTTTTTGTTTTTGTTTTTTTACATTGTTATCATTCCATTTTTTTAAATATATTTTATTGATTATGCTATTACAGTTGTCCCATTTCCCCCCTTCTCTCCCCTCCACCCTGTACCCCCCTCCCACCCACATTTCCTGCTTTAGTTCATGTCCATGTGTCATACTTATGAGTTCTTTAGTTTCTACATTTCCTGTACTATTCTTGCCCTCCCCCTATCTATTTTCAACCTACATTCTGTGCTACTTATTCTCTATACCTTTTCCCCCTCTCTCCTTCTCCCACCCCCCTGCTGCTAACCCTCCATTTCTGTGGTTCTGTTCCTGTTCTAATTGTTTACTTAGTTTCTTTTGGTTTTGCTTTAGGTGTGATTGTTAATATTTGTGAGTTTGCTGTCCTTTTACTATACATGTCTTTTCTTTATCTTCTTTTCTTAGATAAGTCCCTTTAGCATTTCATAAAATAAGGGCTTGGTGATGATGAACTCCTTTAACTTGACCTTATCTGAGAAGCACTTTATCTGCCCTTCCATTCTAAATGAAAGCTTTGCTGGATAGAGCAATCTTGGATGTAGGTCCTTGCCTTTCATGACTTGGAATATTTGTTTCCAGCCCCTTCTTGCCTGTAAGGTCTCTTCTGAGAAATCAGCTGACAGTCTGATGGGAACTCCTTTGTAGGTGACTGTCCCCTTACCTCTTGCTGCTTCTAGGATTCTCTCCTTCGTTTTTACCTTGGCTAATGTAATTATGATGTGCCTTGGTGTGTTTCTTCTTGGGTCCAACTTCTTTGGGGCTCTCTGAGCTTCTTGGATTTCTTGGAAGACTGTTCCCTTTGCCAGATTGGGGAAGTTCTCCTTTATTATTTGTTCAAATATGTGCTCAATCTGTTGCTTTTCCCCTTCCGATTCTGGTACCCCTATAATTCGGATATTGGAACGTTTAAAGGTGTCTTGGGTGCTCTTAATCTTTTCCTCAATTTTTTGAATTCTTATTTCATCATGCTTTCCTGCTTGGTTGATTCTATCTTCCTTCTGGTCCACTGTATTGTTTTGAGGCTCATATTATTTCCCTTCACTATTGGCTCTCCTCCGCGTGTCTTCCTGCATCTGTTTTATGGTAATCTGCATTCTTTCATCTAGATTTCGTCCAAAATCCACCAGTTCCGTGAGCTTTCTGATCACCAGTGTTTTGAACTGCGCATCTGATAGATTGGCTAATTCTTGGTCGCTCAAAAGGATGAGTCCTGGGGGACTGATCTGCTCTGTTGAAAACATATTTTTTTCCCCCCGTCTCTCCTTTTTTTTTTTTCCGGTCTGGTTGCTCTTGTTACGGTGGGGGGCGGAGCCTTAGGTGCTCACTGGGGCTGGGCACCCCGGTCGCTAGATTGTGACATTATATGTGGGGGCGGGGCGGGAGCGGGGCGGGAGAAAACAATGGCGGTAGTTCCGTTCCCCTGGACTCAGACCCTTGTCTGGGCTTCTGGGCTGCGAGTTCTGCCCTGGTCCACAATCGCTACCCCTCTGGGTCTGCCAGCCGCAGCTTGTGTACTCAGGGATCACCGCTGCCTTCTTGCGTGCCCGATGGCTTTTGCGCCGATTTCGCGCCAAACCTTCCCCCGACCTCCGCGCGCCGCCAGCCCTGCGCCCGCCCGGCTTATCTTCTCCTACCGGTCCGGATGAATGCGTCTACTTCAACTTCTTGGCTGCCCGACTTCCATTCAGATAAATCCTCTGCCAGATCTGGGTGTTATTCTGATAGTAAATTATTGTTGTAAATTATTGGTTTTCTAATCTTGGTTGTACGAGGAAGTACAGTGCGTCCACCTATTCCTCCATCTTGCCGGAAGTGTCGATGTCTTTTTTTTTCTTGCCTGATTGCAGCAGCTAGGACCTCCAGTACAATGTTGAATTGGTGTGGCTGATGATTTTTCCCTGATTTTTCTCCTGACAGTGCTCATTACATAGGATGTCAGCTGCAGGCCTTTTGAAGATGCCCTTTACCAAGTTGAGAAAATTCCTTCCTATAATCTGTTTGCTGAGAGTTTTAAAATCAGGAAATGGATGTTGAATTTTGTCAAATGCTTTTAATATGTCTTTGAAGATGATTGCATGTTTTTTCTTTTCTAAGTGTTATATGGTAATTTCCTCATCCATGTCATGAGCCCCACTCAGCTACACACATGAAGGGTCCTTACAGAGCTCTGCACTGCTGTGCCTACAGCTTCTTCTCCAGTGGCCCTCTGGAAGCTCTAGCTGCCTGGTTTCCTGACTCTTGACTCCTTCTCCTCATTCAGGAAACTGCCAGGCTTTCTCAGTTCTCTCTCCTCTGCTATAGTCTGGAAACTGTCTCAAGGCAGTAAGCTGTGGCAATTTTGCAGCTCACAGCCTTTGTTTCCCATCTGTCAAAAATCAGTCTTTCATTGCATGAAGTTCAGTTTCTTAAATACTGGTGGTGGTGGTGATGGTGGTAGTGGTAGTGGTGGTATGTGTTTAGTTGTTTCAGGAGGAAGGCAAATATGGTCCCTACTACTCTATCTTGGCTGCAAGGGGAGGTCATATATAGAGTGTTATGTACATTTAAAAAAATAGGTTGTACATACATATTGTTCTTTTTTAAATTTTCTGTTATGGAAAATTTCAAAAGTATACAAACTTAGATAAAGTAGAATAATGAATTCCCATGTAGCCAACTAAGCCAGCTTTAACAAAATTAATTTATGGCCAATTTTGTTCCATCTATTACTCACTGATCTTATGAGGTTCTTTTCCTCTATTAGGTAATTTTGAAACTAATTGCACTCATTGCATCATTTTATTTGTAAATAGTTCAGTTTTTGTCTTTAAGATATGTGAATTTTTATTTTTAAGTATTTTTATTGATTATGCTATTACACTTTTCCCAATTTTCCCCCCTCAGTCCCCCCTCCCTCCTGCCCCCCAACCCTCCAGCATTCCCCCACCCCCCTTAGTTCATGTCCATGGGTTGTACATATAAGTTTTTTGAGTCCTCTGTTTCCTACACCATTTTTATCTCTCCCCATCTATTTCATGCCTACTAATTATGATTCTTCTTTCCTGTACCTTTTCCTCTCTATTGCTCCCTTCCCCCTCCCCACTGAACTCCCTCTGTGTGATGTCCATTTCTTTGATTCTGTTCCTATTCTGGTTGTTTGCTTAGTTTTTGTTTTTGTTGTTTTTCTTTTCTTTTAGGTTCATTTGTTGATAGCTGTGAGCTTGTCATTTCTTTACTATTTCTAAATTTTATTATTTTTTAAAATTTAAATTATTTTATTGTTGTTCAATTACAGTTGTCTGTATTTGCTCCCCACTCCCTCCAAACACACCTCCCTCCCTTGCTTCCACCCTCCACCTTGGTTTTGTCCATGTGTCCTTTATACTTGTTCCTGAAAATCCTTCTCCCTTCTCTCCCCTCCCCCTCCCCTCTGGTTATTGTTAGATTGTTCTTAGTTTCAATGACTATGGTTATATTTCATTTGCTTTTTTTTCTTTTGTTGATTATGTTCCAGTTAAAGGTGAGATCATATGGTATTTGTCCCTTACTGCCTGGCTTATTTCACTTAGCATAATGATTTCCAGTTCCATCCATGCTGTCACAAAAGGTATAAGCTCCTTCTATCTCTTGGCTGTGTAGAATTCCACTGTGTAAATGTACCATAGTCTTTTGATCCACTCATTTGCTGATGAGCATTTAGGTTGCTTCCAGCACTTGGCTAATGTAAATTGTGCTGCTATGAACATTGGGGTGAATAGGTTCTTTTGGATTGGTATTTCAAGATTCTTAGAGTATAATTCCAGCTGTGGAGTTGCCAGGTCAGAAGGCAGTTCCATTTTTAGTTTTCTGAGGAAATTTCATACTGTGAAGCACTTTATATCTTTATTTTTCATACCTGGGAATCACTTTATCTGCCCTTCCAGTCTAAATAAAAACTTTGCTGGATAGAGTAATTTTGGATGTAGGTAGGTCCTTGCCTTTCATGACTTGGAATACTTCTTTCCAGCTCCTTCTTGCCTGTAAGGTTTCTTTTGAGAAATCTCCCGATAATCTAATGGGAACTCCTTTGTAGGTAACTGTCTCCTTAACTCTTGCTGCTTTTAGGATTTTCTCTTTGTCTTTAATCTTGAGTAACTTAATGATAATGTGCCTTGGTGTGTTCTTCTTTGGATCCAACTTCTTTGGGACTCTCTGGGCTTCCTGGACTTCTTGGAAGTTTATTTCCTTTGCCAGATTGGGGAAGTTCTCCTTCATTATTTGTTCAAATAAGTTTTCAATTTCTTCCTGTTGTTCTTCTCCTTCTGGAACCCCTATAATTCAGATATTGTAATGTTTCAGGTCGTCCCAGATAATCCTTAGCCTCTTTTCATTTTTTTGGATCTTGTTTCTTCGTTCTGATCCAGTTGGATGTTTATTTCTTCCTTTTGTTCCAAATCATTGCTTTGAATCCTGGTTTCCTTCTTGTCACTGTTGGTTCCCTGAATATTTTGCTTTATTTCATTTTGGGTATCTTTCATTTGTTCTTTCATTTTTCGACCAAGCTCAATCAGTTCTGTGAGCATTTTGATTACTAGGGCTTTAAATTCTCTATCAGATAGGTTGGCAATCTCCTCATTGCTTCTCTTTCTGAGGTTTTGCTGTGTTCTTTAATTTAGGCCATATTTCTTTGTCTTGGCACAGCTGATAGGTTGTAAGGTGGTGGCGCCTTAGGTATTCACCCAGGCAAGGCAATCCTCTTTGCTGCACTACCTGTGTCGGAGGGGCTAGAGAGGGAAAAATGCAGCTTGCCTGCTTGTCTCCAGCACACTTTCCAACAGACTCTCATGTCAGACTGGAAGTATCTCTTGCTGTGGCAACCCCAGCCACAGTCAGCTCTGAGTCTCAGTTTTCCCCTTAAGTCAGTCTTTCCCGTGCAGCTCTGCCCAGCTTGGCAGTCAGCCTCACCCTCCAGCCACCTTGCCATGATTTTTCTGAGTTGGCCTGCATGGTCCGCCTTACCGGCCTGGTTGTTCTGGTTGATTTTTTCTTTAATTCCTTGGTTGTTGGAGTTCCATGCAGTTTGATTTTCTGGTGATTTTGGTTGTTTATTGATTTTAGATTGGTTGTTATCCCCCTTTTGGTTGTGCAAGGAAGCAAAGAGTTTCTGCCTATGCCTCCATCTTGGCCAGAACTCCAGATATGTGACTTTTAAAAAATAAACGACAGAAATTCCTTAATATCTCCAACTGTCTAGTTGTCATCATGGTTGTCTACACAGTTTGTTCATATCAGAATCCTGACAAGGTCCACAGTTGGTGGATAGGCCTTTTTTTAAGAATTTGTTCCTAATTTTCCTTTCTGACTTACTTATTATGAAGAAACCAGGTCATTTGTTCCATACGGTTTCCCAAAGATGATATTCTGGTTGCAGCCCCATGTTGTCTTCAGCATGATTCTCTGTCTCCTAATAAGCTTATAGTTAGGTGTGACTCAAGTTCTCTTTTTTGGTAAATATTTCACAAGTAGTGCTGTATAGTAGTATGAGGCATTCATAATCTGAATTCCTCTTTTGCAGTGTTCTAGTAGCATCCTGTGCACACCCCTACCATAGTACAATCATACATCTTAGATTAGTGTTCTGAGGCTGCCTTAACAGTTGAAGTATCATAGGCTGGGTGACTTAAACAACAGAAATTTATTTTCTCACAGTTCTAGAGGCTGGAAGTCTGAGATCAAGGCCTGGCAGTGTTGGTTCATGGTGAAAGTCCTTTTCCTGGCTTGCAGACAGCTGCCTCCTTGTTGCGCCCTTACATAGAGGAGAGAATGAATCTGGTGTCTCTTCCTCTTCATATAAGGGGACCAGCTCTCTCGGATTTGGGATCCACCATTGTGATTTTATTTAACCTTTATGACCTCCTCACTAGCCTCTTCTCTGAATAGTCACATTGGGGTTTGGGCTTCAACATATGAATTTTGGGGGGACACAAACATTTAGTCCATAACGTATCTTAAAATTATATTTTTAAAACTATTTTCAAAAGAAAAGTTTCAAGTTAACAGAAAGTTTTCAAAGATAGTAGAGAAAATTCTTGCATACTCCTGACTCAATTCCTTATTGATAACATTCTGCATCGCCATGGCACATTTGCTGCAATTAAGAAACCAACACTAGGCCCTGACTGGATGGCTCAGTGGGTTTGGGCATCATACTGCAAAGCAAAAAAAGGTTGCCTGAGTTGCAGGTTCAGTCCCTGGTCAGGGCATGTACAAGAGGCAATCAACTGATGGTTCTCACATCATGTTTCTCTCCATCTCTTTCTCCTTCCCCTCCCCTCTCCCTAAAATACATATGTAAGAAAGAAAGAAAGAAAGAAAGAAACAAACAAACAAACACAGGTACAGCGCTGTTAACAAAACCCACCACTTCGTTTTCATTAATTTTCTAATGTCCTTTTTTGTCACAGGATCCAATCCACAAATTAAAATAAAAAAAAATTCCATCCTGAGTTATCATGGTTTTTGAGTATGTCACTTTCATGTTTTGTTTTGTTTTTTATTGCTTCCTTAGGTATTACGTGTGTGACTTGGCACAATCTGTTGGCAACATTTTATTATTTTGAAGTGCAGAACCATCACTGCAATTATGTCACTATTCACTGCACTCCCTCATTTTATTTATTTTTCAAAGATTTCATTTATTTACTTTTAGAGAGATACATGAGAGAAACATCAGTTGGCTGCCTCTTGCACACAGCCCAAAAGGGGACCAGGCTGCAACCCAGGAATATACTTTGACCAGAAACTGAACCATAACCTTTCACTTTGTGTGATGATGACTAACAGAGCCACACCGGTCAGGGAATACTCCCTCATTTTAAATGTAATTGCCCCAGGTACTTCCCCTATGTATGCTGAACACTACATCAGATGGTGTTATCATTTTTGTTGCACCTAGTAAGTAGGAATTAATAAACTTATGAAATAGTCCATTATGTTGACTGATTCCAATGTTGTTTTTTCCTTCCTGAAATGTTAAGCCCCTTCTTTCCATAGCAGTTGCTTTCTTCAGAGAATATCCTTTGGCCATCTTTGATCAAGCAGTCGCTTGGGGTGTAGATGTAGACTGGATGGATGTGTTGGTAGGCCTGCCCCCACCCCAGCAGTGCTGATTCACACTGCCTCCTCGATAATGGGTGAGGGCAGTGCAGCTCCCTCTCAGCCCCTAACACTTCCTGCAGCCCTTTTCTTTCAGGTGGTATAAGCTCATTGTCCTAGGGGAGGGGAGGGTAATAAGGCAGCAAGTCAGCTACTAAATGGGCCTTATCACCATGCTCTGCTCCCCTGGTGCTGGTGGGAATGCTGATCAGCTCTTCATGCCGCTTTGTTTAGTTTCATTGGTGCTGGGTGGGAAGCAGTGCTACAGGAGTGTGAACAGCCACCTCCATGCTCAACTCATTGAGGAGCCCCCCCCCCCATTAGAGTGGGGGAATTCTGTCCTAATCTCCTTTTCTTATAAGGATACCAGTCATGTTGGATTAGGGTTGACTCTAACAAGCTAATTTTAACTTAATTTTATTTTTAAAGGCTTTATTTCTGAATTTAGTCACATTCTGAGGTATCAAGAGTTAGGACTACAACACAGAAATTTTAGGAGGGCATAATTCAGCCCACAGTACCTCCCCACCTCCCTGGGCTATGAGGCAATTAGGTAGTTGAATGTAATTACATTTAACAAAGAGTTAATTAGCACATATTCTATTTCAAGGAATCAAAGCCAAGTTTTGAGGGACATTCTGGATTGACAGAATGATAAAGTGATGAGAATTAACCTTCCAGCATTATATAGGAAGAATGGAAGTGGGGATTGAAGGAGGTAGCTGTGTGGCAGACATTGCAGAATTCAATTAGAGTGCTGACAGAGGGAGAAGACAGCATGAACAAGTGATATGGTAGGTATGGACATGCACTAGATATGACTCTGGATGGAGGTATGACTGGATAAATGATCCTGTGTGTTCCCAGCATCAGCAGAGGGTCAAGCACAGAGTAGGTACAATCCTGTTGCTGAAGGAATATGAGTCTCATATTGATCTCTTCTACTTGTATTGGGACTGTACTGTCAGCAAACGGGATATTCTTAGAAAATAATCTATCATCTGTTCTAATTAACTTTGCTATAATAACCCAGGAAATGTCACCTAGTGGTCCCAGAAATACTGCATTTAATATTTGGTTGAATCAAATGGAAACCTACTTGTGTCTTGTGGAGTTTGAGGTTACCTGGAGAGTCGATGTGGAGGGCAATCACAAAGGCCTCATGGTGGTCTGAGCATCATTCGAGAACGACTGTGAGATTGGCTGCTTTGCCAGACTTACCAATACTTATTGCCTGGTGGCCATCGGAGGGTCAGGGAACCCTACACTGTGTTCGAAGGCAAGCTTGCCGAGACCATCCCAGTGGTGCATGCATCCATTGCCAGCTGCCGCATCATCAGGTGTATGTGTGTGGGGAACAGACACGGTCTGCTTGTACCCAGCAACACCACTGACTAGGAGCTGCAACATATTCAGAACTCCCTCCCAGACTCAGTGCAGATCTGGTGGATAGATGAAAGGCTCTCAGCCCTGGGCAATGTCACCACCTGCGATGATTATGTAGCCTTTGTTCACGCAGACCTGGACAGGGAGACAAGAAATCCTGGCTGATGTACTCAAGGTGGAAGTCTTCAGACAGACAGTGGCTGAGCAGGTGTTAGTAGGAAGCTATTGTGTCCTCAGCAATCAGGGACAGCTGGTACATCCCAAGACTTCAACTGAAGACCAGGATGAGCTGTCCTCTCTCCTTCAGGTCCACCTTGTGGCGGGCACTGTGAACTGAGGTAGTGAAGTAATTACTGCTGGGATGGTGGGGAATAACTGGTGTGCCTTCTGTGGCCAGGACACAACCAGAACAGAGCTTTCAGTGGTGGAGAGTGTCTTCAAGCTGAATGAATCCCAGCCTAGCACGACTACTACCAGCATGTGGGATTCCCTCATTGACAGCCTAACCTGAATCACCTTCCTTGATGTTTGGCAGGCTCCTGGATCTTAACTTTGGCTCTCTCTCACTGTCCCACACAGTCTGTCCCAGATGCTGGCAGAAGGGTGGCAGAGAGCTCACTGGTATCAAGTAGCTGGATGCCCAACTCTATTTCACTTGTGCCCATCTCCTGAATCTATAGTTACTGTAAAACTCTGCGATGTGCTGGTTGTCAGGCCCTATGGCTCTTGGCAGAGAGCTGTGCTGTCCTGTGCCACCCAATTAAAGGAAGCTTCTTCTGTCCATTAAAAAAAAATATTTGGTTGAATCATATGCAATGGCTAGTATTTGGTCATTTCGACCTAAAGAAATGGCCATTCCACATGGTTCAACCTAATTCAATGTTTGAATCATTTGTTTACATTTTTTACTTTTAAAAAGAGAAAGAAAATGATCAAGCAATCCACTGAATCAAAGCCAAGGAGTATTTGAAGACTGTGATCAAATGGTCACATAAGTAGGAATCATTTCCAAAAACACAGCTACTTCTCCAAATAGGCAATCTTAAGAGTAAAATATCGTTTTTGTTATAATCAAGAAAGCTGGGCAGCAAGAGCCTAATAGACTTCTGTTGTGATATAAGTTGCAGTGGATACATGAATCTTTATTTTCTGTGCAAAAGGGAGTATGATATGAAGGTCTTATTGTGATATTACTTTCAGCGACTACATGTTTTATTGGCTGGCTTGGAATGAAGGTTTATCACAGCTCCAGTAGTGAATGTCCCCATTGTGACTGCTTATAAATCAGTTTTATTGTCAGTGTCAGCTAATCAAGATCAGCTCCTGCCTAAAGGCATGACTAAAAAAATAATACACTACTGCATAAGAGGATTTATGGCATTTTTCTCCTGTTATTTTATCTGTACACAATGTTCAACCATCTAGAATAGAGAACTCCTTGACATAAGGTCCTAATCCTGGGCCCACATTTACTAAAAAGCACCAAAGGGAATGTTGCTCTTGACTTGTGTTGAAAATGTATCAACGCTTGCTAATTTGGGACAACAATGAGGATCTTATAAGTAAACTGTCACTTTTAATCAAGGCCCCAAATAATTTGGAGGATGTCAAAAATCAAGAAGTTGAGGCATACATTTTGTCTATAACACACTGTTCCTGGAAAATTTTTTTCAGACATCTAAAGAATAGCCTGAAACAGCACCGAAGTGTATGAGTAAGCATTTTCCATTTAAGAGAAAACAGAAAAACTGTATTATGACATATGGCCACTTAATGGAACCCAAAGTGATGAAAGCACATACTCCTTCTCAGATAATATTGGGAAGCTGGTTGAAGATATGACTAAATTGATCAGCACAGTACTTCTGAGTTATGCTAATGCACAAAGCAATCTCTGAACCAGCAGTACCTTATCTCAAAGAACATCAGCAAATGTTAAAAAGATAGAAAAAAACAAGGCAAGAAATCATCCACTTCCTCTGTGTGATATGCTAGAAATGTTATGAGTAACACAGCCAGTTCAGCCTTTTCCAGAGGACCAAAAACTTGGTCCATTTTCATAGCATTTACAGACAAAATGATGCTCTGTAATACCATCATGGAGTCTAGTGCTAAGAGAGCCTCAAGGTTCCTGATGGGGGGCTCCATACTGGGCAGCTCTACCTGGTTAGGAGCTCCATGGGTAGGTGACTTCAGGTGAGAGGAGAGCATGGTTCAGAATTAGTCAGACTGGGATTCCACCCTCAGTCAATTATGAATAATACTTCTCTCTCAATCTGGTAAGATAAATAAGCCTCTCTGAGGTAGTTTTTGTGTGTGCTCTTAGCCCTTCCCACTTATGTTGAGCTGAATTTTGCAAGCCTATAACTTCTTCCTATAGGCAAATTTCTATTCTTTGGCCAGGAAAGACCTAGTCATCCATTCGAATATAGAAAGTTTGGAATCCTGTCAGCCTTGAGTTTTTCCTCACCCATTCCTCTTAGAATTCTTCAATGTTAGTTCCCCAATTCACCTGGTCATTCTGAACCAACAGTGCTGGGACTGCCTAGAGCTTGGCCACTTGACTATTCAACATACAACTCAGCCTGTCCATCAGGATAATCTAACCACAAACTGCATCCTTATCATCAGGATGTGCACAACTCTCCAGCTAAAGAAGTACAAGATGAGGGTTTAGGTTGTCCTTTTTACTTTTATTCAAATAAATACAATAATTATAGACAGCTTGATTAATTCTCCCACCAACTGTCCTTTTACGTTGGTGCACTTAAGATTTTAGGTGTACACTGCCATGGTCGCATTGTGGCTGTGTAGGGTCTACCCTTTACTTCGAAACGATTCCTTCAGACTCACAGGCCAATAGCTCTCATCAAATGAGTCATGGTGCTGCTTGCCCACATGAGACCAAATGAGAAGAGAACAGACACCTTTTTGGGCAAAACACATTTTTATAAGGTACCTTTGGATAAAATGTAATTATTTTCTCCCCTACTTATCCAGACCAGGGACTCCAAAATGAGAAATATCAGCAATGGGCAACCCAGTTCATTAAAAACATTGAATTTGATATCCTAAGACAATTCAAACAATGTGAAAGAAAATGGCATTTAGTGTTTGCCACCAGAGTTACTAAGACTAATAATAAAATTTTTTTAATGTGCTAGAGCTTGATTCACAAATGCAGAGATTAGAGAAACTTCATTTGTTATAAATTAGCTTTCCCTGATATTCTGTCTTTATGATTAAGTAGTAACTTCTTCAGTTTGAAATTGGTTTGATTAATACCACCTTTATTGGGAAAAACTTCAATCCTCTCTGGCTTGGCCTATGGTACCCCACATGTTTATATGAATAATAGTTATGGCTTCAATAGCTGACTGATAGTTTTGTTCTACAAGGAACTAGTTTAGACAGTTACTTTTTCTTGTCTAAAGCCAGTAGGGTGAATGTAACCTAAGTGGGTTAAATTCATTTTATTTTCATTTAAAAAAATCTTACCTGTCCTAGTCAAAAGGCAACTGGGTCTATGGAATGGCAGACTGGGAAGCATGGGCCAGATCTCACACTATCACACTATCAGCACGAACAGACATGGCTCTGGGGAGCAGAAACAGCACCTGGAGAGAGCAGGGCTGCAGTGCCCACGCCATGAGACAGGCCTTCCCATGGAGTCTTGCTTCAGAGAGTGTCCCACAGTGAGCACAGTGCCCACAGCTGATCCCAATTCCTTTGTAAAGATGCGATTTTGCTCAGCAGCAGCCCAAGGGGGTGAGAATAAGGCCTAATGTGTGAGAGCCACTCCTGCCTCCTGTGACATTAGAGGTTGGCAAAGTCATCTAAAAGCCTGAGCAAGTCTACTTTCTAGAAGTAAAAAATCCTGACCATCTCACAGTCATTCCTTTAATGTAAAACTAAACCACCCTGAAAAATAATACACTTTGAAACCCTCTGCCACATTTATAAAAAACATTCAATTTTAAAAAATCCTTTAAAAATGTTATATCAACAGCCTTCTTATTAATAAATATAAAACACTTGGTTTAAGACACTTGGTGACTTCCTTACATCATGCATCAGGGATGGATAAACAGTGAGGTTTTATCACTGACATCTATTTGGTAAAAACTCTAGAAAGAGTTATGTTAATAAGATAATTGTTTTGGAAATAAGAGTTACAACTTTTTCCAAAATGTCAAAAAGAATAAGAATGTAAACACTACATACTTAAAATATTAATACAACAATATTAATTCAGTAAAATAAATAAAAGAAAGTGGCACCAACTTTATGGCAATTTTTTTAACATAAAAATGTAGCTCATTGACATTTTAAAAGAAATAGTTGCTCCAAAGAGAAATGGTCATTCTTAGCACAAACCAAGAGCATCTGAAATAAAGTGCCAGGAGACAACACAGCACCACACTTTAACTTGTTCACCTATGAACAGAAATGCCATCTTGATCTTCTGGTCCAAAATATGCGCCATGAGGGGAAAGTCAGCTTCAGTAAACATGAGGCTTAGGGTTGTCTTTTGTCCTTTTTCTTTTTTCTTCCAGTGTGTGCTTAAATATTTTCTTTAGGGTATTGTAAACTATTGGTCCATTTTCAGAATCAAAATTAACCTGGTGACAAAGAAAATTTATTTTCAGGACACTAACAAGAATTTGAACTGATCTATTTTGGGAGAAAAGATATATGGTGGAAAAATAGAACTAATATTTATATACAAAATTATATATAAATATAAAAGTATGCACATTTCATACATTAATTTTAATTGAAAGACTATATTAGAATTGCCAATTATATAAGTGCCAACTATATCAATGAAAAAATGAAGAATTAAATTGAGCGCTTGGATACATAATATACTCACTCCCTGTCAGGAAACAAGTCAATAGTGAATATGAAGTGAGTTTCAAATCCAGAGACTGATCACTGATGATACAAGGAAAAGGTCTCTTCACAAAAACAATGTGCACTAGCTGTCAGTGTTGCACTGGGGCAACCTGAACAGGAGCCTGCCTCTCCACCTGCTATCCATGCAATCTTGGGTCATATCTGACCTCTCTATAAAAAGGAGAGCACAATTCCCATCTCCTTAGGGTTCTGTGAGTACTAAATATGAGAGCCTGATGTGTGTGTGACACATATAAAAACGTACATAGCAGTTTCCTATCCCCTTTGTGGGAAGGCACCATGTACACATATGTGGGCTGTCTGCCCAAGTTTATCACACTGCAAGATTAGGAGTGATGCTGGACAGAGAACCAGAGCATGCCTTCACCCCAATCCCAAAGAAATGTGTGACTCCTCAGGACAGGGTCAGATCTTGGCCAGTGATTCCTTCCTCCTGCAACTATAGGGAGGGCTATCCCTTTGTGAAGGGCTGGGAAGGGTGTGGGATTTCACTCGGTTCACAAGCCAATAAGCTCATTTGCCAGCTTGAGGTCATTGGCAGGAGACACTAGACTGCTAGGTCAGAGAAAAACAACCTTCTAACTTGAACAACATAATCACAGGTGGAGGCTGCACAAGCAGGGTGTTTGCATCATGGCTGATGATCTCAAGGTAGGGGCAGCAGCAAGCCTGCTAAACTCTGGCCTGAAGGGAGACATTCTCTTTACTACATAGGAAGCAGATGCCGCACAGGATTCCTTAAAGAGCCCAGGATTTTTGGAGACCAATATTAAGGATTTTTTTCAGTTAATTCAGATATTTTTATCTTAACCATTATATTTTCTATCCTATTTGCAGAAGCTTCTTATCAACATTAACATGTCTTGTCTATTTACTTTGTTAAACACCAAACCACAACCCTTCCCACAAAGCAAGTAGCCTCTTGGGCTATGAAGGTCTATGAAAATGTAATAAAATAAAGACTTAAAGGACCACATGATTGGGGTTTGCACTGCTGACTCTGGAAACTTAGTACCATAAAGCTCCAGATGAGGAACAAGAAAGCCTGCCAGAATAATATCACTTAGGAAGGAATGGAGGGAGAGGGGACTGATGAATGAGTTCAGATAACTGCTATCATCATTAATCTTTACCATAGATATTATCATTGAAAAGCTGGGTTCTTTGTTAAATAACATTTTCATAAGTGAGAGAGGTACCAACAAATTAGCTGAGTGGGTGAGAGGAACCTCTTCACCTGGCAGGGACCTGGTTCTTTTCTTCAGCCAGGAAGACTTGCTGTAAGCCAAAATGATGTGCAGAGAAAGGAATTTAAAAAAAAATTTTTTTTTTAGTCTTTGCTAAGGATTTGCTAACCAGGACATACTACCAAATCATCAATGCTGGATGCCGAATTCTCACTAGATGATTTCTTGTGTAGACCCAAGGTAGAATTGGCTCAACAAGATTCTCTGACTCCTACTAGCACATCATTTAAAAATACTTTCTCAATACCCAATTGTTTCTCTCTTTATAAACGTTCTTTGTTCAAATGTTCTCTTCCAATAAAATCTCACAGGTCAGCTTTTTTATAATACCACTGTTAGAAAGCTGGTATTTTTTGGCCAAAGCCTACAACTACTTTCAAGAAATGTCAAACACACTTCCATTAAGAGGAAACATAGCTAAAAGTTTTATTTTAGAGGCAGCTGGTGACCTCTGGATTCTAATTTGCAAAGATCATGCTGCTTGTGGTCTGAAAGGGGAAGGGACAGTGCCACTCACCTTAGTGAAAGCTTTAATAGCACGAGCAAGAACAGCTTCTTCCACATCCACAGGAATCGTCTGCAGGCTCACTATGCAGTGCAATACGCAAAGAATAGTCTGGTGCTGGCCCTATTTGTGCAGAAATCAAATCAAAACAAAACAAGTTTTGTTTTTTCTTTTGAAAAATACCTCAAGAAATGAACTCAAAGCAAAGGCAAAGCCAGGAACTGGTTTATGATCAAATACTCAAAACTTCTAATACCACACTATCTACCAAGGACTCTACCAATGTTTACTGTTATGTGTTTGAAAACTTTCAGGAGAGAAAATCAAAGTTGATTAGTTATTACATGAAGCACAATTTCAAATGAAATGTCTTCCTTGAGGTGAACTGAAGGGATGATCCATTCTCGTTTCTGGACACAATCGTTTCAATTGGGCTGGTGTACGCTGATGTGTCACAGCAACCATGGATTTTCATGCCCTGCCCCCTGCAGATGCTATGGAGGGAGGAGAGGTGGAAGAAGGGACAGAACAGTGCTCTAGCCCTTCAGGAGCATGCCAGAACTCTAGGGAGACAGTCTTTGACAAACGAGTCTGACTTGATTCCTGGGGCTGCTCACATTGGAGAAACAAAGGAACCCCACCATTGGACCACATTGTCCCTAAGGGTCACTGACTTCACCCTGGACATCTACTCAAAGGGCATAATCTGAAATACAGAAATACCTGATCATATCGGTGATGCTTACAAAAGTAAAAACCTGGAAATAACGTCAATGCTACACATGGGGTTGGAGCGAGTGATGATGGAATCACACGATGTGACAAAAGGTGCAGAGATTTGTGCCAGAGCTTTTGGAGTTTGAATTCTGCTCTAACACAGGCTATGTACCTTAGGTGGGTTACTTCACCTTCTCTTTTCAGTAAAACAGGTTCTCTACCTTCTCAGACTATGGGGATGAGAGAAAGTGAAAATGGACATTACATTGTAACAAGGGCCCAGCCTGCCATCATCCAAGAAGGGTAACTGCCTCTCTTATCCCCTCTCTAGATTCATCTCTATAATTTAACTGCTGAGAAACAGCCTAAGAGAAGAACTCCCAATGCAGGAAAAATTTTATCTTTAAAGATGTGCATCACACTACTGTACATCTGGTTGTCTGTGTGTGCATTAGCAGTAGATGTGCAAACGAGGCACTGCAACACAGAATGTAACTCAAGGCTCCTTAGGAAATAACACTGCTTCCTGAAACAAAGTGTATTTTTAAATGAAAATTTAATACCTTAATATGGTTAAAAATATTAAACTGTATAAAAGGAGCTATTAGTATCAGTCCCTCCTTTCCTAGAACCATTGTCTTCCTTAAGGCAACCACCATTATTTGTCAGTTTCTTGTTTTTCCTTCTATAGTCTTCTATATTTTATATATGTACTATATAACTATGTATGTGACACACTCCTCTTTCAAAGAAAATACAAATGAGTGTATATTCCAACCTACTGCACAGCTCTTCACATTATATGCTGCTCATGGTAAATAAGTAGAAATATATACTTGAAAGTGAAAGTGGTTAATTATGACATATTCCTTCATGTTAGAATATTTACCTGTCCTTCAAAGTTAATATTTATGAAAAACTTACACTAAACATGGTAATTACCTATGGTATAATTTTGATCAAAAATGAAGAATAAAGTTGTATGTGAAATGATTTTACCAAGAACTATATTCAATGTTAAGACTGAAAGACTTGAAAATGTTTCAAAGTGGCTCTCCTGGGATTATGGGCATTTCCCTTTTTATTTTTTATTTTCTAAATGTTTATTCTGGGTATTTCTTCTCTGGGTTATGGGCATTTCTCTTTTTATTTATTATTTATTTTTTTAAAAAATAGATTTATTTATTTTTAGAGAGAGGGGAAAGGAGGGAGAAAGAGAGAAACATCAATGTGTGGTTGCCTCTCATAGGCCCCTAATAGGGGACCTAGACCTACAACCCAGGCATGTACCCTGACTAGGAATTGAACCAGTGACCCTTTGGTTCGCAATCCATTGAGCCACACCAGCCAGGGCTCCCTTTTTATTTTCTAAATGTTTATACTGAGTATTTCTTCTTTTATCATGAAAAACTTAAATTAGACCCAGATATGGGATTCCATATGAATTCCCTTTTTATAATTTTTTTAAGTTTGTGAAACCTATACAGTTAATGTCATAAACTGGTCCAACAGCTAATTTACCTTCTCTAATAAAAACAGAGCTTCTGCAGTATCTGCATGCCTGTCAACCAACATGTTCATGTCCTCTTGGGTTATCACAGGCTCCTTCAGCTGCTCCACCCATGACCACATCAAACTGCACAGGATGAAAGGATCCTTTTCACCACATATTCTTTCCCAAGCTCCATTTCGGGAATTCAGTTCTTTCTAAAAAGAAAGGAAGAGGGAGAAAGAGGGAGGAGAGAGAAAGATGAAGAGAGGAGGGAGGGAGGGGGAGAGGGAGCAAGGCACCATTTGGTATCTGAAGATCCTCAGGCTGTCTAGGAGAAAAGTCTTAGGCTCTGGGTATGGACTGGGACCCTTCCCAGGATCCCCACTTCCAGGAGGCACATTGGATTGAGATATAGAACTTTTATAAGCCTGTTTTCCTTCTACTAAATGTACCCGTACCCCACAGGTATTTATGACTGAGGTCTGCTAAAGCTCCTAGTGCAAAGAAGGCCTTAGTTAACCTAGTTCTTCACTTCACTCAGAAAACACAGAACAGTTCAGGAGGGGAGTCTGCTTTTTCAGGTCCTGGTAAGCAAAACAGAAATATTTACTGCAATGAAGTAGAATGGTAGATTGAAAATCCTAAGTAAGAGAACATTTGCAAATTAACCTGAAATAAGGTAAAGCTTCTGACTGAAACTTCAAAGTGCACCCCCCAAAGGTGCCTGAAATTGGTAAGTGAAGTATATGTGCTACTTTCAAATTCCTTTTTAGAATACTATGTAGAATTTAACAAATAATAAAACCTGTACCTGGAAATTTGATAAGAGTGAAAACAAGTAGGAAGTCTAGCCACTACTCCAAGTACCTAGAGATAATTTAGACAAGTGATTTTAAAACTTTACCTTACAGAGTAGGGGAAAAGCGAGGTAAGAATTTTAATTTCTGACAGGACATTTAATTTTAGATTTATATTTTAGTAAATAAAATGTTTGCAACAATAATAAGCACAGTAATTGCTACCATTCATTCCTTCGCCCATTCCAATATTTGTAGAAGTTACCATATGACAGAAATGATAATACATGACTTACCTCTGATTCTACAGCAACCCATCAATGAGGCCCTTCTACAGACAAATGTACGGGGTGGCTCAGGAAAGATGAAATAACTTGCCCAGGAGCCCAAATTGAGAAACAGGCATTCCCACCCAGGTCTATTCCATCCTAGTCTGTGATACTCCTGCCATGACACTCTGGCACTAGGGTTCTCTTTATCATCTCATAAATAAGCCAGTACTTTGAGAAGACAAGTTGGACAGAAATGACAAGCTCAAAGACCCTCTTAGTAAATGACTGTTATATCGACGTTTTCTGAAATCTTCAATGGATTTAGGAAAAGACATAAAAATGATTAAAGTTATTAAATACATGAGCTGTATCCTGGCTCTGATGCATTTGGACCATACGACTGCAAGTATGTCACCTGACACCTGTGACCCTTAGTTTCCCCATCGGTGATACTTAATTTATAAGGACTGCACAGATTAACAAAGGACCTGTAAATACTATCATCTGCCTCAAAGGATTACTGTGAAAATCACATGAGATAAAAGACAAGAAAGGGCCTAGTATAGGCACAAGCGACATTATGCTATGTAAGTCATGTTCATTTTACTTTTTTAAAAAATAACTTTTTAGGTTTTTAATTCTACTGCACAGTATTATATTAGTTTCAGGTGTACAACACCTGAATTAGTTTCAGTGGTTAGACATTTATATAACTAACAAAGTGACCACCCTGATAAGTCTAGTACCCATCTGACACTGTACACAGTTGTTACAATATTGATTATATTCCTTGTGTTGTATTTTACATCCCCATGACTATTCTGTAATTACCACATTTTACTTAATCCCTTCACCTTTTTACCCAGTTCCCTGATTTTCCTCCCCTCTGGCAACCATCAAAATGTTCCATTCTCTACCAGAGGGACCCCCACAGAAAAACACCCAGAATTATTTTCTGGAGGGCAGACACCTTGAAGCACAGGCTTTCCCCCACTAGATGAGTGTTCTTGGAACCCATTTGTATCAGTGTGCCAGAGGCTGCATTCAGCTTCAGTAAATTTTTTTTTGAAGTCTCTTTGTTAGTGCATTTCATGATGGGTGATTTATAAGCACACCTGCCCACACCACACTGAGTGTTCAGGAATTTTTGACCATATATAGCATGACCCCTGTGCTCCATCCTCCCTATTCACATGATCTTGCCCTGAGTGACTACTTTTTTCCCCGATGACACAGTTCTCAAAGAAAAACATTTTGCCAATGTGGAAGAGGTGAAACAAAAAACAGCAGGAGCACTTAAAGGTATCAAAACTGAAGGGTTGCACAACTGCTTTGAGTGGTGGGAAAAAAGTCTCAACAGATGTATTACATCAAATGGACAGTACATTGAATAAATATACAATTTTATAAATAAATTCCATTTTGGGGGGTTCCCCCTTGTATGAGTCTGTTTCTATTCTGCTTATTTATTTTTTAAAGATTTATTTACTTATAGAGAGTGGGAAAGAGAGGGAGAGAAACATCGATGAGAGAAACATTGATTGGTTGCTTCTCGCACACCCCAAGTGGGAACTGGGCCTGGAATCCAGGCATGTGCCCTGACTGAGAATCGAACCAGCAACCTTTTACTCAATGGGTGCACAACCAACTGAGCAATACCAGCCAGGGCCATTTATTTTGTTTTTTGATTCCACATGTAAGTGAAATCATCTGACATCTGTCTTTGTCTGAGTTATTTCACTCAGCAAAACCACCTTTACATCGATCCATGTTGTTGTAGATAGTAGGATTTCATTCTTTTCTGTGGCTGAGTCATAATGCATTGTATAGCTGCACCACTTCTTTATGCATTCATTAGTGGTGGACACTTAGTTTGTTTCCATATCTTGGCTATTGTAAATGCTGCTGCAATGAATATGTGAATATATGCCTTTTCAATTTAGTGTTTTGGGTTTCTTTGCATAAATACTTGTAAGTAGAGTTACTGAGTCCTTCCTTGTCTCTTCTTACAGCCTTTATTTTAAAGTCTATTTTTCTGCTATAAGTATTGCTACCCCAACTTTTGTTTTTTTTTTCATTTCCATTTTCATGAAATACCTTTCTCTATCCCTTTACTTTCAGTGTGTGTCTGGCTTTCAGTCTGAAGTGAGTCTCCCATGGACGGCATATATAAGGGACTTGTTTTATTGTCCATTCAGCTCCCTGATGTCTCTTCACTGAAGCACTTAAATCATTTACATTTAAAGTAATTGATAGACATGTATTTATTGCCATTTTATTATTCATATTTATTATCTTTTTCTTCTTCTTAAAAAAGACCCTTTAACATCTTATAATACTAATTTGGTGGTGATGAACTCCTTTAGCATTTTCTTCACTGGGAAACTTTTTATCTGTCCTTCAATTCTAAATGATAGCTTTGTTGGGTATAGTAATCTTGGTTGTAGGTCCTTGCTTTTAATTACTTTGAATATTTCCTGCCAATCCCTTTTTGCCTCCAAAGTTTCTGTTGAGAAATTAGCTGACAGTCTAATAGGAACTCTCTTGTCAGTAATTAAACGATTTTCTCTTGCTGTTTTTAAGATTCTCTTTGTCTTTAACTTTTAGCATTTTATTTATTTTTGTTTTACAGTAGTTTTATTCATAATTGCAAAAACTTGGAAGCAACCAAGATGTATTTCAGTAGGTGAATGGATAAACTGTGGTATTGGTTTGGCCAAAATCCATTTTTTTTTCCATAAAATAAAAGACATTTTTCATTTTCACCAATAACTTTATTGATCTGTATATTCTGAGTATTTCAGCTATTTCTCATGTGTTATAACATTGACTGTTCTCTTCTCTTGATTTGATCACTAATCACTATCAACTTCAACGTGTCTACCTGACTCTGGAGCATGTCCAGTGAGAAATTTTCAGCATGAAACTTTGCAAGCCACTTTTGACACATTCAATCAGTCACAGTACCTTCTCCATACACTGTACAAATTTTTGTGCTTCAGTTGCATTTTTATCTTTCTTGAAATATCAAAGCATAACATGTCAAAAATGTGTATTTTCTTCCATCTTCAGTATTAAAATGGCTACACAAAAATTCTCCAATTTTGATAGTTCAAAAAAACCCCTACATGTTGATATGACAGCTGCCACAGTACAATCTAAGAAAATTGTTTTGAATAAAGTTAAAGACAACTCAGTGCTACTAGAACTATCTTATAGAAAAAAACCAAACTTTTTGGACGACCTGATATATTCAGACAATAGCATGTTATTCAGCACTTAAAAACTCATGAAAAGACATGGAGGAACCTCACATATGCCTTGCTAAATGAAAGAAGCCAATCTAAAATACCAACATACTGTATTATCCCAACTATATGACATTCTCGAAAAGGCAAAACTATGGAGACAATAAAAAAAAATCAATGGTTGCCAGAAGTTGGGAGCACAGAAGATTTTTAGGGGAGTGAAGACCTTCTATATAATACAAAAGATGGGTACATGTCATTATGCATCCGCTCAATGTACAATAAACAAGTGAATCATATGTAACTATGAATCTTGGGTAACATATCAACATACCAAAGTTCATGTTTTACACCACAATTCATCAATTTTAACAAATATACCACTCTGGTAAGGGATGTTGATTATGAGGAAACTGTATGTTTGTATGGGGGCAGAGGCATATGGGAACTCTGTATGCTATGCTCAATTTTGCTGTGAACCCGAAACTGCTGTAAAAGTGAAGTCTATTTTTAAAATGTTGTCTAATGTTAGTGCTGTAAAGTTGTTTTTTAAAAGTCAGTTATAAAATAACCAGTAAGAGTTAATGATAGTCTTTCTGATTGTCCAATAATGAATGTTGAAACAATGAATATATTGAAAACAAAAATGACACAGCACTTTGGTGACGCCCAACAGAATAAACTTGACTGGCTAAATAAAGTGGTTGCTTTGTCATCCTCATTTTCAAATGCTTTTGCACCATAATATTATTGGCAGAGGTGAGAGCAGAAAAGAGCTATAGATGAAAATAAACCAGTGTGATGAAAGAAATGTCACAGGAACATGAAGCAAAAGTAAAGAAAAAAGGCACATATAATATAGAGGACGTGAATGGGATGTGTTAACAAGTCAGAATGAATGCAGAATAACTTGACAACATAATGAACAAAGCATTCACATTTCCCTAATTAATAAATGGTTCTATTAACTTTCTCTGATCACACACACACACACACACACACACACACACACACATATATTTTACCCTCATGAGAGTGTATACTTACTGACTTTTACAGAGAGTGGAAGGGAAAGAAAGTTAGAGGAAGAGAAATGTCAATTGGTTGCCTCTCATACACATCCTGACCAGAGACTGGACCTGCTACCTGGGCATGTGCCCTGACCGGGAATCAAACCTGCTACCTTTTGGTTTATGGGACAATGCTCTGAGGCCAGGGAAGATGATACATATTTTTAAGAATCAAAGGTGTAATGAGAAAAAGCTGGACATAATAATTGAGGAAATGGTAGGTGATTTTTTTCACATAAATATGGCAGCTTAGTAAACAATGTTCAAAAATGCTTTTTAAGAATTAAAAACAAACAAATAAATCTTAGCTAAAAACAGTAAAAAAAAAGCATTATGTAGATAATGAAATGTTCAGTAGTTGTCAGTCACTGGGGACATTTTGCCTTCCAAGTACAATTCTAAAAAGCGTAGGTAAGCCACAGGTACAAACACATCAGCTGAATGTATGACTACTTCTCATGAATCTATAATTATTTTCTTCTTAGAGAACAATCCAAAGTGAATGTTTCATACTCTTCACCATCTCCACAAACATGAACTCTGTATTTCTCCGAAAGGTCTAAGAGATAAGGCTCCATTTGATCCAGAGTTTTTCCAACATGCTTAACTAGCTCTAAATTCAAAGTTGCTACTTTGATGATGATTGCCTGAATGTTATCATCTCTTGGAACAAGTCTTGGTTTCTTGGCCAAAGGTAAGTTGAAAGCTGAAGATTAAGCCTTTTATATACATTTTCAACTCCAACACACTGATAATAAAAAAGTATAGAACCTACTTATATTCCTTCCACTTTTTCTTTTTCTTTAACAAGTTTCAAAAGGTCAGAGACCTTTAACCTTACCACCTTCACATTTGTCCTGTATCCACACACCTTCCTCTTATGGTAAAGCAACAGAGGGGAAGAGCCACTGCGTACAAATCAATGGCATGATGACCTACTGTCTGATACATGTAGCTATCCAGTTCATTTGACCGCACTTGATTTTCAGCTGGTCTAAGATTTGCTAAACCAACAATCTGATGCCTGGCATGATCAGTGGTGGGAAGGACAGCTGTTACATTATGATGCAGTCCATTCCTGCCAGGCAACAGCTGTCCTTCCCACCACTGATCAGAGCTGCAACTTTCATGCTGGGTACATTGCACATGTGCACATGTGCGGCAAGACCTACCATCAGAATTTTAATAATGACGCATCTTGGTATGGGCCTCTTTAGGTTCATCATGGTTGGGACTCTCTGTACTTCCTGGACATGTATTTCCTCCACCAGGTCAGGGGAATTTTCCATCATCATTTTTCCAGACATGTTCTCAGCACCTTGTTCTTTCTCTTTTCTTCCTGGTACCCCCATTATGTGAACAGTGATATGCTTGAAGTTGTCCCAGAGGCTTCTTCTAGTATCCTCATTTGTTTTTATTCCTTTTGTTGTTCTGATTGGGTGTTTTCTGCTTCCTTAGCATCCAAATCACTGGTTTGATCTTCTGCTTCATGTACTCTACCGCTGATTCCATATATTTTTCATTTCAATTATTGTATTCTTCATTTCTGACTGGTTCTTTTGTTTTCTATCTCCATTTTTATGCTTATCTTTGTTGAAGTTCTCACTGAGATCACTGAGCATCCTCATAACCAGTGTTTTGAACTGTGCATCTTATAGATGGTTTGTCTCTATTTTGTTTAGTTCTTTTTCTCAAGTTTTATTTTATTCTTTCATTTGGGACATGTTCCATTTGGAACAAGTCTCCTCATTTTGGCTGTCTCCCTGTGTTTGTTTCTATGTATTAGGTAGAGCTGCTATGTTTCCTGGTCTTGGTATATTGGCCTTATATAGTAGGTGTTTTAAGGGGCCCAATGGCACAGCCTCCCGTCACCTTATATGGGTATTTCAGGTGTGTCCACTACTTGGACTGTGTGCACCCTCTTGTTATTGTTGAGCTTTGATTGCTGTTGGTACATCAGTGGGTAGGATTTATCCCCAGACATTCTGGCCATGACGACTCAGGAGGACCTGCCCCATAGAGCAGGACTGGCTTCAGTGGGGCTCTGGTGCCCACTAAAGTCCACCCCTTGAGTGTGTTGCTTGTGGAGGTGGTTTGGTGGTGCTTTGGCATGGTCTGAAGCTATTTAACAGGTACACTGACTCTGGGGCCTCCCAAGAGGTGCAGGCCAAAGTCAGCTGCTTCCTGTGCCCTGCCTGGGACACTGGAAAAGTGCTTCAAAGTGATCTTCAGATAGATGCTACTTGTACTGGGCTTGGAGATGGTTGGGAGAGTCCAAGCTGCCTACCAAGGCCGGCTGCTGATAGTGCCAGGCCAGGGTGGGGGCCACTTAGCAAGAGGTATGAAGCATGCCAAGACAAGATGCTGCTTGTTTGAGATTTTAGAAAAGTCTGCAGCATGAATCAAAACAGACCATTAGTATGGAAAAGACACTGGGAATGGTTGGGTGGACCTGGAAGTTGGGTGAAACAGGGTCTCAGGAGATAACCAGGGAAGGGCGAACTGTGTTAGCCAGGTTGATAGAGACTCAGATATGATGCCCACCTGCAGGCTCTGTAGAGAGAAGTCAGCAAAGAAAATATGGCCTCTGCTAGTACTTCTGTCTGGAAGAAAACTTCCCCACCTTTGCTGAACAATTTAGTTCCTCTCTGTATGTCCCTAATGCATTTTGAGCTGCTGTGAGTCTGAGTAAGTCTGTGCATGGGCACTTTCAGAGGAATACCTGGGACTCCAGAAGCCCTCCATCTCACTTAGCCACCATACCCACTAGTTTTCCCAGCCAGAAGTTATAGGGACTTTTCTGGACTGAAAGCTTCGGCAGGGGGAACCTGCTGTGGGTCTGGGATCCCTCACTTCTCAAGGGGCCCTCCACAGTGGAGACAGCCCTCCTTATTTTTAACCACTACACTATGGGTATGGGACCAGGCTGTTCTGAGTTCTGCCCCTACTACTGGTCTCTACATGGCTTCTTCTTTATATCTTTAGTTATAGGACTTTTATTCAGCAAGGTTTCAGGCAGTTTTGAATGATGGTTGTTCTGTAGTTTAGTTGTAATTTTGATGTAATTGTGGGAGGACATGATTACCTTCCACCATCTTAACCTGAAGCCTCATTCAACTCTTTCTAGAATTCAACTAATTTGTTTTTATTACTGAAAGGCTCATAAAAAAATCTAGAAAAGAAAAAAAGGGTAAACCTTTCCAAACAAAAGGTTGTGTGCTGTGTTCACCTCTAGAAATGCTTTCATATGTTGTATGTTGAAACAATCTGGCTCATGTACTGCACTGAGCAGTATGCACACAAGTGGGGCTGACCCTCAAGAAGACATGAGCTGTCACACACAAAGCCAAAGGATCTACTGCAAGCTATCGTGACACACAGTGATGCAGCAGAAAGATCTGCCAACTGACTAGAAGGCTTGTTAATTTACAAGTAGGAAATAAAGAACACACTTCATGTTGAAAAAATAATACATTTAACTATTTGTTCAGCAAAACACAATTCTGATGGAGAAAGTGTGTAAAGTGCTCTCCTCCCCAATTACAAGTGGGTGCGAGGCTCCATGCCTGTTTTACCACCTCCGCATCTGGAGGTCCTGGCCCTCTTTGAAAGTATACCCACCTTGCTTAATTAATGGCAGAATAGAGAAAAGCAGCTATACAAATAACTTGTAGTAGATTATGGACTAACAAGTCAAGATTCCACTGTCCCACATTTGGGGAGTTTACCTGTTTTTGATAACTAAGTTTATAAGGCCTGCCTTTTCTCTAGTTCAGCTGCCCATTCAGGGCAGAGTATTGCTGATTTAAGACTGTATAACACTCTTTTGTGTTGGAAGTTCAACACAAAAAAGGATGAAAATTTTAAATTTTACATTCTAATTTAAATAAAAGCCAAGAAACGGATCCCAAAGACCTAATCTCAGCACACAGATACTCTGTAGTCACTCCCATTTGACTTCCAGCTATGGCAGCTGCCTCACTGGGGCAGGACTGGGGAGTCTACAAGAGGGAATATGAGCAGACAGCATTGGTCATGCTTCCTCCTGACCTCACTCAATACTTGTGCAGATGATCTCTGAAAAAGAATTTGTTCTGATTTCATGCATGAGTCAGTGGTTCTCAAAATGTGGTTCCCTGCTAGGCCTTGGGTTGACCTTGAGATCCTTCAGGTCAGGTTTAAGTTGTTTGCTATGGCCTGTCCATCTGCCTGTCAGTGTATCTCACAAACCCAGCAAGAAAAAAGGATGCTACTTATATCAATCATATCCATGCTTTTCTTACTCAAGCACCCTGCAAAGTGCTAAGAGCTTTCTTTCAGAGGAGACTGAAGCAAGCCTGCACAACAGCCTGTGTCTGTCATTTCTATGTCATCAGGCTCCTGTTATAGCCGAGAAACCTGAAGTTCAAAAGTATACCAACAGGTCTTCAAATTCCTACAACAAAAAAATTTGGGAAAATGCATGATGTTTTTTGCACTGATATAAGTATTTCCCAAGCATATGTAATTAAATGAAATTCAAATACCTGCCACATTTCTACCTTCCTTTTCACTTCCTCCTTTTCTGCAAACTCACTTAAGTTTGCCAGGGCTTTGGCTGCCAGTATTCTCCTTTTTTCAACACTCAATTCAGACTGCAGAGCAGTGTGTGGAGCAACTTCAGGCGCGTCTTTGCTGTTTTGGGTTTTAGGTCCAATTGATGACTGCGAAGATTGTGTTTTGGGGCCAGAGCCACAGTCCAGAGGGCTGCTGCAGCTACCATGAACTTCATACAGACACAGGATGCCTTGCTGGGGAGAACAGTTTGGTTCCTTGGGGATATTTGCAACACTGGATGTAACTGGTTCACCAGGGTTGTATGATCCAGAAACACCTGAAGAGAAGGTTTTACTCCGTTGTACTTCCTTTGGAATATTCTTCTTTTGGGAAATTGGTGACCCATCATCTTTGAATTCTTCTAAGTCTCTAAATTTAGCCTGATTCCAGAAAGAAAATGTATTGCAGATCAGCATTTCCTTACTGAAATCCAGCTGTGGAGTCTGTGAAGCGTCATGGTGGCTAATGGGTGTCTGTTGCCTGGGGCTGTGGCAAAACGAGACTTGAGCAGGCACCGTCCATGGAGTCCCCGACTGCTCCAAAAGTGACTCTGCCCTCTGTAAATCTGAGTCACTGTAGCTGAGCTGCCTTTTCAGGTGAGTCAGGGGCTGAAGGCACTCTACATTACGCCTTTTCCAAAGAGGGTCAAACTCTTGTTCACTGGAAAGAATCACATCTTGATTCTTCAAATCTGCCACCACTGCAGTGGGGGTGAAAGAGTCCAATGCATCACTGTCATGCCTCAGTAACTCTTTATCCAGCTGCATCGTGACCATCTCAGAAACAGTTTTTTCGATTTCAGCAGAGAGGCCAGGTACTTCTACCACTTTTGTCACAATGGGCCTGTTCTCAGCTAAGTCCAGCAACAATTTGCATATGAAGTGGACAATTTTTGGCACATGTTTCAGAAGTCGTGCCTCGTATCCATGAAGTAGATGCCGCTGGCGAATCAGATACTGTGTTAAGGTGACAGCATGTGCTTTGGGGTCACAGCAAGAGAATATGTTGCGAAGAGGAATCAGAAACTGAGTAAATTCCCTCACACACAGTAGCTGTCCTCGAGTTTGAATGGAATTAGGTCGCTTTGCCCGAACAAATATAATGGCTTGATCAGCAGTCATTCTTGTTGCAAAAACTAAGTAACAAGCTATTAAAACACCTAAGTCAAGAAGAAGAAAGAACTGGATGAGAAAAGCCCATATATAGATATATATATAGATAGATAGATAGATAGATAGATATCTATATATATATCTTTGACAATTTAAATTTGATATTTGTTAGAAAACCATATAAATAGAACAACACTTTAAGGATAATATAATTTTGTAAATTTTTGCAAAGGTATTTATGTATTTACCTGTCTATATGGTACCACTCATGTTGACTGAGAACACTTAGTGACCCTTATACCCAGGGGCAAACAGAGAAACTGTCCCAGTGAAGCTAAGCGTGGACGAAGGGAGGATGACTGAATAGGATGGAATAAGGGGAGATGACTGAGTAGTTGTGGAATGAATGAATACTCAGGAATAACTGAGTAAATGTGGCATGGGGAGAGGATGACTGAGTAAGTGCAGAATAACTGAGGGATGACCAAGCAAAAGTGGAGTGAGAGGGGGTGACTAAGTTTGGAGTAAGGGGGAGTGACAAGTGTAGCATGAGGGGGGATGGCTAAATGTGAAGTGAGGGAGAATGACTACTGTGGAGAGTGTGAGGAATGACAATAAATACAGAGTAGGTGAGAAATAACTGAAGTATGGAGTGATAGGGGATGACTGTGAAGTGAGGGGGCTGACTCAGTAAGTGTGGAGTGATGGGGATGAGTGAGTAGGTATGGAATAAGGGGGGATCACTGCATCAGTGTGGACTGAGGGGTAACAACTGAATAGTAAGTATGCAGTAAGGGGGGATGACTAAGTGTGAAGGGGAATGGCTGAGTAATTGTGGAGTAAAAGGGGGATGACCTGGCATGTTTATCTTCCTTATGTCCAACTCCAAAATGGGAGAAGTAAAATCCTGCTTCTATTTCCCATTTAACAATTTCTGAAAATTTCTGTGCAGTGGATTCATACACTGCTCTTGGAACTTCCCACTTCTGCCTTTGCTATCAATTGTTGACACTTTCCTGCCTAGCATTCTACCAACTTGGACATTTTTAGATTTGGGAATTATTCATATTCACAAACTTTTCTTCCTGACAAATTCTTCTTGCAGATTTGTCTTTACACTAATATGTGTTTTTCTCCATACCAGATATAATTATATATTGCTACAAGCACTTAATATTAAGGAAAACAGCCTTTACAGTATAAATATTAGGCATTCTTATTAATTTCAAATTAAAATGAATATTGAAAAAGTGATCATTAATCAATAAGTTAAAACAGTTAATTATTATCTAAGTAAAAGGCAATCAAAAGACATTTGTGTGATTCACCAAAGCTGTGAATCTCATTACATATATCAGAATCTCCAAATACTGCATGTTCTTTCAGTATGTGGAAGGTAGGGTCCAACATATCATTTTCACTAAGACAGGGAAAGTCTTTAGTGGAAATATGAAATATCCGCAGACCTATTATTACATGGAATCCTAGAACAGCAAAAATTTTGTCTCAACCATGAGAGCTGATGATATTTAGCCGGACTGTATCCACATCCTGACAAAATTCCTGACCAGGTGGGAAACTCTATGGCAGATATACAGGTACACTGTGGACAGAGTCAGCTAAGGTATCTGGCTGAACCAAATGGCAATTAAGATTCCAATGCAACAGTCTTTATTTCTACCCTCATATCAGCATGGCACAGAGATTTTCCTGCCTTTTTATCACTGATTTTTATATAGAATTCTAGATACAGATAGACTCTCCTGCACAAACATGTATTCTGACAGCCATGAATGTAAATCTTGGCTCTGCCACTTACTGGAGGTAGCAAATTACTTTTGTGTCTTCAAAACTCACATTCTTGCTAAAGACTTAGTAAGAGAGCAAGTGTAAATAGAACAGTAGTTGAAACAATGCTTGTTATTTTCTCTATTATTTGGTTATGGAAAATCACGTTTTTAAAGACACTGGGTATTAAAAATGTTATTCTTTATATGTTTAAATATGCTCCAGACAACAAAACTATCTCCTAGAATTTACCTGTTCGACCAAGCCCTGCATGACAATGGATGGCTACTTTTCCTTCTTGTAAGGCAAATGTCATCACCTTCACCATATCTAATATAGTGGTAAGTGATGCTACACCATAATCCTTCCATCCAAAATTGTAGAAATAAACTGGGCAATGGAAAAGAGAACAGGAAAAAAGTCAGCATACAAGAAAAATACTTGCAAGGATATTTGAAAAAAGTGAGTGAATTCATAAAGAGTAGAAAGCTATAAGGCATGCAGATCTCAGTGGAAGTATAGGCCCAGAATAATAGACTTTTTACATTTCCAAGAAATTTATTGTTAACATTTCTTACAAAGCACATTTCATATTATTTAAGGCATTTCCTACTAAAACTCAGTCAGAAAGAATTATGAAAAAGCAGGATTGCAAATTACTAAAGTCAATAATCTATACCAAAACATCTTAGCTACAGAGAGAAAGCATATGATCCTGAACTTTAGAAATGCATCTAAAATGACTGATAAATGGCAGAAGATGGTACATACACATTTTCAACCTAGGGGGGGAAAAAGAACTAGATGTGGCTTCTTGAAAAAAACATTCCAAAATTGCACAGATTGATTCTTTCCAGCTTGGTGTAATTCCACCCCAAATCTCCCATGACTAAGATGCTTCTGGAATTGCCACATAGAGAATCCCGGCATCCTACCCAGGGGCAGAACTGATGTGTCATAGCAAAAGCCACAGAGAGTCCTGGCTTCCAATCCTTTAACATGGTTAAGTTGTATGACCCTGAGCAAATCAGAACTTGGTAAGTGTGTGTGGTCTCGTGTGCTATGTTACTTAACTGTTTTAAGGATAAAAATGAGACGATAGGTCTGACATACTGTTACTATTCATCAATGCAGGCACTAATCAAATTGTACCCTTATTTCTACATGCTCTCTTCCCAAGGTCCCTCTCATAGACAGAGAAAGCCTGCACTTTCCACAGCAATACCACACACACACACACACACACACACACAAAAGGTAGCATTCCTTAAAGTCAAAATTAACTCATCTTCATGTTTTAGGAGCCCTACCACCATGCAGTAAGCATTTATTTCCATCACCTTTTAAATCTAAGAGCTGAGCAGACAAAAGGCTCTGAGTACTGCCCTTGATAACTCATGGGTAGGAGTGTGTAAGGACTTACTGCCAGCTTCCATGAAAGCTTCAGGAAGGTACGTGAAACCACTTTCCTGTTCCAGAGGGTTCCCACAGCTGGCATGCTCACCGGGCCGCTGCAGGTTTATGATTGTTTTTAAGCCATGACTCAAAGGAAAAAGAAAAAAGTTAGTCATATCGGCAGCTAGCTAGCACTGTTAAATGACTTTTGGCATTAATAAACAATATTAATTATTCTCAAATTACCTATTTGAAATAAGCTATTTATATCTATCATTAAAATGAAAATACGTTTCCATCGAAGCCAAAAGCAATGAAGGAGAAAACTTACAGGTTGGCTTACAAAACTGTGTGTAAACAATGTGGCATTTACCTCTGAAACTGCTCAATGATGCGGTACTTCTCAAGGAGTTCAGTGGATGGGCGAGCCATTGCCAAGATGTTATCAGTGACCCTACAGATGGGAGGAGGGACTGGTAAGACACACAAAATCCAGAATGTTCCAGCTCCAAGGACTGAGAGAGCAGTCCACTAGTTTTCCTATGATTTCAATAACTCTGTAAGATAAGAATTCCTATACAAATCTGGCTTCAATTTTGCATTATGATTAAGATTCTAAAATACACTAGCTGCTTAAATCTCTGGAAAAAGTATTTACAGACTACAACAAAGCATTTTTAAGGACACTCAAGAGATTCTACTGCACATGATAGAGAAAAGTTCAACTGGCAGCAAAGGTGACAGTCTAGGTGAGTTATCCAAAGGTTATTAGTCATTTGAGGACTGACTAGAAGGCATTTCTAGTTCTTGAGCTATCTGCAGTTCAGTATGTGTTAATTGGAATAAAAATACCTGCCCCGTAGGGTTGGTGTTCAAATTTAACATGATGTGGATGCAAAGTCTTTAGCAAAAATCCCCACATGTGGTTATAAATAAATGCTGAATTATTGCAATTTAGCAAAAAATAAGAACTTTGGAATTAGTTGGGCCTAGTTTCAAATGCTGGCCTTTCTACTTTCTAGCTGTGTTGCACATTACTTAGTTTCTCTGGACCTCAATGCCTATATCAATAAAATGACATTACCAATGCCTACCTTACAAGAGTTTTATGAAGATGAGATAATAATTTGAAAGTGCCTAGCACAGTTCCTGGTCTGTAGCCAAATGCATGTTTACTGAGTATACAAATAGACAGAGACCCAACAAATGGCTATCCCTCATTAGGGCTCTGACTTCACCTTGTTCTGGTCGACTTTCTCATCAGTATTCTGGTAAAAGGTACATCAGGCAGTGTATTGAAAGTTGTGGGTCACAACTTGAGAGAAATAACATTAAATGAAGAGGGCAGGATCCAAAAAGATAACAACCCTCTCCCCAGGGCAATGTCTGAAATTCAACAGGGACCCCAAAAGCTTTAGAACCCCCAAATTTAATAGCATTTAATAGGAGAAGAGATGTAACATGAAATCAAAACAGGTAAAAGAGACTCAGATGGTTCAGTCAACAATAAATCAAAAATATTTATGTGGCCTTATGCTTCATTATTGGAAACTTACTTGTCAGACCACACCTCAGGAACAGTGTTTGCTTTTTCATAACATTCTTGAAGAAAGACAGTGACCACAGGGGAGAGAAGAGGGAATTTCAGGGGGCAATGGGAAGGGTTCACAGGAACAAATTTAAAGGACACATGGACAAAAACTAGGGGGAGGGTGGTAATGGAAGGGAAGTGGGGAGGGTTGGGAGGGTGGGCTGGATTGGGAGTAAAAGGGAGAAAACTGTACTTGAACAATGATTAAAATAAAATAAAAAAAATGACAGTGAAAGACCAGAATATAATCTGCGGAGAACAGTGACAGTGGTTCCCCCACCACATCACTACCCATGTAACCAGAAAATCCAACATGAAAAAGTATGGGTTGCAAGTTGAAGTTGCTTGTCGACAAATATCTAAAATGTAAATGAATTCTTGCTATACAAAATGACTCACCACTAGAATTCTTTAAACAGTGATTTCCTCTAAGTGTGTTTCAAATGGGATTTGGTCTGATTATCAAAACTCTTCAGATAGCACCACACCGAAAAGATATACTTGACAGTTTACTAGTAATAATAAAAAGCAGTATGATTCAATGATTCAATTGAACCACTGAACCAACAACTTATTGCACTCCTAGTAAGACAGACTAGAAGAGTATGTGTGTGAAAATGGGTCCTTTCACTCAGAGTATAGGACCAAAATTTAAACAAGGCTATGGCTTACCTTTATGAAACTGAAAACTACATATGTACCTCATAATTTCTCAAATTTATAGCTCAACATTTTTAACATTTCTAGCAATTTCTGAAATTTAAAAGCTATTTATCTTGTTATCATTTCCTTAAGATATTTACATACATTATTTCACTTAATTAAAAAAAGACCCTATGGAGTTGTTTTTATTATTTCCATTTCACAGAGGAGAAAAATGGGGTTCAGAGTACCTGTATGCGTAGGCCACAGCTTGTCAGGCAGCAAGGTCAGGGATTGGAAGCAAGGTTCCAACTTCAAATCCCCACACTCCCTCTTCCACAGCATCCAGCCACCAGGCACCACAGATATCTTCATTCCCTTTTCCTACAGAACTGCAGGTGAGAGCTACCACAGATGACAAAATCACTCACCAGGACGAGTAGATGCCCTTAATGGCCTGCTCCTGCTCACTCCAGCGGGCTGGATTTTCGTACTTGCATGATCTGCCCCCACATGCCATAGAGCAGGCCACATGTCCAGGAATGACATGTCGTAAACGCTCTCCCACTTTTGTATACTTTGGTGTTGGACGTCCTGAATTGCCTAGAATATGCAAGGAAGGGATTCAAAATTCCACTCTCCAAATGGAATAGTGACCTGGGGAACAGTTTCCACTTTGTCTCAGGATTGTAGATGAGGAGCTGGTGCTAACTCCCCTTTACTTTGTCAAGATTAAAATCATTAAAACCAAGTGCAGTATCTCTTAATATAGCAAACACTTTCAGACACAATTTCCACATGCCACAGTGGTCACATAGAGGAAGCAACTCTAAAAGCAGATCTTTCATAAGGGAATGAGGTTTGTTCAAAAACTATATTTTTAATATAAAAACAAAACATTCAATCACGTTATGTCCTATTACATAGTCACTAAAACTCTTAGCATAACAGATGATGGTAAAACATATAATATAGAATTGTCAAAATTTAAAAAGGTATAAACACAGCCCAGCCTCTTCAAATTCCTTAAATTTAAACTCAAAGGTGAGCCAATCTTTAAGAAGAAAAGGAGGTTTACTTTTTCTCTTGGGGCAAGTTGGGTTTCTCTTGGCACAGCTGATGGAGGACGCAGCTAGCATCACCTGGAGAGAAGAAGAGGAGAGCATCTTGGTGACAGAGTCGTAGTCTGATGCCTGAGGCTGAGTGTCGGCAGCCCTGTAAGAAGGAGCTGAGAAAGGGAAGGGCTGAGAGCCGCTGGGGCGAATCCTGCATGCTGCAGTTGGCCAGGAGATCTGGAGGCCAGGAGATGTCAGCGCCAGCCTGCTCCGTGATGAAGTTACACTGAGATACGAGCATCACTCTGCATGATCTAACAGCCATTCAGGATAGGCTGACTTGTTTCCATAGCGATGAACAAAGAAACTACTGATTCCCACTCAGAGATGTACAGGCCAAGTCCCACAGGAATTGAACTGTGGTTTGGAGAGATTGTTCAACTATGTGGAGGATTAACATGTTTTTTAAATAAATTATTCCTAAATTGTGACTAGTCTATTTTGTTTTTAAACACATTTAAAAGATCTGACTGCTCAAAAATTACATCTAAAATACTATAATGGATTTAGAAAAATGTCTTTATGATGTAAACACTGTCTTTTACACATATACTAAAAGGTTTAAATTCTTTTATTTCATATCTATTCTCTGAACATGTTGAAAAAAGTTCTTTTCACTACTCTCAGGAACAGGATAGAAAGTTAATTGTAATGAAATGGGACATGCAGGATATCTGATAACATTATTAAAACCCCATTCCATTTTTCAAAATCAAAAAGTTTTCTGTTTTCTTCATAGAACTATTAAATAGTTGGATAAAACAAATAAAGACATCTTTAGGGCTGATAAATTAATCAGAAAACAGTTTTGTATTTTTATCTTCAGAATGTGAAAACCCAATTCCTGGTAATACCTTTATTGGGTAGTTATAATAGCCAGACTTCTCAAAAACTCAAAATACAATTATACACATTTTGTCAGTGACGGGAAAAAGAACCTTGAATAATGTCTTGGCAGAAGCATGCAAAAGAAAAAAAAACAACCTAAAAACAAAAAGCCTCACTAAGCATCACATTTTTTAAAGGAACTGGGTGAGGGGGAGGTTGCAACTTGAGGATAAAGAATATAAAGAGAACAGAAACTCTAACAACCACCAATTGTCCGCCTCCTCCCTGATTAATGTCAGGCTGTACTGCCCCCTACTCCCACCCCAGCCTTCCCCTTTCTGTCTGCCAGTCTCCAAACTTCTATTTCAGCTGTGTGCATACAGAAACGATCTATTGCCACAGATAGGGCTCTTTTTTTATTTTGTCCTGTTTATTCTAACAATTAATAATGCCTTAAGCAAGCACTTTTTAAAAGTGCACCCCCCCCCCCCCCCCACCTCCGGCAATCTCCCCAGCAGGATGCACTCTGTCAAATAAGATAGACGATTTGGTACTCAAATGCCTACTCACAGTGTAGCACTATGCTGTGATTATTTAGTACACAGCCAACTGAGAGTAACGTTTTCAGGCTTCCAGAGCTTTACAGGAGAGAAAAGAGTAGGTGCAGCATTGAAGACAAGTTGGAACCTGGTGGCAGATGGCCCTAAGTGCTCAAACTAAGGGGTCTGTGCCTGCTACCTGGGGAACAGGGAGTTAGAATCAAGCTGCTGAACAAGTACCCATGCAGTGGTTAATGCTGCCCTGCAGAGAGAAAGCTGGAAGTGCAAGACTAGAGACCTACTGGGACACTGACTATAAATGGAGCAAAGCCTGGGTATGAGACAGTATAGGGGCTGATAAATGGCAGCTGGAAGACAGGGGCAGGAGACAGTGCCGGGACTTCCTACCTAAGTGAGCAAGAGACACTGAAGCTGGTTAACAAGGGAGCTAGTGAGGAGCAGGTGTGTGACAACTAGGCAGGTCAGCTCCATTTGAGATACAAGGCCTGTGAAGTGGCAAACAGGAGGTCTCAGCAGTGAATGGGAGATCCCGATGTCTGCAACTCTAAGGACATCTACAGAGTAGAGTGCAAGCAACTAGAGATATTTAGGGAAGTGGAGCTGAAGCAGCCCTCTTTCTCAGAATGTCCTTGACATCACCCAGGGGTCCTGTGGGTGCTGGGATGAGCCTGAAGCTAGACTGGTGCTGAAATGGAGCACTGTCCAACTATGGGTAGGTGAAGGCAGAGGCCTGTGTTTCCCCTAGACACAACAGAACTGTCGCCCCACCGTCTCATGCTTCAGACTGTTCCTTGGCAAAATGCCCAATACACAGTCAAATCCATTTTTGGAAACTACTTTCAATATATACTAAATGGCTTTACAATACGGAAGCGCATCATAAGTCCCACCCATAACACTCTAGACCCGTATCCCCCCAGTCTTTGTCCATGTGGATTTTCTGCATACATATAGTCATATTGTAAATACACATTTTGCTTTAGTCTTATTAATGAAAGGACAATAATTATGACATATCAAACTAATCATTCCTTAGTTGTTAGATATTAATGTTATTATAAACATTATTTTATTTAAAATAATTTTAAATAAAATAATTTTATTTAAAAAGAGGACCAACATTTTCAGGACTAGAACCTTTTTTGATTCTGTGTTTCTCATTTAGTAAATTTCTGGGGATGATATGACTGCTAAGCAAAATTAATTTTGAAAGTTTGTATTTTTATTTATATATTTCAACAACCAAGGATGAATACACTGAAAAAGGTAAGTAATATTTTCAGCAACTCAACATAGGTTTCTTTCTGAGGTCAGAGAGAAATACAGCATGAAAATATGGATCAAGAGATGCTGTCTCTGACAGGGTTTTGTGCCAACCTTCTTTTTTTCTCAGAATTAATACTTTATTATTTTTTAAAATTTTAATTGTTGTTCAAGTACAGTTTTCTGTTTTTTATTCCCATTCCAGCCCATCCCCCGAGCCCTCCCCACCTCCCTCCCATTTCCACCCCCTCTAATTTTTGTCCATGTGATCTTCATACTTGTTCCTGTAAACCCTTCCCCTTTTCCCCTGAAATTTTCCCTCCCCTCTCCTCTATGGTCACTGTCAGCTTGTTCTCAATTTCAGAGTCTTTGGTTATATTTTGCTTGTTTGTTTGTTTTGTTGTTTAGGTTCCTGTTAAAGGTGAGATCATATGGTATTTGTCTTTCACTGCCTGGCTTATTTCACTTAGCATAATGTTTTCCAGTTCCATCCATGCTGTTGCAAAGGGTAGGAGCTCCTTCTTTCTTTCTGCTGCATAGAATTCCATTGTGTAAATGTACCAAAGTTTTTTGATCCATTCATTTACTGATGGGCACCTAAGTTGATTCCAGCACTTAGCTATTGTAAATTGTGCTGCTATGAACATTGGGGTGTATAGGTTCTCTTGGATTGGTGTTTCAGGGTTCTCAGGATAGAATTCTAGCAGTGGAATTGCTGGGTCAAAACCCAGATCCATTTTGAGTTTTCTGAGAAAATTCCATAGTGATTTCCATAGTGGTTGTACCAGTCTGCAGTCCCACCAACAGTGCGCTAGGGTCCCCTTTTCTCCACAACCTCTCTAACACTTGTAGTTTGTTGCTTTGTTTATAATGGCCATTCTGACCAGTGTGAAGTGGTATCTCACTGTGGTTTTAATTTGCATCTCTCTGTTAGCTAGCCATGCTGAGCATACTTTCATGAGTCTCTGGATCCTCTGTATGTCCTCCTTGGAGAAGTATCTGTTCAAGTCATTTGCCCATTTTGTAATTGGGTTGCTTGTCTTCTTAGAGTGGAGTCATGTAAGTTCTTTATATATTTTGGAGATTAAACCCTTGTCTGAGGTGTCATTGGCAAATATGTTTTCTCATACAGTTGGTTCTCTTTTTATTTTAATACTGTTTTCTTTATCCATGAAGAAGCTTTTTATTTTGATGAGATCCCACTTGTTTATTCTTTCCTTTATGTCCCTTGCTCTAGGGGACATATAAGTGAAAATGTTGCTGCTTGAAATATCTGAGATTTTCCTGCCTGTGTTCTCCTCTAGGACTTTAATGGTGTCATGGTTTATATTTAAATCTTTTATCCATCTTGAATTTATTTTTGTGTATGGTGTAAGTTGGTGCTCGAGTTTCATTTTTTTGCATGTAGCTGTCCAGCTCTGCCAACACCATTTGTTGAAGAGGCTATTTTTACTCCATTTTATGTTGCTGTCCCCTTTGTCGAATATTACTTGACTGTAGAGACTTGGGTTTATTTCTGGGCTCTCCATTCTGTTCCATTGATCCATGTGCCTGTTTTTATGCCAGTACCAGGCTGTTTTGATTACAGTGGCTTTGTAATACAGTTTGGTATCAAGTATTATGATCACTCCTACTTTGCTTTTCTTTCTCAAAATTGTAGCAGCTATTCAGGATGGTTTCTCTTTCCATATAAATTTTTGAAGTGTTTGTTCTATGCTTGTGAAATATGCATTTGCTACTTTAACAGGTATTGCATTGAATGTGTAAATTGCTTTGGGTAGTATGGACATTTTGATGATGTTAATTCTTCCAATCCATGCACACTGTATATGTTTCCATTTGTTTGTGTCTTCCTTGATTCAGTGTTGTGTAGTTTTCTGAGTATAGGTCTTTTACCTCCTTGGTTAGGTTTATTCCTAGGTATTTTATTTTTCTTTTTGATATATCAAATGGGATTTTTATCCTGATTTCTGCTTCTGTGTTTCACTGCTGGTATACAAAAATGCCTTTGATTTATGGATATTGACTTTGTATGCTGCTGTTTTGCCAAATTCATTTATTAGGTCGAGTAGTTTTTTGGCAGAGTATATAGGATATTCTATGTACACTATCATGTCATCGGAAATAATGACAATTTTGTTTAGTCCTTTCCAATTTGGATGCATTTTATTTCCTTTTCTTGTCTGATCGCTGTGGCTAAAGCTTCCAATAGTATGTTGAATAGAAGTGGTGAAAGTGGACAACCTTGTCTTCTTCCTAATCTTAGTGGAAAAGATTTAACATTTTGCCCATTGAGTATGATGTTGGCTGTAGGTTTCTCATATATGGCCTTTATTATGTTGAGTAATACTCTCTGTATTCCCACTTTGCTGAGTGTTTTTATCATAAATGGGTGCTGTACTTTATGAAATGCTTTTTCCGCATCTATTGATATAAATCATGTAATTTTGGTCTTTGCTTTTATTTATGTGATGTATTACATTTAATGATTTGCAAATATTGTACCATCCTTGTACTCCTGGGATGAATCTGGCTTGGACATGGTGTATGATCTTTTTAATGTACTGTTGGATGTGGTATGCTAATATTTTGATAAGGATTTTAGCATCTATGTTCATCAGCAATATTGGCATGAAGTTTTCTTTGTTGTGTCTTTACCTGGTTTTGGGATTAGGATGATGCTGGCTTCATAACAGGAGTTTGGGAGTCTTCCATCTTTTTGGACTTTTTGAATAGTCTGTGAAGGATAGGGGTTAGCTCTTCCTTAAATGCTTTGTAGAATTCTCCTGTGAAACCATCAAGTCCACGGCTTTTGAGTGTCAGGAATTTTCTGATTACTGCTTCAATTTCTTTTGCTATTATTGGTCTGTTCAGGCTTTCTGCTTTTTCATTCAATTTTGGGAGGCTATATTTTTCTAGAAATTTGTCCATTTCACCTAGGTTTTCAAATTTCTTTGCATACAGTTCTTCATAGTACTTTCTTACAATCCTTTGTGTTTCTGTAATGTCTTCTCTTTTGTTTCGGATTGTGTTATTTAGGTTGTCTCTCTTTTTTTCCTGATGAGTCTGCTTAAAGGCTTGTCAATTTTGTTTATCTTTTCCTGGATTCATTGATCCTTAGAATTGTGCTTTTAGTCTCTATGTCATTTAATTCCGCTCTGACCTTGGTTATTTCCTTCCTTCTACTTGCTCTGGGCTGTCTTTGTTTTTGTTCCTTGAGTTCTTGTAGATGTAGGGTTAGGTTGTTTGTTTGAAATGTTTCTATCTCTTTTAGGTTGGCCTGTATCACTATGAACTTCCCTCTCAGGACTGCCTTCACTGTGTCCCATAAGTTTTGGGTTATTGTGAGTTCATTTTCTTTTGTTTCCAGAAACTTTTTGATTTCTTTTCTAATTTCATTCTTGACCCATTCATTGTTTAATAGCATGCTATTCAATCTCCATTAGTTTGAGTGTTTTGGGTTATTTCCCTTGGGGTTCGTTTCTAGTTTCAGTCACTTGTGATCTGAGAAAATGTTTGGTATGATTTCAATTTTCTTAAAGTTGTTGAGGCTTGTTTTGTGTCCTATCATGTGGTCTATGCTTGAACATGTTCCACGTGCACTTGAAAATAATGTGTATTTAGCTTCTTTGGAATGAAGGGTTCTACATATATCAATTAAGTCCGTTTCATCTAGGGCATTGCTCAATGCCACAATATCTTTGTTGATATTTTGTTTGGAAGATCTGTCCATTTTTGACAGTGGGGTGTTAAAATCCCCTACTCTAATTGTGTTGCTGTCAATATCTTTCTTGAAGTCCTCTAAGATTTTCTTTATGTATTTGGGTGCTCCTATATTGGGTGCATATATATTTACAATGGTTATGTCTTCTTGGTGGATTCTTCCCTTGAGTATTATGAAGTGACCTTCTGGGTCTCTCTTTATGGCCCTTTTTTAGAAGTCTATCTTGTCTGATATGGGCATTGCTACCCAAGCTTTTTTCCCCCTGTCCATTTGCTTGGAAAATTTGTTTCCCATCCTTCACTTTCAGTCTGTGTAGGTCTGTTGTCCTGAGGTGGATCTCTTGTATGCAGCATATGTGTGGGTCATGCTTTCTTACTTATTCAGTTATTCTATGTCTTTTGATTGGAGCATTTGATCCATTTACATTTAAGGTTATTATTGATAGGTACTTATTCATTGCCATTTTTGTATCTGTGTTACTTTCTGCCTCTGTCTTTTCCTTCCTTTCCTTAAAGCAGTGCCTTTAGCATCTCTTGCAGAGCTGGTTTGGTGGAGGTGTATTCTTTTAGACTTCTTTTGTCTGGGAAGCTCCTGATTTGGCCTTCTGTCTTGACTGGGAGACTTGTTGAGTAAAGCAGCCTTGGTTGCAGTCCTCTGGTTCTCATTACTTGGAACAGTTCTTGCCATTATCTTCTGGCTTGGAGCATTTCCATGGAGAAGTCAGCTGCTAACCTTATCAGGGATCCCTTGCATGTTACTTCCTGTTTCTTTCTGGCTGCCTTTAAGATTCTCTGTTCGTCTTGGAATTTTACCACTTTATTTATGGTATGTCTTGAAGTGGACCTCTTTGGGTTCCTCTTGATTGGGAGTTTCTGTGTTTCCTGGATTTGTGTGACTTTTTCTCTCATCAAATTGGGGAAGTTTTCCATCATTTCTTTTTCAAACAGGTTTTCTATCCCTTGCTCTCCTCCTTCTGGTATCCCAATTATATGGATATTATGATGTTTCATCTTGTCTTGCATTTCTCTTAATCCCTCTTCATTCTTTCTGAGCCTCTTTTCTTTTTCTTGCTCTTTCTGGGTGTGTTTTCCTACTTTGTCCTCCAGCTCACTGATCCGATCTTCTGCTTCATTGATCCTGCTTTTCATTCCTTCTACTGTGTTCTTCAGTTCAGAAATTGTATTCTTCATTTCCTCTTGGCCCTTATTGATAGTTTCTATTTCCTTTTTCATGTTCACATAATTTGCAGTGAGCTCATTGTAGTTTCCCTGTAGTTTCTGGTAATTTATTGTGAGCTCATTGAGTTTCCTAATAACCATGGCTTTGAACTCAATATCTGATAGTTGAGTTGCCTCTATTTCATTTAGCATTCTTTCTGAGGCTTCCTCCCTTCCTTTCATTTGGGGATTGTTTCTTTTTCTTTCCATTGTTTGTGAGACTCTTCTTGTTAGCCTCAGCTTCTAAAATTGATCTGTTCTGGCTCCCTGGGTTTATGGTGTGAACTTCTATGGTAGAATACCTGTGAGGTTCAGTGATGCAGTCTCCTTGATCTCCCAAGCTCACTGGTCTTGGGCTGTCGTTTAAGTTGGCTCTGTGATTGTGTTTGGGTTTTGATTGTTGTTGGGTCTTTCTTTGGTGGGTCCTTCCCACCAGCTGGGTAACTGAGGGTCACTCTGTCCACCACCAGTTGTATTTTGTTGTGCTGGTAAAGGCAGGTTGTGTTGAAGCTGGTTCTTCCATGTGTACAAGGTTTTGAGGATTCTCTCTTGCTCTTCTTCAGTTGTTCCTTCTGTGTAATTTCTCCACTATTTAGTTGTATTTCTATATAGGTCCTGGATTGAGATTAGTGTGGCTCCACTCCCTCCTTCACCTTCTTCTGTTGTTATCTGTTGGTGGTTCCTTTGTTGTTGGGTTTCCTCTTCCAGTGGGTACCCTGGCGTCACAGCTTCCACCAACTCCTTTCTGTGATCAGTTGGAGGGGGAAAGCAAAATGGTTTAAGACAGCCCTGGCTGGTGTAACTCAGCGGATTGAGTTTGGGCTGCAAACCAAAGCATCGGAGGTTCAATTCCCAGTCAGGGGACATGCCTGGGTTGCGGGCCACATGAGAGGCATCCACACATTAATGTTTCTCTCTCTCTCTTTCTCCCTCCCTTCCCTTCTCTAAAAATAAATATACATAAATCTTTTAAAAAATGGTTTAAGACCACAGGAAAGTATTCTATGATATTTACAGTACAAGTCAGTAGAGAAGAGATAGGAGATCCTTTGGGTATGTGTAGTGTTAACCATGATCTTCCACTCAACTAGCCACTTTTTAGAAAGGATGGAAAGAAGATAGGACTCTTTTTGGGGAGGGAAGGATTTTGAGTTGGATCTAGAAAGCAGTGAGGTTGTGGGAGGTCAGATTCTGAGGTAAGGTGAGAGTAAAAGATAGTAAATAGGTTTAGTGTGTGCGAGAATAGAGTTAACCACTACAGTAATAGAGTTCAGGAAACCATGAAGTGGGCTAAGATCTCAGAGGGATGTTGTGAAGTATTTACAATTGTATGGAACAGCTATTACTTACAATAATATTAGAGCAACAATCATATGACAGAATCTATGTGATCTGGATAACAAGAATAGGGTGTATAGGACCTTGAGTAGTGTGCTAATGGAAACAAGTGATGTGAAGGACAGTAAATTAGCAATACGCTATGAAAGATAGAACAGGGGGGAAACCTGTCAAATGACTCAATATAACTAGCCAAGTAAAGAATACTATACAGAAAGAAGAGAAATAGAAAAACAGTATTAAAATAAAAGATGTAAGAATAATGAAAGAATGATAATACAAATATGTAATGACTTGCAGGTTCTCTGTAATAGCAAAGTGAAATTTGTCACACTGTCTCAGCTGTTGGGATGCCCCCTCTTTGGGTCCAACTCTGGTCTTTTCACAGTTCCAGGTTTTTCTGTCTCACTGGTGGGTACTTAAAAAAGAAAGCAGAAGAAGGGAGGAAGAACAGATAAAATGGAAAGGAAGAAGGAATAAAACAAGGAAGAAGAAAAGAAAGGAAAAAGGAATTGAAAGATAAAAAATAGTAAAAATTTAAAAATTACTTAGAAAAAAAAGGTGGCCCTGGCTGGCATAGCTCAGTGGATTGAGCGTGGGCTGCGAACCCAAGTGTCATAGGTTCGATTCCCAGCTAGGGTACATGCCTGGGTTGCAGGCCGTGAGCCCCAGCAACTGCACATTGGTGTTTGTCTCTCTCTATCCCCCTCCCTTCCTTCTCGAAAAATAAATAAATAAAATCTTTAAAAAAAAGAGGAAAAAAAGGCTCTTGTTGGTTTCAAACTGGCCTAACCAGTTTTTCTGGTCTTGCTGGCTGCAGCAGGCTTAGGGGCAACTGGTATGGCTTTTCTCCCTTCTGGATCTGCATTCAGTCATCCTAATGGGCACACTCCTGAGAGATAGTCTGGCCCCTGTCCCTGGTGCATTGGGTGTAGGATCCAGGCCTTGCTGAGAGGGCACTTTCCCGAGGGTTACCGCTATGGGCTGGGGTACGGGCACTTCGCCAGGCTGCCTCAGTCCCATAGGTTCGGGTGCCCATCCTTCTCAGTGCTATGGGGGTGTGCAGGGCATTCTACATAACCTTCTGCACATCCTTGGGATTGCTGCCCGGTTGGGTAGGGAATACGCCAGAGTGATTGCTGCAGGAGAATTCCCCAAGCAGTGTCTCTCTTTTCACTTTTTCTTTTTGAGAAATTCCTCCTACTCAAGCTTGCAGCTCTGTACAGCAGCCTGGCTTCTCGCACAGCCAATTCTCCAGCTAGACCAGTGACTATTGGGGTCAAGGCCCATCACTGTGAGACTCTCAACTCTCCTGAGCTGGCATCTACAGACTGTAGGTGATCACAGCCCCTGTGTGTTTGCCACTTGTCCTTATTCCCCCCTCTGCGACTTCAAGCAACCAGGTCTCTCCTGGTGCTGCTTAAACCTTGTTTGGCCAGGGAGGGAGCAGTTGACCCAGTTCTCTCCCAAGGACTCTGTGGCAGACCCAGCAGCAGGCGCCGGGCCTGGAGCTGCAGCTGTCCTGGCCCCCATGCTGGTCTCTGGGACCTTATTGTCCTGAAGCAGTCTCCTTATCGTCTGGTTTTTCAGTGTCCACTATAATTTTTTGGACTCTTATTTTCATATATGCTGGGGTACTATTGGCTATTTGCTCTGTTCCTCCATAGATCAGCTAGGTTTTTCTCCAGTGTGTAGGGGGAAGTGGAATCTGCTCTCTCCTACCTCGTCACCATCTTCCTCCTGTGCCAACCTTCTTGATCCCAGATATTTCTCATTATTAATTTTGTGGGTCAATTCAGTTACATATACCCACATTTTTGTTTTAAACATCTATAACAAAGCACATTTGTACTACAACCTAAAAATCAATTTAAAAATTTAAATTGGGATCAATTATAGATTGCTAATGATACACTGTGTAGACTCTTAGAACTAAATGAGATACTGATCATTGCAAATGTGAAATTATCTACACTTGTAATAAGCATAATAATCAGCAAAATTAAAGAGGAACCTGAAGAACTGGTAATTTCCTGTTATACTCAAGATTTCAGAAAGCACTAATAATTCGGACTTAAACACTTGTGCAACAATGAATCTGAGAATGTGCTAGGAGCAGGTTCATCTATATTCTCAGTCCTAAATCAATAAAGGAGTCACATTCAGGAACTGGGCTGGAACACCTACTTTCCAGCTTCTTGTTTTCCACTTTTTGTGACAGGAGGCTCACTTCTCACACAGCAACTAAGGATTCAATTGCTGGGCAGCTCAACAGGTTTGCTAATGTTGAATCAAAATCAATTTCTCTGTAAACACTGGTTCTAGTTCAACCTTCTAAAAATAAAAAAAACAAAGCATCTCTTTGGCAAGATTTTCAAATACTGGAAGACAGAACTTCTGCAAGACCTCCCTTGTTTAGGATAACTCTTAAATTTTCCAAACATACTAGTATACATCATTGTTTCCAGATCCTTCACTATGATTTCCCTTCTTCTGAGGGCCCCTCTGCACTCCCTCCACATTTAAAGTAAAAAAACTGACCATATCTTCCATTTCCTTTTGTCACAGGTCTCATCCTCAACTTCTGTTTAACTCTGGTCTCAGCCTCCACTGCCCAATGGAACTTGCTCTTGATAAAGTCTCTAATGGCCTCTGTTTCAAAGTGGACTGTTTTCTCTGTGCAGCAGCATGCAACACAGTTGAACAACTTGGTTTTAATTTTAAAAACTTTTTGTAGAGTATTTTATTTTATTTTTTATTTTGAACCAATCTCAAACTTACAGAAAAGTTTTAACATTAAGAATATATTCTCTTGAACTATTTGAGAGTAAGATGCAGTCAGGCTTCCTCATTACTCCAAATACCTTAGCATTTATTTCCCATAAACAAAGATATTGCCTACAATTCCCAAGTCAGAAAATTATAATTAATCCATAACTAGTTGCCCTTTATTCCGCAGATTTCACTCAAGCTTCACTGATTATCTCAATATTCTTTATAGTAAAATCACTCCATACAATGTTCATACAATGCCATATTTAAATTGTTCTGTCTCCTTCATTCATTTCACTCTAGAACAAATTCCTCAGTCTTTCCTTGACTTTTGAGTACAGGCTAGTTATTTTGTAGAATGCCTCTCAATTTGGGTGTGTCTGTTTCCTCATGATAATATGCCTCATGATAATAAGAAGCCTTGCTGTTTGCTGGTGAATACCAGTATTTAGAAATCAAATCTGGGCGCTAGTTGTGCTCAGTGCTATTAGAGTGTTGTCACCAACAGACCCTCTCAATGGACAGAGCTAAGGAATATGTGCACTACATACATGCGAACACGTCACACATTTACATACATACTTATTTAGGTATGAATGTATATTTAAAGCAAAGAGTTCACCCTGATATTACCAATTCTAATCCAACAACACAGACTTCCTTCTATTCTACCCTCCTTTCTGTAACTCACCATCTGAGAAGAACCATCTTTGTCAGGCAAGAAGGGGCTGGAAAGAAGTTTTACAAGTCATGAAAGGCAAGGACCTATATCCAAGATTGCTCTATCTAGAAAAGCCTTCATTTAGAATGGAAGGGCAGATAAAGTGCTTTTCAGATAAGGTCAAGTTCAAGGAGTTCATCATCACCAAGATCTTATTTTATGAAATGTTAAAGGGACTTATCTAAGAAAAAGAAGATAAAAAACATGTATAGTAAAATGATAGCAAACTCACAATTATTAACAACCACACCTAAAACAAAAACAAAAATAAATTAAGCAAACAACTAGAACAGGAACAGAACCACAGAAATGGAGATCACATGGAGGGTTAGCAACAGGGAAGTGGGAGGAGGATAGAGGGTGGAAAGGTACAGAGAATAAGTAGCATAGGTGGTAGGTAGAAAATAGACAGGGGGAAGGTAAGAATAGTATGGGAAATGTAGAAGCTAAAGAGCTTATGACACATGGACATGAACTAAAGGTGGGGAATATGGGTGGGAGAGGGTTTGCAGGGTGGAGGGGAATAAAGGGGGGGAAATGGGACAACTATAATAGCATAACCAATAAAATATATTTAAAAAATAAAATTAAAACTCTCTGGATGGGCTCAATAGTATATAGTGAAGATGACAGAGAATATCATTATTGACCTTGAGGACAGATCAACAGAAATTATACAATATGAACAATACAGAGTAAAATAGACTAATAAAAATGAACAGATTCTCAGAGGCTTGTAGGACATTAATTAAAGAGCTAACAACATTCGTATCATTTTGAGTCCCAGAGGGAAAGCAGGAAGAGAATGGGACTGAAAAGGTATGCAAAGAAATAATGGCTAAAAATCTCCCAATAATGGGGAAATACTTACATCTACTTGTTCAGGAAGCTAAATGAGCCTTGAATAGGATACAACGAAGAAATCCATGCCAACATGCATTATAATAAAACTTCTGAAAACTGAAGACAAAAAATATTGAAAGCAACCAGAGAGAAATGACATAGTTCTAGGAAAAGCCCAATCTGAATGACAGCCACTTCTCAGCCCCTTCAAGGCTAGTAGGAAGTGACATGAACATTTTTCAAGTTTTCTGAGAGAAAATAACTGTCATATGCAAATTTTATATCTAGCAAAATATTATTCAAGAATAAAAGAGGTGTAACAACAACAGGATGGGAGTAGACAGCTCTAAACACCCAGCCTACCAACAGAAATATAAAAGCAATCAGAAGCTGACAGAACCCACTAAGTCAGAACTCTGGAAAATATTGAAAGATGTACAACAACCAAGCAAATGCTGCATCAAGAACAGGCAACTTTAAAATGCTGAATCAAGATAAAGGCAAGACTGTCACTTGTACACTGCCCCACCACTCCCCAGCTTGACAGGCACTCTTGAAATCAGCAGCCTGAATTTCCAGTGTGGGATTCTTCCAGAGGGAGCAAAGTAGACCTTATTTGCATATAGTGGTATGTGTTTGTTTAAACCTCTCTGGGGGATACCCGAAGGACTGATACAAGGTACTCAGGGCAGAAAAGTAATAAACATTATTTGAAAATACTGGACAAAAAAAATCAGCAGCCCCCTAGGGCAAAAGACTACCACTGAGATACTAGAAAATGCTACCCAACATTGAAAGACTAAACACCAGTTTTACACAATATCTTCCAGAAAATACAAGAGGATGGAACATTTCCAACCCCTTTTCTGAGGCTAGGATCACTCCTTCACCAAAGTCAGATAGATAGTACAAAAAAATTAAACTATAATCCAATGTCTCTTTAGAACTTAAGCACAAAACTGTCAACAAAAGTATTAGCAAACCAAATCCACCAGTGCATAAAATGATATATACACCATTACCAGGTGGGATTTATTGCAGGCTTGTAAAAATGGATCAACATTCAAAAATCAATCAATATATTAACCCACCATATCAACAGACTAAAAAAGAAGAATCATGATTTTATCTATTACACAGAAAAACATCTGATAAATTGCAACATCTATTCATGATAAAAAATATCTCAGCAAGTTAACAAGAAAGGACAATTAATTCAACTTGTCATAGAGCACCTACTGAAAACTCAACATCATACTGAAAGGTCAAGGACTGACCTTGACCTTAGTCTTAGTCTTAGTCTTAGGGACTGACCTTTCAGTCCCTAAGATCGGGAAGGAGTCAAGGATATCTGCGCTCATGACTCTTAAGTCTGCTCAGTAGGAGTTCTAGGCCACTACAATAAAGCAAGGAAAAGAAATAATAACATATGTATTGTAAAGAGAAGAAACCAAAGTTATACTTATTTGCAGACATGACAATTTATATGGGAAATATGAAAGACTCTCCAAAAACCTCCTAGACCTAATAAGTCATCAGCAATCTGCAATGAGATACCACAGATGCCTACAAGAATGCCTAAAGAAAATAGTGATAACAACTAATGCTGGTGAGGCTGTAGAGAAATTTGGTCACCCATACATTGCTGGTGGGGATGTAAAATGGTACAGGCATTCTGGAAAACAGTTGGGCAGTTTCATATAAAACTATACATGCAAGAATCATATGGCCTAGGAAGTACACTCTTGGCTATTTGTCCCACAGTGATGACACAACTCATGCTCACACAAAAACCTTTATGTGCATGTTATTCATAATAATGCTAAAACAGAAACAACCCATAGGTCACTCAATGAATGAATGAATGGATAACCTCCTCTATGGTATATCCATACCAGAGAATGCTACTCAGCAATAAAAATAAAAACACTGTAGATACACACAACAATGTAGATGAAATTCAAAGGAATTAGGCCCAGTGAAAAAGGCCAAACTTAAAAGGTTACATATTGTACAATTTCATTTATATAACATTTTTAAAATAATAAAATCATGGAAATGAGGAACTGATTGATGGTGGGTCATCAGGGGCCAGAGTCATGGATGTAAGTGGGTTTGGCTATACAAGGAAATAGGAGGGTTTCTTGTAGTGATGGAGCTGACTGGTATCTTGACTATAACCATGTTGATATCCTGGCTGTGATTTTGTACATAGTTTTGGTATAGTGTAAGATGGTACTATTGGTGGAAACTGAGTAAAGGGTAAGTGGGATCTTTCTGCATTCTTACAATTGCATGTGACTATACCATTATTTCAATATTTTAATTAAAAGTATATATATAATCCAAGAAAAAAACAGCCACAAGAAAGGTCTAGGGGAAGGTTATTTAGCAGAGGTCAGGGACAAGGTAGGGAAGATGAATAATAGAATATATGCCACATGACCTGACATGGCATGAACCCTGTGTGGGAAAAAAGACCTGAGTGGGCTGATGGCCAGGAAGGGCTCAAAGACGGGTTACAAAAAGAATGATTGAGTAAATAAATACACACTTTGGGGATAATAAGAGCCAGGCATCTCATTCTTGGAGACAAGAATTATGAACATAAAAATGAGAAAAGCTAGAATGATGGTATAGTGTTTGATTAGAGTAGGAAGTACCAATACACTTATGGTTTTCAATATACACAAATAGAAACAGAAATAAATATGCATGTAAAAGTGGTTAGAGCCCTGGCTGATGTGACTCAGTGGACTGAGTGTGGGCCTATGAACCAAAGGTTTGCCGGTTCAATTTACAGTCAGGGTACATGTCTGGGTTGTGGGCCAAGTCCCCAGTAGGGGGCACATGAGAGGCAACCACACACTGACGTTTCTCTCACTCTCTTTCTCCCTCCCTTCCTCTCTCTCTGAAAATAAATAAATAAAATCTTTTTTTTTAAGTGGGTAGGTACGTATATGTGTATACATGAACATGTATTTCCTAACTTTGTCTTCTAGGGAGCTTGGGAATAATAACATTCCAGTAGTACTGAGCACATCTAATAGTGAGGCCATCTAAATACCACTTCCCACTAAAAGGACCCAGGGGGAAATGGATGACTTTAGAGCTGGGACAGGGAAAGTACAAGATGAGACTGAAAGACCTTGATGTGCCAGGAAGCAAGGAATGCAAGAATGCTGGGGACATATCAAAAATATATAGCTAGTAGCTTGAGGAGGCTTTTACTAGCCAAAATGGGACAATTTGAGCATCAAAACAAAGAATTATATTCCACTGAACAAAACAGGAAATCTACAATTAAATAAAGAAATTGTACAATCTGAGGTGGTGTGAGATGGCTACAGTGATCTCAGCATTACAAAACTGGGTAACAGAAAATAAACCTGCATAGGAAGTTATGGCCAAGATGGAGGTGTAGCTAGATATGTTTCACTTCTTTGCACAACCAAAAGAAGGCTAAGACTCAATTTAAAAACAACAACAACAAAAAAGAACTGCCAGAAAAATTAAACTGTATAAAAGTCTGACAGCTAAGGAGTTAAAAGAAGAAACACTCATCCAGACTGGTAGGAGGGGTGGAGGTGGGCAGCTAGCGCAGAGGGTGTGTGGCAAGGTGGTGGCTGGCAGACTGGGCAGTCCAACATTCATGTGCAGAAAAATCAGGAGGAACAACTGGGGAGCAAGATAAACTATACAACCCAGAGTTTCAGCACAGGAAAAGAAAGCCTCAAAACCTGTGAGGATAGCAGCAGAATGAGAAACTCCTGGTCTCACAGAAGAGGCTGTTACAGGGGCCTACAGGGTCCTAGACCACACGCAAGCCCACCCACCCAGGAATCAGCACCAGAAGGGTAAAATTCACTTCTGGGTAGTGGGGGAAGTGACTGAAAGCTGGCTGAGGGCCGAGCAAGCAGCATTGTTCCCTCTCAGACTGCTCTCCAACACACAATGCTACAGTGCAGAGAAGTGGGTTGCCCCACCCTGGTGAATACATAAGGCTCTGTTCCTTACAATGTAACAGGTGCCCTGAGACAAAGAAATATGGCCCAAATGAAAGAACACATCAAAACTTTAGAAAAAGAACTAAGCAATGAGAAGATAGCCCACGTATCACATGCAGAATTCACAACACTGGTAATCAGGATGCTAAAGAGAAATAGTTGAGTACAGACATAAAATAAAGGAAGAAATGAAAGCCATACAAACTGAAATGAAGAAAACAGATAGGGAAATAACAGTGAAGGGAAGAAAACTGGGACTCAAATCAACGAGGAAAAGGAAGAAATAAATATTTAGCAGGAACAGAATGAAGAAATGAGAATTCCAAAAAATGAGGAGAGGCTTAGGAACTTCTGGGACAACTTTAAATGTTCCAACATCTGAATCATAGGGGTGCCAGAAGGAGGAGAGGAAGGGCAAGAAATCAAAAACTTATTTGAAAAAATAATGAAGGAAAACTTCCTCAATCTGGCAAAGGAAGTAGATGGGCAAGGCCAGGAAGCTCAGAGACCCAAAAAATTGGAACCAAGGAGGAACATACCAAGACACATGATTACATTACCCAGGATTAAAGATAAGGAGACAATCTTAAATGCAGCAAGAGAACAGGAGACAATTACTGACAAAGGAGTGCCCATAAGACTCTCAGCTGATTTCTCAAAAGAAACCTTGCAGCCAAGAAGGGGCTGGAAAGAAGTATTTGAAGTCATGATAGGCAAGGGCCTACATCCAAGATTACTCTATCCAGCAAAGCTATCATTTGGAATGGAAGGGCAGATAAAGTGCTTCCCAGATAAGTTAAAGGAGTTCATCATTATAATGCCATTATTATAAGAAATGTTAAAGGAACTTATCTAAGAAAAAGATGATCAAAATTATGAACAGTAAATTGACAACAAACTCACAATCATCAACTGAACTTAAAAAAATAAAGATAACAATAAAAACAAACTAAGCAAACAACTATAACAGGAACAGAATCACAGAAATGGAGATCACATGGAGGGTTATCAGTAGGGACCAGGAGGGAGAAGAATGGGGGAAAAGGTACAGGGAATAAGAAGCATAAATGGTAGGTACAAAATAGACAGGGAAGTTAACAATTGTATAGGAAATGAAGAAGCCAAAGAACTTACATGTACAACCCATGGACATGAAGTAAGTTTGGGGAATGCTGGTGGGTGTAGGGGTGCAGAGCAGAGGGGAATAAAGGGAGAGAAAACAATGGGACAACTGTAATAGCATAATTATTAAAATATACTTTAAGAAAAGAACTAGCTTTGGAGTGAAACAGGCACAGATTTTAACATTGGTTCTGCTATTTTGGGGGGAAAACTCTTATTTTGGGAAATTCCAAACATTTACCAATGTATACAGAACACAATAAAGATAATTGTGGAGGTACCACACCCCCATGTACATAACATCACCCAACATTAACAATTTCAGTTTACTCTCCTTCCTCTATCCTTTTCTGTGTTTTCATGTATTTCATTTCATTCATTAAACATGTCATCCTTACCATAACCAAAAGTATTAATAATTGCTTTATATTATCAAATATCTAGACACTGCTTAAATTTCTAATATTCTCATAGATGTGTGTATGTGTGAATTGGGATCCAATAAAGGTCAATATATTACAGTTGGTTGATATATATCTTACACCTTCTATAGACTTACACAGTCTTTATTTTGCTGATTATATCTACATGGTATATTCTATGAACTGAATTTGTTCAGGGATGTAGAGTCTAGTCAGGTGAGTTGTTTTTTTTTTTTTCAACAATATTTCAAGAATGGTGCTGTTCTCTTCTATCAGGATGCCCATGTCTGGTTGTCTTTGTTGATGTAATGTTAGTTATTTTATTTTGAAATAGTTTCATACTTTTAAAAAAAGCACACAAAAATTTTTTATATACTGTTCACCCAGAGACCCTGACCCCATTCAAGTTTCATCAGCCATCCCTATAGTATTCTTTAACAGCAAAGGGATATTTGTGGTGGGTTTTTTTTTAGATTTTTTTCAATGGCCACAGTTTGCTGTTTCTTATGCTTTACAAAGATTACAGGCCACTATTTTGCAGCATGTTCCTGAATTCACGTCTGTCTGCGATTTTGTCATGATAGGATTGAGGTTATGCATTTTAAGCAAAGACATCATAGAAGTGATTTTGTGCTTTTCTCACTATCCCATTGCAAGACCCAAGATGTCATTTTGCCTCATCACTGGAAATGTTAAGTTTGGTCATGTCAGTAAAGTGGTGTCTGCCAAGATTTACCCATTATAAATTATTCTTTACCCTTTCATAATTAATATTTATGGAGTGATGCCTTGAGACTATGTAAATATCCTGTTTCTCATCCAACTTTTACTCAGTAGTTTTGTCATCCATTGATGTTTCTTGCCTGAATTAATTATTACTGTGTTGGAAGGCTAAATGGAAGTTTTCTAATTCCATCATTTGTTCTGTATTTCTTAACTAGCATTCTAATGTATGAAAGACCTTTCTCTTCCCATTTACTGTTTCTTTTAAAAATTTTTAAGTATATTTTATTGATTATGCTATTATAGTCGTCCCATTGTTTTCTCCCCCTTTATTTCCCTCTGCTCTGCACCCCTACACCCACCAGCATTCCCCAAACTTACTTCATGTCCATGGGTTGTACATGTAAATTCTTTGGCTTCTTCATTTCCTATACAATTATTAACCTCCCTGTCTATTTTGTACCTATCATTTATGCTTCTTATTCCCTGTACCTTTTCCCCCATTTTCCTCCCTTCCCCTTACCTCTGATAACCCCACCCACATGTGATTTCCATTTCTGTGATTCTATTCTACTTATTTGCTTAGTTTATTTTTGTGGGGTTTTTTTGGGGGGGGGGTTCAGTTTTTGATATCTGTAAGTTTGTTGTCATTTTTCTGTTCATAGTTTTGATCATTTTCTTTTTCTTAGATAAGTCCCTTTCACTTTTCATATAATAAGGGCTTGGTGATGATGAACTCCTTGAACTTTACCATATCTGGGAAGCATTTTATCTGCCCTTCCATTCTAAATGATAGTTTTGCTGGAGAGAGTAATGTTAGAGGGAGATACTTGCCTTTCATGACTTTGAATACTTCTTTCTAGCCCCTTCTTACCTACAAGATTTGTTTTGAGAAATCAGCTGGGAATTCCTTTGTAGGTAACTGTCTCCTTTTCTCCTGCTGCTTTTAAGATTCTCTCCTTCTCTTTCACCTTGGGCAATGTCATTATGATGTGCCTTGGTGTGTGCTTCCTGGAGTCCAACTTTTGGGGGACTCTCTGAGCTTCCTAGATTTCCTCAAAGTCTATTTCTTTTGCCAGATTGGGGAAGTTCTCCTTTATTATTTTTTCAAATAAGTTTTCAATTTCTTGGTCTTCCTCTTCATCTTCTGGCACCCCTATGATTAGGATGTTGGAACATTTAATGCTGTCCTGGAGGTTCCTAAGCCTCTCCTCATTTTTTCCGAATTCTTGTTCCTTCATTCTGTTCTGGTTGAATGTTTATTTCTTCCTTCTGCTGCAAATTGTTGATTTGAGTCCCAGTTTCCTTCCCTTCACTGTTGGTTCCCTGTACATTTTTCTTTATTTCACTTTGCATAACCTTCACTTCATCCTGTAGTTTGCAACCATACTCAACCATTTCCCTGAGCATCTGGATTACCAGTGTTTTGAACTGTGCATCTGATAGGTTGGCTATATCCTCATTGCTTAATTCTTTTTCTGGAGTTTTGATCTGTTTTCATTTGGGTCACATTTCTTCATCTTGGTGCACCTGTTACATTGTAAGGGACAGAGCCTTAGGTGTTCTCCAAAGTGGGGCAACCCAAGTCACTATGTTGTGGCACTGTATGTGGGGGAGGGGTCCAAGAGGGAACAGTGCTGTTTGATCGGCTCTGGCTGGCTTTCAGTCACTTTCCCCATTACCCACATGTAAACTGGGCCCTTCTGGTGCTGATTCCCTAGTGGGTGAGTTTGTGTACATTCTAGGACGCTGTGGGTCTCTCCAATGAACTCTCCCATGAGGCTGGAAGTTTCTCCCACCATCGCTACCCCCACAGGTTTTTATAGTTAGAGGTTTTGAGGCTTTCTTTTCTGGTGGTGGAACCTTGGCTGTGTGGTCTGGCTCGCTCTCCAGTTGCTCCTCCTGGTGTACCAGCTGCCACCTTCACTTTCCCTGTATGGTAGTCACTGTCTTGCCTTCCCAGTCCCCCAGCTGCCACCTTGCTGTGTGTCCTCTCTGCCCCTGTTACCCATCTTCTCCTCCAGCAGTCTGAATGAATATTTCTTCTTTAACTCTTTGGTTGCTGGATTTCCAAACAGTTGTTGGACCATTCAATTTTCTGGCAGTTGTGGTTATTTTTTGCTTTTAAATTTGTTGTCCTTCTTTTGGTTGTGGGAGGAGACAAAGTATATCCACTTATACCTCCATCTTGGCCAGAAGTCCCAAAACTAGTTCTTGATAAGTTTTCTATTTCCTTTTAAACATAGTTTAAACACTTTACTGATGTATCTTAAGGAGTCATTTTTCCCATAAGTCATTAGTGAACATTTACAAAATATTTCCCATCCCAATATTAACCCAATAAAAAACAACTGACTACCTGTACAAATGAGATACACTTTGAAAAATTACATATAAATTGATTTTTTATTTTTCCAGATTTTTCAAATTAAAAATTAGCTGTATTTATACAATAAGGACAATTTAAATTAAAAAGATGGTTTTGGAAAAGGTAATAATCAGCTTCCATAGAGGATCACAAAAGAGGTGTTACAACCTTCATGGAGGTGTTTGGAGATGTGTAGGGATTTTTTGTTATTCCTGTAATTTGGGGACATTACTGGATTCAGTTGTGCGAGAGGCAGGGATACTGAATGTCTTCATAACTGGGGCTCTCCTGCACAATGTAGAAGTACCTCACCTCTAAGGCCAAATACCCCATGAGAAACACCAACTAAGAGGTAACATTCCAACATAAGAAAGGGAAGGGGAAAAGGTCCGTCTTTTACACTTGTTAGCTAGAAAGTTACTTAGGGGCACAAACCTATTATTCTACAATGAAAACAGCAAGTAGACAATTATTGCATTTGTTTTAGACAGCACTTCTTTCTAAATCAGGGAAACTAACATACAGTAAGTCTGGCACATATACACTGCCCACAAATGGTAGTGACCATTAGTATTGCCCCTTAAAGTCAGCACAGACAGACCAAGGAACCCTAACAAGGTCAGAAGAGGTAAACACTGGTTTTCTTGGTGAATGAGAGCTCCCCCTGGTGTACTGGTTCGGTTCCCAGTAGCACACAATCAACTCTTGAGAACCAGTTATTCTCAGCAAGTGTTAAATGCCAGTACCTTTAGACCCATACTCCTTTACTTTTTCTCCTATTATCTAATTCACAATTAGCAGGGAAAACCAAGAACTTTACTTTTCCTGTAAAGTTCCCTATACAGGAAAACTAAACTTTGAACTTGGGCAAAACTCAGAGTGGGCAGTAAGAAAATCAGGCAAGGGATTTCAAGGGATATTGTAAAAAAAAAAAAAATTACTCAACTACTCTTGGTTGACTATAGCACTATAGTGGCAAAAAGTCAAAGTGTGCTTTCACCTTAGAACTTGAATGAAGGGCAAATGGCAGTGAGAGTCCAAGTCATAGCACCCTTCCTTCTGTAGTACCATGTGAAAAATCAGAACTGTGGGAAGGCAACTTACGAGAGACAAAACCTGGGAGCAGCTGAGCTAGTGTACTTTTGAATGTGCTTTACAAGTGACACTACAAGTCAAAAAAGAAAGAAATGAAAATTTGGTTCACAAGCAGGCATTTGATGAGAGGAACAAATATAAAATTTCAGTAAAAAATAATGAAGGAGACAAACTTTGTTTTCAGCACTTCCTTCTTAACAGGCCAAGGTCATTATTCAAGATTTTGAAAAGAAATGTTAATAGGTCAAAATAGGCAGGCAGAAATAAACTCAAGGTCACAAATAGTACCTGCAACTTGGCATTCCAATATGAAGAATCATGCCTTTTCTTTCATGTCCATTCATACAGTTTTTTAAATTCTAGTTTGCACAAAAAGACAAAAAAAACATCTATTAAAGAATGATTACCTTTCATGTTTTCAGCATGCCCACTATTATTCAAAATGGAATAGGGTTGTTCATTCTGAGGAAAGACTCCTGCAGCCATGGTAGTCTGTTGGGAAAAAATATTATTTTTTGATATTTTGCCTATGGGACATTCACTTACTGATCATCTGTAATGTATTAAACCTCTGCTGTCTAACACCATAGTCATTAGCTAAGTGGCTACTAAGTACTTGAAATGTGACTAGTACAGATTTGAGAGTGCTGCAGGTGTAAAGTACAAGATTTTGAAGGCTTAGTACAAAAACAAAGAATGTACAATATCTCATGAATAAATATTTTACTTTCATTCTACATTGAAATATTTTTCATATACTGGGTTAAATACATTTTTAAAATTATTTTTCTCCAATTCTGATAATTTTAATGTTGCTACTAGAAAATTCAATCTAAAATTGAATACATGGGTCACACGATAGTCTACTGAACAATGCTGTGCTAGAAAGTAAAGGATATTATAGAGGAAAATAAGACATAACTCTCCCTTATACATTTAGTCTGTCAGGAAGACAAAAAGCAGACACAAATAATCCTAATATGTGCTTAGTGTTACAAGACAGGCTTGGATAAGGCAGAAAGCTGTCCAACTTCAGTGTGGCTGCAAGGTATCAAGGAGAAATTCAGTTTTGAACTGGGCTCAATAAGTAACATATATTGTGGACTTGATAGTGGACTAGGCAATTAAACAGAACCCTTCATTCTTTACTAATTCAGTTAAATGAAGGTTTACAAAGTTTATAAGACTTACACCTATAGTTAAAATGTATGGACTAAGTGAATATGGTGTCACTATGGTTTCCACTGAGGAAAGTTAAGTAAACCATTTTATATGTCAAAAAAACAAAAATCATTTAGCTTTCTTAAGCTCTTTACTAAGTATCAGACTGTGAAATGACAAACTTATAAACTGGTCCCTGCCTCTGATTCCCAACACAGAGTACTAAACTCTTGTAAATTCCTAAGTCATAAGAGCACTAGGAGAATCTTTTGTTCTAATGAGGAGATTCTGGGTGGGCTCTTACATGAAGACTGGTCACTAGAAAGATCAAGCCATGATTAGAAGGTCTCTAGGGTGGTGGGGGGACATGTCTAGCAGAATCCTACCCAACATGAGAATGACCTTTACAATGTCTTTGTTTGAATAGTTAACAGTGATGTCATCACACAGCTCTGGTAGTTAGAAAATTCTTCATAATGTGAGTCCTCTGTAATTTCTGCCCATTGGTCCTATTTTTACCCTTTGAGCTCACACAGATCAAAAAGCCCTTTCTTCCATATGTCTAAAGTTGGTGATCATGTTCCTCCTACTCTTGAATTACATCTTCCCAGACTACACACCACCAGTTCTTGTCATCACTCTTCAAGTGTAAAATGATCCAGACGTCACCACCCTGGATACCCCACCCCTTTCTACTTACATTCTATAGTTACTCATATACTAGTGCCCAGAGCCGAAGTGTATCTTCCAGAGGTGGTATGATCACTGAAAATTAGGACAAAAATAGCTCCCTTGTCTGGACAGTATATGTGGTTTATCAACACATTAGCACTCTCAACAGTCTCAATACATATCAGGACACATCAACAGTCAAAGACAAAAAAACTGGCTAGAAATTATTTGCAATACATGCTAAGGTTAAAATATATTCATTCAGTATGGATAGTTAAACATATATTAAACTTTAAAGTGAATAAATAGTGGATAATAAAAAGTAAAGTCTCTACTCCTATCTCCTAGCCCAGGTTTTACTCCTCAGAGGTAACATGTAATCATTGGCTTTACTTCTTCTGGGAGGGTTGGCAGTCACTATACTTATACCTCAGTTATGATTTTATCATCTTTAAACCATATTATGAATTCCTGCCATAAAAGATGAGGAAATCAGCTCAATATTTAATATACACATAACCTGTATACACACAACTTTTTAGAAAATAATTTACCAAGTACTGTGGTTGGACCCATATAAAAAAAAGTATAATCTTACCACACCTGTTATGCTCAAAGTTAAACATGTTGGATAAACATTCCAAGCATCAGTGTCCAATGGACTTTCTCTTCTTTCATCAGTTGCTTAAAACCAGGGTAAACTAGGTCTTGCTGTAAATTTGGACCATGGGTTTCTTATAGACTTACCTGTTTTTTTTTTTTTTTTTAAATAGGTTTGTTTGTTTAGAGGGGGAGGAAGGGAGATAGAGAGGGAGAGAAAAATTGATGTGAGAGGGAAATATTGAGCAGTTGTTGCCTCTTGTATGCACCCCAACCTGGGACTTAACCCACAACCCAGGCATGTGCCCCAACTGAGAACAGAACTGTTGACCTTTTGCTTTTCAGGACAACACCAAACCAACTTGAGCCACATTAGCCAAGCCCCTCTGTGGTTTCTAATTGCTTTTTCCTTATTGACCAAGGAAATGTAAATCTTCGTCATATCCTTAAGATCTTTCAATGTCTTAATCATGCTATGGCTATATCTACCATCTATCTGCTTTTTGAAAGTACTTCCCTGAGCCCTCTGAGTTCCTATTCTAGTATGGATGAGAGGCTTCCCACACCCACTACCTAGCTGTCAACCTAGGATGTCTTTATTACATCCTTGAGTCGAGTCCTCTCTGGTCCTTAGATTCGGCTCGTCAAATATCTTTTTAATAGTTTATTATGAGAATTAAAGATAGTCCATCTTCAAAGAATATCATATGTATCCTAATGTGACTATACTTATAAAGAGTAATAAAATCTCTTTATTTGTGAATTACCTACATTTGTAAATCTTTAATATTGTACTATGTTTTTATCAAACAACATGAATACATGCTTTCTAAGAAAAATTAACTCTTCTAATATAGTGAAAACAGTGGAAGAATGGAAAGTTTTAAAGGTGCAATACCCAAGAGTTATTATATAGGGTTACAGTTAAACTACCAATTTTCAAAGACCCAAGATAGATACAATACGTATTAGCTTGAAAAAAACATATTTCAAGACCTACCAAAGTCTGACAGTTAAAACAAACAAAAAATTATCCCTACTTATATATGTAGGGCCCTCAGAGGCATTCAGTACAGATTCTTCCTCATTCTTCTTGCAGTTGCTCATCATTTGCTTTCATGTACAAGTCTAGTAGCCTCAATTCCACTGCTCTACAAATTAAATAGCTTTCCTCTTTGCCCAAGCACCTGGCATACTTTCATCCTGTTTTATGTTTAATTCTTCTGACTTCCTCTGAGAAATCCCTATTACTCACTCAACAGGTCTCATTACTGCCTTCTTTTCCTTGTTATTTGAAATCAGCATGGCAGCTGCAGAGCTGCCTTCATTTTAAGGCTAACAGCCATACTGCCAAGGCAACACCTTTCTGAGGCTTTCTGATGCTCTGGTTATCATGAGGTCTTTCTTCACTGACTAATGCAAACATGAACTATTTCCGGCCCTCTGAGAACCCTGAAAATTGTTCTCTCTGCTCCTACCTGTGTCTCCCCTGGCCTCAGTGCTCAGGCAGAAATGAACAACATCAGTACTAATGCAAAGATGCTTAGTTCAACAAAGACCTGTAAGTCCTCTGCATGTCTCCAGAGATCACTCTTTCTGTTGCTTCCTTTTCTCCAGTATCCTGCACTGCAAATTCCAGCCACCTTTGCTTTCTTGCTTATTTCTGAGGCAAGCTCCGTTTAGGGCCTCCCCACTGTATTACAGCCTGGAAACTTCTTTCAGGGAGGCAACTTGCGCAATTCTAAGCTCACCACATTTGTTTCTCTTCTCTCAGAGGCCACAGTACCGAGATGCTTGCTCTCCAATGTCCAAAACCCACTTTTTATATATTTTGTCTGCCCATTTTAAGGCAGAAGGGTAATTCTAGTGTTATTTCATATTGGTTAGAAGCAGAAATTCCCCTGGGCCCACTTCAGATAACTTGAATCCAAGGGAACTCTGCAAGAATGCTCACTGTGCGTCAGCTTAGCATAAAAACATGAATTTATAGTCCAACTGTGTATAATTTCTGGTTAATTATATACAGCTCAATTAGGCTAGTAGTCAGAAGTTCTACATTCAAATCTTGACTCTGTTCATTGCCAGATACATGAACCATTTTGAGCTTCAATTTTCTCTTCTGTGAAACAAGATTATATCTACTTTTTTCAACTGCTCTGAAGATGGAGATTGTGTGTATGTGTTGCTAGCATAATGTTTAGCATATAGATGTTCAATAAATACTTGTTATTTTAATTGTAAACCAGTATCTGTAACATCTTTTTGTTTCTTTTCCTTCTTAGCCTGTGTTCACTTAATTTCCCTCTTACTGTAGTAAGAATTTATATTCCGCTTTGGCTGGTGTGGCTCAGTGGATTGAGTGGCCTGCAAACAAGGGGTCACTGGTTCATTTCCCAGTCAGGGCACATGCCTGGGCTGTGGGCCAGGTCCCTAATATGGGTCACATGGGAGGCAACCATACACTGATGTTTACCTGACTTTCTCCCTTCCTTTCCCTCTCTCTATAAATAAAATCTTTTTAAAGAAAAAAGAATTTATATTCACTTAATTACCAGTAAAATAGTCCTGCCAGCAGTTAGTAATGGTTGAACTTCTCAAGAAGATTCATGAAAATACTAACTCTATTCACAACTGAACTTACTTCATGGGCCTGGGTGTAGAGTCAGGAGAAAGAGTTTGATTAGAAATCCTGTCATTTCAATGTACAATAAAAAATTAGTTACTTTCATTTCCTGTTGCTAATGATGTATATTTTGCTCACTCTATCATACATTTTGCTTTTATCCCCAAAAGTCCCCCCAAATGACTCAACTGTTTAGGATTAAGCACATGCTCATTAATTAGTACCATATACTTAAAACTTAGAATAACAAACTCATGCTGTTAAGAATTGTCACAAAATGAGAGTTTGACATAAAAAATGTTCTACTCCACAAAAACATTTCACACAGAGACTGGGTTCTGAGGTGGACTGAGTTCTTAGGTCACTACATTCCCTTCCATCTTTCAAACAGAGTCTTCTGCCAAAACCTACATGTGTACTTTCTGGAGCAAATTTGTGGGGACTAAATGAAGTGCCTGGGAGGTCATAAGCATGATGTACTTCCTTCTAGACTTGCACAGCACTAGCATCCGGACTGCATCAAAACCACCTTGGGTGCTTATAGAAAATATACAAGGTCTGTCTGGGAAAAGTCCAACCATTGTTAATATAACAAGAATGGTTTGCACGACATCGATGTAACCTGGCAGCCAAGGAGAGTGTTCACGTGCCTGAACAATGACAACTTCACTGTACTAGTCATTGGGGGTGGCGGACACCACTCAGTGTGTGTACTATGTGGCTGTTGCATTCAAAATGACTGAGTAAAGCAACAAATCTGCATCAAATTTTCCATTAAGCTTGAACATTCCTCCACAGAAACTATTTGGATGATTCAGAAGGCTGCAGCTATAGGCAACTGGTGATTGGAAGCTTCATCACAACAATGCACTGCTCGTGCATCATGTCTCATGTAGAGTTTTTTGGTGAAACATCAAATCACCCAGGTGACTCAGCCCCCCTACAGCCCAGATTTGGTACTTTGTGACTTCTGGATTTTCTCAAAACTAAATTCCTAACTATGACTTTATTTCTGTTGATCTCTCCCTTTATGTCCATCAAGGTTTGCTTTACATATTTTGGTGGTCCTATGTTGGGTTCATAAATGTTTACTAGCATTATATCCTCTTGTTGGAGTTTTCCCTTTATCATTATGCAGTATTCTTCTTTGTCTCTTACTATAGCCTTGGATTTAAAGTCTGTTTTGTCAGTTATAAGTATTGCTACCCCAGCTTTTTTTTCCATTTGCATTAAATATCCTTTTCATTCTTTCACTTTCAGTCTGTGTGTATATTTCATTCTGAGGTGGGTCTGTTGAAGAGAGCAAATATGTGGGTCTTGTTTTTTTATCCATTCATCTACCCTATGTCTTTTGATTGGAGTATTTAAGACATTTACATTTAAAGTGATTATTGACAGATACATATTTATTGCCATTTTATTTCTTTAAACTATGTTGCTGGTTCTTTTTTTGTTTGTTCTCTTACTCTTCTCTGAGCAAGCCCTTTAACATTTGTTGTAATACTGGTCTAGTGGTAACAAACTCCTTTAGCTTTTCATTTTCTGGGAAGCTCACTTTTCTCCTTCAATTTTAAATTATAGCCTTGCTGGGTAAAGTAGCCTTGGTTGTAGTTCCTTGTTTTTCATCACTTTGAATATTTCATGCTAATCTCTTCTGGTCTGAAATGTTTCTGTTGAGGGACATTTATGGGAGCTCCCTTGTAGGTAACTACCTGCTTTTCTCTTGTGGCTTTTAAAATGTTTCCCTGTCTTTCAGCTTTGACATTTTAATCATAATGTGTTTTCGTGTCGGCTTCTTTGAGTCCATCTTGTTTGGGACTCTCTGTGCTACCTGGACTTGTGTGTCTTTTTCCTTCACAAGGTTAGAGGAGTCTTCAGTCATTATTTCTACAAATATGTTCTCAATCCCTTGTTCTCTCTTCTTCTGGTATCCTTATGATGTGGATATTGTTACACTTCATGCTATTCCAAAGGTCCCTTGGACTATCCTCATTTTTAATAATTCTTTTTCCAGTTCTGATTGGGTGTTTTTTTTCTACCTTGTCTTCTAAATCGCTGATTCAATCCACTTCATCTAACCCTGTTAATTCCCTCCAGTGTATTATTTATTTCAGATATTGCATTCTTTCTTGCTTTCTGACTAATCCTTTTCTATGGCTTCTATGTCTTTTTTTCACACTGTTGAGCATCATTATTATCATTACTTTGAACTGTATATCTAAAATTGCTTGTCTCCATTTCATTTAGCTATTCTTCTGGAGTTTTCTCTTGTTTTTTTATTTGGGGCCTGCTTCTGTCTTCCCATTTTGGCTGTGTCTTTGTGTTTGTTTCTATGCATTAAGTAGATCTAGAAAGACTCTGGTGCAAACCTATGTCAGACACTGCTTGTGTCTGGCCCTGGGCAACTGGTTTTGAGCTATCGGTGATCCACTACTTGTGGCTCCCTCTACTTGGCCTAGGTACATACAGAAAGAACCAAGGTGCACACCAAAGCTAGGTTTTACCAGTACTGGGCCCCGTGGAGGGTCAGCTAAAGTCTCAAAGCACCCAGTGATCTCTCTCTGCCTGCAGGTTGCCTTTTAGGCTTAGACCCTGAAACAGTCTCTAGCTGTATTCCTCAGCAGCACTTAAGCTCTACAAGGCATGGCAAGAGGGGTTCCTGCAAGTGAAGCTACTGCTTCCCCCTAGGCTGATGCTGCATGGTGGGGAGTGCTCTGCTTGAGAAAGGTGGCTTCTGTGTTAGGATCCTTAATACAGGGATCCTGGTGGCTGACCTTTCAGCCCTCTCCCCAGAGCCACCAACCCCTCATGGGGCTCTAGTCTGAGAGGCCCTCCCTCTGACAGAGCCAAGGCTATGAACAAAATTTTGTGTGTTGACCCTTTAAGAAGGTGGCTACATCTCTAATAGTCTCTTTCTGGAGGACAAAAATCCTGTTGTTTTTCATAGCTGGTTGTCATGTGGGTGCCTTTCCCAGTCTAGTGCTTTAGGCTGGGGAGACAAGCTTGAGGTTTAGACACCACACACACTTCTCAAGGAGGGCTGCTCCCCCTTCCCCTAGCTGCTGAAATACCCCTTGGAAACATTCAGCTGCTGCCTGTTGGAGCCTATCACCCTCTTTGGCCTCTGCACTTCCTACCAGTCTCATTGTGGTGGTGGTGTTTCTTCTGTAAGTCCCTGGTTACAAGATTCTCGCCAGTTAGTGTTCAGTTGGTTATTCGGGATGATTTTTCGATAATTTAGCTGTAATTCCAGTTTGGTCCTGGGACATTAGTGGAGCTTCTACCTGCTCTGCTGCCTACTGGATCCTCTCAATAAACTCTTTTTAAAAAAATAGGAGTTAAGAGTAGTGTTCACTTAATAGCACTGAGATGAAGATTATATGAGTTAAATTATATAAAGAACCAGGAACAGTATCCAATATGGAGTAAGCTTATGTGTTTTAGTTATTATTATTGTATTATTTGTGAACATAAAAATATTTATATTGCTTTCATAGATTTACTCATACACTTGGGCTTCCATCTCTATTTTCCCCCAAACACACAAGTTTTTTCATCCTCAGATTCTGCTACCATGATTGCTATGTAGAATCTAGTCATATTGACAACATTTCTTTAAGTGTAGGCAGAGGACCTCCTACATCAGAATGAGCTGGAGTGTTGTTGTTTTTTTTAAGAGTATTTAGTAAAATTTTTAAAAGATTTTATTTATTTATTTTTAGAGAGAGAAGGGAGGGAGAAAGAGAGAGAGAGAAACATCAATGTGCAGTTGCTGGGGGCCATGGCCTGCAACCCAGGTATGTGGCCTGACTGGGAATCAAACCTGCAAAGCTTTGGTTCGCAGCCAAATCACTCAATCCACTGAGCTACACCAGCCAGGGCTGGTGTGTTTTGATAATACAGATTGTTCAACTTCTCATCAGACTTACTAACTCAGATATTTTAAGGGTGGGGCCAAGGAATTCATAGGTATATCAAGAACACAGCCCCTTACACATTTTAGTGTCCTCCCTCCTAACAGAAATGCAAATGCAGCTGGTATGAATGTAAGAGTATAAAATCCAAATGCATTTTCAATAGAGTTGATGGCACTTACTAGCTGTGTGATCTTGGGCACATTTATTAACATCTTTGAGACTTATCACCTGTCCAGTGGTTATTGAAAGATGACCTGAGAGCCTGTACAGACTTAATTTGTGCCTGATCCATAATTCAGTTTGTTCTCAACAAGCAGTCAAAGTGATCTTGTTAACTTCAGCTGGGTTGTGTCATCCCTCTCTTCAAAACCCTTCTAGCTATTCTGTTTACAATTTAAATTAACCTCCTTCCCTGCTTCACTCTTTTCCTCAGGACTTTGGAAGAAAACACATCTAACACATTATATACAGTCCAGCAGAAGTAGGGCCTGCTTGAATGTGATTGGTAGGGAAATAATATGGGTGTAATAATTTAGTTTTAATCTGAACATTTCACCTAAAATGTCACATGGTATGCTTAAGTGTGATACTGTTATGTTGCAGAATTACATGCCTATGGTTTTATAATAAAAAGGGGGCATCATTTGTGCCTGACCCTGTATAATTTACTTACTTATTCCATGTATTTTCTGCTTTCCCCTACTAGAATATAAGCTCCGTGAAGGCACGGATTTCTGTCTTCTTTGTCAACTGTTCCATCTCCAAAGCCTACAACCGGTCTAGCACACAATAGATACTAAATAAAGACCTGTTGAATAAACACCTGAATAAAAATAAACATTCAATAAAAATAGCTGCCACCACCACCATTTAATCACTCTGAACCTCACTTTTTTATCTATAAAGGAGAAGTGGCAATCATGCATTACTAAACTCCAGGTTATTGCTAAGGGCATATCAATGACACGACAGCAACACTATGCAAATACAAGACATAGTATTTTCCTTAACTTGTTGCTCATCTTCAACCTGACAGATTTATGTTCCTTCTAATTCCCTGAAGGGTAAACCTGTTTTCTTTCCAGCAAATATGCATGGTGACATTAACTCCAACCTTCTGCCTGAGTTTTCTCTCTTTCAGGATGCCTTCCCTGGAATCAACTACATATTTCCTCCTCATGAAGGACTGACTGAAGATTTATCTAGTAGCTCAGATGCTATAAAACATAGTTTCCTAATATTATAGTATTTTGTCCTTAAAGAATTAAAGCACTCTTTATGATTCTTTATGTAATAAAACAAAACATATGTCTTTAAATTGAAATGTCCTCATCTCTTAATCTGCAACCTCAAATAATGTACAGAACTATATAAAATCTCTTTTCCTTTTTTGATCCTCACCTTAGGATTTTTTTAATTATTGATTTTTAGAGAGGGCATGGGGGGGAGAGGGAGGGAAGGGAGGAGAGAGAGAGGAACAGGAGAGGGGGGGAGAGAGAGAAGGAGAGAGAGGGAGAGAGAGAGAGTCATTGATGTGAGAAAAAAACATTGATCAGCTGCCTCCCATATGTACCCTGACTGGGGATTGAACATGCAGCCTAGGTATGTGTCCTGACTAGGGATTGAACCCACAACCTTTTGTTGCACAGGACAACACTCCAACCAACTGAGCCACCCAACCAGAGCATAAGATCCCTTTTCTTTTCAAATCACTCCTGGGGTAGTCAGGCAACATTTAAAAAAATACCTTTTCTTTTTTTTAGTCCCCCCCCCACCACTACCAACCCCCACAGCCTTCTAACAAGTCCTCAGGGAAAGTATTAAGGGCTGCCTTGAATATACATGTCTGGCAGATCACTACAGATTTCACTGGATTCTATGATCTCACATCTTAAATACACTTTAGGGAGGGTCCCCACTCTCAGGAGACTTGTCACACATTAGGGAAAAACAACACTACAGCAAGAGCCTCAGGATTTCATCATTTCAAGAAAACATGTTGTTTGGTTCAGATTCTATGGGAGACACACTATGACAAAACAGATGAGTAAAATGTTAATGAGATAAAGCTGATTTTCACAAGTTAGATTTCCATACTCTCTTGCCTTTTCTCACAAACAGCCACACTTGGCCAGTTATTCCTAAAGGTTTAAATCAACTCATGTCAATGTCTCTACCACAGATACCTCTAAACTCATCAAGAGATCAACAATTCCTAGTTCAACAGAATCACCTGGAGGACTTTCTTTAAAACCCAGACTATTAGGCCCCACTCTAGATTTTCCACTCACGAGGCCTGAATGGGGTTGAGAATCTGCATTTCTAATTGAATTCCAGTGATACTGATGTCTTGAGAACTACTACATTAGGTAAGCAGTTTGCATTTACCTAACAGCCAGTATTCATACAGGTTACTGTGAAGGTGTGTCTCGAGTTCTGTTTAGCTGTCAAACCACAAAGCCTGTTTGCAGTTCCTAAGCTAGTCTTCACAAAATCTTTAAATACATTCAGAAGCTCCACATTTATCAACCACCTCTAGAACCTCATATTCCTGGGTAAGGCCTGGGAACTAATGTTCCTACCAAAATTCTACTTTAAACTAAACACAGCACCTGGAATCAGGGCATGCTATGCAGGTGATATCAGGAAAAAGAAAGACTCCCCACACCAGCCACTTTTTGGTCAAGCACCAGATATATACCATTTTGGACACCATAATTTTATCCCTAACCAATAAATGTTCATTATCTGAATATTCCTTTTCATAAATATATACATATTGTGGATATGCTTATATTGATATTTTAATACATATTTTATGACATACTGTTTAGAATTAAGTTCAACATGAAAAGCTTAAAAGTACTGGGTAGAGTGGAGTATTCACCCCACTATTCCCATTTATTTATAGACTAGGAAGGTTAAGATTTTCTGCCTCTTCATTTCCTGAACTATTTCTCTAAGAAAAAAAACATTCCATGAAACATATTTCAAGTACTTGGATGACAAATCTGGGTGACTTAAAACAAAGGCAGGTATATGGCTCCTGGGACTTCACAGGATTAGATTGGACCTTCCATAAAAGATATAGAGAACACCTGGTTTAAGTAGTGGATTGAGCTCACACACTACCTTCCCCTTCCTCCTCAGACCCTGGTGAAAGAAATTTTAAAGAGAATAAGCCTACAGGACAAGGAGTAGGAGGAAGTTATCAATGGATTAGTTACCTCAGTAAGCTTTTAGAAGAAAGCAAGAAGTAGTAAAGAAGGAAAGAAAGAAAGTCCAGAGAAACTAAATTGAGTTGAGGAAGTTTTAGCCCAGAATGCAACCATGAACAGGGTACAGCCAGGAAGGTGTACCTCATCAGAAAAGATAAAGACAGTGAGATCTCCACCTTCTAAATTTTGAAAGAAAGAGATGCTCAACCAAGAATTCTACATCCAGCTGTACCCTCCTTGAAAAATAAAGGAGAAATTAAGACACCTCCAGATTAAGAAGAAATAAAAATAACAAACAACAACTACAACACAAAAACTGAGAGCATATGTTACCAGCACCTATCCTACATGACACATGAAAGGGTTTCCTTCAGGTTAAAATACTAAAAGGTAACACAAATCCACAAAGAAAGAGCACCAAAAACCTAACTGAATAGGTATTATGTAAATTCATGAAATGTAACTATTTTCTTCACTTATTTTAAAAGACAACTGCATAAAACAATTACAAAAATGAGTTGCTGAACTCATTTGTATAAAGATGTAATTTATTTCATTTTTCAGTTTTTTTACTCTTTGGAGGATTTTTTAAATCATTTTTTATTGTTGTTTTAATACAGTTGCCTCCATTTTCCCACCACCGCTTTCCCTCACCCCATCCCCCTACCTCCCAACCTCAATCCTAACCCCCTTTGGCTTTATCCATGAGTCCTTTATACACATTCCTTGATGACTCTTTCCCTTCTTTCCCCTGTTATCTCCCTCTCCACTTCCCTCTGGTTATTGTCAGTCTGTTATTTCAATGTCTCTGGGTTCTATTTTGCTTGCTTATTTGTTTTGTTCATTAGGTTCCACTTATAGGTGACATCATATGGTATTTGTCTTTTACCACCTGGCTTACTTCACTTAGCATACTGCTCTCCAGTTGCCTCCATACTGTCTCGAGGGGTAGGAGCTCCTTCTTTATGCTTTGTAGTATTCCATTGTGTAAATGTACCATAGTTTTTTGATCCACTCATTTGCATATGGGTAACTACATTGCTTCCAACACTTAGCTACTGTAACTTGTGCTGCTATAATAAACATTAGGGTGCACAGGTTCTTTAGAATTAGTGTTTCAGGATTCTTAGGGTATAATCCCAACAGTGGAATTGCTGGGTTAAAAGGTAGTTCTGACAGTGACCAGAGGGGAGGGGATTTCAGGGAAAAAAGGGGAAGGGTTTGCAGGAACAAGCATAAAAGACACATGGACAATAATGAGGGGGGGTGGGTAGAAACAGAAAGGAGGTGGGGAGGGCTGGGGGTGGGCTGGGCTGGGGTAAAAGGCAGAAAATTACTTAAACAACAATTAAAAGAAAAAAAAGAAAGAAAAGGCAATTCCATTTTTAGTTTTCTGAGGAAATTCAATGCTGTTTTCCACAGTGACTCCCCCAGTCTGCATTCCCACCAACAATGTATTAGGGTTCCCTTTTCTCCACAACCCCGCCAGAAGTTATTGTTTGTTTATTTGTTTATGATAGCCATTCTGACTAGTGTGAAGTGGTATCTCATTGTGATTTTAATTTGCATCTCTCTGATGGCTAGTGGTGCTGAGCATCCTTTTCATATGTCTCTGGGCCCTGTGTATGTCCTCCTTGGAGACATGTCTGTTCAGGGCCTTTGCCTGTTTTTTAATTAGATTGTTTGCCTTCTTCGAGTGTAGGCATGTGGGTTCTTTAATATTTTGGAAATCAAATCCTTGTCCAAGATATCACTGGCAAATTTTTTTCCCATGCAGTTGGTTCCATTTCATTTTGCTGATGTTCACTTTAGCTGTGCAGAAGCTTTTTATTTTGATGAAGTCCCATTTGTTTATTTTTTCCTTTATGCCCCCTGCTCTAGGGAACATATTGGTGAAAATATTGCTTCATGGTTTATCAGAGATTTTCCTGTCTATGTTCTCCTATAGGATTTTTATGGTACCACAACTTGAGTTTATTTTTATGTGTGGAATAAGTTGGTGGTTGAGGTTCACTTTTTTGCATGTAGCTGTCCAGATCTCCAAACATCATTTGTTGAGTAAGCTATTTTTACTCCATTTTATGCTTCTTCTCCCTTTGTCAAATATTAATTGACCATAGAGACTAGGGGTTATTTCTGGTCTCTCTATCCTGTTCCATTAATCTATGTCTATTCTTATGTCAGTGCCAGACTGTTTTGATTACTGTGGCCTTGTAATATAGTTGGATGTCAGGTACTGTGATCCCTCCTACTTTGTTCTTCTTTCTCAAAATTAATGCAGCTATTTGGGGTTGTTTTTGGTTCCATACACATTTTTGAAGTGTTTGTTCTACATCTGTGAAATATGTCATTTGTACTGTAATAGGGATTGCATTGAATCTATACATTGCTTTGGGTAGTATGGACATTTTGATGATGCTAATTCTTCCAATCCATGAACACGGTATATGCTTCTATTTGTTTGTGTCTTCCTTAATTTCTTTCTTCAGTATTGTGTAGTTTTCTGAGTACAGGTCTTTTACCTCCTTGGTTAGGTTTATTCCTAGGTACTTTATTTTTCTTGTTACTGTATCAAATGGGATTTTTTTTCCTGATTTGTTTCTGACATTTTGTTGTTGGTGCACAAAAGTGCCTTCCATTACTGCCTTTGTATCCCATTGTTTTGCCAAATTCACTTATTAGGCCAAGTAGTTTTTTGGTGGAGACTGTAGGATTTTCTATGTACACTATCACATCATCTGCAAACAATGACAGTTTTGCTTCCCCCTTTCCAATGTTGATGCCTTTTATTTCTTTATTTTGTTTGATCACTGTAGCTAAAGCTTCCAATAGTATGTTGAATAGAAGTGGTGAAAGTGGACACACTTGTTGCTCCTGACCTTAGTTGGAAAGCTTTTAGTTCTTGCCCATTGAGTATGATGTTGGCTGTAGGTTTCTCGTACAGGGCTTTTATTATGTTGGAAATATGCTTCCTCTACTTTTACTTTGCTGTGTGTTTTTATCATAAGTGGGTGCTGTACCTTATCAAATGATTTTTTCACATCTATTGATATGATCATGTGATTTTTGTCTTTCCTTTTGTTTGTATGATGTATTATTGATTTGCGAATATTGTACTATCCTTGCATCCCTGGGATGAGTCCCACTTGATCATGCTATATGATCTTTTTGATGTATTGCTGATGTGGTTTTCCAATATTTTCTTGGGGATTTTAGTGTCTATGTTAATCAGTGTTATTGGCCTGTATTTTTCTTTCTTTGTTGTGTCTTTGTCTGGTTTTGGGATTAGGATGATGCTGCTCTCAGAAAAAGAGTTCAGTAGCCTTCCCTCTTCTTGGATTTTTTTTAAATAGCCTTTGAAGGATAAGGGTTAGCTCTTCCTTAAATGTTTTGTAAAATTTTCCTGTGAAACAGTCCGGTCCAGGGCTTTTGTGTGACGGGAGTTTTATTATTACTGCTTCAGTTTCACCAGCTGTTATCAGTTTGTTTAGGTTTTCTGCTTGTTCTTGATTCAGTTTAGGAAGATATATTTCTAGAAAATTGTCCATTTCACCTAGGTTTTCACATTTCTTGGCATTAGTTGTTTGTATCAATTTCTTACAATGCTTTGTATTTCTGTGGTATAGTTGTAATCTCATTTCTGATTGTGTTTATTTGGATCCTGTCTTTTTCTTGATGAATCTGGTTAAAGTCTTCTCAATTTTGTTTATCTTTCCAAAGACAAACTCTTGGATTTATTTATCCTTTGAACTGTACTTTTACTCTCTATGCCATTTAATTCTGCTCTGACCTTGATTACTTCCTTCCTTCTGCTCACTCTGCTTTGTTTGTTGTTGTTCCTCCAGGTCTTGTAGATATATGGTTAGGCTGTTTATTTGAAATGTTTCTATCTTTTTTAGGTAGGCCAGAATTGCTACAAACTGCCCTTTTAAGACTGCCTTGCTGTTTCCCATGTTTTGGACTATTGTGTGTTCATTTTCATTTGTTTCCAGAAAAATTTTGAGATCTTCCTTGATCTCATTATTAACCCATTCATTGTTTAATAACATACTATTCAGTCTCCATGAGTTTGTATACTTTTGAATTTTCTCCTTGAGGTTCATTTCTAGTTTCAAGTCCTTGTGGTCTGAGAAAAAGCTTGACATGATTTCAATTTTCTTGAATTTGTTGAGGGTTGTTTTGTGTCCTATTGTGTGGTCTACCTTTGAAAATGTTCCATGTACATTTGAATAGAATGTGTATTTTGCTTCTTTGGGACGAAAGGTTGTACATATGTCAGTGAAAACCCTTTGACTAATGTGTAGTCAGTTCCACAATATCCTTGTTGATATTATGTTTTGAAGATCTATCTATTATTGACAGTGGGGTGTTGAAATTCTCCACTATAATTGTTTCACTGTGCATAAGTTTCTTGAAATCCTCCAAGAATTTCCTTATATATTTGGATGCTCCTATGTTGGATGCATATGTGTTTATAATATTTATGTCTTCTTGATGGACTCTTCTCTTGAGTACTAATAAGTGTCCTTTGATGTCTTTTTTGTATGGCCTTTGTTTTGAAGTCTATTTTGTTGGATATAAGTATGGCTATTCCAGCTATTTTTTTCCTATTTGCTTGGAACATTTTTTTCCAACTCTTCACTTTCAGTCTGTGTAGGTCTTTTGTTCTGAGGTGGATTTCTTGTAGGTGGCCTACGGGCAGGTCATGATTTCATATCCCTTCAGCTATCCTATGTCTTTTGATTGGAGAATTTAATCAATTTACATTTAAGGTTGCTATTGATAAGGTATTTTATTCATTGCCCTTACTCCCTTTGTACCTGTGTTCCTCTCTCTCTCTCACTCTTTTTCTTTATCTTCTTAAAGCAGTCCCTTTAGCATATCTTGCAATGCTGGTTTGGTGGAGGTGTGTTCTTTTAGTCTTTTATTTTGGAAACTCCTTATTTTGCCTTCCATTTTAATTGAGAGCCATGCTGGATAGAGCAGTATTGGTTGCAGGCCTTTGCTTTTCATTATTTGGGATATGTCTCGCCATTCTCTTCTGGCTTGTAATGTTTCTGTTGAGAACTCAGCTGGTAGCCTCATCGGGGCTCCCTTGTATGTTACTTCCTGTTTCTCCCTTGCTGCCTTTAAACTTCTCTCTCTTGGAATTTTGCCATTTTAATTATGTATCTTGAAGTGGGCTTCTTTGGGTTCCTCTTGAGTGGGACTCTCTGTCCTTTTGGACTTGTGTGGCTTTTTCTCTCATCAAATTAGGGAAGTTTTCCATCACTACTTCTCAAACAGGTTGTCTACCCCTTGCTCTTTGTCTTTTCCTTCTGGTATCCCTATTATACAGATATTATTATATTTCATGTTATCATGCAATTCACTTAATCCCACTTCTTTCTTTTTGAGTCTTTTTCCCTTTTATTGCTCTTTCTGGGAATTTTTTCCATCTTGTCATCCAGCTTGCTGACTTTATCCTCTGTTTCATCTAGCCTGCTTTTGATTCCTTTTACTGTGATTTCAGTCCAGAAATTGTATTCTTCATCTTCTCTTGGCTCTTGTTGATTGTTTCTATGTCCTTTTTTATGCGGATATACTTTGTAGTAAGTTCCTTATAGTTTTCCTGTAGTTTTTGGTAATTCTCAGTGAGCTCATTGAGCTTCCTTATAACCATTGTTTTGCACTCAATATCTGATAGTTGACTTGCCTCTATTTCATTTAGCAATCATTCTAAGGATTCCTCCTTTCCCTTTGATTGGTGGTTTCTTTGTCTTCCCATTAGTCGTAAAATTCTTCTTGTTTGCTTCTGCTTCTTTAATTGATATGTTTTGACTTCCTGACTTCATGGTATGAACTTCTATGGTAGGACACCTGTGAAATTTGGCAGCACAGTCTCCTTGATCACATGAACTAGATGATCTTGGGATACCTCTATGCCATTTATGTTGGTTCTCTGGATGTAATTGGATTTTGATTTGGTTCTTTTTTTTGGTGTGTCCTTCCCTCCAGCTGGTTGACTGAGGGTCACTCTGCCAACCATGCCTCATGATTGTTGTGCAGGTGCTGCCAGAACAAAACCACAAATTCCAGAAAATAACTGTCCTCCATAATCCCAGTATCAATAGCAAATGAACTAGTATTAACAATGATGTAAAGAGATTAAGACTATTATAAGAAAGGAGAGTGGATAGGAGATGACTTACTGAAAGAAAAATTATTTTGATAGGGCTGAGGGAGGAGCACTAATAAGAGTTGGGAATTGGAGCAATGCAAAAACTGAAAGTAAAGTTTACATCATGAATACAAAAGGGAATTAAGATTGTGGAATAGTGTATAATAAGGGAAACATACACTATTGGTTTAAACAGAGATTAAAATAACATAAAATAAAACAAAGTGGGGGAGGAAAATAGTAAATTAATAAAAATATAGGAGCCAAATTGGAGAGAAAGATCCACCACAGTAGTATCAACAGCAAATGAGCTAAAATTAATATATATCATATGGGGATAAGAAGGAAAAAAGAAAAAAAAGAAAAGTTTGAGAGACATCTAAAGGAATGAGAAGTGATTTTGAAATGATAGAGGGAGAGGGAATACTACATCTGAGGAACAAAAACCAGGCTAAGATGGAAAAATTAAAATTGGGGATGTGAGGGAAAGGAAAAAAAAAACAGGAGACTAAAGAAAAATAAAAGGGCAGGATGAAAGAGAAATAGAGGACAAAAAAGAAAAAAAACAGGCTAAGATGGCAAAATTAAAAATTTGAGACAAAAAACAGTAAGAAGGGACCAGTAAAATTTTATATTTGAAATACAAAATTAGTGAAGCTATAGAGATAAAATTGAAAAAAAAGGGCAACAACTACCCTACCCATAACCAACTAGCAAAGATTGCTAAGAGTGGTGAAGAAAACAAGGGTATTTTAAGAGTGGGGAAAAAGGATGTGAGATAACCATTGACAAGAAAATTGGTTTGGTGTGTCTAGATGGGGAAGATCAATTATGGAATGGAAACAAGTTGTATCAAGTGAGAAACCAAAATTTGAAATGAAAATAATGCCAGTAAAGGGAAAGGTAACAAGGGGTAAAAAAAGGGAGGGGGGCAAAATATGTGAATATGTATATAGTGAATATACTATAGTATAAAATCTAATAACTTAGCATGTACAAACTTGATGGACAAGAAATGAATGTTAAAAAGCTATGCAGAAAAGAAGATATCACAAATAATGGAGAAGACAACAGTGTATTTTGTCTTGGTAGCCTCTTGTATTTGCCACTATTTTTTTCTTTCTGGATCCACCTCTGGTGCTGTCAGATGTTAACCCTGCCTTGAATTTAGGCAGCCTGTTCCAGACTTCCATGGATGTACTGTCCCTGGCTATCTCCTTTAGTTGTTAATCAAGTCACTGTGCACTCAGCAGTCAGGTTTAAGCACCATAGGGCAGGACAGAATCTGTCCTGGAGTGAAGGCTATTGTTTCCCCTCAGGCTGCTGCTGCTCAGAGGGGGATGGTCTGCCTAATCAGGATGGCTGCTGCTTAATCGTGTTGGCTCAGTCCCAGGGTCCTGGTGGCTACTCTCTCAGTTCTCTTCCCAAAGCCTCCACCCCCAGTCTTTCCTCAAGTCTCTCTAGTCCATACTGCCCCACCTTCGCCAGAGTCCAGGGTAAGTGGCTGCAAATGAAACTTTGTGTGTTGGCTCTTTAAATGGCTCTTGCATCTACAGCCATCTGCCTTTGCAATTTTGCCACTGGTTGTTATGGGTATACTTTCTGGCTCCAGTACTCTAGGCCGTCAATTCTAGCTTAGGGTTTAGACCCCGTTCTCCTCAAGGGGATCCAAGTGGCCACTTAATTATCCCTCTGGTATTGCTGCTTGTGGACGCCCAGCCAGACCTCTCAGGTCCCTACTGCACTCCTTACCACTCAGGTTGTGCAGAATCTGATTCTTCTGTCTGTCTGAGGTTATATGGCTAGGTTATTTTAATTTTAAAATAAATATTTATTTTGCTATTACAGTTGTCCCATTTTTTGTTATACCCTTTATTTCCCTCCACTCAGCACCCCACTCCTGCCAGCATTCCCCATTAGTTCATGTCCATGGGTTGTACATATCAGTTATTTGGTTTCTCCATTTCCCATATTATTCTTAACCTCCCCCTATTTTGTACCTACGACTTATGCTTCTTATTCCCTTTTCCCCCATTCTCCCCCCCCCACTCCTCCCTGCTGACAACCCTCCATGTGATCTCCATTTCTGTGATTCTGTTCCTGTTCTAGTTGTTTGCATACTTTTTTTTCAGGTTTAATTGTTAATAGTTGTGAGTTTGTTGTCATATTACTGTTCATAGTTTTATCTTTTTCTTAGATAAGTCCCCTTAACATTTCATGTAATAAGGGCTTGGTGATGATGAACTCCTTGAACTTGACCTTATCTGGGAAGCACTTTATCTGCTCTTCCTTTCTAAATGGTAGCTTTCCTGGATTGAATAATCTTGGATATAGATAATCTTTCATGGCTTTGAATACTTCTTTCCAGCTTCTTCTTGCCTGCAAGATTTCTTTTGAGAAATTAGCTGATAGTCTTATGGGAACTCCTTTGTAGGTAACTGTCTCCTTTTCTCTTGCTGCTTTTAAGGTTCCCTCCTTATCTTTAACCTTAGGTAATGCAATTATGATATGCCTTGGTGTTTGCTTCCTTGGGTCCAACTTCTTCTGGTCTCTGTGAGCTTCCTGGACTTCCTGGAAGTCTATTTCCTTTGCTGGATTGGGAAAGTTTTACTTCATTATGTTTTCAAATAAGTTTGCAATTTCTTGCTATTCCTTTTCCCCTTCTGGCACCCATATGATTCACATATTGGAATGTTTAAAGTTGTTCCAGAGGTTCCTAAGACTCTCCTCATTGTTTTAAATGTTTCTTCATTCTATTCTGGTTGAATGTTTATTTCTTCCCTTTGTTCCAAATCATTGATTCGAGTCCTGGTTTCCTTCCCATCACTGTGGATTCCCTGTACATTTTCCTTTAATTTTACTTTGTATAGCCTCCACTTTTTCCTCTTTTGCAACCACACTCAACCATTTCTGTGAACATTGTGATTACCAGTGTTTTGAATTCTAAATGTGATAGGTTGGCTATCTCTTTATCACTTAGTTCTGTTTTTGGTGCTTTGATCTGTTTGTTCTTAAATTTGGGCCATATTTTTTGTCTTGGCAGGCCTGTTATGTAGTAAGGGGTGGAGACTTAGGTATTAGCCAGGGTGGGGCAACTTACATCACTGCATTGTGGCACTGTATGTGGGTTAGTATTGGGTACCACTCTGTGTGGTTTCAGAGACTATAGCCCCACAGGAGGAAGCCCTGAAAGGGGCTAGTAAGTCTCCCTGGAAAACCAGGTAACAAAAGTAGCAGGCATGACCAGACACTAACACCAAGGATTCCCATGGGAATCAGGCCTGAAATATACATTATATCCTTTGAAGCTTACTCTGCCGAGCATAGCCCTGCTGATATAAACCAGATGTTTAAGTTCAAGGCATAAGGAGTAAACTCCTTATTTCATGAAACACGTCTTAAAAACTATCTGGCATCAGCATGACTAACAGACCCTGACCTATGACAAATCTCTGTGTTCCTTCAATTGTTATCTATCAGGTATAGGTAATACCTGTTTTTGTAGGACTATAGCCTTTTCACACTGATTGATGAGCTATGCATGTATGCTGTACACACTTACACATACCATTCCCAGGAAAAATCGTTTGGGAGAAGGGCTCGAGGCTTTCCCCACAAGGGGGAATCACCATCCCCTTTCCCACTGGAACAACAAGATTGTGTCCAAGATGCCTTTTTATCATCCACAGTGGCTAGGACAGCTCTGCTGGATGGGGCATCTCCCACAGGGGAGTTGTCTGAGAGAGACGAATGCCTCTCAGCTGGCTTTCAATCACTTCCCCTGGCTACCCACAAGCAAACTGGACCCTTATGGTGCTGATTCCCCTGTGGGTGGTTTTGTGTATGTTCTAGGACCCTGTGGGTCTCTCCAATTAACTGTCCTGTAAGGCTGGGAGTTTCTCCCATCATTGCAACCCGCACAGGTTTTTATAGTCAGAAGTTTTGAGGCTTTCTTTTCCCTAGCTGGGACCCTGGGTTGTGGTCCGTCTCCCTCCCCAGTTGTTCCTCCTAGTTTATCCACATGCAAATGTGGGACTGCCTGGTCCTCCAGCTGCCTCCTCACCTGGTCTCCCAACCACCACCTTGCCTGCCCCAGTCCTCCAGCCTCTGCCTTGCCTCAAATCCTCTCTGCCCTTGCTTCCTGTCTCTGCACTTCCTACCAGGCTGGGTGAATATTTCTTCTTTAACTCCTTGGTGGTCAGACTTCCATACAGTTCAATTTTCTGGCAGTGCTGGTTATTTTTTTTTTAATTTGTTGTTGTCTTTCTCTTGGTTGTGCGAGGAGACAAAGTGTATCACCTATGCCTCCATCTTGGCCAGAAGTCACAATGATCTGAAAATGTAATTTAGAGTTCTGGCCAAGATGGAGGTGTAGGTAGAAACCCTTCACTTCCTTGCACAATCAAAAGGAGGATAACAACCAATCTAAAAACAATAAACAACCAGAAGAGCCAGAAAATCAAATTGCATGGAACTCCAACAAAAAATTGCATGGAAATCCAACAAAATTAAAGAAACAGTCAACTAGACCAACTAGACTGGTAACAGGGAGATGGGCACACTGCTGGACAGAGAGAACCTGTGGCAAGACTGCAGACTGCTCTGTCAGGGCTGAAAAGACCTGCGGAAGCAGCTGACCAGACTGTGCAGCAAAGTGGAGACTGGCTGAGAGAACCCAGGGCAAGGTGGTGGACCATGCGGGTGGGGCTGGCTAAATGGGAAACTGAGACTCAAAGCTGATTGTGGACTACAGTGGAGGTTGCCACAATGCTAGAAACTCCCAGTCTCATGCAAGAGTTTTTTGGAACATGGGTCTAGAGCTGGGTAATTGAACTGCATTGTTTCCTCTCTGACCCTTCCCCCACAAACAGCACCACTACGCAGCAAAGAGGGTTGCCCTGCCCTGGCAAATACATAAGGCCCCACCCCCTTACAATTTAATACATACTCTAAGACAAAGAAATATGGCCCAAATGAAAGAACAGAGCAAAACTGCAGAGAAAGAGCTAAGCAATGAGGAGATAGCCAACCTATCTGATGGAGAGTTAAAAAAACTGGTAATCAAGATACTCACAAGAATGGATTGAGCTTGGTCAAAAAATGAAAGAACAAATGAAGGCTATCGAAAATGAAATAAAGCAAAATATTCAGGGAACCAACAGTGACAGGAAGGAAACCAGGACTCAAAGCAATGATTAGGAACAAAGGGAAGAAATAAACATCAAAGTGAAACAGAATGAAGAAACAAGAATTCAAAAAAGTGAAGAGAGACTTAGGAAATTCTGGGACAACCTTAAATGTTCCAATATCTGAATTATAGGGGTGCCAGAAGAACAACAGCAAAAAATTGAAAACTTATTTCAACAAATAATGAAGGAAAACTTCCCCAATCTGGAAAAGGAAACAGACTTCCAGGAAGCCCAGAGAGTCCCAGAGAGATTGGACCCAAAGAGGGACACACAAAAGCACATCATTATTAAGTTACCCCAGATTAAAGATAAAGAGAGAATCTTAAAAACAGCAAGAAGAAAGGGCAGAGTTACTTACAAAGGGGTTCTCATAAGATTATCAGCTGATTTCTCAAAAGAAACCTTGCAGGCAAGAGGGGCTGGAAAGAAGTATTCCAAGACATGAAAAGCAAGGATCTACATCCAAGATTACTCTATCCAGCAAAGCCATCATTTAGAATTGAATGGCATATAAAGTACTTCTCAGATAAGGTCAAGTTAAAGGAGTTTACCATCACCAAGCCCTTATTACATGAAATGTTAAAGGGACTTATCTAAGAAATAGAAGATCAAAACTATGAACAGTAAAATGACAACAAAGTCACAACTATCAACAATAGAACCTAAAGAAAAAACACCAATGTAAAGAAATACTAAACAAACAACCAGAATAGAAACAGAATCAGAGAAATGGACATCACATGGAGGGTTTTCAGTGGGGAATGGGAAGGGAAGAATAGAGGGGAAAGGTACAGGGAATAAGAAGCAGAATTGGTAGGCATAAAATAGACTGGGAGAGGTTAAGGATGGTATAGGAAACAGATAAGTGAAAGAACTTTTAAGTACAACCCATGAACATGAACTAAGGGTGGTGGGGGGGGGGGGAATGCTGGAGGGTTGGGGAGTGCATGGCAGAGGGGAGATAAAGGGGGAAAATTGGGAAAATGGTAATAGCATAATTGATAAAATATACTTTAAAAATTTTTGTATAACCATTTTTCCCTTCACCATTGATTTTCCATTGGTATTCATTTTTCCTATGCAAATTTTAGAGCAAGGAAATGTTTCACTAATGAACATTTTTTTTTTCAAATCAGATTTTGATTCTTCTCTCACTGAATATTTTCTTTTTTGATCATTATTCCTCCATATCAAGTTTTTCTAGAGGATAAATTTGGCAATTATATCTCACCAAGAAAACTTAGTTCTTAATTTTTTGTTAATATTTACTTTTTTACCTTACACTTTGTGTAGTTTTTTATTTATTCAGTTTTAGTTGGAGCTGATTATTTTAATGATATTACTCATTATAAAATGGGTAAAAGAGAACTCATTTGTAATCTGGTTTCTGTAGAGTGAACATTAAAGCCAAGTATGCAATAGGGGAAAAAAAAAGATGTAATTTAAATTATATGACAGTGACAGTACAAAAGCAAGGGATAGTAATGGAAGTTATGTTGGAGGAAAATAAAATTTTTGTATAGTACTGAAATTAAATGAGTAGTAATCCAAACTAGACTGTTTAAATTAAGATGCTAATTGTAATCCCAGGGTAAGCATTAAGAAAATAACTCAAAATATATAGAAAAGAAACAAAAAGGAATTGAAAAGGGATAACCAAAAATATCTAACCAAAAGGAAAGAAAGATCAAAGAATAAAGAAATACTAATGACATAAAACATAATAAAAAAGAAAATGGTAGGTGTAAATCCTAATTTGCAGTAATTATATTAAATGTAAATGGATTACATATCCAACCAAAAGTCACACACTGGCAAAATGAATTTAAAAAATGATCCACCTAAATAAATACACACACAACACACACAAGCTCTATATGAAGAAACTACAAAATTCTGATGAATAAAATGAAAGAACTAAATAAATGGAGAGACATTCCATGTTCATGGATAGAAAGATTCAATACTGTCAAGATATCAGTTCTTCCCAACTTGATCTATAGATTCAATGAAATCCCAGCAACTAATTTCATGGACATCAAAAAGCTGATTCTAAAGTTTATATGTAGAGCCAAAGGACCTAGAATAACCCACACAATATTAAAGAAGAATAAAGTTAGATGAGTGACAATGATTTCAAGACTTACTATAAAGCTACAGTCATCAAGACAATATGGTATTGGTAAAAGAACAGATATATAGATTGATGGGACACAACAGAGAGCCCAGAAACAAATCCTTATTAATATAGTCAACTGGCGTTTGACAAAGGAGTAAAGATAATAAAATGGAGCAAAGACAGTGTCTTCAACAAATGGTGCTGGAACAACTGGACATCCACTATGCAAAAAAAATAAAATAAAAATCTAGACATTGACTTTATGCTCTACACTGAAATTAACTCAAATATATAATAGACCTACATGTAAAACTATAAAGCTATAATGTAAAACACTAAAAGATATCATAATAAAAAACCCAGATGACAGCGGGTATGCTGATGCCTTTTTTAGATACAATGCCCAAAGATACAACCCATGAAAGAAATAATAAATTAAAATTAAATTCTTCTAATTTGCTAAAGACAAGGTCAAGGGAATGAGAAGACATGTTGCAGACCAGGAAAAAAATATTTGCAAAACACATGACTGTTATTCAAAATTTACAAAAAACACTTAAAATTCAACAATAAGAGAACAACTTGATTAAGAAATGAGCCAAGCACTTTAACAGATACCTCCCTAAAGAAGATATACAGATGCAAATAAGCATATGAAAAGATACTTCACATTATGTGCCATTAGGAAAATGTAATTAAAACAACGAGATACTAATATGCATCTATTGGAATGGCAAAAATTTGGAACACTGATAACACCAAATTCTAGTCAGGATGTGGAGCAACAAGAGCTCTCATACATTGCTGATAGAAGTGCAAAGCAGTACAGGCAGTTTAGTGCGCTATTACAAAACTAAACATACTTTACCTTATGATCCAGCAATTGCACTCCTTGGTATTGTCCCAAAGGAAGTGAAAACTATGTCCATGTAAAAACCTGCACACAGATTTTACAGCAGTTTTATATAAAAGTTGGAAGCAACTAAGATACTATTCAATAGGTGAGTGGATAAATAAGCTAGGATACATCCAGGTAATGGAATATTGTTCAACATTAAAAAGTAATGAGCTATCAAGCCATGAAAAGACATAAAGGAATCTTAAATGCATATCATTAACTAAAAGTTAATCTGAAGATGCTACATACTGCATGATTCCTACTTGTGACACTGTGGAAAAGGCAAAACTACAGCGACATAAAAAGGTCAGTGGTTTCTGGGGTGAGGGAAGCAGGGAGGGTGAAAAGGCAGAACAGAGAGAATTTTCAGGGTAATGAAAATAGTCTCTAAGATATTATAATGATAAATACATGTCATTGTACATTTGTCCAAACCCACAGAATGTACAACACCAAGAGTAAATCCTAAAGTAAACTATACACTTTAAGTGATTATGATTTGTCAATGTAAGTTCATCCTTGGTAACAAAGGCACAATTCTGCATAGTGATGCTGATAATGGGGGAGGGGGCTATGCATATGTGGGGTCAGGAGATATATGGGAAATCTCTGTACCTTCCTATTTTGCTGTGCCCTTAAAATATTCTTAAAAAACAAAGTCTTTAAATAAAATGGACCCAGAAAGCATAAAACAGCATAAATTGGATTCCACTAAAATAAAAAAAAAGGTCCAACTATATGCTGTCAACAAATGGTACACTTTATATTCAAAAACAAAAACTGGCTGAAAGAAAAAGAATGGAAAAATTTATACCATAGAAGCAGTAACCAAAATAGAGCTGAGGTGGTCACACTAAATAACACAAAAATAGTATTAGACAAAAAAATGTCACTACAGACAAAAGGAAGACATTTTACAATGATAAGAGGATCAATTCGTCAGGAAGATATAATGGCTATAAACATACATGTACCTAAGAACAGCACACCAAAATACAAGAAGTAAAACTGAAAACCTGAAGGGAGAAATAAACAATTCCACAAAAATAGTTGGATATTTTAATACTCCACTTTAATGAACAGAAAATGAGGCAAAAGAGATCAACAAAGAAATAGCAGTCTTGAAGAATACCATAAACTACCTTGTAGTAGACATCTACAGACCACTCCAGACCCAACAAGAGCATAATACACATTCTCCTCAAGTGCACATGCAACTTTCTCCATGGTAGACTATATGCTATGTCATAAAACAAAACTCTAAATTAAAATAGAATTAAATCATACAAAGTACAGCAGGTCCTCTAACAATGTCATTTCCTTCAACACTGTATCACTGTAACATTGAGGTATTGTTGGAACTTAACCCTTGTTTACATCAATTAGCCCATGGTAAAACTGGTTTTGTTACACATCTTTTCACTTAAAGTAGCAGAACCTATCAACAATGTTCAGTGAGGGCTTGCCGTATGGTCTATGATCACAATGAAATTAAATTAGAAATGAACAACAGAAGAAAATCTGGAAGAATCACAAATATATAAAAGTTAGACATATTCCTAAATTACCAACAGGTCAAAGACAATACAATAAAAAATACACAATGCTTTAAGATAAATGAAAACAAACATATAAGATATCAAAAGTCATGGGACATAGTTATACTAGTGCTTAAAGAGAAACTTATAGCTGTAAATGCATATATTAACAATGGACAAAGAAATCTAATCAATAACCTAAACTTTCACCTTAAAACTAGAAAAATAAGAGTGAAATAAACCCAAAACAAGCAGGAAGTAGGGAATAAATGAGATAGAGGAGAGAAAAATCAGTGAAAAGTTGGTTCTTTTAAAGATCAACAAAGTTGAGAAACTTTTAGCTAGACTGACCAAGAAAAAGAGAAGACTCAAATTACTACACTGGGAATAAAAGAGGAGACATCATAATAACCACCCTTATAGAAATAAAAATGATTATAAGAGAATATTATGAAGAAAAGTATGCCAACAAATAGGTAACAAAGAAGATATAGATATATATATAGATATATATATCTATATATATACTCATATTCCAAAAAGGCACAGACTACCGAGAATATGTTCAAGAAAAAGCAGAAAATCTGAATAGACCTATGAAAGGTAAAGAAATTATTTTAAAAACTTCCCCCTCCATACACAAACAGCCAGGCCCAGATGGTTTGACTGTTGAGTTCTATAGAACATTTAAAGAAGAATTAATGCCAACTGTTTTCAATCTGTTTCAAAAAATAGAAGGGAACATGTCACCATTCATTTTATGATTACAGTATTACACCGATACTAAAAGATACTCCAAGAAAACCACAGACCAATTATATCTTATGACTACAAAGGCAAAAATCCTCCAAAAATGTTAGCAACCTGAACCAACAACATATAGACAAATATGTACACCATGACTAAGTGGAATTTATCTCAAGAATGTAAGGTTGGTTTAACATTAAAAAATCAATTAATGTAATATATCAATAGAATAAAAGACAAAAACCACATGATCTCAATAGACACAGAAAAAAATCATTTGACAAAATCTAACATACTCTCAAGTATAAAAACACTCCAACAGTAGAAGGGAATTTCCTTGACTTGAATTAGGGTATCTAATGAAAACCCATAACTAACATAATGAGTAATAGTGAAAGACGGAGGAGTTTCCTCTAAGATCAGAAAAAAGAAAAGGGTATGTACTCTTATCACTTCCATTCAACATTGTAATGATGATTCCAACCAGTACAATAATGCAAGGGGAAAAAACCAAAAGCCTTGCTTCCATGTCGGAAAGAAATATGGAAAACCATTCAATTTGCAGATGATGTAATATTAGAGTTAGAAAATTCTAAAGAATCCACTAAGAAAAACTATTTGAGTTAATGAGTTCAACAACTTGGCAAACTGTAAGATTTATATACAAAACAACTGTATTTCTATAAGTTTAAATTAAATTTTAATTCTATTTCTGTAAGTTCTGTAAGAAAAAGATACTCTTTTTCAAGTTAAGGCAGTTTCCTTCTATTCCTAATTTTTGAGGGCTTTTTAAAATAATGAGTCTTTGCTCAATTATGTCAAGTACTTTTTCTGCATCAATTGACATAACTGTGTATTTTTGTGTCTTTAACCTGTTAGTGTGGTGAGTAACACTGACTCATTATCAAATACTGAATGAGCCTTGCACCCTCTCTCAGCACTGCTTAAGTGTTGCGCACAAACATTTGTTGTTATAATTTCATTCAATTCAGTGTATTTCCTCTGACCCATGAGACAAACACGTCCATTCTCACCACTTTTATCCATCATAGTATGGAAGTTTAGCCAGAGTAGTAATGCAAAAAAAAGAAGTAAAAGGCTTCCATATTGGAAACAGGTTAAATTGTGTTTTCATTTATACAGAACATCCAAAGCAATCCACAAAAATCTACTAGAAATAATAAGCTGATTTAGCAATGTTGTGAAATATGTGATCAATATAAAAACTTAGCATTTTTAATAAGGAAAATAATGAAATTAAAATATGAAAACATTTACAACAGCATCAAAAGTATGAAACATTTAGGGATATATTTGACAAAAGATGTGAAATGGCTGTATACTGAAAACTATAAAATGCTGAGAAAAATTAAAGAGGGCCTATAAAAATCACAATTTCTACTGTGTTTAGACTCATAGCTCAGAAGACTAATTAAGATATCAATTCTCTCCCTTAATGACCTATAGATCCATCACAATCTCATCTAGAATCCAATGAGACTTTTTTGTAGAAATGGATAAGCCAATTACAATAATTTGATGGAAATGCAGAGGATCAAAACAACTTTGAAAAAGAAAAATTATCAGTCCTAACACTATCTGATTTCAAGCAACAGTATACAAAAAGTGAGGTAGTAGCTTAAAGCCAGATAAATGGAACAATAGAACAAAAAAGAATGTCCAGAAATATACCCACCCTACTGGACAATTAACTTTGACAGAGATGCAAAGGCAGAAGTAGAAAAAGTATATTCTTTTCAACAAAGTATGCTGGAACAACTTAATATTCATAAACAAAAAACCCATGAACCTCAAATGATCTGTCATACCACACACAAAAATTAACTCAAAATCAATTGTACACCAAAATATAAGAACTAAAAACATAAACTTTATAAACATGAAGCAAAAACATAGGACTGGAAGGAGAAATAGACAAATAGACTATAGCTGGAGGCTTCAACATCCTCTATGTGATTGATAGATCAAGCAGGCAAAAAAAATCAGTAAGAATACAGAGGACCTGAACAGTACTTCAATCAACTTGGTCTAAGTGAAATTTAGAGAACATTCCATCTAACAACATAATGCACATGGACATTTGCAAAGATATACCACATTTTGGCATACAAAACACATCTTAACAAATGTAAAAGAATAGATACAAACTATACAAAGTATGTTTTCAGAGCATAAAAGAATAAAACTGGAAGTCAATAACAGAAAGATAGCTGGACAATTTAAAATGTTTGGAAATTAAACAACATATTTCTAAATTAATGGGTTAAGAATTCTCAAGAGAAATTTAAATATTTCAACCAAATTAAAATACAAGTTATCCTGCACAACAAAGTAAATGCATTTAATGTCACTGGACTGTACTCAAACATAATGAAGATGGTAAATTTTATGTTATATGTATTTTGCTACATTTAAAAGTATTTTTTCAAATACAACATCAAAATTCATAGGAGAGCTAAAATAGTGCTTACAGAAAAATTTATAGTATTAAATGCATATTTTAGAACAAAAGAAAGATCTAAAACCAATAACTCAAGCTTCCAACTTAGGAAATTAGATAAAGAAAAACAAATTAAACCTAAAGAAAGTAGAAGGATGGAAATGATAAATTTGTAGCCAAATTAATCAAGAAAAAAAGAGAAGACACAAATTACCAACACTGGAAATAAAATAGGGTTCATCACTACTAATCCCACAGATATCAAAAAGATAATAAGGAAATACTCCAAACAGATCTGTGACCATAAATTTGATAATTTAAACAGACCAATCCTTGAAAGCTACAAACTACCAAAACTCACTCAATAATATACAGGAGATATAAATAGACCTGTATCTAACAAAGAAATTAAATTAGTAGAAGACCTTCCCCCCAAAAGAAACCACCAGGCTCAGATGGTTTCACTAGTGAATTTCACCACACTGTTTAAGGGAGAATAATACCATTTTTACAATCTCTTCCATAAAACAGAAGAGCGATCACTTCCCAACTCATCTTCTAAGGCCAGCATTTACCTATTCCAAAACTAGATAAATATATTACAAAAAAGAATACTATAAACCAATATCTTTCATTAATTTAGATGTTAATACTAGCAAAGTGAGTCCAGCAACATATAAAAAGAGTAATATATCATGATCATGTGGGGTTCATTCCAACAATGCAAGGCTGATTCAACTTCTGTAAATCAATTAATGTAATTTATCATATTAATAGATTGAACAAGAAAAACCATATGATCATATTAATATATCCAGCAGAAACAAAATCGAACATCTATTCATGACAAAAACTCCTTTTTACAATAACAGGCTGACTTGGGCTCAATGGCTAGTACAAAATTAGTGATTAATATATGTTAAGATCTCTTCCCATAATGCCCAATGCAACAAGATTCTCTCTGCTGAAACCAATAACTACCACCATTTAGGTGACAAAAATGATACTACTTCCACCCTATGTTGTTAAATCACCTAGAAAAATTTGTTTTTTCAAAAAGTATAAAACTTAAAAGTCTAAAATTTAATATAAAGAAAAATATTTCTATTTTATTTCATTTTCACAAATGTAACAAATTTTAAACTTTGATTTCTCTACAAGGTCTACCACTGATCTCTACAATCTATAGCAATTTAGACCATTAAAGGCATTCACACTTTAAAAATCCACATTTCCCTGCTGAAATATCAAATCATTTGCATTAGGTGGAAGAGAAGAAAATGATCTAAATGAGAATACTTTCCCCATGTGCACCAGGAAACATACACAACTAATCATTAAGAGAAGAAAACCTCTCCTGGGGTCATGCTTATCATCTATTTTCAATAAGCTTTTTACTCAGAGGAAAGAAATCACTGAATAGAGTCAGCTAGCTTTGTAAAGCCTTTTACTGACAAAATTAAGCAGGTTAAGTTAGATGCATGCTAGGACCTTTGCAAAACAGACAAGTAGAGGAAACGTGGAGATTAGTCAGCTCTGGGGCTGAGAAAATGAACGCAGCTGTGAGGAAGAAAGAGTTACCAGTCCAGTACCAGGGCTCACTAGGACATGGTGAAGATAAGCTTGTTCAGGAAACCCACTAATATAAAGTACAGAAATATAAGACAAGTTAAAAAAATAAGAGCAATAATGGCAGTGAATATTTTAAAGTATCCAGCTCAGGATGGTCAGCATCTAGGAGGAACCTGGCCTGCAAGAGACAACAGGTGGAGGAGCTGGGAAAGACAGACACTGGAATTACCTGCAATATATTATTTCAGCAACATACTAAAATGTTACAAATTGACTTAAAATGGTAAAACATTTCTTTTTTCATTTTTAAAAACACTGTATTTATATTAAGAGGGAGCAGAATGGAGAAAGAAAGAGAGAAACCTCAATGAGAGAAACATCATGGGTTGCCTCTAGTACGCCTCCAATGAGGTACCTGGCCAACAACACAGGCATGTGCCCTGACCAGGAATAGAACTGTTAACCTTTCAGTTTACAGGACCACACCCAACCCACTGAGCCACAACACTCAAGGCTACAATGGTTAAATAATTTCTATTAAAACTGTACACATAGTTTATAAAACAAATAGGCTGAGAAAAAAAAATCTCATAGCCTTGAAAGAGATTGATCTAAAAGCTGATAATGGGACTACGGTTGACTTTAATTTCTTCATAATGCATTCTTTCCTTTTTTATTTTTAATATTTTTCCACTTTTTAACTTTTTAATTTTTATTTTAATTATTGTTCAAGTACAGTTTTCTGTCTTTTACTCCCATCCCAGCCCATCCCCCCAGACCTCCCCACCTCCTTCTCATTTCCAATGCCCCCTAGTTTTTGTCCAGGTGTCCTTTATACTTCTTCCTGTAAACCCTTCCCCTTTTCTCCTGAAATTTCCTCCCTTCTGCCCTCTGGTCACTGTCAGCCTGTTCTCAATTTCAGCATCTTTGGTTATATTTTGCTTGTTTATTTGTTTTGTTGTTTAGGATCCTGTCAAAGGTGACATCATATGGTATTTGTCTTTCACTGCCTGGCTTATTACACTTAGCATAATGGTTTCCGGTTCCATCCATGCTGTCACAAAGGATAGGAGCTCCTTCTTTCTTTCTGCGGCATAGAATTCCATTGTGTAAATGTAGCAGAGTTTTTCAATCCATTCATTTACTGATGGGCACCTACGTTGCTTCCAGCACTTGGCTATTTTAATTGCGCTGCTATGAACATTGGGGTGCATAGGTTCTTTCTGATTGGTGTGCCAGGGTTCTTAGGATAGAATCCTAGCAGTGCTATTGCTGGGTCAAAAGGAAGATCCATTTTTAGATTTCTGAGAAAATTCCATTCTCTTTTCCATACTGGTTGTACCAGTCTGCAATTCCACCAACAGTGCACTAGGATTCCCTTTTCTCTACAACCTCTCCAGCAATTGCTGTTTGTTGCTTTGTTTATGATGGCCATTCTGACCAGTGTGAAGTGGTATCTCACTGTGGTTTTCATCTCTCTGTTAGCTAGCCATACTGAGCATCTTTTCATGTGTCTCTGGATCCTCTGTATGTCCTCCTTGGAGAAGTATCTGTTCAAGTCCTTTGCCCATTTTCTAATTGAGTTGCTTGTCTTCTTAGAGTGGAGTCGTGTAAGTTCTTTATATATTTTGGAGATTAAACCCTTGTCTGAGGTGTCATTGGCAAATGTTTTCCTATATGGTTGGTTTTCCTTTCATTTTAATACTGTTTTCTTTATCCATGAAGAAGCTTTTATTTTGATGAGATCCCACTTGTTTATTCTTTCCTTTATGTCCCTTGCTCTAGGGGACATATCAGTGAAAATATTGCTATGTGGAATATCTGAGATTTGCCTGCCTGTGTTCTCCTCTAGGACTTTAATGGTGTCACTGCTTATATTTAAACCTTTTATCCACCTTGAATTTATTTTTGTGAATGGTGTAAGTTGGTGTTTGAGTTTCATTTTTTCACATGTAGCTGTCCAGCTTTGCCAACACCATTTGTTGAAGAGGCTATTTTTACTCCATTTTATGTTGCTGCCCCCTTTGTCAAATATTAATTAACTGTAGAGACTTGGGTTTATTTCTGGGCTCTCTGTTCTGTTCTGTTGGTCTATGTGCTGGTTTTTATGCCAGTACCAGGCTGTTTTGATTACAGCGGCTTTGTAATACAGTTTGTGTCATGTACTGTGATCCCTCCTACTTAACTCTTCTTTCTAAAAATTGCAGCAGCTACTTGGGGTTGTTTATGGTTCCATATAAATTTTTGAAGTGTTTGTTCTATGTCTGTGAAATATGTCATTGGTACTTTAATAGATATTGCATTGCATCTGTAAATTGCTTTGGGTAGTATGCACATTTTGATGACGTTAATTCTTCTAATCCATGAACACAGTATGTGTTTCCATTTGTTTGTGTCTTCCTTGATTTCTTTCTTCACTGTTGTGTAGTTTTCTGAGTACAGGTCTTTTACTTCCTTGGTTAGGTTTATTCCTAGGTACCTTATTTTTCTTGTTTCTATATCAAATGGGATTTTTTTCTTGATTTCTGCTTCTGATATTTCATTGTTGGTATACAAAAATGCCTTTCATTTCTGGATACTGACTTTGTATCCTGCTGTTTTGCCAAATTCATTTTTTCGGTCGAGCAGTTTTTTGGCAGAAAGTCTTTTGTAAGACTTTCTGTGTATACTTTCATGTCATCTGCAAACAATGACAGTTTTGTCATTATTTTCAGTGACAAAACACCTTTCCAACTTGGACGCCTTTTATTTCCTTTTCCTGTCTTATCACTGTGGCTAAAACTTCCAATGCTGTGTTGAACAGAAGTGCTGAAAGTGGACAACTTTGTCTTCTTCCTGATCTTAGTGGAAAAGATTTTAGATTTTGCCCATTGAGTAACATGTTGGCTGTAGATCTCTCATATATGACCTTTATTATGTTGAGGAATGCTCCCTCTATTCACACTTTACTGAGTGTTTTTCTCATAAATGTATGCTGTACCTTATCAAATGCTTTTTCCACGACTACTGATATTATCATGTGATTTTTGTCTTTCCTTTTGTTTATGTGATGTATTACATTTACTGGTTTGCGAATATTGTGCCATATTGGCATCCCTGGGATGAATCCAACTTGGTCATGGTGTATAATCTTTTTAATGTATTGTAGGATGTGGTTTGCCAATACTTTGTTGAGGATTTTAGCACCTATGTCCATCAGCGATATTGGCCTGAAGTGTTTTATTTGCTGTGTCTTTATCTGGTTCTGCGATTAGGATGATGCTGGCTTCATAAAAAGAGCTTGAGAGTCTTCCATCATTTTGAATTTTTTGGAATAGTTTGTGAAGGACAGGGATTAGCTGGTCCTTAAAAGCTTTGTAGAATTCTCCTGTGAAACCATCAGATCCAAGGCTTTTGTGTGTTGGAAGTTTTTTGATTACTGCTTCAATTTCATCTGCTGTTCTTGGTCTGTTCAGGCTTTCTGCTTCTTCTTCATTGAGTTTTGGAAGATTATATTTTTCTAGAAATTTGTCCATTTCACCCAGGTTTTCAAATTTCTTGGCATACAGTTCTTCGTAGCAATTTCTTACAATCCTTTGTATTTCTGTGGTGTCCGTTGTAATCTCTCCTCTTTCATTTCTGATTGTGTTTATTTAGGTCCTCTCTCTTTTTTTCTTGATGAGCTGCATAAAGGCTTGTTGATTTTGTGTATCTTTTCAAAGAACCAGCTCCTGGATTCATTGATTCTTAGAATTGTGCTTTTACTCTCTATGTCATTTAATTCTGCCCTGATCTTGGTTATTTCCTTCCTTCTACTTGCTCTGGGCTGTATTTGTTGTTGTCCCTTGAGTTCTTGTAGGCATAGATTTAGGTTGTTTGTTTGAAATGTTTCTGTCTTTTTTAGGTAGGCCTTTATCACTATGAACTTCCCTCTCAGAATGACCTTCACTGTGTCCCATAAGTTCTGGATTGTTGTGAGTTAATTTTCATTTGTTTCCAGAAACTTTTTGATTTCTTCCCTAATTTCATTTATGACCCATTCATTGCTTAACAGCATGCTATTCAATATCCATGATTTTGAGTGTTTTGGGTTTTTTCCCTTGGGGTTGGTTTCTAAATCCAGTCCCTTATGGTCAGAGAAAATGCTTAGTATGATTTCAGTTTTCTTGGATTTGTTCAGTCTTGTTTTGTGTCCCATCATGTGTTCTATGTTTGCAAATGTTCCGTGTGCATTTGAAAAGAACGTGTATTTAGCTTCTTTGGGATAAAAGGCTCTCTATATATCAGTTAAGTCCATTTCATCTAGGGCATTGTTCAATGCCACAATATCTTTACTGATATTTTGTTTGGAAGATCTGTGCATTTTTGACAGTGGGGTGTAAAATCCCCTACTATAATTGTGTTGCTGTCAATATCTTTCTTCAAGTCCTCTAAGGTTTTCTTGATGTATCTGGGTACTCGTATGGTGGGTGCATATATATTTACAATGTTTATGTCCTCTTGATGGATTCTTCCCTTGAGTATTATGAGGTGGCCTTCTGGGTCTCTATTTATGGCGCTTTTTTGAAGTCAGTGCTGTCTGATATGAGTATTGCTACCCTGGCTTTTTTTGCCTGTCCATGTGCTTGGAAAATTTGTTTCCAGCCCTTCACTTTCAGCCTGTGCAGGTCTTTTATACCGAGGTTGGTCTCTTGTAGGCAGCATATGTATGGGTCATGTTTTATTTTCCATTCAGCTATTCTATGTCTTTTGATTTGAGCATTTAATCCATTTCCATTTAAGGTTATTATTGATAGATACTTATTCATTGCCATTTTCATATCTGTGTACCTCTCTGTCTCTGTCTTTTCCTTCTTTTCCTTAAAGCAGTCCCTTTAGTATATCTTGCAGAGCTGGTTTGGTGGAGGTGTATTCTTTTAGACTTCTTTTGACTGGGAAGCTCCTGATTTGGCCTTCTGTCTTGACTGGGAGACTTGCTGAGTAAAGCAGCCTTGGTTGCAGTCCTCTGGTTCTCATTACTTGGAACAGTTCTTGCCATTCTCTTCTGGCTTGGAGCATTTTCATGGAGAAGTCAGCTGCTAACCTTATCAGGGATCCCTTGTATGTTACTTCCTGTTTCTCTCTGGCTGCCTTTAAGATTCTCTCTTCTTCTTGGAATTTTGCCATTTTAATTATGATGTATCTTGAAGTGGGCCTCTTTGGCTTCCTCCTGATTGGGACTTTCTGTGTTTCCTGGATTTGTGTGACTTTTTCTCTCATCAAATTGGGGAATTTTTCCATCATTACTTTTTCAGATAGGTTTTCTATTCCTTGCTCTTCTTCTCCTTCTGGTATCCCTATTGTACGGATATTATTACGTTTCATCTTGTCTTGCATTTCTCTTAATCCCTCTTCATTCTTTCTGAGCCTCTTTTCTTTTTCTTGCTCTTTCTGGGTGTGTTTTCCTACTTTGTCCTCCAGCTCACTGATCCGATCTTCTGCTTCATTGATCCTGCTTTTCATTCCTTCTACTATGTTCTTTAGTTCAGAAATTGTATTCTTCATTTCCTCTTGGCCCTTCTTGATAGTTTCTATTTCCTTTTTCATGTTCATATAATTTGCAGTGAGCTCATTGTAGTTTCCCTGTAGTTTCTGGTAATTCATTGTGAGCTCATTGAGTTTCCTAATAACCATGGCTTTGAACTCAATATCTGATAGTTGAGTTGCCTCTATTTCATTTAGCATTCTTTCTGAGGCTTCCTCCCTTCCTTTCATTTGGGGATTGTTTCTTTTTCTTTCCATTGTTTGTGAGACTCTTCTTGTTAGCCTCAGCTTCTAAAATTGATCTGTTCTGGCTCCCTGGGTTTATGGTGTGAACTTCTATGGTAGAATACCTGTGAGGTTCAGTGATGCAGTCTCCTTGATCTCCCAAGCTCACTGGTCTTGGGCTGTCATTTAAGTTGGCTCTGTGATTGTCTTTGGGTTTTGATTGTTGTTGGGTCTTTCTTTGGTGGGTCCTTCCCACCAGCTGGTTAACTAAGGATCACTCTGTCCACCACCAGTTGTATTTTGTTGTGCTGGTGAGGGCAGGTTGTGTTGAAGCTGGTTCTTCTGTGTGTCCAAGATTTTGAGGATTCTCCTTTGTGCTTGTTCAGTTGTTTGTTCTGGATAGTTTCTCCACTATTTAGTTGTATTTCCAGAGAGGTCCTGGATTGAGGTTAGTGTGGCTTCCACTCCCTCCTTCACCTTCTTCTGTTGTTATCTGTTGGTGGTTCCTTTGTTGTTGGGTTTCCTCTTGCAGCAGGTATCCTGGTGTTCACGACTTCCACCTGCTCTCTTTTTTGATCAGTTGGAGGAGAAGGCAAAATGGTTTAAGACAGGAAGAGTATATTCTATGATATTTACAGTAGCAGCCGGTAGAGAGAGACAGGAGGTCCTTTGACTATGTAGTGTTAACCGTGATCTTCCACCCAACTAACCACTTTTTAGAAAGGATGGAAAGAAGGTAAGACTCTTGTTGGGGACAGAAGGATTGTATGTTGGATCAAAAAGCAGCGAGGTTGTGGGAGCTCAGAATCTGAGGTAAGGAGAGTGTAAAGGATAGTAAATAGATATAGTGTGTGTGAAAATAGAGTTAACCACTACAGTAATAAAGTTCAGGAAACTGTGAAGTGGGCTAAGATCTGGGAGTGGTGTTGTGAAGTATTTACAATTGTATGGAACAGCTATTATTTACAATAATATTAGAGCAACAATCATATGACAGAATCTTTGTGATCTGGATAACAAGAATAGGGAGTATAGGACTTCGAGTAGTGTGTTAATGGAACCCAAGTGAAGTGAAGGACAGTAAATTAGAAATACACTATGAAAGAGAGAATAGGGGAAACCTGTCAAGTGATACAATATAACCAGCCAAGCAAAGGAGACTAAAAAGAAAAAGAGGAACACAAAAACACTATTAAAATAAAAGATGTAAGAATAATGAAGAAAAATGGTGATACACATATGCAATAACTTGCAGGTTCTCTGTAATAGCAAAGTGAAATTTGTCACACTTTCTCAGCTGTTGGATGCCCCCTCTTTGGGCCCAACTCTGGTCTTTTCACAGTTCCAAGTTTTTTTGTCTCACTTGTGGGTATTTTTTTAAAAAACAGCAATACTCATATCAGACAACACTGACTTCAAAAAAGCGCCATAAATAGAGACCCAAAAGGCCACCTCATAATACTCAAGGGAAGAATCCATCAAGAAGACATAAACATTGTAAATATATATGCACCCACCATACGAGTACCCAGATACATCAAGAAAACCTTAGAGGACTTGAAGAAAGATATTGACAGCAACACAATTATAGTAGGGGATTTTACACCCCACTGTCAAAAATGCACAGATCTTCCAAACAAAATATCAGTAAAGATATTGTGGCATTGAACAATGCCCTAGATGAAATGGACTTAACTGATATATAGAGAGCCTTTTATCCCAAAGAAGCTAAATACACGTTCTTTTCAAATGCACACGGAACATTTGCAAACATAGAACACATGATGGGACACAAAACAAGACTGAACAAATCCAAGAAAACTGAAATCATACTAAGCATTTTCTCTGACCATAAGGGACTGGATTTAGAAACCAACCCCAAGGGAAAAAACCCAAAACACTCAAAATCATGGATATTGAATAGCATGCTGTTAAGCAATGAATGGGTCATAAATGAAATTAGGGAAGAAATCAAAAAGTTTCTGGAAACAAATGAAAATTAACTCACAACAATCCAGAACTTATGGGACACAGTGAAGGTCATTCTGAGAGGGAAGTTCATAGTGATAAAGGCCTACCTAAAAAAGACAGAAACATTTCAAACAAACAACCTAAATCTATGCCTACAAGAACTCAAGGGACAACAACAAATACAGCCCAGAGCAAGTAGAAGGAAGGAAATAACCAAGATCAGGGCAGAATTAAATGACATAGAGAGTAAAAGCACAATTCTAAGAATCAATGAATCCAGGAGCTGGTTCTTTGAAAAGATACACAAAATCAACAAGCCTTTATGCAGCTCATCAAGAAAAAAAGAGAGAGGACCTAAATAAACACAATCAGAAATGAAAGAGGAGAGATTACAACGGACACCACAGAAATACAAAGGATTGTAAGAAATTGCTACGAAGAACTGTATGCCAAGAAATTTGAAAACCTGGGTGAAATGGACAAATTTCTAGAAAAATATAATCTTCCAAAACTCAATGAAGAAGAAGCAGAAAGCCTGAACAGACCAAGAACAGCAGATGAAATTGAAGCAGTAATCAAAAAACTTCCAACACACAAAAGCCTTGGATCTGATGGTTTCACAGGAGAATTCTACAAAGCTTTTAAGGACCAGCTAATCCCTGTCCTTCACAAACTATTCCAAAAAATTCAAAATGATGGAAGACTCTCAAGCTCTTTTTATGAAGCCAGCATCATCCTAATCGCAGAACCAGATAAAGACACAGCAAATAAAACACTTCAGGCCAATATCGCTGATGGACATAGGTGCTAAAATCCTCAACAAAGTATTGGCAAACCACATCCTACAATACATTAAAAAGATTATACACCATGACCAAGTTGGATTCATCCCAGGGATGCCAATATGGCACAATATTCGCAAACCAGTAAATGTAATACATCACATAAACAAAAGGAAAGACAAAAATCACATGATAATATCAGTAGTCGTGGAAAAAGCATTTGATAAGGTACAGCATACATTTATGAGAAAAACACTCAGTAAAGTGTGAATAGAGGGAGCATTCCTCAACATAATAAAGGTCATATATGAGAGATCTACAGCCAACATGTTACTCAATGGGCAAAATCTAAAATCTTTTCCACTAAGATCAGGAAGAAGACAAAGTTGTCCACTTTCAGCACTTCTGTTCAACACAGCATTGGAAGTTTTAGCCACAGTGATAAGACAGGAAAAGGAAATAAAAGGCGTCCAAGTTGGAAAGGTGTTTTGTCACTGAAAATAATGACAAAACTGTCATTGTTTGCAGATGACATGAAAGTATACACAGAAAGTCTTACAAAAGACTTTCTGCCAAAAAACTGCTCGACCGAAAAAATGAATTTGGCAAAACAGCAGGATACAAAGTCAGTATCCAGAAATGAAAGGCATTTTTGTATACCAACAATGAAATATCAGAAGCAGAAATCAAGAAAAAAATCCCATTTGATATAGAAACAAGAAAAATAAGGTACCTAGGAATAAACCTAACCAAGGAAGTAAAAGACCTGTACTCAGAAAACTACACAACAGTGAAGAAAGAAATCAAGGAAGACACAAACAAATGGAAACACATACTGTGTTCATGGATTAGAAGAATTAACGTCATCAAAATGTGCATACTACCCAAAGCAATTTACAGATGCAATGCAATATCTATTAAAGTACCAATGACATATTTCACAGACATAGAACAAACACTTCAAAAATTTATATGGAACCATAAACAACCCCAAGTAGCTGCTGCAATTTTTAGAAAGAAGAGTTAAGTAGGAGGGATCACAGTACATGACACAAACTGTATTACAAAGCCGCTGTAATCAAAACAGCCTGGTACTGGCATAAAAACCAGCACATAGACCAACAGAACAGAACAGAGAGCCCAGAAATAAACCCAAGTCTCTACAGTTAATTAATATTTGACAAAGGGGGCAGCAACATAAAATGGAGTAAAAATAGCCTCTTCAACAAATGGTGTTGGCAAAGCTGGACAGCTACATGTGAAAAAATGAAACTCAAACACCAACTTACACCATTCACAAAAATAAATTCAAGGTGGATAAAAGGTTTAAATATAAGCAGTGACACCATTAAAGTCCTAGAGGAGAACACAGGCAGGCAAATCTCAGATATTCCACATAGCAATATTTTCACTGATATGTCCCCTAGAGCAAGGGACATAAAGGAAAGAATAAACAAGTGGGATCTCATCAAAATAAAAAGCTTCTTCATGGATAAAGAAAACAGTATTAAAATGAAAGGAAAACCAACCATATAGGAAAACATTTGCCAATGACACCTCAGACAAGGGTTTAATCTCCAAAATATATAAAGAACTTACACGACTCCACTCTAAGAAGACAAGCAACTCAATTAGAAAATGGGCAAAGGACTTGAACAGATACTTCTCCAAGGAGGACATACAGAGGATCCAGAGACACATGAAAAGATGCTCAGTATGGCTAGCTAACAGAGAGATGAAAACCACAGTGAGATACCACTTCACACTGGTCAGAATGGCCATCATAAACAAAGCAACAAACAGCAATTGCTGGAGAGGTTGTAGAGAAAAGGGAATCCTAGTGCACTGTTGGTGGAATTGCAGACTGGTACAACCAGTATGGAAAAGAGAATGGAATTTTCTCAGAAATCTAAAAATGGATCTTCCTTTTGACCCAGCAATAGCACTGCTAGGATTCTATCCTAAGAACCCTGGCACACCAATCAGAAAGAACCTATGCACCCCAATGTTCATAGCAGCGCAATTAAAATAGCCAAGTGCTGGAAGCAACGTAGGTGCCCATCAGTAAATGAATGGATTGAAAAACTCTGCTACATTTACACAATGGAATTCTATGCCGCAGAAAGAAAGAAGGAGCTCCTATCCTTTGTGACAGCATGGATGGAACCGGAAACCATTATGCTAAGTGTAATAAGCCAGGCAGTGAAAGACAAATACCATATGATGTCACCTTTGACAGGATCCTAAACAACAAAACAAATAAACAAGCAAAATATAACCAAAGATGCTGAAATTGAGAACAGGCTGACAGTGACCAGAGGGCAGAAGGGAGGAAATTTCAGGAGAAAAGGGGAAGGGTTTACAGGAAGAAGTATAAAGGACACCTGGACAAAAACTAGGGGGCATTGGAAATGGGAAGGAGGTGGGGAGGTCTGGGGGGATGGGCTGGGATGGGAGTAAAAGACAGAAAACTGTACTTGAACAACAATTAAAACAAAATTAAGAAAAATAAACATTTTTAAAAATAAAATTCCCATTGCCTTTAAAATCAATAAATTTTACAGAAATAGGAAGATTTTTGGACATAATTTTCTACCAAAATAGAGACCCATACAATTGCTGTGAAAGGGAATGGTTTCAAAGAAAAAATAAGACTATAACTTTTTAGAAGTTAAGCCAAAAGACTATCACAGCATTGACATTTTAATGGAAGAAATGATAGCTATATCTCTTGGATCACCTATAAACAGTATTTCAGACCTGGGAAATCTTTAAGTGTGATCATTTATTTTCCTGAAATTCCCCATTTTCTGACACAACCTACGTGCAGAATCTTAATTGAGACCTAAATTTAAGACAGTTTTCTAACAAATATTTTGTTAAAATGACACTCAGCGTGAAACACATTTCGTCACCATGTTAACATTCAGAGACTTTACAGTTTTACTGTCAAGCATTCATCTCAATCAGTCATTACCATGTCTTGTTCACTGGTATAGCTTGTCTGTCTATCATAGTACCTGGCACTAACAAGTGTTCATAAGTATTTACTGAATTAACAAATGGATGATTTCAGTCATATAGAGCAAAATATGACAACGAGCGAAGTAGTCTATTGTGGGGAACCCTTTCGAGTGTCATGGAAATGTAGCTTAGCCCTCATGTGGAAAACCAGTGGAGTGCATGTAGGCACACAGGACCACACCCACAGATAGGTTTTTCTGTAGGGAATCAGGCCTGCATTGTACCTAGCCTGCTATGAGACTTACTTTTGCTAAAACTCCCTCACCCTGAATTGAGGCAGCAAGGGCTTACTGCAGCTTCCTAAAGTCTGAGCTAAACCTCCCAAGTATGGGGTGTGACTGGTTCAACCACTTTTCCCCTTGGTCTGCAACATCCTTCTCTTTGAAGTAATTAGCAAACATTCTTTCCTTGTTATCTGTAAAAGGTAATCCCCTGCAGTGAACCTGTGCATAGTAAATGAGGACTACCCTCAATGTAATGTACCCAGAGGAGCAATAAAAGCCTGTCCAGGCAGGGACTGGGCTCTTTGGCCCTCTCGCCCTCTCTCTCTCTCAGAGAGTGGCCATGCCATCCCTTTCTCCACATGACTTCTGTTGTCTGTGTGTATTTGTTCACAAGCAGCCACAACATACACAGATCCTGCTGGCCAGGTTCTACCACAGTCTATGCTCTTAGATTTCTCAAAAATGTTTTTAAAAGAGTGAAGGAGAAAGAGAACTAACAAAAGAAAAATAGTTATGCTTATTACTCTACCAAAGTTTTATACAATACATGGTATAGTAATAAAACTCTGGAGGCATTGTCCCCATCTTAAATATAAGCAAAGTGAGAGAGAGGAAGTCATTGGCCCAAGGTCAAGAAAGTGTTGGAATAGGGATTAGAATACCAGTTCTTCCTTAAACCAAAGCCCACTTTATTTCTTCTATTCCATGTTGACTCTACAGGAAAATATATATATATATAATATATATTTAATATATATTTTAAAATATATATAAAATATTTTTTCTAGTAACACTAAGTGTATTAAATGACAGTTATTATTTGCAAAGAAATATTTAATTATTCATTTATATATTTTTTACAACAGGGAAATATATAAGTAAATTAAATAACTAAATTAGATGTTTGTTTCAGTGAGGTTGAAGTGATATGGGAAAAAAACAGATAAAGCCAGTAGAAAAGAAACATTTCAATGCATACAGTTTCAAACCCACTATACCATTTATTTCAGAACTAAAAATCTTCAGACTTGAAGGCATTTTTAGTTTGGAAAAATGAACAGATATGCCTTTAATAGAATTATGATTTAAGATTTATCTTCAGGGTAATTTTCAGATTTCCAACTGGAATTTAAAGTTCAAGCCCATCTCTCAGAAGAATTTTCTGTTTTGTGAAACCGAACAATCTACACCACAGGTGACAAACAGAAGGCTCCTGGGCGGAATCCAGCCCTCCACCTTATTTTATCTGGCTGGGCACCTTGTTTCTACCCAGCAGTGGCACCGAGCTCCTTGCCCCTAGTTAAGGAGTAGTTACATTTCTACAGTCCTAAAATTACATTCGGCCATTTCAAAGCAACCAAGAAGCTGATGTGGCCCCCAGTGAAAATGAGTTTGACACCCCTGATCTACACAATTAACAAAAAGGAGATGGTTAATATTTATAGGACAATACAATAGAACATGAAAATAATTCTGTTAGACTGGTGGCATTTATGGATGAATTGTGGTTTTTAAAGGTTTTTTTGTGGTGTTTTAAAGCTTGTTTAACATTAACTTTGAAATAAATGCCTTGATCTGTTTTTTTAGGAAGGTCAGAATATCACTGAAAAAAGCTCTACCCACTTCACCCCCCCAAAAAAACAACAACAACAACAACAAAACAAACAAAAACCAAAAGCTCAAAGCATATTGTCAGCACTTTCTCAAACTGAAGAGGTATTCAGCAGTGCACGGTATTATCTGGTAAGCCTCAGCTTCTCCCAATAAAGGATTTCCTCCTGAAGCTTGGTCATTCACCTGCCTGGCAGAGGAGATGGAATCCCTGCTCAGGAAGGGAAATTTTGAGTCCCTTGGGTACAACCCCATGTAGACTAAGCCCCATGTGGACTAAGTGGGAAATTAAGACTACAGTAGTTCTCAAAATGCTCTCTGGATCACCAAAATGGAGTCACCTAGGAAAGTGGTTAAAATGCAAATTCCCAGGCCCAGTTCCAGATACTGAATCCACATTTCTGAAAGGGGGGCAGGTGCTAGGGATCTGTATCTTTTAAAAGTCACAAGGTGGAATTCTTCTGCACAAAGAGGTTTGGACATACTGGACTGGAGGCTGAGAGGCAACACAATGAGCAGGTGGGTGTGGAGCCCTGCACTCTTGGGTTTAATTTCAGTTTTTCCATTTAATTAGTTCTGACTGCAGAAAGTCACCCAAATCTTCTGAGCCTCAACTGTTTTCATACAGAAAGTGAAGACCAAGTAAAATTATGAGTGTGTGTACATACATGTGTGAATGCTAGTTTGCTTTAATCCCTTTATATACAACTATCTAGAAACATCTGCTTCTCTTCCCCAAAAGCAGTGTTTCACACCTTTTTCTCATTATCTCCCTCTCCCTCCAGGATCCTTTCTAGACATTTTCTCTCCTAATCCACTAGTCCCCTTGACATTTAAAAGTCACAGTGAGACTTATACACCTGCTTATGCTCTGCAGCCTTTACAGGAGGGCAAGAGCCACTGTATTCTCTAAGCCCTTTTTGCCCCCAAGAATATGAGCACATAACGTAAGTCCTATAGAGAGATGACTTGGTCAAGTTACACTGCAAATGAGGGCAGAATCAGGTCTCCGCCAATCTCAACGGTCTCCTGTGGATCCCCCAGTATTTTAATGATTTACTGTTAACTAGTTGCCAGCATTAGAAAATTGGGAGCTTCCACATGAGAATCCTGACTTTCACCTTCTCGAGATCCAGTCGGTCCAGAGTGGTGCGGAACCAGCAGCCCCCCAACGTGCAACCCCCCTGCCCCCAACGAAGGGGCCCCAGTGCTCACCGCATAGGAGCCGGACATCAGGACGCCCGGGAGCCGTTGGTGCTGCTGCCTCTGCAGTAGGTCGTTCCCAGCTCCACTGACTCGGCCCCGCCTGACGTGGCTTTCAGAAGCCATGCTTTGAACTCAGGAGCAGCAGGATCCCTGCCTGCCTTCTGCAGGACTGTCAGTACTACCACCCATTACCATCTCACCTACACGCCCCACAACAGCGTGGAGTGTAGACCCCTCACCGTGGGCAGAGAGGCCGCTCCTCCACCACCCCTGGCCGTCCCAATTGCTGCGTGCCCCTCTGCACGTGACACATGCCGGCCAATCATAGCCCGCAGCGGCCCTTGACGCAGACTGAAACTCAGGGCCGTAGGGAGAGGGCGCGGTCACTGTGGGGTTGCTGGGCCGGGCAGAGGCGGAGACTAGGGCGTGAGAGAGTGGCAGGCTGGGCCGCAAGTGCTGTGAGGGTCCAGGCACGGGCTTCGTTCTGCTGGTTTGCGAGGAGTCCAGGTGCGGCTCTGACTCCCTCTGCGATCGTAGACCAGTCTCGAAAGTCAGTGAGAGATGGAAGGGAAACAAGAGTACAAGGTTTGGCTCTTCTTTCTCCCAGGAAGGGGGGCTGCTTCCAGTTTCCCGCCTTTGTATGGCTAATGCTATCCCCTACTTACACTGGCCATCCAGCCTCCAGCTGGTGGCATGATGTTTCCAAGGACTCTTCTGGAAGGGATGAGAAATACTGGAATTAGAGCACAGCTCAGTAAGCACCCCATACCTGCTACATCAACAGATGAGCTGATGGGGTTCACATACCTGTAACAGAAACCCCAAAATTTTGATATTCTAAACCCCTAGGCTTTTAAAAACTCTGTCATATAAGAATGTGTTAGGTAGCCCAGGGATCCAAACTCTCTGTGTTATCGTCTTTACATCTTGGCTCCCACCCATGGATTTACCTCATGGGCCAAAATGGTTATTGAAGCTCCAGCAATCACATCCTTACTTTCAAAAGGGCCTTTATAGAAGCCACAGCCAACTACTTCTACTCACATCTTATAGGTGTGAACTTAGCCACAGGCCTCACATAGGTGGGAGATGTAGTCTAAGCACATATCTGCTCTCAATAAAATGCATTTGGATAAGATGTCTAACAGATCCTACTACATGTTGTTGCTTTTAAAGTACTTGCAAGGGGCCTTGTATCACACAGCTCAGTAGAAATAAGACCTTCCCCTGGCTGCACTCAACAACTTATTAGGAAAAAATATACTCTGTGAGTCACACTGTGTCAGATGCTTTACATAAATGCTTTGCTTCTATTTAATTAACTCTGAAAGGCAGACATTCCTAGCCCCATGATGCAGATGAACCCTGGAAGGCAAAATGGTGACAAACTAGAATGCAGAAAAGCCTTTAGATAGACCAAATGGTCTGATATGAATTTCTGCACAATATTGCAAGCACACAAGCCTAAGGAATATAATTTTGGGTGCTAGGTAAACAAATGCTACTCTGTCTAAGGCTGACAAGAATCAACAAGATAAAGATAAGGCCACTCACCTGTATCTCTGGAAGCAAGCTTTATATGGTATACCAATGTAAAGATATTTTCATGTCAAACTACCAGTATGATATGGTAAAAACAAATTGAAACAAATTGAAAATTTTAAACTCGATATTTCCTAATATGGACTAAGGGTAATTAATATGTATTGGAACTCATTTTATGCATTCAATAAGCTTTAATGCCTATTGTATACTTGCTGCTCCATTAAGCATCAAGGACTGGTGAGCTAAGTTAGACATTGCCTGCCTTCAGGGAACCCACACTCCATGGTAGAAGGCAAGTACACAAGAAAACGAGCATACCATGATAACTCTGGGTGGTATGGGAATATGTGAGAAGAGTATCCCCTGGAGGGGAGGGGAGGAAGAGAGAGAGAGTTGTCAGAGAAGACTTTCTAAAGAGATGATAACTGAACAGTGTCTTGAAAATTGAACTGGCAAGGACCAAGCTAGGTATAGGGAATGATAGTAAAAAAGTATATAGAATGTAAAAAGAATGGCACATATGACTGCTGGGTGGGTATGAAGAGAGAGGAGGTGCAAGAGGACATTAAAGAGTTATGCAGGGGATCCAAACTGGCTACAGAGTAACTAGAAGCTCCATCCACTTGCTCCCAGATCTGAACTGGTCTTGCAGCTAAACCGCAGAGCAATCAACTAAAAAATCCAGCTGAGAGTGAGTGAGACCCAGTGTGAGTGTGTATGTGGATGAGTTTGTAGGGCATGTGCGTGAGTGGGCAGGAGCCGGCTTGCCTGCAGAGCATTTGGGAGCAGGAGGCCCTGGCTCTTCTAGTGGAGCAGCCAGAAGCCACACAGCTTTGGGGTGGGAGACACTTTGAGGAATTCAAAATATCCTCCTCAGGAAGAAGCCTCCGGAATCCCTGCACCTCGGCATCCAGACCTGTCTCTGTGCCCTCCATTCTGGGGACGGCCATGCACCCCGCCACTGCCAGGAGCTAGGATCCAAGGAGTGCAGTACTTACTCAGATACTAGTAGGTACCCGAGTAAGGGGCTAGTGCCTCCCTGATCCTGGGCACCATGGAAACTGAAAATGGGACAGAATCTGACTGAGGAGGCTGCAAATTGGCTCATGAGCCTCCAGCTCTAGGGCTGGGGAGAGGTGGCCAGGGCAGTGCTGGCTGCAGAAACAGAATGGTGGGAGCATGCCTGAGGCTGAGAATCACTGGAGGGAGTGGTGAGAGTACCCTGCCACTACCAGGTATTACAGTTTCACTGAGGACTATATTCACTGCCACCCGGAGATATCCTTTATGCTGTCAGAGACTCTGGCAGGCTGTGGGCAGCTCTGACAGAGAGAGAGACTTTGTACTTTTGTGGGGAGGGGAATGTGTGTAGAACAGGCCCTCTCAGAGCTTGGTTCTGCAAATGTGAGGTAGTCACATGGAAGTTTTTTAACATTGTTTTAAATATTTTATTTATTTTTAATAAATAATAAAGAGAGGGTAAGGAAGGGAGAAGGAGAAAACATGAATGTGTGGTTGCCTCTCACGCACCCCCTATTGGGGACCTGGCCCACAACCCAGGCATGTGCCCTGACTGGGAATCAGACCAGCAACCCTTTGGTTCACAGGCTGCCACTCAATCCACTGAACCACACCAGCCAGGGTGGAAACTCTCTTAAAAGAGGAGATGAAGCAACACTAGAGTCTCAGAAAGGACCCTGTGCTAGCATGTGGGTGTGGCTCTTAAAGAATTGAGAATGGTAGAGTCATGCTGAAGGGATTGTAGGACTTAACCCAGCACAGCTGGTGAGCAGGAGACTGTGCAGAGTGTATGGTTCGAATCCAGGTCTCCGGCAAGAGCAGCAGGCTGGGATCTGGATGGCCAGGAGCTGAACTCCTGGAGCTGAACGCCAGGAGATTCACTCCAGTCAGGCAGGTCCCTTCATAGGCAGGTGTGCCCAACCCCTACCTACAGGATTACAGGCTCTGCAGGCTCTGCAGTGAGACCAGGCTCAGGAGCCCACTGCTGGGCATATATCCAAAGGAAAAGAAGGAAAAGCTCCCAAAGGCCCATTTCTACCAGGCACTATAAGCTACACTGTTCCTCAGGCCCTGATCCACTGAACCCAGCAAAGAAGAGAGGTTAGAAACAGATGCAACAAAGCATGTTCATGGCTGTGCCCAGCCTCCATACCTAGACAGAGCTGCTAACTGTGGTCAAGCAGGAAAGAGCTGCCCCTTTTATCCAGATTGGCCCCTCACAGGAAATGGACAGCTAATTCACCAGAAACCATATATTACAGCAAAGAATCTGGGACAGACCAAGATGTGTGGTGAGAGGGTGGGGAAACACTTCCACCATCTTCCCTGAAGACTGAACAGTGCCCCCCCGGGTGGGGGGGGGGTGACCCAGGGTCCCACCCTCATGATTGCAACAGAGTCCCCCTTTGGAGGCAGGTGTAGAAGGTATTTGCAGTCTTCTTGGGTCATCAAAGGAACCACTCCTGGACCCTAAGCTGATGGAAAGCCAGGAGGGTAGAACAGTGGGGATTAGCCAAATCTGAAGGACATAGCCACAGACTGTGGATTGCTAGTAGTCTCAAACAGGATGCCTAGGGCCAGGCTAGTATACCATCTCACATCACCAGGATGTGGATCCAGAAAAAAAATACAGTGGTAAACAATGGATTCTACGGAGACAAATTCCACCACAATCTTCATTATTTGTGTTATTTTCTCTCCTGCACAGCTTCTTAACATTCATTTCTTTTCTTTCAAGTTTGTGCCTATTATAACACTTGAAGGAAGTTTTTTTAAAATTTTAGTTTATTTCAAATCTCATATTTTGCTCCTCCTTTTTCTTACTCCATTTTACCTTCTTCCTTTCTCTTCTTAATTTTGTTTTAAATTTGGTTTTTCTCTTGCTATGACTTGTTTCTGTTCTGACTTGTTTCTGTTCTGTACTCTTACTATTTCTCCCCTCTCTACCCTCTACAAACCATTTTTTCTTGACATTAGTCATCTCATAGTCTTTTTCCCATTCTTAAAACACTATTATTCTCTTTCCAGTTTTACCAGTCTTTTCTCATTGGTTGTTGATATAGTGGTTGTTGTTGCATTCTTCAATTTTATTGCTAGGTCTACACTATTTTTGTATTTCAAATCTCAAATTTTACTGTTCCCCTGTCCTACTCCATTTTGCCTTCCTCTTGCCCTTTATTTTTTTCCTTGTAAATTTTACTTTTTCCCTGTCTTAGCCTGATTTTCATTCCTTACTCTTAGCATTTCTTCTCCCTCTATCCTCTCAAAATCACTCATCTTCCTCTAGATATCTCATAAGCTTTCTTTCTTTTTTTTCCTTCTTATTCACATTCCACTGGTATTAATCTTTGCTCATTTGTTGTTGATATTGTTGTGGTGGATCTTCTCCAATTTGGTTCCCATTTTTTTCACTATTGTTTTTAATGTTTTTAAAGTTCTTACTATACTCTTCCCTTTTCCTATTCCATTGCACCTTCTTACCCTGGTCTTTTTTAAAATTAGAATGCAAATTCTATTTTCTTTCTTTCTTGACCTTGCTTGTATTCCCTACTCTTATTATTCCTCCTTCCTCTACCCTCTCAAAATCATTTTTCTTTCAGTTAGTCATCTTATATTCATTTTTTCTTTCCTATAATAGTCTTAATATCTTCATATCCTTATTAGCTTATTTGATATTTATTGTGTGGTTGTGGGGGTGGTTATTACTGAGGTGGTGGGTTTGTTTCCTGTGTGTGTGTGTGTGTGTGTGTGTGTGTGTGTATGGCAGCACCTGTACAACAGAATACAAGATGTAGTGGGTGGTAGGACTCTTAGACAGATAGCCAGGGGGAAGAAATCACCAAAGAATGACCCAACAACAATCAAAACTCAATTACAGCAAGAAAGCCCACAAAAAAATGGCATAAAGGGCATCCCAAAAGCATCCAGCTGAGGAGATCAAGGAAACTGCACCACTGAGTCCCACAGGTCTCCTACAACAGAAGGACAACCCATGAAGACAGGGAGTAAATAAGACCAATCTAAAGTACAGAAACAAACAACAGGAGTCACCTAAAATGGGGAGGCAAAGAAACAACCTCCAATCAAAAGGAAAGAAAGAGCCCAGGAAAGAGTTCTAAATGAAATTGAGACAAGCAATCTATCAGACATTGAGTTCAAAATAATGGTTATAAGTAATTTCAAGGGGCTCAGTGAGAACTACAAGGAACTCTATGGAAGACATAAGAAACTTTTTGGGAACTACATCAGCATGATAAAGGACATAGAAACTCTCGATAAGAGCTAGAAGAAAGAAATTCAATGTCTGAAATGAAGAATACACTGGAAGGAACTAAAAGCAGGCTAGGTGAAGCAGAGTATAACATCAGTGAGTTGGAGAACAGGTGGGAAAAAATTTCCCAGACAGGGCAACAACAACAAAAAAAAACAAACAAAAAGACTCAAAAAGAGTGAAGAGGATTTACAGAAGCGGCAGGGCAATATGAAACATAATAACATCTGTATCATAGGGATACCATAAGGAGAGGAGGAACAAGGAATAGAAAACCTGTTTGAAAAAAGTAATGACAGAAAACTTCCCTAACTTGATGAGGGGAAAAGTCATGCAAGTACAGGAAGCACCGAATGTCTCAATCAAGATGAACCCAAAAAGGCCCACTCCAATACACATCACAATTAAAATGGCAGAATTCAAAGATAAAGAGAGAATCTTAAAGGCAGCAAGGAAGAAACAGCTAGTAACATGCAAAGGAGCTCTGATAAGGCTATAAGGTGATTCTCAACAGGAAAACTTCAAGCCAGAAGGGAATGGCCATAAGTATTCCAAGTAATGAAAAGCAAAGGCCTGCAACCAAGACTACTCTACCCAGCAAGGCTCTCATTTAAAATAGAAGGCAAAATAGTTTCCCCAACAGAAAAGGCTAAAAGACTACATCTCCATCAAACCAGCATTGCAGGAGATGCTAAAGGGACCACTTTAAGAAGATGAAGAGAGAGACACAGACAGAGACACAGAGAGACAGGAATACAGGTGCAAAGGGAAAATAGTGCAATGAGTAAGTACCTATCAAAAATAGCCTTAAATGTAAACTCATTAAATGCTCCAAAAAAAGACATAGGGTACCTGAATGAATAAGAACATGACCCACATATATGCTGTCTATAAGAGACGGACCTCAGAACAAAAGATCTACACAGGGTGAAAGTGAAGGGATGGATAAAAATATTCTAAGAAAATGGACATGAAAAAAAGCTTGGGTAGCAATACTCATATCAGACAAAATAGACTTAGAATGAAGACCTAAAAAAGACTAAGAAGATCACTACATAAATTTGAGGGAGTAATACATCAAGAAGGTATAACCTTTGTAAACATATATGCACCCAATGAAGGAACACCTAAATATATAAGGAAAATCTTGGAGGACATAAAAAAAAAATAGTGATAGCAACACACTCATTGTAGGGGATTTTAACACCCCATTGCCAACAATAGATCTTCCAAGAAAAGAATCAACAAGAAAATTGTGGCATTGAATGACACTCTAGATCAAGTGGACTTAATTTTTATATACAGAGTCTTTCACCCCAAAGAATCAAAATATGCATCTTTTTCAAAGACACATGGAACATTTTCAAAGATAGACCACATGATAAGACACAAAACAAGCCTCAGCAAATTCAAGAAGATTAAAATCATATAAAAAATCTTCCTGCATCACAGTGGCTTGAAATTAGAAATCAACCTCAAGGAAAAAACTCAAAAACATTCAAATACTGTTTAACATGCTATTAAATAATAAATTGGTTAACAATGAAATCAAGAAAGAAATAAAAAAGAACATGGAAAAAATGAAAATGAACACAAAACAGCCCCAAACCTCTGGAATACAGTGAAGGCAGTCTTGAGAGTGAAGTTCATGGCAATACAGGTCTACATAAAAAAGATAGAAAAATCTCAAATAACAACCTGACCCTACATCTACAAGAACTAGAGGAACAACAACAAACAAAGCCCAGGGTAAGTAGAAAGGAGGAAATCATCAAGATTAGAACAAAATTAAATGACAGAAACTAATAAAATAATTCAAAGGATCAACAAATACAGGAGCTCATTATTTATTTTCTAAAAGATTTTATTTATTCATTTTTAGAGAGAGGGGAAGGGAGGGAGAAAGAGAAACATCAATGTGTGGTTGCCTTTCATGTGTGCCCCTTAAAGGGGATCTGGCCTGCCATCCAGGCATATGCCCTGACTGGGAATCAAATCAGTGACCTTCTGGTTCACAGGCTGATGCTCAGTCAACTGAGCCACACAAGCCAGGGCGAGGAGCTCATTTTTTAAAAAGATAAATGAAATAGGTAAGACTTTAACCAGACTCACCTAGAAAAAAAGAGTGAGGACCCAAGTAAATAAAATCAGAAATGAAAGAGAAGTTACTACTGATAGCACAGGATTTCTTACAAAGGATTGTAAGAAATTACTATGAACAACTGTATGCCAAGAAATTTGACAATCAGGGCAAAATGGACAAATTTCTAGAAATCATACAATCTTCCAAAACTGAATGAAGAAGCAGAAAGCCTGAATAGACTGATAACAGCTAGTGAAATTGAAGCAGTAATCAAAAACTCTCAGAACACAAAAGCCCTCAACTGGATGTCTTCACAGGTAAACTTTACCAAACACTTAAAGAAGAACCAGCTCCTATCCTTCTCAAACTATTCCAAAAAATTCAAGAAGAGGGAAGACTCCAGAACTCTTTTTACAAGGCCAGTATTATACATATTCCAAAACTAGGTAAAGACACAATGAAGAAAGGAAACTACAGGCCAGTATCACTGGTGAACATAGATGCTAAAGTCCTCAGCAAAATACAAGCATTCTTTATGCAGCAATACATTAAAAAGATCATACACTCTGATCATGTGGGATTCATCCCAGGGATGCAAGGATAGTACAATATTCTCAAATCAATAAGTGTAATATACCACATAAACAAAAAGAAAGACAAAGCCACACGATCATATAAACAGAGGCTGAAAAAGCATTTGATAAAGTCCAACACCCATTTATGATAATAACACTCAGCAAAGTGGGAATAGAGAGAACATACCTCAACATAATAAAGTCCATATATGAGAAACCTACAGCCAATATCAGACTCAGTGGGAAATAATTAAAATCTTTCCCCTTAAGATGAGGAACAAGACAATGGTGTCCACTTTTACCAGTTTTATTCAACATACTATTAGAAGTTCTAGCCACAGAAATCACATAAGAAAAATAAATAAAAGGCATCCTAATTGGAAAGGAGAAAGTAAAACTATCATCGTTTGTAGATGACATGATAGTGTACATAGAAAACCCCATAGTCTTCACCAAAAAACTACTTGACCTCATAAGTGAATTTGGCAAAATAACAGGACACCCAATTAATGTTAAGAAACCAAAGGCATTTTTGTACACCAACAATGAAATATTAGAAACAGAAGCTGGGGGGAGGGAGTGTGAAATCCCATTTACTATAGTAACAAGAAAACTAAAGTACCTAGGAATAAACTTAATCAAGAATGTAAAAGACCTATACTTAAACAACTATAGAATGCTGAAGAAAGAAATCAAGGAAGATCAAAGAAATGGAAGCATATGCCATGTTCATGGAAGAATTAACATCATTAAAATGTCCACAGTACCTAAAGCAATTTATAGATTCAATGCAATCCCTATTAAAATACCAATGGCATATTTCACAGATCTAGAACAAATAACTACAAAAGTTATCATGGAACAAAAAGAATAGCCTCAAATAGCTTCAGCAATCTTGAGAAAGAAGAACAAAGTGGGAAGGATCACAATACCTGGTAGTATATTACATGGCTACTGTAATCAGAAGAGTCTGGTACTGGCATAAGAACAGACACACAGATTAATGAAGCAGAATAGAAAGCCCAGAAATAAACCCATGTCTCTGTGGACAGTTAGTAATTGACAAAGGGGACATTAGTGTAAAATAGAGTAAAAATTATCTCTTCAATGAATGGTGTTGGGAGATCTGACAGGTACATGCAAAAAAATGAAACTAGACTGCCAACTCACATCATGCACAAAAATAAACTCAAGATAGATAAAAGACTTAAATATGAATCATGACACCATAAAATTCTTAGAGGAAATCATAGGCGGGAAAATTTAAGATATCTCATGTAGCAATATTTTTGCCAATATAGCTCCTAGAGCAAGGGAAATAAAGGAAAAAATAAACAAATAGGACTACATCATATTTAAAAGCTTCCACAGGGCTAAAGAAAACATCATCAAAATTAGAAAGGAGCCGATCATATGGGAAAATATACCTGCCAATGATACCTTGGACAAGGGTTAGATCTCCAAATTATATAAAGAACTAATACGACCCAACACCAGTAAGACAAACAATCCAATTAAAAAATGGGCAAAGGACCTGAATAGATACTTCACCAAGGAGGACATACAGATTGCTCATAGACATGTGAAAGAATGTTCAACATCACCAGCTATTAGAGACACAAATTAAAATTACAATGAGATACCACTTCACACCAGTGGGTGGTGTGACCATCATTAATAAATCAACAAACAGCAAGAGCTGGTGAGGGTGTGGACAAAAGGGAATCCTAACGCACTGTTGGTGGGAATGTAGACTGGTGCAGCCACAGTGTACTATAGTATGGAATTACCTCAAAAAACTAAAAATGGAACTGCCTTTTTACCCAGTGACCCCACTGCTGTGATTATACCCTAAGAATCCTAGAAGACCAGTTTGAAGGAACTTATGTGCCCCTATGTTCATAGCAGCATAATTTATAATAGCCAAGTGCTGGAAACAGCCCTGGTGCCCATTAGCAACTGAGTGGATCAGAAAACAGTGGTACATTTACACAATGGAATACTACACAGTAGAAAGAAAGAAGGAACTCCTCCTTTCACAACAGAATGGATGGAACTGGAGAATATTATGCTAACTGAAATAAACCAGGCAGTGAAAGACAAATACCATATTATCTCACCTATAAGAGGAACCTAATGAACAAAACAAACAAATGAGCAAAATAGAAGCAGAGGCAGGGAAGCAAGGAACAGACTGACAGTAACCAGAGGGGAGAGAGGAGGGGGATAAGGTTGGAAAGAAGGGGAAGGGATTAATTAAGAAACATGTAAGAATGACCCATGAACATGGACAACATGGTGGGGATTGACTGGGAGCAAAATGTGGGCTTGGGGGAGGAGAGAAAAGGGGCCAATATTGGGACAATTGTAATAGAACAATAATAAATATTTTTAAAGTTTTAAAAAAAGAATTATGCAGTGCCTTGTTATGACAGGTCATGTGTGCCATGCCAAGGAGTTTGCATCCTTTGGCCACTAGTATCCATTCCCCCCATGCTTTGAGAGGAGTTACTTCATCTTGTGTGCAGTCATGGCATTCTTAATTTAGACATCTTCTGCTCCCTCAGCTGATGGATAGGCCAATTTGAACATTACTAAATGTGAGAGGTTAAATAGTTGGATGGGGAGTTAAAGAGGATGTTGAAGCATCTCCACTAGAGAGGAAGTGCTGGAGGTTTCTTTGAGTCATGAAAAAATTACGTGATTGTATGGAGAGTTGAACCAATGGTAGAGGTTATGTGTGATTTTTTATAGTCTGGATTCTTGTTATTTCATTTTCATATCTCACAACTGGATATATATACTGTAGTTTATTCACTGGGAAAAAATGTACTCTGTAGTTACTGTAATCATATTTTCTAATCAAAACTTAAATACTTAGTGTTTTAAACCAGCACTATTATGGAAAACTCAGACTATGTAGAAATTATTTCTCTATTACAGTTTGGTTAGGGTGTTCTATTAAAAAACATTTTCTAGTAATATGAGCAAAAACCCTACCCAATTTTACTCTTATGTGGCATTCACCTAACAACCTCTTTGAAGTTTCAATACTATAACAAGTTTTCCAATGTGAAAATGATCACTATGTTATTTATTTTATACATGAATTCTTTAGTTTTCTAAATCCCTAAGGGCTTAAAACTGTTGCATCCTCCCACCCAGAATGAAACAGAATTGACTGCCTAGGAGAGTTTGCCCCTTCAGTACATCAAGTAGTGTGATTTCAAGACACACATAGTAGCCGTGATGCAGGGATAGGAAGCAAGAATTGATAGGTGCTGCTGCAGCTGCTCTAATAACCTCAAATCTTCTATAATAGAGAAAGGATAATGGAGAACTGGAAAGAAAAACTCAACATTTCCAAGACTTTGTTTTCTAGTAGAAAGAGCCAAATAGGGAAGACAGAGGACCTTCTCTCACTCTCACCTTTCAAATCTCATCACCATAATTTACACTAAGAACACAGCTTCAAATGTAGCTTCTACAACTTCAACCACAAGGAGAATGGAATGGAAATGGTGAGTACCAATTTGCATCATCCACAACACGGAGATGTCATTAAATGACCTGGTGAAGGAGGAATGGTTAGATCTCCCTCTACTCTATCTGCCCCAAAGGAGACTGATATGTGTGCAGAAGCTTGGCTTGAGTGAGTGCACTCTATATTTGATCCCTAGAAATCAAAAGTGTATAATTTTTAAAAATGAAAGAATAAGTCATTACATATAAATCCTAATTTTAAGCACCTTTTCATTTCTTACCAAGTAATGCAGGCTTTCTAATAAAAATACTGATAAAGGAAAACAATGATTGGAGAATTAGATATGAATTAAATTCATTCTTGTGAGTCTGTGTTCTTTCTTAATGAATAAAGTCGTGAATTTTAGGGTAGACAAATTTTCTGATGGCAAAAGTCAACTAGAACTCGAATACATACACATAATTTCTCTACTTTCACTGCCACCCTAGAGTAGAAGTATCATTGTGGAAAGATTATCATATATGAAATACCATTCAAATAATGTAATGCAGATGAAATGCCATTTTTCATCTCTCTAGCAACTTCATAGTTTATCAGAAAAATGACTTCTTTTATTAACCTGTGAAGCTATTTAATTATTCCTGCCATGGTAAACCCTGTCTAGAGGAATTTTTATTAACTTGTGAACAAGAGAGGCTTAATATGCTTGCAGTAGAGAGTAATATTGAGAGATGACAACATTGTAGATGATGTGGAATAAAAACCAAGCTGTGTTCTGAAGTTCCATGAGGGCCACTGATTAGAGTCAGTTTCAAGAAAACTCTTTTAAACTTATTTTTAATGAGTGATGGTGTATTTCTGGTGATGCTTTCAAAAGAATTTTTCACTTCTGGCCAAGATGGAGGCATAGGTAGACACACTGTGCCTCCTCACACAACCAAGATAGGGACAACAACAATTTAGAAACAGCATAACAACCAGAACTGACAGAAAATTGAACTGTATGGAAGTTGGACAAACAAGGAGTTAAAATAGACACGTTCATCCAGACTGGTAGGAAGGGCAGAGTCAGGAAGCCAGGTGGAGAGTGGTCAGATGGCACAAAGAACGTTGGGACCAGGCACATAAGACCACAGCAGGTGAACCCTGAGTGCACAAGCGGCAGCTGGCAAACCCCGGCCAAGGGGTGGCAACCAGCAGACCCAGAGAGGCACCTATTATGAAGCAAGGCACTGCGCACAACCCAGGATCCCAGTGCTGGGAAATAGAGCCTTGGGGAACTGATTGAAAACACCTGTGGGGATTGAGGCACAGGGAGAGACTCCCAGTCTCACAGGAGAGATAGTTGGAAAGTTCTATGCATGCACAAGCCCACCCACTTGGGAATCAGCACCAGAAAGGTCCAGTTTGCTTGGGGGAAGCTGCAGAAGGGACTGAAATCAGCAAAAAACAGAGCAAGGGCCATTGTTCCATCTCGGACCCTGTCCCCACATACAGTGACTGGCTTGCCCCACCCTGGTGAACACCTAAGGCTCCACCCCTCATACGTAACAGGTACTACCAGACCCCCCCCCCCAAAAGGGAGAGAGAGATGGCTCAAACAGAAGAACAAATGAAATCCCCAGAACCTATCCTCTTAAGCAACTGAGAGATAGCCAACCTATCAGAAGCACAGTTCAAACCACTGGTGATCAGGATGTTCACAGAATTGGTTGAATTTGGTCACAAATTAGAAAAAAAAAATGAACGCTATGCTAAGTGAAATGAAGGAAAATGCACAGGGAACCAATAGTGATGGGAAGAAAACTGGGACTCAAATCAATGGAGTGGACCAGAAGGAAGAAAGAAATAACCAAACAGAGAAGAATGAAGAAAGAAGAATTCAAAAAAAAATGAGGAAAGGCTTAGGAACCTCCAGGACATCTTTAAACATTCCAACATCCGAATATAGGAGTACCAGAGGGGCAGAGGAAAAGCAACAAGTGGAAAAGTTATTTGAACAAATAATAAAGGAGAACTCCCTCAATCTGGCAAAAGAAATAGACTTCCAGGAGGTCCAGGAAACTCAGAAAGTTCCAAAGAAGTTGGACCCAAGGAGGAACACACCAAGGCACATCATAGTTACATTACCCAAGGTAAAAATGAAGGAGAGAATCCTAGAAGCAGCAAGAGGTAAGAAGAGAGTTACCTACAAAGGAGTTCTCATCAGACTGTCAGCTGATTTCTCAAAAGGGACCCTACAAGCAAGAAGGGGCTGGAAAGAAGTATTCCAAGTCATGAAAGGTAAGGACCTCCATCCCAGATTGCTCTATCCAGCAAAGTTTTCATTAAGCATGGAAGGGCAGATAAAGTGCTTTTCAGATAAGGTCAAGTTCAAGGAGTTCATCATCACCAAGCCCTTATTTTATGAAATGTTAAAGGGACTTATCTAAGAAAAAGAAGACAAAAAACATGTATAGTAAAATGATAGCAAACTCACAATTATTAACAACCACACCTAAAACAAAAACAAAAACAAAATAAGCAAACAACTAGAACAGGAACAGAACCACAGAAATGGAGAACACATGGAGGGTTAGCAACAGGGGAGTGGGAGGAGGAGAGAGGGGTGAAAGGTACAGAGAATAAGTAGCATAGATGGTAAGTAGAAAATACACAGGGGGAGGGGAAGAATAGTATGGGAAATGTGGAAGCTAAAGAACTTATGACACATGGACATGAACTAGAGGTGGGGAATGTGGGTGGGAGAGGGTGTGCAGGGTGGAGGGGGATGGAGGGGGTTAATGGGACAGCTGATAGCATAATCAATAAATTATTAAAGAATTTTTCTTAAGGCATAAAAAGTTTGCAAGTCAGTTTATAATAAAATGCTGGGTTTTTAAAAGCATTTTTGTGTATTTTAATTCCCACTTTTTTTTGCATTCCAGATTTGAGTTTCTGAAAATTAATGATTGATCAGACCTATCTCAGTGGACTGCTTTATGAGTTACAGCATTAAAAATTATGATATAAATATGACTATTTAAGCATTGTTCCAATCCTCCATCAAATGTATTCTTTAGTTAATTTTAAAACAATTTATCCCATGACATCATCTCCATTTTTGTTTGTTCTCAATAATATACTTAGCCATTGCTTACCATTCCTCTGTATTCATCTACTGTAATTAAAATAAATGGAAAACTACTCTTGAACAGTCAGTGATGCTCTTATTGAAGCACTTGCCCTGTTGGTCTGCCTCCAATGTCCCATTACAGGTATACCTAGGAGGTTTTGCAGATTCTGTTCTGGAGCATTGCAATAAAGTGAATATCACAATAAAGCAAGTCACATGACTTTTTTAGATTCCAAGTGTATAGGAAAGTCATGTTTACTCTATACTGTAGTTAATTAAGTGTACTATTAAGTCTATTAAGTGCATTATGTCTTAACAATCTACATGCCTTAATTTTAAAATACTTTATTGCTAAAAAATGCTATTATCTGAGCCTGTTGGAAAAATGGCACTGATAGACTTGTTCAATACAGGGTTACCACAAACCTTCAAAAAGAGAAAAGAAAGAGAAAGAAAGAAAGAAAGAAAGAAAGAAAGAAAGAAAGAAAGAAAGAAAGAAAGAAAGAAAGAAAGAAAGAAAGAAAGAAAGAAAGAAAGAAAGAAAAAGAAAGAAGGAAAGAAGAAACAGAAGAAGAAGGAGGGGAGGGGAGGGGGGAAGGGAGGGAGGAGGGAGGGAGGAAGAAAGAGAGAGAGAGAGAGAAAGGGAGGAAGGGAGGAAGGGAGGAAAGAAGGGAAGAAAGAAAGAAAGAGAGAAAGAGAAGGAGAGAAAGAGAGAAAGGGAGGAAGGGAGGAAGGGAAGAAGGGAGGAAGGGAGGAAGGGAGGAAAGAAGGGAAGAAAGAAAAGAAAGAAAGAAAAAAAAAGGAAGGAAGGAAGGAAGGAAGGAAGGAAGGAAGGAAGGAAGGAAGAAAAAGGAAGGAAGGAAGGAAGGAAGGAAGGAAGGAAGGAAGGGAGGGAGGGAGGAAGGGGAGAAAGGAAAAGAAGAAAAAACAGTACCTGCAGAGCACAATGAAACAAAGTACAGTAAAGCAAGATATGCTTGCATTGGGTAGAATAAATGTTCTGACATAGCAGTTACACAAGTTGTGCCTTTGTTCCCTACAGCTATTCTAATTGTGTTTTGAATAAGTCATAATACAATTTTTTCAATTAATATGAGCTATTTTAGCAGTGCAAAAGTTCTGATTGCGGAACTGGAAGATGGCGGCTTTACTCTAGGCAGCATTTTTCTCAGCTTCTGTGAAGAGGAGGGAAACTCAGGATCAGTGGAGAAACAGAGCAAATGGACTAGGTTACGGAATCACTCTTGAAAGCAGGACATCAAAAATTATTGTGATCATGGAAAAACCAGACGGTAAGGAGGCTTCTTCAGGACAAAAGGGGCCCAGGGATCAGCGCAGGGACTAGGGGTGTGCAGTCCCCAGGCACGGTGCTCGGGGCTCCGGGGAGAGGGGAGTTGCCAACTCCAGGGGAGAACATGTTGCTAGAAGGAACGGATTGGCCAGTTGGACTGGGAAAAAATCACCCAGGGACTATGAACACCCGCCCAGAGACTGGAGAGAAGTGAGGGACTCTAGCCCACAGGACCAGGGGAAGCCTGGAAGAGCGCCCGCACCCCTAGCCCGGGAAGAAGTGCAGATCGGTGAAGAGTACAGAGCCTGGCAGCGCTCCGCTCGCGGAGGGAGCGGAGCGCTGCCTCCAAACGTGCCTGCAAACCTGGTCTGACCAGTTAGAAACCAACAAGAGGGTTTTTTGGGGGTTTTTTTTTTTTTTTTTTTTTTTTTTTTTTTTTCTCTCTCCTTTTTTTTTTTTTTTTTTTTTTTTGTTTTGGTTTGGTTTCAGGCCATAGGGAGGCCTGAATCGTGCGCCAGGATCCCAGGAGGGACATGGCACTTCGTGCATTCCTGTAGTAGTGGCTCAGAAATTTCCAGCCAGCTCAACCGGGGGAGCCGGGAAAGGCGCCAACACCCAGTCGGAGTGCGGTTCCCTGGTGACCACGGAGCTGGAAAGGGCTCGGCTTGTGCACCATCGGGAAGACTGTTTCGTGCTCATTGTGAACCTGGAAAGGGCGCTGTGAGGCGCTAAGGGAGATCCTAGACCCCGAATTTCAAAAGTTTGGGGGAGGGGCGCGCCCTTTTATGATTCCCAGGGAGGGCGCAGTGAATCCCAACACATCGCGGGTGCCTCCTGAGATCATAGAGCTGGAATCCTGCAGGACCCCGGAGTCCGGAAGAACGGGGAAGTGAGATCCAGAGAGCCAGTGTGCTCGGGAGCACCCAGGGTACAACAAGTCTGTATTCTGACAGACTTGCTGAGATCTGGGCTGGGAGAGAGAGAAGCATTTCAAAGGTCCCTCAGCCAGCTGAAGCCAGCAAGATCAGAAAACCTGGTCTGGCCAGTTAGAAACCAACAAGAGGGTTTTTTTGGCTTTTGTTTTGTTTTGTTTTGTTTTTCTTTTCTTTTCTCTCTCTTTTTTTTTTTTTTTTTTTTTTTTTGTTTGGTTTTTGTGACTGTTATTAGTTGATTGATTTTATCTTGTGTTTTATGTGACATTTTATTTTCCAATTCTTATTATTTTTATCTCGCAATCCCTTATGTTTCTCTTCCATTCATCCTAATATTATTCTTTCCACTCCAAATTTATCTCTCCTGCACTCCATCTTCTGCTTTTCTTTCCTTTTTCTTTTTTTTAATCTTGCAAGTTACTGTAAATTTGTATTATCTTTTTCTCACCTTTCCGACATTTTTTATTTTAATAATATTTTGGTATTCTTTTTCTTCCTTTATAATCTTCTTTGTTTGGCTGGTTATACTGTCATTTGATAGGTTCCCCCTGGTATCTCAGTCACAAGGTGTTGATAAGTTACTATCCTTCATCTGTGTTCCATTAATACACCTCTCAAGGTTCTATACTCTTTATTCTTGTTATCTAGACCTCATCGATTCTGCCACAAGACTGTCACTTTACTATTACTGTTAGTAAGACCTACTCTATACAATTGTAAATACTTCTCAATACACCTACCTGATCTCAACCCACTTTGCAATTTTCTGAACTATACTATTGTGGGGGTTGTCTCTATTCTTTTACACACTGCTCCTATATACTAATCTTTAATCCAACCCTACCTTAGAATCTGACCTCCCACAGCCTCACAGCTTTCTAGATCCAACTGACAATCCTCTCGTCCCCAATAAGAGTCTTACCTTCTTTCCACCCTTTCTAAAACGTGAATAGTGGGGTGGAGGATCATGGTTAACACTATAAGGAGCCAAAGGATAACCCATCTCTTCTCTACTGGCTGCTAATGTAAATATCATAGTATACTGTCTTGCTGTCTTAAACCATTTTGCATTACTCCTCCAACTGATCACAAAAAAGAGTAGGGGGAAGCTGTGAACACCAGGATACATGAAGGAGATTGCACCACTAAATCTCACAAATATTCTACCACAGAAGTTCACACCATAATTACAGGGAATCAGAACAGATCAAATTAACAAACAAGAAGAAAAAACAAGAAACACACAAACAATGAGAAAACAAAGAAACAACCCACAACTGAAGGGAAATGAGGAAGCCTGAGGAAAAATGCTAAATGAAATAGAGGCAACTCAACTATCAGACAGTGAGTTCAAAACAATGATTACCAGGATGTTCAATGAACTCACATTGAGTTTTCAAAATTCGAGGGAAACTATATCAATCTCATGGCAAACTATATAAACATGAAAAAGGAAATAGAACCTCTCAACAAAGGTCAAGAGGAAATGGAGAATACAATTTCTGAATTGAAGAACATAGTAGAAGGAATGAAAAGCAGGATTGATAAAGCAGAAGATCGGATTAGCGAGCTAGAGGACAAAGTAGAAAACAACATCCAGAAAGAGCAAGAAAAGGAAAAGAGGCTCAGAAAGAATGAAGAGGGATTAAGAGAAATGCAAGACAATATGAAACGTAATAATATCCGTATAATAGGGCTGCCAGAAGGAGAAGAAGAAGAGCAAGGGATCGAAAACCTAGTTGAACAAGTAATGAAGGAGAACTTCCCCAATTTGATGAGAGAAAAAGTCACACAAATCCAGGAAACACAGAGAGTCCCAATCAAGAGGAACCCAAAGAGGCCCACCTCAAGACACATCAAAATTAAAATGGCAAAATTTCAAGACAAAGAGAGAACTTAAAGGCAGCAAGGGAGAAAAAGGAAGTAACATACAAGGGAGCCCCAATGAGGCTAACAGCTGTTGTCTCAATGGAAACACTTCAAGCCAGAAGAGAATGGCAAGAAATACTCCAGGTAATGACAACCAGAGGTCTGCAACCAAGGCTGCTATACCCAGCAAGGCTCTCGATCAAGATAGAAGGCCAAATAAGAAGCTTCCCAGACAAAAGAAGTCTAAAAGAATACACATCGACCAAAACAGCTCTGCAAGGATCCTAAAGGGACTGCTTTAAGGAAGAGAAGGAAAAAAGAGAGAGAGAGGGAGAGAGAGAGGGAGAGAAAGAGAAACACACGTACATAAAAGAAAATGAATAAGTATCTATCAATAATAACCTTAAATGTAAATGGATTAAATGCTCCAATCAAAAGACACAGAATAGCTGAATGGATAAGAAAAAATGACCCACATATCTGCTGTCTACAAGGGACCCACCTCAGGATAAAAGACCTACACAGGCTGAAAGTGAAGGGCTAGAAACAAATCTTCCAAGCAAATGGACAGGAAAAAAAAGCCGAGGTAGCAATGCTCATATCAGACAAAATAGACTTCCAAAAAAGGTCCATAAAGAGAGACCCAGAAGGTCACTTCATAATACTCAAGGGAAGAATCCATCAAGAAGACATAACCATTGTAAATATATATGCACTCAACATAGGAGCACCCAAATACATAAAGAAAATCTTAGAGGACTTCAAGAAAGATATGGACAGCAACACAACTATAGTGGCAGATTTTAACACCCCACTATCAAAAATGGACAAATCTAAACAAAATATCAACAAAGATATTGTGGCATTGAACAATACCCATGATGAAATGGGCTTTACTGATATATACAGAGCCCTCCATCAAAAAGAAGCTAAATATACATTCTTTTCAAATGTACACGGAACATTCTTAAAGATAGACCACATGATAGGACACAAAACAAGCCTCAAGAATTTCAAGAAAATTGAAATCATACCAAGCATTTTATCAGACCACAAGGGACTGAAGCTAGAAAGCAACCCTAAGGAAAAATACCAAAAACACTCAAAATCATGGAGATTAAATAGCATGCTATTAAACAATGAATGGGTCAAAAATGAAACTGGGGAAGAAATCAAAAGGTTTCTGGAAACAAATGAAAACAAATTCACAACAACCCAAAACTTATCGGAAACAGCCAAGGCAGTCCTGAGAGGGAAGTTCATAGCGATACAGGCCCACCTAAAAAGGTTAGAAACATTCCAAACAAACAACCGAACCCTACGTCTACAAGAACTTGAGGAACAACAAAAAAGGCAGCCCAGAGCAAGCAGAAGGAAGGAAATAACCAAGATCAGAGCAGAATTAAATGACATAGAGACTAAAAGCACAATTCTAAGAATCAATGAATCCAGGAGCTGGTTCTTTGAAAAGATACACAAAATCAACAAGCCTTTATGCAGCTCATCAAGAAAAAAAGAGAGAAGACCCAAATAAACACAATCAGAAATGAAAGAGGAGAGATTACAACGGACACCACAGAAATACAAAGGATTGTAAGAAATTACTACAAAGAACTGTATGCCAAGAAATTTGAAAACCTAGGTGAAATGGACAAATATTTAGCAAAATATAATCTTCCAAAACTCAATGAAAAAGAAGCAGAAAGCCTGAACAGACCAATAACAACAAAAGAAATTGAAGCAGTAATCAAATAACTCCCAACACACAAAAGCCCTGGACCAGATGGTTTCACAGGAGAATTCTACAAAGCATTTAAGGAAGAGTTAACCGCTATCATTCACAGACTATTCCAAAAAATCCAAAAAGATGGGAGTCCCCCAAACTCTTTTTATGAGGCCAACATCATCCTAATTCCAAAACCAGATAAAGACACAACAAAGAAAGAAAACTTCAGGCCAATACCACTGATGAACATTGACGCTAAAATCCTCAACAAAATACTGGCAAACCACATCCAACAATACATTAAAAAGATCATACACCATGACCAAGTGGGATTCATTCCAGGGATGCAAGGATGGTTCAATATTCACAAGTCAGTAAATGTAATACATCACATAAACAAAAGCAAAGACAAAAACCACATGATTATATCAATTGATGCAGAAAAAGCATTTGACAAGGTACAGCACCCATTCATGATAAAAACACTCGGCAAAGTGGGAAGAGAGGGAACATTCCTCAACATAATAAAGGCCATATATGAGAGACCTACAGCCAGCATCATACTCAATGGGCAAAAATGAAAATCTTTTCCACTAAGATCAGGAACAAGACAAGGCTGTCCACTTTCACCACTTCTATTCAATATAGTACTGGAAGTTTTAACCACAGCAATCAGACAAGGAAAAGAAATAAAAGGCATCCAAATCGGAAAGGAGGAAACAAAACTGTCTCTGTTTGCAGATGACATGATTGTATACATAGAAAATCCTATAGTCTCTACCAAAAAACTGCTTGACCTAATAAATGAATTTGGCAAAACAGAGGGATACAAAGTCAATATCTAGAAATCAAAGGCATTTCTGTACACCAACAATGAAACAGCAGAAGCAGAGATCAAGGAAAAAATTCCATTTGAAATAGCAAAAAGAAAAATTAAATACCTAGGAATAAACCTAACCAAAGAGGTAAAAGACCTGTATTCAGAAAACTATATAACACTCAGGACAGAAATCAAGGAAGACACAAACAAATGGAAACATATACCGTGTTCATGGATTGGAAGAATTAATATCATCAAAATGTCCATACTACCCAAAGCAATTTACACATTCAATGCAATTCCTATTAAAGTACCAATGGCATATTTCACAGACATAGAACAAACACTTCAAAAATTTATATGGAATTATAAACAACCCCCAATAGCTGCTGCAATTTTGAGAAAGAAGAGTAAAGTAGGAGGGATCACAATACCCGACACTAAACTATACTACAAGGCCACTGTAATCAAAACAGCCTGGTACTGGCATAAAAACAGGCACATAGACCAATGGAACAGAACAGAGAGCCCAGAAATAAGCCCAAGTCTCTATGATCAATTAATATTTGACAAAGGAGGCAGCAACATAAAATGGAGTAAAAATAGCCTCTTCAACAAATGGTGTTGGGAGAACTGGACAGCCATGTGCAAAAAAATGAAACTTGAGTACCAACTCACACCGTATACAAAAATAAATTCAAGGTGGATAAAAGTCTTAAATATAAAATGTGACACCATTAAAGTCCTAGAGGAGAACGTAGGTAGGAAAATCTCAGATATTTCACGCAGAAACTTTTTTACTGACATGTCCCCTAGAGCAAGGGACATAAAGGAAAGAATAAATAAATGGAACCTCATCAAAATTAAAAGCTTCTGCACAGCCAAAGAAAACAGTATCAAAATAAAAAGAGAACCAACTGTATGGGAAAATATATTTGCCAATGATACCTCAGACAAGGGTTTAATCTCCAAAATATATAAAGAACTTACAAGACTGTACTCTAAGAAGACAAGGAATCCAATTAAAAAAATGGGCAAAGGACTTGAACAGACGCTTCTCCAAGGAGGACATACAGAAAATCCAAAGACACATGAAACGATGTTCAATATTGCTAGCTATCAGAGAGATGCAAATTAAAACCACAATGAGATTCCACTTCACACCAGACAGAATGGCCATCATAAATGAAGCAACCAACAACAAGTGTTGGAGAGGTTGTGGAGAAAAGGGATCCCTAGTGCACTGCTGGTGGGACTGCAGACTGGTACAACCGCTATGGAAAGCAGTATGGAACTTCCGCAGAAAACTAAAAATGGATCTGCCTTTTGACCCTGCAATTCCACTGCTGGGACTCTATCCTAAGAATACTAAAACACCAATTCAAAAGAACCTATGCATCCCAATGTTCATAGCAGCACAATTTACAACAGCTAGGTGCTGGAAGCAACGTAGGTGCCCATCAGTAAATGAATGGATCAAAAAACTATGGTACATTTATACAATGGAATTCTATGTAGCAGAAAGAAAGAAGGAGGTGGTGCCCTATGCAACAGAGTGGATGGAGCTGGAAAACATTATGCTAAGCGAAACAAGCCAGGCAGTGAAAGACAAATACCATATGATCTCACCTTTAACAGGAACCTAAATAACAAAACAAAGAAACAAAAAAAATGTAACCAAAGACACTGATATAGAGGACAGGCTGACAGTGACCACAGGGGAGAGTAGAAGGAATTTAAGGGGACAGTGGGAAGGGTTCACAGGAACAAACTTAAAGGGCACATGGTCATAAACTAAGGGGAGGGTGGTAATGGGAGGGAAGTGGGAAGGTGTGGGAGGGGGGACTGGATTGGGAGTAAAAAGGAGAAAACTGTATTTGAACAATGATTTAAAAAACAAATAAATAAAATTGTTAAAAATTGGAAAAAATAAAATATATTAAAATTGTTTAAAAAAGTTCTGATTGCAATTTTGAAAATTTTATCTCTTGTATAAGATAAGCATTCTTGTTTAGTCACATCCACAGAGTACCTTAATGAACACACATGTGTTACATTATCTTTAAGTAAATGAATGCCAATATGCTCCAAGACCAAAAAAAAAAAAAAGATTGTATCATCATGACCCAAAAATAACACCATCACAAATAAACTCTTCTGCTAAGGTTGTGAATATAGATTCCCCTTTTTCCTTAAAAACAGGAATACATCTATACACTCAACATAGGAGCACCTACATACATAAAGCAGGAATAAAGGGAGATATTAACAGTAGTACACTAATAGTGGATTTTAATGACCTATTTACATCAATGGATAGATCATCCAAAAAAAATGAACTAGGAAATATTCACCTTAAATGGCATATTAGATCAGATGGACTTAATACAATAGATATGTTTAAAATTTTTTCACCCCAAAACAACAGAATGCACATTCTTTTCAAATGCACACAGAACATTTTCTAGAATAGATCATACGTTAGGTCACAAAACAAATCTCAGTAAATTTAAGATGATTGCTATCATACCAAGCATCTTTTCTGACCACAGTAATATGAAACTAGAAATCAACTACTCAACTACAGGAAGAAACCAGAAAAAAACACAAACATTTGGAGGCTAAACAAGATGCTACCAAATGACCAATTGATCAATGAAGAAATCATAGAGGAAATAAAAAAATGCATCAAGACAAATGAAAATGGAAACACGCCAAAATCTATGGTACACAGCAAAAGCAGTCTAAGAAGGAAGCTTATAGCAATACACACAGACCCACATTGAGAAACAAGAAAATCTCAAATAAACAATAACATTATACCTAAGAGAAACAGGAAACAGAAAAAGAACAAGGGCCAAAGTTGGTTGAAAGAGGGAAATAATGAAGAGTGAAGAAAAAAATAAATGAAATAGAGACTAAAAAATAGAAAGATCAATGAAACTAAGAGCTGGTTCTTTGAAAAGTTCAGCAAAATTAATAAATCTTTACCCAGACTTATCAATAAATAGAAATGTTCTAAATAAATAAAATCACACATAAAAGAAATGAAGTTACAACTGACCCCAAGATCATAAGAGAATACAATGAAGAATTAAACAGCAAAATATTGGATGACCTAGAAGTGGGTAAATTCCTGGAAACACAATCTTCCAAGACTGAATCAGGAAGAAGCAATATTTGATCACACCATTTTCTAGTAATGAAATTGAGTCAGTAATCAAAAACTCCTGACAAACAAATGTCCATAACCATATGACTTTACAGGTGGATTTTACCATTTAAAAAAGAATAAAAAACCATTCTAAAGCCATTCCCAAAAATTTGAAGAAGAAAGAATGCTTCCAAACTTATTTTGTGGGACTAGTCTTCCACTGACACTAAAAGCAGGCAAGACACTACCCCCCAAAATTATAGACCAATATCCTTGATAAACATAGATGCAAACATTCTCAACAAAAAATTAGCAAACTAAATTCAATAATACTTTAAAATTATCATACACTATGATCAAGTGGGATTCATTCCAGGTATGCAAGGATGGTTTGGTATCTGCAAATCAATCAACATTACACACCACATAAACAAAATGAAAGATAAAAATCGTATGATTGTCTCAATGAATACAGAAAAAGGCAATTTGCAAAATTCAACATTTATGATAAAACTCTCAATAAAGTGGGTATGAAGGGTACATGCCTCAATGTAATAAAGACCATATATGACAAACCTATAGCTAACATACTCAATGGTGAAAAGCTGAAAGCTTTTCTTCTAAGATGAGGAACAAGACAAGGATTCCATTCTCACCACTTTTATTCAATGCAGTTTTAGAAGTCTTAGCCACAGCAGTGAGAGAAGAAAAAGGAAAGGCATTCAAATTGGAAAGGAGGAAGTAAAACTGTTAATACTTGCAGATGATATACTATATGTGTGTGTGTATATATACACACACAAAACTGTAAGGACTACACACACACAAAAAAAGATGAGAACTAATAAAGAATTCAGTAAAATTGTAGAGTACAAAGACCGTATCAAAATTATAACTAAATTATTGAACAACTACTCTGGAGAACCACCTGAAGACTAGCTGACTAGAACACCTATAACTATCGCTATAAAGAAGAAGCTATGTTGACTGGTAGGATGAGTGAAGATGAAAAAAGGGCTGGTCCCACACCCATGTGTGGCTACTAAGAATTGGGAGGGATATCTCAACTTTGACTCCCCTCAGAAGTGAGTGTTCCTAGTCCCATACCTGGCTCCTCAGCCTAGACCACCTGTGCTGGTGGAAGAGGAGTCCCCATAACATCTGGCTGTGAAAATCCATGGAGATTCCATCTGGGTGAGACAGAGTGCTGTTGGAGTCCCAGATGTCACTCTCAAAGGGCTTATGCCCAAAATTACTTGCTGATGAACTCATTCCTTCTGAATTCCAGCACTGGAGCAGCAACTCAAAGAGCACCAGGTGCACCACATATACAGGGAGGAACTGAATTGTCTAGCTTCAGGATGAAAGCTGGAGGTGCAGCTCTCTCCTAGACTAAAGTGCTGCCAGGTGCCGTTGTCCTTTTGCTGAGCCCTCCCTGCACAGAGCTTGTAGGCTCAGGCAGGTGCCAAATCTGAGTTTCCATCAAATTCATGCCACCCAAATGGTCCACAGGCAATAAATCTTTTTCAGCAGCTGTTATTCACAAGCGACTATCCTTGGCCCATGCTATGGACTTCTGTAAAATATCTGAAAGGCCCACAAACCTTAAACAAGCAGTAGATTGCCTCAGAGTGTCTGTATCTCTAGCTAGGGGGCCCCAAGCCTGGCAGTATTGGAAGCTGGCCTTAGTTCAAAGCATAGCTTGTCCCAGGAGCCTCCAAGCCCAGCAGAGGCAACTACCAACCACAGATCATTTTGCAGCTCCTACCAGTTGGGCCTGGGCCAGGTACAAGTAAAGGCTGATTTGGGCCTGCATCAGAGCTCCTCCCAAGAGGCCCCAAAACCAAAACACCTGGCAGCAAATTTAGACCACACCGGAGCACCAACCAATTAGCTCCACAAATGACAAGTTCAAAGGGTGGACTCAGCAGGCATGAGTGCCCCATTACAGTGAATCCTACTCTGTGGGGTTAGCCCACACACAACAAGGGTACACTAAAAAAAAACTATTAGGATTGATAAATGAATAAAGTAGAAGGATAAAAACCAATATTCAAAATCAATTGCATTTTTATACCCCAATAATGAATGATCACAAAGAGAAATTAAGAAAATAATCCCAGGTACAATTGCATCAAAAAATGAAATACCTAGGAATAAATTTAACCAAGGAATTAAAAGACCTGTACTCAGAAGCTTATGAGACATTGAAGAAAGAAACTAAAGGAGATACAAACAATGGAAGCATATGCTGTGTTCACACATAGGAAGAATTAACATCGTTAAAATTTCCACACTACCCAAGCAATCTATAGATTCAGTGCAAATCCCTATCAAAATACCAAATACATTTTTCACAGAACTAGAACAAATGATTATAAAATTTATATGGAACCACAAAAGACTCCAAATAGCCACAGCAATTTTGGAAAAGAAAAACAAAGCTGGAGGTATAATGCTACCTGATATTAAACTATAATACAAGTCTACAGCAATCACAACAACATGATACTGGCATAAAAACAGACACATAGATCAATGGAACAGAATAGAGAGCCCGAACATAAAACCCATGCCTATGTGGTCAATTAATCTATAACGAAGGAGGTAAGAATATACAATTGGGTAAAGACAGTCACTTCAATAAATGGTGTTGGGGAAAACTAGACCACTTTCTTATACTATATACAAGAATGAACTTGAAATTGATTGAAGACTTGAATGTAAAATCCCAAACCATAAAATTCCTGGGAGAAAACTTGGGCAGTAAATGATCTCATACTGCTCTTAGCAATGTGTTTTTGAATATGTCTCCTCAGGCAAGAGAAGGCAAAAAAAAGTAACTACTGCAAACTAAAAAGGTTTTACTAAAAAGTAACTACTGCAAACAGACTCATAGATACAGAGAAGAAACTGATGTTTGCTAGATGAGAGGGGAGCTTGTGGGGACTGGATGAAAAAGTTGAAGGGATTAAGAAGTACAAATTGGTAGTTACAAAAAAGCCATGAGGATGTCAAGTACAGCATGGGAATATAGTCAATACTGTTGTAGTAACTGTGTATGATGCCAGGGTGGTACTAGACTTATTGGGGCATTATTTTGTAAACTATATACATAGCTAATCACTATGCTATACACCTGAAGCTAATATAAAATAATATTGGATGTCAACTCTAGTCAAAAAATAGAAGAGAGGTTAAGCTATGACTATAACCTTGGTTCTAGGACTCACACCTGAGAAGGATGTGGCAAAGGAGTGTACCAGGTCCTCTGAGAAGTGAGTCCTTGCCCTGGGCCTGTGCTTGGACTTTAGGAGGGGACAAGGAGCTCTAGTCCTGACTCAGGGCCCCTCATTCATCAGTCCTGGTTCTTTACCCCACCCTCAGGTTCTGGGGAAGTTCCCACCAGAAGCCTGAAAGTGGAGGCGGTACCTGAGACCCACCTGTGCTGAGTGGTCTCTGGGCTGTAGAGTGTAGGGGACAGAGAGGGGATGAGCACAAGTGACCCCAGGCATTGGATCCTTGTCCACAGTCCATGGTCTGGCTGTCCAGCCCTGTATGGTCTTATGTTCCCCCCAACAGAGCACTTCCCATGCACCTGGGGCTCCAATGGCTAACCACTGCACAGTGAGGGTGGGGGCACTGCCCTTCATTCTCTCACCAGGAACCAGAGCAAGAGTGGCCCAGAAGGAGAACCATCACTGCTCCAAGGTGGCCAAGGGCAGTAGCAGCAGAAGCCAGAGCAGTGACACTGGCTGGTCCTGGCCTCGTCAGATCCATGTCTCAATGCCCATCACCAGAGCCACTGATCTTGGCCTGACCTTGGCCTGACCCCAGCCTGACCCTGCTCTTATTCCCACTTCAAGCCAGCCCTGATCCTGGCCAGAATCCAGCCCCAGGTCTACCTCAATCACCAACACTCCCTTACCACAGGCTGGCCCACCCTGACCTAGCCCTGATCCAACCCTGACCCAACCCTGACCCATTCCTTGACTCCTCCAGTAACCAGTTCCTGACCAGGTGGGAATATGACCTGGACCACAGTTCAATCTTATGAATTAATGAGAAAAGACAGTGGACTGTGCATGGAAAAATGGAAAAGGGTACAAAAAGGTAGTTCATGGAAGAGGAATTTAAAAAGACCCATCAACAGAAAAAAAAGTCAATCTATTTACTTATCTAGAAAATGAAAATGAAAACATGTCATTTTCAATAATCAAATTTTAAACATTTTCTAGAATTGATAAAGACCCCCAATCTTCTGTTAATCAGATATTTTGCCATGGAGTGAGAGAAGTGTCCAGATTTCAAATACATGATCCCTATTGTCTACTCCAGGATGTAAAGTCATAGATTAGATGTACTAGAGGTAAGATTCAGTCATTTCACATTCATTTCCTTATGTGTTTATATATATCACTAGACTGTAAACTCAACTACAGGGAAATTATTTCATTTACCACTGAGTATAGGGATAGGAGAGTAACAGAAATAGGACAGTACACAGTGTACACTAAGATATCAAGTTAATAACTACTACTCTTATTAATGAAAGCAGAAGCCAAGGGTACCATAGCCTTATTCATTGGCTAAGGACTTGAACTTCAGTAGAGTTTTAAAAATATTAAGGGTTTGATAAAATTATACCAGTGTTAAGAATTTATACTTCAGTACAAAGACTGGAAGAAGCATTCATATTGTAAAAGGAAAAATAGGATTGATGGTGAAGGTGAAGTAAAGATAATGAGGACCATGTGAAATGAATTAAGATTGAGGTATCTACAGAGTGTTGAGTGGGGTTTGTCCAATAGACATTTAACTGCCACTTTAGAATTTGGGAAGTATATTTGGGTTGCAGATATAGATACAGTTTAGTAGGAAATATAGTACCTTAGGACTTGAGGTAACAGGTAAAGCCATAAGAGTAGGTAAATCATCAAAAAAAAAACAAACAAACAAACATGTAGAACAAAATTATAGACCAAAACATAGAAAGGAGAAAACTAAGGAAAAAGTGCCAGTAAGAGACTAAGACTGCATGTGGTAAATTTAAACCATAGAAAGACTAAATATAAAATTTCTTTTTTTTGATAAGGAATCTTTTTCAAAATATATTTTCTTGATTATGTTATTACAGTTGTCCCATTTTTTCCACCCCTTTATTCTCCTCCACCTTGTACCCCCCTTCCCACCAGCATTCCTCAACCTTAGTTCGTGTACATGGGTTGTACATATAAGTTCTTTGGCTTGTCCATTTTCTATACTATTCTTAACCTCCTCCTGTCTGTTTTGTACCAACCATTTATGCTTCTTATTCCCTGTACCTTTTCCCCCATTCTCCTCCCTCCATCTTCCCCTTCCCACTGATAATCCTCCATGTGATCTCCATTTCTTTGACTCTATTCTTGTTCTAGTTGCTTGCTTAGTTTATTTGTGTTTTTGTTTCTGTTTAGGTTCAGTTATTGGTGGTTGTGAGCTTGTTGTCATTTTACTGTTCATATTTTTTATCTTCTTTTTCTTAGATAAGCCCCTTTAACATTTCATATAATAAGGGCTTGGTGATGATGGACTCCTTGAACTTGACCTTATTGTGAAGCACTTTATCTGCCCTCCCGTTCTAAATGATAATGTTGCTGTATAGAGTAATCTTGGATGTGGGTCCTTGCCTTTCATGACTTGGAATAGTTCTTTCCAGCTCCTTCTTGCCTGCAAGGTTTCTTTTGAGAAATCAGCTGAGTCTTATGGGAACTCCTTTGTAGGTAACTCTCTCCTTTTCTCTTGATGTTTTTAAGATTCTCTCTCCCCTGGCTGGCATAGCTCAGTGGATTGAGCGCGGGCTGCGAACTAAAGTGTCGCAGGTTCGATTCCCAGTCAGGGTATATGCCTGGATTGCAGGCCATGACCCCCAGCAACCACACATTGATGTTTCTCTCTCTCTCTCTTTCTCCCTCCCTTCCCTCTCTAAAAATAAATAAATAAAATCTTTAAAAAAAAGATTCTATCTCTATCTTTAATCTTGGGTAACTTAATGTTGATGTGCCTTGATGTCCAAGGAATGACCTCCTGGGTTCAATATCTTTGGGACTCTCTCAGTTTCATGGACTTCCTGGAAGTCTGTTTCCTTTGCCAGATTGGGGAAGTTCTCATTCATTATTTTTTCAGATAAGTTTTCAATATCTTGCTCTTCCTCTTCTCTTTCTGGCACCCTTATAATTCAGATGTTGGAACATTTAAAGATGTCCTGGAGGTTCCTAAGACTCTCCTCATTTTTTTGAATTCTTGTTTCTTCATTCTATTCTGGTTGAACATTTATTTCTTCCTTCTCTTCCAAATTGTTGATTTAAGTCCTGGTTTCCTTCCCTTCACTGTTGATTTCCTGTATATTTTTCTTTATTTCACTTTTCATAGACTTCACTTTATCCTCTATTTTCTGATCATACTCAGCCATTTCTGTGAGCATTCTGATAACCAGTATTTTGAACTCTGCATATGATTGGTTGGCTACCTCTTCATCACTCAGTTCTATTTTTGGAGCTTTTCTGTTCCTTCATTTCAGCCATTTTTTTTTTGTCTAGGCACACCTGTTACGTTGTAATGGGTGGAGCCTTAGGTATTTGCCAGGGCAGGGCAACCCACATCTCAGTGTTGTGGCATTGTATGCGGTAGAGGTATCTGAGAGGAAACAATGCCACTTGCTTGGCTCTCTGCTGGCTTTCAGTAATTTCCCCTGATCTCTACAAGCAAATGGAGACCTTCTTGTGCTGATTCCTAAGTGTGTGGGCTTGTGTAGTTCTACGATCCTGTGAGCCTCTCCAATGAACTCCACTGTTAGGCTGGGCATTTCTCCACTGCTGCTGCAACCCCCACAGGTTTTTCCAGACAGAGGTTTTGAGGCTGTATTTCTCCACGCTGGAAACCTGGGTTGAATAATCTGTCTTGTTCCCGATTCATTCCTCAGTTTATATGCTTGCAAATATGGAAATGCCCCATTTTCCAGCTGCCACCCTGGTGCACGTCCTCTATGCCACAGCTGCCCATCTCCACCCCTCCTACCAGTCTGAATGAATGTTTCTTCTTTAATTCCCTGATTGTCACTTCCATACAATAGGATTTTCAGACAGTTCTGGTTGTTTTTTGTTTTTAACTTTATTGTTGTCCTTTATTTGGTTGTGTGAGGAGGCAAAGTGTATCGACCTATGCCTCCATCTTGGCCAGAAGTAGCTAAATATAAGATTTCTTATTAGCTTTTTAAAATATTTATTTATTTAAATTATTTTGTTGCTGTTCAATTACATTTATCTGCATTTTCCTTCCACCATTCTCCTCTCCCACAGCCAAACCCACCTCCCTCCCTTGTTCCCACCCTCCTCCTTAGTTTTGCCCATGTGTCCTTTACAGTGGTTCCTGAAAAATCCTTCCCCCCAATATCCCCTCCCTCATCCTCTCTGGTTGCTGTCAGATTGTTCTTAATTTCAGTTTCTCTGGTTATATTTTGTTTGTTTTTTTTTGTTGTTGATTATATTCCATTTAAAGGTGAGATGATATGGTATTTGTCTTTCACTGCCTGGCTTATTTCATGACCATAATGCTCTCCAGTTCCATCTATGCTGTTGTAAAAGGTAGGAACTCCTTCATTCTCTCTGCTGTGTAATAGTCCATTGTGTAAATGTACCATAGTTTTTTGATCCATTCATTTACTGTTGGGCAATTAGGTGGCTTCCAGCACTTGGCTATTGTAAATTGTGCTGCTATGAACACTGGGGTGCATAGGTTCTTTTGTATTGGTGTTTCAGGGTTCTTAGGATATAATCCCAGAAGTGGAATTGCTGGGTCAAAAGGCAGTTCCATTTTTAGTTTTCTGAGGAAATTTAATACTGTTTTCCACAGTGGCTCCAACAGTCTGCATTCCCACCAACAGTGCACTAGGGTTCCCTTTCCTCCACATCTTCTCCATTTGTTTGTTGATTTTTTTATGATGGCCATTCTGACCAGTGTGAAGTGTTATCTCATTGTGCCTTTAATTTGCATCTCTCTGATGGCTAGTGATGCTGTGCATCTTTTCATATGTCTCTGGGCTCTCTGTATGTCCTTCTTGGAGAAGTGTGTGTTGGAGTCTTTTGCCCATTTTTTAATTGTTTTTTTTTGGGGGGGGGTGTCTTCCTGGAGTGTAGTCCTGTGAGCTCTTTATATATTTTGGAGATCAAACCCTTGTCCGAAGTATCATTGGCAAATATGTATGCCCATATGGTTGGTTCTCTTTTCATTTTTATGCTGTTTCTTTAGCCATGCAGAAGCCTTTTAATTTGATGAGGTCACATTTGTTTATTCTTTCCTTTATGTCCTTTGCTCTGGGGGACATATCAGTGAAGATGTTGCTGTGTGGAAATTCTGAGATTTTCCTGCCTATGTTTTCCTCTAGGACTTGTATAGTGTCATAGTTTATGTTTAAATATTTTATCCACCTTGAATTTATTTTTGTGTATGGTGTAAGTTGGTGATCAAGTTTCAGTTTTTTGCATGTAGCTTTCCAGATCTCCCAACACCATTTGTTGAAGAAGCTATTTTTACTCCATTTTATGCTTCTTCCCCCTTTGTCAAATATTAATTGACCATAGAGACTTGGGTTTATTTCTAGGCTCTCCATTAAATTCCATTGGTCTATGTGTCTGTTCTTATGCCAGTACCAGGCTGTTTTGATTACAGTGGCTTTGCAATACAATTTAGTATTGGGTATTGTGACCCCTCCTACTTTGTTCTTCTTTCTCAAAAATGCTGCAGTTTTTCAGGGTCCATATAAGTTCCATATAAGGTTCCATATAAGTTTTTGAAATGTTTGTTCTATAACTGAAATATGCCATTGGTACTTCAATAGGTGTTGCATTGAATCTGTAAATTGCTTTGGGTAGTATGGCCATTTTGATGATGTTAATTCTTCCAATCCATGAGCATGGTGCATGCCTTCATTTGTTTGTGCCTCCCTTAATTTCTTTCTTCAGTGTTGTATAGTTTTCTGAGTACAGGTCTTTTACATCCTTGGTTAGGTTTATTCCTAGGTATTTTATTTTTCTTGTTGCTATATCAAATGGGATTTTTCCCCAATTTCCCTTTGTGCTATTTTATTGTTAGTGTACAAAAATGCCTTCCATTGCTAAATATTGCCTTTGTATCCTACTGTTTCACTAAATTCACTCATTAGGTCAAGTAGATTTTTGGTGGAGTCTATAGGATTTTCTATATACACTATCATGTCATCTGCAAATAATGACAGTTTTTATTTCTCCTTTCCAATTTGTATGCCTTTTATTTCTTTTTCTTGTCTGATTGCTTTGGCTAGGACTTCCAATACTATATTGAATAGGAATGGTGATAGTGGGCATCCTTGTCTTCTTTCTGATCTTAGTGGGAAAGTTCTAAGTTTTGCCCATTGAGTCTGATGTTCACTGTAGGTCTCTCATATGTGGCCTTTATTATGTTGAGGAATGCTCCCTTTGTTCCCACTTTGCTAGTGTTTTTATCATAAATGGGTGCTGTAACCTATCAAATGTTTTTTCCTGCATCTATTGATATGATTATGTGATTTTTTACTTTGTTTTGTTTATGTGATAAATTACATTTATTAATTTGCGAATATTGTACCATCCTTGTATCCCTGGGATCAATCCCACTCAATCATGGTGTACAATCTTCTTAATGTATTACTGGATGCAGTTTTCCAATATTTTCTTGAGGATTTTAGCATCTATGTTCATCAGCAATATTGGCCTGAAGTTTTCTTACTTTGTTGTGTCTTTATCTGGTTTTGGGATAGGATAATACTGGCTTCATAAAGGGAGTTTGGGAGTCTTCCATCATTTTGGGGTTTTTTGAATAGTCTGTGAAGGATAGGAGTCAGCTGTTCCTTCAGTGCTTTGTAGAATTTTCCTGTGAAACCATCAAGACCAGGGCTTTTGTGTGTCAGGAGCTTTTTGATCACTGCTTCATTTTCATCTGCTGTTCTTGGTCTGTTCAGGCTTTCTTCTTCTTCTTCATTGAGTTTTGGAAGATTATATATTTCTAGAAATTTGTCCATTTCACCTAGGCTTTCAAATTTCTTGGCATACAGTTCTTCATAGTAATTTCTTACAATCCTTTGTATTTCTGTGGTGTCAGTTGTAATCTCTCCTCTTTCATTTCTGATTGTGTTTATTTAGGTCCTCTCTTTTTTTCTTGATGAGCCCACTTAAAAGTTTCAATTTTGTTTATCTTTTCAAAGAACCAGCTCCTGGATTCATTGATCCTTAGAATTGTGCTTTTAGTCTCTATGTCATTTAATTCTTCTCTGATCTTGGTTATTTCCTTCCTTCCACTTGCTCTGGGCTGTCTTTGTTGTTGTTCCTCGAGTTCTTGTAGATGTAGGGTAAGGTTGTTTGTTTGAAATGTTTCCATCTTTTTTAGGTAGGTCTGTATCACTATGAACTTCCCTCTCAGGACTGCCTTCACTGTGTCCCATAAGTTTTGGGTTGTCGTGAGTTCATTTTCACTTGTTTCCAAAAACTTTTTGATTTCTTCCTTAATCTCATTCTTGACCTATTCATTGTTTAATAGCATGCTATTCAATCTCCATTAGTTTGAGTGTTTGGGGGTTTTGTCCCTGAGGTTGGTTTCTAATTTCACTCCCTCATGATCAGGGAAAATGCTTGATATGATTTCAATTTTCTTGAATTTGTTGAGGGTTGTTATGTGTCCTATCATGTGGTCTATCTTTAAAAATGTTCCATGCACATTTGAAAAGAATGTGTATTTAGCTTTTTTGGGGATGGAGGGCTCTGTATATATCAGTTAAGTCCATTTCATCTAGGGCATTGTTCAATGCCATAATATCTTTGTTGATATTTTGTTTGGAAGATCTGTCCATTTTTGACAGTGGGGTGTTAAAATCCCCTACTATAATTGTGTTGCTGTCAATATGTTTCTTGAAGTCCTCCAAGATTTTCTTTATGTATTTGGGCACTCCTTTGTTGGGTGCATATATATTTACAATATTTATGACTTCTTGGTGGATTCTTCCCTAGAGTATTATGAAGTGACCTTCTAGGTCTCTTTTTCTGGCTCTTTTTTTTGAAGTCTATTTTGTCTGATATTAATAATGTACCCTGGATTTTTGTTTCCCTGTCCATTTGCATGGAATATTTGTTTCCTGTCCTTCACTTTCAGTCCATTTATGTCTTTTGTTCTGAGGTGGGTAGGCAGCACATGGGTGGGGCCTGCTTTCTTATCCTTTCAGCTACTCTATGTCTTTTGATTGGGGCATTTAATCCATTTACATTTACAGTTATTATTGATAGGTACTTTTTTGTTGCCATTTTCTCGTACTCATGTTCCTCTCTCTCTGACTGTTTTTCTTCCTGTTCTTAGAGCAGACCCTTTAGCATCTTTTGCACATCTGCATTGAAGAAGGTATATTCTTTGAGGCTTCTTTTGTCTGGGAAGCTCCTTATTTGGCCTTCTATCTTGATTGAGAGTCTTGCTGGGCAGAGTACTCTCAGTTGCAGGGCCTTGGTTTTCATTACTTGGAATATTTCTTGCCATCCCCTTCTGGCTTGGAGCATTTCCATGGAGAAGTCAGCTGCTAACCTTATCAGGGATCCCTTGTATGCTACTTCCTATTTCTCTCTGGCTGCTTTTAAGATTCTCTGTTTGTCTTGGAATCTTGCCATTTTAATTATGATGTGTCTTGAAGTGGGCCTCTTTGGGTTCCTCTTGTTTGGGACTCTGTGTTTCATGGATTTGTGTGTTTTTTTACCTCATCAAATTATGGAAGTTTTCCAGCATGCCTTTTTCAAACAGGTTTTCTATCACTTGCTCTTCTTCATCTCCTTCTAGTATCCCTATTATATGGATATTATTATGTTTCATGTTGTCTTGCAGGTCCCTTAACCCCTCGCCATTCTTCTGAGTCTCTATTCCTTTTCTTGCTCTTTCTGGTTGTTTTTTCTACCCTGTCCTCCAGCTCGCTGATCTGATCCTTTTCTTCATTTTGCCTGCTTTTGATTCCTTCTACTGTGTTCTTCAGTTCAGAAATCATATTCTTCATTTCCTCTTGGCCCCTCTTGATATTTTTTATTTCCTTTTTTAATGTTGATGTAGTTTACAGTGAGTTCATTGTAGTTTCCCTGAATTTTTTGGTAGTTCTATGTGAGCTCATTGAGCTTCCTGATAACCATTGCTCTCAACCCAATATCTGATATTTGACTTGCTTCTATTTCATTTAGCACTTTTTCTAAGGATTCCTCCTTTCCTTTTGACTGGGGGTTGTTTCTTTGCCTTCCCCCCCTTTTTTTTTGAGACTCTTCTTGTTAGTATCCCCTCTAAATTGATCTTTTTTGACTCCCTGGGTTTATGGTGTGAACTTCTATGGTAGAAGATCTGTGAGATTCAGTGGTGCAGTCTCCTTGATCTTCTGAACTCACTGGTCTTAGGCTGACATTTATGTTGGCTCTCTGTATGTATTTGGGTTTTGATTGTTGTTGGGTATTTCTTTGGTGGATCCTTACCTCCAGCTGGTTAACTATGGGTCACTCTGTCCACCACATCTTGTATTCTGTTGTACAGATGTGGGTAGGTTGTGTTGAAGCTCACTCTTCTGTCTGTATGAGGTTTTGAGGTTTCTCTCTCCCTATTGTTCAGTTGTTTGTTCTGGGTATTTTCTTCATCATTTAATTGTATTTCCTGATCAGTCCTGGGTGCAGATTAGTGTGGCTTCCACTCCCTCCTTCACCTTCTTCTCTTGTTATCTGTTGTTGGTTCCTTTGTTGCTTGGTTTCCTCTTCTAGCAGGTATACTGGTGTTCACAGCTCCCACCTACTCTTTTTTGTGATCAGTTGGAGGGGGAAGGCAAAATGATTGAAGACAGCAGGAGTATATTCTATGATATTTAAATTCCAACCCATAGAGGAGAGATAGGAGATGCTTTGGATATGTGTAGTGTTAACCATGATATTTCATCTAACTATCCACTTTTTAGAAAGGGAAAAAAGATAAGACTCTTGTTATGGGGGAAAGTGTTGTCAGTTGTATCTAGAAAGCAGTAAGCTTGTGGGAGGTCAGAATTTGAGGTAAAGTGAGAGTAAATGATGGGAAATAGGTGTAGTGTGTGAGACAACAGAGTTAGCTACAACAGTAATAAAGTTCTGGAAACAGTGAAGTGAGCTAAGTTCTGGGAGGGGTGCTGTGTAGTATTTACAATTGTATGGAACAGCAATTATTTACAATAGTAATGGAGCAACTATCATATGACAGAATCTATGTGATCAGAATAACAAGAATAGGAAGTACAGGATCTAGAGTAGTGTGCTATTAGAACACAAGTGAAGTGAAAGATGGAAAATTAAAAATACACTATGAAAGAGAGAACCAGGGAAACAATGCAATTCAACAAACCAAGTGAAGAGGACTAAACAGAAAGAAGAGAAATGAAAAAATACTAATGAAATGAAAGATGTAAAAATAATGAAAAAATAATTATAATACAAATATGCAATAACTTGCAAGTTCTCTGGAGTAACTGAGTGAAATTTGTCTTACTGTATCAGTTGTTGGGATGACCCCTCTTTGGGTCTAACTGTGGTCCTTTCACAGCTCCAGTTTTTATTGTCTCACTTGTGAGAACAAAAGAAAAAAAAGGAAGGAGAGGAAAGTAAGGAAGGAAGGCAGGAAGGCAGGAAGGCAGGAAGGAAGGAAGGAAGGAAAGACAAAAGAAGGAAATAAAGGAAGGAAGAATTTTTTTAAAAAGCCTCCTGCTGGCTTTAAAGAAGCCAAGCCAGTTTGGTTGGTCTTCCTTGTTGCAGCAGGCTGAGGGGGGATTGGTTTCACTTTTATTCCTTCCTGTGGTTTTGCGGGGATGGGGGCCAGGCCTGAGCCACACTCTTTGCAGTTGCTCAGCCTCCAGTCCAATTCCTCAGTTCACTGCTGGGCCCCCAGTGCCCTTCTGCACCTTGCCTATGGGTTCAGTCCACCCATTGTGCTGTTCTTGAGGTGCACCAATTAGGGGCACCTCATACACCACCTTCTTGCTCTTTGCTGTCCTAGATGCTAGGGACTCTCAGAGTTTCTTCAGAGTAGCTCAGCCCCCTCATTCCCAGGTTAAGTCTTTCTGGGGATGGCTAACTCCCTGAGCCCTGTTGCTCTCCTCTACCGGGGCATGTCCACCTTCCTAAGAGTTTTGTTCAGATATAAAGTATATACCATGAAATTTACTTATTACAAGGGAAATGACTTCCAGTTAATTTTTAGAAATGTGCAACCATCACCAAATTTGCATTAATCTAAGCTCCCACACAGTTCTAGACAACAACTGATCTGCTTTACATGTCTCTAAGTTTGTGTTTTCTGGACGTTTCAGGCACGATCAAGTGTGTTCAAGGTGGTATGGCCATAGACATGCTTTCTGGACATTTCACATAAATGGAATCACACAATATGTAGTCCTTTAAGTCTGGCTTTTTTCACTTAGCATAATGTTTTTGAAGTTCACTCTGGTTGCAGTACATATCAGCATTTTGTTCCATTCTATGGTTGTACCATATTTTGATTATGTATTAATGGACATTTGGATTGTTTGCTGTTTGGGATTATTATGAACAATACCACTATAAATTTTCATGTGCAAGTCTTTGTGTGGATATATGTTTTCATTTCTCTTAAGCAGATTCCCAGGAATGAAACTGCTGGTAAATTTATCTTTGAAGTTTTAAAAACTGCCAGACTACATTCCAAACAATCTGTATCATTTTACATTACCACACCATTGAATAAAGTTTCCACTTTTTCTACATGATTGTCAACACTAGGTATTATCTGTCTTGGGCGTGAAGCAGTGTCTTATATTTTTAATTTGCATTTCCTTAATGACTAATGACATTGACGTTTTTATCTGTTTAAATGCCACTTATATACCTTCTTTAGTGAGAAGACTATTCAAATCATTTTTGCCTATTTCAAAAAGTATGTTGCCTTTTCATTAAGTTGTTAAAATTCTTTATGTATTGTATTCCGGATATAAATATTTTCTCCAATCGATGACTTGATTTTTCATTTTTTTAACAGTGAGTTTTGAAGAGCAAATGTTTTCAATTTTGATTAAGTCCAGTTTATCAATTTTGGCAGGTATGGATCATACTTTTGGTGTCATATCTAAAATGTCATAAAGAGTTTCTTCTATACTTTAAAAAATTTTAAGGGTTGGTTTTATATCTGGGTCTGTTGTAAATTTTGAATTCATTTTTGTGTAGTATAAACAAAGTTGTTGTTTTTTTAATTTGCTTGTGGATGTCCATTTGGCCCAACACCATGTATTCATTTAAAAAAAACACACACCAAAAAGCCTAGATCTCCCCCCATTGAATTATTGTGGGACCTTGTTAAATTCAGTTGATAATAAAAGTTTTTATTTCTGAACTTCTGATTCTGTGCTTTTGATGTACGAGTCTACCTTTGTGCCAGAATCTCACAGTCTAGATTAATATGGCTTCTGGTAAATTTTGAAATTGGGTAGCAAAAACCCTTAGATTTACATTTTTTCCAAATTAGATAAGCTATTTTATGTTTTTGCATTTCCATAAGAACTTTAGGATCATATTGTCAATTTCTACCCAAAAAAGGTATGCTGGGACTCTGACAGAGATTGCATTGAATGTACAAATAAATTTGAGAATTGTTACTTTAAATTTTTTCCATCATATTCCTCTTTAACTACGAATTGTTTAAAAGTGTGCATCTTAACTTCCAAATGTTTGGAAGCTTTCTTCTCATTCTCATTTTTATAGATTGTAAAGCTTAAACTTTGGACACAGTAAAGGAAAATGCAATTGTGTTTGTTTAATAATTTCATATCAGTTCTTCAAATATCACTGGAGTGAACTTTCCAACTATTAGTTTTACGTAGTATTTCTCTGTTGTTTGTACTTGTAGAGTAAGTATAAGGGATGCCTTGAAAATAAAAACCTTGGGCTGCTGGAGGTGTGTTTATCAGGGAAGTTCACAGACAGGATGAGTGTGAAGTGTGTGAGACCCCAATGCACATTGCTAACAATAGGGTTCCGGTAGGGACCCAGGTCCAGGAGAGGGGTCCAACCTCAGGCTCTGGTGCTCTGTATTGCATGAACAGAGTAGCCCAAGGCATGTGTGGGCAGGAACTGCAATGAACATGGTGAGTCTCAGGCCCTTCTCCATTGAACAAGCACTCAGAGTAAGGGGAGGACCAGCCTTTCCCCTGCTGGTCAGGGCTGAGTCTGAGCTTGTGTTTGCAGAGTGTACTGCTCATAGACCCATGGCTTAGTCAACAGGCAGCACACACCAACTTCAGCAGCCTTAAGTCCTGGATAGGGGCAGTGTCCATGAAGCCTTGAGGGAGGCCAGCCTGTGGGGAAGTGGTCTTTCACAAGGTGAACCTACCCTTTTGCCATTTCAACAATCAAATTTTCATTACTCCTCTTTCTCTCCCCACCTAGAAAGAAAAGCACAGTTTCTCACAGGGTTGTCAATCTTTCATTTTTAAACATCATCAACATCATCTTACAAAAGAAAGGGACATCCTTACCCCAATTGCCTAAGATGCACATATTGTGGAATAAGCAAATTTCCCCTGAAATAAGACATTTAGTGATTTCCATGGACCATCCTCCACTTCTGTATTGTGTTGCTGTGTAGTGAAAAGTCAGTATTTGAGACTCCTCAAATGGCAAGTATGCTATCAATAGAATCTACTAAACAGGAAGCTGTCACCCTCCTTGTCTGTATGGACAGTGGAGGTAAGAAGGCAATGGACAATAGCTCTGTACCATCAATGAGGGTGTCCACTGATCCTGTTCCCCTTTAGTCTCTGGTATCCCTGCCAGGCAAGAGATGGTGACATTGCTGAGGACACTAGCCATCTTCCAGATAAGTTACTAGCAGAATTGCCCATCTGACAAGAAGATCCATATCCTCCTAGGAACACATGGCTCCTTACTCACCACTTAAAAAATCCTTCAAATTAAGCCTAACTTTAGCTGCACAATAGTACTGGTTCCCTGCTAAGATATGCAATGAAAGTGTAGCTCTGGCCAGGTAGGTCAGTTGGTTAGGGCATCTTCCCTATGCAGGGAAGGTTGTGGGTTTGATCCCAAGTCAGGGCACATATTAGAATCAACCTATGAGTGCATAAATAATTGAAACAAAAACAACAACAATCAAAAGATATGCAGTGAAAGAAATGGTACTCCTGCCACTTTCCAGTTATATAGTTAACTGAGTCAAAAATTTACCAGCACTTTGGTCTCATAAATCAATGGACCAACCAAGAAAATGGCTAGGCTTGCTCTTTTCCTTGCATGTGTTCAGTATCCGTACCAAGTAATCATTGAAGACCTTCACTGATCAACAATAAAAGTGGTACTGAAATAGTCTAATTGTTGGTTAATTTTCCTGATCTCATGATTCATCCTGGAACAATTGTATGATGTATACACAGATGGTGAGAAAACAATGGTGGCAGAACCACTGGTACCTCAACCCATATCAAGGAGTGGCACCAAAATGTACTAGTAGCAATTGCTGTTAAAAGTGCTAGTTTCATTAAAAAATGTTTTGGATAAAGCAGTAAAATTATTTGTTATTATATTTTGACTACTGAAATTGAATATATTTGATAATATATAATGAAATTGAATGTACAAACACTACACATATGTATATCACAGTGAATGGGAAAAAGAATAGATAAGATATTGCAGAAAGAAGAAATTCATGACATAGAAGGTCAATGTACCAAATTAAGTAAAATGTAGCACAGAAAAGAATGCCATGAAATATGAAAGAGAAATTTATAAACATAGAGATTTCTGGTACCTTGGTCTTAGACTTCAGCCTTTAGAACTGTGGGAAATGTATCTGTTTAATAAATAATGTTGTTCTTCTGGTCATAAAGACAAACAGGAAACCACTTTACTTGGCTCCCCCCATGATCACATCAAACTTACAACTAAATTATAGAAAAATTGCCCTTGGAAACCACCTGAAGACTAACTGAAAAGATCTCCTATAACTAATGATACAATGAAGCAGCCACATTGAGACAGAAGGAGGAGAAGAGATGCAAAACAACTAGTCCTATCACACCCATGGCAGTTAAGAACTGGGAGAGATGTTCCTGCTGTGAAGGTCCTCACTGAGGTCTGAGAGGTTTCAGCCCCACACTGGGCTCCCCTGCCCAAAGCACCCAAAGTGTCAGGAAGAGGAGTCCTCACCATGACTGGCTGTGAAAATCAACAGGGACTCAGTCCTGGTGAGATGAAGTTATAGGCCCAGACAACCTCCTAAAGGTCCTGAACACAGACACACTTGCTCACAAAAACTCTTTCAAAGTTCCTGCAAAGGTCCAGGAGCTTGAAAAACACCAGGGAAATATGGGGAGGAACTGACTTGTCCGGCTTCAGGGCAAGGCTTAGTGTGGCAGATTTCTGCTAGTCTAAAATGATGTCAGGGGCCATTGTTCCTTTGTGAGACCTCTCCCCCACCTAACCCCTGATATACACAGAGCCTTCAGTTCAAGGCCAGTGACAATTGGAGTCTTCATTAACCTGCATAATGCAGCTCACATCCCACACTGGTGTGGTTCTTTGACACCTCTGCTCACCCAATTCTTTGGCCAGCCAGGATTTATTTCAGGAGTTAATACACATAAATAAGTGAATTTATTTCAGGAGTTAATATGCATAAGCGATCCACACTACATAGTTTTCTAAAACCTATCAAAGGTTCACAAATCCCACACAAGCAACACAGGGCCTTGGCAGGTCATGTACCTTTTTCTAAGCAGCCCTAAGCTTAGTACTAGTGGAAGCCAGCCTCACTTCACAGAATAACAACTCTAGGTGCCTCCAAGCCCAGCACAGGCAGCAACCAAACACAGATCATGTTGTAGCTTCTATAATGTGGCCCTGGGACAGGCATAGGTAGGGACTTAACCTAAGCCTGCTCTAGTGCCACTCCCAAGAGGACCCAAGTACCAATATACCTGGTGCCTCTCTTCAGACCACACCAAAGTAATGCCCAATTAGTGACAAAAAGAAAACAGCAAGGGGTGTACTTGGCAGGCAATAGATCATGCTAAAACAATCCTGCTATATAAGGTAAGACTTTATACTACAGCTCTACACTGTAGTGATGACCAGTCTTCACAACCAGTAAGCCTGGGGGTCAATCCCACAGACTGATGGGCCAACAGTAATCAGGACTCAACTACAGAAGGATAGCACACACAATCCACACATGGGAAACCCTTGGGGCACCTGCTCAGGAAATCAGGGGGACTGTATCACTGTACCCCACAAGACACTAACTATATAAGGTCACTCTGCCAAGACTGGAACACATAGCAGAACTACATAACACTTAGACACAAACACAGGGAGGCAACCAAAATGAGGAGACAAAGAAATAGGTCCCAAATGAAAGAACAGGACAAAATTCCAGAAAAATGACTCAATAAAATTGAGGCAAGCAATCTACTGGATGCAGAATACAAAACACTGGTCATAAGGATACTCAATGGCCTTAGGGGAAGAAGAGATGATATCAGGGAGAAATTTAACAAAGAGACAGTAAATATTTAAAAAAGGAGATAAAAAACCTAAAGAGTACCAGTCAGAAATGAAGGGTACAATGACTGAAATGATGAATAGATTAGAGTCAGTCAAGAGCAGATTGGATGAAAAAGAGAATCGAATCAATGATTTGGAAGTCAGTGTAGTAGAAAACACCCAATCAGAACAGCAAAATGAATGAGAATCCAGAAAAAGTGGGTAGTTTCAGAGACCTGTGGGACAACATCAAAGTTAACAACATTTGCACCATAAGGGTAAAAGAAGAAGAGAAAGAGCAAGGGATTTAAAACCCACTTTCAGAAACAATGATGAAAACCTTCCCTAACCTGGTGAAGGAAATAGGTGTACAAGCCTACAAAGCACAGAGAGTTCCAAACAAGATAAACCCAAAGAGGCCCACATGAAGACACCTCATAAGCAAAATGGCAAAGGTGAAAGACAAAGAGAAAATCTGAAAAGCAGCAAGAAAGAAGCAGATTGTTATATAAAAGGAAACTCCCATAAGACTGTCAGCTTATTTCCCAAGAGAAACTTTGCAGATCAAAAAGAGATTAGCACCAAGTATTCAAAGTGATGAAAATCAAGGACCTTCAGCCAAGGTTATTGTACCCAGCAAGGTTATCATTTAGAATTGAAGCAGAGATGGTTTCCCAGACAAGAAAGAAAAAGGAGTTCATTGCCACCAAACCAGCATTACAAGAATAGTAAAAGTGATGTCTTTAAAAGGAAGAAAAAAATCATAAATATAAATTAAAAAATCACAAAGAAAAAATTCTCACTGACAAAGGCAAACACATAATAAAATGGTGGATCAACTAACACTCAAGCTAGTACAAATGTTAAAAAGCAAGAGTAGGAAGATCATGTGTAATTACAACAGCAAATTAAGGGAGACACACACACAAAGTAAAAACTAATGAAAAAATATAAACATAGGGTGAGTAAAAAATGATAGTGATTTTATAGTGTATTAAACATTTGAACTTGTGCCCATCAATTTAAAATAGACAGTGATAAACATAGCTTGATATATTTGAAGCACATGGTAACTACAAACCAAAAATTAACAAGAGATACATAGAAAATAAAGATAAAGAATGAAAGCACAACATTACAGAAAGTCAACAACATATAACAGAAGAGAGAAATAGGATAGGAAAGAAAGAGAACTAAAAAACCAATCAGAAAACAACAAATAAAATGGCAATAACTACATACCTATCATTAATTACATTACATTTAAATGGATTAAATGCTCCAATCACAAGACAAATGGACAAAGAAGAAGTGGTACACATATGCAATAAAATATTACTCAGCCATAACAAAGTGAAATCTTATCATTTGTGACAACATGGATGAACATAGAAGGTATTATGCTAAGTGAAATAAGACATACAGAAAAGACAAATGCCATATGATTTCACTTATATGTGGAATCTAAAAAGCAAAGTAAACAAACGAAACAAAAAATCTCATAGATACAGAGAATAAACTGATGGTTGCTCGATAGGAGGGAAATTGTGAGTAGTGGGCTGAAAAGGTGAATGGATTAAGAAATACAAATTGGCACTTACATATCAGTCACAGAGATGTAAAGTACAGCTTAGGAAATATAGGTGATAATATTGTAATAACTAAATACATTGTCAGGTGGGTGTAAGACTTCCCAGGGGAATCACTTGATAAGTTATACAAGTGTCTAACCACTATGTTATACACCTCAAACAAATATGTTTAATATTTGATATTTAATATAATATTAAATACCAGCTGTAATTGAAAATTTTAAAATTTAATTTAAAATGACAAAATAAATAAGTAATTTTGTTTAAAATACCTGTTCTATGTTGGTTATTTATAGCAACCGGAGCTGTTGAAGACTTAGAGAATACACAGGATGGTATAATATATTTGGGGTTGTAGAAGAAGAGACAAAAGAAGATGAGGAGATGCAACATTGGTAAGGTAACACTGTGTTTCAGAGTTGATGAAGAAAGAGTATTATCAGTTAATGAAGCAAAAGAGGTGACATGAAGGATAGAAAACTGAACTTGAAACTAACCACACCCCTTTAACAGTAGAACTCAAAAAGCAAAAGACAATGTTAAAATCAGTGAGCAAGGAATATGATCATCTACAAAGAAAGGGTTATTAAAAAGATGGCATGATTTTTCAATAGCAGCAGGGGTGTCCAACCTTTTAGCGTCTCTGGGCCACACATGAGGAAGAGTTGTCTTGGGCCACACATTAAATACATTGTGATATGTAATAACAAGAAAATCTTGTAATGTTTTAAATAAATTTACTATTTTGTTTTGGGCCACATTCACAGCCATCCTGGGCCATGTGCTGCCAAGGGCCACAGATTGGACACCCCTGATTGCAAAGTAGACCAGATGGAATGATTTTTTCAAAGCCCTTAAAGGAAAAACTTTGCATCTACAATTGATTATTCTGTAACATTATAATTGTTAAAAGTTCAACAACAGATACTTATAAATTATTTTTAATATATCCACACAATGCAAAATTATAAATTGTTCAAATGTAAAATAACATTTAATATATCAATTTTATTACCCTGAAGTCAGGATGTTCAAAGAAAACTAAGGTAATACAATAAAATATAACTCAGCCATAACAAAGTGAAATCTTAGCATTTGTGACAACATGGATGAACCTAGAGGATATTATGCTAAGTGAAATAAGCCATACAAGGAAAGACAAATGACATATGATTTCACTTATATGTGGAATCTAAAAAGCAAAATAAACAAAACAGAAAAAACCTCATAGATACAGAGAATAAACTGATGGTTGCCAGAAGGGCAGTTGTGAGTGGTGGCATGCATTAATACAATACAATACTATATATAACCCCCCACATCATCATTATATATAATATTGATTAACTATAAGAAAAACACAAATACTTTTATAAGATGGACATGCACAAAGCTAGAAATTTTTCAAAAAATTAAAAATATAACTACCATGTGATCCCACAACCTGCTCTCCAAAAGAATTCAAAGCAGGAACTCAAATATTTGCACATCCACATTCTTTGCAGTGTTTTTTATAATAGGCAATAAAAATCCTAATGTTTATCAAGAGATGAACAGATAAAGAAAATGTGGTCTGTATACAGACTGAGCCTTGAAAAGGAGGAAACCGTGTCACATGCTACATTGTGGATGATACTTTAGGACATTAAAGTCATTAAAGGACAAGCAAGACACAAAAGGAGAAATACTGCATGGTTCCACTTATATGAATTATCTAAAGTAGTCAAAGTAATAGAAACAAAGTAGAAAGGTGGTTTTCAAGGTCTGGGGGTGGAGGTGAGAATTAGCGTGTAATATGTAGTGTTGCAAGATGAAAAATTTCTAGAGAACTGTTGCACAGGAATAAAAATATACTTGACACTACTGAACTGTACTTAAAAGTGGTAAAGATACTTCAAAAATAGGAAGAATCATAGGAATGCAATTTCATGACATAAGATTATCAACAGATTTTTAGATATGACACAAAAAACAAAAGCAAGAAAAGAGAAAAATAAATAAATTTGGCTTCACCTAAAGTAAAGACTCTTTTCCTTCGTAAGACACTATCAAGAAAGTAATGGACAATCCACAAAATGGGAGAATTTTGTGTAAATCATACCTTTGGAAAGACACTTTTATCTTGAATATATAAAGATCTCTTACAACTCAATAATAAAAAACAAACCAACTAAAAACTGACAAAGGATGAATACTCATTGCTCCAAAGAGGATATACACATGGCCAATAAACATACAAAGAGATGCTCAACATCAGAGACACTCAACCCACAATGAGATGACACTTCAGAACCACTAGGGTGGTGGTGATAGGTCTTGCTCCTATGTCACTGGGATTTCCCCAGGATGCCATGGCTTCCTTCAGATTTATTCCTAGTGGAGGAGGAGGAAATCTCTGGAGCTAACCATGCGTGGTGCCACAGGGCCATCTCAGTTCCAGGTGTATGACCTGTACTCAGTCCCTTGACCTCCCTGAGCCCACTTTCCTCACAGAAAAATGGGTAAAATGTGACTCCCTCCCAGGATCTCTGTGGACACCCAATGACCTAGGAGGAAGTGAAGCACCAGAGAGCACAGAGCACACAGGGAGCATCTTCTCTGTATGAGCATTATGATTTCCATGGAGGTTGGATGAGATGACATTGCTGTTGTTATAGATTCTACTTCAGTCACTAGTATCTCCTTCTGCATCCCTGCCTTATACACTGTCTTTGCAAATTGTCATGTCAAGTTTGTTTTTCTGTAATAAAGAAGGTTGGCTTCAATTAAAATATGAAACATTTCTTCCTTTTTTCCCCATTGGACCTACCCAAGTATTTTCCAAAGACTAATGTACAAATCCCTATGAGGTTCCAAATGGCCTGTGTTGTTGGACTCACCCAGGGTCGAAGCAGTGGTGAACCTCCTGTTGGCCCCACTCTGCAGATTCCAGGGAGATTTGGGGGTTTGCAGGGCTTGAGGTGGGGTAACCAAGTTCTGCCTCCTCATGGAAACTGTTCATCCAAACAAAGATACAAAGGCAAGAAATGTACAGGCAAGTGAAGACAGGATGCAAGGGCCAGGCGACTGAGGGCCCAATATACACAGCAGTGGAGCAAGTAAGTTCCCTTCAAACATGATTCACTCAGTGTTCCTAACAACCCTGGGAGGGGGAGGTGTTACCCTGTTTCACCACAGACTTTCAAAGTAGAGAAGTCACAGGACTAATTTGCACCAATGAACAGAGGGTCCAGCCACCCACCTACATTCCCATCCAGTGACTGTCACCCTAGGCAGGAACACATTGGCGGGGGCACATGAAAAGGATGCTCACCCATGAGCAGGCACAACACACAATGACACAACCTCTGAGCCTGTTTCTTTGTGTTGAAGCCCAGCTGGACAGGGAGAGAACAGCAGCTGCAGAAGATGTGACCAAGATGAGAAGTGTCCTTCACAAAGTGCCCAGAAAGGCTGCGAAACGTGGGAGCTGCCAACTGCACAGGAGCAGAGGAAGACCTGTGGTCTGGCCTGTGATTCTGTGGGAGAGGGATGAGGGCTCTGATGTGAGTCCATTCTTGCCCAAGCTCTCTGTGAGGGGTGAGGAGAGGGCAAGGACTCCTTTGGAACTGGCTAGCTTCAGACCAATCCCATCACTGCTGCTGGACTACTGCCCAGGAGCACAATTTTGCATGCTTAGTGGGGCTGGGATCATGCTCAGAGAGGTTCAGCTGTCCTAACAGAACCTGAGCCCAGCAAAGAAATCACAACAAACATTGGGAATAGGTATTGGCTGGGAGGGCAGAGGGTGAAGGCCAGGCATGGCAGCACAGGATGAGAGCATCTGACTGGTCCTGGTACAAGGCAGTTCTGGAGTTGAGGACTTGGGGGTGTCCCCTTTCTGGGTCAACTCCTGACCTTCACTGATTGCTCATCTTACTCTTTTATCTAGGGTTTGAACCCCCTGCTTTGACTGTGGAGTCTCTATCAGTACCCACAGCCAGGTAACAGAGGCCCCTCCCTTAGCCTGAATCCCAGCTTCCACCAGCCCTAGGGCTACACACACCTCACCCCTACTGCCCCTGCTGGTTGTGCTGTTTGCAAAACTGGGTCACAATTTGTTAGTAGGAACTGTTTCCCATGTGAATGGAAATCTGCATCCGCATCTATTCACACAAGAGTACAGCCATGATTAGAAGAGAAGAAACAGTTGTGTGATGTCCTTGAAGACCTGTTGTCCCTGAGCCAACCCCCAGCCACAGCAGATAAGTCCTCCACCCTCAGCTGGACAAGATTTTCCCACACAGAAATCCCACAGGGGACTTGGTATCCTCCTCACTTGCTGTCATTTCCCACGTACTCACCTTTAGCAGGCTTCTCACTGTTACTCTCTTGTCACCTCCTTGTTCCAGCCTCACCACCTCCACCACCCTCCATTTTCAATCATCCCACTGAGACTAGACGATGCTTCTGCAATGAGGCACAGAGACAGGCAGCCTGTCCCCCAAGGATAAACCTTCTCCTCTTGGATCAGGCCACCCAGACAGGAAACCCTGGAAGAGTTGAGAATTGCTCAGCTTTGTTTTCTCATCACTCTGGTAGGCCCCTCACTCATTCTGGCCCTGGGAGTAAAAGTGATGGGAGGGACTCCTGGGGATTAGAGAGCTGTGTGCTCCCAGGAGCAGTCCGAAGGAGTCCCTGTTAAGCTAGAAGGAGGGACTGAAAGGTCACCTGTGGATCCATAGTGCCTGTGACCTCCTGCATCCTTTTTCCTCTCAGGTCCCCTCCCCAAGAAGCATTGCAGACCAGAATATAGAGACAGTAGTCCCCACAGCACTTTCAAACAAAACCTTTTTTATTCATAATTGACAGACAATGCTTCAGAGGGGCTGATCCTACAAACCCATACCTAGAGCCACCCCACCCTAATGGGCCTGCCTTCCCTCCCTGCCTCCCATCCTCCCATGTCAATAGAACAGCCAGGCTCAGCTCTGGGATGAGGAGGAGCCCTTGGCTCCTCTGGGGGACAGCCAGATCACATCTTATCTGGGTCCCCCAGTTGGCTGGCAGGTGAAAGGACGGACATCCTGCTGCTCCCTATTGGCTGCATTGCTGCTTCCTCCAACTCCCTGTGACAGACTAGTCACATTTTCTCTTTTGAGGCTGTGAAGAGTGAACTACCTCAGAGCCAAGGCTGGCCTCCCAGAAACACCAAGGCTGGCTCCAGAGAGGGACTCTTCTCAGCATGTGCTGGGCCCCCACCCAGAGCTGCTTCCCAGACTTGGAAGCTGCAGGGACAGTTTGGGCAAGGACTAGTCTCTGAAAGAACTGGGACTGGGCAGATCCCTGAGGCCCTCGACCTTCAGGACCAGCAAGGCCCAAGGCAGGGGCAGGACTCAGAGAGAGCACACAGGGCAGCAGGCTTTCAGGAGAGGCCTGGAGGAAGGCCAGGCTGGGGAGGTCCTCCTTATTCTCTTTGGACCTGTCTACTGGCCTGGAGTCTCCCTAATAGGAGAGGCATCTCTGGGAATGGAGGCATCCCTGAGTCTCAGTCCAGAGAAAGTATACACATGACCCTGGAGATGAGAAAGTGGAGCCTGGAGTGGTGGGTACTCCTGACCCAAAGACACAGTAAAGGCTTTGGGCCTAGACAGATGGATGCCCATTTGATTATGCCTTTGATGGTCCTTGAAATCAGTCTCTGGTAGGCAGACTTTGTCACTGACCCCCAACTAGTGGCTGTGGTCATATATCTAGGCATCTTGGCCAGCCACAGACTCAGAAGGACTTGAGTCTAACAGGGGTGCATGGTGACTTGGGGTGGCTGCACACCCTCCTCCCCCTTCAGGTCTAGGAGTCACTTCTCTACCAGTTGTGAAGAGGACAGTGACTGGCTCCACACACATGTGTGAGAAAAGGAGGAGTGTGGGTGATAGTACAAGAGCATTCAGGATAGGGAGTCAGTGGGTGACACTGTGACTCAAATCCAAAACTGCCATCCTCCTGTGTCATGTTCCCAGCTTTGTGTCCATCCTCTTCTTCCTATCATCCTCTCCTTTCAATAGTCTTCCCTGTCTTGTCATCTTGCAGTGCACACAGTCCAGAGCTGGCTCCATGCCATGGGTACCAGCAAGGGTGGGCTGAACAGAATCATATGCATCCCTGTTCTGAGTTGTTCCCTGCCCTGGGAACAACTTCTATGGCTCACCTGTGGTCCCCTCATCCCCAATCTACCTGGAATCCCTCCATCCCTGACTCATCTAGGGGCCCTCTCTCACATGGCTCACCTGGAGTCTTCCTCACAACTTTCTAAGTTCCCTCTTTCCATCCCTTGGCTCACCTGGGCAGGAGTGGTCCTTCATCCTGCTACAAAAACTCCTCAGCTCAGGCCAAGAGATCAGGCTATGCTTCTGTGGAAATCAATTGTGCCACAAATTGAAGGTGAATGACCCCTTCCACCTGAAACAGAAGGAAGAGGCTGTGATCACCCTTGTTAGGGAGTAATCTGTGAGTCAGCAGGACCTGAGGAAAAGTGGAAAAGAAAGACTCACCCCATTCTCCTGTACAAGGTTGGTATTTTACACCATTATGGTCATCACCTACACACACACACACACACAGGAACACATACACATACAAATACAGTGTGCACATATGCACACAGATAGCACATACCACACATACAATGTACATACAAGCATACATATACTCACTCCCATGCAAAGACTCATCATTCCGGGAAGAAGATAGGTCTGGGTGCTGCAGTGCCAACCTCTGGAATCTTGTAGACTCCAGAGCTCCAGACCAGCCCACCTTGGTGACAAAGTCTTCCTTGGAGCAAAGCTCCTTGATGAAGCTCAGGACTGGGACCAGGTAAGTCCGATTCTCATCCTGTTGAGACTCCTTTCTATCACTTTCCCATTCTCTACCTGGCTGCCCTGTGACTGAGTGGGCTGGCCCAAGCAGCTTGTCCATGATGTCCATGTACTCTTTCATGGCCTCAGGGAGATCTTATTGGGTTCCTTGGTCTCCAGGAGATGCTGGGGTTCTGTGGGTCTGGTGGGCCCTGGGTATGGGTTTCCTGGGGATGGGTGCTGGGGCAGAGAGGTAAGAGAAGGAAGTGTGAGGAGCTAAAGCTTCCACTTCCTGAGCATGCAATGGTGAGGGCAGTGTTTGAGGGGCATTAACATGGGTGTGGCTGGATCAGAACCACCTGAAGCCATGTGACTGAGTGAGGGGAGAGGAGAGAGGTGAATCCAAGACAGTCATATGTGAGGACATGTGGAGCCACGGATTCCACAAGTCCCCCGCCCCCATCCAGCCCACTTCTCAGCAGACTTTATGTTGGGTCCTTGACAGGGAGGTGAGAGAGGGATTATATGAAAGAAAGTTGACAAGGTCCAGGCTCCATGGTAACAAAGGGCAGCTAAGGGCCCAGATCTTGTGGCTGTTTCATTTGAAAGAGTAAAGGCCCTCTGAAGGAAAAGGACTAATGTGGGAACAGTGGCCTGCCCCAGGCCCCTGTTGCATTTGGCCATGGATTCCTTTGGGAGCATGCTGCTGTACCTGGCTACAGGTCTACCACTATTGTGGGACCCTCAAGGATCAGACCTCAGTGAAGCTGGAGAAGGCAGACCCTACACCTCTTTCATCAACTGTAACTTCTTTTTTAAAAAATATATTTTATTGATTATGCTATTGCAGTTGTCTGATATTTTTCTCACCTTTATTCCTCTCTGCCCCCTACCCCTTCCCCACCATCATTCCCCTACCTTAGTTCATGTCCATGGGTCATACATGTAAATTCTTTGGCTTCTTCATTTCCCATACTATTCTTAACCACCCCCCATCTATTTTCTACCTACCATCTATGCTTCTTATCCCCTGTACCTTTTCCCCTATTCTCCCCTTCTCTCTCCCCACTGATAACCATCCATGTGATCTCCATTTCTGTGAACATGTTCTCATTCTAGCTCTTTGCTTAGCTTGTTTTGTTTTTCTTTTTGTTCTTGTTTTAGGTTTAGTTGTTGATAGTTGTGAGTTTGTTGCCATTTTACTGTTCATATTTTTTATCTTCTTCTTTTTCTTAGATAAGTCCCTTTAACATTTCATATAATAAGGGCTTAGTGATGATGAACTCCTTAAACTTGACCTTATCTGGGAAGCACTTTATCTGCCCCTTCCATTCTAAATGATAGCTTTGCTGGATAAAGTAATCTTGGATGTAGGTCCTTGCCTTCCATGACTTGGAATACTTCTTTCCAGCCCCTTCTTGCCTGCTAGGGTTTCTTTTGAGAAATCAGCTGGTAGTCTGGACACTCTTTTGTAGGTAACTGTCTCCTTTTCTCTTGCTGCTTTTAAGATTCTCTCCTTATCTTTCATCTTGGCTAATGTAATGATGATGTGCCTTGGTGTGTGCTTCCTGGGATCCAACATTTTTTGGGACTCTCTGAGCTTCCTGGACTTCCTGGAAGTCTATTTCCTTTGCCAGATTGGAGAAGTTCTCCTTCATTATTTCTTCAAATAAGTTTTCAACTTCTTGCTGTTGTTCTCCTTCTGGCACCCGTATGATTCGGATGTTGGAATGTTTAAAGGTGTCCTGGAGGTTCCTAAGCCTCTCCTCAATTTTTTTTTTGAATTCTGATATCTTCATTCTGTTCTGGTTAAATGTTTATTTCTTCTTTTTGTTCCAAACCATTGATTTGAGCCCCAGTTTCCTTCCCTTCACTTTTGGTTCCCTGTACATTTTCCTTTATTTCACTTTGCACAGCTTTCACTTCTTCCTCTATTTTGTGTCCATACTCAACTACTTCTCTGAGCATCGTGATTACCAGTGTTTGGAACTCTGCATCTGATAGGTTGGCTATCTCTTCATCACTTAGTTGTATATTTTTCTGGAGCTTTCATCTGTTCTTTAATTTGGGCCATATTTTTTGTCACAGTATCCCTGTTACATAGTGAGGTGTGGGGCAACCCAGGTCACTGCGTTGTGGCTCTGCATGTGGGGGAGGGGCTGAGAAAGAACAATACTGCTTGCTCAGCTCTTGGCCAGCTTTCAGCCATCTCTGCAGCTACCCACAAACAAACTGGGCTCTTCTGGTATTGATTCCTGGTGGGGGGGTTGTGTATGTTCTAGGACCCTGTCAGTCTCTACAATGAACTCTCTTGTGGGGCTGGGAGTTTCTCCTGCTGCCTCAACCCCCACAGGTTTTTGCAGTCAGAGGTTTTGAGGCTTTATTTCCCCTCCCTGGAACCCTGGGTTGCATGGTCCGTCTTGCTCCCCAGTTACTTCTCCCAGTTTATCCACACACAAATGTGGGACCACCCAGTCTGCCATCTGCTGCCTTGCCTGCCACAGTCCTCCAGCCATCACCTTGTCACAAGTCCTTTCTGCTCTCACTGCCTGTCTCCACATCTCCTACCTGTCTGGATGAATATTTCTTCTTTAACTCCTCGGTTGTTGGACTTCCATACAATTCTATTTTCTGGCAGTTCTGGTTATTTTTTATTTTAAATTTATCGTTGTCCTTCTTTTTGTTGTGTGAGGTGGCAAACTGTATCTACCTATGCTTTTATCTTGACTGGAAGTCCCTCAACTGCAACTTCTGGATCCACATCTCCTCCTCCATTTCAAACACCATGAACCTGGAGGGTAAGGGAGGCACAGGCTGTGCTGAGAAGGAGGGTGCCTGGAGCCCAGCAAGGACAGTAGCTGATGGAGGGATGGAGAGGAAATGCCTTGGAGCTGTCAGTGCCTAAGCCACTGAAGAGGCAGGAGGCTGGATGCTTGAGTACATTCTCTGCACAGCCCCTCTGGCTGGAGTTTGACCCCACTGGTTGGGCACAGACACCCCTGCCTGTCCTGAGCTTTCATGTGGAGCCAACGATGGGTCAAGATTACAGGAGGGTGGAGCTCTGGGGAGTAGATAGGACAGAAGAACCCATACTCTGAAGATGAGGGAAAGGCTTCCAGAGGGGAGAAGGGCCTCTGAGCTGCAGAGACCCTATGCCAACCGACAATATCTTCTCTGATGAGCACCGTCACAGCTGGATCCTGCCCTGTAGTCAGAGCTCCACCTCCCAACTCAATCAACCCATTCCCCACAGGGGTTGGGACCCAAACCCTGACATACTTTTCTGCCATCTGATAATAGATAATCTGGTCATAGTTGCTTTTGTGCTGCCATTCCTTCATGGTCCACCCTATTCCCTCCTCCAACATCATAATGGGCTTCAGATGAGACAGAGACCTGAGCACTGGGCTGTAATACTTCAGGGTCAGTCATGGTCTACAACCTGGCCTCCACCTGCCTAACCTACCCAGGTCTGTGCAGCACATGTTCCCACCCACCACCCATCATGACTAAACTCAAGCCGGGAAAGCAGGAGGCGTCTGTGTATGCAAAGACAAGCCTTCTTCTCAGCTCCTGTTGTTACTGCCACACATTCATGCCAGCCCATGAGTTGAAGCTGACTGTCCACTCACACTGTATAGCTGGAAACCCACCCTCAAACCTTCCTTCCAGTACCCCAGGAGAAGCCAGCCTCTGTTATGTGAAAGCCCCAGGTGAGTCTGCTGTATGCCTGATTAGAGCACTCACATGAGAAAACAGGGAAGAGCTGCATAAGGACTCTGGAGAAGGTGCTTCCAGGCCAGGACCTTGAAGAACTGCCAACATTGAAAGTTCTAATACACACTGTTGGGGTTATAGGAGTCATTGGTGAGGTCTTGGACTGGGTGGTGGCCAGGCTAAACTTGCTGGAAGCCCCATATAACTGTGGCCCAGGGTTCATGAAGGTGCAATGGGGGCCACCTAGGCAGTAGATACTGGAGCTTGGGGAGGAAGACTGGAACACCAGCCTCCCTCACTGGCCTAGGTGCCCTCAAAAGCGGAGGCAGGTGTAATTGCCTCCACTGCAGAGACTTCTAAAAATCAGGGGTGCAGCACATATAGCACCTCCACAGAAGGCCCCTAGAATACTCCAGTTGAGGGGGGTCTGTGTCAGGACAATGGTCTGAGTCTAAAGAGGATATGGGTGCCCTGCTTCTGACCTGACCTGATCCATGATGTTGCAAGCCCCAGTCCCAGCAAAGCCATAACCAGAATATCCTGCTTCCAGATGTTTTGTAGCCAAAACCAGCAGCACCAGGTGGTGGCCAGGAGGGACTACAGGGTCATGAGGGGTCACAGGTGCTTCTCTCAATATGGTCAGTGTGCAGGGCCAGTAGTGGGTGGGGGAAAGTGCAGTGTCATGAAAGAAGTCATGGAGGCACCAGCATTCAAAATCATATCTGCTCCCAGCACTGCAGATGCTGTTGAGACAAGGGAAAAAAGGGGTGGATGGAGCATGAGAATTAGCAAACAGGATTGGGCCACTCTGGGTCCCCTTTAGCCAATGGGGAATCAGAGTGGTAAGTCTTGACAGGTGAGGGCCATTTGGATGGAGAAAACTGTGGACTTTGCAAATGTCTTCATGCCATTGCCTTGCTCCGACAACCACTAGTTGAATATTATTCCACTGGAGAGCTTGCTCCCCATTCACCAAGGCTCCCTGACCACTGTCTGCCAAGAAGAAATAGTCTAGCCAGCACTGACTCAGAGAGGTTTCCTAAGAATGCCCTAGCATCTGACCCTGCCAGTCTCTGAGGCTGTCCCCCAAGACATAGCACTGGGCAGAAATCTGCTCTGTGGGAAACAACCCTAGGCAGACACACTAGTGGTACAAACCTTCTCTAAGATAGGTTCTGAGAATCCTAAGGGTTTTGTGAACAGTCCCCAGTCTCCTCCTCAGTCTTTCTTTTTGTCAATATGAATCACTGTCTTTCCTTCTTATACTTGCACAATACAAAAACACTTCAGTAATATCTGTCCACAAGAAGGTAGGTACCAAGAACCCTGATACTACCCCTTCACACACCAGTCTGGAATGAACATGTGTGTCAGAACCAACAGAAACAGTTAACGTCCTGCCACATTCTGCCACTACAGCCCCAGCACTCAGACTAATGGTCATCCTCAGGAGCTCTGTTCCCAGCAGAGGGCTCTGTGAAGCAGGCGCTGTGTCCCTCAGATTTTATCATTTCATATCCAGCAATGGCTGCAGAGAATTAGAAAAGGGCCCAGGAATGGAGAACAGTGGGGGTTTCCAGAAAGTTCCATAGCTACTGTCACGTTAGATTGGTCATAGGACTGAAAACTGTGGTCCTTCCACTTCCATCTCCCAACAATGGAAAGCCAAGACACAGTAAGAGCAAGGTGTAAGCCAGGTGTCAGTGGAACAAAGTTGTCTAGAACACATCCCTGTTCAGAGGAACTCGTGCAGACCTAGGAGAAAAAAGCAACATACTACATGCCTCTAATTACTTAGGACACGTGTCCTTGGATGTTTATTAATGGTACAGAAGATCTCCCTGCTTCTGTGCTTCTCCCCTCACCCCCTTTAAAAAGAAAACCACCTTCACAGACCTTTCACAGGAAAAAAACCATGTTCCACCTGTGGTTTGTGTTCATTACACAGTGACATGGACTATGAGCAAACTCCTCATCTCAATTAAAAGGCAGGGCAGAGGGGATGTCCTGAGACACATGAGCAGAAAAAGCAGGTCTGAAGAACGGTGTTGCCACAGATGAGGACAAGTTGGGGAACCCACCCCCATCTTGATGGAAGTTACCTGGCTGCCTTGCCCACGTGGAATCCAAGACAACAAGCAGCTCCCTGGGCTGAGGATAAGCGAACTCTGGGTGAAAGAGTGGAGAAGCTCTGGGATGCAATGGTTTGAAAACCTTCCAGCCTTGCCCATGGGGAGAATATTTCATTGTGCACTTGGCCACAGAAAGCCCCACTGGACAACTTTCTGGCCAGACCACCTCTTCTCACTGCCCCCATTAGCTCTCGTAGAGTCACTTCCAATCCCTTAGAAAGATATTGTAGAGTAAGCCACAGGTGTCTGAAGAACAGGACACAGGACTAGGCTTTCCTGTGACCCTCCCTGTGCCACCACCACGATACAGTCCACTACTGTGTATACACACGTGTGTCAAAGTGGCTTGTCTCCCTTCTAGAAAGAATCTGAGTACCTGCTGCCATTCTCTCTCCACACTCAGGCATTTCCCCTAGTTCATCCTGATCCACCTCTCAGGAACCTCCTGTCCAGTGCTGTCACAGGTTTCCATGGGCTCCCAACCTCCCCAGGTGAAAAGGCTTTGGAAGTCCAGTGCTTTCTCCTTCCTCACTTTTGTCCAAATGATGTTTCCCCAGTGAAAGGGTCACATATTAATGCCAAGTCTTGAGGGACAGCTCAGTCTCTAAAACACACGCCCTTCCAATCTACAGGCTTACCTCCTACTAGTAATTCCTGTAGGCTCAGGCACTGACCACCAGTGCCTAGTAGCCTCCACAGTGAAAAAGTTCAAGTCTAAGACCAGAGAGTGACCTGTTCCAACAGATGCTCAGCATCCAGTGAAGGAGGGAGAAGTTTGAATTTAAACTAGTGAAATGTAGGATTCCAGACATTCTGCAGCAGGGAAGGGGTAGCAGGTAGGTGGTCCTGGGTGTGTGAGGGTGGGGAGACATTCCACAGAGGGCTCTGGCAGGTCAGCAAGAACCAATAGTTCCTTTCAAATTTTAAGTGGCAACAAAATTGGTGTATGCTGATTTAGGCAATTTATACATTGGTCTTTTCAGATTCTCAGCACCAAGGCTTTACTTGATGTTTACTTTATTTCAGCTCTTGATCCATCAGCCTAGTTTTGGGTTCCTCCATGTGTTCCCTATCTGGCTCTTGGCTTACTTCAACTAGGCTACACTTTCAGAACAAAATTCAGAACATATGGCCTGAAGAAAGTAATGGCTACTTATGGACACATGGAACCCAGTGTTTGAAATTAGGATTGACTCAGCAGATGCAGCATATTCAGTTGCTGTGTGCACATCATTCTTTAGGAAGCAGTCCTGTGGCCCCAAGTGCTGTCTAGTGTTGGAAGCTCTGTGGACTGCAGCTGGCCCAGCCTTACCAACGATCCCTTCTGCCCCAGTCCATCAGTGGAAGGCCCTATAGCCTACACAGCCCAGACCCAAAAAAAATCACTTCTTTTTGTTTCTCAGAGTATTCATGTTGTCCATTATTTAAGTTTTTATGTTTTAAATTATTTTAATTTAATGTTTCAAACAAGTAATGTCTTTGCATAGTTCACAGTTAAATTGTGCAACATGGAAATATGCAGTGACAAGTCTTTCTCCTGCCTCTTTCCCTTCTTGCAAAGGATCAGAAAGAGGATCTGATGATTTGTTTCTTTGGAAAGTGTGACAGACTCAAGTGAGTCAGTTGATTCTCCTAACATACATGTCTTATTCCCAACTGAAATTCTATAATATAATCCAAAAAAGCAGGGAAGGGGAGGGTGAAATTGTTCTCATGCTTCTGACTGTGTCAATGAAAACTGGCCCAGACAGTTATGCCTTGATCAATGTTATAATAACAACCTTGCAATGAAAATATCTGCAAATCAACATGTATTGAAAAACCTCCACATACTATATAAATACACTAATACGAGTATTTTATCTAATACAGTAAATGCGTTTAGAAAAACTCTATGAATGGAGCCAGGCCAGTATCTCTTCAAGTGTTCCCCAGGTTTTAGACTTCTTTGCCAGAATTGGAATATCCAGATGCTAGGAGAAAAAGGGCTATTTTTAGAAACCATGGAAATGTGATCCAAAGGGCATGAAGACACTTCCCCCAATCTGAGGATATGTGCTTTAGATAGACCTTTCCAAATCTCTTTTACAAGGGTTAGCATGGATTGCATGTTTGCAATTTTAACATTGTGAGTGCTCATTTCACAGGGTGCAGGTTTTGAAGGAGGGAGGGCCACAATGGTTCCTGAGGAGGATGACTTGCCTGAGGCTTCACAGGGAGCCACTACTATCCATTTCTTTGCTCTCCCCCAGGGCCAGCCTGTGTGGGCTCCAGAGGTGCCTCCCCCAGGACACCCAAGCAAGCGCACTGGGGCCGAGCTCTGTCTTGCAACTTCACTGTATGTTGCAGCTAACTCTGGAAACCACACACACACTAGCCGGCAGGGAGGGTCCATAAGGCTATTCTGGCTGGGCACTGGGCCTGGTGTGGTGACCTCGAGAGTCTGTTATGTAAACAAGGAGGTAAGGTAAGTGCTGACTCTTCATTCCCCAGGGGTCACACCCTTCTCTGTTGTTCACACTGTGGGCTATTTTTGTCCCCAGTTTGTGTTGTGTTCATGCCCCTATACAACTCACTTCTGGTTTACACTAGGGAATTGGCAACACTGGAACCAGCTGCATGGATGGTTCAGTGACTGGCAAGTCTAAAATAGGGGTGAGCTGTTAAACTCCAAGGGTCATTCTGAGTCTCCTGCATTGTGAATAAAACAAGAGCTCCAGGGCAGTTTTTCCAAATTTGAAAATTGTCCTCTGGTTCAGCAAGAAGCAGCTCAAGTCATTGAAAATGAGTGGAAACAGTTGAAGCTTTCACATACCTCCTCATAGTTGTTGGGTAGGCTAGGTAGTAAACTAAGGCAGGGAGGAGGGAGACACATCTCACCCACTACTCCGCGGTTCTGAGCCCAGTCCAGTAAAATTGCCAGGCATTCCAAATATCACAAGCAAAGATACTGCTGCAGAGGGAGTCCTTAAAACAATGTGTACCGGGCAAGAGAGCCTCTGTAGCAATTTCTAACTAGGACAAAAAAAGTAATGTACAGCCTTTGTAGCTGTATATTACTCTCAAGGTTTAGAAGAGGGGAGCCTAGAAACTGACTAAAGTATATAACCCTTGGACCCCAATAGCTGGCACACTCAGATTAGCTGAGTAGCCTTGGCTCAATTTTATAGAATAAACTTACTAACAAACTTACTAACAACTTTATTTCCTCTGTACATGGGGCATTCAGACTAGCCAGGTGCCTGCTTGCAACTTTGTGCTCCTATGTATTTCATAAACACTTGCTATCTCATTTCATATATATATATATATATCTCATTTGAATTCGTCTCTTGTGAGCCAGGCAAGAACAGAGGAACAAGCTCAGAGAGGAGGCACTCTGTGACTCAGGTCTCTCCTAGGCAATACTTTCAGCAAGGCCTTTGTTCTTACTTAATGTGCAAATCTCAACCAACAATTACATTTAAACTGCACTCCTGTCAATGAGGTGAGCAACTTTGCTGGGTCTAGTAGTAACACAGTTTATTATCAAATCATGGAATTGCAAGCATCTATGGGGTCTGTGCATATTTAATTGGTTGGTGGGCATCTGATATATTTACTCAAATGTGCAGGTTGGTTTTGTTGTGGATATACATGATTAAGGGGAGGTCATGCCTGTGTTTTTGTGAGAACGTGTAGGATTAAATGTTGTGTCTGGAGGGTGCTGAGCTGTATTGCATGTATACTGAAGGAGTTGGTGGTTAGGTGTTTGTAATTGGACATTTGGAGAAATGTCCTGTTTTTTTCTTCCTGTGAGCCCCAGGATTTGTCTGATGGCTGATTTGGGAGGATTATGTGCACATGCCTATGGACAAAGTTAGGAAAAGTGCTTGGGTGTGTGATCTTTTTGTTTTATTTTTGGAGAATGTAGAAGGGTCATTGTGTATTCAGGGCATGTTGTATGGTTATGTGTATTTCTTTCTAGGACTTTGCAGGCACTGTCTATGCCATTTAAGTGTGTACAGGGCAAGTCTGAGGCTATTTTATCAGACTGGCGGATGTTGCATATGCAGGTATGAGGTGGTTTGTTTGATTCTGTATTCTGCAAGTTGGAAGTTAATTGTGTGTGAGAATTTGGGAGTGTAGAGTTATGTATATGCAGGTACTGTGGCACGTGTATTTGGGGCATGAGGTATAGGGTGTTATATTTGCGTATGTGTGGTATAGTGGGCAATTGTGGGTATATTTGGAGTGTGAGTATATTGAGTTTGGGTGTGTATTCAAGGGGCATGGCCATTTGGAGGAATATTTGATGAAGTTATGTGTTTATGTTTTTCAGCAGGGGGCATAAGGCTAATAGATTTTGGAAAGTGAGTATGTATTTTTTTTAAGATTTTATTTATTTTATTTTTAGAGAAGGGAGGGAGGGAGGGAGGGAGGGAGGGAGAGAGAGAGAGAGAGAAACATCAATGTGCGGTTGCTGGGGGCCGTGGCTTGACTGGGAATCGAACCTGGGACACTTTGGTTCCCAGCCCGCACTCAATCCACTGAGCTACACCAGCCAGGGCTAGTATGTATGTTTCTAATGAAGAGATAGATATCTTTGTTTACACAGGGGGTGGGAGAATTGCATTTATATGTATGGGATGTGTACAATATGACTATTAGTATTTAGTGGAGGTTGAGAACTGACTCATTAAGGATAGTTTGGTGTTTGGAAGTTGTTTCTTCCATGGTTTGCTGAAGATATTTCTATGTCTTGTGCATGTACCCCTCATATACAGGTTTCTGCATGTACCTGTCACCACATGCATGAGTTACTTTGTTCACAGGGTATATGGGGTTGTTAGGAGTATTTAAAATATTTCTTTGAAGAACATTAGAGTGTTTTACAGGTGTTTGGTATGGTAGTAAGTAGTAAGAGTGGTTTGTATATTTAGGGTGAGGCTAGGGAAAAATATATAGTGTGTGTTTTGTTATATATGAAAGAGAGATGATGAGGTTGTATTCTGTAGAGGTGGCATAATGTATAGTGTTTGGGGGATCTATATAGTCAGGACCTGGGAATATTTGCATGTGTGTGTTTCCATAAGTGTATGAGAATGGTTTACATATATTAGTGAGAGTTAAGGGACTGTCATTGTTTTTGGTGTATCTAAGCAAATAGGGTATATATTCTTGAGTGGTTTGTGGGTGTGTGTATTTGGAATTTGTGAGTGCATCAGGAAGTTTAGGGTCTTCTTGGTGTCTATTTCACAGTGTGATGTTTTCAGAATTTGGTGGTGTTGCTTGTATGTGTCTTCTCAGTATTTGAGAGGTGGACTTATATGTATTTGATAAGTACAGATTGTTTGTGACTGAATATGTATTTGAGTTCCTGGAGCTTATGGTATGTGTATTTTAGGGATGTGAGATTTCACTTTGTCTGTTCAGAAACAAAGAGTCTTTGTATGTTTGTGTGTGTGTGTTCAGAAATTGTGGATATGTGTATTTTAGGGCATGGAACTGCATATGAATCTTTTTTGTGGGGGCGTGGTACAGTGATGCAGACCCCAGCTCGTGGGGTCCGCAACATTGTGGATGGGGGAGAGACATTCACACAGACTACCGAGTCCTGTGGAGGAAAAGGGACAGAAAGGCTTTTTCTCTCAAGGGGAGCCAAAAGCCAAGGCCCTCTCCATAACAGGCCTTTGTTTGGTTTCTCCCCACATTACATGATGGTCCTCATTTACCATGGATAGGTTGGCTTTAGGTGGTTACCTTTCACAGAAAACAAAGGAGCCAATGCCACTAATCACATCACAGAAGAAGGGTATTTGCAAATGAAAAGGGAAATGTAGTTGAACCAGTTACACTCCATACTGGGGAGTTTTAGCATGGATTTTAGGAAGTTCCAGTAAGCACTTGTCTCAATTCAGGGTGAGGGAGTTTTAGCAAAAGCAACTCTCAAAGTGGCCTAGGTACATTGCAGGCCTGATTCCCCACAGGAGAACCTATCCGTGGGTGTGGGTCCTATGAATCTCTGAGTGGGAGCTGGACCCATGCCATGCAGAACAGTCTCCTACATTTCCCCCCTTGTTTTTAGTTACGACCCCTATTAACCCCACAAAGCTTGCTACTTGCTGGTCTCTCATAGGACCCTGGCAAATTAATTCACATATGCATCAAAGTACACAGAACATTATTATAATCAGTAAGCAACCAGCAGTTCCAAAAACCCGCATTCTCAGATTAAGCCCATCAATCATTGTCTGGCAGTAATGATCAAATAGATAATATTCAAAGAACTCCAATGGCCTATTTTGAGTCAGGGTCAGATAGCTAAAGAGCCATAAAATTTGGGGGAAACAAACTCATTTCAGGCTTCGACCCTTATTATTTAAATTGAGGGTATTAGCAACATAGGTTTCATAAAATTTTATGCTTTCTTTCTTAGGATTTTTTATTGCCCTAGGGAACCCACCCTTTTCAGTACAGGGCTGCACCCCACTCCGGCATTCTTTCAGGCTTAAGTCAGATAGGGGAAGTAAGGCAGCCAAGAGATTAGAAGACTTCTTACAGAAAGAATGAGGACTCAGGCTATGTCAAAGCCAAGGGGTGAGGGTCCATCACCCTCTTTTTCTATAGTTCCCCATGTCCTTCCCTGAAGGCCTTCCCATGATTATACCTATCTTAGGTCAATCCTCCCTTGAGGAATCCTACTAAGTCATTAGCTAACCAACCAAGCACTGGGGGCCAGGGAGGGTGAAGTAAAGTGGGCAGAGGCGGTGCTTCTGCCAGGGAAATAAGCTTTGTCTTCTCAGTGGCTTATGGTCCCAAGGTCTCTCACTCAGCTTTAGCCATGGGGGGGTTACAGCTTCTGAAATCAGGCAGGGTGGTTCCCAACATCTCATCTTCCCCCTTTTTTGTTTGTAAATGAAATTGTAGCTGTTAAGCCCGTGAAACCTACTATTTGCTGTTCCCCAAAGCAATCTTAAGAAAACAACCTCTATATATATCATAAAGCACAAATAAGGATTAAGACAAGGGGGCATCCAAGGGCTACCATGACCCAAACCCATAAATTCAGTCCATTGAACCAGTTTTTAGGGTTTAACCATTGAACATTATGGGGCACCGAGGGGTTGTTGCCCTCTGCAGAAGGAGCTTCAGCCTCAGCCCCTGTCACTGGGGCAGCCCCATCCTCCTCTGTTGGCAGACCCAGGCCCGTGAGTAATGAATGGTGTGAGTGTCCATTTTCCTTCTGGTTGTTCAGGGTCAGCTGGGACATCTGGTCTGTCAGTCGATTGGTTCTCGGCTCCAGGTAGCAGAGCTTGGTGTCTGTTCCGCTCATGATAAGGCTTTACTCTTTTGGCTGGTAGTCAGACAGGACCTGTAGGGATGGAAACACACACATACCCTCTTCCCCAAGTTGGGACATCTACAGGGCCCTGCCAAGAGCCATCTCCCAGGAAATCTCTATATAAAACCTGAGGATAAGATGACTTTGGCTCTTTCTTCTGAAATGTTTCTCAAATGGAGTACAAAGTGATTCATCACAATTTAGAAAATTATAGGTAAACATGGCTAACATAATTGAATTTTGGGGGGAAGGACTCATGACTCCCCCTTTTTTGTTTTTTAAGAAGATTTTTAAAAGTACGATGAGCCCGTTCTACAATTGCCTGACCTGTTGGATTGTAAGGTATTCCTGTTTTATGTTGGATATTCCAGCGCTGAAGGAAGACCTGAGTAAAATGGGCAAAGTATCCAGGGCCATTATCAGTTTTAATTTGCTGAGGCCGTCCTAAATGACTAAAGGCCTCAAGGCAATGGGCTTGTGTATTTTCAGCAGATTCTCCTGTTAAGGCAGATGCATGTAGGGCAGTAGAGTAAGTATCAATAGAAATATGAACGTATTTGAATTTTCCAAAGGGAGAGTAATGAGTAACATCTGTTTGCCAAATTATTTGAGAACTTAGTCCTTGAGAATTAACTCCTGTAGATGGGGGTGCCTTGCTAAGGGTTTGGCAATCAGGACATTCTTTAATAATCTGTTTAGCTTAGAAAGAGAGCCCCCCTGCTGTTTCTGCAAACTGCAATGAGATTGAGCAGCAAGTTAATTGCCCTGTTGTTCTCAGGACTTGGTAGTTTCTAAATTCAGAGTTTCAAGGACAGTGGGAAAGATGGGGGGTGGTGCTCTATTTAAATGTGTTTTAGACAAAAATGGTTACAGGCCAAGGGCCTTTTGTGACTGACTGACTAACCATTCCCTCTGGGAGAATAGCCATTTCTTCTCCAAAGAAATGATCAGTGTTTACAGGTACTGAGTTAAAAAGTGGTACTTAATATTCCAAGGAGAAGGGCTAGTTCTCCCTGGGAGACAGTACACCTAAATTTCATTTTTACAATAAAGGGTCATGGCTCCAGCATAAACAAGGAGGATTCTTAATATTTTCTTTAACATGTCACACCCCCTATCCCACTTATAGCATGCTGTAGATTAACAAATTTATGAACACATTTGTAACTTTCAGAAACAGATTTTTTTCTCTACTGGCAAATACATTTACTTTTTGTTGTTGTTGTTAATTCTTCATGATTACTGCATTCCTGGAGTGTGCTCGAAAGTGAGCTGTCTCATTATCTAGTGCCCTTGACAACTTTAGGGAGGCTGGAGAAGAGGGAGAAAGGATGCTAAGCTCCGCGTTGCTTAGCAGTCCCTTGGCCTCCATAAGGAGGATTCAGAGTGGTTAAAAGACACATTTTATAATTATTTTTTCCCTGCACTTTTTACTGTCTGAGGGAAGTGAGATCTTTTTCCTTTCTTTAACCAATCAAATTAAATTCTTTCTGAGTAGAATCCTTATGATGTAACAACATTAGAGATCCTATTCTATTTATCAGAGGTTTAGCAAAATGTTTTGAGACTGAGACATTCCTTTCAAAACAAAAACAAAAACAAAATCCAAGCAAACCAGTATTTTCAAATTAAATCCTCTAAAGGAGGGAGTGAGACACTAACTTAGAATCATATCTCACACCACCTCATGCTATTTCAACTTCTGCCCAACTTTTTCCTAAATAACTAAGACTAAAGATCCCTTATCAGGGAGACATTCAGCAGCCCCATAACTGCTGAACTAGTTTAAAACATTGCTCTTATTCTTCAGAGAGCCCATTCCCCATGGTTGAGGATTCGCAGAAACCTTTAAAGAAATTTTTTAACAAATAAAAGAAACGTTTTCTGAAATTCCTCCCACTGCAAGCACAGTGATTACAAAACCATTCTCAATTTTGCCTTTTCTCCACCTGTAGCTTTAAATCCTTATGCAGACAGACAAAAGGAAAAGGCAAAACTGAAGGGACCACAAGAGGCAGCTTAAAAGAAAGAATTTGCTGAGATGCTTGTAAATTGTCTTGTAACTAGTTGATGTTTTTCAAGCTGATTAAGGGGAAAATTTTTGCTCTTTCTCCAAAGTCTAGACCTAGTTGGGGGTTGTGCCTCAGGGATGGGCTTGTGGGTGTTTTTACAGTGTTGTGGCAAGCGCCTTTGTGGCTCTTAACTGCTCAACCGTGCCCAGGAGGTTGAGGCAAAAGCTTGGGAGAGAGGGTAAGGTTCTGCTTACTAAAGAAGGTACAGTTGCAAAGCGGTCACAAGAAAGGGCAATTTAGGAAGAAAATCCTTCTCCTCTGAAATCCAACACACCCTACAATCTTCCCGAACAGCACTCGGGGTCGTTGGCCCTTACCTGGGCTGATGCTCGCACTCCAACCAAGTTGGGGTGTTGTCCATAATGATGCCTTGTAGCCCTGTGTCCGTTCCTGGGCGCCAGCTGACATGGACTCCAGCTGGTAGGGTCCTCGACATTGTGAATGGGGGTGACATTCACACAGACTACGGAGTCCTGTGGAGGAAAAGGAACAGAAAGGCTTTTTCTCTCAAGGGGAGCCAAAAGCCAAGGCCCTCTCCATAACAGGCCTTTGTTTGGTTTCTCCCCACATTACATGATGGTCCTCATTTACCATGCATAGGTTGGCTTTAGGTGGTTACCTTTCACAGAAAACAAAGGGGCCAATGCCACTAATCACATCACAGAAGAAGGGTATTTGCAAATGAAAAGGGAAATGTAGTTGAACCAGTTACACTCCATACTGGGGAGTTTTAGCATAGATTTTAGGAAATTACAGTAAGTACTTGTTGTCTCAATTCAGGGTGAGGGAGGTTTAGCAAAAACAAGTCTCAAAGTGGCCTAGGTACATTGTAGACCTGATTCCCCACAGGAGAACCTATCCACGAGTGTGGGTCCTGTGCATCTCTGAGTGGGAACTGGACCCATGCCATGCAGAATGGTCTCCTACAGTACAGGAGACAATTGTGTACTTGGTTTTAGATGTATATGCCTGTGTGCATCTACATCTGGGTGATATGTTGATTGCATGTTTGTATTCAGACCCATGTTGTATGCATATATATATTTGTAGGAGTAGAATGTGAATGTTCAGGATGATTTTGGTTTTGTCTGCAGTAAGAGTTGGTCTGCCTATAAATTCAGTAAGGGAGAAAAATGTATGTGTATGTTCATATATGTAAATTAAATTTGTTTATATCTGGGATGGGAGTTGAGGGTCATACTCAGGTTGTAAGTGTATTGTGTGCACAAAGTCATTTAAAAGGGTATGAATTGCTCTGGCTAGTGTATCTCAGTGGATTAAGCATGGGCCTGTGAACCAAAGGGTTGCTGGCTCAATTCCCAGTCAGGGCACATGCCTGGTTTGCAGGCCAGGTCCCCAGTATGGAGCACATGAGAGGCAACCACACATTGATGTTTCTCTCCTTCTCTTTCTTTCCCCTTCCCCTCTCTCCAAAAATAAATAAATAAAATCTTTAAAAAATTGTTTTAAAAAGTTAAAAAAAACTACATAAAAAAGAAAAGATATAGATTTCTTGGAACTGGCTCATACTGGCTTGTGATTTTCAATGGTGCATGTCTTTTCAGGACTCTGTGTGAATCAGGTGAGTAGGTTGAAATTAATCATGCTAGGAATATTTATACAAGGAAAACACCACAAATGAAATCTTTCATGCATCTCCTTAAAGTGTTATTCAGCATTCAGTAGCACATGACCTGTGTGTGTGTCTGGATGTATGTGTATGAAGCAAAAATATTCAAGCACCAGTGAGTATATATATGTACGGGAGGATCTACACGAGTTGTGAGTGGAGCATCTGGGGTTGTGGGCCCTTGTATGTGTGCATGGACCCTGGTCATTCTGAATCATTACATTTGCTCTTAATCAGGTTGGCTCATTCTTTAGCATTTGTATGGTGAGGGCATCAGGGTCCATAGAGGAGTGGGCCTGGTAGACAGTCGTGCAAAGCAGAACCTTCCAAGACAGGTGTATTTTTGGCCTGACAGGCAGCAGTCAGAAAGACCTAGGCACAGGGGTATCCAAATTTTTGGTGTCTCTGGGCCACACTGGAAGAAGAAGAGTTGTCTTGAGCCACATATTACATTGCAACACGTAATCACAAAAATATCTCATAATGTTTTAAGTAAATTTACAGTTTTGTGTTGGGCTGCAATCATAGCCATACTGGGCTGCATGCGATAGAGAAGGCCTTCTCCTTCTACCTATCATATGCAGACCTTACAGATGAACTCTGTGGAGGCCAGGCTATACCTCTCCAGGGTAAAGGCATAGTGTAGGGTCTTCTGGCTGCCACTCCAAATGTGATACAGGGTGACTTGGCCAGCAGTTTGCTCCTCCAGTGGGCACAGGGAATGCCATGGAGGGAGAGGCAGGTTATGGTAACTGTCCTTAAAAAGCAGGGGTTTTGGATCCTTCACAAGGTAACCACCCAGGTCTGCTCCAGCTCCAGCACCTCCTTCAGTGCTACTGGTGTATCCTGTAGACCCTGAGGCAGTGCTCTAGGCATGTACAGAGGGCTGGGGCAAAGATGGCCAGCTGGAGCCACTTGACTCTCCAGTAAGAATAGGACTGACCTATGAACACGTAGGTCTAACAGGATGTGGCAGGACCTGATCTCCAATTGGCAGTAGCAAGGGGTGTTCAGGGTCTCTCATCCAGGATCACCACCACCTCCCAGTGATTGAGCTGGAAGATCCAGTTGATGACACTGATCAGCGCTATAGGGCACCATGCGGATTATGGGGCTCAGAGCAGTAGGCCTATACGTCTGGAGGCTATGGAAGGGCTCAATTCTGTCTGTCCCTTCCAAAAGTGGGAGTGCATTTTCTGCCTTGTTGGTAAGGAAGTATGTTTCATAGAACTTTCCCTGGGGGATAGCTCCATTGGGTACCAACAAGCTGACCCCTGGCACTGGGAATGCTGAGCTTTAAGCCCAGGCAACCAAAGGTGCCACTCATGATGCTCCTGGTGTCACATGGCAGGCCCAGGAGCTGCTGGGAGCCAAAGCTTGTGCTGCACAGGTGCAGAAATTGGGCATCCCAGGATAAATTGACAGGGTATGTGATGGGCAGCAGGACCCCAGCAAGTTGGCCTCAGTCCAGAAGGCCTGACCCAGACCCAGTGATGCTAGAGCTGTAGGGCTTGATCTTAAGGCTGAATAGGAGTTCCAGTAGGGACAAGTTGGTAATGGGGATCTTGTCAGCCATGTCCTACAGGGAGAAAACAAGCATGCTGTAGATGCCAGCACTGGCTGTGAATTCTGGAGGCACCAAAAGGTACAGGAGCTGCAGGTGGTTGGGTCTTCAGACCTGAAGTTGACGGGGTGGAAGTCTCCAGTGAGGGCAGCAGACAGATCAGTGATGTCAGTGTCCAAATCATAGCACTTGCAGCAGTACACCTCCCCACTCCTACCACCATGAGCATGGCTACCACCACGAGGATGGACACCATGAGGTCGGCGTCCAGTGCCACAACCTCCAAGGGCTCCAGAGGTTGCTTTTGGGGTCACTTAGAGTTTTCTTATTTTGCATGTCAGCTTATTGGTGCAGTTCATGGAGTCAAGAAGAGTCCTGCTACAGTCTTGGTCTCCATTCTGGGGCCGGGGTGCCATCTACTCTTGGCTGTGCCAGTGGGCACACTCAATGCCCCAGGCTGACAAATTGCTCTTATCTGTCCATGTTCCAGCCACTGGGTACACTGTAGTGCAGGAAGGCCTGGCCTTCCCAGAAATTTCCTCTGCTGAGCAGGATGGGGTTGTTGCAAGTCCGTGTGCACTACTGCTAGCTGTGGCCATGGTAGTTGGAGGAGGGCAACCAATCTGCCCAGCTGACCACTCCCCATTCATATAGATGATAATTGTGGCAGTGGTACTGCAGTGCTTGGCTACAGTGCTTTTGGCCACACAGGTATATCTGGCCAAATCTAACAGGTGAGCCTGGTAGATGATGAGGTCATTGGTGAGCAGAAATTTCGGTCCTGGGTGGTGTCCATGATGTCCTCATTCTTGAGCCATTCCACCTCAGCCACAGGCACACCCTTTGTGCAGGGCATTGCAGGAGAACCATGTGGTCTAGGGGTACTTCCTTGTCCAGTGGCACCTGGTTGAAGTTCTTGCACAGGTATGGACTGTGGACATAGGTCTGGTGACTGTTTGTGATCCCTGAAGAGCTCCAGGTGACACCCTGGCACCAGTAATTCTCCAGTCCAAATAGTTCATCTACCAAGTGCCAAGACCTAGATCTGCACCTCTCACAACTACAGGTGCATGGCCTCGTTCTGGCCCTCCTGTGTGACATGGTCGTTCTGGCTGACCCACTTGAACTTACACTTCATATAGGTCTTTGTGTCAGGGGAAGTATGGCAGTTCTTTACCATGTGGTGCCTTGGGACACCAGAAGCAAGTGGGTCAGCAGCTTTGCAGGTGCTGATGGGAATAAGTTGAGAATATTTCACTGCACAAATTAGTGCCTGCCTAGCTCAGGCTCTGGTACCAGCAGAACAATAGCATCAGGAGCAGCTTGCCCTGCACTCCCTTCTGGACCCACATGCTGCTGGCCTCATTCTGGTGCCTCTGCCCTGAGTCTCTCTTATCTGGCCCCAGCCAAAATGCTGCCACCTCCACTTTGAGTACTTCCCAGAGCTGGTGCTCTTCAGGCTCCTGGGCTCCAAGTGCTCCTGGGCTTCCCACAGCCTGTCTCCGAAGTTGCTCAACCAAAGTAGAGTACACTCAGTTGTGCTCCCAGGAGCCAGCAAGCCCCTGTGTGTACTTCTCTGTGCCCTGCTGCTTGCTGCCTGCAGCTCGAGCACTGTCATGGGTCCCTGCTGCCTGCCACAATGCTCAGAAGGCAGTGGAATCTGTCCCTTCCTGAAAGAGGACAACGTCAGCTAGAAGGCAGCTCTCTGTACTTGTGGCAGTCCTTAGAGCACTGGGAACTGATGTTGCCTCCCAATCCAGCGTTTCTCAACTCAGAACAACAAGCCCTCCCTGAAGAGATATCTAGGTAGCAATGCCATTGTCGCCAGACTCATCCCCATTACAGTTTGCAGCCATTTCTTCACATAGTAGATTCTGAGTGTGTGAGCATGTCTTCAGGGTGGAAACTGTGTCATCCATGGGGCCATCATCCTGGCCAAGCTCTCTATTGTTTCTTTGCGGTGAGGCTACTTGGGTGGAAAGATTGGCGAGCCCCACACTGTCCCTTGCAAGGTGATGAGACACTGTGGCTCTGTGCTGGTACACCTAATCACTACACCCAGGGGCACTGGTGTCATCTCAGCCCCTTTGCCCAAAAGGCTGCTAATGTTGGCTGGTATCAATGACTGCTACACCTCAGCCAGGAGCTGCACTGCCACCCTGGGCAACTTTGCCAAGGCCACTTTTGATTCTATCTCTAAGACCTACAGCTATCTTACCCCTCACCTGTGGGAAGAGACTGTGTTCACCAAGTCTTCCTGTCAGGAATTCACAGACCATCTTGTTAAGACCCACATCAGAGTTTCTGTGCAGAGGACCCAGGCTCCAGCTGTGGCCACAACATAATTTATACAAGGAAAATAAAGTGAATTGAGCTTGTTAAAAAAAGAAAGAAAGAAACTGTGTGTGTGTGTTGGAGGTATGTTTGTGTGTACAAAGGTGTGATCTGTACATGTGAAGTCAGGGGTGTGCAGCATGGTGCTTATGTATGAGGGAAGTTGAGATGATCTTTGTATGTTTTAGTCAGGTGTTTTGAGGGCCATAGACCAGAGCCTAGGGGAAGACAAAATAGTTATCAAAGGATGTTTAACTGCAAGTAGAATTTCCTGGTCTTTAGAGGACTAATTAATGTCCAGAAATTTAACAGTTGTGCCTGGCTCTTGAATTCTGTGGGAGGCAATATCTTAACATCTTTGCAGTAGATTGATCATGATCCATGTTAAGGCCTCAAGCCACATCCTATGAAGGGCCTCGAATTAGAATGTCATCCATGCACCGCCAAATAGTACAAGAGGGCACTGTAAGGGAATCCAGGTCTTGTCGGCAAAGATTATAGGCAATAGCTGGGCAGATATGATAGCCACAGGCAGCTGGGTAAAGATAGCTGTATTGGAATCTATAAAAGTGAAAGTAAACCATGGCTGGAACTTCTGGACGATCAATACTGAACAGAACGTGTTAGCTACGTCAATAATGGCAAAGTAGTCTCCTGGAGCCTTTTGAATATCCTTGATTAACTAACTAGATAATGTTGGGAATGGGAGACTTAGTAGTGGCACCTTTGTGTCTGAATTTTGGTAGTCGACTATAAGGCACCTCTCATTGGTAGTGAGCTATCATAACAGCCAAATGGGGGGAATTGAAAGGAAAAATGGTGTGTTTAATGACTCCTTCCTTTAACAAATTTTGAGTTATGGGTTGCAATCCCAAAGTCCCCTGTTGGAAATGATATCAGGGGTATTTACTGTCTTTATCTAGGGTGGCAGACAATGTTAACGAACTCCCAATGTGTAGCTTCCCACCAGGAAGACCTAAAACCTAAAATTTAGGTTTGTGTCAGATGGTCAGTGGTGTGTCAAGGCATCCAAGATTTGTTTTTCTTATTTTTCTACAACTTGTTGTGAAAGGGCAAACTTTTCCTGCAATAGCTCATGCACAGGAGACAGCAATTTTTATAGCTTGTTCCACTATACTAGTTCTGTCCACCTGAAGCTGATTAAAAACACCATGATGCTTAAACAAACTTTTAGTATCCCAGGCCTTTTCATACCTGCCAGCTTCTTTCTTTACCAATCAAAATGATATATGTTTTATGTAATTATCTACAAACTACAACACAACAGGTATTTTGTAAATAAAAGTCTACTGGACCACAGCCACACTCATTTTTCATGTAGTGTTTATGGCAGCTTTCACACAAAGTTAAGTAGTTGCAATAAAGAACATAAAGTTTATACACCCTAAAATATTTACTATCTGGTTCTTTAGAGAACTCTTTCCTGAACACTGATCTACAGTATTGATTCCTCCCATCTGGTCTACACCGCTAACTTTCAATACTTAAAAGAATAGCCACTATGAAATTACTTCCTAACACTTAAAACACTTTACATTCTGTTTTCAGCAAACTATTCAATAAACTTAGTTCTCTCTAACTCTCTGTGTATGTGTGTAGCTATTAGATATGTGAGCTCCTGTGAAATGGCCTTGTTAATCACCCACAAGTGCTGACCTCACTGGACAGCCAGATGTGAAAGTGAACATTCTTTCAGTCTTGTCATATAGCTCTGGCCATCTGCAGTCCCACCATGTTGGTCTCATCAGCAAATGTGCTCTAGTATATAGTTCATTTTCACAACTTGTAGAAGGTGTGTACATTTCTGGCTAGTAGTTTGTTGTAATTCTAGTATTCTGATAGCTGAACTTTCAGTATTGCAGGATTGTGTACTTGTCTCTAATCTGATGGGAAGAGAACAGCAGCCACTGCCTTCTCCTCATCTTGATGTACACCCACTGGCTCATAAAGCCTAGGGCCAGTTAGGTATGTAAATGCTTATTATTTTATATCTTCTTTCTCTATTGAAATGTTTATCTACATACAATGTCCTTCTTCATCTTTTGCAACCATTTTGATTTTAAGTCTGGGTTGTCTGATACTAGCTTACTACCCTAAACTCTTTTTTTGGTTACTATTTAATTTACATGGAATATTTTAAAATTGCTTTCACTTTCAACCCATTTTTGCCTTTGGGTCTAAAGTGAATTTTTTTGTAGAAAATATATAGCTGGATCGTGCTTTCTTTAAATATATTTTGCTAACCTCTGTCTTTTAATTGAAGAGTTTAATCCACTTAAAGAAATTGCTGGATTGAGCGCGGGCTGGGAACCAAAGTGTCCCAGGTTCGATTCCCAGCCAGGGTACATTCCTGGGTTGCAGGCCATAACCTCCAGCAACCGTACATTAATGTTTCTCTCTCTCTCTCTCTATCTCCATCCCTTCCCTCTCTAAAAAATATATAAATAAAATATTAAAAAAGTAACCTGAGCATAGTGAACATTTTAAAAAAATTAAAAAAAAAATTGCTAATGAAGTGACTTAATTCTGCCACTTTGCTATTTGTTTTCTATATGCCTTATAGACTTTTTATCTCTCATTTTTCCTATTAATGCATTCTCTGTGTTCAGTTGGTTTTTGTAGCAAAATGTTTTTATTACCTTATAATTTCCTTTTGTGTATATTCTTTAGATATTTTTTGTTATTACCATGAGGATTGCATTTAACATGCTAAAATAATATAAATATAATTTGAAGTGATATGAACTTAACTTTTATAGCATACAAAAACTCTGTTCCTCTATAGCTCTACATCTTCTATGTTTTTGTTGCCACAACTTATATTTTAATAAATTGTATGTCCAATAGCAGAGGTTAATAATTGCTTTTTTATGCATTTGTTTCTTTAATCATGTAGAAAATAAAAAGTGGAGCTTCAAATCAAAATTATAATTATACTAACTTTCATAATTGCCAGTGTATTTACTTTTACCTGAGATCTTTATTTCCTCACACAGCCTTAAATAACTCTCTAGTATCTTCATTTCAACCTGAAGGACTCCCTTTAGCATTTCTTGTTTGTCAAGTCCAGAGGCAATAAACTCTCTCAGCCTTTTCTAAAGGGTCCCATGGCCTTTACCAGAGTGACTCTATACTGGGGAAAAGGAAATAATGAGACTCTTTAGGGACTACCGGGCACTGGCTCTAAACTGACACTAATTATAGGAGACTCAAAATGTTACTGTGGTCCACCAGTTAGAATAGGGGCTTACGGAGGTCCCATGATGAATAAAATTTTAGAGCAGGTGTGTCTCAGAGTGTGGCCAGTGGTCTAAAAACCCATTCAGTGGCTATTTCCCTACTTCTGGAATGTATAATTAGAATAGATATACTTAGCCACTGGAGGAATTCCCACATCAGCTCTCTGACCTGTGGAGTAAGGGCTGCCCTGGTGGAACAGGCCAAATGGAAGCCACCAGAGCTGCTATACCTAGAAAAAAACTTATAGAAATGTCCTCTTCTCTCTTCAGCTGGATTTCAGCCCAGAGAAATGAGAGACCAAGATACCTGCTGACCAGCATGAGCACACTGGTTTTGGTACTGTTGTCTTAAGGCATTCTTTTCTTGATGGCCTCTGCTGTAGTCTGATACATGCAAAGGCCTTCCACACCACAAGCTATTTTCAAAATCACTTCTATTCCACCATGCTAAACCTCTGATTTCTGTTTTTATATCTGTTTTGTGAACTAGTTTAATCTCTCCCAAGTAAATATCTGTTCTCTTAAGCATTCCAAACTGATTTGAAATCCTATTTCTCTTTTCCTCCCTTTCTTTCTCCCTCCCTTTCTACCTTCCTAGTTTACTTTACTGACTTTCCCTTTAGTTCTATTTAGCTGACTTGCATCATCGTCACATGGATGGATGTACTTTCATATTAAAATGCCAGTAATAGAGCAAATCAAGCTTTATTATTTATCACCATTTTCTTGATAAATATCATGAATAGTCATCCAGGTATACAGGATCTGGCATAAATAATGCCCCCTTTTTATTACAAAATCTTTTATTACAAAATCATAAGCATGTAATTCTGTAATGTAACAATATCGTACTCAAGCACACCATATGACATTTTAGGTGAAATGTTCAAATTAAAACTGTAAATTATTACACCCATATTATTACCCTACCAACCACACTCAAGCAGGCCTTAGTTCTGCCAAACCCTGTATATTAGAATTACTTTGTGGTGTTGAAAATATGCAAATGTTGTTTTAATTGGATTATATTAAATTTACAGCTCATTTTATGTGAGACCTTGATTTAGTTTTCTTTAAAAATTTATTTACATAAGAACATGTACAATTTTGCATACATAATTCTGCAAAAATGAAAGTAACTTTTAAGACTTCTGAAATGCATTAAACATACTTCTCCCTCAAATTTAATATAAAAATAATCTTAATCAAGCATTTAGGCTTAATTTTGTTCCACGATTGAGGCTAACCCTTGTGAGTACAAGAAGACTTCACTTAACATCATGGATAGGTTCTTGAAAACTGCAACTTTAAGCAAAACAACATATAATGAAACCAGTTTTACCATAGGTTAATAGATATAAACAAGAGTTAAATTCTACATTTCTGGTCACAAAAGTATCACCAAATTTTAAAATAAAGACGCCAAAACTATAATATTAAACATTGAAATAAATGTGACCTACACATATATCTAAGAAAGATGAATAAAAACAAGTAAGATATTTTCCAAACCACCTATTACAGTTCAGGACTGAGGGAGGCGGGAGCCCATTCTGGGAGCTCAGGGTTCAGGGCAGGAACCAACCCTGGACAAGGTGTCACTCTATTGTAGGGTGCACTCACACACACAAACACACACACCCTCACTAGGAGTGGGCCAATTTTGACACACCAATTAACCTAATGTGCACATTTGGGGGATGTGGGAGGAAACCAGAGTACCTGGAAAAAACCCACAAAGACAAGGGGAGAATGTACAAACTCTACACACACAGTGCCTGAGGCCAAAAATCAGTTTTTTTCATCAACATTATAATGAAATGATGCTAAGTGAAACATTTTGGGGACCTGCTGTACTTCACTCCATGCCATGTGAATTATGAAGATTATAACTATCTATTGAGGACAGGCACAATTTCAGGTTCTATGTGAGCTCAAGGTATTTCCTGTTAATTCTTTCCATTATTTCCTGGGGTTTGCACATGCACATTGTTGTTGCTTATTACAAGCAACAACAATATAACAAGTTGGTTAGTAACAAGTTGGTTGCTACTAAAATGATACTTGAAGCCAAGGGCCCTCCTCTTGGGTTTCCCTTCTCTGTCCTGTGACTTGAAATTTCCATGGGGCAGTTCAATGGCTCACCTGGTTCCTTACCCATCTCTATGGGTTTACTGTTCTTCACTGACTTATGCACAGTGTCTTCAAACCTGTAGTTTCACAGTTGTCCTTTTAAAGTTGTTTCAGACAAGAGGCTAAATCTGGTTCCTGTTACTTCATTTTGAGCAGAAGCAAATAAGGAGTATTTCGAAAACACTTTTGTCAGATTCCCAGAAAAAAAGTGTTTGTCTCTTTATAAAGAATGATGTGTTTCTGAGCCTTCTGCTGTAGCATATCTAATCAATAACTTTTAGTAAAATAATTTTAATTATTGTAGCTTTAAATGTATTCATATTTAGTTTTGTTTTCTTTTCCCTTTAAAAAAAACTTTATGTTCTCTCTAAAAAAGAAAAACGCCAGTAAATTTGACATTTGTTAGAAGTTCATTCATCCATCATGCACTGTTATTTAAATTTGATAACACAGGGGTGAACCTGCAGGATGGAGGACACCCAGGTAACTAACATCTTTTCATTTAAAAAATAATTTAAAAATTACATTTTTAATTTAAAAAATGAAAGATTTTAGTGCAAGCCTGAACCACCCTTCTCAGGTACCCCAAAGTCAGTTTGTTTTTACTTGTCTGATTTTTCTCAGTTTCGTCCAGAGCCCAACTGGCTGTAAATCTGACATGTGGGAGGGATCAATAGGGCTGAAGGTATAAGTACCAGAGGTTTGGGCTGAAGATCCAAGTCCAGTGGGGTCGTGTGGGTAGGCGTACTGTGCGCGGGAGCTCATTCCGCCCCGTGGGAGAACGTAGGCTCGAATCCCAGGGCTTCTGGGATACTGCACTCTGCAGTGTCTTGAGACATTTTGAGTACAGTGTTCCTGCCCTTCCAGACACTCTGGCTGTTATAGATCGGCGCTCTAACAGCACTGTGGGTTGCGCAGTTCTGCGCCCTGGGTCATTGTGGGTATTGTAGTCCTGCCCCTGAGGCACTCTGTGTTACGCTCTTTCCGAGGGCCGGAGGAGGGTGTAGTTTGGTGTGAAGTCTTCCTACTTTGACGCTTCTAGTGGGCAAAGCCCTGAGGGCTATAGGCTCCCGGGGAGGGAGTGTCAGGAAAATCAAAGACGGTGGCGGGGGTGGGGGGTGGGGGGGGAACGACACATCTTCCACAGGCCCCAGGTTCCTTGAGGTTTGATTTTCCCGCTGGTTTGGGCAAGGAATAATTCGGGTGATATGGGAAACACGCACTCTTGGCTCAAAGCAGGCCTCCCCACAATTGTGGGTGTGCAGCTCAGGTTTCCTTCCTGGGTATTCAGAGGGGCGCATGGCCGGGTGGTGCTCACCATTGTGGTGCTTGGCCCCTAGAACCCTGGTTGTAGGGGAAGCATTGGCTTATAGGCTTACTTGGGTACTGAGAGATGGCCAAAGCCCAGCGAACCAGCCAAGCGACTAGGATCAGAGCCTTGGGGATGTTGGAAGGCCTGGTGGGGTCAGTATTCCGGGTGCATGGGGCGACCCTATGTCCAGACGGCTTCCTCCGTTGTAGGGGCCCTTGCAAGAGCCCCACGTAGATTAAGTGGAATGCAGCCCATGGGCAGGGAACTTTTCCCCAGCCCTGTGGGGCTGCTGGCTGCCCCCTTGAATTCCTGGGAGTGGGGGTGGGGAGGTAAGACATCTACACTTACGTTCTTATTTTTAATTTTTCATTATGAAAACATTGCAAGCATACCTAGAAGTAGCTGTGGGGTTCCATGGATCTTCACTCCGATTCACCATTTATCAATGAGAACTTGTCGTTCTGATAGGGGACTCAAGACTTGGAAAATTTTAGCTTAAGGTAAAAAGTTATAAGCCTAGCAAGTAACATGTATGTTAAAGCTTTTGTTTCAAAAACTACAGATAAGGCCCATCCCGTCTCCTGGGAAAAACAGTCGACCTCCTGAGGCACTGGCTAGGGATTACTGCCTGGGCACAAGTTGGAGGCATCTGGGCCTTTTGTGTTCCGACCACCCCACTTAAGAACAGCTAACTGCCCAGGACAGGGATGTTGCAGCTTCTGAATCTCAAAGCCCTCACCACACTTTGTTTGTGCTCCTCCCCCCCTCCCGACCCCCATAAAAGATCTGGCCAGGAAAGAGAAAGGAAAATGGTTTTGTTAGGGTATGAACCCACCATCTTCTCAAATTGCCAGCCATCTGAATAAAGTGCCCATAAAAGATTCAGTCACTGTCATTGCTTATTGGATTTGGTAGTGACAGGCAGCCAGAATGCAGGTGTCTTTTCCAGTTACACTTCCACCCTAAATCTGCAAGTGCATCTCTCTGGACACTATCTCTACCTAGAAGCTTATGTCAGGCCTGCATCAGAATCCCTGCCTCTCTAGGAAGGGTTGACATTCAGGTGTGCCCTCTCTCACTGAAGCTGTCATCAGAGTGGAAAGAGGTAAAAACCCATGTCTAGCACATGCTGAGTGCTCAGTAATGTTACTCTGTGTTTTTACTAAACTCCATAGGCATACAGATGATATCATGTGGGGTATCAGCATGACCTCCGAGCAGGCGTGTTCTAAAACCCACACCCTGACTCTGCAGAGAGCTAGAACCTTCCTGGTTCTGATACTTTAGTGAAGAGGACCCCAGCTGCAGGCTTGGGGGTTTCCAGCCTGTCTTCTGGATGGGCAAAGAATCCTGAACTTGGAGCTGCTTTTCTCTGCTCAAGTCTGCCCTGGAGCACCCCATGCTTCCCCCACATACAGAGGGATTGTTCTAGGGGCCTGACAACCCCTTCTTAGATGGGCAGCACTTTCATATGTTCCTGTGGTATCTTTGCTCATAATGGAGGGTGCATTGTTTTGTTTGTCCTTGTTACCTTGAGGGTAGTATTTCCCTCTGGGCTCAAAGCTACAGATTGCTTCCGAGGAGCTTCCCAACATCTTCAGGGAACTCCCTCCCTGAGATTGATGCAACTGTGTTCTCAGGGCCTCTGAGCCCTGGCAACACAAAGGTGATGAGTAGTGTTTTGAGGGTACTACTGTGTTGGCAGTGTGCTTTCTGTGCACTGCCATAGTTTATTTCCTCATCCATTTTTGTACATTACATAGTAGAACTCTAATTTATAGAGAGGGAAATGGTATAGTAACTTTAACCATGGAGTTTGCTGTTCTTTAACTTTCAAGATTTTAATGAAAATTTAAAAGGAGTTGCTCTTTTTCAAGTTTTTCTCATGCATCTAATGCTGATAAAGGTAAAACATTTGTTCACTTTCTTTTGATTCTTTGTCCCAGCCCCTAATGACATGAACTTTTATTGATGACATTAATGACACCAACAGAATATCTGGTGTTTGTAGGTTAAACCCTCTCCTCATAAGGTGTTTTGTTTGTTTGTTTGTTTGTTTACCTTTGGGGATGTGAATGGAGACGGCTTATCAAAGTTAAAATTATGAAAATTTTACAAATACAGCCAAAAGTAGTGTGAATACTATAAGAGCACCCGTGTCCCCCTTGCTCAACTTCAGCAAGTGTCAACATTCTGTTCTTAGTTTTAGTTTTCACTACTGAAGTATCTTGCAGCAAATCTCAGAAAACATTTTATGTGTAAATACTTCAGTATGCATTTATTTGAATAAGGACTTTAAAGAAACAATATATGTGTGTGTGTGTATGATCTCCAATAAAATTAACCCAGGTTTGTTAATGTTACATAATATTAATGTGTTCAATTTTCCTAGTTGTCACAAACTGCCTTGCCACAGTTCAAAGCCTGCTTTCAACAGTCCAGGTTGAGGCATGTGGAGGACAATATGGGGAATTCTGCCATCTGAATCCCCCCTTGGCTCTTCTCACCCATTCTGGCCCTGCTGATCTTGTTAATGGCAGTATTGTCCCTGTTGGCATATACAGCATGATCTCAGGTTGTACCTTTTTGAGTTTTCTAGATTTCCCACTAATCTGATAAGCTGATAAATCTTGTCGATTCTTCCTCCTCTCCTCCTTTCTTCTCACCTTTATGTTAGTTCAGCATATAGTCTTTCACCATGTTTTAGTTAATCTTCTTCCTCTTACAAAAAGGTCCTCCTCTCTTGATTGCAAATTCTGAAATCAAACTCTGAGGCTCCACTACACTAGTACTGACTCTGTGACCCTGGGCATCTGCCTGCATTCTATGTCCCTTCTCATCTGTAAAATAGAGCTAATAGCAATGTCAAGGTTGAGATGTGGAAATGTGATCTTCGGAAGTGGTGAGGGTGCCTGGCACACAGTGGGTGCTCACGGAGAGTACTTTGTGGTAATAATGATTATCCATTCTCAACTGCCCCCTAAACAGCCTTTCCAGAATCATTTTCATCCTTCACTCCAACTGGACTCTGGTTTACAGCCACGTGGGAATCTATTCCAATCAATCTGTGCAGGTTTTCTTCCCTCCCAGGCCTTTATGTTTCACACATTCATCCTTGTTAACTAGCTTAGATGTTTCTCTAGTGCAAAGATTTCTGAGTGCTCTCTGGCAGAATAGGTCCCAGAGCACTTGTACATAAGGACATCAGAGCTAGCATGGTGCATCCCAACTGCCTGATTATCTCACTGGTGTTGAGATGGTTTTTTGAGGAACAGGTACCTTGTCTGGCTCCTGGCTCCTTCTGGGTGAGGGCTTAGCACCCAGATGTGAGGATATTAGGGGTTGTCCTTTCTGTCTGGAAAATGACATTTGTGTGGCAGGGGGAGTGATGGGATCTCAGGTGGGAAAGGGTTAGGGCTGTTACTGGAGATGGCCATGGGTGGCAGATAATAGATGTGGATCTTGTTCTGTGGTCAGTGAGACCCACTGCAAGTTTTGTCCAAGGGGGATCATGATTTCTTCCTTTTTTATCCTCATACCTGCTTCCCTTTATAATGAAAGTCATCAGGAGAGAGTTGTCTATGCTTGATAAATACAGTTTTGTTCCACTGAATATCTATTTAATTTCCAGATATTTGGGGGGTTGTTTTTTAGATAACTTATTGTTACTGATTTCTTATTTAATTCCATTTAGAACAAAGAATGTGCAATATCAGTCTGTGTAAGTTGGAAGATATTTCACAAGCCAGTATATATAGTGTCTCAGTGAATGTGCCTTGAGCCCCACAATGTAATGCATTCTGCAGCTGTTGGGTGTTGTTCTAATACTATGTTAGATCAGGTTGCTTGTTACATTCAGATGTTTTATTTCCTTATCATTTATTTTTATCAATTTATTTAGCAATAGTTTCATCATTTTATTAATTACTGTGACTGTATGAGGATTCTTGAATGAGGATTGTGGAATTTTCTCTTTCTCCATGAATTCTTTTTTCTTCTTCATGTATTTTTGAAGCATTATTACAACATGTATATACATTTACCTTTGGTATATTTTCTGATGAACCAACCCTTTTATTATCACAAAACATGTCTTTGTGTCTCCGGTAATACTTTTTGTTTTGAAATATAATTTGATATACTGCCACTGCAATCTTCTAATGCTTACTGTGTGCATGTATGTCTTTTTCCATCTGTTTCCTTTGAGCTGACCTGTGCATCTATATTTAACGTGTGCTTCTTGCAGACACTATATGATAGAGCTTGCTTTTTTAAATCCAGTCTGACAATCTGTGCCTCTTATTTAACTGGCATGTTTATTTCATGTAATTGTTGGTATGGTTAGATTTAGGTCTCCACTTTTACTGTTTGTAATCTATTTGCCCCCTCTGATTTTTGTTCCTCTGTTACTACTCCTGTCTTCTTTGGCTGGAATTCTATTTAAATTAATTTAATTGTCATTGAGCCATACTATTTGCATTTTTCCTTTTTATTTACTTATATGTTTTGTATAATTTTTTTCTAAAGTATTTTTATTGATAATGCTATCAGTTTTCCCAATTTTTCTCTCTCTTTATTCCCCCTTCACCTTGCCCTGCCAACCTTCTAGCATTGCCCCCACCCATTTAGTTCATGTCCATGGGTTGTACATATAAGTTCTTTGAATTCTCTGTTTTCTATACCATTTTTGACCTCTCCCCATCTGTTTTATGCCTACTAACTGTGCTTCTTATTCCCTGTACATTTCCCCCCTACTCCTCCCTTCCCACTCCCCAATGAAATCCCTCCATCTGATGTCCACTTCTCTGATTCTGCTTCTGTTCTAGTTGTTCCCTTAGTTTCTGTTTTTATTGTTTTTTTTAGGTTCCATTGTTGATAGTTATGAGTTTGTTGCCATTTTACTGTTCATATTTTTTTATCTTCTTTTTCTTAGATAAGTCCCTTTAACATTTCATATAATAAGGGTTTGGTGATGATGAACTCCTTAAACTTGACCTTATCTGGGAAGCACTTTATCTGCCCTTCCATTTTAAATGATAGCTTTGCTGGATAGAGTAATCTTGGATGTAGGTCCTTGCCCCTCATGACTTGGAATACTTCTTTCCAGCCCCTTCTTGCCTGCAAGATTTCTTTTGAGAAATCAGCTGATAGTCTGATGGACACTTTTTGGTAGGTAATTGTCTCCTTTTCTCTTGCTGCTTTTAAGATTCTCTCCTTATCTTTCATCTTGGCTAATGTAATGATGATATGCCTTGGTGTATTCCTCCCTGGGTCCAGCTTCTTTGGGACTCTCTCAGCTTCCTGGACTTCCTGGAAGTCTATTTCTTTTGCCAGATTGGGGAAATTCTCCTTCATTATTCCTTCAAATAAGTTTTCAACTTCTTGCTGTTGTTCTCCTTCTGGCCCCCATATGATTCAGATGTTGGAATGTTTAAAGATGTCCTGGAGGTTCCTAAGCCTCTCCTCATTTTGTTGAATTCTGGTTTATTCATTCTGTTCTGGTTGAATGTTTATTTCTTCCTTTTGTTCCAAATTGTTGCTTTGAGTCCTGGTTTCCTTCCTGTCACTGTCGGTTCCCTGAGTATTTTGCTTTACTTCACTTTAGGTATCCCTCATTTGTTCTTTCATTTTGTGACCGAGCTCAATCAGTTCTGTGAGCATTTTGATTACCAGGGCTTTGAGCTCTCCATCAGACAGGTTAGCTATCTCCTCATCACTTAACTCTCTTTCTGGAGTTTTTCTCTGTTCTTTCATTTGGGCCATATTTCTTTGTTTCCATGTACCTGTTAAGTTGTGAGGGGGTGGAGCCTTATGTATTCTTCAGGGCAGGGCAACAATCTGTGCTGTATTTTGTGCTGTCTGTGGGGGAGGGCTCAGAGAGGGAACAATGCAGCTTGCTTGCTCAGCTCTAACCCCACTTTCCAATGAACTCTTCTGTGAGACTAGGGTTTTCTCCCACTGTGGCAACCCCCACTATAGTCCACAGCCAGCTCTGAGTCTCAGTTTCCCATTCAGACAGCCCCACCCTTGAGGTACATTGAGTCACCACAGGTCCTTTCAGCCAGCCCTGCTCACGCTGTCTGCTGTCTGCCACTTTTCCACAGGTTCTTTCTGTCCACCCATCTTACCAGTCTGGTTGGTTTGGTTGACTGTTTCTTTAAATCTTTGGTTGTGGAGTTCCATGCTGTTTGATTTTCTGTCACTTCTGGTTGTTTATTGATTTTAGATTGGTTGTTACCCAGCTTTTGGTTGTGGGAGGAAGTGAAGGGTTTCTACCTACACTTCCATCCTGGCCAGAACTCTTATTCCACTTCTTTGAAGTATCAAAAATAATATAGGGCCAGGCAGACGTAACACCTGCATCAATGTGGTTGGTAGGGTAATAATATGAGTGTAATTGTAGCATCTAGTACATGTGAGAACCAATATTGGAGACTTTCAGGGTATCAAAGATGTTACTTTATTGGCCAAGTTTAACCTGCGCAGGGGCGAACTCTCAAAGTGTCCAGTGACACAGTACCCACAAGGAGCTGCAAATGAGAGCCTCACTGAGCACGTACAACTACGTTCTTATATAGGGGTGGGCAAGCAAGTGTTATACAGAAGCAGACATGGCAGTTAGCAATTCGCTTACAAAGACCTCACGTGGGAATTTCAAACCAAGCATTCTTGCATAAGGCGGGAAGGCAGGCTGTTTGTTCATTAACCTAGTAATCTCCTGGCTCTAGCTAGCTAGTTTCCAACCCTCACAGAAGGGCTGGCTGGAGAGACCCACAGGTTCCTAGAATGTACACAAACCCACGCACCTAGGAATCAGCACCAGAAGGGCCAAATTTGCTTGTGGGTAGTAGGGAAAGTGACTGAAAACCAGCAGAGAGCGGAGTGAGCAGTACTGTTCCTTCTTGGACCCCTTCCACACACACAGTGTCAAATGCAGACATATGGGTTGCCTTGCCCTGGTAAACACCTAAGGTTCTACCCCTCACTACATAACAGGCACATCAAGACTAAAAAAAAAAAAATGGCCCAAATGAAAGAACAGAGCAAAGCTCCAGAAAAAATACAACTAAGAGATGAAGAGATAGCCAACCTATCAGATGCACAGTTCAAAACACTGGTAATCAGGATACTCACAGAATTGGTTGGGTATGATCCCAAATTAGAGGAAAAAATGAAGGCTATGCTAAGTGAAATAAAGGAAAATGTACAGGGAACCAACAGTAACAGGAAGGAAACCAGGACTCAAAGCAACAATTTGGAACAAAAGGAAGAAATAAACATTCAACCAGAACAGAATGAATAAACCAGAATTCAACAAAATGAGGAGAGGCTTAGGAACCTCCAGGACATCTTTAAACATTCCAACATCTGAATCATATGGGGGCCAGAAGGAGAACAACAGCAAGAAGTTGAAAACTTATTTGAAGGAATAATGAAGGAGAATTTCCCCAATCTGGCAAAAGAAATAGACTTCCAGGAAGTCCAGGAAGCTGAGAGAGTCCCAAAGAAGCTGGACCCAGGGAGGAATACACCAAGGCATATCATCATTACATTAGCCAAGATGAAAGATAAGGAGAGAATCTTAAAAGCAGCAAGAGAAAAGGAGACAATTACCTACCAAAAAGTGTCCATCAGACTATCAGCTGATTTCTCAAAAGAAATCTTGCAGGCAAGAAGGGGCTGGAAAGAAGTATTCCAAGTCATGAGGGGCAAGGACCTACATCCAAGATTACTCTATCCAGCAAAGCTATCATTTAAAATGGAAGGGCAGATAAAGTGCTTCCCAGATAAGGTCAAGTTTAAGGAGTTCATCATCACCAAACCCTTATTATATGAAATGTTAAAGGGACTTATCTAAGAAAAAGAAGATAAAAAAATATGAACAGTAAAATGGCAACAAACTCATAACTATCAACAATGGAACCTAAAAAAAACAATAAAAACAGAAACTAAGGGAACAACTAGAACAGAAGCAGAATCAGAGAAGTGGACATCAGATGGAGGGATTTCATTGGGGAGTGGGAAGGGAGGAGTAGGGGGGAAATGTACAGGGAATAAGAAGCACAGTTAGTAGGCATAAAACAGATGGGGAGAGGTCAAAAATGGTATAGAAAACAGAGAATTCAAAGAACTTATATGTACAACCCATGGACATGAACTAAATGGGTGGGGGCAATGCTAGAAGGTTGGCAGGGCAAGGTGAAGGGGGAAAAAAGAGAGAAAAATTGGGACAGCTGTAATAGCATAATGAATAAAATAGACTTTAAAAAGGAAGTTGAATAATGGATTTGTCTCTTCATAACTGATATATTTAATTTAGCATAATGTCCTCAAGTTTCATCCATGGTGTAGGAAAAGGCAGGATTTTCTTGTTTTCTAAGGCTTATCTATTAGTGGAACCTAATGAACAAAACAAACAAACAAGCCAAATAGAACCAGAGACATAGAAATAGAGAACAAACTGACAGTGACTGGAGGAGAGAGGAAGGGAGATAATGGGGAAATGAAGTGAATGAATAATATTCCATTTTCTTTTTTTTTTCTTTTTTTAAAATTAATTGTTCAGTTACAGCTGTCCTCATTTCCCCCCATTACTCTCCCCTGCCCTACCCTCTCCCCAACTTCCACATTCAATCCTCCACACCCCTGTTGTCTTTTTCTATGGCTCTTTTATACATACTTGTTGACCACCCTTCCCTCTCTTTCCCCTGTTATCCCTCTCCTCCCTCCCCTTTGGTCCCCATCCATTTGTTTACTTCCTAGTCTTTGTTTCTATTTTGCTCCCATGTTTGTTTTGTTGATTAGATTCCACTTATAGGTGAGATCATGTAGTATCTGTCTTTCACCTCCTGGCTTATTTCACTTAGCATAATGATTTCCAGTTCCATCCATGCTGTTGCAAAGGGTAGGAGCTCCTTCTTTCTTCCTTCTTTCTTTCTGCTGCATAGAATTCCATTGTGTAAATGTACCACAGGTTTTTGAACCACTCGTTTACTGATGGGCACTTAGGTTGCTTCCATCACTTGGCTATTGTAAATTGTACTGCTGTGAACATTGAGGTGCATAAGTTTTTTGAAGTGGTGTTTCAGGATTCTTAGGATACAATCCCAGCAGCAGAATTGCTGGGTCAAAAGGAAGTTCCTTCTGTAGTTTTTTGAGGAAATTCCATACTGTTTTCCACAGTGGCTGCACCAGTCTTCATTCCCACCAACAGTATACTAGGGTTCCCTTTTCTCCACAACCTTACCAGCACTTGTTCTTTGTTGATTTGTTTGTGATGGCCACTTTGTCTGGTGTGAAGTGGTATCTCACTGTGGTTTTAATTTGCATCTCTCTGATGGCTAGTGATGCTGAGCATCCTTTCATATGTCTCTGGGCCCTCTATATGTCCTCCTTGGAAAAATATCTATTCAGGTCCTTTGCCCATTTTTTAATTGGATTGTTTGTCTTGCTGGAGTCGAGTCATGTGAGTTCTTTATATATCTTGGAGATCAAACCCTTGTCCAAGGTATCATTGGCAAATATATTTTCCTATGTAGTTGGTTCTCTTTTTCATTTTGCTGATGTTTTCTTTAGCTGTGCAGATGCTTTTTATTTTGATGAAGTCCCATTTGTTTATTCTTTCCTTTATGTCCCTATTTCTCTTGAGGACAGGCTTTTGTTAAGTAGAACAGACTGCTCTGGGCATATTTTGAAATGATTACATTCTTCCTCCCAATATGGGAAGCGGGAGGGCATTTTCTCTGATCTACACACTGAGAACCTAATAAAGCTCCTGGAGGAAAAACTCATGAAAGTGTGCCCCACCCCCATGACCGGACCCCCTGGAGACTTTAACAGTAGCACTTCATCAATTACAAGGTCAGTTCTCTTACAGCAGTACTGGCTCTGGCAGCTGGCTTTACTAAGGTAAGATGTGATCTCTGTACCTGCCTGCCTTCTAATCTTAAAGGCAGTATTTCACCCATGACCTCAATTCTCTGATGGGCCTAAGAAAAGTTTTTGTTTTTCAGTTTGTTACTTTTTTTCTGGGGGACCGGAGGATAGGAGTGAAGACTTCTAAGCTCCTTATACTCTAGACTGGAAAGTGAAAGCCTGTAATTGATTCTTGTTTGTTTCTTTTCATTTCCATAGTTTGTCTGGGATTGACTTTGGCAATGAGAGCCAGCAACCCCACCAGTGCACCAACTGGCCAGGTCCCCAGTGGCAGACTTTTGAAGTTCCTCTCCCCACCATCTCCAGTGCCCCTCCAGGGCCTGCTGCCAGGCTCACTGGTTCCTTATCTTCCCTACTCAGCCCTTTTCCCCACTTTGGATTGGCTGTCCACCCCTACTCTAGTGTTTCTATTTGGGAGTGAGTATCTGGGGCTCACTCTTTGGCAAATCAGAGTAAGACTTTCCCAGGTGTCTGAGAAGAGATCAGACAGGGTAATAGGCACAGATTTGGATGTAGCCACCTGCAAGAACAAAGATGATTAAACTCTCTTAAGAAAGAGCTAGGTTTGAATTCCTGCTTTACTACTTGCTATCTATGTCATCTCTGAAAAGCTACTTAACCCTCTTTGGTTTCAGTTTATCTTTAAAAATAAACTAAACCAGAATAATAATACTAACCACTATGTTTATTTCAGGTAATTAGCTGGGCTGGAGCTGAAATTTGTTCAACCTGTCTGTGGATGAGTAATGTGTAGGGATCCTTTGATTAGAGTTCTGAGAACATGGGGAAGGGTCAAGAATCATCTGATTCCAGGAATAGGGTATATGAGAGCCAGGCCCTTGGGGCACAGCCAGCTTGAGGCTGCCACATTTGAGGGTTGAATAGGAATTTAGGACAAGTGGAGTGGCTAATGCTCCAATTACATTGGCTAAGCTCCATGATTGTTGAATTTTCTTTATACACAATCATCATCTACAAATAAAGATAGCTCCAATTCTTCCTTTTTAATCTTTATAACTTTTTTTTTTATTTTTTGACACCCTGTACTGTCTGGACCTCCAGCACAATGTTGAATAGACGTGGTATGAGTGTACATCCTGGTTTTGTTCTCAGCTTAGGGAGAACATGTTCAGTAGTTCACTATATTCTTCTGTAAGTTGTTTCATGGATAACTTATCAGATTGAGAAAGCTCCCTTATACTCATAAATTGATTAAACTTTGGTAATAGAAATATAAATAGAATCATAATTCATGATTTTACTACTTGCTCAAAGCTTTAAACACTAGCCAGGGTATTGCTTTAATTGTGAATATTCCTTATCTAATTTAGAGAAAAATTGTTCCAGATCTACATATGCAAAAATATTGCCCAGGAAGTCCTCAATTTCCAAATATACCTGTCTTCAGAAGTGTATTTGTTTGACAGTTCTCAGGAAACTCCAGCTGGAAATTCCAAGCCTTCTTCTCATGGAAGCTTAATTGTGCTTGGTGCTTAACTATATAAATCAACTACAAAAATGTATTCAATCTACCCTCATGCCCAAAGTATGGTCTGTGTTACTGGTGGGGGTGGCAGTTAGGTTTTGAGGAGCAATGCAAGGAGGAAGAGAGGAAGGCTAACTAGCAGCAGCAGCAGCAGCATGTAGGGAGCACAGTCCTTATCGCTCTATACTCCAGAGCTGGTGTGGCTGACATTTGTGAATCAGTATCATGTGAATCAGGGCTCTCTGGACCCTGGCACTTATGGTGAAGAATTTTTAAATGTCTCAACAACCAATTCACATTGCTCTAAAATAAATAAATTTTTTAACAAGAGCGTTTGAATAGCACTGGCAATATGTCCTCAAATGCATCATCACATTCACTTTTTACAACAACCTGTGAGGTTAATATCCATGCTTTACAGATGAAGCCACTAAAGCATAGAGACATTTGGTGATTTAATATCTCCCAACCTAGGAGACCTGCACCCAGGACCTGATTCAAGACCGGGGATATGAAATCTTTTTACTACATCATGTTGGCAACTGATTGCCTGACAATTTGTAATATGTTTTCCAGAATTGATGCCACAGGTGTGTTCTTGCTTAATGTAACTTTAGATGTTACCTTGCTTCATATAAATTGAAGCAAATATTTTTATATTCTCAGTTCTTGATCACAGTACATTTAGCTATTTGGATGAACAAATAGAGAAATGGTTTCTTTTTCCTCCTCCAGCACATGTACCTTTTTAACATTTTAAGAATTATGCTCCAGGTCCCCAAGTATGAAGGTATGAACATAGGACAAAGCTGATAAGGGAATAATTATACAACTTAGCAAGAGTCCTGAATATTACCTGCCATAAGAGTAATAATAATGAGAATCATTCAGCATCCTCATTTCCTTCATGTCAGTACATCTGTTTCCCATCACCATGTGCAAGGCCCTGACTTGGGCACTCTTACAACCATGACTATCTAATACTTTAGAGAGAAAATCCCAATTTACTAGTACTTCCTAATGTAGATGTTGGAATTGTCCTTGTTTTTCAAATGGTGAAACACACACAAAGACATTCTTGGACATACACATGTGGGCATCAGGTTGATATTCATAGCAGTTGGTGATCTGTGATGCTGTAAGAAGGGGTGCTTTTCATGGACAAAAACTAGGGGTGGGGGGTAATGGGGGGAAGGGTGGAGGGTTGGGTGGGTGGGCTGGAATGGGAGTAGGGGGGAGAAAAATGTACTTGAACAATGATTAAAATAAAAAAAAAAGAAATAAATGCAAAAAAAAAAAAAAAGAAAAGAAGGGGTGCTTTTGATACCAAACAAGCAAACGGTGGTGATCAGGTGAGGGATGTCTCAGGTCTCTGATCAATATTCCCATTTACATTAGGATACTTGCTTAGGCCAGAGGAGAATGGTGTCAGGGTCCACAAGATCCTGTGAGTGAGCCTGAGGTTTCTGAGGCAACCACATATCCATTAGAAGGACTGGTCAGAGGGCAGTGGGCTGGGCAGAATGCGAGCTGGATATATAGTCACAGCAAGAACACTAAAGGGGGTCTTGATGTTTACATAGTAAATGGTGGCCTCTAGGGAACATAGACTCAAGGTTTTTCTATCTGCACCAAGGTTTTCTATTTGCACCAGATGAACTCAATGTCAAATATGAACAGAAATACAGGCTGTTAGTATTTGTCTCATTTGCTATGTAAACAAGGACAGAAGGCATCAAAGCCAGAATGTCATTACTCCTTGGATAGTGAATGTTCAGGTAGAGCTGAGTGTTGTTTTTATTACTATTATTCTTTTTAAAAAATACTTTATTTTTTCAATACTATATATTTTTCAATTACCATTTATGCCCAATATACCTTCTTCTACCTCCACCTCCCCCCACACAATGACCACACTGTTGTCCATGTCTATGAGTTCTTTTTCTTTTTTGCTCAATCCCTTTACCCCCAACACCCGCCTCCAAGAGATGTCATCCTGCTATCTAAGAGTCTGTCTTTATCCTGCTTGTTAGTTCGATTTGTTCATTAGATTCCACATATGAGTGAAGTCATATGATAGCTGTCTTTCTCTGACAGGTTGATTTCCTTTAGCATAATGTTCTCTAGGTCCATCCATACTATTGCAAAGGGTAAAAGTTCCTTCTTTTTCATGGCTAAGTAATATTCCACTGAATAAATGTACCACAGCTGCTTTATCTACTCATTTACTGATGAACACATGGGCTGCTTCCAAATCTTGGCTGTTGTAAGTAATACTGTAATGGACATAGAGGTGCATATATCTTCCAAATTAGTCTTTGGAGTTTCTTCAGATATATTCCAGAAGTAGGATTGTTGAGTCATTAGGCACTTATATCTTAAATTTTTTTGACTCCATACTGCTTTCCAGAGTGGCTGTACCAACTTGTATTCCCACCAACAGTACAAAATGGGTCCCCTTTCTCTACATCCTAACCAGCACTTTTTGTTTGTTGATTTATTGATGATAACCATTCTGATAGGTGCAAAGTAATAATTCATTGTGGTTTTAATATGCATTTCTCTGATGATTAGTGATGTTGAGCATCTTTTCATATGTCTCTGGGCCCTCTGTATGTCCTTTTGGAGAAGTGTCTGTTCAGCTCCTTTGCCCATTTTTTAACTGGATTGTTTATTACTATTAGTCTTAAATCATTAATTGGATCATTCAATGAAACATACAAGTTTATAGCAAAGATTGAACTTTTTCAAAAGTAGAACTACAACAGTATTTGAATTTGGCTTTCACCTCTTTAATTTCCTGAAGTTCTGTTGGAGAGAAAAACTCAGTGATTTAAGTAGGTTGTAGGTAGGATTTAGAAGCCTTTTTCAGAACTCTAGTTAGTTCAAAGTCTTTTTTTTTTTAAGGACAACTCCTCTAGTCCTGGTTGGCATGGCACAGTTGGTTGGAGTATCATCCCCTAACTGAAGCATTGAGGGTTCGATTCCCAGTCAAGGCACCTGCCTAGGTTGAAGGTCCAGTCCTCAGAGTGTGTGACTCCCAGTCCTGACCCATACTGTTCCCCGTCGGGGCACATGCAGGAGGCAAACAATCCATGCTTCTCTCTCACATCTATGTTCTCCTCTCTCTCTTCCTCTTTCTGTAAAGGCAATGAAAAAAAAAGCCCTGGGTGAGGATAAAAATAAATGAATGAATAGATAGATAGATAGATAGATAGATAGATAAAAATAAAAATTACAACTCCTCTAGACATTTATTTTGAGATGCCCCTAAGATGCTTCTATGACTGCCTTCTACATTCCCTCCACATCCCTGCCTAGCATGCAAGTTAGGAATAAATCACTTCCCACAGGTAGGAGGGTGAGAAGAAACTTTTGCCCCCTGAGAGGATTAGACAAACACTGGAGAGAACTCAGTCCTTACTGGACATCATCACAGAAAAGTGAGGTATTTAGCTCTCTTTCCCTTACAGATGATTTTCTGAGTTAATTATGGTACTTTTTCCTTGAAACGTGTCTACATGATATCAGTGGAAATGAATTTTAGGCTCTCTTCCATGGAGCTTTTGGTCAAGTGCTTCCCCCCAAAAGTCACATCATTTACCACAATCTCATGTATTCACAGTCTGTGGCGTTTTCCCAAGTACTGGCTTATATTTTTTCATACTTCCTTCTTGTTCTTTGAGATAATGCTTACAGCATTTTGCCATTCTGCCACAAGGTCTGTGTCTTACTCACATTAGAAGAATTAATGCCAAAGATGTAATGTCCCAGTTGCTGGTTTTTCCAAACAACAACAACAAAAAATCAAATTTAGTCATCTTAAATGCAAAAGTAAAAGCAAACAAAAACCACAAAAAAAAGGCAAACAAAAAACCCAGAACAGAATAATACAAAAATGCTATGGCAGTTATGAAGAGAACTTTGAGAGTTATTCTTTAAAACTACAAATCAAAGAGGTTTTTTGTTTGTTTATAAATAACTGGCAATAAGTAAATACTTTTCTGCTGAGAGTCCATAGGAAAGGAAAGTTTCAAAACAAAGTTCAACCAAAATTGAAAAAAAAGTCTAGTGCTCATGAGAAGGGATTCAAGAAATACAATGCTGAAGTATTAAGGCCCCAGTTATTTAATTAGGAAGGGCTCATTGTTGTTCATTCCTCTGAGGAGCTGCTTGTGACAGGTTTATCAAGTTCCTTCATGTGATGTTTATGTTTATGGCTCTCCCACCTGAGCACAGAAATTAGCACTACTAATCATTTTATCAAATAAACTGACTAATAACTTTAATAAAGACTGATACAAGGATGTTAAGACCTAACTCATATTACCCTGGCTCAGTTAGTTGGAGCATTGCTCCTATATGCCAAGGTTGTGGGTTTGATCTTCAGCCAGGGCATGTATAGGAATCAACCAATGAATGCACAAAATTGATCTTTCTCTTAAAAAAAAAAAAAAGAAGAAGAAGAAAGAAAAGACTTCTGGCCAAGATGAAGGCATAGGTGGACACACGGTGCCTCCTTGCATAACCCAAGTTAAGGACAAGAAAAATTTAGAAACAAACAAACAAACAGAACAGACAGAAAACTGAACTGTAGAGAAGTCTGACAACCATTCATCCAGACCAGTAAGAGGGGCAGAGTTGGCAGACAGCGGAGAGGGGTTCAGGCAGGAAAAAGCAGTGGCTGGCAGACCTGGGCACTCAGGGTGCAGGCAGCAGTTAGCAGGCCCCAGGCGCACAGGTGGCATCTAGCAGACCCCAGTGGCAGACCCCGGGTGCGGGAAGGCAATGAGCAGACCCAGTGAGGTGCGCAAGGCAGCTGGCTGTCCACAGTCACATTTGAGTGCAGAGAAACCAGGTGAAAATGGGCAGTGAGATAGACCTCACAACCCAGGGACCCAGCACTGGGAAATAAAGCCTAAAAGCACTGATTGAAAACACTCGTGGGGGTTGAGGTGCTGAAAGAGACTCCCAGCCTCACAGGAGAGTTTGTTGGAGAGACCCACAGGGTCCTACAATGTACAGAAGCCCACCACCTGGGAACCAGCACCAGAAGGGCCCAATTTGCTTGTGGGAACTAGCAGAGTGGACTGAAATTTGAGAGAGGTGGAGCAAGTGCCATTGTTCCCTCTCAAACCCTGACCCCACATACAGCATCACAACCCAGTGACTGGGTTGCTCCGCCCTGATGAACACCTAAGGCTCCACTCCTCATATGTAGCAGGCATGACAAGACAAAAAAAATGACTCAAATGGAAGAACAAATCAAAGCCTCAGGGCCAATACTTTTAAGCGACCAAGAGATAGCCAACCTATCAGATGCACAGTTCAAAGCACTTGTGATCAGGATGCTCACAGAATTCATTGATTTTGGTCACAAATTAGATGAAAAAAATGAAGGCTACACTAAGTGAAATGAAGAAAAATGCACAGGGAACCAATAATGATGGAAAGAAAACTGGGTCTCAAATCAATGGAGTAGGCCAGAAGGAAGAAAAAAACATACAATCAGAAAAGAATGAAGAAATAAGAATTCAAAAAAATTAGGAGAGGCTTAGGAACCTCCAGGACATCTTTAAGTATTCCAACATCTGAATTATAGGGGCACCAGAAGGAGAAGAGGAAGAGCAACAAGTGGAAAACTTATTTGAACAAATAATAAAGGAGAACTTCCCCAATCTGGCAAAGGAAATAGACTTCCAGGAAGCCCAGGAAGCTGAGAGAGTCCCAAAGAAGTTGGATCCAAGGAGGAACACACCAAAGCATATCATCATTACATTAATTAGCCAAGATTAAAATTAAGGAGAGATTTCTAGAAGCAGCAAGAGATAAGGGACAGTCACCTACAAAGGAGTTCCCATCAGACTGTCAGCTGATTTTCAAAAGAGACCCTACAGGCAAGAAGGGGCTGGAAAGAAGTATTCCAAGTCATGAAAGGTAAGGACCTACATCCCAGATTGCTCTATCCAGCAAAGCTTTCATTTAGAATGGAAGGGCAGATAAAGCACTTCTAAGATAAGGTTAAGTTCAAGGAGTTCATCATCACCAAGCTCTTATTACATGAAATGTTAAAGGGACTTATCTAAGAAAAAAAAGATTAAAAATATGAACAGTAAAAAGACAGCAAACTCAAATTATTAACAACCACACCTAAAACAAAAGCAAACTAAGCAAACAAATAGAACAGGAACAGAACCACAGAAATGGAGATCATATGGAGGGTTAGCAATAGGGGAGTGGGAGGAGGAGAGAGGGGGAAAAGGTACAGAGAATAAGTAGCATAGACAGTAGGGAGAAAATAGACAGAGGGAGGGCAAGAATAGTATGGGAAATGTAGAAGCTAAAGAACTTATGATACATGGACATGAACTAAAGGGGGGAATGTGGGTGGGAGGAAGTGTGCAGGGTGGAGGGGAATGAAGAGGGGAAAATGGGACAACTGTAATAGCATAATTAATAAAATGTATTTAAAAATAAAAAAGTAAAAATAAAAAAGAAGAAGAAAGAAAGAAAAGACCTAACTTGTTTTTTTCTAATTTATTAGTTTTCTATTAGTTTGTTCTTTGGGGGTTTTTTTTGCTAATTAATAATTTATAGTTAAAGAGTGGTTTTAAAGAGTACCTAGGGTCAGATAATAGGTGCTGAAACTCTGTTAAACAATTTTAAAAAGCATTGATTGTGATTAAATGATTTACAGAAAAACCACAGGTTTTGATCACTTGCACTAATTTTCATTTTCTTCCATTATTTATTGTTTTGGGCTCTTTAGTGAATGAAGTTTTGTTCTGTTCCTTTTTAATTCTTACTCATCCATAATTAATAATAAAGTCAGATATGTCTTAAATAAGGAAAGCTCATTTCTGTTTAGGCCTAGTCACTCAACAGAATTTGAGTTCCATGTAATTTGAGACTGGTTTGAGTTTTTAAAATTGATTTTAGAGAGAGAAAGGAAGGAAGAGATGAGAGAGACATCAATTTGTTGTTCCATTTATCTATGTATTCATTGGTTGATTCTTGTATGTGCCTTGACCTGGAATGGAATCTGCAACCTTAGCATATCAGGACGATGTTCTAACCAACTGAGCTACCTTACCACAGCTGAGATTGCTTTAGAGTCCTCTAATACCCACTACCTTAGGTGTTCTCTAATCACTAGAAATAGTGCACTAAATGTGAAATGTTCATCTTGTGATTTATGCTCTTATTTCACAGATTTCCTTAACTGCTTTATACATAAGTTCAAGAAATAATAATTGAAATCATGTGTCCATTTGGAAGATTTATCATTAGTTTATATTCTCTTCTGATAAAACTTGAAATGCTGGCCTAACAGAAATGAAGCAGTATATTAGTTGCAGGGCTCTCTGCCTTGAAGAAGGTCCTTCCCAAACTATGTTGGGTAACAGGTGCTTAAGAGCCTGTCTGCTTCCTGGGAGAAAGTGCTCCAGAAAAAGAAAATGTGTCATCCTCTCAGCCTTTCCATTGGGATAAAACTCAAAAGTCAAAAATGGTAATACAATATCCTTTCCTGCTTTATTTTTTAATACACTAAATGTTCAAGGAATTAGATCTGCCTTGGTTTCTTATCCCACTTTTGCAGTACAGTACTGGTAATCATGAAAATTCCAATTGTGAAAACTGCTCCTGCAGACCGAATGGGCAGGAACTTTGAATTGAAAGGTAATAACAGATGTGTGATGTCCATTTGTAAGGGTTCTCTCTCTAAGAACACATTGTACTGTCCCAATCTGGTTGTCTGTTCTCTATTGTCATAGAATAAATTGTATGGTCATGACAAGAAATTGTTGAGTCTCTGTAAATTTCCTTTTTCCAGAAAATGAGTAAAAGCTATGTTTTAAAACACCCAGGAATAACAGTTCATAATACTGCTGGCCAAAGACAAAACAAAACAAAACAAAACAAAAATTTGTCCTGGAAGAGGTATTTTTGCATTGAAATTATTAGCTGTTTTGTAATCTTCTTGAACTTGAGGGTCCAACTCTTTCCACAGATTTGGAAAGTTCCCATTGATTACTTGTTTGGCTCTCTGTTCCTTTCCCCTTCTCTTTTCTTCTTCTTCTTCTGGCATATTCATTATTCTTATTTTTCTCTCCCTAATGTAATTAGATAGTCCTTGTAAAATTCTTTCATTTATTAACTTTTAGTATTCTCCCTTTTTTCCACTTGAGTCATTTCTAGATTTCTGTCTTTGAGATCACTAATTATGTCTTCCATCTGATCTACTCTGTTTCCAGTGCTCTCTAATGCATTCCTCATTTCATTTATTGAGTTCTTTACCTCCAGAATTTCTATCTTGTTCATTTTTACAGTTTCAATTTCTTTTGTAGAGTACTCCCTTTGTTAGTTAATTTTATCCCTGAGCACATTGAACTGCCTTCTTTTTTTTTTTATACCTTATTGAGGTTTTTCATAACTGCAATCTTGAATTCTCTGTCATTTAAATCACAGTCTTCCATATCTTTGATCTTGGTTTCTGGAGATTTAATTTTCTTTCTGCTCTATTGTCTTACTTTAGTTATTCATGGCACTTGATGGGTTGTTTTTCTGCCTGAGTATTTGAGATAGTGACCTCTTTTTATTTTTTATTTTTTGTACTGTTTTGCTCTTACCAATTCAGCAGATTTTAATTTTTCTTCTGTTTTCCAATAGATGGTGCTATAGTGCAAATTTTTGTTTTCTCCTACCAGAACTACTAGCACCTCCACAACTACTAGCACCTCCACGACCTCAGTGAGTCAGTGTCACCTAATTTGTGGAAAATGACCCATATTCCCCAAGGTGGCGGGCATCCTGTCCGTGTGGGTGACCTCGGTCTCAGGGAACCACACCCGTTTTGGGACGTGGTTGGCAATGGGATTCTGGGCCTGTGAGTTCCCAGTGCTGCTTTCTTGTATCCAGAGACTGCCAGCTGCACTGTGCTATCCAAGGCATCACTGCTGCCTCTACCAGGTTCTGTCCTTGATGCACTCTGCCATGAGCAAGTATGACAGGGGTGACAAGAGAGGTTTGTTAGTCTGTGGTGTTGCCTTCTTGCTAGTAATGGTGCCCGCTAGCCTGAAGCTGTGACACTGCTCTGCTGTATCTCTGCCCCTGTCATTGGGTTTTAGCTGCAATGGGGTTTGGTCACTCAGGCAGTTACTTCTGCCCCCTCCTAACTCTTCAGGCTTCCATGTGAGGGCTGCAGCCCAACTCCTCCACCAATATTGCATCAGCTGAGGCTGCTCTGGATGCTGAACTGCATCTGTAGACTCATCTCTGTCTTTCCTCCATCCCACCTCTCCTGCTCATTCTAATACGTCCACATTTAAACATCTCAATATGTGGGTTTCTCAGACATGTTTGTGTGTTGAACAAGGGATCCTTTGTTCAACTATAGTCTTCTGACTTATAACTTTAAAAAGAGAAATAAAGGAGTCACTTGATATTTGATTTTAAATCTAATTTTGTATAAATGGACAATTCTAATAGTTGACTATTAATTCTTTTTATGAGCTATATAAGAAACTATATTCATTAATTCCCTCAGTTTGTTAATTTGTCAAGTAAATATTTATATTTTTAATTTTAAGGGGCTCTTCTATTTCATAGCAGGCCAATATCTTGGTTTACTGTTTGGTATCCTTATAGTCAACTTTACATTACTTATGAAAATGGAGGCTAGAGACAGCATCATACTTAAGTTAAACTATATATATTTAAACTTTATTGAGTTATTAGTTTGAAAAATCTTTCCATATTCTTTAAAAAATGTTACCAACAACAAATAACTTATCTTTCCATTGCCAATGTGAATATTTTGTTAAAAGACCAAAACACTATTAATAATTTAAAAAGTTGGTGCGAACCCCAGCCCATGGAGTCTGTGTGTTGTGGATGCGATGAACAAATTCACACAGACTGCAGAAGTCCTGTGGAGAAAAAGGGACATGGCCACTCTCTGAGTGAGAGAGGGCCCTTATCCTTGCCTGGACAGGCTTTTATTGCTTTCTGGGTACATTACATTGAGGATGGTCCTCATTTACTATGCATAGGTTTGCTTTATGTAGTTACCTTTTACAGAAAACAAAGGAGAAGATGTTGCTAATTACATCAAAGAAGAAGGATATTTGCAAATGCAAAGGGAAAAGTGGTTGAACCAGTTACACTCGTGCTTGGGAGGTTTAGCATAGATTTTAGGAAGTTACTTTAAAGATATGCAGTAAACATTTGATGTCTCAATTCAGGGTTAGGGAGTTTTAGCAAAAGCAAGCCTCAAAGCAGCCTAGGTACAATGCAGGCCTAATACCCCACAGGAAAACCTATCAGTGGGCATGGATCCTGCATGCTGACCTTGCTCTCCATCGGTTTCCCAAATCAGGGGCTGGGCTACATTCCTCATGCCCCATGGAATAGTCCCCTAAAAGAAGTGAAGTAAAAGAATTGAAAAAAAGCATAAACTAGATAATCAGTTTCTAAATAACCAAGAGTTTGTGTATTATAAAAGAGGCAGAGAGTGTACATCTTAATAATAACACACATTTAAAACTTTTGGAACAAATAGCAAAATGCAATGAACAGGGCATTGATTGGAGTTGGAAGACTATAAGCAAAAAATCTCACTTTTACACTGGTCTTAAGTTTTTTGTTATAAAATGAAATAATTGAATCATAAAATAAAAACACTCCTCCAATATTTATTCTTCCCCAGGAGAACATTCTTCACTACATTTCACTTTTAGCAACACTCAAGGGTGGGTAAAAAAATAAGGATATTTATTTTACTGTGCTCTTTTGAGTAGCAAGTAAAACTTTAAAGTCATTTTTAAAAAGTATAAAAGATTATACAATGAAATAAAATATTATAATATTGTTGAAATTTGTGTGCTTATTTAGATCCTACATAGAAAACTTTGTATTTAAATTTGCATATAAGAGGAGATCGAAGTACTGAACAATCCTTGAAATACAGTGGAATCAGTGCTTACAAGTTAGTGCTTTCACTCTTTATAAATCTTAAGATTTGGGAGACAAAATTTAGTTTATAATATTTAATCAAATATACTGAAGTTTTTATTATAGTAGATTAGTATTTCACTATATGTATGTTTATCAGATCATCACATTGTATACCTTAATCTTACACAAAACTATGTCAGTTATATATTTAAAAAGTTGGAGAAAAACGGAGTCAGAGAATATATTTTACACAATAAAACAAATATCTGAATGACTGGATTTCTCTTCAGAAACCATGGATATCAGAAGAGATGGCATGGCAATTCTAAAGTGCTGAAATAAAAGAGCTGTCAACCCAAATTTCAATATTCCATAAAAATATCCTAGTAATGAGAAGAAATAAAGACATTTTCAAATGAATTAATTAATAACCAGCAGACAGGCTTATGAAGTTCTTCAAGTAAAAAGGAAAAGATACCAGAAGGATGCTTGGATAAAGTTGTATGTAAAGGAAGAGATTTAAAAAACGGTATATATTTACACAAATATTCCTTTAAGTTCTTCAAAGTATGTATAATGTTTGAAAAAAGAAGTTACATTGCTTGACGGAATTTTCAACTTATGATGAAGTAATAGATATGACAATACTACTAGAATGGGGGAGGATAAAGGACTTACATTGAAAAGGCTTCCACAATCTACATGAAATGGTAAAATATTAATTTGAGTAGATAGTGAAATGTTAAATATAAATATTATAATCTCTAGACCAGGGGTTCCAGCCAAGATGGAGGTGTAAGTAGAAATGCTTCACTTTCCTGCAAAACCAAAAGAAGGATAACAACCAATTTAAAAATAATAAACAACCAGAACTGCCAGAATAGCAAATTGCATGGAACTCTGAAAACCAAAGAGTTAAAGAAACATTCACCCAGACTAGTAGAAGGGGTGGAGATGGGCAACCAAGAGGGCAGAGAGGACCCAAGGCAAGGTGGTAGACTGTGTGGGCAAGGTGGGGCTGGCTGACTGGGACTATAAAGACTCAAAACCTCTATTAACTGTACCCAAAACCTTACTGCTGTAAAGTACTGTAGGGATTCCAAAGGTGAGAGAAACTCCCAGTTTCACAGGATAATTCATTGGAAAGTGGGGCTACAGTGGAGCAAGCAAGCTGCATTGTTCCCTCTCTGACCTCTCCCCCACAGACAACACCACAAAGCAGTGAAGAGGGTTGCCCCGCCCTGGTGAAACCTAAGGCTCTGCCTCCTTACAACATAAGAGTATACCAAGACAAAGAAATATGGTCCAAATGAAAGGACAGATCAAAACTCCAGAAAAAGAGTTAAGAGACAAGGAGACAGACAACCTATCTGATGCAGAGTCCAAACACTGGTAATCACAATGCTCACAGAATTGACTGAGCTTGGTCACAAAATAAGGAAAAAATGAAGGCTACACAAAGTGAAATAAAGCAAAATATACTGGGAACCAACAGCAAAGGGAAGGATATCAGAATTTAAATTAATGATTTGGAACAGCAGGAGGAAATAAGCATCCAACCAGAAGAGAATGAAGAAACTAGAATTCAGAAAAATAAGGGGAGGCTTAGGAACCTCTGGGACAACTTTAAATGTTTCAACATCCAAACCAAAGGGATGCCAGAAAAGAGAAGAACAACAGCACAAAGTTGAAAACTTATTTCAACAAATAGTGAAGGAAAACTTCCCCAATGTGGCAAAGGAAATAAACTCGCAGGAAGTCCAGGAAGCTCAGAGAGTCCCAAAGAAATTAGACCCAAGGAACAATGCACCAAGTCACATCATAATTAAGTTATTCAAGGTTAAAGATAAGGACAGAATCTTAAAAGCAGCAGGAGAAAAGAAGAGACTTACCTACAAAGGAGTTCCCTTTAGACCATCAGCTGATTTCTCAAAACAAACCTTACAAGTGAGAAGGGGCTGGAAAGAAGTATTCCAAGTCATGAAAGGCAAGGACCTTCATCCAAGATTACTCTAGCCAGCAAAGCTATTATTTAGAATGGAAGGGCAGAGAAAGTTCTCCAAAATAAAGTAAAGTTTAAGGAGTTCATCATCACCAAGCCCTTATTATATGGAATGTTAAAGGGACTTATCTAAGAAAAAGATCAAAACTATGACAGTACAATGGCAACAAACTCACAACTATCAACAACCAAACCTAAAACAAGAACAAAATCTAAGTAAACAGCTAGAATAGGAACAGAATCACAGAAATGGAGATCACAGGAAGGTTACCAGTGGGGAGGGGGGGAATGGGGGGATACAGGGAATAAGAAGCATAATTGGTAGACATAAAACAGACAGGGGGAAGTTAAGAATAGTATAAGAAGTGGAGAAGCCAAAGAACTTATATGGAGAATGCATGGACATAAACTAAGGGGAGGGGGAAAATGCTGGAGTGTGGGGGATGCTGGGCAGAGAGGGGATAAAGGAGAGAAAGAAATTGGGACAATTGTAATAGCATAATCAATATAAAATAATTAAAAATCTCTAGAGCAACCACTAAGATATTATGCAACAAGTTATAATAAAAATTCAATAGATAAATTAAAATGAAACAAAAAATGTTCAAATAATCAAAAATAAGTCAGGAAAGGGGGAAAAAGGAAGGAAAATATAGAGAACAATAAAAAAAAACAAATAATAAAATAGTAGACCTAAATACAAGCATAGCAATAACTACATTAAATGTAAATGACCCAAACACATTATACAAAAGACAGGGATTATCTGAATAGATCTTTTAAATGTTCCTCAATTTATGATTTCTGCAAGAAATTCACTTCGTGTATAATATTATCTTTGGACATATGTAGGTAAATAATAAAAGAATGATAAAATTTGTACCCTGTAAACATTAATCAAAAGGAAACTGGAATGACTGTATTCATATCAGGAAAAGTAGGCTCCTTAGCAAGGAAATTTTCCAGGGGTTGAGTGGGGGCCTTAATTATATAGTGTTAAGATTAACCAAGAAATATAATAGTCCACTTACATTATAACATGTATATGCTCCTAACAAGATTGCTTCAAAATAGATGAAGCAAAAAATTATATAACTGACAGGAAAATGAACAAATCTACAATGAAAGTGGAGACTTCAAAACTCTTCTCTAGGCCCTGGCTGGGTAGTTCAGTTGGTTAGAGTGTTGTCCCAATACACCCAAGGTTGTAGGTTTGATCCCTAGTCAGGGCACACACAAGAGGGAACCAATGAATGCATGAATAAGTAGAACAACAAATTGAAGTGTCTCATTCTCCCTCTCTGTCTCTCCCCCCCCCCCCGCCCCACCTCCTCCTTCCTCTCTCTCAAATCAATTTTAAAAACTCTTCTCTGGGTAACTGATAGAATACACTGATAGAAAACCAGGGAAGATGAAAAACTGGACAAAACCATCAACCAACTAGAAAAACTCTTTGAGTAATTGATAAAACACAGTGATAAAATATCAGGAAGGACAAAGAAAAAAAGAACAAAACCATCAACCAACTAGATCTAACTGATACTTACAGAACAATCCACACAAGAAAAAAATACATATTCTTTTTAAGTGAACATGGTACACAATCAGAGAGACCTTATCCTGTGTCATATCATGGAAAGAAATTCAACATATTTAAAATAATTAGAATCATTAAAAGTGTGTTCTCTAACCAAAATGGAATGTTTGAAATAACAAATTGACAGTAACTAGAGAGGAGGGGGGAGGGAGATAATGGGGGAAGGGTCAAGTCAAGGAACATGTATGAAGGACCCATAGACAAAGACAACAGGGTAGGGTGGATTGAATGTGGAGGGGAGGGTATATGGCAGGGGAGAGAAATGGGATAAAAGTGGGGACAAGTGTAATCAAACAATAATGAAAAAATAGAAAGGTGTTGGAAGTAAGGTTATTTATAAAATAACCTCAATCTACTTTCCCTGCTTTTTTCTTACAAATACCTTACACTCCAGTCAAACCTTGCCACTTTCCAAACTTACAATGTCCTTCCAATTCTGTCACTATGTCAGAGGTGTCTTAGACCACATCCAGGTTCAATGATTTGCTGTAAATACACGGGATTCAGTGTATAACCATACTCATGGCTAAAGTTCATTACAATGTAAGGATACAAAACAAAACTGGCAAAGGAAAAAGGTCCATGGGCAAAGTCTGGAGGAGCCTAGATACAAGCTTCCAAAGGTGCTCTTCCAGTGTAGTAACATGATCTGCTTAATTCCTCCAATAATGAGTGGGGCACTTGTGACGTCACCAATGACTTACCGGGAAAGCTCATTAGAGTGTCCAAGATTTGTACTGAGAACTGGTCACATAGGCATTTTCTGCCTGGCACACACCAAAATCCCAGATCCCCCAAAAGAAAACAGGTATTCAGCATAAATCATATTGTTTGCACAAGCAATCTAGGCATGGGCCACTCTTATCATTTAAGGAAAGTCTCATATTAATGTAGGGAACTGTTTATCAGTTTCCCAGTCACCAGCAAAGCAACACCAGTCTTGCAAGCCAGGTTTTCTGAGGACAGAGGTCTCAGCTTTGCTTCATTCACTCTTTCTGCACAGTTCCTTTTGTACATTATACACAGCTTAAATTATATTTCCAATCATCAAGATTTATCTCAAACACTACATTTTCCATGAAGCTTTTTTTCCCCAATGGGAGATAACTCCCCTGCTCTAGAATCACTATGGTATTTGAACATCACAATGGTATGATATCACTTTATTTTGAATGATAGCTATTAATTATTTTCATTCCCTGGGTCTTTCCACTGTAGTAAGAAAAGTGACCTTATATGGACCAAACCCCAGACTCTCTGGGGTGATTTCCTGGGTGAACTCTAGTTATGGGGAGTTGATGGGTAGCTTCTCTCTTCCTGGGGTGCCTGGGAATTGCCTGGAGACTTGGGGAAATGCTGAACAATGTCACTTAGGGGAAGATGCAGATATGTTGGGAATCGCCTTGCCTGGTTTCAGAAGCTATAACCCACTCCCACCTCCACCCCCTGTGACTAAGGCTGAGTAAAGAGACCTTGGAACCATAAGCCACTAAGGAGACAAAGCTTATCTTCCTGATAGGGGCACTGCCTCTGCCCTTTTTACTTCACCCTGCTTGGCCCTGGGTGGATGACTGGTTAGCCACTGATGGGTAAAATTCCTAAAAGGAGGGATGACCTAAGACAGGCATGGTCATGAAGGGGCCCTCAGGGAAGGACTTGGGGGGCTATAGGAAAAGGGGGTGACAGACCCTCACCCCTCGGCTTTGACATTTCCTGAGTCCTCATTCTGTCTGTGAGAAGTCTTCTAATCACTTGGCTGCCTTACTTCCCCTGTCTGACTTAAGCCTGAAACATTGATGGAGGGTGGTACAGCCCTGCGCAGGAAAGGGCAGTTCCCCAGGGTGATCAGGCCTAAGAAAGAAAGCATAAAATCCTGTGAAACCTGCTTTGCTAAGAAGGTCCTCAATTTTCTGATAAGGGTCCAAGCATGAAATAAGTTCATTTCCCGAAGATTTATGGCCCTTTAGCTAACAGACCTCCACTCAGAGCAAGCCCTCCTAGTTCTTTGAATGTTATCTATTGTTTGATCATTACTGCCTGACAATGATGAATGGAGACCTTCCTTGAGGTAATGCTCTCAGAAAAACAATAAAAGCCTGTCCAGGCAAAGGTCAGGGAGCTCTCTCACTCAGAGAGTGGCCATGTTATCCCCTTTTCTCCACAGGACTTCTGCAGTCCATGTGAACTTGTTTGTCGCATCTACAACACTGTGGACATCGCTGGTTGCAGTCCACATCACAGATGAGACATGGTAAAGGTATGTATGGAAAATTTTGGGCCACTGGAGTCAAATAGAACTGGGTTTTAATTCTGAATTCATTAAAAAGCTGTGTGGTCTGGGTCATAGTTTTTAGCTTCTCCGAGCCCGTTATTTCACCTAAAAACTTGTAGGAATTGTACAAAATATGTATGAAAAAACAGCTTGGAAATAGTCCCTCAATATATTTCATTTTCCTTCTCTCTCCTTTCTACTTTGAAGAGTTAGTAGGCACACAAAATTGCTTTGTCTGTTTAATTTTGCACTACTTTGACTGCACTTCAGCAGAGTCAACCAATTGTCACCATTTTCCATCTGCTGCTCTACAATCAATTGGTCGATCAACTCAGGTTTATTGAGTTGAGCATAAGAAGTCAAGAATGCTGGAGAAACTGTATGTGATCAGCCCAACCTCAAAGCATTCAAAGCTAAATTTCAAAGAAATGAAATATATTCAGGGTCTACAAAACAGATTCTACAACCAGAGGCTATGAAGTACAGAGGGTTGGCTTCAGGAAGATGGTGTAGTCTGAACTCCAGCCTCAAGAATGGAGAGATTTGGTAAGTGAACCAGACCAGAGGGTTCTAGACAAGAGGACTTGCAAGAGCAAAAGCCCAGAAGGGTGAATTAGCCCATGATAATGTGGAGATGAAAGAAATCTGTTGCTTGGAGCAGATGGTTTGTGATGAAGGGCTATGAATCAGTTTTGATAGGTGATTCAGGGACACATTCTCAAAGAAAAGAGAAACATTTTTTCCACCAAGCAAATTTAATATTAAATATTTTTACACAAGTGTATCTCCCTGTAATTTACTTTAAAATGTAATTGGGTGTAAATGGCACAAAGAATCTTTTGAGTTGATGAAAACGGTCTAAAACTGTATTGTAGTGGTGGTTTAATTATGCACTTCAAGTGGGTGCATGTTATGGTATATAAATTAAACTTCAATAAAGTTGTTTGAAAAAAGATAATGGGGGAAAAACAATGCGTTAAGCTATAATTAGCTCTGATTGCCATTTCATGCTAGGTCTATTGTGATTTCTTTTAATCATAGTGGCTCAAAGCAGAACCTTGATCTATATTTTTGAGTGAATAAATGTTTCATAGGCAACTAAATTAAATAATGTCAACTAAATATATTTGATTTTTTTCTCATCTCTGTTAAGCTATTGAAGATATTTTCCCATTTAAATGTGTCTTTTAAATTCATGTTAAAATCTGGGGGAGAATGATTTATTTATTTATTTATTTATTTATTTTCTGAGAGAAGAGTTTTGAAAGTCCTATCATGCTACTACCCACCTACACCAACAATGGTTTAGGTTGAGGTCTGAGCTAACAGGACAATGGACCTGAGCAAGGAAGATTTATCAAAACTCATTCCAGCTATTCTCTATCTAATATTCATGGGGGGAAGCAGTAAGAAAACAAAGGAAGAAACTGTATTAAAATGACTACTATATGAAAAATAAAATGCCATGAGAATAAAAAATCATGAAACCCCTGTTTTAAAAACATCCTCCCAGTCTGATAATTGAGAGCACAGAGCTTGGCTGATTCAGACACCACATTACAGCATAGTGCTCTGTGGAAACCTAGGTCAAATGGCAGATATGAACATGAGAAGTTGAGACTAAATATTTCTGATTAGACTCTACTTTAGAATTAACTGGTACTAAATTGTTTTGTTTCTTTATGTGTGTCTCTCTCACAGTTGCTTAGTTTTCTAGGGCTATAAACACTGTGGGGTTGACAATGGTCAAAATGCCCAAATAAATCAAGATTCTTTTCTTTTCTTTTCTTTTCTTTTCTTTTCTTTTCTTTTCTTTTCTTTTCTTTCTTCCTTTCTTCTTTCCTTCCTCTTCACAGAACTGCTACCCCATTTTCTGATCCCTCAATGCAGCCAATTCTGTCTTCCTCCATCTTTTAATCCCACACATGCTTGCCCCCTTGGGTACCCAGAGGTCAACCCAGCCTTAGTGAAAAGCCCATTGACTACAGAAAGGTGGGAGAGACTACTGATTTCAGGTTCATTATCTTGGTTAAACAAGTAAAACCCCAATCAGAAGTTGATGCACAATGGCAAAATGAAAATTTCAGTAGAAATATTCAGGGGCAGCAGTAACTTTTAAGGGATCCTTTTGAACTTGGCTTTGCCCCCAGAGTGTATGAAAAGTGGTAGCTGGAGAATTCAAACCATTTATTTTAACTTTGAACAACAGGTCCAAAGAAGAAGACACCCCACATCACACCCATGGGCAGAAGGTCTGTTCTGGACACAACAACCCCTGAGATGGATGTGGTAAGAGCAGTTGTTATTGATAACTGTGAATGAGGCCCAAGTCTAGGTGAGATCCAGGGCTATCCAGACAGGTCTCCAGGATACTCTGTGACCCAAAAAGTTTTTTATTTTCTCTCTTCTGTTCTTCTTTTAACCTCCCCTCAGTTATTTTAAATGATAGAAACTATATCATCAGCACCAAGGATGAGCCCTGCATACCATGGCCTGTCAGTCATGCAAGTAGAGTCTTGCTTTGATCAAATAGCCTACACCATGAACAGGTCAAACATTTATTTTCTTTCCTTTTAGTTATTGTCCTAAGTGTACATTTCTAAGACACAGGAATGAATGATAATATACATGTCTGACAGGCAAGTCTGAGGTTGACTCAGCAGGATTTTAAAAGTGCAAGATACTCTAGAAATTACCTAGGTGGGTCTCTCTCAGGGAGGAATCTGACCCAAAAGGTTAACTCACCCAAAGTCACCAATGTAGTTTCAGGGCCAGAGCAGTACTAGAAGCCCAAGCTCCAGACACACCACAAACAGATTTTCAGTTCATACGTGTGTGCTTTCAACCAACTCCTACCTGCTTATTGTAGGAAAATACTAAAGATCTGGAAAGGGAAATTTTCTTCTATGTTTGGTACACTACTAATGAAAACATGCTTGATACAAGTACATGTAGGTATCTTCACTCATCGACTAACATTCTGGGTAATTTCATGCAACACTCATTGCTTTGAATACTAAAGTGTACATGTACTTTTGCATATAGAAGAGCACATCAAAGCTAGGCTTTATATTTGTTTTCTCTACAAAGTTCTACTTTAAGCTGACTTAGCTAGGTGTAGAAAATTAGAAGTATCTATTAAATAGCCTTAATTTTAATAGATTTATTTTTATAGTTGTATTATTTTGAACCATATGAAATTGCTATTGTTTCTGGATATTGGCAGGTTTTTATGGTTCAATGAAATGCATGGGTTAAAGAGTAAAAATTTAGAGAATTCCTACTTCGTGAAAGAATGTTTACATTGACTTACTACTTCATGGAAGAATGGTTTTGTTTTTATGCACAAAATTATGCTGTTATTCTAATATTCTAGAAGCCTACAGGTGTTACCAATAAGAGTTTCATTTTCACAGAAAAGAAAATAAAACATAAATAATGGACAATGATCTGCACATGTTCTTTTTTTTCCTACCAAAGGAAAATAATTTCTTAAAGAGATTAGAAAATAACTCTTTCACATTGAAGCAAATATCAGCAAATTAAGGAAATGAGAGAAGAAATCTCATTGCATCATTATTCAAATAATACTATCTCAGTATGCAGTGCTGATTGAGTCTGCTGACCCTGTCAGTTGGTATTAATTTAACTATTTATTCCTATAAAGTTACAGCTCTTCTCTTTTTCAGGCTTCCTGCAATCTGACTGGGATGCTCATGAAACCTAAAATAAATCTAAAAAAGAAATTAATTGAATCCTTAGAAGGAAAAGAGGCAAAAGAATGTTTCTTAGGTAGGTCTGACACTGTTCTACATAAATATACATGGGTGACATCTTTTTATGTGAGCATGCATGTGCCTATGCATAAACCATAAGGACAATAAAATCAATTAAATTTCTTTTCATCACTCCTCCAAAAAGCATAATTATTCAATGGGCATCCAACCATACCAAAATATAGCTTAAGGTTTCATTAATTTGGATGTAGCAACACAGAAAGTCATTCATGATATGAGTCACAAATCAAGTTGCAGAATATACATGATCTTATTTCTGTAAAACAAAAATTGCACATAATAAAAATATTATATATCTATATAATGAAAAATGTTAGAATCCCACTCTGACTGTAGAATTTGGGAATAGTGACTTAAAATACTTTTGTATTGTTTTCATTTCTTAAATAAGCACATATTCTTTCTACAGTCATTTAAGTTCATATATTTCCACCCTTCAGATTCATGGCCTTCAGTTGAATTCTTCTCTGCTCTATGGACTGACAAAATTCTGTTCATCTCTCAAGATCCAAATCAAATGTCTTCTTAATGTCTCATCAGTAAAAAGTGATTGCCTTCTGCACTAACTTGGTAGCACCTTATACTTATTTACCTCTAGCCTGGCAGTTAATGAAGGAAGCTCTGGCACATTCATCATAATATTTCTGCATCTCCTGCCCTTAGCATATTAGTTTGTCCCTAACAGAGCTTAATAAATATGAATGAAGGTTTATGTGAGTGGTAGGTAGCTGGATAAAAATCAAATTCAGTTCATTTAGTTAGTCAGGTAATATTGTGGAGCACTGACTTGTGACATCTGCCATACTCCAGGATCCTGAAGGGATAGTGATTAAAAAAAGCTAAATGTGCCTCCAGGAGCTCAAAGTTTATGCAGGGGGATGTTCACAGCAGACTATTGTAATATATTTTAAAGATGTGATAGACCTAAGCACATCTCTGGGCAGCTAGATTAGAAAGATGATGAAAGTGAAGGATCTGAGAAGGAAGAAATGAAATTTGAAATATCATATAATGGAGTTCAATAGAGAAAGATGAGGTGGGAAGGGGATTTTAGGCAAAAAGAGCCTGAGAAAATGCACCCATTGCATAAGCTCTTTGTCCCTACCCGCATTGAAAGGACCTGCTGGGGAAATGGTTTGAGCCAGGGTCAGAGAGGCAGAAGGGACTAAATAAAGATGAGCCTTGTTTGTCACTCCAAGGAGTCTGATCTGATGCTGCAGGCAGTGAAGGGACTATGATATGCATAATTTATATGTTATTAAAAACATATCTGATGCCAAACCATTTACTATATTTGCTGTTATTGGACAGAATTGTATAAGGCAAAAGAAGCAATTATTATTAATAAACATGATTTTTCATGTTAAATTTTTGAACATGTTTGCCTCATCACTAATAAACATGTGTTTCTGTAAACTGCCTCCAAGACAAAGCAATGAAAGATAAGGTATGTTTAAAACATCTCAGTTTCAAACTATCTCAGCATAATAAAAGCCATATGTGAAAACCCCACAGCACACATAATGCCCAATGGTGGAAAATGAAAGTCTTCCTCTAAGGTCAGGAACAAAGCAACAACCCTCATTTTTACCACTTCTACTCAACATAGTACTAGAAATTTTAGCTAGGGCACTTAAGCAATAACAAAGGAATTTGGCAAGGAAAAAAATACAAAACATACAAATTGCAAAGAAAGAAACTGTTTGCAAATTATATGCTCTTATATGTGGAATATCCTAGAGTCAAAAAAACCCCAGCTAGAGCTAATAAATGAATACAGCAAAGTAGCAAGGCACAAAACTAACATACAGAAATTAGTTGTAGCTCTGGACTTCTGGCCACCATGGAGTATACCTTGGTAGATACACTTTACTTCCTTGCACAACCAAAAGAAGGACAACAACCAAGTTAAAAAGAAAAAACAGAACTGCCAGAAAATAGAACTGTATTGAAGTCCAATAATCAAGAGTTAAAAAAGAAACATCAAGACTGGTAGGAGGGGAGGAGATGGGCAGCCGAGGTGGAGAGGATGTGAGGCAAGGCAGTGGCTGGTAGACTGAGTAGTCCCATATTCACATGTGGATAAACCAGGAGGAATAACTGGAGAGTGAGACAGACCATGCAACCCAGAGCTCCAGTGCAGGAAATGCCTCAAAACCTCTGGCTGTAAAAACCTGTGGGGGTTGCAGCCACAGGAGAAACTCCCAGTCTCACAGGAGAGTCCGTTGGAGAGACCCACAGGGTCCTAGAGCATACACAAACCCACCCACCACAGAACTAGCACCAGAAGGGTCCAATTTGCTTCTGGGTACTGGGGGAAGTGACTGAAAGCAGAGCGAGTGCTGAACAAGCAGCACTGTACCTTCTCTGACCCTTCCCCTAGATACAGCACCATAATGCAGAGAAGTGGGTTGCCCCACCCTGGTGAATACCTAAGGCTCTGTCCCTTACAACATAACAGGTGCACCGAGACAAAGAAATATGGCTCAAATGAAAGAACACATCAAAACTCCAAAAAAAAAAAAGAACTAAGCAATGAGGAGATAGCCAACCTATCAGATGTACAGATGAGCATCAGCGTGCCCAGAGAAATGGTTGAGTACGGATATAAAATAAAGGAAGAAATGAAAGCCATACAAACTGAAATGAAGAAAAACAGACAGGGAAACAACAGTGAAGGGAAGGAAACTGGGACTAAAATCAATGATTTGGAGGAGAAGGAAGAGATAAATATTCAGCAGGAATGGAATGAAGAAACAAGAATTCCAAAAAATGAGGAGAGACTCAGGAACCTCTGGGACAACTTTAAATGTTCCAATATCTAAATCATAGGAGTGCCAGAAGGAGAAGAGGAAGAGCAAGAAATTGAAAACTTATTTGAAAAAGTAATGAAGGAGAATTTCCCTAATCTGGCAAAGGAAATAGACATTTAAGTCCAGGAAGCTCAAAGACCCAAAGAAGTTGGACCTAAGAAAGCACACACCAAGATACATCATAATTACATTACCCAAGATTAAAGATAAGGAGAGAATCTTAAAAGCAGCAAGAGAAAAGGTGATAGTTACCTACAAAGGAGTTTCCATTAGACTCTCAGCTGATTTCTCTAAAGAAACCTTGCAGCCAAGAAGGGGCTGAAAGGAAGTATTCCAAGTCATGAAAAGCAAGGACATTCATCCAAGATTACTCTATCCAGCAAAATTATCATTAGAGGGAAGGTCAGATAAAGTGCTTCCCAGAGAAGGTCAAGAGAGTTCATCATCACCAAGTCCTTATTATATGAGATATTAAAGGGACTTATCTAAGAAATAGAAGATCAAAAATGATGAACAATAAAATAACAACAAACTCACAACTATCAACTACTGAACCTAAAACCAAAAATAAAAACTAAGCAAACAACTAGAAGAGGAACAGAAGCACAGAAATAGAGATCAGAGGGAGGGGCAGGAAGAATGAGGGGGAAGGTACAGGGAATAAGAAGCATAATAGGTAGACACAAAATAAACAGGGGGAGGTTAAGAATAGGGAAATGGAGACGCCAAAGAAGTTACATGTAGGACCCATGGACATGAACTAAAAAGAGGGTGATGCTGGAGGGAGTAGGGGTACAGGACAGAGGAGGATAAAGGGGAGAAAAATGGGGCAACTGTAATAGCATAATCAATAAAATATACTTAAAAATAAATAAAATCAGTTGTATTTCTGTACATGAAAATGGAAGATACTAAAAATAACTTAAGAAAACAATTTAATTTATTATAGCATCAAAAAGATAAAGTTCTTCAGATGCTCAAGGAGGTGAAAGACTTGTACAGTGAAAACTACAAAAGATTGCAATAGAAATTAAAGAAGATATAAATAAGTGAAAAGACATCTCATGTTCATGGATGGAAGATTTAATATTGTTAAGATGTCAATACAACTCAAATAGATCTATAGATTCAACATAATCCCTGTTAAATTCCCAGTAGCACTTTTTTTCAGAAATTAAAAAAAATAATCTTAGAATTTATATGGAATATCAAGGAACCCCAAATAGTCAAAAGAATCTTGAAAAAGTTGGAGGTCTTACACTACCTGATTTTAAGCTTACTACAAATCTACAATAATCAAAACAATGTGAGATTATCATAAAGACAGACATATAAAATAGATTAGAAATAAACCCTTGAATACATGCTTAAATGATTTTTCACAAGGGCATCATGACCATTTAATGAAAAACAGTGTTTTGAACAAATGGTCTAGGCAATCTGGATATTCATCTGCAAAAGAATTAATTTGGACCCTTAAATAATAGCATATACAAAAATTAATTCAACTAACTGTAAAGATCTAAGTGTAAAACTTATAAAAATAAAACTCTGAGAAGAAAAACTGGGAAAAATTTCATAACATTGGGTATGGCAGAAGCAAGAAAAAATAGACAAAAATAACCATAAAAATTAAAAACTTCTGCCCTGGCTGTTGTAGCTCAGTGGATTGAGTGAGGGCTGCGAACCAAAGTGTCGCAGGTTTGATTCCCAGTCAGGGTACATGCCTGGGTTGCAGGCTATGAGCCCCAGCAACCGCACATTGATGTTTCTCTCTCTCTCTCTCTACCTCCCTCCCTTTCCTCTCTAAAAATAAATAAATAAAATCTTTAAAAAAATTAAAAACTTCTTTGCATCACAAAGTCACTATTAAAAAATAAAACAACCCACAAAATGGGGAAAATATTTGCAAACCACATATTTATAAAGGGGATTAATATCCAAAATGTGCAGAGAACTTCTAAACTCACTAACAATAAAAAATATTAAGAAATGGGTAAAATACTTCCATTTCAATTAGCTATTTAAAGTTTACAAAGATATATGAACAAAGATATTCACTGCACATTATTTATGATGATAATTACAAAGGAATTATGTCCATCAAAAAGGAATTAAGTAAAAAAATCTGATACAGCCCTTCATGGAATAATATGCAGCCAGGAAATAATTGTTCCACAAAGCATGACCGGACAACTGGACCACAAAACAACGTTAAGTGCGAAAATAAGTGAATAAATAGACACAGTGTTTTTGCAAAATGTGTGTTTGTGTCCACACTGAGTCAAGTCTAGTTAACATTGGTTACATTTGGGAAGAAAGATGGAGAGTAGGAGGAAACTTCCATTATCTGATTGCATATTGAAGTATTTTGATCAATTAAGCATGCTTTTTAATTTAAAAACAGATGTGTAAATATATTTACTTAAAATAAGGAAAACAAGAAACATCGATGAAGTATTAAAGGAGTAACAAGGTTTATTAACAGACTTATTTAGCATATAATTTTAAGGGGGATGAAAAGAACCAAGTTGCAAAACTCACTCTTGATTTTCTGAGACTACACTAAACGAATAAATGCAGTTGGGTTGAAGCTTTATTAAATTGTCACCACTGTCCGTCACGTTTACCTTTTAAAGGTTTATGTTTTTGTTCTTCCTAAAAGAAGCGCACATGATCCGAATAGGGTTCATATTTACAAAAACAGAAAATTCAATCCTATTAAGAGGGCAAATCCATGACCCTAGGAATCCACCTATACGGAGGACTCTGTTCCCAGCTAGGTTAGACAGAGACTCCCTTCATTGTGACATGGGAAGCGACCTCCGAGTCACCCCCACAGACTCGAGTTAGCTAGGACGCTTTCAGAGACGCTTGGGGACTTGCCCAGTCTCGACTGAGTGAGGCAGCAAGCACTACACACCAGGGAGCCAGGAGGTAACCTTTGTTGCAGCCCTTCAAGCCCAGCCCGCTGCCCCTCACCAGGCACTCATCCCCGCCCCCCTCTTCGCCTCCACCATCGCCCACGTGTCTGCCTCAGCCTCCTCCTTTCTCCTGACTTTACTGTGGGCTGGGGAGGCCGAGGCCAGCGGCTTTTACACCCCTAGGCCTGGTTCTTTGGCACCCTGCGAAACTTAGGGGAGAGGTCCCAAGCACGGGCAGGGACCAGCCTTTCCTAGGAAAGCTGCTGAGTGTTTAAGCTTTATGCTTGTGTCCACAAAGATTGCGCTAACTTCCTAATGAATCTATTCATTTCCAACCCAGTGTGCATAGGATACAATTTTTTAAAAACTTTGTCATTGTCATAGAAATGATGAATGTTGAAAAATAATATTGTCCAAAAACATACTCAATATATGAAATTTAATTAAAAGATGTTCTTATACCAATCTCTGGAAGATGCATGGTTTGCATAATAACCTTTTTCTTATTTTCATTGTGTGTATTTTCCAGTAGCTTTTTTTTTCTTTCTTGAGGTAAACATGTTGGTCACAGATGCCATTCTTTTAATGTAATGTTGTGCTTCATTATCTACCATTTTATTCACAGTATGTTCCACAGCTTTATTCCCAAGAGATATGTACCTTGGCTTCTTTTGGTGATTTTGAGTTTAAAAGGCATAGGAGTGGAAGAAATACTTTTGCTTTTTTTTAAAGAAAATTTTGTAGAATATGCTAGAAAGTCCAGGTCATGGGTCTGCAGTGAGAGCCAGAGTTCTGCAGGCAGAAAGACCCAGGTGAATTCTAGCTCTGTCCCCTCTAGTCAAGGAGACAAATCCACAAAGAGAGAAGAAATCTGGGTAATAGTTGGGTGTCTTACCTGAAAATGAGAATTTTATGACTGTTTCTTGGCCTTCCAAAAACTGTCACCTGTAAAGCTTGTAGCAGAGTATCATCACTAAGAATAAGCAATAACTGCTTTTCCTTTTGTTGAGTGATTAGTAAATCTTACAACCATCCAGGAGGTAGGTATAGTTATCTGCAATTTTAAAAATAATGTATTACTTGAAAATAGCTTCTCCCATCCTGTTGACTGCCTTTTTGTTCAGTCGATGGTTTCTTTTGCTGTAAGGAAGATTTGTTTGAGGTGCACCCATTTGTTTATTTTTGTTGTTTCCCTTGCCTTTAGAGTCAAATTCTTTTGTGTATTTAATAGAATATACATACATCAAATTATAATGTTTTACACCTGAAATTTATAAAATGTTATTAACTGATATTATCTCAATAAAAATAAATTTAAAAAATAAAATAAAATTTAATTTAATATTTAATGCATTATTTGAAAAACAAAGGCTCAGGTCACAGGCTAGCCAATGATGAGGCTTACAATCAAAGATTAGTGTGTTTTACTCCCAAACTAAAACTGTTTCTAGTATCTTCACAGCATTCAGCACATTGAACTGTCCCTGAATCCAGGGATAAAATTCTAAGTGAGTGTGCATAGAATCCCACCATGTGACAAATGTATTCTGGAACTTCCAGTGTCTCTTCAGATCTCTTTGGGTTATACTGAGGCCTCTAACCCTTGCTGCTGCAGGTTGTTTCTGTGTTAAGTTTGACATTTCAAGAGAGTCAGGTTTATGATCCTAAAGTTACTCTGATTCTTAGGCTCAGGTCCCAGCTCCCTTAGAACAAAGCCACTCTTTGGGAGTTTGGAAGCAGGGAGCCTCTGTAAAGGGAGCACTCATCTGATCTTAGATCTCCATGCAGAGCTTCAGAGCAGAAGCAAAAGAGCCCAGAAAAGAGCAGACCCCAGATTTTCATGGACAGAAGCAGCTCTTGGTCCTCCTGCCCAGAATGAGCCAGACTTAGTGATGATCCTATATGCAAAAGCCACTGCATGGTGTGACGTTGATGGGTTTGAGCCAGCCTTGAGAAGAATAAGGTAACTCTTCTCAAGGGTAAGAATAAGAGTAAGGGTGCCAGACTGCTCAGGAAAAGCCACTTGATTGGAGAGCTTGTGAGGGTAAAGTCTGGGGATAACCAGGCAAAGGGAGGAAATTCCATCTTCACTTTCCCTAAATGATCCCCAGTTCTTTTGGTCTCCACTCTACAGATTTTATTGACCAATCACATAGCCATGGCTGAACTACTGCATGGCTGACCTTAGTCTCCAGAAGTCAAACTGATACCGTATGGCCCAAGGACCCCACTATAAATCACACTGTTAGCATAGACTCTATGGCATACACCGAGGCACCCCAAGTAAAGAGACTTTGATCAGGCAAGACATTCCAAGGGCTTAGACATTCCAAGGGCCATCCCTCTTTTCATCTATCCTAATATCCTCTATTTCCTGTAGGAAACCTCCTTCATTGTGTTTTGAATATCCACCCATTGTTTAATTATGAAAAACAACCAAATATGGATAATTTTATTCTCATTCCTAGCCAACAGTTTGTATTCTATGTACCCTGTTTTATTCATTGTTTTTTCCCATGACAATATATTCCAGACACTTTTCCATATTAGTACTTCGTAAACCTCCTTATTTTATTTTTTTCAACTGCATTATATTCCATTATGTGAAAGTACCATTGACATTTTTCTTTCCTTTTTTTCTATTTTTTAAGATTTCTTTTTTATTGTTCAAGTACAGTTGTCTCCATTTTCCCCCCATCACTCCTCCCCAATGCACCCATTCTCACTTCCACCCTCAGTCCTACCTCCCTGTGGCTTTGTCCATGTGTCCTTTATACAGGTTCCTAGATGACCCTTCCCCTTACCGCTCCTCCATTACTCTCTCCCCCTTTCCTTCTAGTTACTGTCAGTTTGTTTCTTATTTCCATGTCTCTGATTATATTTTGCTTGCTTGTTTTTTTGTTAATTAGGTTCCAGTTAAAGGTGAGATCATAGGGTATTTATCTTTCACTGCCTAGCTTATTTCACTTAGCATCATATTCTCCAGATCCATCCATGTTGTCATGAAGGGTAGGAGCTCTTTCTTTCTTTCTGTTGTGTACTATTACATTGGGTAAATGTACCATAGTTTTTTGATCCATTCATTTATTGATGGGCACTTAAGTTGCTTCCAACACTTGGCTATTGTAAATTGTGCTGCTATGAACATTGGGGGTGCATAGGTTCTTTAGGATTGGTGTTTCAGGGTTCTTAGGGTATAATCCCAGCAGTGGAATTGCTGAGTCAAAAGGCAGTTCCATTTTTAGTTTTCTGAGGAAATTTCATACTGTTTTCCACAGTGGCTCTGACAGTCTGTATTCCCACCAACAGTGCACTAGGGTTTCCTTTTCTCCACATCCTCTCCAACGCTTGTTTGTTGATTGGTTTACAATGGCCATTCTCAATGGTGTGAAGCAGTATCTCATTGTGGTTTTAATCTGCATCTCTCCGAAAGCTAGTGATGCTGAGCATCTTTTCATATGTCTCTGGGCCCTCTGTATGTCCTCCTTGGAGAAGTGTATGTTCAAGTCTTTTGCCCATTTTTTAATTGGATTTTTTGTCTTCTTGGAGTGGAGTCTTGTGAGTTCTTTATATATTTCAGAGATCAAACCCTTGTCTGAGGTATTATTAACTAATATATTTTGCCATACACTGGGTTCCCTTTCTATTTTGTTGATGTTCTTATTAACCATGCAGAAGCTTTCTATTTTAATAAAATTTCATATATTTATTCTTTCCTTTATGTTTCTTGCTCTAGGGGACATATCAGTGAAAATATTGCTGCATGGAATATATGAAATTTCCCTGCCTATGTTCTTCTCTAGGACTTTTATGATGTCGTGACTTATATATGCCTTTTATCCATCTTGAGAGTGTTTTTGTGTATGGTGTAAGTTGGTGGTAGAGCTTCATTTTTTTTTGCATGTAGCTGTCCAGATCTCCCAACACCATTGAAGAGCCTGTTTTCACTTCATTTTACTTTTCTGACCCCTTTGTCAAATATTAATTGACCATAGAGACTTGGGTTTATTTCTGGGTTCTCTATTCTGTTCCATTGATCTAAGTGTCTGTTCTTATGCTAGTACAAGACTGTTTTGATTACTGTAGTCTTGTAATATAGTTTGACATCAGGTATTGTGATCCCTCCTACTTGTTCTTTTCTCAAAATTATTGCAGCTATTTGGGGTCATTTATGGTTCCATATAAATTGTTGAAATGTTCGTTCTATATCTGTGAAGTATGTTTGTGGTATTTTAATATGGATTGTGTTGAATCTACAAATTGCTTTGGGTAGTATGGACATTTTGATAATGTCAATTCTTCCAATCCATGAACATGGTATATACTTCCATTTGTTTGTGTCTTCCTTAATTTCATTCTTCAGTGTTGTATAGTTTTCTGAGTACAGGTCATTTATCTCCTTGGTTAGGTTTATTCTTAGGTACTTTATTTTTTTGTTGTTGTTGTTATAGTCAATGGGAATTTTTTCCTGATTTATGTTTCTGATATTTCATTGTTGTTGTGCAAAAATGCCTTTGGGTTCTGAATATTGATTTTGTATCTCACCATTGTGCCAAACTCACTTATTAGGTCACGTAGTTTTTTGGTGGAGTCTTGTAGGGTTTTCTAGGTATACTATCATGTCATCTGCAAACAATAATGATTTTACTTCCTCCTTTCCAGTTTGAATGCCTTTTATTTTTTTATCTTGTCTGATTTCCGTGGGTAGGAATTCCAATACTATGTTGAACAGAAGTGGTGAAAGTGGACATCCTTTTTTTTGTTCCTGATCTTAGTGGCAAAGCTTATAGTTTTTGCCCATTGATTATGATGTTGGCTTTAGGTCTCTCATATATGGCCTTTATTATGTTGAGGAATGCTTCCTCTATTCCTACTTTGCTAAGTGTTTTTATCATAAATTGGTGCTGTAACTTATCAAATGTTTTTTCTGCATCTATTGATATGATCATGTGATTGTTGTGTTTCCTTTGTTTATGTGATGCATTATGCTTATTGATTTGCAAATATTGTACCATCCTTGCACCACTGGGTTGAATCCCACTTGATCATGGTGTATGATCCTTTTAATGTATGGCTGGATACGGTTTGCCAACATTTTGTTGAGGATTTTAGTGTCTATGTTCATCAGTGATATTGGCCTGAAGTTTCCTTTCTTTCTTGTGTCCTTATCTGGTTTGGGGATTAAGATGATGCTGGCTTCATAAAAAGAGTTTGGGAGTCTTCTGTCTTTTTGGATTTTTTGGAATAGTCTTTGAAGGATAAGAGTTAGCTCTTCCTTAAATGTTTTGTAAAATTCTGCTGTGCAACAATCCAGCCCATGGCTTTTGTGTGCTGGGAATTTTTTTATTACTGCTTTGATTTCACTAGCTATTACCGGCCTGTTCAGGCTTTCTGCTTCATCTTCATTCAGTTTGGGAAGATTATGTATTTTCAGAAATTTTCCCATTTCACTTAGGTTTTCACATTTCTTGGCATTAGTTGTTTGTAGTAATTTCTTATAATCCTTTGTATTTCTGTGGTATCAATTGTAATCTCTCTTCTTTCATTTCCGATTATGTTTATTTGAGTCTTCTCTCTTTTTTTATTGATGAATCTGCTTAAAGGATTGTTGGTTTTGTCTATCTTTTCAAAGAACCAGCTCCTGGGTTTATTGATCATTTAATTGTTCTTTTAAGTCTCTATGCTATTTAATTCTGCTCTGATCTTGGTTACTTCCTTACTTCTACCTGGGCTTTATTTGTTCTTCTTCTAGTTCTTGCAAATGTTGGGTTAGGTTGTTTATTTGAAATGTTTCTATCTCTTTTAGGTAGGCTTGTATCCCTATGAACTTTCCTCTCAGGACTGCCTTGGCTGTGTCCCATAAGTTTCTACTGTGATGTGTTGGGGACCACTTTGTGTGGTATTGGAGACTGTGGCCATGTGCAAGCAAGGCCTTGAAAGAGGTCTGTATGACTTGACCAGAAAGCCAGGAATGCAGGAGGCAAGCACCACCCGATACTAACACCAAGGGTTCCCATGGGAAATCAGGCCTGAAGAATACATTGTATCCATTGAAGCTTGCTTTGCTTGTATAGCCTTATTTCTATAAACCAGATGTTTAAGCTCAAAACATAAGGAGTGAACTCCTTATCTCTTGAAACACACCTTAACAACCATCTGGCATCAGCATGTCTAACAGACCCTAACCTGAGGCAGATCTCTGTGTTTCTTCAATTGTTATCTATAGGTTATATCTGTTTTCTATAACTATAGTTTTTGGCATTGATTGATGAGCTATGCATGCCTGCTATATACCCCTACACATACTGGTCCCAATAAAAGCTCTTTTGGAGAAGGGCTTGGGGCATTCTTCACTAGAGAGAATCACCATCCCCCCCCCCCCCCCCCCCCCCCGCTCCAGACAGATTTTGTCCAGGCCAGCTCATTTCATCCACAACCAGGAGGACTTACCCCACAGGATGAGGTTCCCCTGAGTTGTGCATTCATTTTTATTTGTTTCCAGAAACTTTTTGATTTCTTCCTTGGTCTCATTTTAACCCATTCATTGTTTAATAGCATGCTTTCAGTCTCCACAAATTTGAGTGTTTTTTAGTTTTTTTCATTGAGTTTGGTTTCTAGTTTCAGGCCCTTGTGGTCTGAGAAAATGCTTGATATGATTTGAATTTTATTGAATTTGTTGAGGCTTGTGTCCTATCATGTGGTCAATCTTTGAAAATGTTCCTTGAGCATTTGAAAAGAATGTGTATTTTGCTTCTTTGTGATGAAAGGTTATATATGTATATATCAGTTAAGTCCATTTGACCTAGGGTACTGTTCAATGCTGCAATATCCTTGTTGGCATTTTGTTTGGAAGATCTATCCATTTTTGACAGTGGGGTATTAAAATCCCCTAGTATAAGTGTGTTGCTGTCTCTATCTTTCTTGAAGTGCTCCAAGGTTTTCCTTATGTATTTGGGTGCTCCTATGTTGGATGCATGTATGTTTAGAATGTTTATGTCTTTTTGATAGATTCTTCCCTTGAGTATTATGAAGTGACCTTCTCTCTTTCTATGGCCTTTGTTTTTAAGTCTATTTTGTCTGATATAAGTATTGCTACCCTGGCTTTCTTTTTCTGTCCATTTGCTTGGAATATTGTTTTCCAGCCCTTTACTTCCAGTCTGTGTAGGTATTTTGTTTTGAGGTGGGTCTCTTGTAGGCAGCATATATACAGGTCGTGTTTTCTTATCCATTCAGCTACTCTATGTATGTTGAGTGGAGCACTTAATCCATTTATATTTAAGGTTATTATTGATAGGTACTTAATCATTGCCATTTTACCCCTTGTACCTGTATTTGCCTCTCTCTCACTCTTTTTCTTCCTCTTCTTAAAGCAGTCCCTTTAGCATATCTTGAAGTACTAGTTTAGTGGATGTGTATTCTTTCATCTGTCTTTTGTTTAAGAAACTCCTTATTTCACCTTCCATTTTCATTGAAAGCTTTGCTATGTAGAGTAGTCTTGGTTGCAGGCCTTTTTTTTTTTCATTTTTTTAAAATTAACTAATTTATTTTTAAAGAGGACAATGGAAAGAGAAAGAGAGAGAAACATCAATGTGTGCTTGCCTCTCATGTGTCCCCTACTGGAGACCTGACCTGTAACATAGGTAGGTAGCCTAGACTGGGAATGGAACCAGTAACCTTTTGGTTCACAGGGTGGCACTCAATCCACTGAGCCACACCAGCCATGACACACCTTTGCTCTTCATTACTTGGAATATTTCTTGCCATTCCCTTCTGGTTTGTAGTGTTTCCATGGGGAAGTCAGCTGCTAGTCTTATCGGAGCTCCTGTGTATGTTACTTCCAGCTGCCTTTCAGATTTTCTCCTTGTGTTTGAATTTTGCCACTTTAATTATGATGTGTCTTGGAGTGGTCCTCTTTGGGTTCCTCTTTAATAGGACCCTCTGTGCTTCCTGGACTTGTATGACTTTTTCTCTCCTCAAATTAGAGAAGTTTTCCATCATTACTTTTTCAAACAGGTTTTCTATCCCTTGGTCCTCATCTTGACCTTCTGGTATCCCTATTACATGGAAATTATTATGTTTCATGTTGTCCTGCAGTTCCCTTAATCCCTCTTTGTTCTTTTTGAGTTTTTTTTTCCTTTTCTTGTTCTTTCTGGGAGTTTTTTTCTACCATATCCTCCAGTTCACTGGTTTGGTCCTCTTCTTCATCTAGCCTGCCTTTGATTCCTTCTACTGTGTTCTTCAGTTCAGAAATTGTATTCTTCATTTTCTCTTGGCTCTTATTGATTGTTTCTGTGTCCTTTCTTGTGCTGATATAGTTTGCAGTAAGTTCCTCATAGTTTCCCTCTAGTTTTTGGTAACTCTCAGTGAGCTCATTGAACTTCCTTACAACTATTGTTTTGAATCCAATATCTGATCGTTGAGTTGCCTCTATTTCACTTAGCACTTTTTCTGAGGATTCCTCCTTTCCTTTAGATTGGGGGTTGTTTCTTTGTCTTCCCATTATTTGTGAGACTCTTCTTGTTAGCCTCAGCTTCTTAACTTGATTTGTTTGGCTCCCTGAGTTTGTTTTGTGAACTTCTATGGTAGAATACCTGTGAGATTCAGTGGAACAGTCTCCTTGATTTCCTGATCTTGATGCTCTTAGGATGCACTTCATGGCATTTATGTTAGCTCTCTGGATGTAATTGGGTTTTGACTGTTGTTGGTTCTTTCTTTGGTGTGTCCTTTCCTCCATCTGGTTGACTGAGGGTCACTCTGCTGACCACATATTGTGTGGTGTTGTGCAGGTGCTGCCATAAGAAAACCACAAAACCCAAGAAACAATCCCATATATGCAAAAATAACTCCCTCCACCAGCAATCCCACTATTAACAGCAAATTAACCATTATTAATAAGGGTGTAAGGAAATTGAGACTATTATAAGAAAGGAGAAAAATGAAACATGGTATAAAATCTAGTGACTTAATATGCACAAATGATGGACAAAAAAAATGAATGTTATAAAGCTATGCAGGAAAGAAAATATCACAAATCATGGAGAAGACCACAGTGGATTTCATCTCAGTAGCCTCTAGTGTTTACCACCATTTTTTCTTTCTGGATCCACCTCTGGATGGATCCAAATGTGCCAAATGTTGACCTCATCTGGACTTAGGCAACCTGTTTGAGACTATCAAGGATCTACTGTCTGTGGCTGTCCCCTTCAGTTGTTAATCAAGTCACTCTGCACTCAGCAGTCAGGCTTATGACCCATAGGTCCAGGCAGAATCGTTCCTGTGGTTGGGGCCATTGTTTACCCTCAAGCTGCTACTGTTTGGAGGGGAGTGGTCTTCCTGAGCACAATGGCTGTCGCCATATGGGGGATGACTCAGCACCTGCTCTCTCAGTTCTTTCCCCAAAGCTTCTGTCCCCAGTTTCTCCTCAGGCATCTCTAGCCTGCTCCATTGCCAGCTTTGCTGGAGCCCAAGGTAAGTAGTTGCAAATGAAAATTTGTGTATTGGCCCTTTAAGCAGCTCTTTGCATCTCTAACCATCCATCTCTGCAGAGAACCACCTTGCTGCTTTTCACCACTGGTTGTTATCTGTGTACTTTTGGGGCTCTGGTGCTATAGGCTGGGGATTCCAGCTTAGGGTTTAGACTCCACACTTCTCAGGGGGTACAACCAGCCTTTTAATTATTCCCCCAGCACTGCAGCCTGTGAACACCCAGTCAGCCCTCTCGAGTCTCTACTGTACTCCTTACCAGACAGGTTGTGCTGAAGCTAATTCTTCTGTTTGTCTGAGGTTATAAGTCTTCTCTCTCACTATTGTTCAGTTGTTTGTTCTGGGTGATTTCTCCACAATTTAGTTGTAATTCCAGATTGGTCCTGGAAGAAGGTTAGTGTGGCTTCTATTCACTTCTCTGCCATCTTGTGCCTCTTCCATTGATTTTTTTTCAACAATCTTTGAGAAAAATTTTTTCACTCACAAATGACATACAGTTTTGTTACCAAACTCAAGGGGTTTGCTGTTTGGGGTGCTCTATTCAAAAAGGAGATGTGGTTATTGCAAGGTAGTTTTATTTACTTGCAGCAGGTAAAGGAGACTTCTTTGCTTTACTTGCTGCAAGTCAATATAAAGAATTCATATCCAAAGCTCTGCCTCCCTGAAGAGGGGCTTAGCCATTGCTTATGTACATTATCTGGTCAAATATGTTTATTTCTTTTGTGGAGTTGGGTGCACTTACAGGTTGAGTTCCTACCAAGCTTATCCTGTTTATGGCTGATCTGAAAAATACTGTCCTACATTTTAACATTTATCAAGAATAGCTTAGACTTTGAGACCCTTGTTCTACATAACAACATTACATTAGTTTCAGCTGTACACAATTATTAGAAACTTATACAACTTAGAAAGTGATCATTTCAATAAGTTTAATACCCATCTGACAACATACATAGTTATTGCAAGATTTCTGAATATATTCTCTATGCTGTAGTTTACATGCCCATGACTATTTTTATAACTGAAAATTTGTGCTTCTTAAACAACCAATTTCTTAGGAAAGGCACTTAAGTTATTTATAATAACTAATTTTTATATAAATAACTATATGTGTGTATTCATGGGTAGGGGACCAGATTAAATTATAGGTTAAATGCTAGAAATGGGTTTACCTGTTTAGAGGTTAAATGCATTTTTAATTTTGATGAGTATTGCACAATTGTCCTCTATAGTGGTTGTAAAATTTTGCATTTCTGTACACAAAATACTTGCTTATTTATTATTTATTTACTTCAGCATCAGCAATCCTTTAAGTCACTGATGAGACAGTAGTGAGTACAATACACAAAAATCAGTCTCCATGTAGCATACATTCAAGTGAGGAAAACCAAACTATATTAACTTTTAAACACATCACTTTATGTCAGAAGTTGAAGAACTGCTGTAAAAAAATAAAGCTGCATAATTGTATGTTGAGGGTTTAGAAGGACAGTTTTTAATTTTAAATAAAATAGTCAGAAAGTCTTTCATGAGACTATATTTGAGACAAACTTTAGAAAATGAAGGAGTAAACTGCTTAGATACCTAGAGAATATTTTAGGCTGAGGAAGTAACCAGTGCAAATGTCCTGAAGGTAGAGCTAAAGGGTTTCAGGACAGCAAGCAGTACTAGAGCAGAATAAGTAAGGGGAGAGTAAAAAAAAATGATAAACAAAGATGGATCATGTAGGGCCTTGAAGGTCATTGCAAAGAGCCTGGCTTCTGTTGGCTCTTTGGACCAAAATCATGGACCAGTCATTGTGGAAGGTGACACGCATGGATTCTTCCAGACTCTGAGAATATAACTTACATGTAAGTGGTTTATGTTGGAACAAATACCCAGAAAAGAGGCATGAGGATACAGGGAAGACTGAAACAAGAAAGAGGGAAAAGATAGACTCAGAGCAATTTATGGAGTTCATGACCACAGTGGGTTGTGGGCACAGTCTCTGTGAGAACACTCCAAGAAAGTACAGGAGAGTGCCCCTCAGAAAGATCCACCTGGGACAGGGAGTAGAGTATTTATCCTATTGTTTCTGTCCTTAGTTAAAGGCTGTTGCTGGACCCATGCACTTGCTGTTGCATTAATCATTAGTAATTCCCTCAGACTGGTCAGCTCCCCAAGTGGCATGAGAGATGGCCTGGGCAGAATGTACAGTGCTACTCTGCTGACACTTGAGGAGAGTGTGGCCAGAATGGGGAGCTAGGCATAACATGGGACACCTACATGAGTCTGATATAGGTGCCTGATTGAGGAGCTTTTTTGTTTACTAAAGTAGAATTTACATACAGTAATATTCACTCTTTTTAGGGGTTTCTTTCTATATTTTGAATGTATTTTTACTTCTGAGTTTGATTTCCCTGTTCTTTACAGTGTCTTACAAAGAGTAGAAGTTTCCAACCTATCAGTTTTGTTAAATAACTATTTTCTTTTTTGTTATGCTTTTTATTTGTCCTTTCAAAGAAACCTCAATAAAATTATGTCCTGCCCTGGATGGTGCAGCTCAGTTTGTTGGAGTGTCATCCTATAACTGAAAGGTGTGGGTTCAATTCCCAGGCAGGAACACCTAAGTTGCAGGTTCTGTCCCCTATTTTAGTGTGCACAATCCTTGGTCAGGGTGCGTGTAGGAGGCAAGCAGTCAATGCTTTTCCCTTACATTGATGTTTCTCTCTCTCTCTCTTCCTCTCTAAAAGCAATGAAAAAGTATCCTCAGATGAGGGCTAAATGAATGAATGAGTGAATGAATAACTAAAAAAATTAAATCCTGTTTCCTTCTGCAAGTTTTATGTTATAGGTCTTTTCTCTGCTCCCCACCATGGGAAACAATTCAACCCTTTAATGAACGATTGTTGTATTTATTTATGTTTAAAGTATATTTTATTGATTATGATATTACAGTTGTCCCAATTTTTTCTCCCCTTTATTCCCCTCCTCCCTGCACCCCCACCCTCCAGCCCCCACCCCCCTTAGTTCATGTCCATGCACTATACATACAAGATCTTTGGCTTCTCCATTTCCTATACTATTCTTAACCTCCCCATCTATTTTGTGCCTACTAATTATGCTTCTTATTCCCAGTACCTCCGCCCACCATTTTTCCCCTCCATGTGATCTCCATTTCTGTGATTCTGTTCCTGTTCTAGTTGTTTGCTTAGTTTTTATTTTTGTTTTTAGGTTCAGTTCTTCATAGTTGCAAGTTTGTTGTTATTTTATTGTTCATCATTTTTTATCTTCTATTTCTTAGATAAGTTCCTTTAACATTTCATATAATAAGGGCTTAGTGATGATGAGCTCCTTTGACCTTATCTGGGAAGCACTTTATCTGCCCTTCCATTCTAAGAACAGTTTTTCTGGATAGAGTAATCTTGGATGAAGGTCCTTGCCTTTCATGATTTGGAATACTTCTTTTCAGCCCCTTCATGCCTGCAAGGTTTCTTTAGAGAAATCAGCTGAGAGTCTAATGGAAACTCCTTTGTAGGTAACTGTCACCATTTTTCTTCCTGCTTCTAAGATTCTCTCCTTATCTGGAATCATGGGTAATGCCATTATGATGTGCCTTGGTATGTGCTTCCTTGGGTCCAACTTCTTTGGGACTCTCTGAGTTTCCAGGACTTCCTGGAAGTCTATTTCCTTTGCCAAATTGGGGAAGTTCTCCTTCATTACTTTTTCTTTTTTTATTTTAATCATTGTTCAAGTACAGTTTTCTCCCTTTTACTCCCAATCCAGTCCACCCACCCAACCCTCCCCACTTCCCTCCCATTACCACCCTCCCCCTAGTTTTGGTCCATGTGTCCTTTAAATTTGTTCCTGTAAACCCTCCCATTCTCCCCTAAAATTCCCTCTTCTCTCCCCTCTGGTCACTGTCAGCCTGTCCTCTATTTCAGTGTCTTTGACTGTATTTTGCTTGTTTCTTTGTTTTGTTGTTTAGGTTCCTGTTAAAGGTGAGATCATATGGTATTTGTCTTTCACTGTCTGGCTTATTTCGCTTAGTATAATGCTTTCCAGCTCCATCCAAGCTGTTGCAAAGGGAAGGAGGTCCTTTCTTTCTGCTCCATAGAATTCCATTGTGTAAATGTACCATAGTTTTTTGATCCATTCATTTACTGATGGACATCTAGGTTGCTTCCAGCACCTAGCTATTGTAAATTGTTCTGCTATGAACATTGGGGTGAATAGGTTCTTTTAGATTGGTGTTTTAGTGTTCTTAGGATATAGTCCCCACAGTGGTTGCTGGGTCAAAAGGTAGATCCATTTTTAGTTTTCTGAGGAAGTTCCATACTGCTTTCCATAGTGGTTGTACCACTCTGCAGTCCCACCAAAAGTGCACTAGGGTCCACTTTTCTCCACAACCTCTCCAAAACTTGTTGTTGGTTGCTTTGTTTATGATGGCCATTCTGGCTGGTGTGACGTAATATCTCATTGTGGTGTTAATTTACATCTCTCTGATAGCTAGCAATATTGAACATGGTTTCATGTGTCTTTGGATCTTCTGTATGTCCTGCTTGGAGAAGTGTCTGTTCAAGACTTTGCCCATTTTTTAATTGGATTCCTTGTCTTCTTAGAGTGTAGTTGTGTAAGTTCTTTATATATTTTGGAGATTAAACCCTTGTTTGAGGTATCATTGGCAAATATGTTTTCCCATACAGTTGGTTCTCTTTTTCTTTTGATACTGTTTTCTTTGGCTGTGCAGAAGCTTTTTATTTTGATGAGGTCCCATTTGTTTATTCTTTCTTTCATGTCCCTTGCTCTAGGGGACATGTCAGTAAAAAAGTTTCTTCGTGAAATATCTGAGATTTTCCTACCTACATTCTCTTCTAGAACTTTAATGGTGTCACAGTTTATATTTAAGTCTTTTATCCACCTTGAATTTATTTTTGTATAAGGTGTAAGTTGGTGCTCGAGTTTCATTTTTTTGCACGTAGCTGTCCAGTTCTCCCAACACCATTTGTTGAAGAGGCTATTTTTACTCCATTTTATGCTGCTGCCTCCTTTGTCAAATATCATTTGACCATAGAGACTTGGGTTTATTTCTGGGCTCTCTGTTCTGTTCCATTGGTCCATGTGCCTGTTTTTATGCCAGTACCAGGCTGTTTTGATTACAGTGGCCTTGTAGTATAGTTTAGTGTCAGGTATTGTGATCCCTCCTACTTCACTCTTTTTTCTCAAAATTGCAGCAGCTACTCAGGATTGTTTATGGTTCCATATACATTTTTGACGTGTTTGTTCTATGTCTGTGAAATATGCCGTTGGTACTTTAATAGGTATTGCATTGAATGTGTAATTGCTTTGGGTAGTATGGACATTTTGATGATATTGATTCTTCCAATCCATGAACACGGTATATGTTTCCATTTGTTTGTGTCTTCCTTGATTTCTCTCCTCAGTGTTATGTAGTTTTCTGAATACAGGTCTTTTACCTCTTTGGTTAGGTTTCTTCCTAGGTATTTTATTTTTCCTTTTGCTATTTCAAATGAGAGTTTTTTCCTGATTTGTGCTTCTGCTGTTTCATTGTTGGTATACAGAAATGCCTTTGATTTCTGGATATTGACTTTGCATCCCACTGTTTTGCCAAATTCATTTATTAGGTCAAGCAGTTTTTTGGTGGAGTCTATAGGATTTTCTATGTACACTATCATGTCATCTGCAAACAGTGACAGTTTTGTTTCCTCCTTTCTGATTTGGATGCCTTTTATTTCTTTTTCTTGTCTGATTGCTGTGGCTAAAACTTTCAGTACTATATTGAATAGAAGTGGTGAAAGTGGACAGCCTTGTCTTGTTCCTGATCTTAGTGGAAAAGATAGACTTTAATTTTTACCCATTGAATATGATGTTGGCTGTATGTCTCTCATATATGGCCTTTATTATGTTAAGGAATGCTCCCTCTATTCCCACTTTGCCAAGTGTTTTTATCATAAATGGGTGTTGTACCTTATCAAATGCTTTTTCTGCATCTATTGATATGATCATGTGGTTTTTGTCTTTGCTTTTGTTTATGTGATGTATTACCTTTACTGATTTGCGAATATTGTACCATCCTTGTTCATCCCTGGAATGAATCCCACTTGGTCTTGGTGTATGATCTTTTTAATGTATTGTTGGATACAGTTTGCCAGTGTTTTGTTGAGGATTTTAGCGTCAATGTTCATCAGTGATATTGGCCTGAAGTTTTCTTTCTTTGTTGTGTCTTTATCTGGTTTTGGAATTAGGGTGATGTTGGCCTCATAAAAAGAGTTTGGGAGTCTCCCATCTTTCTGGATTTTTTGGAATAGTCTCTGAAGGATAGGGGATAACTCATCCTTAAATGCTTTGTAGAATTCTCCTGTGAAACCATCTGGTCCAGGGCTTTTGTGTGTTGGGAGTTTTTTGATTACTGCTTCAATTTCTTTTGCTGTTATTGGTCTGTTCAGGCTTTCTGCTTCTTTTTCATTGAATTTTGGAAGATTATATTTTTCTAGAAATTTGTCCATTTCATCTAGGTTTTCAAATTTCTTGGCATACAGTTCTTGGTAGTAATTTCTTACAATCCTTTGTATTTCTGTGGTGTCAGTTGTAATCTCTCCTCTTTCATTTCTGATTGTGTTTATATGGGTCATCTCTCTTTTTTTCTTGATGAGTCTGCTTAAAGGCTTGTTGATTTTGTTTCTCTTTTCAAACAACCAGCTCTTGGATTCATTGATCCTTAGAATTGTGCTTTTAGTCTCTATGTCATTTAATTCTGCTCTGATCTTGGTTATTTCCTTCCTTCTGCTTGCTCTGGGCTGCCTTTGTTGTTGTTCCTCAAATTCTTGTAGACATAGGGTTCGGTTGTTTGTTTGAAATGTTTCTAACTTTTTTAGGTGGGCCTGTATCGGTATGAGCTTCCCTCTCAGGACTGCCTTGGCTGTGTCCCATAAATTTTGGGGTGTTGTGAGTTCATTTTCATTTGTTCCCAGAAACCTTTTGATTTCTTTTCTAATTTCATTCTTGACCCATTCATTGTTTAATAGCATGCTGTTTAATCTCCATGATTTTGAGTGTTTGGGGTTTTTTTTTCTTGGGATTTGTTTCTAGCTTCAGTCCCTTGTGGTCTGAGAAAATGCTTGGTATGATTTCAATTTTCTTGAACTTCTTGAGGCTTGTTTTGTGCCCTATCATGTGGTCTATCTTTGAAAATGTTCCCTGTGCATTTGAAAAGAATGTGTATTTAGCTTCTTTGGGATGGAGGGCTCTGTATATATCAGTTAAGTCCATTTCATCTAGGGTATTGTTCAATGCCACAATATCTTCGTTGATGTTTTGTTTAGAAGATCTGTCCATTTTTAATAGTGGGGTGTTAAAATCCCCCACAATAATTGTGTTGCTGTCCATATCTTTCTTGAAGTCCTCTAAGATTTTCTTTATGTATTTGGGTGCTCCTATGTTGGGTGCATATATATTTACAATATTTATGTCTTCTTGGTGGACTCTTCCCTTGAGTATTATGAAGTGATCTTCTGGGTCTCTCTTTATGGCCCTCTTTTGGAAGTCTATTTTGTCTGATATGAGTATTGCTACCCCGGCTTTTTGTTTTCCTGTCCATTTGCTTGGAAGATTTGTTTCCAGCCCTCCACTTTCAGCCTGTGCATGTCTTTTATCCTGAGGTGGGTCTCTTGTAGGCAGCATATGTGTGGGTCATTTTTTCTTATCCATTCAGCTAATCTATGTCTTTTGATTGGAGCATTTAATCCATTTACATTTAAGGTTATTATTGATAGGTAGTTATTCATTGTCTTTTATGTACATGTGTTCTTCTCTCTCTCTCTCTCTCTCTCTCTCTCTCTCTGTCTCTCTCTCTCTCTTTCTCTCTCTCTCTTTTCCTCCCCTTCTTTAAACAGCCCCTTTACAATCTCTTGTGGAGCTGGTTTGGTGGAGGTGTATTCTCTTAGACTTCTTTTGTATGGGAAACTTCTTATTTGGCCTCTGTCTTGATTGAGAGCCTTGCTGGGTAAAGTAGCCTTGGTTGCAGACCTCTGGTTCTCATTATTTGGAATATTTCTTGCCATTCTCTTCTGGCTTGGAGTATTTCCATTGAGAAATCAGCTGTTAGCTTTATTGGGGCTCCCTTGTATGTTACTTCCTGTTTCTCCCTTTCTGCCTTTAATATTCTGTCTTTGTCTTGAAATTTTGCCATTTTAATTATGATGTGTTTTGAGGTGGGCCACTTTGGGTTCCTCTTGATTGGGACTTTCTGTGTTTCCTGGAGTTGTGTGACTTTTTCTGTCATCAAGTTAGGGAAGTTTTTCATCATTACTTTTTCAAATAGGTTTTCTATCCCTTGTTCTTCTTCTTTTCCTTCTTGGTATCCCTATTATATGGATATTACTATGTTTCATATTATCTTGCATTTCTGTTCATCCCTCTTCATTCTTTCTGAGCCTCTTTTCCTTTTCTTGCTCTTTCGGTGTTCTTTTCTACTTTGTCCTCTAGCTCACTAATTCGATCTTCTACTTCATCAATCCTGCTTTTCTGTTCCTTCTACTGTATTCTTCAGCTCAGAAATTGTATTCTTCATTTCCTCTTGGCCCTTGTTGATAGTTTCTATTTCCTTTTTCCTGTTGATACAGTTTGCAGTGAGATCATTGTAGCTTCCCTGTAGTTTCTGGTAGCTAATTGCGAGTTCATTGAGCTTCCTGATAATCACTGTTTTGAACTCAATATCTGATAGTTGAGTTGCCTCTGTTTTGTTTAGCATTTTTCCTGAGGCTTCCTCCTTTCCTTTCATTTGGGGATTGTTTCTTTGTTTTCTCATTGTTCGTGGGATTCTTCTTGTTAGCCTTTGTTTCTTAAATTGATCTGTTCTGGTTCCCTATGATTATGGGGTGAACTTCTGTGGTAGAATACCTGTGAGATTCAGTGGTGCAGTCTCCTTCCTGTATCCTGGTGTTAAAAACTTCCCCCTACTCTTTTTTGTGATCAGTTGGAAGAGTAAGGTAAAATGGTTTAAGACAGCAAGACAATATTCTATGATATTTAAAATAGCAGCCAGTAGAGAAGAGATGGGATATCCTTTGGCTACGTATAGTGTTAACCGTGATCCTCCACCCCAGTAGCCACGTTTTAGAAAGGATGGAAAGAAGGTAAGACTCTTATTGGGGGCAAAAGGATTGTTAGTTGGATCTAGAAAGCTGTGAGGCTGTGGGAGGTCAGATTCTGATGTAGCGTTGGAATAAAGATTAGTAAATAGGAGTAGTGTGTGAAAGAATAGAGACAACCCCCACAATAATAGAGTTCAGGAAATTGCAAAGTGGGCTGAGATCAGGTAGGGGTGTTGAGTAGTATTTACAATTATATGAACTAGGTCTTAATTACAGTAATATTAAAGCAACAATCACGTGGCAGAATCTATGGGTTCTAGATAACAAGAATAACGAGTATAGAACCTTCAGAGGTGTACTAATGGAACACAAATGAATGATAGCAAATTATCAACACACTGTGACTAAGATAACAGGGGGAACCTATCAAATGACAGTATAACCAGCCAAGCAAAGAAGATTATACAGAAAGAAAAAGAATGGCAAAATACTATTAAAATAAAAAATGTCAGAAAAGTGAGAAAAAGATAATACAAATTTGCAGTAACTTGCAAGCTCAAAAAAAAAAAAGGAAAAAAAGCAGAAGATGGAGTGCAGGAGAGATAATTTTGTAGTGGAAGAAATAATACTAGGATGAATGGAAGAGAAACATAAGGGAATGAGAGATATAAAAATAATAAGAATTGAAAAATAAAAAGTCACCTAAAACACGAGATAAAATCAATGAATCAACAACAGCCCAAAACAAAACAACAACGAAAAAACACCTCTTGTTGGTTTCTAACTGGCCAGACCAGTTTTTCTGGTCTTGCTGGCTTTAGCAGGCTGCAGGGTGTTTGAAATGCTTATCACTCTTCCCAGTCAAAACTCAGTAAGTCTCTCAAGTACTGTCCCCATGGCCAGGAGGGCGCTCTCCCCTGAGCCAATCTGACTTTCCTTACAGGACCCTGGGCGCTCCCGAGCACCCTCTCTGGAGCTCACTGCCATGGTCTCCTGGGCTCCGGGGTCCCACAGAGCTCCTGCATCTTTTCTGGGTTCAAGATGAAAGCTCCGGGATGGCAAGGAGATGCACCCTTCCCTGAAATTTCACCGCAGCAGGCACTATGTTCCAGGGAAGCACAGGTATCTTTTCTGGATTCATGGTGCAAGCTCCAGGGATTGTAAAGGGGTGCGCACTTCCACCAATTTTTCAGTTTCGAGCTCTAGGAACCCCCTAAGTGCTGCATCCCTTCCGGGTTCACAGTGCAAAAGTCAGGATTCCCAAGGTTGTGCACGCTTCCCCAGTTCACCACCGCAGGCTCGCCCGCACCCTTTCCTTGTTCAGGGCTGCAGGTCTGGGTTTTCCACAGATCCAGACTCCCACCAGGCTGCGGGTGCAGGTGCATGTCCAGGCCGCCCCTGGTCCTGCCGGCTGGAGGCACTCACTTCTCCCAGGGCTATGGGTGGGTGCTCCCAGCCCCTGCACAATTGTCTCCCAGTCCAACTCCCCTCTCTGTGCCTTCAAGCAACAAGGCCTCCCCAGGTGTTGCTCAACCCCTGTTGTCTGGGGAGGGAGCAGTGACTCCCCTCTCCTGGGTGCCCTGAGGCAGACCTGGGAGCACGGGGCCTAGGGTCTGCAACCCCCCTGGTCCCCGCACTGATCCCTGGGTCCCGGTTGTCCTGAAGCAGTCTCCTTACTGTCTGGTTTTTCAATGTCCACTATAATTTTTGATGTCCTGTTTTCAAAAATGTTTCAGTAACCTAGGCCACTTGCTCTGTTCCTCCACCAATCCGCTAGTTTCTCTCCCCTGCACAGAAGCAGAGAATCACGCTCCCTCAAGCAAAACCACCATCTTTGAACCGCCCTCATTACTTTTTCAAATAAGTTTTCAATTTCTTGCTCTTCCTCTTCTCATTCTGGCAGCCCTATGATTTGGATGTTGGAATGTTTAAAGTTACCCCAGAGGTTCCTGAGCCTCTCCTCATTTTTCTGAATTCTTGTTTCTTCATTCTTTTCCAGTTGAATGTTTGTTTCTTCCTTCTGTTCTAAATTATTGAGTTTAGTTTCAGTTTTCTTCCTTTCACTATTGGTTCCCTGTATATTTTTCTTTATTCCACTTTGTGTAGTCTTTATTTCTTCTTTCATTTTGTGACTGAGCTCAATCACTTCTGTGAGCATCCGAATAACCAGTGTTTTGAACACCGCATCTGAAAGGTTGGCTATCTCTTCTTCACTTACTTCTTTTTTTGGAGTTTTGATCTATTTTTTAATTTGGGCCATATGTTTTTGTCTTGGTGCACCTGTTACATTGTAAGGGGCAGAGCCTTAGGTATTCACCATGGTGGGGCAACCCTCTCTGCTGCATTGTGTCCTAAGTCTTGTTCAGTGTGAGCTGGAAAGTTTTATGGACCCTCATTAGAGCCTTGTTTCTTTTGACCATTTCTATATTTATATTAGATGTAAACAATATTCCATTGTTTTTAAATATGATACTATATCTACCCTGTGACTTACAGGGTAAATTACTCCATAATTTTCTGGCCTTCTGCTGCTATACTTTAGTGTATTTCTCTGTGTCATAAATTTGTAATAGGTTTTGAATTTTACCAGAATTTGTTTTTGGAGGCAGAAGATGTAAATGTGTGTACTCAATCTACTATCTTCAATTGGAAGAATCATTTGTGCTTTAAATGATCTCTTCTCTCATTTTCCAAGACACTGTTCTATCCTGTTATCTTACTACCATTTAGAAAATTACTTCTCAGCTTCCATAGCTAGTTTTTTTTTTATTACTGCTGAAATATTGATGTTCTTTTGAAATCTGTATTTGAGCTTTTTCTCTCCTGGGTTTATGTCTTTTATGAGTCAGCTCTCTTTCTCTGATAACTTCAGTTATCATTTTAATGGCTAATGTCTCCTAAATTTTTACCTGCATCCTAGATTTCTCTTGTGTGCTCCAAAATTGTATAATCAATTGTAGAAGGAGGCCACTCATGTCTTTGTTCACAAAGATTCTGAGTCTAAAAATAGCACAATTGGGCTCACTATAACCTTCTGCCCAGCCCCATTCTCCTTTTATTTTGCTGAATTTATGGCACTGAAAAATAAAATAAAGAAATGCAATGAAGTCACTTTAGTTAAGGTGCTAAATTATTAAAATTGAGTAGGTTGAAGCATGATGAGATGATGCTATTCTTGTCTTAAGTAGCCTGGAAACTTATATTTTTTGGAACTTTTCAGTCCTGTGTATACTGCTAATCTCCAGACCATCTGACATCTGGCTGATAACCACTCTGTGCCAATCCTACAGCTGAGCAAATAGCAGAACTGATCATTCTCAACAATGTATTGTACTTTTTACTATAAGAAGTCTTAACTTTTCATTCTTCTTTGGAACACTTCTGGGTTTTTGCCTAGCTGTGTTCTCAGTTTGAAAGTTCCAGACCCTTGAATAAATCTTTATTATTTATCTCTAGCCAAAGCCTCCAGACTCTTTTTGAATTCATTTGACAGCATAAGCATCCACCCAACTGCTCATGTGCACCTTCTCTCTGTAGCTGCACAAGAAAGTAATGACCAGATTTTGTTTCTTTCTCTTACAGGTTTAGTTTTCTGTGCTTCATCTCCATTGCTTTGCGTTGAGATTGTTGGTCATCTCTTAAGTTGGTTTCTTCTCCCTTTAAGATATTCTCCACTCCTCTTCTAAAGTATTACATCTGAAAGACAAGTCTGGTCATATGTAATACCTCCTATGCTTCCATGTATCTCTTTGTAGCCCAGAGGGGATTCTGAGTGAGGTATATGTACCCTAGAGAGTGCTCAGAAGAGTCTACTGGAGCACAGGAGAAGATTACAGGAAGCTTATTTATAATTTATCTTAAAAATAAAGCACTAAATTCAATCAGGGTATTAGTTTTCCATTGTGCCATAATATGACCATAAATTTAGTGGCTTAAATCCACACAAACTCATTATCTTACAAGTCTGAGGGTCAGAAGTCTGATACAGATCTCCCTGGGATGCATTCCTCTCTGGAGGCTATAGGGAAGAATCTGTTTCCTTGCCTTTTTATTATTTCCAGAGGCCACTCAACATTCCTTGGCTTATGGCCACTTTCTTCCATCTTCAAAACCAGCAATGTTAGACAGCCCCCAAACCTATTTTTTTTTGTTGTCAGTCTCTCTGACCAGTTGGGAAAGGTTTTCTGCTCCTAAAGATCCCTCTGATTAGGGTGCACCTACCCAGATAGTTCATGATAATAGCCTCATTTCAAAGTACTTAAATTTAATCACATCTGTAAAGTCCTTCATGTGGAAGGCAGTGTATTCACAGGTTAGGCCATGAACATCTTTAGGGTACCTTTATTCTACCTATCACAAACAGTATTATATTAGCTGACAATATATGTGTATAATATAAATAAATATCAATTTATTAGGGCATAAGAATAATATTTATACTAATTTTATGAGTATCCCAAAGTATAAGACAAAGTTAGGGCTGTAGTAGGCATTCTTCAGAACTTCTGCTCAAGATGGAGGTATAGGTAAACACTGCTCACTTTCTCACACAACCACAGCAAAAATTACAACTGGACTACAAAAAAATATTGCCCAGAATTTTCAGAAACTCAAGCTGTGTAGACATCCAACAACCAAGGAATTAAAGAAGTCACATTCATCTAGATGGGTAAGAGGGGTGGAGATGTGGAGATGTGAAGAGGTGTGGAGACACAGAGACAGGGAGATGTGGAACAGGCAGTCCCACACCCATGTGTGGTGGATAAAAATTCAAAGGGATATCTCGGATGCAAGGGATCCCAGCCCCAAACCAGACCACACAGCCTAGGGTTCCAGCACCAGGAAGATAAGACCCCATAACTTCTGCCTGTAAAAACCAGTGGGAGAGTGGGGGTTGGGGCATTAGAGGAAATTGTAGGATTCTCAGGAGTCTCCTTTTAAAGGGCCTGCAAAGAACTTAAGACTTACACAGATTCACTTCCTCTGGGCTTCAGCACCAGGGCAGCAACTGGAAGGGCACCAGTGGCATACAGGAAAAAAATGGAAGCGTATAGCATCAGGGCAAGTACTAGGGAACAGCATCCCTCTGAACAAAACTCCAGAGGCCAGGCAGTGGCATTGTTCCCTTTCTGAACCCTCCCACACACAGAGCCACAGAACAGTGACACCATATCAAAGACTCCATCAACCTGGTTCACATGGGTTGCTCCACCCTGTCAATTACCTAGGCCTCTACTCTATCCAATTTATAGGTGCACTTTTCTACATTAGGCCATACTACTAAGACAGGGAGTCAAAGCAGCTCTACCTAATACATAGAAACAAACACAGGGAGGCTGCCAAAGTGAAGAGACAAGGAAATATGGCCCAAATGAAAGAATAGAACAAAACTCCAGAGAAAGAACTAAATAAACTGGATATAAGCAATCTATCAGATGCAGAGTTCAAAATACTGGTTATAAGGATGCTCAAGACACTCACTGGGTACTTCGATAGCATAAAAAAGACCCAGGTAGAAATGAAGGTTACACTAAATGAAATAAAGAAAAATTTACAAGGAACCAACATTAGGGTGGATGAAGCTGAAAATCAAATCAATGATTTGGAACAAAAGCAAGAAAAAAAATCAGAACAGCAAGAAGAAAAAAGAATCCCCAAAGCCAAGGATAGGTTAGCAAGTGTCTGGGACAACTTCAAATGTACCAACATATGAATCATAAGGGTGCCAGAAAGAGGAAAGAACAAGAAATTGAAAACTTATTTGAAAAAATAATAAAGAAAACTTCCTTAATATGATGAAGGAAGTGTACATGCAAGTCCAGGAAGCACAGAGAGCCCCAAACCAGAAGGACACATCATAATTAAAATTCCAAAAGTTAAAGATAAAGAGAGAATCTTGAAAGCAGCAAGAGAAAAGCAGAGAGTTACCTATAAAGGATTTCCCATAAGACTATCAGCTGATTTCTCAACAGAAACTTTGCAGGCTAGAAGGGATTGGTGAGAAATATTCAAAGTTATGAAAAGCAAGGACCTACTACCTAGATTACTCTATCCAGCAAAGCTATCATTCAGAATTGAAGGGCAGACAAAGTACTTCCAAGACAAGGTAAAGTTAAAGGAGTTTATCATCATTGCACCATTATTACATGAAATGTTAAAGGGACTTGTTTAAGAAAAAGGAGAAGATCAAAACTATGAACACTAAAATGGCAATACATTCACAACTATCAATAGTTGACTCTAAAAAGGAAACTAAGCAAACAAGCAGAACAGAAACAGAATCATAGATATGGAGATCATTTGGATGGTTATCAGTTGGGAGGGGGAAGGGAAAGAAAAGGAGAAGAGATGCAGGGATTAAAAAGTGCAAATTTGTAGGTACAGAACAGACAAGAGGATGTTAAGAACAGTATAGGAAATGGAGTAGCCAAAGAACTTATATGAGTGACCCATGGACATGAACTCAGGGGGAGACTTGCTGGAGAGAATGGGGGTACCAGGTGGAGAGAGGCAAAGGGGGGAAAATTGGGACAACTGTAATATCATAATCAATAAAATATCTTTAAAAAATAAAAAATAGGCATCCTTCATAACATTTTGCCTTAAACTCTCACTATTAAACATGGTAAGAAATAGTTTACAAAGATATTTTTCAGGTCTCCTGTTTCTGAACTCTTTATATTGAAAAGAAATGTACTGTTACATGCAGCAGTGTCATTCCAGGACATTGCTGTGGAGTTCACCCAGGAGGAGTGGAAGCACCTGGGCTCTGCTCTGAGAAGTGCCTGTACAGAAATGTGATACTGGAGAATGACAGCCTCCTCACCTCTGTGTGACTCTTTCCAGAATGTAATCTGTTTTTCCTTTTTGAATATTAACCACTTTCATAGAGGTGTACTTGACAGAAAATGAAACTCAACAATTTTCATTAAGTTTTGAAAAATGCATACTGTTTATTTCTATCATCAAAGCCATGCTATAAAATATTTCTATCACACCAAAAAGATCCCTTGTAACTCTTTGCAGTTATTTCTGTCCTTTCACTTCCCCAGGGTTCTAGCGCCACTTTTCTACTTTCTATCATAATAAATTTGTCTTTTTAAAATAATTATATATAAATGAAACCATACAGTACATGCTTTCCTTTGTCTGGCTTTTTTCACTTAGCATAATACTTCTGAGGGTCATATGTGTATTTTTTGCACATCAGTAGTTTATTCTTTTTATTTCTGAATGGTATTCTTTTGCATTCATATATACCACATTTTGTTAGCCACTTGATAAAAATCTGATCTGTTCCCAACTTGGAGTTATTATAAGCCAAACTCTTATGAATGCTTGAGTACTAATATCTCTGTAAACATTTGTCATTTCTCATGTGTAAATACCAAGGAGTTGAGTAGCTAGATCTTATGGATAGTGTATATGTAACTTTACAAAACATTGCCAAATATTTCCAAGAGGCTAGGCCATTTCTCACACCTATTAAAAATGTACAAGAGTTTTAGTTGCTCTGCATCACCATGGACATTTGCTCTTCTAAGTCTTGGCAGCCAGGATTATTATTAGCACCCTGTCTCCTAGCAAGTTGATGTGTTCACCAACCTGGAAGCTCTAAATATCATTGTTCAAGATTATTTATTGAGTTCAATCCATAGCCCTCCCTTCCCTCTCTTGGAGGTTTGTAGGTTGGGCTAAATGTTCTATCTAACACTAACTACTTGGTCTTTCTGATGACCAGCTTCATCTTGAGAGTATTTAGGAACTCCAGACTAAATCACCTCATTAGCATAAATTCATAAAAGGTATAAAAGAAAAGAGTTCATTATAAATAACAAAAGACACTGCTATCACTCAGAAAATTTCAAGAGTTTTAGGAGCTCACTGCCAGGAACCAGGAACAAGAACCAAGTATATTTTTGTAGTATACTGCAGAATTCAACATGGAACCTTGACCAAGAGCAGAGCTAATTATGTAAGTTGAAACTCTATAAACCCAAGCAAAATTTGTCTTCTGTGGGACTGAGAGCTAAATCCTGATACCAGATGTCATGCACTTCTGAGAGAAGTAAGCACTTCTGGAGAGCCAGAGAGGAGAAACTCTAATAAGTATCTTGGTGTTTTAGTGAAACTTTAAGAGTAAGGACCACACCCTAGCAAAGGACTGCGCTCTAGGATTAAGTCTAACACTATAGTAAACACGCCTTATCAAAGTACAAACAAATCCTGACACAGCAGAAGGGGGTCCACAAGTACTTCAACTACCTCATGAACAAACCTCAGTTTTTAGAAAGGAAAAAAATATAATTCAGAAACTATACAGCATATCATTCACAATGGCTATTTATCACTAGAAATGTCAAGCTAGCTAATGTGATCCAAGATCAAAAAGAAAAGTGCCAATAAGAAATACTTAAGATGACTCACATACTGCTAATTATTTTCTGGACCCATCTCCACAGCTCTTCTTTGTTTTTACACCTGTATAGATTCAAGTTCCAGAAGGCCATGATAAGTGAGATTCAAAGTATGACCACTGAGGAAGTGTACTACATTCCAAGAGAAGTATATAATTTTCTCAATTTATATAGACAGAAATCTGGGGAATGTGTATGCAAAAGGATATGAAAGATGTAAGATAATGATAGAGGGAACATAAATTGGAATCAGGCTAAATTATTGATACAGGCCTACTAAACAGATAGTCTGGATTCAATGTTCCAGCTTTGGGGGAATAGAAAGGGCTCTAGCAATTTGATTTGTTGCCTGAAACTGAAACCAGAGGGCAACCAAGCCCAAGGCTCATGCTGCCTGTCACCGCTCAGCCAAAAATCAGAGACAAGGATTGGATTATAATTGCACTTTTATAATATCAGAGGCCAGCAATGTGAGAAAGTGGTGGGTAAAAACCCTAACATTCACCTTCCCTTGAGCCTTCAGAAGCAAGTTTATATAGGGGAAACGTGAGAATTTGGGATGGGGAAATTTCTAAGGGGAACGCAGACCTGTTTTGCCTTTGGGAGTTAAGAGTAAGGGAGCTGAAAGGGAAGTCCCACAGCCTCTTCCAAAGCTCAAGCCATTCCTCTCTTCCCTGTGGTTTATGGCCAGGAAAGCTAAATGTATTCTGTAGTGAAGGGGGAGATGTATAAATCATTTGCTCTCAAGTGTCCTTGCTTAGGGAAGGTAAGGTGTTGTGATTCACCAGCCAGCTGTAAGTTGCTCAAACTATTTGGTCTTGTTTAATTTTCTTGTCTCAGTTTCCCATTCCACTTGTCCAGGAATTTCCCTAGCTTCTTACTATCTTGTCTCAAAACAAGGGCCAAAAGATGGCCTACACTAGATGAAGTGAAATGTCAGAACTGTCTTAGTACACCACAGAAAAAGGGATCCCAAGGCTTACTGAGATTGGAACATTAGAGTGGATTTATCATGTTAGACCTTCCTATTCTTCTCAGAAGGGTCCAGAGGGCACAGCTTTTATGATAACTACATGAAATAAATTTGCAAGAGGACCCCCAAAATCCTTGAAGAGCATCATCATGGCTTTCTCTGTGAGTGAAAAAATTACGGTGGAAACTTCTGCTGCTGAATTGGAAAACAACATGCAACGAGGGGTCATTGAATCCTGGAATGGCAGGAAACAAATCATGTCACCTAACCAGCAAAGATGAGGTGAACATGATTATCATAATAAACAAAGGAATGAAAGCAGCAATCAGACTAGATTGACTTACAGAGACCTATGTCATTGGCTGATTGAGCATGATTACTAAGATCTAAATGTGTCCCCCCAAAATTCATATGTTGAAATTTAACCCCCAAAGTGATGGTATTGAAGGTGTACCCTTTGGAGGGTGATTATGAAATGAAGACAAAGCACTTGTGAATGGAATTTGTGCCTTTATATAAGAGGCTTCTGAGAGCTCATTGTCTCTTCCTGTGCCCTGCAACCTGGGAGTCTTCACCGGAACTTACATGCTGGCACCCTGATATTGAACTTCCAGCCCTGAAAACTGAGAAATAAATTTCTGTCATTTATAGGCCATCCATTCTGTGATATTTTGTTATAGCAGCATAATAAACTAAGACAATGGTGTTTCTTGAAGTAAAATAGACAGGCAATCTATTCTTTTAACTTAATGTGTATAATTTAAAGTGTTCTAGATCAATTGAACCAAAGTCTAACTTGAATTTAAAAAGAAAAGCTCACATCCCCTAAGTCAGTTCCCAAACTTAAGCCAGTTTATAGACTCATAACCTCTTGAATGAAGGGGTAGCTAGGTCCCCTTAGAAAAGGAGCCTGCTACATTGTCAAAAGAGTGTACTGTTACTCTTTTCCCAGGCTTCCACAAAGGAGCCTGCAGCCTTTCACCAGATTGACAACATCTCTGTACTTGATCAATAACAGTAGGGGCATATGGAAGTTAGATAATCAAGAGGGTTTTACTCAGACCTATGTCACAGTGGGTCCCCAAACCCACCCTGTGGTTATTTCTCCATTTCTGGAAAGAATCATGGCAATAACCACTGGCAGAATCCCCACATTGGTTCCCAGAACCATGGAGTGTAGGTTATTATGGTTGAGAACACCAAGTGGAAAAACTGCCTCTATCCAGAAAAACAGTAAACCAAAGCAATATGCATTACTGAAGGCATTGCAGAGATTAGTGCCACCATCAAGGACATGAAGAATGCGGAGTGGTGATTTCCACCACATTCCCATCCCACTTGCCTATTTGGTCTGTGAAATAAATAGATGATCTTGGAAAATGACAGTGGATTATGTTAAACCTAACCAGGTGGTGACTCCAAAGCTGCTGGACCAGATGTGGTGTTATTGCTTGAACAAATCAACACATCCCCTGGTACCTGGTATATAGCTATTGATCTGGCACATTTTCTTCTCCATACCAGTTTTAAAGACCACAAGGCAGTTTGCTTTCAGCTGGCAAGGCCACTAATATATCTCTGTCTTTCCTCAGAGGAATAGCAACTCTACAGCCCTTACATCATAATTTAGTTCTCAGGGATCTTGATCATATTTGTCTTCCTTAAGGCATGACACTGGGTTCATTGTATTGATGACATTATGCTTATTGAAACTAGTGAGCAAGAAGTAGAAACTACTCTAGACTAATTGTAAGATATTTGCCTGTCAAAGGGTAGGAAATAAATCTGATAAAAATTCAGGGACATCCTACTCCAAAATTATTAGTGGTCCAGTAATGTTGGGCATGTCATGATAACCCTTTTAAGGTAAAGGATAAGATGTCACATCTGGCCTTTCCTATGGAAAGACAAACCACAACACTTTTTGGGTGTCTTTAAATTTTGGAGGTAATGTCCCTCCTTTCTGTGTTCTACTCTGGCCCACTTATCGAGTGCTGTAAAAAAGAAAACATAGTTTTGAGTGGGGTCTAGAACAAGAAAAAGCTCTGCATCAGGTCCAGGCTATTGTGCTAGCTGCCTTATCACTGGGGCCGTATGATCTAGTAGATCCAATGGTTCTTGAAATAGCAGTGGCAGATAGAGATTCAATTTGGAGTTTTGGGCAGCCCTTTAGGTGGATCACAGCACAGACCTTTAGGATTTTCAAGTAAAGCCCTGCCATTCTCTTTACTTTCTTTTTGAGATGGTTTGCTACAGGGCTTTAGTAGAGACTGAACAATTAATTATAAGCCAGGAGACCTGAGCTGCCCATCAGAAACTAGATGTTATTTGGTAATGGAGACTTGGAGAGAACATAATTGGAAAATTGGTGACAAGGATGTCTGGAGAATGGTATGTGAAAAGACCACTCTGATTGGAGCAAAACCATAGAGATATTTAAGCTCCATGTGAATGCTCACCAAACAATAACCTCAGCAGAGGAAAATTTGATAATCAGAATGGATACTAGCCAGTCTCTTACTCCAGCCATTCCTGTATTGCCCAATGGGCTTATGAACAAATATCTATGATGGCAGGAAAGGTTGTTATGCACTTGCTCAGATATATCGACTTCCAATCACCATCTCACCTGGCCATTGCTGAGTGTTCAGTCAGCCTCTGGCAGAGGCCAACCCTGAGTCCCTGGTATGACACCATCTCCTGGAATGATCAGGCAACTACCTGGAGGAAAGTTGATTACATTGGACTACTTCCATTACGAAAGAGACAATTACATTGAAATAGACACTTACTCTGGATACCGATTTGCCTGCATGCAACGTTTCTTATAGAATGCCACATCTACCATCATGAGATTGCTTCTATGGATCAAGAAATTCACTTTATACCAAGTGATGTATGGCAATGGTCCCATGCTCAGGGTATTTGTGTTCTTACATGTTTCCTACCATTCTGAATCAACTGGCTTCATAGAACAGTAGAACATCCTTTTAAAGAATCAGTTATAGCACCTGTTACCTGGCAATACCTTGCATGACTGGAACAAGGCTCTCCAGGAAGCTGTATATGTTCTGAATCAGTGTATATATGGAATATAAGAGATCCCTTTAAGGTTGTCTTTTAGTACTACTATGTCTTGTGATTAAAGTCAATGGAAAACTACAGCAACCCAATTCAGGCAGGACTATTAACTGCCCAGATCCTTCAGAAATTAAGGTTCAGGTCACCCTGCAAAGCAAATAACCATGACCAACTGAGGTGCTTACTGTGGGCTAAGGGAATACAGAATGAGTAGTGGAATAAGGTAGTTATAAATACCAGCTACAGAAATGAGGATTATATTGTAATGAATATTTTTTCCTTATTTTGTCATGAATGTGTGTGTAGTTTTTTTCTTACTCCTCTTATCCCCAATCAAATGCATTAATATGCATTAATTTGACATAATAGTATTTTAGTTAACAGAACATCAAAGGGAAGAGTGAATATCACCCAAGGACTTTGAATTCTCTTTTGGGGAAAAGGTTAGTGCATATTTTTGGTTGGATATAGGACAGTTTTATTATGTTAGCAGAAGTATGACCTTGTTATTGTTTTATCTGGAGATTAAGTAGAGTTTAAGGAGGTGTATATGAGTGCTCAGTTGATAAGGGATGGACAGTGATGATTAATTTTATGTGTCAATTTGTCTAGACTGTGGCTTGCTCAAACACCAGCCTAGATGTTGCTGTGAAGGTATTTTTTAAAAATGTGGTGGACATTTACATCAGTAGACTTAGAGTAAGGCAAATTACTCTCCATGATATGTGTGGGCCTCATTCAATCCAGGCTGCCTTCAGACTCAAGACTGAACACTTATTCCAACAAAATTTCTAGTCTTCCAGCCAACCCCTATAGTCCCATGTGCCAGTTCCTTAAAATAAATGTCTACACCTCCTGTTTCTCTTGTTAACCCTGACTAATACAATACCCTTCCCTTAGTAATTAGTGGAACAAAACTGTTTTTAAAATCTACAAGGATATTAACAATTAAAGAAATACTTTCAGGTAAGTTGACCTAAATATTCTTTTCAAATGCATGTAGAACATTTACAAAGATAGTCCATATGCTAGGCCATAAGAAATTTGCAAATTTTTCTAAAGATTAAAATTTTAAAGACTGCTGACTATAATGTAATTAACTTCAAAATCTATATGTTATTGGCCTCTGGGTTTTGGATATTCAAGTATATTCTCATATGCTGTCTTGTGGCACATTTCACAGGCAGTTTCTTGATCAACAGTCAGCAACATAATGAAATTGTATTCAGTAGTGTTTATCCTATGAAGGCAAAGCTACTACATATTGTAGATTGGCTGTTTATTGGGTAGCTTTAACCACTTCTGCTAGTTACCACATCTCTCTCCCCAGTCACATTAGTATCCTCCTGTCTCTTGGGAAGTAAAAATTCTGAGTGTATATAAAGAAGTCTCATTATCAGTGATGAAGATTTGTCTCAAATGATATACTGGAAGAGACAGAGCAGACCACTTTACATTGACAGGTCTCAATTCTGAGGACCACACCAATCCTTTCTCCCAAGTCTATTTTTAGATTGAGAAGGCTTTATGGGAGGGCCACCTGTGTATCAGCATCCTCTTCTGCCTGTAGGACCACAGAAAAGCCAAAATGCCTCTCCTCAAGGACCCTTCAGTATCCTGAAGGTACAACCTCCTAAAAGATCTTGTATTTTATAGTAAGTTACATACTTGCTTATACAACTGGTGAGATTTGCTGCTCTGTTCCAAAGGAGAGCAACACTGGATAGGACCAGACATTTTATACAATCAATTTCTGAATTAAAATGAACCAAAACTTCTCAGTTGACCTGTGGAAAAAGAAAATCAACACATATATTCTAGTAGATTTGTAAGAGAAGTGCCCTTCTATCGGTCCTTACTATAAAGTGTCTGGTAAAATGCTGAAATGTATAAGTACAATTTTAACAATTGAAGGATATATCAAAATCAAAATGCACAGAAAACATAAAGAAGAACTCAGTTTCAGGACATGGGGGGGCTCTCCAGCCCCTTCAGGCTAATTCATTTGAGCCCCCATTCAGTCTCTATGCAGTGCAGACCAATTTAGCATTTGCCACTGGAGGCCACAGCTAGATAGCTCTTCTTCCTAAAGACCAACCCCAGAGATCCAGGCCCAGAGAGAAATGTCCTAGAGGGGAAGCTGCACTGACTTGCCTGTGGACCCACCTGATGAACTCCAGCTTCCTTTCCTTATGGTCTTCTGCTTCCCTGGGAGATGGACACAGGGAATATCCACTCACTTTATGGGCCACAGCACATGAGTGAAGCCTCAATACAATAGCCTCATTAAATGTGCACAATATGTCTTCATACGTGAGACACACCCACATTTCAGTTTTTAGTTCTGCCTGTGGTCATGGTCCCTAGGCTCAGCCTATGGCCTTCACTGTGATGAAAGTCATCATTGTGTCATGTCAGGGCCAGGAATTAGAAGGTAATTTTTCAGATCCTTTTAGAACTCCAGTTCTAAAACCTGCTCTTTTGAGTTATTTTGGTTTGGGTTTGTGGAGGAGAGAGGGGAAGGGATTATAAGTGCTTATTAATGGCAGCACTATTGAGCTTAAAACATCACAGTGGTCTTTGACTCTTCCTGAATATCTACATCCAACATGGTACCAGGTTTATCACTATGTCAATCTTTTTCTTCTTTTTCTTACCTATTTTGACTACTTATACCTAGTCAGGGGCCTTGTTGTTGTAGTTGCCTCCTAATTAATCTTGAGTGTGTTGTCTCAAAATCAATGTTTACTTTGTTAAGATAGTATATTCAAATACAAGTTTCACTAACTTAGCTATACAGTCCATACAAGTCTCTTATAGTTCCTTATGTATATGCCTTGTCACTATTCTTTGTTGGCTCAACATACATTTTCAGTGCTATCTTACACACTGTCCAACTACCTAAAACATGCTTAATTTCAAAAAAGAACATTTTTTTCAAGTGTTCCTAGAAATTACAGCAGCCATATTAGAAAGACAGATGTGTGAGAATTTTATCTATGAGCTTCTAATAGAAATGGATTCGGGAGCTTCTTATGCGTTGAATTGTGTCCTGCTGAAAAAATATTATGTTGAAGTTCTAACCACTAATACCTCAAAATGTGACCATATTTGGAAATAAGGTCTTTATAAAAGCAATCAAGTTAAAATGAGGTTATTAGGGTGGACCCTCATTCAATATAACTGGTACCCTTATAGAGAAGTAAAAGTTTAGACCCAGAGACAGATATACAGAAGAAGACAATTTGAAGACACAAAGGGAGAAGATGGCCATATGACTGGAGTGATACATCTATAAGCCAAGGAATGCCAAGGATTGCTCAGAAATGCCAGAAGCTATACTCAAGAAAGGATTCTTCCCAAGGGCCCTCAGAGGAGACATGACCCTGCTGACACACCTAAATTTGGGAGAGATAGGGATATCCTCTTCTGGTATTTATGAAATTACTAAAGCATATTATTATTATTACTATTACTATTATTATTATTTATTATTATTATTATTATATTTTAGAGACAGAAAAAGGGGGAGAAAAACATTGATGTGAGAAAGAAACATTGATCAATTGCCTCCTATATGCACTCTGATCAGAGATCAAACCTGCAACCTAGGTATGTGCCCTGACCTTTTGGTGTATGGAACAATGTTCCAACCAACTGAGCCACTCGGCCAGGGTGTAAAGTGCAATATTAGTGAAAGATTTTTAAAATGCTCTGTGAACATCACAAATTCCATATATCTTTCCAAAAAAGAGCATATTTAGAGCAAGGGCTCTGTATCAGAGTTCCCAAGATCACACTCAGGCTCAATGATTCACTTGGAGAGCTCACAGAACCCAGAAGTTGTTATACTCTACGATTACTGTTTATTACAGTGAAAGGCTACAGAGGTAAGTTAGCAAAAGGAAAAGATACATGGGGGAAAGTCTGTAAGAACCTAGGTGCAAGCTTCCAAGACTTCTCAACAAGTGGAGTTACATGGGACATGCTCAATTCCTCCTGCACTGATATGTGACAATGTGCACAAAGTGTTGCCAACCAGGGTAGCTCATTAGTAACTCAGTGCCCAAGGTTGGGTGCTGGTCACACAGGCACCCTCTGCCTGACATGTACCAAAACTCCAGACTCCCAGTGGGAAAGCACGTGTTTAGCATAAACCACATTGTTTTTACAAACAGTTTAGGCACAATGAACCACCAGTTAGGGCTTGTGAGAACTGGTGCAAAATCTAAGTTCTCAGATGCCCATCTTGCAAGAACACCTTTCTAAGGATGATGTCTCAGGCCTGATATGTTAGCTCTTTTTAGCATAGTCCATCATATTGATCCTTGGACAAACTCTCCATTGGGAACTGTCCTGCCTGGTTTTAGGAGCTGTAATCCTTCCAACAGGTGAAAAGACCCCAAGGCTAGGGGACCTTAGGACCATAAGCCACTAGAGAGACAAAATTTATCCTCTTGGCAGAGGTGCAGTTTCTGCCCCTTAACTCTTCTTGGCTCCTGGAGGATGGCTGGATAATCAGTGACAGGTAAGATTCCTCAAGGAAGGAACCTAAGACAGGCACAGTCACAAAGGGGCCATCAGGGAAGGACTTAGGGAATCCTGGAGGAGGGACAAAAGACCCTCACCCTTTGGCCTTATCATAGCCTGAGTCCTCATTCTGTCTGTAAAAGGTCTCCTAATCTATTGGTTGCCTTGTTTCCCACACCTGACTCAGGCCTGAAACAATGCCAAAGGAGGGTGCAGCCCTGTGCTGGAACAGGTGGTTTCCGGTGGGCGGGGAGGGCGATCAGAGCTAAGAAAGAATACATAAAGTCCTGTGAAACCTGCTTTGCTAAGAATGCCCTCAATTTAAACGTTAAGGGTCCAGGCACAAAATAAGTTTTTTTCTTGAGGTTTTAAAGCCAAGTGGTGTCACCCTGTCTACCAGACCCTGACTCAAAAGGACCCCCCGTGATCCCAGCAATGTTGTCTGTAAACTATACCTCCTCTCTTTGATATGCATCCCTATGCAAGCTGAACCCAATAAAAGCCCATTGAGTGAGAGGCTCAAGATCTTTCTCCTCTAAGAGACTGGTCAGCCTTTCCTCCCTAAGCAGATCATGTCTCATCCACGGTGGCTGGGAGCAACCCCACAACTATCTTTATAGCAAAATAATTATCAGTAATGCCCCGAACAGTGGGATGAGACCAACCTGAGTTAGTGATGTCAGTTATGCCCTTTGAGATTTAAAACAAATCTAATTATAAAGCTCTATCTTAGAAGACAGGTGGCTTCCTCCCCAATTTTCTGTATGAGTCCTTTTTTGTGGCCTGAGGCATCAGTTTAGGCACAGAAAAACCCTAGCAGTAAGTTGAAGCTAACCTGAACACCTTCCAGCTGAGGCAGTGTCATTATGGTCAGAGGACATACAAAAGAAGTGCAGTCCTCAAGGATACACATCAACTGTCAGTGTATCCCAAGCAGGACACACAACAAGCCTTGGGTTACCAGAGTTCCTAATAGGGCTCCCTTGTGGGGCTTCCTGTCCTAGGATTTCCAATTGAGTTGGAAAAACTTAGTCGAGTCATTTTGTAATAGGTGGTTAGACAGACATGAGCAGAGCAAGGACAATGGACTAGGTACAGAAGGTCAGCAAGGCAGAAAGCTCCAGGTGCCTAACAATGGGCAAAATAAAGAAAACAAGGACTTCACCCCCAGGGTAACCTTTCCTCCCCTAACATAACCCTGGTCATGCTCCCTGACATTTCATATCACTGGTCAAGCAGTTCAGACCCTCCCTTGACCTTTCCTCTACTGGCATGCTCCTAGTCATGTGGACTAGACCCCCTTAGAGGGGGGAGAAACAAGGGAATAGCCATAAAGAACTAAGCCCCCAGGACAATGAGGTCTGACAACATCAAATACATCTAGGCGTCAGTTGTTTTTCAGCTCAAGGCCCAGAAAAGCAGCAAAAGCAGACTCTTAAGAGATGCAAGGCTAACCTCAGAACCAGCTGCATTGACTAATGACCCCCTGACCTGGCACCAATCAGTAGAGACCATGACCTTGAAAAGACACACCTGGAAAACTGATGAATATTCTATTGAGATCCTCCACTGGGACCTCCCCTAATATCTCCACCCTTAAAAGCCCTTAGAACTGAAGTGTTACCAAACAGACCCATGGAGGAGGGGCAAGACATTGTTACCGAATGGATCCCCCCTCTCCCGGAGCCTGCCTATAGTAGGTTCACCTTGCCCACTGCCAGATTATTGGAATTATGGCTCTTAATGCCAGAGTTTTGTGAAAAGGAAAGGAACTATCTATTCAAAAGTTGTATAGACTTAGAGTAATTACTTAATGTCTTTGTTAAAATTCCAAAGTCCCTTAAAACACCCATAAACACACACAGTCCTTCCTTTTTCTCCTTTGCCCAGTCAGGGGTACCATATCTCAAGAAAAGAAATAGATGTCTGTGGCTCAGGTAGCCCCCAGTTCTTCCTAGTAACCTGTGCTCAGCTGGCAGGACTCCTGCAGTTCCCAGCAGCACCATTAGCTGTGTCACCAGCAATCTCCAGTTCCTAATCCAAAAACCGTGTGACTCCTTTTCATGGCCCATCAGTGAGAGAGCTTTCACCCCTTTCCTTCCCTACGAGGTCTTGCATTGTCCCCATTCCTAGTCCTGCATTGTCCCTCCTGCTTCCTAAGCCGTGTAGCAAAGGGAGCCCCAAAACTGTGTGGTTCCCCCCAAACCACGTGGTCCCATCCTAAAACCAAGTGGTTCGCTCCATGTGGCTGCCTCGCCTGGGTTTAAATCCCAGGGTGGATCTTAATGTTTCTCTCCCTCTCTTTCTCCTTCCTTTCCCCTCTCTCTGGAAGGGAATAAATAACATTTTTTCTTTAAAAAAATGACTCTTTAAAAAAATATGTGTCTATCAATTCACTTTTTATATAGTACCAGAAGTTTACCCACTTTGCTTTCTTCTACTTCCCTAATCTATCACCAGTGGATTTCAGGTAACCCACTAACATCCTCTCTTTTGATTGTAATGTATAAAGAAGGGTGCAGAACTGCCATTCTCTGGATCATTTTCTCAATCCATTGAGGTTTCCCTTCTCAGAAATTGTTGTCAATTTGGCTCAAATAAGCTCATAAAAAACTCTTACAAGTTTGAGCGCTTCTTACATTGACAGTCTTGGAACTGAATTCTTTCTTAACCAGAACTCAAGTACCAAGGTTCCTGAACCAAGGTTTGTTTGACTCCACCGGTCTAACACCTAGTGTCATTTTTGCTGCCAACACTTAATTTTAGAGGGACTGCAAGAAGTCAGTCAGTTCCAGTTTTGTTTGCCTGTGACAGCAGTTCACCCACTTAAGAAGTGTGCATTTTGCATGAGAAGTGCAAGAACTAGGGGTGTGGGGCACCCATGCTTTCCCAGAACAGTGGGCTATGATCAAGCTTCAGCAGCCAGTCTGAATCAGAACATTGCCAACAGGTAGAAAAGGCAGATCAAAAAGTTTTTTTTTTTTTTTCTGGACAAGGGGAACCTCCAGGAACAGTTTTGCAAAACAAAGATCATTAATGCCCTGCCCCATGCATTTCAGATACTGGGGTTTTGTTTTTTGTTCCATTGTTGCAAAATCTGCACATCTTTCTCAGGAATCATAACTTTTAAAAAACCATCCTCTGCTTTCATCTAGACTTCCATTAGGAAGAGTTGTGTTCAAAAGGAATAAAAGTATTTTCACAGAAAAAACATTTTTATGTAACTTAACTAGAAAGACACATCATGTTTGTAATTCCGTCTGGAGAAAATCTTGAATTTTAAAAAATTTCAAAATGGATTTTTATAACCAATAGGCTTCCATCCTGAAGATGTATCCACTAAGCACCTAGAAAACATTCTTTGTTGGGACTAGCTGCACTTAATGATCACTTGCTTTACTAAAGTGCAGGTACCAATGTTACAGAACAACAAGGGGGTCAAGGGCAACATACTATTACTGAAAGGAATCCCCCAGGTTCGTTATGTCCGCTGCCAGAGGAAAGACGTCTCTCAATACCAGAGATTCATGAAAAGGAAAGGAAATGTTTATTTAATGCTGTACAGACTTAAAGTAGTGACCTAATGTCTCCATCAAAATCCCAAAGTCCCTTAAAACACCCACAAACACACACAGCTCTTCCTTCCCCTTTTGCCCAGTCTGGGGTACCGTATCTCAGGAAAAGAAATAGAAGTCCATGGCTCAGGCAGTCCCTGGTTCTTCCCAGTAATCCGTCTTGGCTGGTAGGCCTCCCTTAGCTCCCGGCACCATCAGCTGTGTCACTGGGATCTCTGCTAAAGCCAGATGATGGCTCCCCCTTCTAAAGCTGCGGGGGTCCCCACTCTGGCAAAGCCTCGAAGTTCTCTCTCCACTGCCTCAGCCATGTGGTCCTCTCTGCACAAGGGCCTCAGGAGTCCCCACTCTGGCAAAACCACGTGGTTCTCCCTTACATGTCCATAGCTGTGTGCCTCTCTCTGCTCAATGGCTGTGGGAGTCCCCACTCTGCCAAAGCCACATGGTGATTCTCTCTCACAGGGGTGCGGGAGTCCCCACCCTGCTAAAGACTGAGTGGTTCTCTCTCAACGGCTGCCACATCTGGGTTTAAATCCCCGCGCCAATCTCCTCTGCAGCCCCATTTCCGACTCCTACAATCGGCTACACTTGCCATCACTCTCACATCCTTCCAGCTTCACTGGGCTACATCCTGGGTTTGGGCAGGCATGGCCCCATATCATGGAGCCAATCTTCTCCAAGCTCCCACACTGGCACTGTAACTCAGGGGACCTGCACCCCAGTTACATCTTGGTGGGGAAGTTACTTCCATTCCCCTGGCTCTGGGCATGGCTACAGGTATTTAACATATCCATGTAACCAGTTAAAGGTTATAGATATGTTAAATGACCACGCCAGAGGTTAGCTGCAAAGCTGTTGCGATACAAAACAGCCCTCAATGGCCCTCTTCCATGTGTCCCTTCCCCCAACCCACATCTGTAGGGGAAGGGGTGAGGACATCCTAATATTTCCTGAACACCTTGAGTTCTGGACCCCATTTCAAATCCTTATTTGGGGTCCCCCCTCTGGGCTGCACCCTGTTACATCAGGAAAAATGGAAGGAAAATTGGGTTCATTAATCAGTCTGTTGTTGCAAACTGCAACTAATCTGGAAAACCAAAAACTTTGTAATCTGGAGCAGTGAGAATGCCCCAAAGGGGAAAGGTCATGAGCCCACCGGGGCAGAAATGGATACAAAGTTCACAGTCCCTGTTATATGCTCTCTGGGAACTTATAGGTTAGCGCAGAAATCACAAGTTAGGAATGCCATCAGTTTTTGTGCCAAAGGTACAAATGGAGCTGATCAGCAGCCCAATTTGAGATGATCTCATTAGAGAACAAGCCCTTTCTTGCAGACATCTGTTTGTGACCCAGCTGATCCAGATGACCAGACAGCATCATTGCAGATTCAGGACATCCTTGCGTGGGGCCACAATCTCTAAACTGTTAACACTTTTGGTCCACTCAGAGCTCCCCTTTGGGAATGTTTGGGTCCTTCCTCCTGCCTGGAGGGGAGAATAAAAACAAAGACACCCCCAGGGCTGTGTTATGTTTATTGGTTTGTTTTATTTTGTTTTGCTTTAGCCCTATGGAAAGGTTTTACCAATTTATCCTGTACCAGCAATTTTTGAGAGGATTCACTCTTTTAGGCAAGTGTTCCTTAAGAGGTTGGAGGCTATGCTGTGCAAAGTTGAGAATTTCACTCTACACTGTGTAGTATTTTACCTTTTTTAAAAACTGTGGTAAAATATATATAGCATAAAATTTTCTACATAAGGATATACAATTCACTGGCATTAACTACATTCACAATGTTGGGCAACCATCATCACTATCTATTTCCAAAAACTTTTTCATCATCCCAAATAGAAACTCTGTACCCATTAGGCAATAACTCTTCATTCTATCTCTCCCTCAGCCCCTGGTAACCTCTGCTCTACTACATTCTGTCTCTATGATTTATCCATTCTAGATATTTTATATAAGTGGAATTGTTGGTGGCAATAATAGCACCAGGTATTAGACCAGTGGAGTCAGACCAGACCTCAGTTTAGCAACCTTGGTACTTGCGTTTTGGCTAAGAAAGATTTCAGGGCTGCATTGCAACTGTTCAAGACCTGACAGGTTCGTGGTGTTTGTGCAGATGGAAAAATATCCATGGAACCATTGGGATGTCTGGCATGCCTTTATTCATGGGTGGGTGAGCCACTCATGCTGCAAGCTGTGTGTCTATCTGCATGTATCTGTGTAGCACATGTCATAGCCCTTGTTCCCCAGAATGGCACTCCTCATAGCACCTGCCACCTTGCATGCGTCCTTCATCATAGCCCCCAGTAGGTAGTCCCTACCTATTTAAGTACTAGAGAGGAACAAAGCTGAAAAACTGCCAGGACATTACATAACATAGCATAATTCTGCACATGGAAGCCCACCTCATGTTATGGAAACAGTTTATTAGACCCAGTCTCAGGCTATAAGAACACTGCTTATCAGACCCCTCCAAGGCTATAGGAACACTGCTTCCCTTAACCACCCTGACACCTGGGTGAGGAAGTCAGACTGCCTCCACTTACCCTACAATCCACCCCTTCTGGGTTCCTCACCTTATAATCTATGTGAGGATGTCTTCCACGAAGTTCCCTCAGTGAGGAGGTCAGAGTCCCACACCCATAACCGACAACAGCAGTACATACAGGTTACAGCAACAAGCAAGCAAAACATAATCACTGCCACAGCAGCAGTACAAGCTTCAATAGCACACAGCCAAAACACAGGCAATCAGGCCACCCTTAAGTACAATAGCCAGTCCAATTCCCATACAAGTAAGGCCACTCATGTGGGCCACCACCCAGAGGGTCCCAGTGGGAACACCAGCCCACACACTATTCTGTACCTTCCAGCATGTCCAAGAATATGGGTGTGACACTGACCTGTCACAGTCCAGCCCACCTGGGCTTCTGCTTTGGAGTTCTCAATGCAAAAGGGCATCAGTCTAGCCAGCACCACAGCCTCAGCTGTGAGCCACCCTGAGCCATTCTGTACAGAGCGGCTGCTTAATGGTCTGGGCTGGTCATACCACAGCTTTGCCCCAGCATAGATGTCAGTCCAGGTAGCATTCCACAAGGGATGTTCACTGTTCCACTGGTTCTGAAGCCAAGTCTAGTTCAAGACAGAAGCAGGAGAGATGCGCCATGGGAGGCCAGCCAACGTGTTTAGGGGGAGTTCAGTGCATACGCAGCATGCTGATTGGTCAGCCACTAAGGCATAGATATGAACCCAGTCCACTAAGGTGTTACCTTGCACTCTAAGGGTGAATAGACAGAGCAGTAATAGGCACCAGTGAAAGCAAGTTAGGACCCTCTGGCAATATACAAGGAAACTTCTGGTCAGCTGATAAGACAGTGGCTGGCAGAGGAGCTCTTTCTGGGTGTGAATACCAGACCTTCCATGCCTCAACTGGGGGCTCAGCATCTATTTGCAATAACAAGAGAGAACTCATAATGGGCCATAGAGTAATTACAAAGGTGTCACAAAGAAGCCTTTCATGGTCTGCTGGCCCTGGATATGTCACCTTTAAGACAGGGGGCCATGTCCCAATCACCCAAGGCAGTATTTGTAAGTTTCTCTCCACATCTTGGCCCCAAGGGGCAACAAGAGCCATCCGAAGCATTGCTGGGCTTCGATTTCCTAAGGCCACATCCAAGCAGCTGTTTGCCCTTGCTCTAGGCCCTCTGGAACAGGCAAGAGAATATTCCCATTTTCTCATGCCTGGTTTCAGCAAGGCATCCTTAGTCTGTACCTGCAGCTGAATTAGAGCTGCAGTCTGGGGTAGTAATGCTTCTGCTGGGGCTGGGCCCTGCCTCTGATTCCTCTCATTTAGCATCTGGAGGACAGCCCATAAGCATTTTGTCCAACCCCTCAGTGTAGGGGAGGCAGCTGCAACTAGCTCTTGAAGGCCCTGCTTTAAGAGACTATTGCACCATTCAATCATTCCAGCAGCTTGGGGATGATAGGCTACATGAAGTTTCCAGTCAATCTGCAAGTCCCAAGCCCACTGTTGTACCAAGGTACCAGTAAAATGCATCCCCTGATCACTTTCAATGATTAAGGATTGCCTATAAGCAGTACATAACCACTCCAGCACAGCAATTACTGCTTTCTGATCTGGGTGCCATGTGGGATAAGCAGCTAAAAGTCCTGTGGCCATGTCCACACCTGTAATAGTATACTTATACCCCTCTAAACTAGGTAGGAGCCCGATTACATCCACCTGCCATGGGGTCAGTGGTATGCATCCCTGCATTACCTGTCCAGAAGTTCCCACAGGCCTTTGGGGATGCTCTCATGAGCAGAAAACACAGGACTCACAGGCTTCTTGTGTTTCTACCAATGTAACAGGTGACTCCCAAGATTCAATAGTGGACCACATGGTCTTCTACCTAGCATGTAAGAGGCGACAGTGTAGCCACTGAGCTACTTCTCTTCCTGAGAGACTGGCAAGTACCGTTTCTAGCCACTGCACCTTGGCTGGAGTATCAGCCTCATCATTCCCAGGGGAAGCAAGAGGTGCATGTTCAGTAACATGATATACAGTGATTTGTCCCTGGTGGCCTAACTCCCATAAGTCTTGCCACAAAGCCTGACCCCACAATGGTCTATGCATAACTATCTATTTATTTGTATGCTATGTAGAGATCCCCACTATGTAGAGATCCCCAGTACACCGCCCAACTATCTGTGCAAATAGTCAGGGGTGGGGCTTCTTTGACTGCCACAAGCCACATGGCTCAGAGTTCTGTCCATTAGCTGCTCTGTTCCACACCAATGTCAAACCAGATTGTGTCTGTCTCTGGTTGGATTGACACAGCCATCCACACAGCAGGCTGGCCCTGCTGGACCCATCAGGGTGTACCATGCATCTGAGGGAATAGGTACCTGCCCCTCCTGGAAGGGGCTAGTTTCTGTTTCTTCTATAGGGACAGAAATGTTAGATTTCTCATCTACATAAATAACTGGACCTAACACTTCCTGTAGCTCAGCCTGCAAAGGGTTAGTGGACAAAGTACTCCTTTGTTGCAGATAAGCTCCCCACTTTGCTAATGTGAGCTTCTGAGATGTCCCACTATGAGGCTTGGCCATCCAGTCCCAGACCCACGCTGTAATGGGATATGTGGTCCTAACTGTCACAGGGGCAGTTCCTGTTACAGCCTCTGTGGCCAACAGGGCAGCCTATACAGCAGCCAACTGCTTTTCAATCAGGGAGTACCACACCTTTGGTACCTTCCATAGTTGGGACCAGAGACCCAATGGTAAATGAAGCCATTCCAGACACTGCCACAAACCCTATCCCAAGCATTCCTGTGTCACATGCACATCTAGTTCACAGGGTATAGCAGGATATTTCCTCCCTCTTCTTGGGAGGTTGGCACAGCCAAATGACCTATTAGATGCACAGGACCGGCCTTTTTGGGTCACACCCTCTTGGGTTTGGATAGATAATTTAGGCCTGCACTGGACACCTGTGTGCAGGCACCAGGAGCTGCACTTGTGCAGCACCAGTGCATGCCACCCAGATAGGTGCCGGTTGCTGGCACCACCACTGCATTCTCTTGGGTCACTTGGCCACTGTTTCTGAGACTCCAGTGACCCCTGTCTCTGTGGCTCTAGGTGCTACTGTCATCTTCTGAGACCTCTCAGACAGGCATTGCACTCACCTGCTGCTGCAGTCACTCCATCTCTCTGGCCGTTCCCTTTCAGTGAGCTTTCTGGGTTCCAGTGCCTGCCTCCCTGTCTAGTGCCAGCTCCAGCCTGCTCTCTTGCAGCCTCCCAGGTTGCATCACTAACTCTAAAAGCTCCTACAGCTGCCCCTCCTACAGGAACACTGCTCCAAAGCCCAGCTCCTAGCACTCAGCCTTGACCCACAGGCACAGCAGCTTACACTGCTCACATGCAGGGGTCCCTGACAAATATATATTACATGTAGAGGATATTGATCTTTGGGTTGAATGATTGCTGCATTGTTTCATGATTATCTCTGATAAACTTTATGAAGTCACACACATCAAGATAGCGAGCCTCCCACTTTTTTTTTGTAATGTAAAAGCTAACAGGACAGCTAAAACTATTTATACCACAAAAACATCATAATCCCAGTATGGTTATTTGATATTAAAGATAGATTCCCTTTGTAAAATATCAGAAACAAGACCTCCTCTTAACCATTGAATGAATATCTTGGATATGAGAATAGCTGCTACATTATTTTCTACAATTATTTTAAATATTTATTTTAATAAAGGTAAATTAAAAGTTTTGGAAAAAAGTAGTGGTTTGTGTTCTTTAAACAAGATTATGCTCACAATAAAATGAGAGTGATTTAGGAGTAAGGAGACATTGGAGGAGGAAATAGACTGCAAAGGGGCAGGAGAGAACTGTGTGAAGTGATGGAAATGTTTCATACCCTTAGTGTGCTGGTGGTGGTGGCACAGAACTATTGACCTGTACACTTAGTGAATTTTATTTTATCTAAATAATACTTTAATAAAGTTGACAATTAAAAAGATTTTAAATCCTAATTGCAGCTTTAAACAAACTAATAATTTATAAATGGTTTAACCCTGAAAAGGTTGAGCCCCATCTGGTCCAACTTTTCCCTTTTATATTTGCATTTTTAGAAATGAAGAAAAAGGGCCCAAAGAGAGATTATGTGACTTACTTAAAATCACATAGCTTGCAGTCAAACTGCATCCAAGCACCCATGCCTTGTGTCTTTTTAGTTTTCTTTCTTTCCTTTTATCTTCCCAGAATATTTCAAATGTAAATGCATCATGTCCCATGTTATCACTCAAATAATTAATAGGCATCCTAAAATATCTTGCAGATATATGGTATTTTAATTTTTGGCACATCCCTATGTAGATAAGGGAGACATTCATTTTTCTATTGCAATCTGTCTTTCTTTTCTTTATTGAGATATAACTCACATATCAGAAAGTTTACCATATTAAAATGTACAATTCAGTGGTTGTTATTATATTCACAGAAACTAGAATAATCCTTGCCAGTAGCTGGGGGCAGAGAGGAATGAAGGTATTATTTAAGGGATACAAAGTTTCAATTTGGCAAGATGAGAATAATTCTAAAGATGGATGGTGATAATGGGTGCACAAAACATTAGTGTAATTAATGACACTGAACTGTACATTTAAAATGGTTAAAATGGTCAATTTTATATTATGCATATTTCAACATGATTTATAAAATAACACTACCAAGAGAGTAAAAAATCCAATCGAGTGGGGAAAAATGCAAATCATATATCTCATAAATATAAAACACCCAGAATATATAAAGAACTCTTACAACTCAACAATAAAAGGACAAATAACCCAATTGACAAATATTGGCAAATGATTTGAATAGTTATGTCTCCAAAGAATATGTACACATAGCCAATAAACCCATTAAAATTTAGTCGAAAATCACCACTCATTAGGAAAACCCAAATAAAATCCACAATGAGGTGTCACTTTTGCCTGCTGGCATGGAGGTAATTTAAAAATGGAAAATAAGATGTATTAGAGAGGATGTGCAGAAATCAGAACCCTCATAGTGTGCTGATGGGAATGTAAAATGTTGTAGCCATTTTGGAAAATGGTCTGGCACTTCCTCAAAAAGTGCTGCATACCAATTCCTATGTCTGTACCCAAGGAAAAGAAAGCATTCTTTCATGCAAAAACTTGTACACAGATGTTCATTGCAACATTATTCATAATAACAAAAAAGTGAAAGCAACGCAAATGTCCATTCATTAATGAATGAATAAAAAATGGTGATTCATGCATTGAAATATTATTCAGAAATAAAGAGGAATGAAATATTAGTATATGCTATAAGAATAAACCTTGAGGAGATTATGCAAAGTCAGAAGTCAGACAGAAAAGGTCACATATATTTTATGACTTCATTTATATGAAATATCAGAATAGACAAATCCATAGAGACAGAAAGTAGATTATGGGAATGGGGGCAGGATAAAACTAAGACTAATGGAAACTAAGGGATAGAAGTTTTCTTTTGAAGACCAAAGCTCTGTACCTTACCTATGGACATGTTCTGGAATTAGATAGTGCTGGTGGTTGCATAAAATACAGAAAAAAATGCCACTGAAATATATGTTTAAAGTGGTGAATTTCATGTTTTGTAAAGCATATATCTATAAAAATAATTCCATATCTATAAATATGTAAGAAACATCATATAAGTAAAATTAGTCTCTGTAACATGATGGTAGGTGGTCAGGACAGAGAAGCTCTTTGTGTTGATTCAGAGAGTCAGCTTGCTCATGGATGTGCCAGGAATTTGTTCTATAGAAAAGGCATCTCCATCTGTGGGTACCTGGTGCTACTGGAAATTACGGCTTTATTAGAAGGAATTCTGTGATGACATGAAAATGATGATGTTAATAGCTAAATAATACTTGGGTGCCTTAGGCACCCAGCACTGTTCCGAGCAGGGTACACATACTTCTTCATTTACTCTTTGTAACAATTCGATGACCACAGTTTTCTCACTTGAGCATGTATCAGAATCACCTGGAGAGTTTGTGAAAGAGATTGCTGACCTCTGCCTTCAGAATGTCTGGTTCAGTGTGTCTGGGATAGGGTTCCTGAACTGGCTTTTCTAACAAGTTTCCAAGAGTTTCTAATGCTACTGGGGGACCCACTTTGAGAACCACAGCTCTAGGAGATGGGTACTTTTGTATACCAATTTTACAAATGAGGATGGTCCCAGCTGTGGGGCATAAAAATATCAAGAGTGGTGCCAGGTTCCTCTCTCCAGTGAAAAAGTCACTGAAATGTGCTTTAAGCCAGCAGGGCTTAATTGGCAAATTGGACTCTGGGTGCCAGGGGCACCAGCGAGAATGCAATGTGGACACTGATGCTGTTGTGAGATACAGCACCAAAAACTCCCCAGAGCCAGGCTCTTGACTTCGGTACTGGCTTACCTGGCAGCATGCTGAAAGGAGGAAAAGACAGGTGAGCCACACAGAAGGCAAACTGCTGGACACAGGGATTGTGCCTCTGCCTCTCCTCCTACCAGCTTCCAGGAGGGCTGTTTGCTCTGGGCCTCCTGGGTGTTTTCTTCCTTGATAATTTTTCACAGGTAAAGTCTTTACACCTTACCTGTGATAATTAAATGTCTCTTTTGTAAGCCTAACACCAATGATTTTGCTTCAGTGACAATGCCAGGTATTTAAAAATGAGGTTCCCTTTTTCACCAATTCTAAAGACACAGATAAAACATTCTTTTAAAAAATCTGAGACCACAAAAAAGGAAATAGAACTATATCATCAAGCATCTCTAGTCACTACATGATCACCTCAAAAACTAAAACAAGGAAATCCTCTCAATACAAACTTTAGAATTTTACTGATTCTGGTGGTTTATGTTTATTTGTTTTTTTCATGTCCTCTGTGTCCCGACAACCCCAGTGGTCGCTGCCTCCCTATTCTGGTTTCATTGTCCTCAGAGCAGACCTGTAGCTGTGGGTCAAGCAGAACTAAACTTTACTCTCAAATCCATAGGATCCACTGAGGATCCCAGCTTCCCCTTTTGAGAACTAACCTACTCTCTGAATAAGGAATCTGACCTTTCTTTTTTGGGGGGAGGGGACTCAAATTTGTATTTAATTTTAATTTAATTTTATTTTAATCGTTGTTCAAGTACAGCTTTCTGTCCTTTACTCCCATCCCAGCCCACCCACCCATCCCTCTCCACTTCCCTCCCATTTCCACCCCCTCCAGTTTTTGTCCATGTGTCCTTTATATTTGTTCCTGTGAACCCTTCCCATTCTCCCCTGAAATTCCCTCTTCTTTCCCCTTTGGTCACTGTCAGCCTGTTCTCTGTTTCAGTGTCTTTGGCTATATTATGCTTGTTTCTTTGTTTTGTTGTTTAGGTTCCAGTTAAAGGTGAGATCATATGGTATTTGTCTTTCACTGCCTGGCTTATTTCACTTAACATAATGCTTTCCATCCTCATTCATGCTGTCACAAAGGCTAGGAGCTCCTTCTTTCTCTCTCCTGTGTAGAATTCCATTGTATAGATGTACCATCATTTTTTGATCCATTCATTTACTGATGGGCACCTAGGTTGTTTCCAGCACTTGGCTATTGTAAATTGTGCTGCTATGAACATTGGGGTGCATAGGTTCTTTTGTATTGATGTTTTAGTGTTCTTAGGATATAATCCCAGCAGTGGGATTGCTGGGTCAAAAGGCAGATCCATTTTAGTTTTCTAAAGAAATTTAAAGGACACGTGGACAAAAACTGGGGGGAGGGTGGTAATGGGAGGGAAGTGGGGAAGGTTGGGAGGGGGAGCTGGATTGGGAGTAAAAGGGAGAAAACTGTACTTGAACAATGATTAAAATAAAATTAAAGAAAGAAAAAAAAAGAAATTCCATAGTGTTTTCCATAGCGGTTGTACCAGTCTGAAATCCCACCAACAGTACACTAGGGTTCCCTTTTCTCCACAATCTCTCCAACACTTGTTGTTTGTTGCTTTGTTTATTTTATGATGGCCATTCTGACTGGTGTGAAGTGATATCTCATTGTGGTTTTAATTTGCATCTCTCTAATAGCTATTGATATTGAGCATCTATTCATGTGTCTCTGGATCCTCTGTATGTCCTCCTTGAAGAAGTGTCTGTTAAGTCCTTTTCCCATTTTTAAATTGAGTTGCTTATCTTCTTAGAGTGGAGTCATGAAAGTTCTTTGTATATTTTGGAGATTAAGCCCTTGTCTGAGGTATCATTGGCAAATATGTTTTTCCATACAATTGGTTCTCTTTTTATTTTAATACTGTTTTCTTTAGCCATGCAGAAGCTTTTTATTTTGATGAGATCCCATTTGTTTATTATTTCCTTTATGTCCCTTGCTCTAGGGGACATATCAGTAAAAATGTGGCTGCATAAAATATCTGAGATTTTCCTGCCTATCTTTCTTTGGGATCCTTGCTAACATAGCCAGATGAAATAGCAGTGAGAGCTCAGCACAGAACTGTTCTGACCCAAGACAGTTCTGATCCAAGAAAGCAGCAAACACTTCACTTAAATGATTTCTTTAGTAACAACATCCAGTGCCCAGCTGGTGGTTAGAGACATCATTGGATGGCAGAGCACACAGGTCAGATTTGCAGAAGACATGCTCTGGCCTCCAAAGGAGAGTTTATGGATTACAGAGGTGGGTGTGGGGATGAGGCATGTGGGGTAAAGTGCCACAGGTCATCTCCTTAATTATCCTGCTCTAAGATGCGTGCCATCATTTTAATGCAGAAATCTATAATGTTATGACTGACTTTCAGTCAAGATGCAGGTGTAGATAGACACATGGTGCCTCCTTGAACAACCAAAAGAAAGACAACAACAATTTAAAAACAAAAAACAACCAGTACTGACAGAAAATTGAACTGTATGGAAGTCAAACAACCAAGGAGTTAAAGCAGACATATTTATCCAGGCCAGTAGGAGGGGTGGAGTTGGGCAGCCAGGACAGAGAGGACTTGCAGCAAAGCCTTGGCTGGTGGACCCCAGGTGCAAGATGGCAGCTGTAAGACCCCAGGTGCACCAGTCAGCGGATTGTGGAGGGCACGGCATGCAGGCGGCTGGCGGATCCAGTAGCCCCACATTCTTGTGCAAATAAGCCAGGTGAAACTGGGGAGCAAGACAGACCCCACAACCCATGGCCTCAGCACAGGGAAACAAAGCCTCAAAACACTGATCGAAAACACCTGTGGGGGTTGAGGTGGCAATGGGAAAAACTCCCAGCCTCACAGGAGAGTTTGTTGGAGAGACCCACAGGGTCCTAGAATGTATGCAAACCCACCAACATGGGAATCAGCACCAGAAGGGCCCAGTTTGCTTGTGGGAAGTGGGGGAAGTGGCTGAAATTCAGCATAGAGTGGAGCAAACACCATTATTCCCTCTCCAACACCTGCCCTGCATACATTGTCACAACCCAGCGACGTGAGTTTCCCTGCCCAGGTGAACACCTAAGACTCCACCCCTTACTACAAAACAGGCCCATCAAGACAAAAAAAAAAGTCCCAAATGAAAGAATAGATCAAAGGTCCAGGAAAAATACAACTTAGTGATGAAGAGGTAGCCCACCTATCAGATGGATAGTTCAAAACACTGGTAATCAGGATGCTCACAGAATTGGTTGAATTTGGTCACAAATTAGATGAAAAAATGAAGGCTATACTAAGTGAAATAAAGGAAAATGTACAAGGAACCAATAGTGATGGGAAGGAAACTGGGACTCAAATCAATGGAGTGGACCAGAAGGAAGAAAAAAACATGCAATCAGAAAAGAATGAAGAAACAAGAATTCAAAAAAATGAAGAGAGGCTTAGGAACTTGCAGGACATCTTTAAATGTTCCAACATCTGAATTATAGGGGTACCAGAAGGAGAAGAAGAAGAGTCAGATATTGAAAAATTTATTTTAACAAATAATGAAGGAGAACTTCCCCAATCTGGCAAAAGAAATAGACTTCCAGGAAGTCCAGGAAGCTCAGAGAGTCCCAAAGAAGTTGGACCCAAGGAGGAACACACCAAGGCACATCATCATTACATTAGCCAAGGTGAAAGATAAGGAGAGAATTTTAAAATCAGCAAGAGAAAAGGAGAGAGTTACCTACCAAGGAGTGCCCATTAGACTGTCAGCTGATTTCTCAAAAGAGACCTTACAGGCAAGAAGGGGCTGGAAAGAAGTATTCCAAGTCATGAAAGGCAAGGACCTACATCCCAGATTGCTCTATCCGGCAAAACTTTCATGTAGAATGGAAGGGCAGATAAAGTGCTTCTCAGATATGGTCAAGTTAAAGGAGTTCATCATCACCAAGTCCTTATTATATGAAATGTTAAAGGGACTTATCTAAGAAAAAGAAGATAAAAAACATGTACAGTAAAATGACAGCAAACTCATATTTATTAACAACCACACCTCAAACAAAAACAAAAACAAACTAAGCAAACAACTAGAACAGGAACAGAACCACAGAAATGGAGATCACATGGAGGGTTAGCAACAGGGAAGTGGGAGGAGAAGGAGGGGGAAGGTACAGAGAATAAGTAGCATAGATGGTAGGTAGAAAATAGACGAGAAGGGTAAGAATAGTATGGGAAATGTAGAAGCCAAAGAACTTATATGTATGACACATGGACATGACTAAAGGAGGGGAATATGGATGGGAGGGGGCGTGCATGGTGGAGGGGAGAGAAGGGGGGAAGTGGGACAACTATAATGGCATAATCAATAAAATATATTTTTAAAAATCTGTAATGTTCTATACCCACTGCCATAAAGCCAAAATTGGATTTGCTGGATGTCGTAATTCTGTTTAATTTTTTCTGTGTTTTCCACAGTAGCTGCACCATTTTACATTTCTACCACAATGGTACAAGGAGGATCCCAATCTGATACTATTTGCAAACATTTTCTGAATTCTGTGAGTTATTTTTTATTAAGCTGAGAGTGTCCTTTGGTAAAGTTTTTAATTTTGATGAAGTTTGATTTATCTATTTTTTCTTTGGTTGCCTGTTCTTCTGGTGTTATAACCAAAAAGTTGTTACTAATTTCAATACCATAATACTATTCTTTTGTGTTTTCACCTAAAGTTTTATAGTTTTAGTTCTTATGATTGGGTCTTTGATTTATTTTTGTGTTAACATTTGCATATAGTATAAGGTAAGGGTCCAACTTCATTCTTTTTCATGTGGATATCTCATTTCTCCAACATTATTTGTTGAAATCAACATCCTTTCCTTTTGAATGGTCCTGGGAATCCCATGCAATTTTAAAGTTCAATTCACTAAAATTTTTATTTTAAGGTCTTTGAGGAAACAGAAGTTCAAACATATCTGGAGGCTGAAGCTCTTAGATGATTACAAAATTATGTTGTACTGTAAATGACTGAAGCTTACAATTTTTTTATTATACCATGGAGTTCAACACAATCAATCATTCAAGAAATATAAGTACATATTCTAATATATGGTTCTACAGTTTCCCTTGGGTCACAGCTAGAGAAGATGGCTGGAGTAGTAGGAAAATCTGACTTGCACCTTAGCCTCACAGCAGGCTGCGTGACAGGTAGTGCTCCAAAGAATGCCATCCCTTTAGTTTCTGGAATGTGATGCAATGCACTGGAGAAAGCATGGATTCTTTTTATGCCAAATGTGTCCCAAATCTAGAAGGAAACCAAGAAATACCTAAATGTCAGAGAAATATGGGAGAATGTTATTTAAGCAAGAAATTATATCATCTAATTATACAAAATCTGTTAAGTAATACATTACAGAAAGATGCATCATACTAACCATTTTGTTCTTATTCCTACTCTTCTATCTCCATTTCTTTGTTAGATAACTTAAATGAGTACTATTATTAAAATGGTCACATTTTAGTCACATGACCAATCCTTAGCTCTGCCTTTGATAAAATGCAGTTGATAGGCTGTCCTGATTCCTATTTAAAATGCAGCATCTGTGAAAGCATATTTTTGCATGCATATATCTAGATTTCTTTAGCTCACTAGGAAAATGAGACATAATTCTTTACCCTAACTTTAGAAGTTTTAAACTATAGGGGAATGAACAAATCTGGTGTGATGGTATTTGAGAGCCCAAGGCCACTTAATACCTTTTCCCAATATAATAACCCCAATTTGTTTAAGTTCAATGAACCAAGAATTACTTTTAAAAGTTACCTATTTATGAAGTGGTTTACTACCAGTTACAGTTTCATGGAAAAGAGTTTTGATATTTGTATGAAGACACTTATAAAATAGTGGACTTTTCTGAGTTATTTACAGAAACATATGGTTTAATAAAAGAAGGAAAGTAGAAACTGTTTACCTCCCTACTCTCTATGTTTTGGATTTATCATCTTACTCAATAAGCTTTTCTTGAGATTTAATGTAAGAAATTTGCTTTAGTAACTTTTGCTTCAATGATTTCTACTTTACGCAATGTCAGGATTTAAGTGACAGTTTGTGAAAATATTTTAAATGGAGGAAAATACACTTACATATTAAATATTAAAGTACATAATTAAGAATTTAAGGAACAAAAATCAGAAACATGGTATGTTTGTCCTTTTTTATTTACAGAAATAAAACAGTGCTTTTCCTGTAGAGTTGAACAGTCAACCCATTCATTAAGTAAATCAATCAACAAGATTGATTTTGTGCTTATTATCCCCTGCATGATGTTCTTTCGGCATTTTTTAAGAAACAATCTACATGTCCCTTTTCTAACAGTTTCTTAGTCTCAGCCTTTCCATTTAATATTTAAACCTACCACAGTAATCTTGCAGCCTGCCCCACAGTTTGCTGCGGAATAAACAGGAACCACTAGACTAGATTTTACTGTCCTCCGCGCTCGGGAGATTTTAACCAGAACTCTAAAGGACGCAGGGCTACACTGAAAATCCACTTGGAGCGTCCTGTACACATTTTTTCCGTAAACGGCTCGCTGAGAGCGTAAATTCGGAGTGTTTGGTTGATCCAGGTCCCTAGGGAGGAGCGAGACCCTCCTTAGCGCGGTCCCAAGGCCCACAGCTCCTAGCCCTGAGTTGTCCACTGTGGTAGGTGCGTACCTCTGCCCTGGGGCTTGTTGGGACCAAGCCTTGTCACGCAACCCGAGTCCCGGCACCTGAAGGCTCCGCCCACATACCAGCTCAGCCAATCTTAGCGCGGGCTGGCGCGGGGGAGGGGCTGGGGCGGGATGGAATCCCGGGCCTTAAATGGAAAGCCTGAGGGCCACAGTCTAGCCAGGAAGATCCCTGGACCAGCCTTTGCTGGTGTGTTTTGGCAGCCCCTGCCTCCGCAGATGAGCACCCCCCTGACCTGGGCCTGGTGCGGCTGGGCCACTCCGGGAATTGGGGCGGCCGCCAGCCTTTGGGGTCGAGGGTTCAGGATTCCAGAAGTGGATGTCCGTAGGTCTGACGCAGCGGACCTCTGGGCAGTGGGAGCTGCCACTCCCTGCACCGCTTCAACATCCTCTGGAAGCGGCTGGCGGACGCGAAGGGCTGGGAGCGGGGCGGCACGCCTCTTGCAGTGTTTGGCCCGCAGCAAACTGTGTTTCGGGATCCTGAACTGTTTTTCAGACCCCTGGTGACCCTTACCCTGTCTGGTCGTGGGAATGGGAGTCTCCGGGCTGCTTTTTTCCTCTCATGTCTTTAGCCTTCCTCCACAGACCTTGTGTAAATACTTGCGAGGATAAATGAAATGTTTTCACTCCATTGTAGAGGCTGTAACATCTCAGAAGAAAATAGGGTAGCTTTTTAGAAGATGGGACTAATCAGAGACTCATTTCTTTTTCCTTCTTAGGTTTCTGAAACATGAATCCTTCACTCTTCCTGGCTGCCCTTTGCTTGGGAATAGCCTCGGCTGCTCCAAAACTTGATCACAGATTAGCTGTACGATGGAACCAGTGGAAGACAACACACAAGAAACTATATGACGAGGTTGATAATATCTGTAACTGTTCGTAGGGAACCCGCAGAAAATGGCCCTTGCTGTGGAGAGTTTAAAGCAGAGTAGTTGAGACCAGCCCTTACCGAGGCCATAACTTCATAACACCCCATCACTGACACAACACAGACATACATCCTTGCTGTGTGGGTGCTGGAGAACAGCTCCCAGAAGTATAAAACCTTCCCTGACAGTGGTTTGTCTTCCTCTCTGCTGTAAATCCATTTGATGAATAAACAGGAACCACTAGTGGAGGTGAGTTGGTTTAAATAAAAATAAATGTCATAGCCTATTTGTTTTGTCTCTAGAATGAAGAAGGATGGAGGAGAGCAGTGTGGGAGAAGAATATGAAAATGATCGAAATGCACAATCAGGAACACAGCCAAGGGAAACATAGCTTCACCATGGCAATGAATGCCTTTGGTGACATGGTGAGTGTGGCACGGGAGACTTCAGTTTTTGTGCTCCCTGTCCTAGTACTTTTCCAAATGATCTCTTCTTTATAACATTCTATTATCTTTCCCTTGAAGACTAATGAAGAATTTAGGCAGGTGATGAATGGTTTTCAATACCAAAAGTACAGGAAGAGGAAAGTGTTTCAGGAATCTCCCTCTGCTGAGATCCCCCCATCTTTGGATTGGAGAGAGAAAGGCTATGTCACTCCTGTGAAGGATCAGGTATGACAGCATTCACCAGGTCTCTCTCTAAGAGTCGAGTCATAAAGGAGTTGCTTTCCATGAAATGTAGACCATGGAACAGTGTGCAGTTTCTATTTTTTAAATATACCAGATGTTGCCAAAGTCTTGCTATTTGTTTTGTAGACTAAGCACTTTTGAATTTTGTTTTCAGGGTCAGTGTGGTTCTTGTTGGGCTTTCAGTGCAACTGGTACCCTTGAAGGACAGATGTTCCGGAAAACTGGCAAACTTATTTCCCTGAGTGAGCAGAACCTGGTGGACTGCTCTCAGCCTCAAGGCAATTATGGCTGTAATGGAGGCCTAGTACATAATGCCTTCCAGTATGTCAAGGACAACAAAGGCTTGGACTCAGAAGAATCTTATCCATATCATGCAAGGGTAAAATACACTTCTTATATTTTAAAAAATTACAGTTATTCTATTATAGTTTTCCCAATTTTCCCCTCTTTGTCCCCCTCTGCCCAGCCCATCACCTGCTCCCTCAGTCATTCCCTACACTATTGTCCATGTCCATCAGTCACCCATACATGTTCTTTGACTAGTCCCATCCCCTTCTTTCCACCATTATCCTCCTCTCCTCTGGCCACTGTCAGCCCATTCCATGTTTCTATGTCTCTGGTTCTATTTTGCTTGTTGGTTTATTTTGTTCTTCACATCCCTCTTAAAAGTGAGATCATATGGTATTTGTCTTTCGCTGCCTGGCTTATTTCAGTTAGAATATTCTCCAGTCCCATCCATGCTGTCGTGAAAGGTAGGAGCTCCTTCTTTCTTTCTGCTGCGACATAGTATTCCATTGTGTAAATATACCAGTTTTTTGATCCACTCATCTACTCATGGGCATTTATGCTGTTTCCAGCACATGGTTATTGTAAATAGTGCTGCTACGAACATAGAGATGCATAAGTTCCTTTGAATTGGTGTTTTGGGATTCTTAGGGTATATTCCCAGCAATTCCATTGCTGGGTCAAAAGGCAGTTCCATTTTTAATTTTTTGAGGAAGCTCCATACTGTTTTCCACAGTGGCTGTACCAATTTGCATTCCCACCAACAGTACACTAAGGTTCCCCTTTCCCTACATCCTCACCAGCACTTGTTAGTTGATTTATTAATGATAGCCATTCTAACAGGTGTGAGGTGATATCTCATTGTGGTTTTAATTTTCATCTCTTTGATAGCTAGTGATATTGAGCATCTTTTCATATGTTTATATGTCCTCCTTGGAGAAGTGTCTATTCAGGTCCTTTGCCTATTTTTTAAATGGATTGTTTGTCTTCCTGGTGAGAGTCATATGAGTTCTTTTTAAAAAATTGTTGTTCAAGTACAATTGTCTCCATTTGCACCCCCCTATGCCCCCCATTCCACCTATTCCTGCCTCCTACACTCAAACCTACCCCCTTTGGCTTTGTCCATGTGTCCTTTATACATGTTCCTTGATGGCCCTTGCCCTGTTTTCCCCCATTATCCCTCTTCCTCCTCCACTCTGGTTACTGTCAGCTTATTCTTTATTTCAATGTCTCTGGTTATATTTTGCATGCTTGTTTGTTTTTTTTATTAGATTCCACTTATAGATGAGATTATACAGTATTTGATTTTCACCACCTGGCATATGAATTCTTTATATATTTTGGAGATCAACCCTTGTCCAATATATCATTAGTAGATATATTTTTCCATAGAATCAGGTCCTTTTTCATTTTGATGATGGTTTCTTTTGCTATGTGGAAACTTTTTAATTTTATGTAGTCCCATTTATTTATTTTTTCCTTTATTTCCCTTGCCCTAGGAGATATAGCAGCAAAAATATTGCTATGTGGCATATCTGAAATTTTACTGCCTATGTTTTTCAGTAAGACTTTTATGGTACCATAGCTTATATTTAAGTCTTTTATCCATTTTGAGTTTATTCTGGTGTATGGTATAAGTTGGTGGTTGAGTTTCATTGTTTTGCATGGACATGTCCAGTTCTCCCAACACCATTTATTGAAAAGACTATTTTTACTCCATTGTGTGCTTGTGCCTTTTTTGGCAAATATTAATTGACCATAGAGACATGGGATTATTTCAGGGTTCTCTATTCTGTTCCATTGATCTATGTGTCTATTCTCATACCAGGACCAGGCTATTTTGATCTGTTAGTTTTATGAGATATTATAATCCCTCCAACTTTATTCTTCTCTCTCAAGGTTGCTGAGGCTATTTGGGGTCTTTTTGGATTCCATATAAATTCCATGTACACTATCATGTTGCCTGCAAATAATGACAGTGTTACTTCCTCCTTCCCAACTGAGATGCTTTTTATTTCTTTTTATTGTCTGATCACTGTGGCTAGTATTTCCAGTACTATGTTGAATATGAATGGTGAGAGTGGACAGCTTTGTCATTTTCCTGATCATAAAAGAAAAGCTTTTAGTTTTTGCCCTTGGAGTATGATGTTGGCAGTAGATTTCTCATATGTGGCCTTTATTATGTGGAGGAATGCTCCCCATACTCCCACTTTTCTGAATGTTTTTTACCATAAATGGGTGCTGTACTTTATCAAATGCTTTTTCAGCATTTATTGATATGATCGTGTGGTTTTGTCTTTCCTTTTGTTTAGGTGATGTATTATGTTTATTGATTTGCTAATACTGTAGCATCCTTGCATCCCTGGGATGAATCCCACATGATCATGATGTATGATACTTTTAATATATGGTTGGATGAGGTTTGCCAATATTTTCTTGAGGATTTTAGCATCTATGTTCATCAGCAATATTGGCCTGTAGCTTTCTTTCTTTGATGTGCATTTATCTGGTTTTGATATTAGGATGATGCTGGCCTCATAAAAAAGTTTGGGAGTCTTTCCTCTTCTTGAATTTTTTGAAATAGTTTGAGACAAAGAGGAGTTAGTTCTCTTTTGAATGTTTGATAAAATTCACCTGTGAAGTCATCCAGCCAGGGCTTTTGTATGCTGAGAGGTTTTTGATCACTGCTTCAATTTTGCTAGTTTTTATCAGTCTACTCAGGGTTTCTGCTTCTTGATACAGTTTTGGATGATTGTATGTTTCTAGAAATATATTCATTTGCCCAGGTTTTCTAATTTCCGGGCATATAGTTGTTCATAGTAATTTCTTACAATCCTTTGTTTTTCTGTGGTATTAATTATTACCTCTCTTTCATTTCAGATTTTATTTATTTGGGTCCTCTCTCTTTTTTTCTTGATGATTCTGGTTAAAGGTTTGTCAATTTTGTTTATCTTTTCAAAGAATCAGCTCCTAGATTTATCGATCCTTTGAATTGTCCTTTTAGTTTCTATGTTATTTTATTTTGCTCTGATCTTGATTATTTCCTTCTTTCTACACACTCTTGGCTTTGTTTGTTGTTGTTCCTCTAGACATTAGATGTAGGGTTAGGTTGTTTATTTGAGATTTTTCTATCTCTTTAGTTAGGAGTATATTGCTATGAATTTCCCTCTCAGGACTGCCTTTGCTGTGACCCATAGGTTTTGGGTTGTTGTGTGTTCATTTTCATTTGTTTTTATGTAATTTTTATTTCTTCCTTGATTTCTGTGCCTATGTTTATCTATCTATCTATCTATCTTAAAGAAGTCCTTCATCTTCTTAAAGCAATCCTTTTAGCATCTCTTGCAATGCTGATTTCATAGAAATGTATTCTTTTAGCCCTTTTTTTTTTTTTGTCTGGGAAGCTCCTTATTTCACCTTTCATGTTAAATGTGAGCCTTGCTGGGTAGAGTAGTATTGGTTGTAGGCCTTTGCTTTTCATTACTTGGAATATTTCATTCCATTCCCTTCTGGCTTGTAATGTTTCTGTTGAGAAATCTGATAGCCTTATCAGAGCTCACATGTATGTTACTAGCTGTTTCTCTATTCTTGCCTTTAAGATTCTCTCTTTGTCTTTGAATTTTGACATTTTAATTATGATGTGTCTTGGTGTAGGCATCTTAAATTCGACTTGATTGGGATCCTCTGTGCTTCCTGAACCTGTATGACTTTTTCCCCTCAACTAGTTAGGGAAGCTTTCTGTCATTATGTTTTCAAACAGGTTTTCTATCTCTTGCTCTTTTTCTTCTCCTTCTGGAATCTCTATGATGTGAATAGTTATGTTTCATATTGTCCTGCTGTTCCCCTAAATCTCTGTGGTAGTAATCCTGTGGTACTCAGTGGTATGATCTCCCAAACTCCTGAGCTGGATACTCTAGTGATGTCCTTTATGCACTTTATGTGGGCTCTTTTTTGTAATTGGGTTTTGGTTGGCTTATTCATTGTTGGGCTCTCCCCCCTGACTGGCTGACTGAGAGTGACAACCCCCACAACATCTGCTGTATGCTGTTGTACAGGAGCTGCCAGAACATAACAAAACACCCCAGCAAACAAAACCCACAGTAGTAAAAATATCCCCCAACCACTACCATGATATCAACAACAAATGAGCTAATATTTATGAAGATGGAAAGAGAATAAGAATATTATATGAAAGGAGAAAAGAATATAAAGTAAGCAATGGAAAGAAAAATGATTTTGAGACAGTAGAGGGAGGAAAAATAATAAGAGTAAGGAATAGAAATAAGGTGAAGAAAAGGAGAAAATACAATTTACCACATAAATAAAATAGGAAGGGAATAGGGCAAACTGGAATAAGACAAGGAAAAAGTACAATATGAAGATTTGTAGAAAAAAATCATGAAAAAATAAGAACCAAATTGAAGAAAAACAACCATAGCAGTGATATCCACCACAAAGGAGCAAAGATTGATAAAGGTGGAAAGATAATATTATAAGAAGGAAAAAAAGAAATAAAAGGGAAAAAAGATTGTGAGATATCTAAAGTAAAGAAAACTGATTTTGAGAGGATGGGCAGGAGAAGTAATAAGCATAAGCATTAGAAACAAGGCTAAGAAAGAGAGAAAATAAAGTTTAAAATGAAAATAAGACAGGGCAGGAAGAAAGTGAAATAAAGTAGGATGGGAAACAGTAAAATATAAGATTTAAAATAAAAAATAGCGAACACCTAGGGATAGAATTGAAGAATGTAACAACAACCCCAACATCAATGACAACTGAACAAATATTAATAAATGTAGAATGACAATAAGGATTTTATAAAAAAGGGAAAAATAATGTGAGATCACTAATGAAAGCAAAGATGATTTTGAGAGGATGAAGGAAGAAGAAATAGTAAGAGTGAGGAATAGAAACAAGGAGTAGAAAGGGAAAAAATATTTAATACAAAAATAAGAAAGAGAAGGATGAAAGCAAAATGGAGTAAGAGAAAAGAAGAGTATAATTTGAGTTTGGAATTAAAACTCAAATAATAAAATTAAGAAATATGTAAAAATAAAATACAAAATAGTGAGATAATAAGAACAAATTGAAAACAAAGAAACAATGTCAAAAAGCTATGCAGAAGAACAAAATAGCACCAATAATGAAAACTAATAAGGTGGAATTTTTTCAGCAGAGTCTAGTATTTGTTCATTGTCTTCTCCTTCAGGATCTGTCCCTGATGTCAGTTGCAGTCCCAGTCTAGCTTTAGGCAGCCTGTTCAAAGATAGTGATCCATAATCTGTGGCTGTCTCCTTCAGGCTTGGCCGGTCTCCACTGTTCTGCCCTGCTCACTTTTTATCAGCACAAGGCCAAGGGGTGGTTCATTTAATGTCCAACAGCACCACATGTACCATCTCCACCTGCCTCCTGTGGGGGCCTCTGGTGCAATCAGGAGGGTGAGATCCCTGGATCATTCCCCAGGAGGTACTGTTCAGCCTTCAGGGAAGATGGTGGGTTTGTTCTTTGCCCCTGTGCCACACATCTTGGTCTGTCCCAGATTATTTTTACTAATCTATAGCTTCTGATGAATTATTTGTCTGTTTCATGTGAGGGACCAATCTGTGTAAAAGGGTCCACTCTTTCTTGCTTGGTGCTGATGATAGTTCTGTGTGAGAGCCAAAGCTGGGTGGGGCCCTGAGTAACTCTTGCTGTGCCAATTTCTAATCTCTCTGCTTTGCTGTTCAATGGATAGGTCCTGAGGAGGAACCAGCACAGTGTCTGATAAAAGTTCATAAAGGGCCCCTTTAGAGATTCTTTTTCTTACCCCTGAGGATACACACCAGGCACAGGACTCTTGAGCCTGGTCTTACAGAGATTGCAATCCTGCAGGTGGGGGATGGGCATTTTCCCCCTTTCCATAGGTTTATATTCTGAGGTTTGGGTGTCCCTGCCTGACTGCAAAGAATCTCAGGTACTCAGCTCCAGCCCATCCAGTTCCTAGCTCATTGCTCCTGCAGGAGACTCAGACCCCAAGCCTTTGTTCTACATACAGCCCCCTGCATATCAGTTGGACTTGGGGCTCCACAATCCCTTTGCTGTTCAGCCTTCTGCTCTTCCTGCCCAGCTAGGTTCAGTGGACATGAACTGTGCTTTGAATCTGGCCTCTTTGCTGGCAGGACAGCTGCGTGTGTGTGCGGGTTCCCTGCTCAGCCATACCTCCACTCCCCTCTTTAAAAAAGTCCCGGTGTAGCACCCACACTGAAGCTCTGAGCCACTGTGAGGCTCTCCACACACTTCACTACCCCAAAGGCAAAAGGTCTTTCTTGGTCAGGGCTGGCCACAGCCTGTCAGTACCTCTGATAGCCAGAATTTGTCACCTGGACTCTTCCAGTTGGTGCTGCAGCCATGGATATTCTGCTTGCTGTGTGTGCAGCCCAAGTCTCCCAGACTCCATATATTCTCCCAAGTCTCTCCCAATTAGGGTTGGGAGTTCCCTGTGCAGGACCAAGCCCCCCCCCACTCTGAGAGAGATGGGAACCCCCGAGCTGCATTGTGTCTCCTCTGCTCTCTCCTTTGCTTCAGTCACTTCATGCAGGATATTTCCCCTTCAACTTGTAAAATCTTTTACTGGGTGGAACAAAGCCTCCTTTGCACTCCTTGGCTTCAAAAATTCCTATCACTAAGATTTTGTTGATTGTTCAGGTCACTTTTTAGAAGATCAGTTGAAAATCAGTTGAAGATTAGCTGGGGACACAAGCAAATGGGCTCAGCTTCCACCTACTTGGCCACATCTTCCAAACTCCACACTTCTTATCTTACTATTTTATCTCTGTTTTTTGAGAGTTGAACCCCTCAGAGACAGCAAATGCCATATTTAGAATTCACATTTTTGTCTGTAGAACCTACATCTGCAAACTGTCAGAACTACCCAATTCTCCATTTAGATGGTTACCATATAGCTGTTCCTACTTCTATGCTACATGGAGATTTATACACTATTTTGTATATAGTACAGATTTCTCCAGAGGAAAAATTTCTCATGGACAGGTAGACCAAAAGTATCTCATTGAATAGACACACCAGTTAGTTCTTCGATTTCAAAGCAACCAATAGCACTTCACCTCCTGGGATGCTTTACTACAAACTTGATTTGGAAATCATTAAACTGTACACTGTCTTGAACTCATTCTCTAGGAAGTAGGTTGTAATCAGGTCCCTCCCCTTTTGCCTTTAAAAGGATGAATCTTGCAAATACAAACCTGAGTTTTCTGTTGCCAATGACACTGGTTATGTGAACATCCATAAGCAAGAGACATCTCTTATGAAAGCAGTGGCAAGTGTGGGGCCCATTTCTGTTGGTATAGATGCAAGCCTTATATCCTTCCAGTTCTATAAAAGAGGTAAGCATTTGTCTTTATATAAATTTAGGCATAAAATTATAAAACCACCCTGACATACCAGAAGACTCTCTCTTCTTTATGTAGAATTCGATATAGAATTTCTGAGTGTGTGGATTTAACATAGGTGGGCATCCTATATATGTAATATTTGTGCCAGATGTTGTCCATTTGACAATACTTAAACCATATCCCCATGATTTTAAGTGCTTTGTAAATATATCAAGTGACTACATATTTGATCAATACAGCTTAATTTACTTTATTTTTTTAAATTGGTAGACCTTTAAAATGTTCAAAGAATTTGCCCTGGATAGTGTGGCTCAGTTGGTGGGAGCATCAACCCACAAATCACATGGTGACAGGTTCAATCCCTGGTCAGGGTACATGTCCAGGTTGTGGGTTCAATCCCCAGTTGGGGCATGTACAAGAAAGCAACCAATCGATGTTTCTCACATCTATGTTTCTCTCTCTTTTTTTTCTCTTCCTTCCTTTCTAAAGGCAACAAAAAAATGTCCTTGGGTGAGGATAAAAAGTTTTTTTAATTTTCAAAGAATTTTACTACTGAAATTAAAACTGGAAAAACCCTTGGTTCAACTAATTTTGTGTTCTGTGCTGTTTTCTTAGACTGACATCCTAAAACTAGAATAAAGTTTCAATGAGTGGTCTTTTATGTCTTTTGACAAGTTGTTTTTAAAAGTGATAGTGGTTGTCCTGGCCAGGTGGCTCAATTGGTTGGAACATTGTCCCATATATGAAAATGTTGTGGATTTGGTCCCTGGTCAGGGCACATACAATACCTAGTGGCAATTTGCATTTCTATTAATATTACAGAAGGGCCTAGCACCCTAGCCTAGATTTTTTTAAATCTTTTTTTTAATACTCACCCGAGGGTATGTCTATTGGCTTCAGAGAGAGGAAGTTCGGGGTAGGGGGAGAAAGAAACATCAATGTGAGAGAGAAACAGAAAAACACTGATCAGTTGCCTCCAGTACATACCCTGACCAGGGATCAAACCCACAACCTAAGTTTGCGTCCTAACTGGGAATTGAGTCTGCAAACTTTTGGTGTATGGAACAATGTTCCAATTAACTGAACCAACTGGCAAGGGCAAAAAAAACCTTGTTTTTAAATCTTACCTAGATTTATGTTATTTGAGTGAATTTGGGGATGCTTCCCTTATGGTGGTTGATAGGCTGAATTACTATCATGTCTCACTAGGAGGTTCTCACCCCAACATTGACTTTTACTTTCTCAGGTATTTATTATGACCCAAAATGCAGCCCCAAGAACCTGAATCATGGTGTTCTGGTTGTTGGCTATGGCTTTGAAGGAGCACTACTGGATAACAATAAATATTGGATTGTCAAGAACAGGTAAAAAATGCCACAAATAATTATGTTTGATATTGGGAAGGGAATCCTTTTTGGAAACAGTATTTGGATATAGGTACTCAACCTTGAACACACTTCTGAAATCCCAGAAGTCTTTATCCCACATAGGGTGAACACAGACATGAATATTTACATATAACATGAAGATATTATCTCAAGCATGCCAAAGCATTTTTTAAAACATATTTTATGGATTATGCTATTACAGTTATCCCATTTCCCCCCTTTATTCTCCTTCACCCTGAACCCTCTCTCCCACCCGCATCCCCTCCACCCCGCACCCTTAGTTCATGTCCATAGGTCATACATAAAAGTTCTTTTGCTTCTACATTTCCTATGCTATTCTTAATCTCCTCCTGTCTATTTTTCTACCTACCATTTATGTTACTTATTCACTGTATCTTTTCCCCCATCTTCCCTCATCCCCCTTCACACTGATAACCCTGCATGTGATCTCCATTTCTATGGTTCTGTTCCTGTTCTAGTTGCTTGCTTAGTTTTTTTTAGGTTTGGTTGTTAATAGTTGTGAGTCTGTTGTCATTTTACTGTTCATATTTTGCTTCTTCTTTTCCTTAGATAAATCCCTTTAACATTTTATATAATAAGGGCTTGGTGATGATGAACTCCTTGAACTTGACCTTGTCTGGGAAGCACTTTATCTGCCCTTCCATTCTAAATGATAGCTTTCCTGGATAAAGGAATCTTGGATGTAGGTCCTTGCCTTTCATGACTTGGAATACTTATTTCCAGTGACTTCTTGCCTGTAAGGTCACTTTTGAGAAATCAACTGACAGTCATAGGGGAACTCCTTTGTAGGTAACTGTCACCTTTTCTCTTGCTGCTTTTAAGATTCTTTCCTTATCTGGAATCTTGGGTAATGTCATTATAATGTTCCTTGGTGTGTGCTTCTTTGGGTCCAAATTCTTTGGGACTTTCTGAGCTTCTTAGACTTCCTGGAAGTCTATTTCCTTTGCCAGATTGAGGAAGTTCTCCATTATGTTTTCGAATAAGTTTTCCATTTCTTACTCTTCCTTTGCTACCTCTGGCCCCCATGTGATTTGGATGCTGGAATGTTTAAGGTTGTCCCAGATGTCCCTAAACCTGCCTTCATGTTTTTTAATTCTTGTTTCTTCATTCTGTTCTGGTTGAATGTTTATTTCTTCCTTCTGTTCCAAGTTGTTGATTTGAGTCCTGGTTTCCTTCTCTTCACTGTTGATTCCCTGTACATTTTCATTTATTTCACTTTTCATAGCCTTCACTCTTTCCTCTGTGTTGTGACTATACTCATCCAATTCTGTGAACATCCTGATCACCAGTGTTTTGAAGTGTGTATCTGATAGGTTGGCTATCTTTTCATCATTTAGTTGTATTTTTTCTGGAGCTTCATTCTGTTCTTTCATTTGGGCTTTTTTTTTTTTTGTCTCAGCATACCTACTATGTAGTAAGGGGCAGAGCCTTAGATATTCACCACAGCAGGGCCACCCACATTGCCACATTGTGGCTCTGTATCTGGGGGAGGGGTCCAAGAGGGAATAATTTCACTTGCTGGGCTCTCAGCTGGCTTTCAGTAACTTCCTCCACTACCCACAAACAAATTGGGCCCTTCTGGTGCTAATTCCCAGGTGGTGGTTTTGTGTACATTCTAGGACTCTGTAGGTCTTTCCAACAAATGTTCCTGTGAGGCTGGGAGTTTCTCCTGCTGCCACAACTCCCACAGGTTTTTTCAGTCATAGGTTTTGAGGCTTTCTTTCCCCTCACTGGAAGCCTGGATTGTGGGGTCTGTCTCATTTTCCAGTTATTCCTCCTGGTTTATCCACATGCAAACGTTGGAGCCCCCAGTCTGCCAGCTGCCACCAGCTGCTACTACTCTCCATCTCAGCTGCCCATCTCTGCCCCTCCTACTGGTCTGGATGAATGTTTCTTCTTTAACTCTTTGGTTGTCAGACTTTCATGTAGTTCAATTTGCAGGCAGTTCTGGTTGTATTTTGTTTTTAAATTTGTTGTCCTTCTTTTGGTTGTGTGATGAGGCATAGTGTGTGTGCATATGCCTCCATTTTGGCCAGAAGTCCTCAAGCTTGCCAGTGCATTGATACAGTTTTATTACCATTGCATTTCTAAATTTGAATTTTTTTTAAAATTATGAAACACATCTTGCTCCAAGAATTTTCTTTCTCAATCTAATTTTGTACTTCTGTGAAAAGTTTTTGGATAGAAGTCATGTGTAGGTTTTGAACTCAGCCATGAAAAAGAACAGCTGACTCTCTTGCTACTTTCTGAATCTGTGTGGGCTTCAGGTGCACTGTTTAAGTGTCAGGCATTATTGTTGACAAGATAAATGTGTCTGATTCTTTGTATAAGATGGAAAACCCTCTCTACTTTCAGCTGGGGTACAGTTTGGGGTATGAATGGCTACATAAAGATGGCCAGAGACCGGGACAACCACTGTGGAATCGCCACTGAGGCCAGCTATCCTACAGTGTGAGATGCTGGTGGTAAAGAGAAACTTAATTGAGCCAGAATGTCCAAAGGAGGAATTTTATCTGAAAACTGACCAGACCATATTGTGTGGGATAAAACCCTTGAGTCTTGAAGATCTAAGCTGTGATCTGAATTGTGTGACATTTTATACTGCTAAAATGTTACCACTTCTTTAATTATTGTATAAAGAGTTTGGTATGATTGACTTGCCTAATAACTTTTGCACTTTTATGTTTTAAAAGGATGTATACATTTTTATCTTTTAAAATAAAACTCAATTTCAAAGGAAAGTTGGGGCTTCTTTTTGTTTTTAAAACATTAACTTTTGTATGGTAAAACGTGTAATTAGGCTCTAGAGACATAACTAAAGGTGCCAGTGGCCCATTGGAAGGGGTGCAAGGGGCCTTCTGGCTCTTCTAGTGATAAATATGCAGCTCTTAAGTCAGCTGCCCATTAGTTGTGCCTGACCCAACCCTTAGATGAAACAAAATTTGACAAGTGATCCATAAGACAAAGGTAAATTATTTTAATAAGGAAAAATTCACATATTAAATAAGTGGCTACACATATATAAGATTTCCAGACTAGAAAGAGGCCTAAGAGGTCATGGTCATTTGACTAAAGATGGTTACAATCCAGCTGAATTACAAGACAAATTTCACAGTGTCAGTTTCTGAGACATCTTCTCCAACTGCTTGTAAAAATCATGTGGCTACTTTGCAGTGGAAGAAGCACCAAAGAGTGGAGTGCTGAAAATGTGTGTTTTGGGGGCTGAAAGGAATGAAGAATAAGCTCCTGGATTTAGAGCTGAAATCGAATAGTGCTGTGGCTTCAGGGGTAGGAGATAAGTGAGGGCATCAGAAGTGAGAGTCTGAGGCCTGATTTCCATCTAGCTACCTCATTCCTGAATTTATTTATTTATTTATTTTTATTTCTTTCTTTTCAGAGAGAGGGAAAGGGAAGGAAAAAGAGAGGGAGGAAAAAATCAATTGTTTGCCTCCTACACACCCCAACCTGCCACATGCCTTGACCAGGAATCAAACTGGCAACTCCTTGGTTTTTACAATGACACCCAACCCACTGAGCCACACCAGCCAGGGCCAGGATTTACTTTTTAAAAAGAAAAATTTCCTATTTTCTACAGTCTAAAGAAGTATATAGTTCCGTTTGTTGTCTTTGTGTTTAAAGTTCTCATGTTGCCACTCAAAGAAATGTAAATAGATGAAAGTATTTATTTAATGGATCCCATAAATCCTTATGAGGACATGAAGTGGAGGACAGCTAGGGTCTTAGATCCCAAGACCTCCAGCAGCCACTGTTCAAGTGTATCTGTACTGGACCATGTGCCCAGCTGGACCCTCGCTGTGGGCTTCCCTCATAGGTCCTTCAATTTATAACTTTTTTACCTAAAATGGCAAAAGTGTTTAGAGTGAAAGTCTACAGGTTCTGTGATAATACTAACAAGTGTGGTCACAAAAAGATTTGAGGGTTTTCGAACTGAATCCCTTTTGCTGATTGGAACCTATATTAAAACATCTGGATTGATGTAACCCCCAACTGTATCCCAGTCATTGCCTTGTGGAAGAGACATTCCCAACCTCAAATAGGAGCAGGTGTAATTAAGGAGGTCCTGGGAACACCAGGAGGAAGAGAAATCTGATGTGAACCCAGAGGAGCCAGTCAATCAGACAGGATAAAAAGGTGAGTCTCTGAGCAGAGATTTACCATCAGAATCCTTAAGAAAAGAGAAACCAAATTTAGAGAAAGTGGGAAGTGAGTGAGCCAAGGTGTAGAAGATGAGGCTGGGTTCACATGTGGGATTTTAGGATACAGGGGAACCACTGGAGAGTGCAGAGTAAAAACTGTTCTGCTTATCTCTTACTGTAAAACAAACACCTGGAACTATACCAACTTGGAAAAAACAGTCTTTCCCATTTCCTAACTGGGCTTACCTATGTGGTTTTCCACTGGAAGTCTCTAATGCATGCTGCAATCTGTGAGTTTTACTGGGCTCATATATGCAAGCAAACTCATTCACATGACTCTCCTAGATGCTGGTGTGGGCTGGGCATTCAGCCTGGGCTGCTGACCAGAGCACCTACATGGGCCTCTCCCTGGCTTGGGATCCCACAGCATGAAGATCCACTCTGAGAAGAATGTACCTAGAGACAGTGTGCCCAATGAGGACCTGCAAGGCATCTTATGACTTTGTCTCAGTCCCAAGTGAAGTCTCTGCTGCTGTGTCATATTTAGAGGATGTCACTGGAGGGCCCAGGTTCTAGGGAAGGGGGCTGAGATGTGACTACCTGATTGGAAGAGGTAAGGTCACTTAGCAGAAGAGCATGTGACATGGAAGATATGGTTGTGACCATCTTTGGAAAATATAAACTTTTACATTTTGTCTTTGAAAATCCACTAGAAAGGATTTCTTTGTGACTGTCATCCTGCTTCACAATAACAGGCCAGCTCAGGTGCTGTCCATGGAATCCTGGAATCCAGACTCAGACTGAGAAATTGCCTAGGTGCTGATATGAACAAAAGAAAGAGTGAAGACCTCTCAGATGTCTAAATGATTAAACACATAAGTTTTTGTACTTTTAAAAGACATGTTTAAACTTGGAAATAGTTTCAAACTAAATGATGTCTAAATAATTAAACACATATTAGAAGTTTCTGTAACTTTCAAACACATAGTATTAACTTAAACTTGTGAAAAGTTCCAGGCTATACCTATAATATTTTTAAAATAAGCCAATGAGCATAAATTGAATAAGCTGAAAACAGTTCAATTACATGAAAGTCTTATCTGAAACATAAATTTAATATCCAAAGCTGGAAGAGGCAACAAAAGATTCAGGCCTGGCAGCCCTCAGAGGGAATATTGCCTAGCAGGCACTCTGGTTTGGAATTCTAGCCTCTAGACTATCATAATTAAGCATACAAGTTTGTGGTAATATGGAATGTCAGCCCTGGGATAGTAATGTACCTATTTCTTTTCTTTTTTTTTATTTTTAGAGAGGGAAGGGAGGGAGGGAGAGAGAGAGAGAGAGAAACATCAATGTGTGGTTGCTGGGGGTTATGGCTTGCAACCCAGGCATGTACCCTGGCTGGGAATCGAACCTGCGACAGCTTGGTTCACAGCCCATGCTCAATCCACTGAGCTACGCCAGCCAGGGCTCATGTACCTATTTCTATACAGCTAGCCTCATGTTCTACTCAGCAAACCAGAGGGCACAACTGGACTCATCTGGTCAAGACCAGATGGACAAATCAGACTTGGTGAACACTCACGCAGGACAAGAAATCTGTCATCTATAAATGGTTTTCAGCCACTCATTACATGCATCAAGACCTACTTTTATTGTCACAAGTTTGCTTTTAGTTTCTTAGAATTCATTGAGCTCAACAAAATGCTGTAGTCCACAAGGGAATCAACTGAGATAGAAGAAATCTAAGTGATAGGAGAACTCAACATGGCTTAGCTTGGGTATCATTGGTAGCAGTGAGTTTAGAAATGTGCCAAATAGAAAAAGTCACAAGAAGGTTTGGGAATCTTTTGCCTCCTCACATGTCCTCTCTCGTCTAAGTCTAGCACAGCTGGGGTCAGTACCAGAAATCATACCTTACAGAAAGGCATTTTCACACATCAAAATGCACTTAAAACATGTGTTGCTTCTTTCTGTTTTAACTTGGTGATAATTAATGTGTTCTTTACTCTCGGGTACCACTTTCATGGGATGACATCAATCATTTTCTGTTTTTCTTTGTGAAGGAGAAAAAATCATAAGAAAGATATGAAGGAAACATAGGGAATAATGTAAATAAGACTGAATATTACACATGCTCCTCAAAAAGTAGTTATGACCCAAGATGGCCTACCTCGCAACAGGGAATATTGCTGCTCTTTTGGACACTGAATTTCTGATCTCTGACAATAAGTCCTCTGCTGAGATCACTGCCTCTGAGGTTTTGTGCTCATTCCCCTGGGCTTCTTTTGGTTTGTTTTTTTTTTTTTTTGGAGCTCAGCTGCACTGAGGTAGTAATGCCAGTCCGCACTTCCTCCCATACCACCATCATTCTCTCTGGAAGTCTTGGGAGCCTTTGTCACATGGTTATCATGCTGTCCTGGGTTTCAGTCTAACTTCCAAAAGTAGCTGCCTGGGATGAGCTTCATTTCCCAACAGAAATCTCCTGTGCCTGAGAATTCCCTTTGTTAAGGAATAGACCCAAAAAACACAGTCTCTGGTAGAGTTCACCATTTCCCTGCTGGGAACCTTCCTTTATCTTCTTCCCATTCACTTTCTGAGCTATCAAATACAGACCAGGTCATTCCTGAGAGGTGGTGAGAGTGACATTATGGAGGAAGGATGCCAAAACCCTTGAATACAGTGCTTTTTTAATGTTTGAAATACTATTTTACTTATATAGTCTTTCTATGTGTTTTCTGTCCCCTTCCCTATAAGCTTTCCCCCAGGTGTGTACAAGGCTCATCCCCTCCATTTAAAGTGGCTGAAATGCCACCCTCTCCATGAACTAAAATTAGAATAACTTCCCCCAGCATTGTTATCCCATCTCCTGATTTATTTTTACCATAGTATTCATACCATCTGACATACTATTTCATTTTATTTTTTGGTTTTGTTTATTGTGTCTCTGTACACATCAGCATCGAATCTATACAGAGATCAAGGAGTTTTGTTTTGTTCACCTTTCCATCCTCAGCACTAAGAACAGTGCTAAGGACCTGGCAAACAGTAGATACACAATAAAATCTGCTGTCCAAATGAAATGACACACCTGAGTTAAATATGAATATATTTCATAGTTTTGAGTCAAGCATAGAGGTAAAGCAAAAAGACCCCTTTCAGTACTCTACCTCCCCAAAACATCCCCCTTTCTCAGGGGAATAACCATAACTATTAACTCAGAATGTTAATAGTCCTCTTTAATTTGTCTTTACCCAAAAAACACATGTAGTTTTGTTGTGTGCTTTTAAAATTTTTTACAAAGATGGCATTCTATCATATCTATTTACAAAATGCCCTTTTCACCTACCATGATAGCTTGGTCATCATCCTTGTTTGTACTTCAGAGTAGGCTATGGTGCCTAGTTCTTTGGTCAGACACTATTCTAGAGGTTGCTGTGAAGTTATTGTGTAGAAATTATCAACATTTATAATCAGTTGAATTTAAGTAAAGAAGGAAACTGGATACCCAAATGAAAAAGAATGAAACTTCACCTCTATTTTTCACCACACACAAAAATTAACTCAAATGAATAACCAAGGAGGATACCATCTTTTCAGATGTTTATTGACTCTTTGTGTTTTCTCTTCTGCAAGTTTCAGTCTTCTATCTTTAGTGTATTTCTCTACAGATAGTTCATCTTTTCCCTCTTAATATATGATTGTTGATATTGATTTTTTGTTATATATGTTACAAATATTTCTCCTAAGCTATCAGCTGTCTTTTAACTTTGTGGAGTGTTGTTTTTATTTTGGTGTAACCACATCTGTCTTTCTTTTATACCCTTTGCTTTGTGTCTTTTGGTCCAATTTAAGGTCATAAATATAGCCCCCATTATATTTCTGTAATACCTTTATATTTTTATGCTTTATATTCAATTCTGGAATTCATCTGCAGTTAATCTTTGGGGATCTAATCTTATTTTTTCTCAAATGACTAGGTAATTATTCATACACCAGACATTCTTTCCCCACTACTTTGAAAGAGCATGTTTCCTTCTTATTTTTTCAAGTAATCTACTAAAATTATGACATGGTTTTTATTTTTTGAAGTGTTAATGAGTCTGCCTTCCAGTTACTAAATCCTATCTGCCCAAAATATAATGGAAACCAGTGAATAGTCCCATCTTCCCCAAGTGAGAATGTATACCTGTACAGTGTACATTTGCAAAATGATTGAAATGGAAAGAACAATGGGTTCTTTACACACTGAGAAGCTGATCAGGAGGAAATGAGAAACCTAGAGAAAAAGGATTCTCAGCTCACGTTGGCCAGAGAGCACAATCACCGGTCTTTCTGAACCCTGCCTGTGGAAGCACTGGTCCCTTAGGCACCATTGCCCCCCATCTGTTGGCATGTTTGATATGTAGCCTTTGAAAATGGAATGAGAGTCCCATGCTCTTCCCTAGTTCCCTGTTCTTGAATTTGATGTGAAGAAACCCAGAGTCTCAGCTTGAAGAAGAATGCATATGAATGGTGAATAGATCTTTCTTGAGCATCCACTACCATTCTTCAAAGCAACATACGCCATGATTGAAAGTTCTGTCTCTCAGCTCCAAGAAAACCTCCTCCTGGCTCTGTAGTCTTTAAACTATGTGCTGTAAACTCAGCAAATCAAGGTATTCATAAGAGATCTTGAACTGAAGATTTCAGTTTGAATCTTTGAGATATACATTTCAAATGGAGTATCTAATAAAGTATCTAATCAATATCCCATTGATTAGAATAAGAATTCTGCACTGGCTGGTGTGGCTCAGTAGATTGAGCATGGGTCTGAGAACCAAAGGGTCACCAGTTCAATTCCCAGTCAGGGCACATGCCTGGGTTGTGGGCCAGGTCTCCAATAGGGGGCACATGAGAAGCAACCACACATTGAAGTCTCTCCCTCTCTTTCTCCCACCTTCCTCTCTGTCTAAAAAATAAATAAAATATTTTTTAAAAAAGAATAAGAATTCTTTCTATGAAAAGAAATTCTTTTTTTAAGACTTTATTTTTTTATTTTTAGAGAGAGAGGGAGGGAGGGAAGGAGAAGGAGAGGAAGAGAAACATCAACATGTGGTTGCCTCTCCTATGCCCCCCACCAGGGACCTGGCCTGCAACCCAGGCATGTGCCTTGACTGGGAGTCAAACCAGTGACCCTTTGATTCACAGGCCTGTGCTCAATCCACTGAGCTACACCAGCCAGAGCTGGGGAAAAAAATTCTTTGTTCCTTTTTGCAAACATAAAAATTTTTTTGATTTATGTATTTTTTATTTATGTATTAAAAGTTGGCTACCTCTGTTACTGCAGCCAAGCCATAGTGGACTGAAGAACAATGTTGAGTCCTGAATTAGAATCAAGTGGAATCTCCTTTAGGTTGTATGAACTACCCTGCCCAAAGCTAAAATGGAAAAGGAGAGCCTTACTTTCTCCCATAGCTTCTCCTAGCTCTCCACCTCCACACTGCTGCCTTTTGCCTTAACCTAATGCATTATTTTAAAGGATTTTCTAATGTGAATCATTTTTAACTCTAAGTTATATTTTATTGTTTGTACTATTACCGTTGTTCCAATTTTTTCCCCCTTTGACCCTGTCCACCCAGACCATCCCCATGCTCTTAAGTAATCTCCACACAGTTGTCCATGCCCATGGGTCTTGCATATATATTCTTTGGCTGCTAAATTTTCTATACTGTACTTTACATCCCCATGACTATCCTGTGTCAACCAACTTATATTTCTTAATCCCAACACATTTTTTGCCCCTCCTTCTGGCCCCCCTCCCCTCTGGCAACCATTAACATATCCTCTGTATCTATAAGTCTGTTTCTGTTCTGCATGTCCCTTTATTCCTTTATTTTGGTTTTAGATTCAACTATTGATAGATATGTTTTTATTGTCATTTTATTGTTCATATTTTTTGTCTTCTTAAAGAAGACCCTTTAACATTTCATATAATACTGGTTTAGTGGTGATAAACTCCCTTAGCTTTTTCTTGTCTAAGAAGCTCTTTATCTGTCCTTACTCTAAATGGTAGCCTTGCTGGGTAATCTTGGTTGTAGGTCCTTGCTTTTCATCACTTTGAATATTTCATACCAATCTCTTCTGGCCTGCAAAGTTTCTGTTGAGAAATAAGCTGAAAGTCTTAGGGGAGCTCCTTGTAGGTAACTAACTACTTTTTCTTGCTGCTTTTAAGATTCTCTCTTTGTCTTTAAGTTTTGGCATTTTAATTATGAGGTGTCATTGTGTGGATGTCTTTGGATTCATCTTGTTTGGGACTCTCTGCATTTCCTGGACTTGTATGTGTATTTCCTCTGCCAAGATAAGGAAGTTTTCTGTTATTATTTTTTCAAACAGATTTTCAAGTTCTTGCTCTCTTTTATCCTTCTGGCACTCCCACATTGTGGTGAATGTTTGTACATTTGAAGTTATTCGGGAGGCTCCTTACACTATCCTCATTTTTGGACTCTTTCTCCTTCTTACTGTTCTGATTGGGTGTTTTTTACTTTCTTGTATTCCAAATCACTGATTTGATCCTGGGCTTCATCTGCTCTACTGTTGATTCCCTGTAAATTGTTCTTCATTTCAGTTAGTGTATTTTTCATTTTTGACTAATTCTTTTTTATGGTTTCCATGTCCCTTTTAATGCTGTTGAAGTTCTGAGTTCATCTACTCTTCTCCTAAGTTCATTGAGTATCTTTATAACCAGTATTTTGAACTTTGTATCTAACAGATTGCTTGTCTCCATTTTGTTTAGTTGTTTTTCCTGGAGGGTTTTTTTTCTGTTCTTTCATTTGAGCTATGTTTCTTTGTCTCCTCATTTTGGCAGACTCCCTATGTTTGTTTCTATGTATTTTATTGAGCTGCTACAACTCCCTAGCATGGTAGAGTGGCCTAATGTAGTAGATGTTCTGTAGGATCCAGTGGCACAGACTCCCCTATCATCCAAGCTGGGTACTTGAGGTGTGCTCATTGTGTGGGCTGTATACATGCTCCTCTTGTAGTTGACCTTTGACTGCTGTTGACAGGTCAATGGGAGGGATTTACCCAGGCTGATCAGCTGCAAGGACTGTCTGTGACCACTGACCACCAACCTCTGACCACCGTGGAAGATCAGTTACACAAGGGCCACTTCACAGAGCAGAATTTATTTCAGCATAACTTTGGTGCTCACTGAGTCTGTCCTTTGAGTGTGTTGCTTGTAGAGGTAGTTGGATGGTGGTGCTCTGACATGGTCTGTAGCTGTCCATGGGGTGTGCAGGCTCTGGGTCCACCAGGGAGGTGCAGGCCAAGGTCAGCCAATACCTGTGAGCCCCTGGCATAAGCTACAAAGTGATCTGCAGTTGGCTGCTACTTATGCTGGGCCTGGAATACCTAAGTGAGGCCACACTGTGAACCAAAGTCAACTGCTGCTAGTGCTGGGCTTGTGGCCACTTACAGAGAGTTATTGGTCTCCCTGAGGCCAGATGTTGCTTGTTTGAGACAATTTAGGAAAATCTGAAGATGAGGCAAGATAAGACTTTCATATAGAAAAAACACTGAAAACAGCTTGAGTGGACCCAAAAGATGGGTGGAGAAGATCGTCAGGGAATCACCGGGATGGGGCAAACTGTGTCATCCAGGTTGATGGAGTCTCAGCTATGGTGCCTGCCTACTGACTCTGTGGATCTGTGAGGGGAGGACTCAGGAAAGGAAAAATGGCCTCTTCCAGCACTTCTGTCTTGGAGAAAGCTGTCCTGCAGGTCTCGCCTTGATACCAGACACTTCAGCTACTCCCTGTATGCCTCTAGTGCCTTTCAAGCTGCTGCCTCATTGCTAAAGCTCAGAGGGAGTGAGTCTGAGTAAGCCCATACATGGGCTCTGTAAGAGGAACTGCCTGCAAATCCAGAAGGTTTTGTCTTTCATGGCCTCAATCCTCACTGGTTTTTACAGCTAGACATTATAGGGACTTATTTTCCTGGCACTGGAACCCTCGGCTGGGGGGCCTGGTATGGAGCCAGGACCCCTCACTCCAGAAATACCCCTCCCATTTTTTATTTGTCATGTGTGGTTGTGGGACCAGTTTGTTCTGTATCTCTGCCCCTCCTACCAGTCTTGATATGGTTTTTTCTTCAACTTATTGCTTCTTGATAGAAGTTGTGGTACTTCTATCCAGCTCAATTTGTGGCAGTTCTGAATAATCATTGGTTTGTAGCTTAGTTGTAATTTTGATGTGGTCATGCTGTATTTACATGCATGATGTAAATGCATGGAGGTGGGCTATATTTACCTATGCTGCCATCTTGCAAAAAATTCTCTAATATGAATCATTCTTGATTTTCTAGTTAAGCTTATTGTTATCCTGATGCATCTTTGTTTTAAATACTTCTGGATTTGATTCACCAATATTTCATTGATATTTTTTTACCTCAAAGTTCATATACACATATAGCAACTCTTGTTAACGCAAGCTGAGATTTCTAATGCATATACCACACCATCCCAATTTTGACATAATATGGACAAATGAAGAGTCGTTCAACCAGTGCACTCTGGTCAAGCCCTAGGATTGATTAAAATATCTCTCCCCAAAACAAAAATACAAAGTCAATGGGCTGAGAAAAGTAGGTGTTAATTTTTAAATATTAACTTTGTTTAGCATGTTGCTTTCTCAATAGGTGACCTCATTTTTCCATTCCAACTTTTACCGGTCATTCAACTTATTGCTCCCAAAAAAAGGTCAATCTGAAATTTTAGAATTCAAAAGCCATGAGATTTTTAACTTTAACTTATCCAAAATAAGACAAGAACTCTGCTAAGAAATTAAGGAAACCATTTAAATATATACATAAAGCATGCATATATTCAGTATACATACTTATTTTAAGGAAAAAATGAATCACTACAGGATAAGACACTAAGTTTAAATTTTAAGTCAAGCAAGACAAATTCATAATTGATCTCTATACTTTTTGACCCAAGTAGATAGCTACTGATTACTTGAGCTGACAGACTTAGAATTACAACTTTTTTTGCCACTGTTCATGACAAAAGGCAAATCAAAATTATTCTTTTCACATGTAGATTTTTGTTTTTAGCCATTTACATTGACCACAGAGTTGCCTCTGGCCTTTAGACCTGTCATGAGTGGTTTGCTGCTGCTTTTCTGTTTGTGATTGGGTGGATGGGCCCTTTGTCACTCATCACCACTGTTTCTGCTTATCATTCATTTAGGGTCCTTAACACACAGGGTACAAGACAAAAAGAATAGGATTTGCACAGTCTGATTCACTACCTGCCTGCCTGGTTTTTTTGTACACAGGTGAGATATTCCTGCACATCATCCGGGGACCCCAGAATTAGGGGAACTCGTTGGTGAATAGCCTCAGGCTTCACATCCAGCACAGGCTGGGTGCCTGTGGTTGCCAAGCCTCCCGCCTGCTCAATGATATAGGCCACAGGATTGCACTCATACAGGAGCCGGAGCTGCAGAGAAAGAGTCAGGCAGACACACTTTGTAAGTTGCCAAAAATCTCAAGCCATGCCCCTGAAGCTTGATGAGGAATTCCTGCTGAACTTCTGTCTTATTAGTCAAATAAGCTCATGCACCTCAGCAGAGAGGGCTGACCTTGATCTAGGCCTTCTAGGAGGCTGGGTATATCAGCTGCTGAGCACCTCTAGTCAGTAAGCTGCTTGACTTATTACTTCAATGATACACCTGCCTCTTCACTTGGGAGAATGAAATCTTGGTACCCTTTTCTCGATGGTTTCATAATGAGGTAAATGATTCTGTAGGCCTGGTTAGGAGACACCGTATGAGAGAAGTCAAGCTTGGATGGGACTGGAAGATCACCTCAGATCTAGGTTGTCTCTCAGGATGACAACAGTGTCCTGGATAGTGGAAAGGAACTCCACATCTCAAGTAAGTGTCAAGTTGCCTACATAGTTTGGCGGTATTGACATTACCTATTTTTTGGCCCTTTTAGACTAAGTTAACTCCCATTGCATAGCATCCTGCACTTTCACTTTCCTAAGAGTTGTGGCAGTGAGGTTCATTTGATATCTGACTTCCTCCTTAGATGCCCTCCCTTGTGGGCATCTATCTTGATTGGTCACTGTGGCATCTCCATTCCCTGATACAAAGAAACTGTCCAAACAAGGCTACCACATACCTTGAACAAGGGCTCCCAATGGAGGGCAGAAATAGGGAGTAAAATCAGCTAATGTCCTGCTTGCCAAACTGTGCACATGGACCTCGGGCTTAGCTGCTTCTGAGCATAGTACTTGTTACCTTTTGTAATAGGCACTATAAAAACTATGAAATGGGTGGGAATAAATGTCTTTTTTGGGGGGTCTATTTCTGTGATTATGTTGTGACTTCTTCCCCAGACTGCCCCCCACCACACACATCACATCACATCACATCACATCACATCACATTCAAGGTTACATTCTAGCTTCACTCTCTGACTAAATTATCACACTATTTTCTCATTCCTTCATAGGTGCAAAATCTGTATTTTTTTAAAAAATTCTCTAATCAGTTTAGAAAGTGATTTACTTGGATCTGTACAGACTTTTCCTTTCTTTTCTCCAGATCCATTTTGAATACATGTTGAAACTACTTGGAGAAACAGTCATATGTGGTGCTGATTTTTAATTTTTTGATATTGCATGGAGAAGAATAAAGTATCTCTAGTCTAAGTTGGAGAGCCAGGCACTCAGGAAAAAGTAAGTTAAGACTCCAGGGCATTTACTTGCCATTCTGGTAAAACAGTGTTCAATGCCCTAACCCTAGACCTCCTGACTTTAGAATTGTGGGCGGCCTGGCAGGGGCATAGAGAAGCCCCAATGCATGTGGACACACTTGAGTCTAGTTTGGTCCCTGATCATCCACAGGAGGGACACTGGAGGCCATGCTGTCCTGGACTGGCCACCAGAAATACTCTGACCTAGCAACTTGTAGAGCTTGGCTCTTTCTTCCCCTTTCCCTGATCCTGGAGGTATGAGGGCAGGGGTTTTGTGGTGTCAAGCAATCAATGAAGTCTCAGGTTGTAACCAATCAAACTTTCTTTGTACCATGTTGATTCAGACACTTCAAAAAGTCATTTAAAAAATAAACACAGCATTCTCACATAGCTTGTCTTGGAGCCAAGGTTTGATCTGACCTTAAAATCTCATTGTTGTGGTAAACTCATCTTAAAACACAATATCAAGGTGTTATGGTGCCTTGGCTTGTAGGCTGTGTGATCTATTTTTTCCCCTGTGGTTAAAATCTACATGGCTCTCCAGAGACAAGCACATACAGGAAAAGAGTCGAACAACCCCTCCCTTTCCCCCTGCTCCCTCATGCAGATGTAGTCACAGAAACCATGATAGTTAAAACATGGAGGTCAGGAACCAATGGTACTTCAAATATTTGTAGTGGTTACAATGTAGTGAATATAGGTCTATATATGGAATTGTACCTCCTTATGAAAATGATTATGTAATTATTTGTGGGTATTTTCTGACAAATTTTAAATCATTTTAATAATTAGTAATAATTTGTCTTAATGTCCTTTCTGTTGGAACTGAATAGTTGGTAAGAATGGTTCTATTTAAGAGTTTCCTCATCTTTTTATGCATACTTTTCTGTACAATAGGTTCATATACATGAGCTTAACACTCACATGAAGAGAAATGCCTGATACACTAATCTACATATTAAAACTCTTCTCTCTCTTCTCATGTGCTGTTAGATTTCTCATCATGGCTTTGAATCAGCCATTCCAATAATTCAAATCTCCCACCCCAATACACACACACACACACACACACACACACGCGTGCAGAGGTGGGGGGCTAGTGGTTAGTGTATTAAATAGAAAATATGGCAATTTTTTATTTTGACTTGCCTACTTATCTATGATTTCTGTGAGTGGCTAAAAATCAGACACCTTTCTAAGGAAGGGTGTATTCAAGATTGATACATTTGAATCATAAGATTCCTACTTGATAATATGAGTATTTTCAGTTTTGTGTCATAAAATTGCTCAAAATCTTTCAGAATCTACCATTCGAGAAATACTGAATGAGTTCAGAGCTGAAGTTCTTTTATTTTGTATCTATATATGTTTTTTACTTTCACCACCCCTGGATCTCTCTAATAATCTCTGCTATTTGTTTAGTTTTAAGATTTTTATCCTTTATTCAAAACACTTCATACATAGCTCATATGTATTCTGTATCTGACATTCTTAATATCTGAAATTCTTGCAATTTAAGTGTATTATTTGTTGTTTTCTCTGTCACTCATGTTATCTTGCTTCCATATGTATTTGTGATTTTTCATAGAAACTAATTGTTGCTTGCTCTTTAATTTTGAGAATCCTGTCAGCTGAAGTTGGGGATATTTTTCTATAAAAAAGATTTGTTTCTGCTTCTGCCAAAAGTTGGAGAGAACCACTAACCCTTACTCTCTTGAGCTTACTTTGAGGGTCTCAGCTTAATGTGAGAGTCTCAGGTTTAGCTCCCTCATCTTTCTAGCAGTCCAAGGCTTGCCATTCTGATCACACAATTAAAATGCTTGGGGAATTGGCCTACAAGGAACCCTGGTCCTCACCTTGCTTACTCTGCAGCTAGTTCATGATTTCTTTCCCACTTTTTGGGAGTCAGGGAATAGACTCAGAAATTTTTCCTATTTACTGTGAGTCCTGAAATGTTTTTTACAGTATATGTTATACAGGATTTAGTTTTTTGCAGTAGAAGGGAGTCCCTTAATATCTTGTTTACTGTAATGCAAGTACCAAAAGTCTATATAACTTGATATCATGTTTTTTAAGTTCTCTTTTAAGCCTTTATCTATGCTAGTAAACATTTATTATTAACATAATATCTATGGTTCCAAAATATTCTATTGCTTTGTTAGACCACTTTTTAATTATCCATTTTTCTATTGGATATTTAGAATATTCCTTTCTTTCTTTCTTTCTTTCTTTCTTTCTTTCTTTCTTTCTTTCTTTCTTTCTTTCTTTCTTTCTTTTTTTCGAAACCTTCTAGGGGATGGTGGACGGACTTCAGGATATCTGTGAATCCCCTGAACACATGTATGATGTATATGTTTACACACATTTTTCTGGGAAGTGGGCCCATAAGTTTCATTAGATTCTCAAAGAGATCTATGACACAATCAGTTGGTGCTGAAACTAAAAGTCATGTGGAAAGTGGGAGATAAACACAGCTGACTCATGGAGAATGATGGGCATGAGGCCAAAGGAAGGAAAGGCCAGAGAAATCACCAATGACAGCTTCAGCCTTCCCCTCCAAACCTACAACAGCTCAAAATTTACTAATGGGAAATATATTTCTTTTCTCCTGCCCAATCACAGAGAGACATACCGAGGACAAGGCAGTAGCTGAAAATCAGGTGTGAACAGAAAGGAAACTCCAACTGGCTCCCTGACCAAATGCAGCCAGTGGACAAAGGAGGATTACCTTGCCCTTTGGATTTTTCTGGTTCGCTGGGTATAGGAAAATCCCTCCATAGACCAGGGTTCGGTGCACATCGGCCACCATGGAGCCCACGTACCTGGCCCCATAGGGAGTACTGCCATCCTAGAAAGCAAAGAAGGAAGAGACAAGATGTAGTGAGTTCTACAATTAGCCAGCACCAGCTCAGGGTTACATGTCCAGTTGTTATGGCCTCTAAGTTCCAGGGGCTTCAGAATTGAAAAACATCATATAATTAAGCATTTCATTCATTAGGAGCTCCCATACCATGACCAGTGATTGAACTCATTAAATATAGGACTACTTAGAGTAAGACACTATATCCTGAAACAGTCTCTGAGAGCAACTGTCAAAAAAAAGGGAAGTATATATTAAAGCAGAATATGCCACCTCAAAATATGCCAATTTGGCATATTGATTATTTTCTTTCTAAGTATATTTTATCAATTATGGTATTACAATTTTCCCAATTTTTTTCTCCCCTTTATCCTCCCTCTGCCCTGCACCATCCACTTCCCAGCATTCCCACTGCCCCCTTAGTTCATGTCCATGGATTGTACATGTAAGTTCCTTGGCTTCTGTGTTTTCTATACTATTCTTAACTTTCCCCCATATATTTTATGCCTACTAATTATGCTTCTTATTCCCTGTACCTTTCCCTCCCAATTCTTCCCTTCCCCCTCTCCACTGATAACCCTCCATGTGATCTCCATTGCTATGGTTCTGTTTCTGTTCTAGTTGTTTGCTTAGTTTTTGCTTTTGTATTTTAGGTTCAGTTGTTGATAGTTATGAGTTTGTTATCATTTTAATGTTCATAGTTTTTGATCCTCTTCTGTTTCTTAGATAAGTTCATTTAACATTTCATATAATACGGAGTTGGTGATGATGAACTCCTTGAACTTGACCTTATCTGAGAAGCACTTTATCTGACCTTCTATTCTAAATGATAGCTTGGCTGGATAGAGTAATCTTGGATGTAGGTCCTCGCCTTTCATGACTTGGAATACTTCTTTCCAGCCCCTTCTTGCCTGCAAGGTTTCTTTTGAGAAATCAGCTGATAGTCCGATGGACAGTCTTTTCTAGGTAACTGTCTTTTTTTCTCTTGCTGCTTTTGAGATTCTCTCTTTATCTTTCATCTTGGCTAATGTAATGATGATATGCCTTGGTGTGTTCCTCCTTGGGTCCAATTTCTTTGGGACTCTCTGGGCTTCCTGGACTTCCTAAAAGTCTATTTCCTTTGCCAGATTGGGGAAGTTTTCCTTCATTATTTGTTCAAATAAGTTTTCAACTTCTTGCTCTTGTTCTCCTTCTGGTACCCTTATGATTTGGCTGTTGGAACATTTAAAGTTGTCCTGGAGGTTCCTAAGTCTCTCATCATTTCTTTGAATTCTGTGTCTTCATTCTGTTCTGTTTGGATGTTTATTTCTTCCTTTTGTTCCAAATCATTGATTTGAATCCCTGTTTCCTTCCCTTCACTGTTGGTCCCCTGTATCTTTTGTTTTATTTCATTTTGGGAAGCCTGCATTCCTTCCTTCATTTGGCGACTGAGCTTAATCAATTCTGTGAGCATCCTGATTTCCAGTGTTTGAACCCTGCATCAGATAGGTTGTCTGTCTCCTTGTTGCTTAGCTCTTTTTCTGGAGTTTTGATCTATTCTTTCATTTGGCCATATTTCTTTGTCTTGGTGCACCAGTCTGGATGAATGTTTGTCAGAGATCCATGTAGTTTGATTTTCTGGCACTTCTGGTTGTTTATTGTTTTTAAACTTGTTCTTATCCTTCTTTTGGTTGTGTGAGGAAGCGAAACACTTCTACCTACACCTCCCTCTTGGCCAGAACTCAGAATATTGATTACTTAAATTAAAGTTATTTAAGAAACAGCTAGTGCAAGAAGGACACTTGGACCCTCCTTTGTTCCTCTGAAAGCAGGAAATAAATCTCCAATGTGAAAGGTACCCTCTCTGCACCAGGAGGGAGAGAGACTTCCTTACCACCAGAGATAGGGAATTTAGGGCTGAGAAGGTTGTGTAAATGAAACTTGTTACTTCCTCACTAATTTACCACCCTTAGATCTAACTTCTTTGTTCTGTCAGTTCCTCACACATTTATTGTTTCTTTGTCTAGAAGTATATAAAATCTGTCTTCTTTGGTCACTTCTATGAGTCTCATATTTTTATTGAATACAAAAATTAAGTTGGTTTTCTCTTCTTAACCTGTATTATGTCAATTTAATTGTTTGACTAGCCAAAGAACCTAGGAGGGAAGAAAAGTTTTCCTCCCCTACAATTCAAAGAGTTCTCAGCAACTCCTTGAAACTTCTTGGCATACCATGCTTCAGAGCACATTTTAGCTTTCTGAGAGCCAGAACTTCATGAACCACTTTTGCACTTACTCCAAGCAATATTTACCACTGGCCAAATGTTAAACAGCTTTAGGAATAATTTTTCATTTAAAATAACATATCAAAATGTTATCATTTAAATGTGTAATCCAAAGAAAAGGTGATCTGAGTTATTATGCATTACCTTCTTCCACTAAACTTTCAAAATCCAATGTGTATCTTACAGCACAACTCAGTTCAGACTGGTCACAGTTCACGTGCTCAGTAGCCACATATGGCTATGGGCTGTTGTGCTTTAAGTGCAGATTTAATTGTAACCTTTTTCTTTTCCAATTTCAAAGTTGTTAAAATGCAGAGTATTCTGTATTGTCTTTTTATAACTAAAAGTAAACCAATATACAGGGTCTGGCAGAGGTAAGGCCTGCTTGAGTGTGGTTGGTAGGGTAATAAAATGGGTGTAATAATTTGTACTTTTATTTTGAACATTTCACCTAAAATGTCATATGGTATGCTTGAGTGTGACATTGTTATGTTACAGAATTACATTCATTTGATTAAAAAAAATGTTATAATAAAAAGGGGGCATTACTTCTGCTGGACCCTGTAGTGAAAAAAAAATTGTTTTCAAAGGGAAGAGATAGAAACAGTGTATAAAAACTATTTTTTCAAGAGAGTTTGGAGGCTATGTATCAAAAAAACAATGGTTAACTAAGGTGACACAGGAAGGAAGGGAGTGTTGTTTGTTTTCTTATATTTAATGAGAGACACTTAAGTGTATTTATAAACCAAGGAAAGGAGACAGAAAGGCAGAATGAGAAAGAAAATACAGGAAAGGGATGTTAAAAATTTGGGAGTAGTCCATCCTTACTCATTGGCTTGGCTCTCTCCTTCTCATAAACAACATTCCCATGTATATTATATTTGTTTTCAGACTTCCTATTCTGATCACTGCTCTGATGCTCTGACTGTTCATGTGCCGGTGCCACATTGTTATAGTTATTGAGGCTTTATAATATCTGGTAGTACCACTATTTCCACCTCACTATCTTTACCCCTTAACATTCTCTTGCATTACCTATTTTTGTTTGTTCATTTTTAGTTTAAAATTGAAAATTAGTTTGTCTAGTCCAAAAAAAAACTTCATGATATTTTCTATTGAGAAATACTAACTCTTAATTGATCCATTCAATTCACATGGGTTACTCTCTCCCATTCTCAAACTAAATGACACCTCAAACTTTACTTTTAAATTTCTGTTAACAGTAGGAAGTTAATGATGAAGAAATATCCTCAAGATGAGAGGCAGTAAAATGGGAAGAGTAGAGTCATGGAAGTCAGAGGAGAAGAAAAATCCAACACAATGGCAGTGATCAATAATTCCAAATGCTCAAAGAGAATGAATAATATATAGTCAGAAAAGTTTTAGTGAACTTTACCACAAGGAAGTCATTATTAACTTTGATAAGAACAGTTCCCATGAAGTTGTAGGGGCAAAGGCCCAATTTTAGAGGACTGGATAGTAGAAAAGGAATTGGAAACAATGAATCATTTATGTGTGTGTAAATGTGTGAGTGTGTGCATCTTTGAGTGTGAATGTGTTCATTGCAATGTAATGGAGAGGGTTTTGACATTGGCTGGAGCCACAAAAGTAGGTGGAAGGCAGAATTTTAGGATGAAAAAGATATATATTTACAGGCTGAGAGGAAGTAACTAGTAGAGAACAAAAGGATTAAAATATAGGAGAAGGAAGATGGAGCGAAGATGAAGAGATGGGGCCAAGAGCACAGGCAGGAAGATGAACCCTGGACCTGAGGTCATTTGAAAAGGAAGAGATTGTCATCTGTTTGCAGGTGTGAGATGGAGAGCTGATGGGATATGTTTTCTCTGTCAGATAGAACCAAGGTCAAATACAAGATGCTGAGAGGCACCATCAGACTGGTAAACATGGTGACTGAAATTGTAGTACCACCATCTGCTTGGATGTATTCTTCAGTGCATGCATTGGAATGAAGGGTCAACTGGAGATTAATTCAGGGTCAGAAGAATGTTGAAGGATAAGGAGGTAAGCGAGTAGAAGAAGCAGGTAGATTGATACAATTAGTCGTAAGTTAGGCTATTGGGGTATCACTAAAGTCAGAAGAGGAACAATGGACAGGGATAAAAGAACACTGACAATACATGGGACAAAGAGGAAGAATAAAGGGACATGATAAACTCCACATCATGGCTGGGGACATGGCAGTATACTATGAACCAAACATTTTTGTCCCTCTAAAACTCATGTATTAAAATCCTAACCCCAATGCTATGATTATAGAAAGTGAAGACTGGGAGATGATTAGGTAATGAGGATGGCACCCTCTTGAATGGTGTCAGTGTCTTCTAAAAAATCCCTGAGAGCTCCTTCACCTTTTTTACCACATGAGAATGCAGTATGAAGATGGCCGTCCATGAATCAGGAAGAGAGTTCTCACCAGACACCAAATCTGCCAGCACCTTTATCTTTGGCTTCTAGTCTCCAGAACTGGGAGGAATAAATTTCTGCTGTTTATAAGCTGCCCAGTCTATGGGTATTCTATTATTACAGTCCAAACAGTGAAAATAGAGTGTAAGAAATATGACAAGTTAGGGGGTTGTTTGAAGAGTAAACATGAAAGTCTACAGTTTCATAATTCAGCAGTTCCTAAGAACTAATAATCCCTAGGATTTAGGTATAGAAACAGCTAGATGAATTGAATGGAGATGAATATATCTGGAGCTAAGGCACTATATGAACCAGCTACTGAATGGACCCATGGAATCTGAAATCTCTCCAGATGTTGGCAGAAGTCAGAGTGCAGAGAGATACTAAGTTACATAGTTTTGATGAGAGTCATGAAGAGACCACATTGCATAACAATGCTTTCAAACTTAAAAAAAAAACATGTTATGACAAAATACAGTGTGCAACCAAACACACACACATGGCTGAAATAAAAGAAGTGTTTTTCACAGGTTCTGGCCAAGATGGAGGCATAGGTGGATACTCCATACCTCCATGCACAACCAAGATAGGGACAACAACAGCTTAGGACCAGAATAACATCCAGAAATGAGAGAAAATTGATCTGAATAAAAGTCAGACAACCAAGAAGTTGAATTAGACCTGTGCATCCAGATCGGTAGGAGGGGCGGAGATGAGCAGCCAGGCATGGGTCGTGGTGCTGAGAGCTGAGAGGGGTGGGACCGGGCGAGTAAGGCCCGGGGGTGGGGGCACATAAGTCATCAGGGGCACCCAAGACCACAGCGGGTGGGCCCTGAGTGCACAGGTAGCAGCTGGCAGACCCCAGCCTAGGGGTGGCAACCAGCAACCAGCAGACCCAGTGAGGTAGCGATTGCAAAGCAAGGCAGTGCATGCAACTCAGGATCACAGCACTGGGAAATAGAGCCTCGGGACACTGATTGAGGAAACCTGTGGGAGTTGAGGCACACGGAGGGACACCCAGCCTCACAGGGGAGGTTCTTGGAGGGTCCCTTGGCATGCACAAGCCCACCCACATGGGAATTGGCACCAGAGGGGCCCAGTTTGCTTGGGGGAAGCAGCAGAGGGGACTGAGGTCCCTCAGAGAATGGAGCAACCGCCATTGTTCCCTCTCGACCCCGCCCCCACATACAACATCTCAATCCAGTGACTGGGGTGCCCTGCCCTGGTGAACACCTAAGGCTCTGCCCCTTACTGTAACAGGTGTGACCAGACACCGCCCCCCCCCCCCAAAAAAAAAGAGAGAGAGAGAGAGAGATGGCTCAAACAGAACAAATCAAAGTCCCAGAAACCATCCTTTGGAGCGACCAAGAGATAGCTAACCTATCAGATGCACAGTTCAAAACACTGGTGATCAGGATGCTCACAGAATTGGTTGATTTTGGTCGCAAATTAGATGAACAAATGCAGACTACGATAAGAGAAATGAAGGAAAATGCACAGGGAACCAATAGTGATGGGAAGGAAACTGGGATTCAAATCAATTGAGTGGACCAGAAGGAAGGAAAAAACATACAATCAGAAAAGAATGAAGAAACAAGAATTCAAAAAAAATGAGAAGTTTAGGAACCTCCAGGACATCTTTAAACATTCCAACATCTGAATTATAGGGATACCAGAAGAGAAGAGGAAGAGTCAGAAATTGAAAACTTATCTGAAGAAATAATGAAGGAGAACTTCCCCAATCTGGCAAGGGAAATAGACTTCCAGGAAGTCCAGGAAGCTCAGAGAGTCCCAAAGAAGCTGGACCCAAGGAGGAACACACCAAGGCACATCATCATTACATTAGCCAAGGCAAAAATGAAGGAGAGAATCCTAGAAGCAGCAAGAGATAAGGAGACAGTAACCTACAAAGGAGTTCCCATCAGACCGTCAGCTGATTTCTCAAAAGAGACCTTACAGGCAAGAAGGGGCTGGAGACAAATATTCCAAGTCATGAAAGACAAGGACCTACATCCAAGATTGCTCTATCCAGCAAAGCTTTCATTTAGAATGGAAGGGCAGATAAAGTGCTTCTCAGATAAGGTCAAGTTAAAGGAGTTCATCATCACCAAGCCCTTATTTTATGAAATGTTAAAGGAACTTATCTGAGAAAAGAAGATAAAAAAACATGTATAGTAAAATGACAGCAAACTCACAATTAACAACCACACCTAAAACAAAACCAAAAGAAACTAAGCAAACAACTAGAACAGGAACAGAACCGCAGAAAAGATGACATGGAGGGTTAGCAACAGGGGAGTGGGAGGAGGAGAGAATAGGAAAAGGTACAGAGAATAAGTAGCACAGATGGTAGGTAGAAAATAGACAGGAGGAAGGCAAGAATAATATGGAAAATGTAGAAGCTAAAGAACTTATGACACATGGACATGAACTAAAGGGGGGAATGTGGGTGGGAGAGGGTGTACAGGGTGGAGAGGAGTGAAGGGGGAAATGGGACAACTGTAATAGCACAATCAATAAAATATATTTTAAAATGTAAAAAAATAAAAGAAGTGTTTTTCAAAAATAATTATTTTATTTACTAATTTTTATTCTATTCTTTTCTAGTCATTCCATTCTGTTTCATTCAATTAAGTTCTGTTCTATTTCATTTAAAAATAAATGCTAGTTACAACTGCCTACACTTTCGTGCCCAATAATGTGTTGCACAGCATCCATGGGCTCTGGATCCAGGCCATCTAGATTTTAGTCCTGGGTTTTTCAATTATTAGTAAGATCACCTTAGATAAGTTACTTGACTGTTCACTTGGAACAGCATCTGACACAATATATACTAGCTACAGTTATCAATGTGGAGTAAAAGTGTGCAATCAGCATTAGCAAAAGCTGCTATTGTCAGGAACAAAGATAGCAAAGGAGGATGCTCTCTGTGATGTGGCAGAAAGGAAAGGGATTAGCTGCACCACTTCCCACCTACTGGGGTGTGTGTGGTGTGTGAGAGAATGGCAGCCAGAACACACAGATCCTGAGGGGAAGCAATGGCCTCAGGAGCAAACAGGAATGAGAGGAACACTGTGTCTGCTCACACCAGAGCAGAGCTTCCAGAAGGCAAAGATTTTGGAGAAAAAGGAGGCTTCTTTGTCAAAGTGGAATGATTTCTTTTCTTTTTTGGGTGTAAAAGTGATGATTTATTTTAAAATAGAAAAAATAAATACATAAAATAGAAAAAGAAATCACAACATATTACAAAACTTTTAAAGCTATACTATATTAAATTATGGTAAACAATATAAAATCTCCAAAAAGAAAATGCTATTTTTATTAATTAACTACCCGATAAACTTTTTCCCCTTAACCTTTTCCTGGTCTCATACTCTTTGGCTTCTTCAAAATATGCTTTTGTAATAATTTCTACAAAAAGAATTGCTGTTCAGAAACACAGGATCATTGCACATATTCACACAATGCAGAGAAAATGAGGAACCCTATAACCTCAACTTCCAGAAACCACTATTAAAACAATGGCTCATTCTTTGGAGATATTTTATGCATATATAGATACTATATGCATATATTTGTGTGCATAAATATATACATACATATATATGTATGGTTATTACAGGAAATACTTTATTTCTTTCACTGAATATTTTGTGAACATTTTCACTATCAATATATGAAGAAGGACTTACCTTTCTAATAGATGAGCAGGCATGTAGCACAATAGTCACTGGGACATTGTGAATGCCCACAATATATTAATTCACCCTGATGAACTGATACTTTGGTTATTTCTTTTGTTGTTGTTATAAACAATGTTGCAACGAGATATTCTTGTGCATTTATCTCTTTTCATTTGACCTATTAGTTTCCTAGGACAAATTCCTGGAGTAATTTAGGATAAACTGCTGAGTCAAAAGGTATGGATATTTAAATTTAAAATCATATTGCCAGATTGCTCTCCAAAAAGGTTGTGGTATTTGTTTTCCTTAACAATTTATGAGAGTGCTTATTTTCTCACATCACTGAACACTACTCATCTTTTTAAGGCTTTGCCAATATCCCATATAAAAATGATCTTGCATTTTTAAGTTGCATTTTTATTAGTACCTTCCCACATGCTGATAGGATATCTATGTGTCTTCTGTGACTTGCATGATTTTCTATTTGGGGCTTGCTTATCCTTGTGTCCTTGTGTTATGACTTATAAGGGTCCTCAGGTAGTTACACTAGTCACCTGTTGTTAGTCCTATGTGTGGTGATTACTTTTTTCTTCAGTTTCCAACTTTTCCTTCAAAAAGATTTATGGAGTATTTTTTGGCATAAGAGCTTATTTTTTAGAGATAAACTATACATTTTCCCTTAGGTTCTAAAGAAGGCACTTTTTAGCCTAGAATTGGAACCACTATGAACTAATCTCTATGACTGGGAACTTATAAATCACTTTGAGTTTATCACCCTCACAATTTATATCCTTTAGTTTTGCCCTCAAGACATCTGATCAGTTTGTGTGTTATGGCAAATAGTACCTCACAAAGGAGAAACATAGGAAATTGCACTTCTGAGATTTTCATTTATAAAGCACCCAGAAACATATGAAAGGATGCTCAGCATCACTAGCTATCAGATAGATGCAAATTAAAATCACAATGTCATATCACCTCACACAGGTCAGAATGGCCATCATAAACAAATCAACAAACAACAAGTGCTGGAGAGGTTGTGGAGAAAAGGAAACCCCAGTACATTGTTGGTGGGAATGCAGACTGGTGCAGCCACTGTGAAAAGCAGTATGGAATTTCCTCAGAAAACTAAAAATTGAACAGCTTTTTTGACCTGGGAATCCTGCTGCTGGGATTATACTCCAAGAACCCTGAAACATCAGTTCAAAAGAACCTATGTACCCCAATGTTCATAGCAGCACAATTAACAATAACCAAGTTCTGGAAGCAAACTAAGTGCTCATCAGCAAATGAGTGGATCAAAAACTGTGGTACATTTACACAATGGAATTCTATGCAGCAGAAAGAAAGAAGGAGCTTCTACCCTTCGTGACAACATGGATGGAACTGGAGAGCATTATGATAAGTCAGGGGTGTCAAACTTATTTTCACCAGGGGCCATATCAGCCCGGTGGTTGCCTTTAAAGGGCCAAATGAAATTTTAGCCTGTATAAATGTAACTACTCCTTAACAGTTAAGTGAGAGCTCAGCACAGCCACTGGGTAGAAACAAGGTGCCAGGCTGAATAAAGCAACGTGGAAGGCCAGCGGGCCTTGTGTTTGCCACCTGTATGCTAAGTGAAATAAGCCAGGCAATGAAAGACAAATACCATATGATCTCACCTATAAGTGGAACCTAATCAACAAAACAAGCAAGAAAAATAGAACCAGAGACATTGAAACAAACAACAAACAGACAGTGACCAGAGAGGAAGGTGGGGATAACAGGGGAAAGAAGGGGAAGGGTCATCAAGGAACATGTATAAAGGACCCATGGAGAAAGCCAAAGGAGGGTAGGATTGAGGGTGGGGCAAGGGAAAGTGGTGGTGGGGAAAAGGAGACAACTGTAAGTGAACAACAATAAAAAATATAAAGGGAAAAAAGAAAAAGAGAAGTAAACTCTTCAAAGCTCAGTTTGAGGCAGCAAAGTCAGGTCCCAGCATCCTGTTGAATGAGTGTCGCCTGGTCCCATGCAATCCCACGAGGAGCATCCAGGGGCAGCCAGGTCAGCATCCTATTCCACTGTGTGAAAAGGGGCCTCTTATCACATTCCCCATTTAGTGAGGGGAGGTCCCACTTGGAAACGACCTTTTATTCTACTTCTAGTTTAGGCCAGATCTCACACTTGATCTGGAAATTCTTCAACTATGTTCCCATTCCTGCCTTAAAAGTTCTCTCTGTATGGTGGCTTAATAGATTATTGGGGTTGTATTAATAGCCACATGAAGTCCAGAACTTGGTGATCACATTGAGAATCAAAAAGCTTCTTAAAACTTGGGGTAAAAACAAGGCCTCAACATTAGAGCATATGAATGAGACTTTCCAACATAATTATACCCTCTGAAAAGCAAATATAACTGAGTGAATTATACCCTCTGAAATTATACCCTCTGAAAAGCAAATATAACCTGCTACCAAAATCTGTACAGGTAGCAGCCCAGAAAACAAATGACTTGAGAAAGGTTCTGGCCTGAACCTCTGAATTTTGAAAATATGGGCTCATTATAAACAATTCCTCCTGAAAAAACTCAACTGGGGAATATTATCTTTAATAGATAAACTTTAGCTGTAAAAGGTATTAATTGCTTATAAAGGCAGAGTCTGCCACACCCATACCAAACAGAGCCACAGAGTAGCACCAACCTGTTGTCCAGACCCTTGGAGCCACCATGGAAACAGGAACCCACTGAGATAGCATTCTGCCATAGGTTTTCTTCACTCACCTCAGGAAATTTCTTTTTCTGCACATATTCCATGGTGGCAGCATCAAAATACTTGGCATAGCCTTCATTGAGGCTGTAAATCTTTCCTTTCTTTTTAATTTTGACCTCTTTTTCCACCAGAATGAACTCACCGAGAGCCTAGAAAGTTGAACAAAAATACCAGTAAGAAGAGAGATGCTAGAAGCCAACAGCACACTCCCCAACACTTAGAAAACATTCAAATATGTGGGCACCCTGGAAGGACCCAAGGCATTGCCAGGTCCTCCAGAAGCCTGCCAGTGATATTTTTATGAGTTGTATAAAGAGCAGTGACAATATTGAGTCACCTATACTACTAATTTATAAGGAACCTAGCTGTATTGATCCCCCAAGTTATAACCCTCAGTTAATCCTAATATTTTCAGAAACACCTGGGCCATCAGCAATGAGAGGAAGAAGTTATACAGGTAAGATTGATCATAAATGTATGGATACAGTTCAACCACTATTTTGTGGTCCAGCTATTATATCATAATGATTTAATTTTGGAAGCCATTAAAAGTTCCTAGTATCACAGTGACTCTTTTTTTAATATATTTTACTGATTATGCTATTACAGTTGTTCCATTTTCCCCCCTTTATTCTCCTCTGTCCTGCACACCCCCTCCCATGCACATTCTCCCCCTTTAGTTCATGTCCAGGGGTCATACATATAAGTTCCTTCACTTCTATATTTCCTACACTATTCTTAACCTTCCTGTCTATTTTCTGCCTGCCATTTATGTTACTTAGTCCCTGTACCTTTTCCCTCTCTATGTTCCTCCCACACCCCTGCTGATAACCCTCCATGTGATCTCCATTTCTGTGGTTCTGTTCCTGTTGTAGTTGCTTGCTTACTTCATTTTTGTTTTTGTTTTTTTAGGTCCAGTTGTTGATAGTTGTGAGCTTGTTGTCATTTCACTGTACATATTTTTTATCTTCTTTTTCTCAGGTAAGTTCCTTTAACATTTCATAAAATAAGGGCTTGGTGATGATGAACTCCTTGAACTTGACCTTATCTGAGAAGAACTTTATCTTCCCTTCCATTCTAAATGAAAGCTTTACTGGATAGAACAATCCTGGATGTAGTATGACTTGGAAAACTTCTTTGCAACCCCTTCTTGCCTGTAAGGTTTCTTATGAGAAATCAGCTGACAGTTTTATGGGAACTCCTTTGTAGGTAACTGTCTCCTTTTCTCTTGCTGCTTTTAAGATTCTCTCCTTATCTTTCATCTTGGGCAATGTATTTATGATGTGCCTTGGTGTGTGCTTCCTTGGGTCCAACTCCTTTGGGACTCTAAGCTTCCTGGACTTCCTGGAAGTCTATTTCCTTTGCCAGATTGGGGAGGTTCTCCTTCATTATGTCTTCAAATAAGTTTTCCATTTCTTGTTCTTCCTCTTCTCTTTCTGGCATTACTATGATTCAGATGTTGGAATATTTAAAGTTGTCCTGGAGGTTCCTCAGCCTCTCCTCATTTTTTGTTTGTTTGTTTGTTTGTTTGTTTTGAATTCTTGCTTTTTCATTCTGTTCTGGTTGAATTTCTTTCTTCTGCTCCAAACCATTGATTTGAGTCCTGGTTGCCTTCCCTTCACTGTTGGTTCCCTGTACATTTTCCTTTCTTTCACTTTTCATAGCCTTCATTTTTTCCTCTGTTTTGTGACCAAGCTCAACAAATTCTGTGAGCTTCCTGATTGTCAGTGTTTTGAACTGTGCATCTAATAGGTTGGCTATCTCCTCATTGCTTAGCTGTAATTTTTTCTGGAGCTTTGATGTGTTCTTTCATTGAGGCAATTTTTTTTGTCTTGGTGCACCTGTCATGTAGTAAGGGGTAGAGCCTTAGGTGTTCACCAGGGCAGGGCAACTCAAGTTGCTGTGCTTGACACTTTCAGTGAGGGAGGGTCCTAAGAGGGAACAGTACCACTTGCTCTGCTCTCTGCTGGCTTTCAGTCACTTCTGGGGCTACCCACAAGCAAATTGGCCTTTCTGGTGCTGTTTCCTGGGTGGGTAAGTTTGTGTACATGCTAGGACCCTATGGGTCTCTCCAGCAAACTCTCCTGTGAGTCTGAAAGTTTCTCCCAATGCCACAACCCTCCCAGGTTTTTTTTCAGTCAGAACTTTTTTTTTTAATTTTATTTTAATCATTGTTCAAGTACAGTTTTCTCCCATTTACTCCCATCCCAGCCCACCCACCCAACCCTCCCCACTTCCCTCCCATTACCCCCTACCCCTAGTTTTTGTCCATGTGTCCTTTAAATTTGTTCCTGTAAACCCTACCGATTCCCCCCTGAAATTCCCTCTTCTCTCTCCTCTGGTCACTGTCAGTCTGTCCCCTATTTCAGTGTCTTTGGTTATATTTTGCTTGTTTCTTTGTTTTGTTGTTTAGGTTCCTGTTAAAGATATCATGTGGTATTTGTCTTTCACTGCCTGGCTTGTTTCGCTTAGCATAATGCTTTCCAGCTCCATCCATGCTGTTGCAAAGTATAGGAGCTCCTTCTTTCTTTCTGCAGCATAGAATTCCATTGTGTAAATATACCATAGTCTTTTGATCCATTCATTTACTGATGGGCATCTAGGTTGCTTCCAGCACTTAGCTATTGTAAATCGTGCTGCTATGAACATCGGGGTGCAAAGGTTCTTTTGTATCGGTGTTTTAGGGTTCTTAGGATATAGTCCCAGCAGTGGAATTGCTGGGTCAAAAGGCAGATCCATTTTTAGTTTTCTGAGAAAGTCCCATACTGCTTTCCATAGTGGTTGTACCAGTCTGCAGTCCCACCAACAGTGCACTAGGGTCCCCTTTTCTCCACAGCCTCTCCAACAGTTGCTGTTGGTTGCTTTGTTTATGATGGCCATTCTGACTGGTGTGAAGTGGTATCTCATTGTGGTTTTAATCTGCAACTCTCTGATAGCTAGCGATATTGAACATCTTTTCACGTGTCTTTGGATTTTCTGTATGTCCTCCTTGGAGAAGTGTCTGTTCAAGTCCTTTGCCCATTTTTTAATTGGGTTACTTGTCTTCTTAGAATGGAGTCATGTAAGTTCTTTATATATTTTGGAGATTAAGCCCTTGTCTGAGGTATCATTGGCAAATATGTTTTCCCATACAGTTAGTTCTCTTTTTCTTTTGATACTGTTTTCTTTAGCTGTGCAAAAGCTTTTTATTTTGATGAGGTCCCATTTCTTTATTCTTTCCTTTATGTCCCTTGCTCTAGGAGACATGTCAGTAAAAAAGTTTCTGGGTGAAATATCTGAGATTTTCCTACCTACATTCTCTTCTAGGACTTTAATGGTGTCACGGTTTATATTTAAGTCTTTTATCCACCTTGAATTTATTTTTGTATAAGGTGTAAGTTGGTGCTCGAGTTTCATTTTTTTGCACGTAGCTGTCCAGTTCTCCCAACACCATTTGTTGAAGAGGCTATTTTTATTCCATTTTATGTTGCTGCTTCCTTTGTCAAATATTAATTGACCGTAGAGACTTGGGTTTATTTCTGGGCTCTCTGTTCTGTTCCATTGATCCATGTGCCTGTTTTTATGCCAGTACCAGGCTGTTTTGATTACAGTGGCCTTGTAGTATAGTTTAGTGCCAGGTATTGTGATGCCCCCCTACTTTACTATTCTTTCTCAAAATTGCAGGAGCTATTCGGGGTCATTTATGGTTCCATAAATTGTTGAAGTGTTTGTTCTATGTCTGTGAAATATGTCATTGGTACTTTAATAGGAATTGCATTGAATGTGTAAATTGCTTTTGGTAGTATGGACATTTTGATGATATTAATTCTTCCAATCCATGAACACGGTATATGTTTCCATTTGTTTGTGTCTTCCTTGATTTCTCTCCTCAGTGTTATGTAGTTTTCTGAATACAGGTCTTTTACCTCTTTGGTTAGGTTTCTTCCTAGGTATTTTATTTTTCCTTTTGCTATTTCAAATGAGAGTTTTTTCTTGATTTCTGCTTCTGCTGTTTCATTGTTGGTGTACAGAAATGCCTTTGATTTCTGGATATTGACTTTGCATCCTGCTGTTTTGCCAAATGCATTTATTAGGTCAAGCAGTTTTTTGGTGGAGTCTATAGGATTTTCTATGTACACTATCATGGCATCTGCAAACAGTGACAGTTTTGTTTCCTCCTTTCCGATTTGGATGCCTTTTATTTCTTTTTCTTGTCTGATTGCTGTGGCTAAAACTTCCAGTACTATATTGAATAGAAGTGGTAAAAGTGGACAGCCTTGGCTTGTTCCTGACCTTAGTGGAAAAGATTTTAATTTTTGCCCATTGAGTATAATGTTGGCTGTAGGTCTCTCATATATGGCATTATTATGTTGAGGAATACTCCCTCTATTCCCACTTTGCTGAGTGTTTTTATCATAAATGGTTGCTGTACCTTATCAAATGCTTTTTCTGAATCTATTGATATGATCATGTGGTTTTTGTCTTTGCTTTTGTTTATGAGATGTATTACATTTACTGATTTGCGAATATTGTACCATCCTTGCATACCTGGAATGAATCCCACTTGGTCATGGTGTATGATCTTCTTAATGTACTGTTCGATGCGGTTTGCCAGTATTTTGTTGAGGATTTTAGCGTCTATTTTCATCAGTGATATTGGCCTGAAGTTTTCTTTCTTTGTTTTGTCTTTATCTGGTTTTGGAATTAGGATGATGTTGGCCTCATAAAAAGAGTTTGGGAGTCTTCCAACTTTTTGGATATTTTGAGATAGTCTGTGAAGGATAGGGATTAGCGCTTCCTTAAATACTTTGTAGAATTCTCCTGTGAAACCATCTGGTCAAGGGCTTTTGTGTGTTGGGAGTTTTTTGATTACCGCTTCAATTTCTTTTGCTGTTATTGGTTTGTTCAGGTTTTCTGCTTCTTTTTTATTGAGTTTTGGAAGATTATATTTTTCTAGAAATTTGTCCATTTCATCTAGGTTTTCAAATTTCTTGGCATACAGTTCTTCATAGTAATTTCTTACAATCCTTTGTATTTCTGTGGTATCTGTTGTAATCTCTCCTCTTTCATTTCTGATTGTGTTTATATGGGTCTTCTCTCTTTTTTTCTTGATGAGTCTGCTTAAAGGCTTCTCGATTTTGTTTATCTTTTCAAAGGACCAGCTCTTGGATTCATTGATCTTTAGAATTGTGCTTTTAGTCTCTATGTCATTTAATTCTGCTCTGATCTTGGTTATTTCCTTCCTTCTGCTTGCTCTGGGCTGTCTTTGTTGCTGTTCCTTGAGTTCTTGTAGACATAGCATTAGGTTGTTTGTTTGGAATGTTTCTAACTTTTTTAGGTGGGCCTGTATCGGTATGAACTTCCCTCTCAGGACTGCCTTGGCTGTGTCCCATAAGTTTTGGGTTGTTGTGAGTTCGTTTTCATATGTTTCCAGAAACCTTTTGATTTCTTCCCTAATATCATTCTTGACCCATTCATTGTTTAATAGCATGCTATTTAATCTCCTTGAATTTGAGTGTTTTGGGTTTTTTTCCTTGGGGTTGGTTTCTAGTTTCAGTCCCTTGTGATCCGAGAAAATGCTGGGCATGATTTCAATTTTTTTGAAATTGTTGAGGCTTGTGTTGTGTCCTATCATGTGGTCAATCTTTAAAAATGTTCCATGTACATTTGAAAAAAATGTGTATTTAGCTTCTTTGGGATGGAGGGTTCTGTATATATCAGTAAAGCCCATTTCATCTAGGGTATTGTTCAATGGCACAATATCTTCGTTGATATTTTGTTTGGAAGATCTGTCCATTTTTGATAGTGGGGTGTTAAAATCTCCCATTATAATTGTGTTGCTGTCCATATCTTTCTTGAAGTCCTCTAAGATTTTCTTTATGTATTTGGGTGCTCCTATGTTGGGTCCATATATATTTATGATATTTACGTCTTCGTGGTGGATTCTTCCCTTGAGTACTATGAAGTGACCTTCTGGGTCTCTCTTTACGGACCTTTTTTGGAAGTCTGTTTTGTCAGATATGAGTATTGCTACCCCGGCTTTTTTTTTCCTGTCCATTTTCTTGGAAAATTTGTTTCCAGCCCTTCACTTTCAGCCTGTGCAGATCTTTTATCCTGAGGTGGGTCTCTTGTAGGCAGCATATGTGTGGGTCATGTTTTCTTATCCAATCAGCTATTCTATGTCTTTTGATTGGAGCATTTAATCCATTTACATTTAAGGTTATTATTGATAGGTACTTATTCATTACCTTTTATATACGTGTTACTGTCTCACTCTCTATTTTCCTTTCTCTCCTTAAAGCAGTCCCTTTAGCATCTCTTGCAGAGCTAGTTTAGTGGAGGTGTATTCTTTTAGACTTCTTTTGTCTGAGAAGCTTCTTATTTGGCCTTCTATCTTGATTGAGAGCCTTGCTGAGTAAAGTAGTCGTGGTTGCAGGCCTCTGGTTCTCATTACTTGGATTATTTCTTGCCATTCTCTTCTGGCTTGAAGTGTTTCCATTGAGAAGTCAGCTGTTAGCCTTATTGGGGCTCCCTTGTATGTTACTTCGTGTTTCTCCCTCGCTGCCTTTAAGATTCTCTCTTTGTCTTAAAATTTTGCCATTTTAATTATGATGTGTTTTGAGGTGGGCCACTTTGGGTTCCTCTTGATTGGGACTTTCTGTGTTTCCTGGATTTGTGTGACTTTTTCTCTCATCAAATTAGGGAAGTTTTTCATCATTACTTTTTCAAATAGGTTTTCTATTCCTTGTTCTTCTTCTTCTCCTTCTGGTATCCCTATTATACGGATATTATTGCATTTCATATTGTCTTGCATTTCTCTTAATCCCTCTTCATTCTTTCTGAACCTCTTTTCCTTTTCTTGCTCTCTCTGGATGTTTTCTTCTACTTTGTCCTCTAGCTCGCTGATCCAATCTTCTGCTTCATCGATCCTGCTTTTCATTTCTTCTACTGTGTTCTTCAGTTCAGAAATTGTATTCTTCATTTCCTCTTGGCCCTTGTTGAGAGTTTCTATTTCCTTTTTTATGCTGATGTAGTTTTCAGTGAGTTCATTGTAGCTTCCCTGTAGTTTCTCGTAGCTCATTGTGAGCTCATTGAGCTTCCTGACAATCATCGCTTTGAACTCAATATCTAATAGTTGAATTGCCTCTATTTCATTTAGCATTCTTTCTGAGGCTTCCTCCTTTCCTTTCATTTGGGGATTGTTTCTTTGTCTTCCCATTGTTTGTGAGACTCTTCTTGTTAGCCTCAGCTTCTTATATTGATCTGTTCTGGCTCCCTGAATTTATGTTGTGAACTTCTTTAGTAGAATAGCAGTGAGTTTCAGTGGTGCTGGTTCCTTGATCTCCCAAGCTCACTGGTCTTGGGCTGTCGTTTAAGTTGGCTTTGTGTTTGTTTTTGGATTTTGATTGTTGTTGAGTCTTTCTTTGGTGGTTCCTTCCCACCAGCTGGTTAAATGAGGGTCACTCTGTCCACCACCTCCTGTATTTTGTTGTGCTGGTGAGGGCAGGTTGTATTGAAGCTGGTTCTTCTGTGTGTATAAGGTTTAAAGAATTCTTGTTCAGTTGTTTGTATTGGATACTGTCTCTACTGTTTAGTTGTATTTCCAGATAGGTCCTGGATTGAGGTTTGTGTGGTTACTACTCCCTCCTTCACCTTCTTCTGTTGTTATCTATTAGTGGTTCCTTTGTTGTTGGGTTTCCTCTTCCAGTGGGTATGTTACAGGGTGCAGCCAAGAGGGAGGATCCCAAATAGGCATTTGAAATGGGGTCCAGAACTCAAGGTGTCCAGGAGATTTTAAGGTGTCTTCACCCCTTCCCCCACAGGTGTGAGTTGGGGGAAGGGGCACACAGAGCAAGAGCAGGCAGGGCAGCTTTGCAGCTAATCCATGGCATGGTCATTTAGCATACCTATAGCCTTTGGCTGGTACTTAGATATGCTAAATAGCTATGGCCATGCTCAAGGCCAGGGGGATGGAAAGGGACCTCCCCCCCAAGAAGGGACCTGGGGGGCAGATGCCCTGAGTTACAGCGCCTGCGTGGGAGCTGGGAGAAGATTGGCTCCATGACATGGGGTGACACCTGCCCAGACCCATGATGGCAACCAGAAAAGCTGGAGAAGACAGCAGATTGAGGGCAAGTGTGCCCAAGTGTAGGAGGAATTGGAAATGGGGCTGCAGAAGAAGATTGGTGCGGGGGATTTAAACCCAGACATGGCAGCCATTGAGGGAGAACCATGCGGCCTGGACAGAGTGGAGACTCCTGCAGCCCTGAGAGAGAGAACTACACGGCCTGGACACAGTGGGGACTCCCGTGGCCCTGGAAGAGAGGACCATGTGTCTTTGGCAGAGTGGGGACCCCCGCAGCTTTAGAAGGAGGAACCACCACCTGGTTTTAGCTGAGATCCCGGAGACTCAGCCGAGGGTGCCGGGAACCCAGGGAGGTCTCCCAGTCAAGATGGAGTACTAACTGGAAAGAACCAGAGGACTGCCTGAGCCATGGACTTCTATTTCCTTTCCTGAGATACGGTACTCTGGACTGGGCAAAGGGGGAAGGAAGGAAGGACTGTGTCTGTTTGTGGGTGTTTTTAGGGACTTTAGGATTTTTGATAAAGACATTAGGTCACTACTTGAAGTTTGTATAGCATTAAATAAACATTTCCTTTCCTTTTCACGAATCTCTGGCATTGAGAGACGTCTTTCCTAGGGCGGCGGACATAACGGACCCGGGGCCTTCTTTCAATAATAGTATATCGTCCCAGGCCCCCCTTGTTTGTTCTGTAACAGGTATCCTGGTGTTCACCTCCTTCACTTATTCTTTTTTGTCATCAGTTGGAAGGGGAAAGCAAAATGGTTTAAGACAGCAACAGAGAATTCTATGCTATTTACAGTAGTAGCAAGTAGGGAAGAGATAGGAGATCCTTTGACTATGTATAGTGTTAACTGTGATCTTCCACCCAGCTAGCTGATTTTTAGAAAGGATGGAAAGAAGATAAAACTCTTGTTGGGGAAGGAAGGATTATGAGTTGGATTTATAAAGCAGGGGGGTTGTGGGAGGTCAGATTCTGGGGTAAGGTGAGAATAAAGGATAGTAAATATGTGTAGTGTGTGGGAGAATAGAGTTAACCACTACAGTAATAGAGTTCAGGAAACTTTGAAATGGGCTAAGATCTGGGGGGGGGGGGGGGGGGGTCTGGTGTTGTGAAGTAATTACAATTGCATAGAACAGTAGTTATTTACAATAATATTATGGCAACAATCATATGACAGAATCTATGAGATCTAGGTAACAAGAATAGGGAGTACAGAACCTCGAGTGGTGTGCTAATGGGACACATGTGAGTTAAAGGACAGTAGATTAGCAATACAGTATGGAAAGAGATATCAGGGGAAAGCTGTCAGGTCATACAATATATCCAGCCTAGCAAAGCAGACTATACAAAAAGAAAAGGGATACAAAAATACTATTAACAAAAGATGTAGGAATACTGGAAAAATAATAATAATACAAATATGCAATAACTTGCAGGTTCTCTGTAATAGCAGAGTGAAATTTATCTCACTGTCCCAGCTGTTGTGATGTCCCTTCTTTGGGTTCAACTTTGGTCTTTCCACAGATCCAGGATTTTGTCTCACTTGTAGGTATTTAGAAAAAATTTTAAAAAGTAAAAATAGAAAAAGCAGACGAAGGAAGGAAGAAGAGATAACATTGAAGGACAGGAAGGAGGAAGGAATAAAACAAGAAATCAGGTAAGAGAGGAAAAAGAAATCAAAAGAGAATAAAAACAATAAAAATTAAAAATTGTTTAAAAAAATAGAATCAAATTAAAAAGTCTCCTGGTTTCAAAGTGGCCAAACCGGTTTTTCTGCTCTTGCTGGCTGAGGCAGGCTGAAGGATGATTGGTTTGGCTTTTCTTCCTGGGCCATCAGAGCTCGCACTGGGTTCTCAGCCTTGCGCCCTGGGTGTGGGAATCAGGTCTTTCCCCAGGGTTACTGCTGTGGACTGGGGTGCGGGGATGCCCTCCCTGCAAGCTCGCCTGTGCGCCCATGTGTGCACCTGTGCGCTGGTGCGCTGGCGCACCCATGGCTGGGTAGCAGGGAGGCTGGAGCCACTGATCACTTTAGGAGAATTCCCCAAACAGTGTCTGTGTCTATTCACTCCTTCCTCTTGAGAAATTCCTCCCGTTCAAGCCTGCCGCTCCCCACAGTGGCCTGGCTTCTCCCACCGCCAAACGCTCCAGCCAGACCGGTGACCTTGGGGGCCCAGGTCCACTGAGTGACTCAGCCCCTCCGGTGTCCACAGCCTCCAAAGGTGCTCACAGCCCCCGTGTGTTTGCCAGCACCTGGATTCCTCCCAGAGCCACTCAGACCTTGTTTGGCTGAGGAGGGAGCAGTTGACCCAGCTCTCTCCCAAGGACCCTATGGCAAACCCAGCAGCGGGCCCCGGGCCTGGGGCTGCAGCCCTGGGACCACACACTGGTCCCCAGGACCCTACCTTGTTTCAGCACTCTTCTTAGGATCTAGTCTTTGGTCTTTCGGTTCTGCCACAATCCTTGGTCCCCTATTTTCAAAAATGCTGAAGTATGTTGGTTGCTTGCCTCTCTACTCCATAGATTGGTCAGGATTTTCTCCCCTGAGCAGAGGAGAGTGGAATCTGCTCCTTCCTACTCCGACGCCATGTTAGCCCGCGTCCAGTCAGAACTTTTGAGGCTTTACTTTCCCACACTGGAACCCTGGATTGTGCAGTCTGTTTCGCTCCCCAGTTGTTCCTCCCAGTTTATCAGCATGCAAATGTGGGACCACCCACTCCACCAGCCACCGCCTTGCCACAAATCTTCTCCACACTGGCTTCCCACCCCCACCCCTCCTATTGGTCTGGATGAATTTTCCTTCTTTAACCCCTTGGTTGTCAGACTTCCACACAGTTTGATTTTCTTTCAGTTCTGGTTGTTTTTTATTTTTAAATTTGTTGTTGTACTTCTGGTTGTGCAAGGAGTCCCAGTGTGTCTACCTATGCCTCCATCTTGGCCGGAAGTTCCCAGTGACTGGTAGATGAGGTAAAGAGGAAATCCCTTCAAACAGAAACTACATACACTTGGCATAAGGAATAGTTGATAAAAATTGAAGAAATCCTCAGAAGTATAAATAAAATCATGCCCAGTTCCTGTATAGTCATCATGGTCACTATCAGTTGGACGGCCCCTGTGGATGTGATTAGCTAGCTGTACATATCATCTAAAAGACTGGCTATCTCCCTCAATCACTAAAGGGGAAACCAGGTCCTAAAAATCTAATCAATTTTGATAAATTTTGAAGACTAAGAAAGTGAAAATCCCCCAAGATGACAGCTCACAGCTGGCAGCTAGACTAGAAGGTTCCTAATGAATCTTCCCATAACATAAAGAGACAAGTTCATGCTGACCATGTGTGAAATAAGACTGAACAGTGACAAGGATACTCAGTGACTGCAAAAATAACTAAAGATCCCTCTCTTCTATAGAACTTGAGTGATGACTGCTTCTTTACAAGTGAATCCCCACCCTCACTTTAATCTTCCCACCTCCTAGGTAAAAATTATTGATATATGTAATCATTAATTGTACCCACTTATAGACCACCCAGTGTAGGACTAACTCTTTCTCAAATCCTCCTTAGAATCATCAAGCAAAATATGTGCCGTTATAAGCCCATTTCAACTCTCTCTTATCTTAGCACAACAACCCACAGTTCCTCTAGAGTGCATTCTCCATGCTCAGTAAACCTAACTTACTTCATTATAGGTATGTTCTTGATGGTCTCTAGTTCAAGGTCAGGCACTTGATTTAATGTGGTAAATTAGATAATCCTCCCTGGCATTTGAATGAGAGACAAACCAGGGGTGGTGTTCAGACCAAACTTGCTGTGCTGCCAGACCACTTATGTGATTGCTGTTTTCTGGTCCTCTAGACCTGCCCATTTCTAGCCTGAGGCTTTAGCTTTCCCATGAATGTAGTAGCATCCTTTACTTCATTGAGCCAGAATCCTTTTCTCTCTTGCTTATTAGTAAAGAGCAAGACATATACAAAAATATTGTCTAAATAATGTCATTCTCTTATGTATCCCTCTCTGAAACTGGGGGTGGGGATACTCAGGTGCCTAGAGAGATATTCTGTACTATGGGAAGGAAATGGCTGTGGAGTCTTACCCTAACTTGTAGAATATATTCTCTTGTTTTGACTCTGTGATCACTTACAACCACTGACTATTAAAAAGCTTCCCATGGCTTTGAGGACAAGGTACCTCATTATCAAGCACCATATCTTTATTACCCAGAAATGGTATCTGCCATTTGTAAATGAATGTCTCAACACTGTGGTTTATACCACAGTGGAGAATGGTTAACATGAGATGGTCACTCTGTGCCTGAACAGAATGTGTTCTCTGACAAAATCAAGTTATAATCTCTGCAAACTCACAGGTCAGACAGGCTCTGGCTGACCCACCAAGGAACTTGGTCCCATTAGGCCCTGCCAGAGTAACCTGTTGGCCACTCTCCATGATTTTTTTCTATCTGTGACAATTGTCATAAGCTACTTCAACTTAAAGTCAACCTCCCAAACAAGTCTTAAGCTTCTTACACTGGGTCTTGCTCAAATGTACTTTTTAGTAGGGTGATGTGATCCAAAGTAATTTCATGCTAATAAAGAAGGATCAGCAGAGATTATACAGGGGTTTGTCTCTTCTTTCTGATGTGCAGTTAAGCTGTCAGGCCTACCTATGTTTAGAATCCTTAGTTGCACTCCTAAGCCAAATGTACCTACCTATTCTCTTTAGAACCACTTCAGAATATTCTTGGAGATATTTTGCTTGCAATAAAAAGAATTTTACTCAAAATTGGTAAAATATATAAGTACAAGACTGGCTGTAAATAGGTGTTCTGGGACCAATTCCAATGTGCATGTGTCTCAGACACACCAGAAGGGTGTCTGAGAATTCAGATCAATCCATGTCAATTCTGACATTATCTACCCAAAGACAGCATCAGATTCCAGGGTTTAAGGGCCTACTCCACTCTCCACTTCAGATGCTAGTCCCAAGCCCAGGTTGTTACCTGTGCTTCTGACTGACTGGCTACAAATCAGAGGTTTTTAGAAGACCCAGTTCCTCCTCCTCAGGTTTGATTAATTTGATAGTGTGGCTCAGGACTTAGACAAATGTTTTACTTACTAGATTACCAATTTAGTATAAAGGGATATAATGCAGGAACAGCCATATTGAAGATATGCATAGGGCAGGGTATAAACAAATGACACAGATCTTCCATGCCCTCTCTAGGCACTCTACTCTTCCCAGTCTCCATGTGTTCACTAACCAGAAAGGCCTCTGGACCCCATCTTTTGGGGGTTTTATGGAGGTTTCATTACATAGGCAGGACTGATGAAATCTACTGGCCATTGGTGGTTCAGTCAATCTCCAGGCCCTCTCCCTTCCCTAGTGGTCAGAGAGTAGGATTGAAAATTCCAACCCTTTAATCATACAGTTGACTCCATTGATAACAAGCCCCCATCCTAAGGTGCTTTCTGAAAGCCATCTCAATAATATAACAAAAGATACCTTTATCGCTCCCAACACTTAGGAAATTTCAAGGGTTTGAGGAGCTTTGAGCCAGGAACCATGGATGAAGATTAACTATATATGAGGAATACATTCTGGTCATCTGAATGACCACATATATACATTTCTTATAAATCACAATATCGCAACCTGAGTGTGACTCATGACTCCAGGACTAATAGCATAACTTTGGGCAAATTACTTACCTTCTCTGTGCTTCACTTTCCTTACCTGAAAATGGGAATAATAGTAGGACCTACCTTAGAGAGATGCTATAAAGTTTAAACACATTCATACATGTAAATTACTTGAAACAGATAGCTACCCACCACTTACTAAGTGACATATAACTGTCAGCTATTATTTCAGAAGAGTTTTAGAAAGGTTGTTTTATTGTCTGAGAGTAATGTTTGTGAACTACAGAGTTTCTCCAGTTTTGACTGTTTCTTTGAAAATAATGAAAATTTAGGGGATAAGCACACTTAAACATCAGTGGGTTTTGATCTAATTAGTTTATATATGAAAATTTATATTTGAAAAGATACTGGGTTCTCATTGTATAAAATTCAGTTTAACTCTGTTTTGAAATGTTATTACCCTCTTCCCTCCACATACATGCACCAACATGTAAACTCCACCAGGGCTGGAATGTTTGCCTGCTTCATCAGTGCTATATCTCCACCTAGGATGGTGCTTTGGGACTTTTGGGACATAGTAGATGCTTGATAAACATTTGTAAATTCAAATTAAATTGAAATACTGAACAATTGCTTTTGACTTACTGAATACTAGAAACTTTGAAATGGTTTTGGTCAAAATTATTTGAATTTTCACAAGACCTGACTATATTTGGCAAAATAGTTCACAAGTGACAGGCAAAGCAGCCAGCATTGTAAAGAGAAATTCTATAGGTTGCAAATACTTTACAAATTTTCTGCTGAACATTTTTAATGTACACTTGTCATAAAAATTCAGCTTTATTTTAACTCTTGTGCCTTTATTCAATTATTTCTCCCTTTAGTCTGTGTCATGCTGTCTGATTTTTCATCTGCTCTGAGGATGTGCCTCTTCCCCTTGAGCATTTTCTCAGGGGGAAGAGAAATACTACTGAGCATTTTCTCACCATGAAAAATAAGGAGCATAACACAGAACTTGATAAAGCAGTTTTCTACCAATCTCTCCTCCTACTGGGAAGAACATGTAGATTAGGGGAGGAGGTCCTCCAAACCTGTGCTGTCCAATAGGATAGCCACCAGTCACATACAGTTTTTAAGTTAATTAAAATGAAATAAAACTGCTCCTCAGTCACACTAGCCTCATTGCAAATGTTCAGTAGTCACATGAGGCTAGTGGCTACTATATTACACAGCATAGATCATAAAACATATCTATCACCATACACAGTTCTATTGGAAGGTACTGCTCTAAAAAATTCACGTTTCTGTCTGGAAACCAGCAGCACTGAGATTCTTAAATCATTGTGTTACCATAAACCAAAGAGGAAAAAACTCTTTAAGAACAGGGCCTGAGTTGATATGACTGAACCTGCAGGACCCCTCAAATTTCCTCACTTGGACAGAGGTCCTTAATGTTTTTGGTGATGTCTTGGCTCCCAAACTAGACTCTCTGGCCCCAAAAGCAAGTATTAAGAATGACCAGGAAATTATCCCAAGGGACTAGAATTGAAGTACAGAGCTCCATGGAGTCCCAAGTGCTGATAATGCCATGCTGGATACTTACTGGGTCAAGCATGAAGAGGTCCACTCCTTGCCCAGTGGACAGAGCAACCAGGGTTGCACTGCCATAGAGTGCATAGCCTGCAGCCACAATATCTCGGCCTGGCTGCAGGGCATCCTTTTCAGAAGGCTCATCCTCTGTAGTCTGAGGAAGAAGAGAGAAACATGGTGCATTATTGTCTCTGGAGAGAACACTTGCCAAGGAGTGGACTTCTTAACTCTCCTGAAAAATCACTTTTAAAGGTAAAATAATAATTTGTATTGTTATGGGACTCTATATCTGTCAAAGTGTTTTCACATTATATGTGTGAAACAATGGAAAGGCTCAGAACTGCTCATTTAAAGGAGAGGGGATGGAGGTCATAGAGGTATTCACACAACATCATGAAGCCAGTGAGTGATGAAGCTGGGGCTGGACCCATGTCTTCGGTGGCAAAGCCACCGTCATTCTCAAAAAATTATGGAGCATGGGGCCAGTTTGTCATCTGCTAGTAACATCCTAACAACTTTGTCTTAAAACCAAATCTTATCCTTCTTTAAGGATTTCTTTGAAGCATCATTTTACCTATAATACTTTTATTATTTTAGTACTTTTCTAGAGCTACAAGTTAATTCAATTAAAAATGGCACAACCCAATTAAAAAATGGGCAAATGCCTGAACAGACACTTCTCCAAGGAGAACATACACAGGGCCCAGAGACATATGAAAAGATGCTCAACATCACTAGCCTTCAGAAAGATGCAAATTAAAAACACAATGAGATACCATTTCACATCAGTGAGAATGGGCATAATAAACAAAACAAAAAACAGCAAGTGTTGAAGAGGATGTGAAGAAAAGGGAACCCTAGTGCACTGTTGGTGGGAATGCAGACAGTGAAGCCACTGTGGAAAACAGTATGGAATTTCCTCAGAAAACTAAAAATGGAACTGCCTTTTGACCCAGCAATTCCACTGCTGGGATTATACCCTAAGAATCCTGGAACACCACTCCATAAGAACCTACACACCCCGATGTTCATAGCAGCTCAGTTTACAACAGCCAAGTGCTAAAAGCAACCTAGGTGCCCATCAGTAAATGAATGGATCAAAAAACTATGGTACATTTACACAATGGAATACTACACAGCAGAGAGAAAGGAGCTCCTACCCTTTGCAACAGTATGAATGGAACTGGAGAGCGTTATGCTAAGTGAAATAAGTCAGGCAGTGAAAGACAAATACCATATGATCTCACCTTTAACTGGAACCTAATCAATGAAAGAAAAAAGCAAGCAAAATATAACCAGAGACATTGAAATTAGGAAAAATCTGACAGTAACCAGAGGGGAGATGGGAGGGAATAATGGGAGAAAATGGGGAAGGGTTTTCAGAAATAACTATAAAGGACACAGGGAAAAAAATAAAGAGGTGTTTGGAATCAGGCGAGACAGATGGGGATGGCTGAGGTGCAGGGGGAATGGTGTGGGGAAAGTGCAGACAAATGTAATTGAACAACAATAAAATAAAATAAGGCACATTCCTTTCGGTCTTTTTCCTTACTTACAGTCTTGCACTCTTTCTAACACATTTTTTTACAACTAGGTTATATTGGCATTTGACTTGTGTGTATGCACTCAATAACTGGCTTTATTTCCAGATTCCCAGACCACATACAGAGTCTGAGAAGCAGGCCCCAGAGATTCTAGTAGGATATGCATATTCTTGGGTTATACCCCAGACCTCCAGAATCAGAAATGCTGGGCCTTCAGAATCAGCTCTCCTGGTAATTCTGGTGCACACAAAAATTTTAGAACCACTGCTTTAAAGCATGGTCTTTTTAGAACCTTCAGGGAAGTAGAAGGCAAAGGTAGTATCAGGTTTTTTAATGAAAATCTGTAGTCATCCCCACTGAAGCTTTTAAAACACCTCTGTTCAGCCCTGGCTGGTGTGGCTCAGTGGACTGAGTACTGGCCTGTGAACCAGAGTCACCACTCAGATTCTCCATCAGGGCACATGCCTGGGTTGAGTGCCAGGTCCCTAGTAGGGGGCACATGAGAAGCAACCAGACATTGATGTTTCTCTCCCTCTCTTTCTCCCTCCCTTCCCCTTTGTCTAAAAAATAAATAAGTAAAATTTTTTAAAAAAACATTAAAACACTTTGTTCAGCCATCAAAAGGATTGCATTTTCTGTATAGGAAACCAGAATTCTCCCACATCAGAGATTTTCCTTTCTCTGAGCTATGATTTTGCAGCCTGTGGTGAGCATAGCACCCTCTCCTTGGTTTTTGGGAACTTGCACTGTGGCTTGAAGAGAATCCCTTCTGCCCAACTCCTTCTACTGGCCTTTAATTACTCATAGAATCCCTGGCCTTAAAAAATAACAAGAAATACTTTCTAGATCCCACAACTTCCCTCCAGCTCCTATCTCTCTTCCCTACTGCCCTATCTCTCTCTTCATCAATATCCTGGAGCAGCAGTGGTCTCCAATCATTCTGGCACCAGGCTCAAGTCAGCTGAGCTCGCTCATCCACTGGTGGGGGATGGGGTGGAACCTGGGGACAGGAGGCGGAGCTCAGGCAAGCTTCTTTTAAGGACAGGGGACCCCTCGAGTCTTGGATGCCTGTCTACACTATCTTACTTCTGTCTTCACTGCAGGCTGCCAGATGTGACCCTACTACTAAATCTGGTGCACTTTTGCCAGTCTTCCTCCTACCTGCCCTCTAGGCATTGTTGGATCCCTTCATTGGCTGTTGCTTCCTTCTCAAGATGCATCTCTCCAGAGCTTCTCTCCATTTCACTCTAGTCTGGATTTCTAACTCTCTACATGTGCCTTCTCATTTGCTTTTTTTAGCTCCTCTTCTTAAATGTTGGTGCACTTCCTGATTCCTTCCCAGCCTTTGAGTGTTTACCCAGTGCAAAATGTACCTTCTCCATCACCACTCTACCCATAGCAGGGACTCTCAGCTGCTATGTCTGTGTTATGAGTCCCAAACCCTCCCAACAGTTTAATGGGATCTAGGATGCATTCCTGACCCAAACTGGCCCAGCCAGAGTTTCTGCTCCAGAAATCTATATTTGGGGCTAGAACATTCTGGTTGATGGAAACTTGGGAGCTGTGGGCTGACCATCTTTCTTCTGTCATTGGCCAAAGAATCAGAGGAAAAACCAAACTGGTCTTCAGAGAGGGGAAGGAGTACAGTAGCCACAGGAAGTCAAGATGAGAGACTTGGAGGAAAAAAACTCTCCTTGACCCAGGCCCTCTCTGAGGCTGGCCATATGTCTGTCTTAGGGCTTCCTGATTCATTCCTGCCATTTATACCAGAGTCCTGACCAAGAAAGCTCTCTTCTCTTCTCATTCTACACACTCCTCAGCAATCTCACCCACAACCAAAGTTTCAAACTTTACTCAGGTGTCAATGCCTCCCACACCTCCATCTACATCTCTTCTGATGGTCCAACTCTGGGAGCCACCTGACCACCAGACATCCTTATTCAGGTATCCCACCAATGCCTCAAGCTAAACATGTCAAAGATGGAATTCATCTGCCGTCTTACCTCCCAAATTTTCTGCTCTTCTCACATTGTTCCCCATATGAGCAAACAGCACCATCATCTGACCAGTAGAAACCTAGGAATCACCCTTCCCTTCATTTTCCTAACCACGACCTCCACTCAGTCACTAAGTCCAGTCACTTCTACAACCCACTCTTCCAAGCCCTCCTGTCTATCTTTACCACTACATCTCAGTTCGAGGCACCATCACCTCCTGCCTGGGCCTCCCAGTCTGCCCTTTCCCCACTCAGGTCCATGTCAATGCTCTGTTTAAAACACTTCATTGATTTCCCACAGACTTGATGTCCAATATTCTTAACTCATTTTCCCAGGTGTTCCATAATCTGATCCCCTGCTGATTGTACAAGACTTGTTCAACATCTTTGCCCCCACTGCTAAGCCTTATGTGCCTTATGTTGCAGCTTCAATGAACTTCTTTATCTTTTCTTAAATATTTACCTTGCATCTGAGCTGTAGACCTCTGCTTAAGCCCTTTTTTCTAGCCAGAAGGCTTTCTCCTTTCTCCTCTCACCATTTGCCTGAGGAACTCATAGTTATCTTTCAAGTCTCAAATGAAACATCAGCTTCTGTGTGGCAGCCTTCCCTGACTTTCCAGGTACTCAGTGCTTCTCCTCTGAAGCTCTCAACAGATTTATTAGTGTGTTTAATGTCTGACTTCCTAAATAGACTGTCAGCTCCACGATGGCAAGTGCTGACTGTCTTGTTCATGTCTTCTTTCCTACCACTTACTACAATCTGGCTCATGGTTGCTGCATTCAACTGATATGCACACACATACACATCCTTGTAAATTTATACAAATTTACATACATATATGCATGCATACATACTTGTTCATGAGCATGCTGAATTGTCAATTGCATGGGCCCCCCCAAATTTAATCAACCTCTGTTTTTAAAGTTTAGCTTTTTTTCTACTTTTTAAAACATTTTATTTAAAATATGTAGGGTAGGGCAAAAGGAGGTTTATAGTTGTAAGTACATGAAGCATGAAGTTCATTTTTGTATTATTATTTATTAATTATTGTATTATTTTCCATATGAACAACTATAAACTTATTTTGGCCCTACCTTGCCATATAGATTCAAAGGAAGTAGTGCAGGTATTACAGAGAGAACCCATGCACCTTTCACCCAGTTTCCCCCAATACTTACATCTTCTATACCTTTATGTGTATATATATATGTTATAGTACAATATCAAAACCAAGAAAGTGACATTGTATTAAGTGTGTGTATAGCTCTATGCCATTTTATCATGTGTAGATTTATTTATCCACCAACACTTCAAGATACAGAACTACTCCATCACCACAGGTATCTCCCTAGTGCTACTTCTTTGCAGTCACACCCACCCTTTTTCCCACTACCCCGACCCCTTACAATCACTGATTGTTTGGAGTTTTATACTGTTAAATTTTGAAAGTTTTTTAATATTCCTGATATATGTCCTTTGTTAGACTTGTTACTTGAAAATATTTTTCTCATTTTGTATTTGCAAGCTCATCTTCTTAAAACAGTTCTTTACAGAGCTAAAGTTTTCAATTTTGATGAACTTCAATTCGAATTTTATGTATCATGCTTTTGGTGTCATGTCTAAGAACTCTGCACCAAGCCTTAGCTCCTGGAGACTTTTCTCTTACGCTTTCTTGTAAAAGCTCTAAAGTTTTGTATTTAAACCTAAAATCTACTTTGAGATAGGGAACATATGAATGGGTCTTATTTTTTTTTTATCTACTCAGCCACCTCATGTCTTTTGATTGGAGCATTTAGTCCTTCTCTTGATCTCTTTTCTTTTGGCTTGCTGATCTTCTTCGGTGTTTTGTTTGAGTTCCTTTCTCTTTCTTTGTGTGTGTGTGTGTGTGTGTGTGTGTGTGTGTGTGTGTATTTTTTGTAGATTTTTGGTTTGTGGTTACCATGAGGTTAATATATATTCATCCACATCTGTTGTAGTTAATTTTAAGCTGATAACACATTCTAAAATCACTACCCCCTCAACACTTTATGTTTTTGACACCATATATTTTATATCTTTTTTCCGTGTATCCCTTATTTATGGTCTTTATAGTTAATTTTGCTGCTTTGTCTTAACATTCTTTTAAGTGGTTGATTCACTGTGTTTATTATATATTTGCCTTTACCAGTGAATTTTTTCTTTCCTGTATTTTGTTATTTCTTTTTTTTTTTAAGATTTTATTTATTTATTTTGGGGGGGAGAGAGAGGGGGAAAGAGAGAGAGAGAGAGGGAGAGAGAGAAACATCAATGTGTGGTTGCTGGCGGCCATGGCCTGCAACCTAGGCATATGTGCCCTGATTGGGAATCGAACCTGCGATGCTTGGTTCGCAGCCCACACTCAATCCACTGAGCCACACCAGCCAGGGCTATTTTCTTATTTCTGATAATGACCTTTCTTTTTCTACATAAAGAAGATCCTTTACCATTTCTTGTAAAGCTGATTTAGTGATGCCAAACTCCTTTAGTTTTTGCTTCTCTGGGAAACTCTCTCTTCCCTTCAATTCTAAATGATAACCTTGCCAGATATAGTATTCTACATTTTAGTTCTTTTCTTTCAGCACTTTAAATATTTCCTGCCACTCCTTTCTGGCCTGTAGAGTTGCTGCTGAAAAATCAAGTGATGGCCTTATAGGATTTCCCTTGTTTGTAACTCATTGCTTCTCTCTTGCTGCCTTTGAGATTGTCTCTTTATCCTTAATATTTGCCATTTTAATTACAATATGTCTTGATGTAGGCCTCTTTGAGTTCATCTTTTTTGGAACTCTCCCTGCTTCCTGTATCTGATTGCCTTTTTTACTTCCCCAGAGTTAAGAAGTTTTCAGCCATTTTTTCTTCAAATATACTTTCTGCCCCTTTCTCTCTCTCCTCTTTCTGATATTCCCATAGTGTGAATATTTATGTGCTTAATGTTATCCCATAGTTCCCTTATATTATCCTCTTTTTAAAAATTCTCTTATCTTTTTACTGCTCTGATTGAATGATTTCCATTATTCTGTCTTTCAGGTTGCTAATCTGTTCCTCCATATTAACTAATTTGTAGTTGATTTCTTCTAGTGTGCTTTTCATTTCATTTATTGTATGATTTATTTCTGATTGGTTCTTTATTATATTTTCTAAATCTTTGCTGAAGTTCTCTCTGAGTTCTTCTATTTCTACTTTCAAGTTTGTTGAGCATCCTTATGACCATTTATTTGAATTCTTCAGCAGGGAAATTAGTTATCTCTGTTGTATTAGAGTTTTTTTTCTGTTTTTTTTTTTTGTTGTTGTTGTTTTTTCTTTGGTTCCTTCATTTGGTGCATATTCTTCTGTCTCCCCATTTTGTTTGACCCTATGTGTTTATTCCTATTGAGTTAGATGAAATAGCTCAGTCTCTCAATTTTGAAAAATTGTCCTTGTTTAGAAGTGGCCTCTACAGGCCTGTAGTCTGTGAACTAGGTGGTTTTGATAGTCTGCTTGAAGTCAGGGGAATTGCATGTGATGCCTGAAGTGCCGACTGGCAAGAAGAAATTGGTTTAAGCTAGCGCAGCCTAGTGTGCACACTTGTATGCACCTCCCTATTCTGGCTGCCCGTGGTCAGTTCTGGCTGTTTGTAGCCACACCAGAGATGGGGAGAGCAGCTGAAAGTTTGTGTTCAATTAACTGCTTCAGGAACCTGGGCTGGACTGGGGAACCCTGTGAACATGCATGAGGCAACACTCTGCCACTTTCCTCTTATTCCAGGCAGGGCTCTCTGCTGTGCATATTCGTGGTCTGTTGTTTTAATTGACTCCTGCTTACCTGGGTTGAGGAGCCTTGACAGCACACATACCACTGCTAAGAGTGTTCATTTTAATTCAATGTGCAAATAAATAAATATAAGCTACTATTGTATTTTCAACTTGGCCAATTTAATAGGTTAAAATATGACATCTCTTTTGTTTTAACTTTTATTTTATAATTAACAAGCTAAACTTTTAATGCTTATTGACCATTTTTATTTCTTATTTTATAAATTGCTTCTTTCATGTCTTTGCCTGTTTTCCTATCAAGATATTCACCTTCTTATCATTGATTTAATAGCTCTTTACATGTAAAACATATTAATGCCTTACATATATTACAAATATGTTTCTTGGTTGTTATCTGCCTTTAATGTTATTTATAGCATTTTTAATTAAAGTACAGATTTTTGGTAATTAAAATGATTCATTACAACACTTATTATTCTATTCTGTTGTTTTTGTGTTTAGACAGCATTTCTCCTACATCAAGACAAGGCAAGTAGTCTTCCATTTCTTTCTGGTTTCATCTCCCACTTCTCCACCAAACTCATGAACACATCTGTAATTTATTTCACTGTATGAAAAGAAAGCTAAATTTATGTTTTTCTTCCAATATGGTCCTCAGACATCAAAACTCCACTTCATATTAGTAGTCTCCTTTGCTACAACACTTCTCAGAAAATCTCAGAGTAGTTAGTAAAGAATTTAGTGTTATCTTTCTCAGGTCTTTTTATTTTTTCCCTACACCAATAAAATATCTAAATCTGTCACATGTAAAGGAAGAAGTGCTTCCTATCCACTTATCAAAAAAGTTAGTGATAATTGCCAAGGCTTAATGTGTTTGGTGATAGAGGGTATAGGAAAGTAGACTATTTTACTTTCATTTATGTGTAACTTACATATGGCAACGCACACAAAACTTAATTGTAGAGTTCAATGGATTTTTACATACATATAATATATATTCATGTAGCTATCAACCTCAATTTGTAAAACATTTCCAGAAGGCCAGTAGATTTTCTCATGCCCTCTTTCAGTCACTATCCCCTCCCCCCAAACTAGTCCTCATCTATTCTGGCCTTTATCAACTGTACACCAAAAGGATAAGTAGCTTTGCCTGTTTTGGAACGTCATATAAATGAAATTACAAAGCATGTGTTCTTTTGTCTCTGACTATGTTTTCCAACAATACATGATTGTATTTATATTTTTGCACATAGCACAAGTTTGTTCTTTTTTAAAATTATATTTTATTGTTTATGCTATTATAGTTGTCCCAATGTTACCCTTGGTCCCCCTTCAACCAGGGCCCCCTTCCACCCAGTGTTGCCCATTCCCTCAGCAATACACCTTTGTTCATGTCCATTGGTCATGCATATAAGTTCTTTGGCTACTTTATTTCCTATAGTGTACTTTACATCACCATGGTTATTCTGCAATTACCTATTTGTACTTCTTAACCCCCTCACCTCTTCACTCATTCTGCTATACAACCCTCCTATATGACAAACATCAAAATGCCCTCTGTGATTCGACTCTGTTCTTCTTATTTTCTTAGTTTGTTTTTTTAGATTCATTTGTTGACAGATATGAATTCATTGCCATTTTATTGCTTCTAGTTTTGATCTTTGTTTTTTTAATTAATTACCTTTAACATTTCATATAATAATGATTTGGTGGTGATGAACTCATTAGTTTTTTCTTGTCTGGGAGGTTCTTTATCTGCCCTTTGAAATTACCTTTAACATTTCATATAATAATGATTTGGTGGTGATGAATTCATTAGATTTTTCTTGTCTAGCAAGCTCTTTAACTGGCCTTTGATTCTACCCAGCTCTGCTGGGTAGAGCAATCTTGACTGTAGTTCCCCACCTTTTTTTTTTAGATTTTTATGTATTTTAGTGAAAGGGGAAAGAAAGAAGAAAGAGAGAGAAAGAAATATCAGTGTGTGGTTGCCTCTTGCACACCCATACTGGGGACCTGGCCCGCAACCCAGGCATGAGTCCTGACTGGGAATCAAACCAGCAAATCTACTTCACAGGCCCGTGCTCAATCCACTGAGCTACACCAGCCAGGGCATGTAGGACCCCACTTTCCATGACTTTAAATATGTCTTGCTAATCCCTTTTAGCCTGCAAAGTTTCTTTTGAGAAATCACCTGACAGTCTTATGGAAACTACCCTGTAGGTAATTAATTGCTATTCTCTTGCTGCTTGTAAGGTTCTCTCTTTATTTTAACTTTGGCATTTTAATTATGATGTGTCTTGGACTGGGCCTTCTTGCACCCATCTTGTTTGGGATTCTCTGTGCTTGCTGGACTTGCATGTCTACTTCTTTCCACCAAATTAGGGAAGTTTTCTTTCATTATTTTTCAAATAGGTATCCAATTTCTTGTTCTTTCTCTTCTCCTTCTGGCATCTCTATGATGTAAATTTGGGAATGCTAGAGTTGTCCCAGAGCTTCTTACACTATCATCATTTTTTTTCTATTCTTTTTCCTTTTTGTTCTGATTGGTTGTTTTTTGCTTCCTTATGTTCCATATCATTGATTTGATTCTCAGCTTCATCCATTCTACTGTTGTTTCCCTGTAAATTGTTCTTTATTTCAATTGATGTATCCTTCATTTCTGACTAGATTTTTTCTATGCTGTTGAGGTCCTCACTAAGTTCTTTGAACATTCTTATAATTGTTGTTTTGAACTCTGCATCTAATACATTGTTTATGTCCATTTTCTTTTTCTGGAGTTTTGATCTGATCTTTCACTTGGGCTATGTTTCTTTGTCTTCTCATTTTGGCAGCCTCCTTGTGTTTGTTTCTATGTATTAGGTAGAGTTTCTATGACTCCCTGTCTTAGTGGCATGACCTAATGTAGTGGATGTCTTGTAGGGTCCAATAATACTGCCTCCCCTTTCATCGAAGCTGAGTACTCGAGGTGCACCCTCCATGTGGGTTGAGTACACTCTCCTCTTGTGCTTGAGCCTTGATTGCTGTTGGCAGGCCAATGGGAGGGTTTTACCCAGGCCAGTCAGATACAAAGATGGCCTATGACCATTGACCACCAGCCTCCACCTGCCATGGAGGATCAGCTGTGCAGAAGCAGGGCGGTGGTGCTCTGACGCGGTCTGTAGCTGCCCACTGGGTTTGCAGGCTAAGGTCAGCCCCCACCTGTGTTCTACCCAGAGCCACCATGCATGAGCTACAAAGCAATCTGAAGATGGCTGCTACTTATGCTGGGTTTGGAAATTCCCAGGTGAAGCCAGGCCCAGGGCCACTTAGGAAGAGGTTTGGGGTTGGGGGCTTGCTGATGGTGGTTGTTGCTTGTTTTAGAGAGTTTTGGAATTATGAAGCATGAACCAAGTCCAGCCATTCATATGTAAAAGTCACTGTTCATAGCTTGGGTGGACCCATAAGTTGGGTGAGGCAAAGCCTCAGGAGATCTCTAGGGTTGGGCAAACAATGTTAGGTTGGTGGACTCTCAGATACGGCACCCACCTGATGGCTCTGTGGATCTGTAAGAGGAGAGTTCAGAAAAGGAACCATGGCCTCTGCTCACCTTTCTGTAAGGAGAAAGCTGTTCCCCAGCTCTTGCCTTGATTCCATATATTTCAGTTCCTCCCTGTATGCCACTTGTGCCTTTCATGCCTCCACCCTAGTGCTGGAGCTCAGAGGGAGTATCCCAAGTAAATTTGTGTACAGGTTCCTTAAGAGGAACTTCTTGGGACTCCCAAGAATTCTTCCACAGACACAATCCCCACTGGTTTTTTTATCCAGAAGGTATGGGGACTTATCATAATTTCTGGCACTGGAACCCTTGGCAGAGGGTCCTGGTGTGGGGCTGGGACTCCTCACTCCCAAGATATCTCTCCTGAATTTTTATCCACCACCTGTGAGTGTGGGACCAGTCTATTCAGCATCTCTACCCTTCCTACCAGTCTGGATGAAAGAGGTATTTTTAATTCCAGAGTCTGAATTTCCATTCAACTTTATTTCAGATGGTTCTGACTGATGTTTTTCTATAGTTTAGTTGTAATTTTGATGTGGTTGTTCGAGGAGACAAGCCATATTTACCTACACCTCCATCTTGACTGGAAGTCAGAGGCCTCTCTTTGGAGTTTGTTCTTTTGCATTGCTATGTAGTTTTCTCTTGGATGAATATATCACAATTTATTGAGTCATTTTAATGTTGATATGCATTTGAATTTTTAAGTTTGAGGCTATTATGAATAACTTGTACACATCTTTTGACAGACAAGCATGCATCTATCCTGGGTGCCTACTTGCTGGGCCACAGTGTATAAATATATGCCTAGCACTAGCAGGTGCTATCAAAAGTTTTTAAAAGTGCTTGTATCATATTCTACTCCCACTAACATATATAATAATTCCAGTTTCTTCATCAGCACTTGGCATTGTTAGTCTTCTGGCCATTCTGGAGGAATGAATGATGTTTCACTGTCATTTTACTGTCCATTTCCCTGATGAACAGTGATGTTGAGTCTTTCTCATGTGATTATTAACTAGGTGTGGGGAAAATCTCTTTTTTGAAGTGCCTGTTAAAGTATTCAGCCCATTCCTTTAATTAAATTAACAGTACTTTTTATTGAATTATACAAGTTCTTCATTTATTCTGCATCCATGTGTCTGCACCTTTTTTGGATGTATGTATTACAAATATTTTCTACAAGCCTGTGGTTGCCTTTTCATTATCTTTTTTTATAAGACATTTTATTGATTATACTATTACAGTTTTCCCATCTTTCCTCCCTTTTATTCTTCTCTGCCCTGTACCCCCCTCCCACTATCATTCCCCTACCTTAGTTAATGTCCATGGGTCATACATATAAGTTCTTTGGCTCCTACATTTCCCACACTATTCTTAACCTCCTCCTGTCTATTTTGTACCTACCATTTATGCTACTTATTCTGTGTATCTTTTCCCCCATTCTCCCCGCTCTACCTCCCTGCTGATAACTCTCCATATGATCTCTATTCCTGTGAATCTGTTCCTGTTCTACTTGTTTGCTTAGTTCATTTTTGTTTTTGTTTTCTTTAGGTTTGGTTTTTGATAGTTCTGAGTTTGTTGTCATTTTACTATTCATATTTTTATCTTCTTTTTCTTAGATAAGTCCCTTTAACATTTCATATAATAAGGACTTAGTGATGATGAACTCCTTGAACTTGACCTTGTCTGGGAAGCACTTTATCTGACCTTCTATTCTAAATGATAGCTTTGCTGATAGAGTAATCTTGGATGTAGGTGGTTGCTTTTAATGACTTGGACTTCTTCTTCTAGCCCCGTCTTGCCTGTAAAGATTTTTTTTTTTTGAGTAATCAGCTGACAGTCTTGTGAGAACTCCTTTGTAGGTGACTCTCTCCTTTTCTCTTGTTGCTTTTAAGATTCTCTCCATGTATTCAATCTTGGGTAATGTAATTATGATGTGCCTTAGTGTGTGCTTCCTTGGATCCAACTTTTTTGTGACTCTCTGAGATTCCTGGACTTCCTAAAAGTCTGTTTCTTTTGCTAGATTAGGGACGTTCTCCATCATGTTTTCAAATAAGTTTTCCATTTCTTGCTCTTCCTCTTCTCCTTCTGGCACCCCTATGATTAAGATGTTGGAATGTTTAAAGTTGTCCCAAAAGTTCCTAAGTCTCTCCTCATTTTTTTGAATACTTGTTTCTTTATTCTGTTCTGGTTGAATGTTTGTTTCTTCCTTCTGCCCCAAACCGTTGATTTGAGTTCCAGTTGACTTCCCTTCACTGTACAGTTTCCCTGTACAGTTTCCTTTATTTCACTTTTCATAGCCTTCACTTTTTCCTCTATTTTGTGACCATACTCAGCCGTATCTGTGAGCATCCTGATTACCAGTGTTTTGAACTGTGTATCTGATAGGTTGGCTATCTGTTCATCACTTACTTGTATTTCTTCTGGAGCTTTGATCTGTTCTTTCATTTGGGCCATATATTTTGTCTCCTCTCATATATTTTTGTCTCATATATTCTGTTACGTAGTAAGGGGCAGAGCCTCAGGTATTTTCCAGGGTGGGGCAACCCAGGTGTTGCGTGTGGCTCTCTATGTGGAGGAGTGGTCTGAGAGGGAACAATGCCACTCACTCAGCTCTCAGCAGGCTTTCAGTCCCTTCCTCCTCTTCCTATAAGCAAATTGAGCCCTTCTGGTGCTGATTCCCAAGTGGGTGGGTTTGTGTATGTTCTAGAACCCTGTGGGTATCTCCAACAAACCCTCCTGTGAGGCTGGGAGTTTCTCCCACTGCAGCAACCCCCACAGGTTTCTTCAGTCACAGGATTTGAGGCTTTATTTCCCCACACTGGAATGCTCAGTTGCTGAGCTGTCTCACTCCCCAGTTGTTCCTCCTGGTTTATCTGCATGCAAATGTGGACTGCCCACTCCACCAGTTGCCACCTTGCCCGCCCTGGTCCTCTAGCCACTGCCTTGTCACAGGTCCTTTCCATCCCAGCTGTTTGTCTCCACCCCTCCTATTGGTTTGGATGAATGTTTCTTCATTAACTCCTTTGTTGTCAGACTTCCATACAGTTTGATTTCTGGCAGGTCTGGTTATTTTTTGTTTTTAAATTTGTTGTTTTCCTTCCTTTGGTTGTGTGAGGTAGCAAAGTGTATATACCTATGCCTCCATCTTGTCTGGAAGTCACCTTTCCACTCTCTTAACCTTTTCTTTTGATGAACAAAAATTCTTAAGTCCAGTTCATTAGCCTTTGCTTTCATGGCTAGTGATTTTTTTATCCTATTTAAGAAATCTAATTTCTCCAATGGCATGAAGATATTCTCCTGTTTTTTCCTAAGAGTTTTACATTTTACAATTAAGTCTCTGATATTTCTTTAATGAATCTTTGTATGTGGTACAAGGTAGGGCTCAAGTTAATTTTTTTCTCATACATATATACAGTTGGAATGGCATCATTTATTGAAAATATCATCCTGTACAAATTGAACTTCAGTGTTATCTTTTCATAAGTCATGTGGCCATACATGTGTGGGTTTATTTCTGGACTCTCTTTTGTGTATCATTTGTCTGTCTACCCTTATGTCAACAAAAGAGTAGAATTTAGGGGAAAAGTTAACCATGATACAGAGGAAAGAGGTCCCCTGACTCTGTAAGGGTGTTAAAACACACACCCTTAGCTAATCAGCTTAAAATGCCCACTCTTCCCGTCAGGACAACTCCAGCATTAGTATTCTCCTTAGCACTCTGGTTTTGTTTCCTGTGATTCTGGTTCTTGACCCTTATCTTGTGTTTATTGCTTGTTCATTTCAATGAGCTCTGCTATGCATGTAAAGGCATGGATGATATATTTTATTCAGCACTTATGGATGTTTTGTAGCAAGAGAGTTTTCATTTTACATAATTCTTGGCTTTGCTGGAAACAGAAAACGTCAATTTCAAGAAAAAAGGTAATTACATGGCAGAGGGCTGAAAACAGTATGTGATGTCCTATTTGGTGTTCAGCATTTCTCCTTAGAGAAAAAGGGAAGAGGATAACTCTGACAATACTCTGGCTATCCTGAAACTTCTATCTTGGTGCTTATCAGAGAATCCCAGAAGCCCTTGTCAGAAATGTGCATCACCCTGGTGCTGACAGATTTCTAAGATGCTGTGACAGCCCCATGCAATCTCTAAAGCAAGCTGCTCTCTTACTACGCATTGCTGAAGCCTCACAAAATTGTCTGTTCATTTCTTGTTTTCATAATTTCCATCTTAAAAAGATTTATTATTTTCTTAAATTTTCTCCTCTTCTTTAGAAATACTTTCAGAGATAGTCTATGGTTATTTGGACTAGCCTTCAAAGCCTATACTTAACTTTAAGACAAAATGTCTGTGTTCAAAATCATCTAAATTCAAGTGTGAATATCCTATAATATGTATAATAATATTCCACCTTTTTTTAAATACTGTATATCTTTAGAACAGTTTTAGAGTCACAGAAAAATTTAGATGAAGATACAGAGGTATCCCATATACTCCCCTGCCCCTGCACATGCACAGCTTTCCTCATTATTTCTCTTTGTTTTTAAAACAGTTGGCCTTAAGAAGCTATTAAGACACCATACATAAGATAAGACTTTAATGTTCAAAATATAAAAAGAACTCATATAACTCAGTAGCAAAAAACCCAATATGATTAAAAAATGGACAAAGGAATTGTATAGACATTTTCCAAAGAAGATATATAAAGCACTAACAAGTAAATGAAAAGATGCTCAAAATACCAATTATCAGTGAAATGTAAATCAAAACCACAATGAAATATCATCTCATATTTGTTAGAATGGATATCATCAACAAGACAAGAGATAGCGAGTGTTGGCAAGGATGTGGAGAAAAGGAAATCTTTGTGCACCATTGATGGGAATGTAAGTTGGTACAGTCACTATGGAAATAGTATGGAGGTTCTTCAAAAAAATTAAAAATAGAATTATTATATAATCTAGCAATTCCCCTTCTGGGTATTTATCTAAAGGAAATTAAATCACTATCATGAAGATATATCTGCACCCCCATGTTCATTGCAGCATTATTCACAGGAGTCAAGATATGGAACAATCTAAGTTTCTATAGATAGATGAATTGACAAAGAAATATGGTGTATATATACAATGGAATGTTATTCAGCCATAAAAAAGAAAGAAAATTCTACCATTTGCAGCAACATGGATGAACCTTGAAGGCATTGTGCTAAGTGAAATAAGTCAGTAAGAGGAAGACAAATACCATATGAACTCACTTACATGTTGATTCTATATATAAAAAAAGAACTCATAAAAACAGATAGCAGGTTGGTGGTTGCCAGAGGCAAGAGATTGGTGGGGGGGGGGGGGGACAAAAGTGAGTAAAGTTGATCAAAAGGTACAAACTTACAGTTATAAGTAAATTCTGAGGATGTAATGTACAGCATGGTGACCATAGTTAATAATGTACTATTGTGTATTTGAAAGTTGCTAATGAGAGTATATCTTAAAAATATTCATCACAAGAAAAAAATTGTGACTATATAAGGTGACAGATGTGAAATAAACTTATTGCGTTTATCATTTCACAATAATACATATACCAAATCATTATGTTATACACCTATACTAATACAATGTGATATGTCAATTATAATTCAATAAAACCAGGGGAGGGAGCTATTAAAAGCTGTGATGGTGAAGTTAAGATGTCCCTTTGAATTCCTGGCCTGACTGATGACTTTAGTCAAGTTAGTTACCTACTCTGTGTTTCCATTTGTTCACTATTTTTAAAAACATCAGTACAATAATATGTGTAGCTGCCTCTGGGGCTGAGGTGAGAACTGACCGAGGAGCACTGTGCTTATAGGTGGGAGAGCAGTGGCTGACTCAGGCTCAGCAGTCAAGAGCAATAACCATAATAAAAACACCAATATTAACTACTTCAAAGACACACTGGTTGTCTTTTTTCACAATCCCATAAATATCACATCAGCTATCTCTTTATTTTTATCTGTAAGTTGTACCTCAAAGGGAGAAGCAAAGCTCTTTTACTCACTTAACTCATTTTTGCTTAAATTTGAAACCTCATCTCACCTTTAACTTTCTCAGATACCACAGAAAATATGTTATATCTTTCTCTCCTAATCCCCCAACCAAAGCCTCCTTGTCTCTCTTCAAGAAAGAAAGAAAAGAAGAGAGAGATGAGAGGGAGAGGGAGAGGGAGAGAGAGAGAGAGAGAGAGAGAGGGAGAGAGAGAGAGAGAGAAGACATACCAACTGGGAAAGCAACATCTTCGTCTAGCCCAAGTCGGTTTGGCTTCCATTTTGTTCTGTAACACAGGAGGAATAGACCACTTATCTGCTCCTTATTTTTCTTCTCAGAAAGAAAGTTTAGGCTAATTCAAACATTCTGCTAAGGTTTGTTTTCTGCTAAGTTTCTGCCCTGAAAGATCAAATTACTCGCCCCCCCCCCCCCCGCTACCTTTTTTGGACAACAATCAGACAAGCAGAATTATCTATTGCATTATCAACATGTAGATAACATGAAGCATACCCAATCCTCCCTCATATTTGTTTGAGCACAAGTAGTTCAGTGGAAATAATGCATACTGTAGAGCCAGAGAGATGGGCCTCAAAAACCAGTCAGAGGGCAAATTACCCAAATGACAAATCCTGGCCTCTTTCTGCCCTAAAGCGGCAAGGGCCTTTCTGACTGGAGCAAGGCCTGATCCTCAAGTTGAGGAAGAGTGTGGATTATGTGTTTGGTCGTGAAGTTCCTGAATAGTCACAAACCAACCCACATGATCCTGTGTATATTGTTAGGTATGTGGGATAAATGGAATGGCCCCAAAGATGTCCTAATTCCCAGAATCTGTGACTATCTTGCATTACATGGCAAGAGGGACTTGGCTAATATAACTAGTTACCTATTTAAGAGAGGCGGTTTATTCTGGATTATTCAGTGAGCCCAAATCTAGTGAGGTGGACAAACACTTGGAAGCAGATAACTCTTTATGTGGCTTGAGGCAAAGCAATGAGGCAAAGTGGGGGTGTCAAAGAGACTGTACATGTGAAAAAGACTTATTTTGCCTTTGCTGGACTTAATATAGCAGTCACAAGCCAGAGAATGCAGGAAGCCTCTAGAAACTGAGAATGACCCCCAGTGTCAGCCAACCAGGAAACAAGGACTTCCATCCTACAACAGACTAGAACTGAAATCTGCCAACAACCTAAATAAGCCTGGAAGTTAATTCTACACACATAGCACCACCTCTCAATAGGTGGCAAGGCTGGCTGACACCCAGATTTTGGTCTTAAGAGACTCTGAGCAGAGAACCTAGCCACTCCTGCCAGACTTCTGACCTATAGAACTAAATCATCAGTGGATATCATTTTCAGCTCTAAATGTGTGGAAATTGTTATGGCAGTGATAGAAAGGTAATGCAGCCAGATCTGAGATCCATAAAGAAGAAACAGATGCCACCTGGACCTTATACCATGTCTGACATTTTGTCTCATCCAGGTTCTCAATACAATGCCCCATCTGTCCTCTCACTTTACCTTCCCATGAATGCAGTGAAGAGGGCAGAGGGAAATTTATCAATTCACTTCCTCCAGCAAGGAGTCTGAGGCAAAGTGAGATTCACAATTTGCCTATGGTGGCCTGCCTGCTTAGTGGGAAGATAGAGGTTAGAACTCCAGACTTGTGGCTCCCAGGCCAGGAACTTTCTCCAAAATCTCTGGTTTTGGAGAAACAAAGCATTAGAAATCAGATTGTCTACTCACTTTTCTGTAGATGGCAAATATGGTTCCAATGGAGGCCAGGCAGTCGATGTTGGAAGATCCATCCAGTGGGTCAAAGCAGACCACATATTTCCCCTAAATGCACAGAAGGAAGACCCACTTCAGATCAACACAGTCTATGTAACTGTGAGGAGCAGACAATGCAACACCAAAAAGTGACTGAGGAAAAAGGGATATTCTTATTTTAAAAGTACGATTACTTAAGGAGGGTGAAGTGTATCAGCATATATGAATTGCGCAGGTCAGGGCCTATCTGCTAACAACAGATTATTTATGGCTATAGAGGGCAATGGACCTCACTCCACCTCCAAAAAGCTTTCCTTCTACCTCCTCTGGCTCCACCATCCCCTCCTACTTGGGTCCATGGGCACTTAGAGCTGCTGAGGGGGTGAAAAGTAACAAGGTCTGAAAAGGGCATTTTGTAGGGAAGAGGTGGGAAAACTGAAGATAAACTCAGACTCACTCCACCCACATTCATAGTAATGTCAGTTGTGGACTTATTGATAATTCTTTCTGACCCTTTTCCTAGATAGGCTTTTTTTTCTCATTTTGGAGCATTCTGAAAAAAAAAAAAAGAAAATTTCAGAGCAATATCCCAGGGCCTTTGGGTCCATCCTATTAAGACAGCTAGTATATATAAATAGCTGATATGCATAGATAAAATAAAAATAATCTTCTGCATTTTGCTGTATCCAACCCACATGTCTGACATGAAGACAAGAAGACAGAGCAGGTGCCCCCACATTGCTGTGGGTTGGCTGTCACAGACAACTCCAGCCAACACTTCATGGGGAGAAATCACCAGATACTTTTATGGGCCTCCTTTATGCAAGGCCCTATGAAAGCCTTAGTAATAGGGATTGGAGTATCCTAGCTAATTAAATATGGTAAAAAAAAAAAACCTTGAAGTAAAATGGGAGTCGCTTCTACTGTCACTAAAATTACTTTTCCCTAGATTAAGTTGAATTTTATTTACTTTTTCATCACTGTGTTCAACTGGGGTGGGCAAGGATGGGAGGGAAAGGGCACAAATGAGTGGGGTAACTCATAAACTTGGATATTTCCCATTCTCCTTGCTGATAATCCAACTTAGCCTGTCATTTCATTCATGTATTCATTCAACAGATTTGTTGGGCATCTAGCATATGTTGGAAAGTGTTTAAGAAATTTATATGGGAGTGGGCATGGAGTATTCAAGAACTAGCATGAAGACCTGTGTAGCTCAGGCCAGCTGGGAAAGAAAATGGTAGATCATATTGGAGAGAGACTTAAGGGTCATATCAGTGGAAATTGAAAGTTGAAAAGAATAGGTATGATTTAGCTTCAGTTATGTGAGGCAAGAGGAGTAAAGTGCTTTGCACAGTCCCTGACATATAGTAGGTGCTTAGTAAATTTGGCTTTACCTTTCCCGTACTACCAGTTAATCATAGAGAAATGGCACTTTGTCTCCAACATCCAAAATATAAATCAAGGGACAATAGTCCCAGTATGTATTTTATATTACTGTATAAGCAGAAGAACATGACTGAATGTTTCGGCCACCAAAAAAAACCTCTTTCTTTAGTAAACTGTTCACAAAACCAGAGTGAATATGGACCCTCCCAGCCATGCCCTGCACTAACCAAGTTGACTATTGTACTAATGGAAGAGAGCCACCATCTTTATGTTTTCTTTTCTGTATTAGTCTGACAATGTGTTGGGAATATAGAAACCTCTGCTGAAACCATGTTCTCCTTGAGAGGAAGTGTGTGGGGGTGTGGGTTGTGAATAGAAGTGGGGAGGGAAAAAGTAAGAGGCTATATAGTACGACTCTTCCCAGGAACTCAACTCTTTACTGAACTTACTGCTTTTCAAGTTTCCCCAAAATGCCAGCACTTGTTCCAGACCGGCAAGTTAGAAAATCCAAGTACCCTACTCACTGAGGTATTTTGGTAAATCAGTCTGATTTATTTCCTGAATGAATCACTGCCCTGCTAGCTATGGAGTTTTGTTGTTTTGTTTTGTTTTGTTTTGTTTTGTTTTGTTTTTACCAGGCAGCGTAAGACTTCTAAGTAAAGAAGTATGCATTTGTCTCTGGAAAACAAAATTAAGCAGTGGAGGAAAATCACAGAAACAAAAGAAATGCAAGGCAACAGTCTTCTCAACTCAGTATCACCATCTAGTGGTGATGACCGGAACTGCACCCAGCCTCCCTTACGCACCCTCTTGTCCTTGGCGGTGATAATCGCCTCTTTATTTTCTTCTGAGACCAGTACACAGGTGCTGTAGGAGGACTGGAGCATGTTGATTACCAGGGAATTGGATAACACGTCCAGTTTCTTCACCTCATCCCCCGTCACGTTCACGCTTCCCGCAATCCCATACCTAAGAAGATAAAAAAAAAAAAAATGTTTTCAGTGATATCACTAGACATCACCAAAAGATCCTGAACTCCAACAAATAAGTCCAGACACTAACACACCACCAGCGTATCTCCTTTCCCTTCATGGCTCCTGAGTCTCTAAGTTATAATCACAGACCAAGTATGTCCTGTCCCAGAGCAGTGATTCTCATCCTTGCTTCTTTTACACCTCCGGGATATTATCCTAGTCCGCTATTCTCCCAACGTGCTAACCAGAATTCAGTCTTACTATTGTAAATTACAAACCTGCCTGAAGCACAGTGCTATGATTAATGACTCCAAAAAAAAATAAAGAACCGAGACTTTCCAGCCCTAGAGTTTCAATATTTGCTGTTCATCCTCAAATAGTGGCCTGCTTGGCTGAATTAAAAATTGCCCTGCTTTAGGGTGGTGTTACTTGAATAAAAAGGAAATTTGGAGACAGACTTAACTAATTTAATATAGTTTTTCACTCCCTTTTCAAGCAACATCAGAAAGAGCATTACTATAAAGTTCTATCTAGAGTCTTTGTGTTTTAGAGCATTAATATGCACAGGTTTCACACCTTCCATCCTGATAGAAGATCACTTATCCACCCAGTGCTCCCAAGTCCCCACAATAGGAGGGGACCACACAGGATCCACTGTCAATACCTGTTTCTACACCAGCACTGTCTCAGCTTCCAGACTCATCCACCCACTGGGCACACATCTGCCTTAGGATCAACCCCTGGGTTTACTGCCCCCCCCCATGCTCTTCTCTCCAAGAACCACATGACCACCACCCACTTAAGCCTTCTGCAGTCCAACAGCTGCAAAGGTCCTGTGGCCACTGACATCCAGCAAGCTGCTCCTCTCCTTTTTATCTTCACACATGGCTTTCTCCCCACAGAAATACTCCCTGCACACCATCAGCTTTTCCCTACTGGGCCCCCTAACCCACTCTGGAAGCTTCCCTGGTCCCTCTTCATGTTCCCACCACACACCAGGCACAGCCCTGCTATCCCATCCACATTGGCTCACAATGTGTTCATGGGAATGTTTCTTCTGCCAGGTTATCTGCCCACTGAGGCAAGAAGTGGAGCTACTATATTTATTTCCATAGTATCCAGAGACATAGGAGGCGCTTAATATATGTTCATTGAATGACAAAAAAGAGGGAGAGTGGAACAGTAATCTTCTCCCTTTTTAACACCTTATTTGTTGAAGGAATCCTCAGGTGGTCTAACAGGTGGCCCAGGTTGAGAACCTCAGATTTACGCTCAGGGGGAACAAGTCATTTCCCACTCTCTTCCCTGACTGACAGCCTCTTCCCTCCCCCACAGCCCTGCTCCATGACTTGGTGTCTGCTGAGATGTGATGTACTGAGGCAGCTGCCTTGTAAAACAATACTGGTAGCCTGGCCCCAAAGAGTGTAGTTTCTGGTTCAAAACCAAAGCAAATAAACAAACAATAGCAACAACAAAGCTGGGTTATTTTGCATTGGAGTTTAAAGGCACCAAAGCAAATAAACAAATAATAGCAACAACAAAGCTGGGTTATTTTGCATTGGAGTTTAAACCCAACCTCTTGTTTAATGTGGATTCTAGAAGCAGATGCCACTGGAGAATGAAGAACTGGAGTTCCCAAGCCCTGCGGTGGGCAGAGTTGAGAAATAAGTCTATCTTGTGCTTGCAAACTGCCCCCCACCACCCCACAAACCACACCCTTACCTCCCCTTCAACAGGCCCCCTCACCCTCCCTCAAGGTACTGGGCATCCTGCTGTGAAAAATTCACAGCCACACCCAACCTTCCAGAAAGAATGAAGGCACACTCCCAAGGAGGTCTGATTGCCTACCCTCCAAGTTAGAGTATGGGTAAGGGGCATTTTACCCAAGGACAATACCTTCTAGCATTTTAACTACACTAAATAAAGCTTTCCTGACCATTTTCAAGCAAACATTTTGACAATAAAAGCCATGGAGAAGTTTTCAGGGGAGGCATTATAACATTCCCTTCAGCAAAGAGTGGAGGAAGAAGAAGGAAAACATGAAAATTTCGCATCACTTTTAAGTTGCATTAATAGAGAGTGTGCCTAAAAATGTCTTTGCAAAAAGAAGATGCAAAGAGTGAGGGACTTGAGGCTCCCTAACTGGGAAGTGGCAGGTACACATGAAAATCTCATTCTCCTGAGCAGAATTCCCCTGGGACAGAGTGCTACCATTTTGATCTCTGAAAAGCAATACCAGGGGCCTCTTAAAACAATCTCAGCATCTTGCTAGAAAGGATTCCCAACCAATGGGCTTCTCCTGCTGCTAGGGTGTCTTTTAGAGGGGAGACGGGGAAGAAGGCTGTCTGAACCGGCAGAATGTAGAGCCCCTGCCAGACCCAGGGAAATTCAGCTCCCTGAAAAATGTGGAATCCTGACGTCTTGTTTCCACAGGCTGCGCCTGCCACCTTATGGTCAGTCTGTAGCATCGACCGGCCAACTGGCAAATTTCCCTGGAAAAGGGCTTTAAACTGTGGAAATAAAGAGCATTTACTGAACTTTTAGGTTGCCACTGTCGAAATCATCATCACATGGAATTGCTAACACAACAACCCTACAAGTGAGGGACTCTTAGGATCTTCTCCATTTTACAAACTGAGGTCCTAGAGAGAATAGATCATTGCCCTTGATCACATGGAAGGAAAAGTGGAGTCAGACAAGCACTTTAATTATCCAATTCTTGACTGAGTCCACTTCATCTGGACAATGAATTACCATAGAGTCTGTTCCACAGCTGATTGATACAACCCTACCACAGCAACTGCTGCCCAGCCAAGCATCCTACCCAGAGCAGGAGCCCAAAGCACGGGTCAGTAATACTGAGATGTCAGCAGGAAAGAGCACTAAGCAAAACAGGGCCCACATACAGGCAGAGACCAAGTCACTATTTAGTGTCACTCAGCAGGCCTCATCGTCTGGCAGAAACAGGACAGACACAAATGGCTGCACCTCACATTCATGAACGTCCTTAAGTGCAGAGCTGGGCCATTATCTCCAAATGATAGCAGTACACAAAGTGGGAAGAAGCTGATCGTAAGGCATCTTAACCTGGATCCCATTACTGGGTCACAAACCTTGTAGAAATAATTCTGTAATTATCCTGTGATAATTATATCTTGTCATATAATGCTATCACATTTTTATGTTAAAAGCACTAAACTGTTAATAATAAATATTTTAAATATTTGTCTTCGTTATTTCTTCATTTTGGAGTAATAATAATAATAATAATAATAATAAAGTCCTTTAAACTTCTGAAAGGAACTCCACTGGAATTACTGCAATAAAAAGGGAAGCCCAAAGAAGTCTGCCTTTTTTATTACAAACTTAAACTGGACACTTGCCTTGTTGATCAGCAGCCATAGCCTGAACTTGGCCTCCTGTGCTTGTATAAGGCACCAAAGAGAACAAAGCACAGAACAGAACGCTGTGCATTTTGTTCTCCCAGCTTCCTGACCACCAAGTGGAGAAGATAAAAAAACGAGTTCACAGAGGAGAAATTAAAGAGCTGTTTTGTAGGCTGGGGCCTACATTTCTAAATGGTTCCTAGCTCCTAATGTATTGGCAAAGGTCAGGACAATAAAATGCTCCTTCCTGCAAAAGGCATAAAGAGACCTTGCTAGTCTCCTGGCTCTTTCTTTGTTCCAGTGAGAATGAAAATACAAAACTCACCATCATTCAATATGTGTTAATGTAACAAACCATTGAGTTTGTTATCATTATAATATATGGCAACTGGAAAAATTATATATATATATATTTTTCTCTATAGCATGTCTCCATATAGCATGTATTTTGTTCTTTCTTGAAACAATTCAAAGTCCCCTTTATCAAAGCATATGTGACAGAAACTTAAAAGGCAACTTCTGTCCAAGGCACCTAGGCAAAGAGCTTTGACCAGATTTTCTGACAGGTGCCTACAGCTTTGCCCACACCCCACCTGGACCCTATCCCCACGTGTCAGGGCAGCTCTGTGCACCCACACCTGCTCCCGGGACTCACAGGTTGGCCAGGCCCGCCTTGCGCACAGCTGAGGAAATGGCTTTGATGGCTGTCAGCATGGAGTTTAGCAGCTGTGTGAGCTCTCCAGTCCCTTTCGCCTGTCGCCCCTTTTCCATAACATAGCGGGTCAGTGTGACCATGTCCGTTTCGAAGGGGCTTCTGTCTGTCATTGTGGCAGGTAATTTTTCAAATCCTTTTCTCCCTGCAGAAAGTCTTGTTTATCTCTTAAGAGCTGTAGCTCTCTGATATCAGAGCTGGCCCAGGACCTTTAAGGAAAATTACCCAGCTCACGTGATTGAGGTAACTGGGCAAGCCACAAGGATCTCTCTCTGGAACACTCTTCTGAAGGCTGTCAAGGCACAGTGCAAGCTGTAAATAGAACTGGGAAGCCCAGAGACACAGATCTATTTTCTCTTCATGAGCTGCTTTCTTTAAAGATCCTAAGAAGCAACCGTCTAGTAATAAGTGGGAGATGAGAAATGGAGCCACTATGAAATGATCCATAAAATCTTCTTATTCAAGGACTGGAAAGGATTCTTTGCATCTATCTAGTGCAGAATCCAATTCCTCTGCGGTTTATAGAAAGCATATTGGCAGTTATCTTATCTGGGGTATAGGTGACAAGATAAAGTAATGGCAATCCTGGGACCTCTTAGCAAGGAAGGGCTCTTTCATACATGTTGAAAGATGCTTTTTATTCCCCCCCCAAAAAAAAACATGTAGAACTAATAGGTATAATCCATAATAGATAACCAAATCTGGAAGAAATAAATTATATTCCTAGCACAGCACTATGGTTATTTTATCAGTTTCTCTAGATTTGCACTTTTATGACAAAATAATTGTCAGGAAACAGCTTATTGAAAAGGAAACATTGCAGAAGTATATAAAGAAAAAGCAAAAAGTCCTCATCACCAGCCCATTCCCCAACCTGTTCCCTGGAAATAATTGCTGTTACTGCAGGTGGGTGTCTGCATTAATAGCAGGCACTGGTGGGGTCTGCACAAGGTGGTCCAAGCTGTTTCTCTAGGAGACAGACCTGGCTCAGAGTCCCCAGTTAGTTATCTGCTAGTTGTATAAGGCCTCAGTTTCCTCACTTTTAAAATAGGATAATAATAAAACATCTATTTGTCTTATATAGTAGTTGTGAAGATTAAACTGATAAGATGTGCCTGGTACACAATAGGTGCTCAATACTTGTTAGCTATTATTGCCCTTCCAACTTCTTAATGTATATGTAATTATTATGTATACATATATAATTTCATTTTACAAAATAGAAAAAGCACATTGCTCTGCAATTTGATATTTTCCTTTGATAGTTATTTCAATTAGAATATGTTTAGCTGCAAGTAATAGAAAACTTGGAGTGATTTAAATGTGTGGCAATTCATTTTTCTCCTATTTTCTCAAGTTCAGTTGGAGGTGGCTGCTGGCATTCATTTAGCCATTCAAAAGTTCCACTAGGGACCTCTGTCTCTCTTCTGCAATCCTTTGTGCTAACTTTTGCCCCATGCTTGTCATTTCATTGGCACAACATAGCCACCACAGCTATAAACATCTAGCCTATATTGAAGAACTGTACAAGAGAGAAAGGGCAGCTGTAACTACATCAGTTTCCTTTTATTAGAAAAGAGTAGGTAGATACACTGTGCTTCCTCACACAACCAAAAGAAGAACAACAACAAATTTAAAACCTCAAAACAATCAGAACTGACAGAAAATCAAACTGTGTGGAAGTCCAACAATCAAGGAGATAAAGAACAAACATTCCTCCATACCACTAGGAGAGGCAAAGATGGGAAGCTGGGCAGAGAGGTGTTATGGCAAGGCAGCAACTGTCAGACAGGGCCAGGTGACGGCTGGCAGAGCAGGTCCCACATTTGTGTGCAGACAAGCTGGGAGGAACAACTGGGGAGTGGGACCGACTGTGCAACCCAGGGTTCTAGTGCAGGGAATAAAGCCTCAAAACCTGGAAAAATCCTGTGAGGGTTAATGTGGTAGGAGAAATTCCCAGCCTCACAGGAGAGTTCATTGGAGATACCCACAGGGTCCTAGCATATACACAAAACCACCCACCTGGGAATCCACACCAGAAGGGCCCGATTTGCTTGTGGGTAGCAGAGGAAGTGACTGAAAGGCGGCCAAGAACTGAGCAAGTGGCATCTACTCCTTCTCTGACCCCCGCTTCACATACAGCAACACAATGCAGTGCTGTGGGTTGCCCCACCCTGGTGAATACCTAAGGCTCTGCCCCTTACTGTGTAACAGGTGTGCCAAGACAAAAAAAATGGCCCAAATGAAAGAACAGATCAAAGCTTCAGAAAATAATACAATTAAGGGATGAAGAAATAGCCAACCTATCAGATACACAGTTCAAAACACTGGTAATCAGAATGTTCACAGATTTGGTTGAGTATGGTTGCAAAATAGAGGAAAAAGTGAAGGGTACGCAAAGTGAAATAAAGGAAAATGTACATGGAACTAACAGTGAAGGGAAGGAAACCAGGACTCGAATCAATGATTTGGAGCAGAAGGAAGAAACACATTCAACCAGAACAGAATGAAGAAACAAGAATTCAAAAAAATTAGGGGAGGGTTGGGGGGGTGGGCTGGAATGGGAGTAAGTGGGAGAAAACTGTACTTGAACAATGATTAAAATAAAATTTAAAAAAAAGAATTCAAAAAAATGAGGAGAGGCTTAGGAACCTCCAGGACAACTTTAAATGTTCCAACATCTTAATCATATGGGTGCCAGAAGGAGAAGAGGAAGAGCAAGAAATTGGAAACTTATTTGAAAAAAATAATGAAGGAGAACTTCCCCAATCTGGCAAAGCAAATAGACTTCCAGGAAGCCTAGGAAACTCAGAGAGTCCCAAAGAAGTTGGACCCAAGGAAACACACACCAAGGCACATCATAATTACATTACCTAAGATTGATACATGGAGAGAATTTAAAAGCAGCAAGAGAAAAGGAGAGGGTTACCTACAAAAGAGTTCCCATAAGACCATCAGCTGATTTCTTCTAAGAAACCTTACAGGCAAGAAGGGGCTGGAAAGTATTCCAAGTCATGAAAGGCAAGGACCTATATCCAAGATTACTCTATCAGCAAAACTATCATTTAGATGCAAGGGCACATAAAATGCTTCCCAGATAAGGTCAAGTTCAAGGAGTTCATCATCACTAAGTCCTTATTATATGAAATGTTAAAGGAACTTATCTAAGAAAAAGAAGATAAAAAATATGAACTTGTAATATGAACTTGTTTGTTGTCATTGTAAAATGACAACAAACTCACAACTATTAACAACCAAACCTAAAAGAGCAAAAATTTTTTTAAAAACTAAGCAAACAACTAGAACAGGAACAGAACCACAGAAATGGAGATAGCATGGAGGATTATCAGTGGGAGAGTGGGAGGGGGAGAAAAGGGGAAAAGGTACAGGGAATAAGTAGCATAAATGGTAGGTACAAAATAGACAGGGGGAGGTTAAGAATAGCATAGGAAATGTAGAAGCCAAAGAACTTATGTGTATGACCCATGTACATGAACTAAAAGGGTCAGTGGGCAGAATGCAGGTGGAAGGGGGTATGCAGGGCAGAGGGGAATAAAGGGGGGGAATGGGACAACTGTAATAGCATCATGAATAAAATATATTTTAAAAATTTTTAAAAGAAAAGAAAATTTTCCCAGAACACACCCTTGTCCCTATTCTGGTAGACTTCTACTTTGTACAATTGGCCAGATTTGTATCATAGTGTGATCCTTTGTTGCAAGAGCTGAGTGTTGATTCTAGTGTCTAGTGTCTGCCATAGCAAAACATCTGAAAATACGTCCATGTTGGTACACGAAGACTTACTGCATCCCAATGTGTGTGCACAGTTGAGTTGTTTGGGAAATGTTTACTCTTCAGACAATGCTGCAATAAGCTTCCTCATGTTTGTGCTTGGACTTGTGTGAGGGCTTTAGAAAGATACAGCTCGAGAGGGGGAACTGCTATGTCAGAACATTTAAAGTTTCATATCACCAGGATCTATCTGGAAAAAGTCCAGTCATTGTTGATATAACAAAACTGGTTTGTGTGACATCAGTGTAATCTGGCAGCCAAGGAGCATGGACTGGAATGTGCATGTGTGAACAATGATGACTTCACTGCACTAGTCAGTGGGGGTGGTAGATGCCATTGAGTGAGCATGTATACTGTGTGACCATCACATTCAAAATGACTGGGCAAGTAGAGCAACGAATCTGCATCAAATTTTGCATTAAGCTTGAACATTTCTTTGCAGAAATTATTCAAATGATTCAGGAGGCTTTCGGGAACAATGCAATGAGTGCAGCACAAATAAAAGTGTGGCACAAACACTTCAAGGATAGTCAAGAATCTGTTGAAAGTGATCCACATTCTGGAAGGCGTGTAACAGGCAGAACACCTGAGACTGTTGAACGTGTACGGGCTGCAATCAACAAAGATCATCAACTGACTGTGTGAGAACTAGAAGCTGATCTGGGGATTCAAAAAACTACTGTGTTCGAGATTTTGCTGCAGGATCTTGGCATGAACTGTGTTGTGGCAAAATTTGTTCTGCAGCTTCTGCTACCAGAGCAGACGGAACATCATAGTGCAGTTGCTAATGACTTGACTCAAACCACTACCAATGAACCAGATTTCCTCAAGGTCATAACTGGAGATGAATCATCGGCCTACAGCTATGATCTGGAAATGAAGGCCCAGTCGTCCCAATGGAAGTTACCTTGTTCTCCACACCCAAAGAAGGCACAGCAAAGTCTCAGCAAGATCAAGACCATGTTAACTGTATTTTTGATTGGGAAGGAGTTGTCCATCATGAGTACACCCCCTCAGGCCAAACAATTAATAAGGAGTACTACCTTATGTTCTTGTAGGCTGAGGGATTCAATATGATGAGAATAGCTGCAGCTATGGGCAATTGGTGATTGGCCGCTTCATCACACAATGCACCCGCTCATGCATCATGTCTCATGAGATTTTTTGTGAAATACCAAATCACCCAGGTGACTCAGTGCCTCCACACCCAGATTTGGTGCCCTGTGACTTCTAGCTTTTCCCAAAACTAAAATCACCTTTGAAAGAGAAGAGTTTTCAAACTGTCAATGAGATTCAGGAAAATACAAAGGGGCAGCTGATGATGATTCCAACAAAGGGTTTTGCAGAGTGTTTTGAATAGTGGAAGAGATGCTCGGAGAACTGTGTGAGGTCCCAAGGTGCCTACTTTGAAAGGGACTCATTGTCCTATGTACAATGTTTCTTGTATCTTCTTCAATAAATGTCTGTTTTTCATAGCACATGGCTGGATACTTTCTAGAAAGACCTCATAAACCAGAAAACTCTCTTTTTCCCCTCCCCTAGAGATTCAGGGAATTTTGATTACTGTAGAATGGAACTTTCTTTGATCCTGATGAGTCATATTGCCACTAACAAATAACTAAGTTTTGTCTTTCACATAAGCAATCGACTATGATTCTTCAGACATAATTACAGAATGAGCTAGCAATTAGTTCTGAGCCAGTAAATGACTGCCAGATGAAGAGAGTGGCCTGATGTGTTTGTTTTAAGGTTCCCTTTGAAATCTAACATCATCATCTGATGAAGGGTTTCCTGCATGATTGGCACAAATCAATATCACCCCAAATGGATGTCACATCTTCCTTAGATATGAACATGTACATCCACACAAAAACCCAGTCACAAATATTTATAGCAGCTCTATTTATACTTGTCAGAAACTGCAGGCACACAAATGCTCTTCAAGGGTGAATGGATAAACCATTGTAGATCTGTAAAATAGAATACTACTCAGCAATGAAAAGGAACAAGCTATTGTTACATGTAGCACTGGGATGAATCTCAAAGGTACTGTGCTAGTGAAAGAAGCCAGCCTCAAAAGACTATATGCTATATGATTCCATTTGTATGATATTCTCAAGAAAACAAAATTGTAAATACAGAACAAGTCCATGGTTGCCAGGGTGTAAGAGTGAAGGGAGGACACAGAGAACAGGAGTATTTTGCCCAGTGGAACTGTTCTATATCTTGGTTATAGTGATGGTAACTTCAATCTATGTGTTCTGGAATCTATGTGTTAAAATTCATAGAGCTGTACATTTTTTAAAAGTCACTTTATGGTAAAGCAAAATTCAAGTGGATCACAGGTAGTCTGCAAACTGTGTTGGCCCATTACCAGGTAGGTAAAAATGTTCAAAATATTTAAAAATTTCCATAGCACTTTCATATATTTTTTATTCTGATCATATATATTAAAATATAATTTAAATTTAATAGTAAAATGTAATTTAATTTTAAATGACATTACAATCTAACACTAAACAATCAGGACCTATACTTGTATTTTATAACTATTTTTAATTTCATTTTTCCAGTAACTTTTTTTACCATTTTAACCATTTTTAAGTGTATAGTACAGTGGCATTAAGTACATTTGCATTATTTTGCAACCACCATACATCTCCAGAACTTTTTTATCTTCCCAATAAAACACTGTGCCCAGTAAAAAATAATTCCCACTCAGTCCTTAGCCCCTGGTAATCACCATTCTACTTTCTGTCTTTATAAATTTAACAATTCTAGGTAATTTGTATAAGCAGAATTATGTAATATTTGTCTTTTTGTGACTGGCTTATTTCACTTAGCATAATGTCTTCAATGTTTATCCACATTGTAGCAGCTGTCTGAGTTTCCTTCCTTTTTAAGACTGAGTAATATTCCATTATATTAATAGACCACATTTTGCTTATCCATTCATCAGTGGGCATTTAGGTTGCTTCTACCTTTTGGCTATTGTGAATAATGCTGCTATGAACATGGTTGGAGAAATATCTCTTTGAGTCCCTGCTTTCATTTCTTTTCATACCCAAAAATAGAATTGCTAGCTCATATGGTAATTCTATATTTAATTTTTTTGAGAAACCACTGTACCTCTTTCTACAGAAGCTGCACCATTTGTACTCCCACCAGTAGTGCACAAGAGTTCTAATGTCCCCAGAACCTCACCAACTATTGTTATTTTCTGTTTTTTGATAAGAGCTATTCTGATGAGTTCAATAAAATTATATCTCATTGTGGCTTTGATTGGCATTTCCCTAATAATTAGTGATGTTGTACATCTTTTCATGTATTCAGTGACCTTTCCAGTAATTCTTTTAATTATGTTTTATAAAAGTATTTGTTCACAACAGATTGGAAGTGAAACTAACAAACCAGTGGTTTAAAACAACTGCAGGGAGAAGCACTAGTGCCCAGCACACTGTGGGTGTGAAGAATGAGTAAAAGACTGGATAACTTAGGCATTAGGAGGAAGAAGTATTCATCAGAGTCATTTATAAGGAGTCAACTGCTCTCCCATAAAAGGAGCCAAGGAAGGGTCTGCTGTTTCTGCTACCATCTAGCCCAAGCTGACAGATGACTACACAATCATCCTTCTTGCAGCTACATTTAAATGTTATTAGTTCAAGTTACCCAGTGATCTAAAATTGCAGCTAATGACCTTTCAGTAAATGCCAAAGTTCTTTCAGGGCACACAACGGGATGGAAACTAGTAGAGCAGCTGTGGTGAAAGCTGGAAGGCAGAAGAGCTTCCAGCTCACAGTTGCTTCAATGTTACTGATACACTGGCAACCACAAAGCTATCTATGGCCTTGCTCTGCTTAGTGAAAGGTGCTCAAAAATCTGAGTCTAAGTTAGTAAAAACAAGCAGACTCTCCTGACAGTTGAGGCAATCTCGCTCATGTGTCAGGGCCTTCCATCCAAAGACAAGGACCTGGAAGGTGACTCTGGAGTATAAACAGAGGGACCGTTCTTTGTTAGCAACTCTGCTAATATGTTTTAAACACACTCTCTCATGTAATCCCAGTATCTGTTTGGGGGGGGGGTGTTATTTCTTAGTTTACAATCAGGAAAGGTTTCATTAGAAGAAACAATGTCATCAGGTACAAATGGAAAAAATATTACACAATTATATCAAAATGTTTTTAAAAATCTGCATATTGGCCCCCATTGGACTATAGTACTCACCTCACATTTGAGCAATGAACATAAGATGCCATTTTGCACTGCTTCACATGGGGAATTTGATTTCCTGCAGGTTCCACCTACTTTTCTCATGCTCAGTTTGATGCTTAAGCATCAACTTTGTAGGATAACAGAAAAGAAAGAAAAAAATAAACAATACAATTTTGGGAGCTTCCAGTCAAGATGTAGGCATAGGTAAAAATGGCTCACTTCCTCTCACAACCACATCAAAATTACAACTAAAACATAAAATAAACATCACTCAGAACCATCAGAAACTGAGCTAAATGTAAGCCTGAAACTACAGAATTAAGGAAAGCACATCAGTTCCGGTGGTAAGAGGGACAAAGATGCAGAACAAGCTGGTCATATACCCATATGTAGTAGACAAAAATTCCAGAGGGATATCTTGTGAGCATGGGGTCTCAGCCCCACACCAGGCCCCCCAGCACAAGTTTCCTATGCCAGGGAGATAATTCCCCCTAACTTCTGGCTATAAAAACCAGTGGGCATTGAATTAGTAGAAGAAATTGCTGGATTCCCAAACAATTTCTCTTAAAGAAGCTGCACATGGATATAGTCAGACTTACTCCCTCTGAGCTCCAGCACCAGGTTAGCAGCTAGGTAGGCACCAGTGGGATATTGGGAGGAAATGAAGTGTCAGCATCAAGGTGAGAGCTGGGGGACAGCTTTCTTCCAGACAGAAAGGCAGGCAGAGGCCATTGTCCCATTTTTTAATCCTACCCCCACACCTAGAGCCACAGAACCATCAGGTGGGTGCCGTATGTGGGACTCTGTCAACCTGGCTAACACTATTAGCCCTTCCCTAGAGATATCCTGAAGCTCCACCCCTCTGGGCCCAACCAAGCTGTGATCAGTGGCTTTTCCATATGAATGGTTGGTCTTGGCTCATGCTTCACAACTTCCTAAATACTCTCAAATAAGCAAGAGCCAGCCTCAGTGAGTCCCCAGCCCCTGTACATCTTGCTAAGTGACCTGAGGCCCAGCACTAGCAGCAGCCAGCCTAGGTTCACAGCTTGGCTTCACCTGGGAACCTCCAAGCCCTGCACAAGTAGCAGTCATCTGCAGATCACTTTGTAGTTCCTGCAGGTGGCCTTGGGCAGAACACAGCAAGGGGGCTAATCTTGGCCTGCACCACCCAGGAAACCCCAGAGCCGGCACACCCAGTGGACAGCTACAGACCACACTGGAGCACTATCACCCTCTTCCTGCATAGCTGATCCTCCACAGAGAGCAGATATTGGTGGTCAGTGGTCACAGCCAGTCCTTGCATCTGACTAGCCTGCATAAATCCCTTCCACTGACTGGCCAATAGCAATCAAGTCTCAACTAAAAAAAGAAGATGTACTCAGCCCATATGGAGGATGTACCTCAAACACCCAGTTGGGGTGAAAGGGGAGGCTGTGCCACTGGACTACAGGACACCTACTAACATTAGACCATGCTACCAACACAGGGAGTCATAACAGCACAACTTAATACAAAGAAACAAACACAGGAAGGCTTCCAAAATGAGAAGACAAAGAAACATCGTCCAAATGAAAGAATAAATCAAGAATCCAGCAAGAACTAAACAAAATGGAGATAAGCAATCTATCAGATGTAGAATTCAAAACACTGATTATAAGGATGTTCAAAGAACTTAGTGAGGATCGCAACAGCATAAAACAGTTCTAGTTAGAAATGAAGGGTATACTAATTGAAATAAAAAGAATTTACAGAGAAACAACAGCAGAATGGATGAAGACAAGAATCAAATCAATGATCTGGTACATAAGGAAGCAAAAAAAAAACAATAAGAACAAGAAGGGAAAAGAATAGGAAAAAATGAGGATAGTATAAGGAGTTCTGTGACAGCTCAAGCATTTCAAAATTCACATCATATGGGGTGCCAGAATGATAAGAGAAAGAGCAAGAAATTGGATGCCTATTTGAAAAAAGAATGAAAGAAAACTTTCCTAATTTGGTGAAGGAAATAGACATACAAATCCAGGAAGCACAGAGAGTCCCAAACAAGATGGGTGCAAGAAGGCCCAGGCCAAGACATATCATAATTAAAATGCCAAAGGTTAAAGATAAAGAGAGAATCTTAAGAATAGCCAGAGAAAAGTAGTTAATTACCTACAGGGGAGTGCCCATAAGACTGTCAGCTGATTTCTCAAAAGAAACTTTGCAGGCCAGAAGGGATTGCCAAGAATATTCAAAGTCATGAAAAGCAAAGACCTACAGCCAAGACTGCTCTATCCAGCAAACTATCATTTAGAATCAAAAGACATATAGCTTTCCAAATAAGAAAAAACTAAAATATTTCATCACCAAAACATTATTATATGAAATGTTAAAAGGACTTATTTAAGAAAAAGAATATCAAAACTATGAACAATTAAATGGCAATAAATACTTATCTATAAAAAATTGAATCTAAAAGGTGAACTATGCAGACAAGAAGGACAGAGACAGAATCAAAGATATGGAGAGCATCCTGATGGTTGCCAGATGGGAGGAGATTGTGGGGGAATAGGTGAAGAGGTGAGGGGATTAAGAAGTGCATATAGGTAGTTACAGAATAGCTATGGGGATGTAAAGTACAGTATAGGAACTAGAGTAACCAAAGAATTTATACACATGACCAATGGACATGAAAAAAGGGGTAGGAATTGCTTGAGGGAGTGGGGTTTCTGGGTAAGCAGTGCAAAGGGGGACTAATTGGGATAACTCTAATAGCATAATCAATAAAATATAATTTAAAAAAGAATATAAAGAATACAATTTCTACTTTCCTATAGCATAGTTATATCAAGTCCAGTTTTCAATGTGTAAAAAATATATAAGTAAGTGTTACATTCATTCTTCAAATGCAAAAAAAGTTAAAGCAGGACGGGAACATGTTAAACCTATATTTTAATTTTGTAGTGCCCATTGTGCCTCTTACTTATATTCTCATCCTACTCTGTTTCTTGCTTTTTCATTTTAAGAATATTTTCTTAGAACATTTTAGGTTAACAACAAAATTGAAAAGAGGTATATGGACTGCCCATTTTCTCTGTACCCATAAATGCATATCCTCCCATTATCAATACCATTATATATGTGTGTATGTATGTATATACATATATACATATGTGTGTATATATATACATGTATGTGTGTGTATATAACCAAGGATGGACCTACATTAAAACATCACTATCATCCAAAGTCCATACTTTACATTAGTGTGCACTCTTGGTGTTGTACATTCTATAGGTTTGGACAAATATACAATGACATATGTCTATCTTTATTGTATCATACAAGTTTTTCACTGTCCTAAAAACCCTCTGTGCTCTGCCCATTCATCTCTTCCCTTCCAAACCTTACCCCTGTAAACCACTAACCATTTTATTGTCTTAATAGTTTTGCCTTTTCCAGATGTCATATAGTTGGAATTATATAATATGTAGCCTTTTAAGATTATCTCTTCACTTAGTAATATTCATTTAAGTTTCCTCCCTGTTTTTTTTTATGGCTTGATAGCTTATCTCTTTTTAGCACTTAATACTGGTATTATCCCATTGTCCTGACAACCAACAGTTTATTTGTGTCCTTCACCTACTGAAGAACATCTTGGTTGCTTCAAAGTTTTGACAATTATGAATAGAACTACTATAAACATCCTTCTGCATGGTTTTGTTAGGAGATACATTTTCAGCTTCTTTGGGTAAGTATCAAGGAGTGCAATCACCAGATCATATGGTAAGACTGTACTGAGTTTTGTTAAAAATTGCCAACTGTTCTGTGTTTCAAAGTGGTTGTACCATTTTGCATTCCTAACAGCAATGAATGAGAGTTCCTATTGCTCTAGATTCTCACCAGCATTTATTTGGTTGTGTCAGGGTTTTAGACTCACATCATTCTAATAGGCATGTAGTAGTACCTCAGTGGTGTTTTAATTTGCATTTTTGTGATGACATGACATGGAGGATGTTTTCATATGCTTACTTGCTATCTGTACATCTTCTTGGGTGAGGTGACTGGGAAGGTTGTTGGCCCATTTTTTAAATCAGGTTTGTTTTCTTATTGTTGAATTTTTAAGAGTTCTTTTTGTATTTTGGATTATAGTTCTTTACCAGATGTGTCTTTTGAAAATATTTCTTTCCACCTATGGCTTGTCTTCTCATTCTCTTGATATTGTCTTTCCCAGAGCAGAAGTTTTGAATTTTAATAAAGTTCAGCTTATCATTCTTTTTTTTCATGGATTGTATTTTTAGTATTGTATCTGAAAAGGCATCACCATACCCAAGGTCATCCAGTTTTTTTCCTATGTTATCTCCTATAAGTTTTATAGTTTTACATTTTACATTTTGGTATATGATCCATTTTGTGTTAATTTTCATGAAGGACATAAGGTCTATGTTGAAATTCACTTTGTGTGTGTGTGTGTGTGTGTGTGTATGTGTCCTCTTGTTTCAGGGCCATTTTTCAAGAGACTATCTTTTTTCCATTGTATTACATTTGCTCCTTTGTCAAAGATAAGCTGACTGTATTTATGAGGGTCTTTTTCTGGGTGCTCTATTCTGTTCTATTGATCTATTTTTCTACTCATTTGCCAATACCACACTGTAGTAATTACCACAGCTTTGTAGAAAATCTTGAAAATGGGTAGCATCATCCACCAACTTTTTACCTCTTCTTCAATATTGTTTTGACTATTCTGGGTCTCTTGCCTCTCCAATATAAACTTTAGATTCAGTTCCGTTTGTTGATATCCATAAAATAACCTGCTGGAATTTTGATTGGGAATGCACTATATCTATAATATAATATTTAATATAATATATATCTAATGCATTTTATATCTATAAATTTATATCAAGTTGGGAAGAACTGGCATCTTGACAATATTGAGTCTTCCTATCCATGAACATAAAATTGATGTAGTTTTTCTTTAATTCATAAGAGTTTTGTAGTTTTCCTTATATAAATCTTGTATATATTTTGTTAGATTTATACCTAAGTATTTCATTTTGTTGAATGCTAATGTAAATAATATTTGTTTTTAATTTCAAATTCCACTTGTTCATTTTTGGCATATAGAACAGCAATCGACTTTTGTATATTAACCTTGAATCCTGCAATTTTGCTGCAGTCTCATTAGTTCTAAAGGTTTTTTTTTTTTTTTTTGTCAATCCTTTTGGATTTTCTACATAGGTGATCATGGCATGTATGAACAAAGGCAGTTTTATTTCTTCCTTCCCAATCTGTATACCTTTTGTTTCCTTTTCTTGCCTTGTTGCCTTAGCAAGGACTTCCAGTATGACACTGAAAAGGAGTGGTAAGTGGGAGTCATGCTTATCTTGCACCTGATTTTAGTGGGAAAATTTTGAGTTTCTTACCATTAAAAATAATAGTATTTGTATGCTTTTGGAGATAGTTCTTATCAAGTTGAAAAAGTTTCCCTCTGTTCCTAGTTTACTGAGAGTTAGCATCATGACTGGATTTTGTCAAATGTACTTTGCTCATTTCTTGATATGATCATTGATTTTTTAATCTGTTAATATGATGGATTACATTAATTGATTTTCAAATATTGAACTAGACTTGCACACCTGGATAAATCCCACTTATTTGCGATGTATAATTCTTTTTTGTACTTTAACTGATTTGATTTGTTAATATTTTGTTGAGGGTTTTCACATCTATGTTCATGAGATATTGGTCAGTAGGTTATTTTCCCTTTTTGTAATGTTTTTGTATGGGTTTAGAATTAGGGTGATACTTTATTGAATGAGCTAGGCAGTATTCCCTCTACTTCTATCCTCTGAAAGAGATTTTAGAGAATTGATATTATTTCTTCCTTATATGTTTGGTAAAATTCACCAGAACTCATCTTGACCTTATATTTCTGTTTTGGAAAGTTAATAATTATTGATCAATTTCTTTAATAGATAGAAGCCTATTCATAGTGTCTGTTTCTCATATATGTAAGTTTTGTAGATTATTTTTCAAGGAATTGATCCCTTTCATCCAGGTTATCAAAATTTGTGGGCATGAAGTTATTCATAGTATTCTTTTGTTATCCTTTTAATGTCCATGGAATCTGTAGTGATGTCCTCTTTATTTCTTCTTACTTTTTCCTTTTTATTTTTTAATTTTTATTGAATTAATTATGGGTGACATTGGTTAATAAAATTATATGGGTTTCAAGTATATAATTCTATAACACATCATCTGTATATTGTATTGTATGTTTACCACCCCAAATCAAGCCTTGTTCTGTGATCATTTATCCCCCTTTACCCTCTTCTACCCGCCCCTACCTGTTTCCCTCTGGTAATTATCTTACTCTTATCTATGCTTATGAGTTGTTTTCTGGTGAGTTTGTTTATTTGTTTGTTTTGCTTAAATCCTTCACCTGTCTCACCTAGCTCCCCAATCCTGCACCCCTCTGACGGCTGTTAGTTTGTTCTCTATAAGTCTGTTTCTATTGTGTTTGTTTATTTTGTTCATTAGATTCCATGTATAAGTGAGATCATATGGTATTTGTCTATGTTTGGCTTATTTCATTTAGCATAATACTCTCCATGTTCACCCATGTTGTTACAAAAGGTAAGATTTCCTTCTCTTTTACGGCTGAGCAGTAGTTATTTCATTGTGCAAATGTACCACAGCTTTTTTATCCATTCATCTAGTGATGGGCACTTGCACTGCTTCCAAATCTTGGCTATTGTAAATAGTACTGCAATGAACATAGGGGTGCACATATTCTTTCTAATTAGTGTTTCAATTTCCTTCTGATGTATTCCTAGAAGTGGAATCACAGGGTCATAAGACAGATACATTTTTAATTTTCTGAGGTAAGTTCATACTGTTTTCCACAGTAGCTGCACCAATGTGCATTCCCACCAATAGGCCTTAAGTGTTCTCTTTTCTTACATCCTCGCCAACACTTGCTGTTTGTTGATGTATTGATGATAGCCATTCTGACATGTGTGAAGTGACATGTCATCGTGGTTTTAATTTGCATTACTCTGATGATTAGTGACATTAAACATCCTTTCATATGTCTATTGGCCATCTGTATGTCCTCTTTAGAGAAGTGTCTATTTAGGTCTTTTGTCCATTTTTTAATTAGATTGTTTGGGTTTTCTTGGTGTTCAATTATATGAGTTCTTTATAAATTTTGGGTATTTGTGTCCTCTCCTTTTTATTCAGTTAGCCTGACTAGAAGCTTATGATTTTAGTGATCTTTTTAAAGGACCAGCTTTGTTTTCTTTATTTTCTCTGTTGATTTCTTGTTTTCACTTTCATTGATTTCAACTCTAATTTTTATTATTTCTTTTCTTATGTTTACTTTGGACTTAATTTGCTCTCCTTTTTCTAGTTTTTTAATACAGATTAATTTTAGATTTCTAATATGTATTCAATGCATAAATTTCCCTTTAAGCACTGCTTTCACTGTATCCCACAAAGTTGATAAGTTTTTTTTAATCAGCTCAAAATATTTTAAAATTCCTGTTGAGATTATTTCTTCTATATGTTATTTAGACATATATTGTTGACTCTCCATATATTTTGGTGCTTTCTAGTTAGCTTCCAGTTATTAATTTCTAATTTATTTCCATTTTGGTCTGAGAGCAGAAATTGTATGATTTCTATTCTTGTAAATTTGTCAGAGTGCGTTTTATGGCCAGAGTGCATAAATGAGGTATATCTTGGTAAATGTCTGCTGTTGTTGAATGAAGTAGTCCAATTATATCTTTTATTGTTTAATATAGTTTGTTTTCCAAATGTATTCCTGGTGGGACTTGTTCATGTATCTTCACCAGAAGCTGGGGCAACCTTACCTTTGGTATTTCGTACATAAATTACTTTAGCTCTGTGCTTTGAAACTAGCTTAATACATCCTTTACTAAGGAGCTCCTGAATGCCTGCCCTGGACAAGGAGCCATGGATCTTCAGTCTCTCAGGAACAGCAGGTGGGATTATAAACTTGTAGCTGGGAACTTCCTGACAGAGTTTGTCATATGTTGTTTTGTCAAGATAGGTTATTGAGCTTGTCTTAAACTTTGCCTTTGTTCACTGGGTCTTTGTCTTTCTCAGCTGAATATCTAGCATCCCTCTTCTTGTCATCCAGGGGAAGCACAGCAACACTCAAAGAACAGCTGTTACCACCACAGCCTTGATAAGATGTCACAATAACAAAATAAGACCACAATAACGAAAAAAGCCCTATTTTATCTTATTGATTAATGGTATTGTTAAGTTCAACTATCTTCTTACTGATTTTCTGCCCGATGGATCTGTCCACTTCTCAAAGAGGATTGTTGAAGTCTCCAAATATTATAATGGGTTTATCTATTTCTCCTCACAATTCCATCAGTTTTGACTAATGTAGTTTGACTCTGTTGTTAGGTGCATACATGTTCAGGCTTTTTTATATCATCTGGGAGAGCTGAACCCTTTCTCACTATGTAATGCCCTTGTTTCTTCCTAGTAATTTTCTTTACTTTAAAGTCTGTTCTGTCTGAAATCAATAAAGCTATCCCTTCTTTTTTTCTTTTGGATTAGTATTAGTGTGGTGTATTTTTCTTCATCACTTTACTTTTAGTCTTGTGTCTATATATTTAAAGTGGGTTTCTTATAAACAACATTTAGTTGGGTCATGAGTTGGGTCACCCTAACAACCTGCCTTTTAAGAGATAAATTTAGACCATTGAAATTCAAAGTGATTATTGATATAGTTGGATTAATACTTACCATATTCATTACTGTTTTCTATTTGTTGCCCTTGTTCTTTGTTCTTATTTTAGTCTTCCACCCTTTTCCTGCATTTTGTTGTTTTATTAGTTGAGGACATGTTATGATTCAATTTTCCTCCCTAGCCTATCACTTACTTTCTTATTTTTTTAAAGTGGTTGCCTTAGAGTTTGCAGTATCATTTACAACAAATCCAAGTCCACTTTTAAATGACACTATTCTGTTTACAGGTAAAGTAAATACCTTATATAAACAAATAATCCCAACTTCTTCCTTCTATCCCTGTATCAATGTTATCATTCATTATAGTTTTATGTAAGTATATATGAGGTCTATCCAGAAAGTATCCAGCCACCTAATATGAAAAATACAGGCATTTATTGAAGAAGATACAAGATACAAGAACATTCATTGTACATAGGATAATGATGCTTTCATCTCCTACAAAGTAGGCACCTTGGGGCTTCACACAGTTCTCCCAATCACCATCAACTGACCCAACATATTTTCCTGAATCTCACTAACAGTCTGAAATCTCTTCCCTTTAAAAGGTGATTTTAGCCCTGGCTGGTGTGGCTCAGTGGATTGAGTGCCAGACTGTGAAGCAGAGGGTCGCTGGTTCAATTCCCAGTAAGGGCACATGTCTGGGTTGTGGGCCAGGTCCCCAGTTAGGGGTGTGCAAAGGGCAACCACACATTGATGTTTCTCTCTCTCTGTTTCTCCCTCTCTTCCCCTCTGTCTAAAAATAAATAAATAAAATCTTTTTTTTTAAAAAGTGATTTTAGTTTTGGGAAAAGCCAAAAGTTGTTAAATCTGGGCTGTAGGGGCACTGAGTCACCTGGATGACTTGGTATTTCATCTAAAAACTGCACAAGATGTGATGCATGAGGAGGCACGTTTTTGTGATGAAACTGCCAATACCAGCTGTCCACAGCTACAGCCTTCTGAATCATCTGAATACTTTCCAAGGAGGAATGTTCAGGTTTCAAGCAAAATGTGATGCAGATTTGTTGGTCAACTCATTCAGTCATTTTGAATGCCATGGTCACATAGTACACATGTTCACTCAACAACATCTACTGCCCCAACTCACTAGTACAGTAAATTCATCATTGGTCATGCATTCCAGTCCACTCTCCTTGGCTGCCAGGTCACATCAATGTTGTGCAAGTCCCTCTCGTTGTATTAATAATGGCTGGACATTTTCTGGACACAGGTTGTGTATGCATGTATACATAAGACACATACATAAACACATATAATCAAGTATATTGTTGCTATTATTACTTTGAACAAACTGTTATATGTTAGATCATCTAAAAGTATGAGAAACAGAAGTTTTTATTTTACCTACACTTATTCCTTCTTCATTGTTTTCCTTTTCTTTATATAGATCAAAGTTTCTGGTCTATATTATGTTCATTCTCTCTAAAGACTTTTTTAAATTTTATTTTAATCATTGTTCAAGCACAGTTTTCTTCCCTTTACTCCCATTCCAGCCCACCCACCCATCCCTTCCCACTTCCCTCCCATTATCACCCTCCCACTAGGTTTTGTCCATGTCCTTTAAGTTTGTTCCTGTAAACCCTCCCCATTCTCCCCTAAAATTCCCTCTTCTCTCCCCTCTGGTCACTGTCAGCCTGTCCTCTATTTCAGTGCCTTTGATTGTATTTTGCTTGTTTCTTTGTTTTGTTGTTTAGGTTCCTGATAAAGGTGAGATCATATGGTATTTGTCTTTCACTGCCTGGTTTATTTCGCTTAGCATAATGCTTTCCAGCTCCATCCATGCTGTTGCAAAGTATAGGAGCTCCTTCTTTCTTTCTGCTGCATAGAATTCCATTGTGTAAATGTACCATAGTTTTTTGATCCATTCATTTACTGATGGGCATCTAGGTTGCTTCTAGCACTTAGCTATTGTAAATTGTGCTGCTATGAACATCGGGGTGTGTAGGTTCTTTTGGATTGGTGTTTTAGGGTTCTTAGGATATAGTCCCAGCAGTGGAATTGCTGGGTCAAAAGGCAGATCCATTTTTAGTTTTCTGAGGAGGTTCCATAGTGTTTTCCATAGTGGTTGTACCAGTCTGCAGTCCCACCAACAGTGCACTAGGGTCCCCTTTTCTGCAAAACCTCTCCAACACTTGTTGTTGGTTGCTTTGTTTATGATAGCCATTCTAACTGGTGTGAAGTGGTATCTCATTCTGGTTTTAATTTGCAACTCTCTGATAGCTAGCGATATTGAACATCTTTTCACGTGTCTTTGGATTTTCTGTATGTCCTTCTTGGAGAAGTGTCTGTTCAAGTCCTTTGCCCATTTTTTAATTGGGTTACTTGTCTTCTTAGAGTGGAGTCATGTAAGTTCTTTATGTATTTTGGAGATTAAACCCTTGTCTGAGGTATCATTGGCAAATATGTTTTCCCATACAGTTGGTTCTCTTTTTATTTTGATACTGTTTTCTTTAGCTGTGCAAACGCTTTTTATTTTGATGAAATCCCATTTGTTTATTCTTTCCTTTATGTCCCTTGCTCTAGGGGACATGTCAGTAAAAAAGTTTCTTCATGAAATATCTGAGATTTTCCTACCTACATTCTCCTCTAGAACTTTAATGGTGTCACAGTTTATATTTAAGTCTTTTATCCACCTTGAATTTATTTTTGTATAAGGTGTAAGTTGCTGCTCGAGTTTCATTTTTTTGCACGTAGCTGCCTAGCTCTCCCAACACCATTTGTTGAAGAGGCTATTTTTACTCCATTTTATGTTGCTGCCTCCTTTGTCAAATATCAATTGACCATAGAGACTTGGGTTTATTTTTGGGCTCTCTGTTCTGTTCCATTGGTCCATGTGCCTGTTTTTATGCCAGTACCAGGCTGTTTTGATTACAGTGGCCTTGTAGTATAGTTTAGTGTCAGGTATTGTGATGCCCCCCTACTTTACTCTTCTTTCTCAAAATTGCAGCAGCTATTCAGGATTGTTTATGGTTCCATATAAATTTTTGACGTGTTTGTTCTATGTCTGTGAAATAAGCCATTGGTACTTTAATAGGTATTCTATTGAATGTGTAAATTGCTTTGGGTAGTATGGACATTTTGATGATATTAATTCTTCCAATTCATGAACACGGTATATGTTTCCATTTGTTTGTGTCTTCCTTGATTTCTTTCTTCAGTGTTGTGTAGTTTTCTGAATACAGGTCTTTTACTTCTTGGTTAGATTTATTCCTAGATATTTTATTTTTCTTTTTGCTATTTCAAATGGGATTTTTTTTCTTGATTTCTGCTTCTGCTGTTTCATTGTTGGTATACAGAAATGCCTTTGATTTCTGGATATTGACTTTGTATCCCTCTGTTTTGCCAAATGCATTTATTAGGTCAAGCAGTTTTTTGGTGGAGTCTATAGAATTTTCTATGTATACCATCATGTCATCTGCAAACAGTGACAGATTGCTTCCTCCTTTCCGATTTGAATGCCTTTTATTTCTTTTTCTTGTCTGATCGCTGTGGCTAAAACTTTCAGTACTATATTGAATAGAAGTGGTGAAAGTGGACATCCTTGGCTTGTTCCTGATCTTAGTGGAAAAGATTTTAGTTTTTGCCCATTGAGTATGATGTTGGCTGTAGGTCTCTCATATATGGCTTTTATTATGTTGAGGAATGCTCCCTCTATTCCCAGTTTGCAGAGTGTTTTTATCATAAATGGGTGCTGTATCTTATCAAATGCTTTTTCCTTATCTATTGATATGATCATGTGGTTTTTGTCTTTGCTTTTGTTTATGAGATGTATTATGTTTACTGATTTGTGAATATTGTACCATCCTTGCACCCCTGGAATGAATCCCACTTGGTCATGGTGTATGATCTTTTTAATGTATTGTTGGATATGGCTTGCCAATGTTTTGTTGAGGATTTTAGCGTCAATGTTCATCAGTGATATTGGCCTGAAGTTTTCTTTCTTTGTTGTGTCTTTATCTGGTTTTGGAATTAGGATGATGTTGGCCTCATAAAAAGAGTTTGGGAGTCTCCCATCTTTTTAGACTTTTTGGAATAGTCTGTGAAGGATAGGGGTTAGCTCTTCCTTAAATGCTTTGTAGAATTCTCCTGTGAAACCATCTGGTCCAGGGCTTTTGTGCGTTGGGAATTTTTTTTTTTACTGCTTCAATTTATTTTGCTGTTATTGGTCTTTCAGGCTTTCTGCTTCTTTTTCATTGAGTTTTGGAAGATTATATTTTTCTAGAAATTTGTCCATTTCATCTAGGTTTTCAAATTTCTTGGCATACAGTTCTTCATAGTAATTTCTTACAATCCTTTGTATTTCTGTGGTATCTGTTGTAATCTCTCCTCTTTCATTTCTTATTGTGTTTATTTGGGTTTTCTCTCTTTTTTTCTTGATGAGTCTGCTTAAAGGATTGTCGATTTTGTTTACCTTTTCAAAGAACCAGCTCTTGGATTCATTGATCCTTAGAATTGTGCTTTTAGTCTCTATGTCATTTAATTCTGCTCTGATCTTGGTTATTTCCTTCCTTCTACTTGCTCTGGGCAGTATTCGTTGTTGTTCCTCGAGTTCTTCTAGATGTAGAATTAGGTTGTTGGTTTGAAAAATTTCTATCTTTTTTAGGTGGGCCTGTATTGCTATGAACTTCCCTCTCAGGGCTGCCTTGGCTGTGTCCCATAAGTTTTGGGTTGTTGTGAGTTCATTTTCATTTGTTTCCAGAAAACTTTTGATTTATTCCCTAATTTCATTCTTGACCCATTCAGTTTTCAATAGCGTGCTATTTAATCTCCATGATTTTGAGTGTTTTGGGATTTTTTTCCTTGGGATTGGCTTCTAGATTCAGTCCCTTGTGATCCGAGAAAATGCTTGTTATGATTTCAATTTTCTTGAAATTGTTGAGGCTTCTTTTGTGTCCTATTATGTGGTCTATCTTTGAAAATGTTCCATGTACATTTGAAAAGAATGTGTATTTAGCTTCTTTGGTATGGAGGGCTCAGTATATATCAGTTAAGTCCATTTTATCTAGGGCATTGTTCAATGCCACAATATCTTTGTTGACATTTTGTTTGGAAGATCTGTCCATTTTTGACAGTGGGGTGTTAAAATCCCCCACTATAATTGTGTTGCTATTAATATCTTTCTTGAAGTCCTCTAAGATTTTCTTTATGTATTTGGGTGCTCCTATGTTGGGTGCATATATAGTTACAATATTTATGTCTTCTTGGTGGATTCTTCCCTTGAGTATTTTGAAGTGACCTTCTGGGTCTCTCTTTATGGCCCTTTTTTGGAAGTCTATTTTGTCTGATATGAGTATTACTTCCTCAACTTTTTTTTTCCTGTCCATTTGCTTGGAAGATTTGTTTCCAGTCCTTCACTTTCAGCCTGTGCAGGTCTTTTATCCATAGGCAGCATATGTGTGGGTCATGCTTTCTTATCCACTCATCTATTCTATGTCTTTTGATTGGAGCATTTAATTCATTTACATTTAAGGTTTTTATTGATAGGTACACATTCACTGGCATTTTTTCATACCTGTGTTCCTCTTTCTTAAAGCAGTCCCTTTAGCATTTCTTGCAGAGCTACTTTGGTAGTGGTGTATTTTTTAGACCTCTTTTGTCTGGGAAGCTCCTTATTTGGCCTTCTATCTTGATTGAGAACCTTGCTGGATAAAGTAGTCTTGGTTGCAGGCCTCTGGTTCTCATTACTTGGAATATTTCTTGCCATTCTCTTCTGGCTTGGAGTGTTTTCATTGAGAAGTTAGCTGCTAACCTTATCAGGGCTCCCTTGTATGTTACTTCGTGTTTCTCCCTTGCTGCCTTTAAGATTCTCTCTTTGTCTTGGAATTTTGCCATTTTAATTATGATGCGTTTTGAGGTGGGCCTCTTTGGGTTCCTCTTGATTGGGACTCTCTGTGTTTCGTCAATTTGTGTGAACTTTTCTCTCATCAAATTAGGGAAGTTTTCCTTCATTACTTTTTCAAATGGGTTTTCTATCCCTTGCTCCTCTTCTTCTCCTTCTGATGTCCCTATTATACAGATATTATTGCATTTCATATTGTCTTGCATTTCTCTTAATCCCTCTTCATTCTTTCTGAGCCTCTTTTCCTTTTCTTGCTCTTTCTGGGTGTTTTCTTCTACTTTGTCCTCCAATTTGCTAATCCAATCTTCTGCTTAATCGATCCTGCTTTTCATTCTTTCTACTGTGTTATTCAGTTCAGAAATTATATTCTTCATTTTCTCTTGGCCCTTGTTGATAGTTTCTATTTCCTTTTTCATGTTCATATAGTTTGCAGTGAGATTGTTGTAGCTTCCCTGAAGTTTCTGGTAGCTCATTGTGAATTCATTGAGCTTCCTGATAATCATTTCTTTGAACTCAATATCTGATAGTTGAGTCGCCTCTACTTCATTTAGCATTCTTTCTGAGGCTTCCTCCTTTCCTTTCATTTGGGTATTGTTTATCTTCTCATTGTTTCGTGAGACTCTTGTTGTTAGCCTCTGTTTCTTAAATTGATCTGTTCTGGTTCCCTGTGATTATGGTGTGAACTTCTGTGGTAGAATACCTGTGAGATTCTGTGGTGCAGTCTCCTTCATGTATCCTGGTGTTCACAGCTTGCCCCTACTCTTTTTTGTGATCAGTTGGAGGAGTAAGGCAAAATGGTTTAAGACAGCAAGACAGTATTCTATGATATTCACAGTAGCAGCCAGTAGAGAAGAGATGGGATATCCTTTGGCTACTTATAGTGTTAACGTGATCTTCCTCCTCACTAGCCTCATTTTAGAAAGGATGGAAAGAAGGTAAGACTCTTATTGGGGACAAAAGGATTGTTCATTGGATCTAGAAAGCAGTGAGGCTGTGGGAGGTCAGATTCTGAGGTAGGGTGGGAATAAAGAATAGTAAATAGGAGTAGCGTGTAAAAGAATAGACAACCCTCACAATAATAGAGTTCAGGAAATTGCGAAGTGGGCTGAGATCTGGGAGGGGTGTTGTGTAATATTTACAGTTGTATGAACTAGGTCTTAATTACAGTAATATTAAAGCAACAATCACGTGGCAGAATCTATGGGATCTAGATAACAAGAATAAGAAGTGTAGAACCTTGAGTGGTGTAATAATGGAACACCAATGAAGGACAGTAAATTATCAACACTCTGTGAATGAGATAACATGGGGAACCTATCAAATGACAATATAACCAGCCAAGGAAAGAAGATTATACAGAAAGAAAAAGAATGGCAAAATGCTATTAAAATAAAAAATGTCAGAAAAGTGAGAAAAAGATAATACAAATTTGCAGTAAGTTTCAGGGTCAAAAAAAAAGGGGGGGAGCAGAAGATGAAATGCAGGAGAGATAAATTTGGAGTGGAAGGAATAATACTGGGGTGAAAGGAAGAGAAACATAAGGAATTGAGAGATATAAAAATAATAATAATTAAAAAATAAAAAGTCACTTTAAAAAAACAAGATAAAATCAAACAATCAAACAGCAACAACAGCCAAAGGGGAAAAAAAACAAAACCTCTGGTTGGTTTCTAACTGGCCAAACCAGGTTTTCTGGTTTTGCTGGCTTCAGCAGGCTGAGGGGCATCTGGAATGCTTTTCACTCTTCCTAGTTAGAACTCAGTCAGTCTCTTCTATACTGTCCCCAGGGCTAGCAGCGTGCTCTTTCCAGAGCGATCCCATGCCTTCCCGCAGGACCCTGGGTGTGGGTATGGGCACTCCCAAGCACGCTGTCCAGAGCTCACAGCCGTGGACTCCCAGTCTCCAGGCCCCAAAGAGCGCCCGTGTCTTTTCCAGGTTCACAGTGCAAGCTCTGGCTATGGCAAGGGGTTGCGCCCTTCCCCCAATTCCCCTGCTGCGGGCTCCAGGAACATACGAAGCACTGCATCCTTTCTGGGTTCATAGCTCAAGAGTCGGGAATCCCGAAGGGGCGTGCGCTCTCCGGAGTTCACCACCGCAGGCTCCAGAAACCCGAGAATACTAGTGCCCTTTCCTTGTTCAGGGTTGCAAGGTCTGGGTCTTCCACAGAGCCACACTCTCACTGGGTTGGGGGCGGGCACAGGTGCATAGCCAGGCCACCCTTGGTCACGCAGGCTGGGGCACCCACCCTTCCCAGGGCTATGGTGGGTGCTCACAGCCCCTATGTGACTGTCTCCCAGTCTCACTCCCCTTTCTGTGCCTTAGGGCAACAAGGCCTCCCGTGGTGCTGCTCAATCCTTGTTGTCGGAGGAGGGAGCGGTGACTCCGCTCCCCCAGGTGCCCTGAGGCAGACCCTGGAGCACCGGGCCTGGGGGCTGCAACCTCCCTGGTCACAGCACTAATCCCTGGGTCCTTATTATCCTGAAGCAGTCTCCTTACCATCTGGTTTGTCAATGTCCGCTATAATTTTTGATGTCCTGTTTTCATAAATGTTGCTATATCCTAGGCCCCTTGCTCTGTTCCTCCGAGATCCACGGGTTTCTCTCCCCTGCATAGAGGAAGGGGATTACGCTCCCTCCAACAAAGCCACCATTTCCCCCCAACTCTCTAAAGATCTTTTTAAAAGCAGGTTGACTAGCAACAAATTTCTTCAATTTTTTTTTCAGTCTGAGAAAGTATTCTTCTTCATTCTTTCTGTTGTTGGTGGTTTAGTATATATTTTAGCTGTGAAAGCTATAGAAATCAATTATTCCAGGTTTTCATATAAAAGATTCATTTTTTCTAACCATTATGCACAATTTTAACATAATGATAGAATGATATTCTGTAATTTTTCAATATAAAATGAAGTCAATGACTCAAAAAAGTTAACTGATGCAGTGAGTTTAAGGAAAATTTCATAATCTATATCATTACAGATATCAAGTATAATGGTTCAAATTTTTAGTGCTTGACAGGGAGGAATGATGATTAAAAAGGTCAATATGAAATCATTTGGCCATAGTAGCAATATCTAACATTTGAAATGCATCCATGCTCTTTTGTATAATTGTAACAGAAGGGATCTGGACATATCCCTGGAATAATTGATTATTCCGCATGATGGAAAGGGCATGACCCATTGCCCCAGGTGAGGGTAAACAAATCAGCCTGATATGGCCTGCCCCAGGGCAGAGACATTGTGCCCCTTGCATGTGGCTAGAAACCCTCCTACCCACATCTGGATCCTGGTAGCAGGAGGAGGAGCAGAGTTGCTGTGTGGGCTGATGGATGAGATGGATGTTAGCCTGGATTTGACTGGTAAGTTGGACAATCTTATAGCACACAGGACTTGGGGGCAGAAGATTTAAATGGAGGGCATGTGGAAAATTTCCTTCACCTCTGTCAGGTAGGGGACCTGAGCGTTCCTGGGCCAACTGGCCCTGGAGACTCCCTGAACAGGCTATAAGCCTCATGCCCCGCCCTGTGCGAGAAGCAATGGCAACACTGGTGACAGGCACTCTGCTGCATGGTCCAGCCTGGTCAGGTACACAGACGCACTGGCAAGGCCATAGGGATGGGTCACAGGCACTGGGCTGGCAGGCAGAGGCTGCACCAGCTGGACAAAAGGGCAGCACACAAGTAAGACTCTGGTGAGTGCACAGACTCCAAAAGACACATGAAACTGAACTGTGACTGGGAACAAGCTAAACTGTCTGGGTGGTCATTCTACAGCCAACTGCACATCCCAAAGGACTGTATTTTTAAGTGTGAGAAGGAATTCCAGGTGCAGCCTGGAACTGATCTGGCAAAGGGTGAAGTGGCAAAGGGTATTTTAAAGGGAATGGGCTTTGAGGCAGAATCCCATTATTCTTCCAAAATTGTATAGATAAGCAGCCCTTTAAATAAAAGACTCCTTTCCTTTTCCACCAAAATCTCTGCCTCCAGAATTTATGGGCAGTAGGCAGCAGAACCCCCATGTGGCTGTTTGGTAGTGCAGTCATATTAGAGTCAAGTATACTTATTTTTTACATTTGTTATCATTGCTATTGCAAAGGAGAAATACTATTGTCTATTTTTCCAAGAGATATACACAGAGCATTTTTTTCTCCAGAAAACTTGTGCAAACCAATATAAGATCTAAATTCTTTACATATTATGTAAAACAGAAGAGGTCTCTTCAGATCTATTTTGTGAAGTCTGGAATGCTGGCACTTTCCAGTTAGGCAACAGTGTTTCACTCGGGTAATGTGGCTCAGAGCTGCTGTTTACTCTGGGTCTAAAGCAGCAGACCTGATTTATTTATTTTTAATGTTTCTTTTCTATTAGTTTTTTTCTCTTTATCTGTCTGACCAGGTCATAAAATACCTGATTAGTGTTGATCTTAGACTTTGTAGAAGACTCTTTTTCTAAAAGGATTTTTATGAGTTTATTTGAGCCAAACTGACAATTGCCAGTAAGCAGAGCCTCAACAAACTGAGAAAATGCTCCAGAAAATAGCAGTTTCACACCTTATTTTATACATTACAATCGAAAGAGGAGGCATAAGGGGGTTACAAAAAATCCACTGGTGATAGATTAGGGAGGAAAAAGCAAAGCTGGGAAACCTTTGGGATTGGATAAAAAGATAAAATGATAGATACTTCTTTTGCATAAGTGAGCACAAGATAGTTAACAGTCAACAAATAACACAACAATGACAATGAAGGGATTTGTTGTCTCTGCTTAAATGTGGCGGTGTGTCTCAGGGGTTTGGAAAAATAGGAACTTATCTGACACTCCAAAGGTATGTTATTATAGATACAAAAAGACAATAGACAAGCTGAATTAAGATAAAGATTGACATTTTGTCATGAAAGATTCTAGCCTATGGCAATAACTGCCCACCAAAACCTGCTCTTAGTTAATACGTTTTAGTTTCAGACCATTCTTGTGGTTAGTTTTGGTCTCTCTTTGAGTTTGCAGGGCTGTCATGCAAGCCTCTGCTGAACTTGTCAGGTTTCATGTGTGGCCCATTTTCCCCCCTTTTGGTCATAAACCCATCCAAAGACTGCACTGGTGACCAACCTTCTGGTTAGATAATGAGGTCCCACTGTGCTAGGAAGGTTCATTCCCAGAAAGTCTCAGTGTCAGTATTTTGTCTTGCTGAACATTCAGGATGGAACAAGATGGTAACCTTGGATGGAAGTCTAGGCCAAATATTTTTTCCAAGTGAAAGGCAGGTAAATGGGAGTCAGTCTGGTCTTATGGGCCTTTATTTAAAAAAAAAAAAAGGCACTCTGGATCATTTCTAACCTATGAGCTATCACTGCAACAGAACATCAGACTATACAGTTCTGGAACAGATGAGTGGCTCTATTGCCCATTGTTAAAAAACATAAATCCCAGTACCAGAGTTAGGCAAAATGGAAAAGGAGTATTTATTAAAAGTTATACAGATTTAGAACAATGGCAGAATTCTGTTTCTAAATCCCAAAGTCCCTTAAAACCAAATACCCATAAACACACAGTCCTGCCTCCCCTTGCCAAACCAGGCCAGTCAGAGGTACAGTCTCTCAGGAAAAAAAAAATAGAAGTTTGAAGTTTAGCTAGGCAGGTTCCCATTCAGCATTCCAGCTTCTCCCAGTCATCCTTCCTTGTCTAGGCTGCTGCAGTTTCCACCACCATCAGCTGTGTCTCTGTTTCTCCAGCTCTTAATCCAGATCCATGATTCCAAGTGCAACCAGCTGAGAATACTCTCACCAAGTCTTCTATATCTCACAGTATTGCTTGCATGTCTCATGAGAGTTCCCTGCTTTCTCAGGTGGATTCAGTAAACCTTGCACAGCAATTAGCATTTCCAAAGTACTAGCCAGCTGTTATTTACATACAAAGTAACCATTAATCCCTGTGCTGCCACTCTTCCTGGCCCCCAGCCAAGTTTGGAGGTTTTGGGGCTTCTCTGCCTCCATACCATTCTTAACTTCATTCCACACCTGTTACAGTTCCCCCTTTCAGATTTTAGGGCCCTTTGTATTCTTACAAAGGACAATGGGTGAAGATCTCATTATCTTCTATGGCTACTTCCTGCTGGACTTGACCATCAACCTACCTATTCTTGGGGCCAGGGATCCTTAAAAGAGTAGGAGATGTGGAGCAGAGGGGGGCCTTCATGCATTGGGAAAGACCTTGCAGAGCCTAGGTTGATGGGCTAGGTTGATGGGCTGTTCCCAAGGAACAGTGGGCTTGATGTCCAAAGGCTGGCATTACTGGACATGTTGGCATCCTTATTGTATTCTGGAGGCAACAGATTTGGCAAGAGGGTTGGAAGGCACAATTAAAAGTATAACCACTAAATGGCAAAGGCAGGGATCAATTCTTCAATGTCCCATATTAGGAAGAGAGTATATCTAGAGGAAGGTATACAAGGCATGTCACACCTATCCAAAACCCACTACACTTAGCTTGGGCTGAGGGGAATATTTTGGGGATTTCCCCTTTTTCAGACTCCTGGATTTTCCTGTCCAAGCCATTAGGGCAGAAAAGCGAACCAGTTTTAAAGTGAAGCCCAAAGACTGAGCCATACTTCACTACTTAGTTCAGTCAAACTGCTGAGTTTCAGGAGGTGGTGATATACATGGGCTTAAGTGAGACCTTTGTTGCAAACAATCAGTCAGGTGATGAGATCATAGGCTTATGCCCTATGAAAACAGAAGAACACACAGGTTAATTCACACAACAACCCACAAACCCATCTCTGAGTCCATGAGACTGCCTTTTGGGAAGACATCCAGTTGCAAGGCCTTTACATGACATTTAACAATGACAATTTGACAAACTTTTCTTACCTGTATATTGAGCATTTTTGATGATTTTACAAACCGAATTTCAACTTTCAAATGAAAATTTTGAATACAGCTGCACTAGTCTAATGTCCAACACTGAGCATTGTGATTTTCCTTAAATCATAATTTTTCTCCTTAAGACCACCTTCATTGTCCTCAAAGGATTATATTAAGTCCAATTTTAATGTTTCTTGTTCATTTGCATAAACACAATAAGAGCAGCAGTTGATCACACATGATCTTCAAGTCTTCTTTCCCAGAACTCACATAAGGAACATTTAGACTGACTCTTTAGCCTGTCCTTCGGGGCACAGAAGCTGAGCTACATATCTGCCATCTGACTTCACCTGTACCAGTTGTTTCTTTCAAGTCCTCCAGGCCTTCATTGTCTTAGTTTCCTTTTTAGCCATCTTTCAGGAAAGCAGCCTTTGTTCCTTCCCTGGAAAGACATTCATGAACCATATGACCAACCAAGGTAACAGGCTATTTTCCTCATGAGCTTTTATTGGCTTCACAAGTCAATCCCAGTTCCTTGGGGCTTTCTGGTGACATCCAGAACCTAGATATACCTCCTTCAGGTGCAACATTCAAGTCAATACCTTGGTTAACAAAACCACCATTAATGACTGGTCTATTGGTCTTATACAAAGAAATCTTATGTCATCACTCACTCCTTCATAATGCCAAATTCTGGAGGGATGAGGTAGGGAGAAAACTACAACCTGTGAGGGAAAATACTTGTCCTTCCAATATCCACTAAAATTGCATTTCCATGTCTTATACTTTCCTTCTTCATTTATTACATAGTGTGAAGTTTCAACTTTACCTGGCAAACCTCAATTTCCTTCTAGTACAGAAACAAAACAAAATTCTAAACACAGACAGAGTTTCTAAACAGAAAAATAGAGAGATGAGCTTTCCCATGTCCTTGCTGATAGAGGGACTCCCACCCTAGCCAGAGCATCTACTGACCTCCTGGCAGAGACGTGCCCTTTCAGGCTGAGTTTCTTCATAGAGACACATTCTTTGGCTCAGGCAAAAATACTCATCAGCCCTGAATGACCCTTCCTTGGTCCTGAGTAGCAAAGGCATTCTCCCCAACCAGTTACACCTTTCTTAGGTCTTACTGACTACACACATACAAAGGATTTCTGATCAGAAACAGAGCAAAATTCAACCACATTTTCCATAAAATCAGAAAACAAGTAATTGAGGTTTCCTTTTCTCCAGGTTTGAAAATTTCACAACCTTAATACATATTTTACCCATTCAGATTTAACCATAATTCACTTTCCATTCTTGTTCTTTTTACACTGGGAAGGACTATACTCAAACTCAGTATCTGGCATTTAAAAGCCCCTAGTTTTTCAAGCACATTTATAAAGTGACAGAAACATTGTCACCCCATGTTAAGGTTCACTGTCAAAAGAGGCTCACTTCAAAAGAGGAATTTTAAACCTTCTTCTGGAGTTCAAGTCCAGCTTCCCTTTTCAGCATCAACCATAACAACAGGGTCTGCATGCTTCTCTGGTGGTGCCCATTTTACCCAGGTGTGGTGCATTCCCATCACCTTCAGGGAAGAATGCATTGTCAACAGGACATCATAGGGACTAGTCCATTTTTCAGCCAGCTGCTATTCAGGGCCTTGAGTCTTCCAGGTCTTCAGTAAGACTCGGTCCCCTAGCTGGAATGGGTACAGGGGCTCATCAGGCAGAGACACAGACCTATAATGTGCAAACTTATGAAAAAATGGTTAGTGTTTGCCCTAAATGTTGTACATATTGCTTAACTCTTACCTCATGCTCCAAATCTAGAGGGGACATTTCCTAAACCAGAGATTTAGAGGGGTCTCCCATAAACTATTTCAAGAGGGCTCGATTTGAGCCTACTTTTGGTGCTACCTAATTTGGAGCAAAGCAATGGGGAGAGCCTGATCCCATTTTAATTGAATTTCCTGGCATATTTTTGTCAGGATCTTCTTTATTGTGTGATTTATTTTTTCAGTCTTTCTCATAGACTGAGGACTCTAAGACACATGTAATTTCCACTGTATTTCCAATACTTGTCCAACCTTTTGGGAGTTCTCCAAAGTAAGCAATGAATGCTTTGAATGAATGAAGTCACCTTGAATGCTTCAAGGAGGCCCAATCCTAGGAATTACTCCTTTAAGTAATAGTTTTGCCACCCCAGTTGCCTTTTCAGTTCTAGTGGGGTATGCCATTATGCATCCAGGAAAAAGAATCCACAAAGACCAACAAAAACTTGAAATTCTCTCTGGTTTTAGGCATGTGAAGTCCACGTGCCAGTCCTCAAATGATCACATCCCTTTATATTGTATCCCCTTCTCCATGTGGATATGCTCTGTCTTAGAATTGTTCTTGGCACGTATATGACAGATGTGGCTGATCCTCTAGACAGCCCTTCGCAAACAAAATCCTTTTAAATGTGACCTAATGAAGTCCACCAAAGCATCTCTTCTATAATGGGCCCCGATGTAGATGTTTGAGGATGAGATTTACTTGAGCCTCAGGGAGAAAGATCATTCCATGGGTGTTGACCTTCCATATAGAATTAGGATCAATGTTGGTGAATCCCCATTCATGGGCCCATTCCTCATCCTGTTCTGTGTAATGAGGTTCAAACTCTGACAAATCCAGGTGAGGGACCAGAGCCCCTAGGCAAGGTGGCTCCCTGGCTGCCTGTCTTGCTGCTTTATTAGCCATTTGGTTTCCCTGACTGCTTTGGGAACCATCCCTCCAGTGTTCTGGGCAGTGCATTATGGCCATCTGGTCTGGTACATTGACTGCCTTTAGCAATTGTAAAATATCCTCTGCATGTTTAACATTCTCGTTCCCCGAGGTTAAGTCTTCTCTCCCTCCATATTGCTCCATGGGCATGGACTACCCTGCCGTGGTCCAGCCGCAGCTGGGTCCAGGGGTTCCTGAAAGGTGGGTAAGGCGTCAGCGATGGGAGACAGACGACAACATGCCTCAAAGGATGGTGATGCTCTGTTCCATTTATTGCAAGTACAAGCAGGTTTTTATACTTTCATTTTTGGTAGTGATTAACATTTGTGATTAGGTGAAGCAGGAAGAAATTAATACAAAGGTTACCAGGAAAAATACAAAAGTTTCCATGGATTCAATTATATTAAACAAGGATTATTTTGACCAGGAGAGCCATAAATCAGACAATTAGAAATAGCTGTATGTACAAAGTTTGAATGTCTTATTGTTTATTAAAGTTCTCAGAATTTGTCATCTGACTCCCTGGTAATTGTTTTTACGTGCTTAGTTTGTAATAGCTAACCAGCTTTTCTTATTTCTTTGCCTGTCTAATTCTACTTGATATATATATTCTTATTCAAGGTAGAGGCAGGGCTGTTACTCCAACAACTTTTAGACATTCAGGGGCTATTTTATTAGAGGGGATTTTGTTCTCTGGAAAAGAAATTATTTTGTACAACTTCATTGAAATTATGCAAATTAATAAACCTGAAATACAGGTGCCTAACAATCCCACCACCTTTTGATCACCAAAACAAACATGTAAGGAGAGATAAACAGGAAATCCAGCTACAGTAAACCTTTTTTGTTCCTTAATTAATAAACACCAGGGAGGTCTGCTTCAAGCTAGCCTTTCTATGAAATTCAGACCATTATAAGGCACTTGGACTCCATCCTTATTGACCATTCTAATGCCATTCTCATTATATGCTTCTGTATAAGGCAATGGGGGATCTGGAACCCTCTGGAGACTATTAGCTCTTCTTGGGGGATACCATAATTTGCCATTAATCTAATATGCTACCCAGGGGTATCCCTGGGCTGTGGGTAGGGGTCTAATATAGTTTTTTCTTGTTTTCTTGAAAGACTCTTTGTATCTATGGGTAAGGAACAAGCATGAGAAAGTCTGCCAATAATTCAGCCTGTTGTAACTGATTCATGAATTCTTTTATGGGAACAACCGGGGATACTTTCTTACTCAGGTTTATAAACCCCTTGTTTAAACAATTTGAGCATGATTCAATATTCTAGGGAGAACTAGTTGTCCCTTCAGAATTTCCCTCAAAGTTAATTGTTGACTCACTTCGAGGCTTTTTCTCCTCATGGCCTGTTCTTATGGGAATCAGGGTACAAAGTAAGACCATGATCAATATTAGCAAGGAAATTATTAAGAGCAATCCCCAGGAAAATTACCGCCCCCCCCCCTTTGTATGCCACGCTCTCTTCCAGGAAGATGGATTCCTTGAATTCCCTCTTTCCACGTTCAGACCTTGTCAGAAAACATGGTTGGAAGAGGGCGTGGCACTACCCTGAAGGCATATTTGGAGTCTGTATATATGTTAATCTTCTTTCCTTGGGGCAGCATAAGGGTCTTGTAAGGGCTGTTAGTTTAGCCTTTTGTGCTGAGGTTCCCATCAAGGGCTTGGGCTTCTATTACTTTGTCTGTGGTGACTACCACATACCCAGCTCATCACTGGCCATTGTCCATGTAGCTACTCCTGTCTGTATACAACTCCCAGCCTGGTGATGCCAGTAGCTGGTCCACCAGATATGGCCTGCTGGGATAAACTTAGTCAATAATTTCCAAACACTCATGCTGGAGGGTCGAGTTCCTCTCCATATCTGGGAGTAGGGTAGCTGGGTTCAGGGTTGTGGTGGTCTGCAAGGTGACATTTGGATTGTCCAGAAGAATGGCCTGGTATTTCCTCATACACCCTGCTGTCAGCCAATACCCTCCTTTTTTTCCAATAGAGTCAGGACCTGGCGTGGTACCAATACTGTAGTGGGCTACCCCAAAGTAAACTTCTCAGCTTCCTGTAAGATGTCACAGGTAGCTACTACTGTCCAGAGACATGGTGGCCATCCCTTTATTGTGTGATCCAACTTCTTTTTTTTTTTAAAGGAGAGGTAGGTACATACGAAATGTTTACTTTCTCCCTTTCTTTTTTTTAAAGATTTTATTTATTTATTTTTAGAGAGGGAAGGGAGGGAGATGGAGAGAGAGAGAGAGAAACATCAATGTGCGGTTGCTGGGGGTCATGGCCGGCAACCCAGGCATGTGCCCTGGCTGGGAATCGAACCTGCAACACTTTGGTTCACAGCCTGCGCTCAATCCACTGAGCTACACCAGCCAGGGCTGTGATCCAACTTCTTTGAGAGATAGGCTATGGGTCAGAATATATTTCCTAGAGTCTGGATTAGTATCTTCAGTCCAATCCCCTGCCTTTCATGAACATATAATTTGAAAGGCTTCTGTAAATCAGGCAGTCCTAGTGCAGAAGCTGAAACCAGCTTTTCCTTTAAAGTACCAAATGCTACCTGACAATCCCCTGTCCATTCCAGGTGTTCAGAGTCCAGTCCTTTTAAGGAATTGTACAGTGGCTTTGCTATGAGTCCAAAGTTTAGAATCCAAAGCCAACAATACCCTGTAATTTCTAAGAACCCATGAAGCTGCCTTCAATTTTCTGGGATTTTTAATGCAGCAACTGCTTGCTTTCTGTCTGTCATCAGTCTCCCAATACCCTGCTTCCATTGAAATCTCAGATATGCCACTTCCTGTTTGCAAATTTGGGCCTTATGAAGTGACACTTTATATCCCCTTTTTACCAAGTGATTTAGGACTGTGATGGTGTTGTGCAAACAGTCCCAACAGTTACTGCTGGATATTAACAGGTCAAACACATATTGCAAAAGAACTGCTGATTTCAATTGAACATCCCTTAGGTCTTTTGCAGGCACTTCCCCAAATGTAGTTGGGGTTCTTCAATCCTTGTGGCAGCACAATCCAGCAGTATAGGAGCATGGCTTTAGTCTCTGGGTTCTGTCACTCAAAGACAAACAGTTGCTGAGCCTGTTCATCTATTGGGATGCAGAAAAGGCATCCTTCAAGTCCAGAACTGAAAACCATTTGCTATCTCCAGGCACCACAGTCAGCAGGGTTAGGCACTGGAGGGTGAATGTCCTGAACAAAGTCATTTATGGCCCTAAGATCCTGTATGAACCAATATTTATCAGAGTGCAGCTTTTTGACTGGCAAAATGGGAGTGTTGTAGGGGGACTGGCATGGCCAAATTAATCCCAATTTTAAAAACTTTTGCAACACTGGCTGGATCCCCTCTAAAGCTTCTTTCAGGGGATGCTGCTTCTTTTGTGGGACCCATGCCCCTTCTTTTAGATTTAACTTTATGGGCTTCACATTAACCAATTTATCTGGGGTTCTATCAGCCCAAACAGTTCAATCAACCTGTTCACAGATCTCAGGTGGGAAGAGTTCACCTCCGGGACCTTCTGGACAGGTCAGGAATGGCTGCAGTTGGAGGGCATGTTCCAGCAGGACTTCCACACATAAATGCTATTTCTTGGGAGAAAAGGTTATTTGTGCTGCTGTTTACAAAGTAAATCTCAGCCCAGCGTAGAATGGGACAATCTGGCATATAGAGAAAACTATGCTTAAGCTTTTGATCACCAAGCTGGCATTCTAGAGGTTGCAGGAATGCTTGTTTTTATAACTGGCCAGTCACTCTAGTAACCCTTACTTCTTTGAACTTTTCTTAGTTAGTTTTGTGTTCAATGCTGACTATGTATCTCCTATATCTATAAGAAATCAATGGGCTTGTTCCCCACAGTCAACTGTACCTGGGGTTCCCATGGGGAAATAGTAATAGGTCAGAACATGTCCAATGGAGCCCTTGGGCCTCTTTATTCATCATCCTCCCTTCTCATTTTTAGCATTGTTCAGTGAGGATTCTCATCTCTGTTTTCCCTATTGTGATTTGGGTACTCATTCCTCCAAAGACCCTCCACCTTGCAATAGGCACATTGACAGGCCTATAGAGTCTTTCCTCTCCTCTTTAGGGCCCTCCTTGCAACAGAGCACAGTGGTGGGTGCCTAATAAGTCTCTCTTCTTTACTTTAGGGTCCTGCCTCTTCTTTTGGCCTCCCCCACCTGCTCTTACAAACAATCAAGGCCTGTTTTGTCTTGCCTGTTTCCCAGGCATTGTAAACTTTAAATACAATGTCCACCAGCCAGGAAGAAGTCATTCCCAATACCCCATCTACATGCTACAGTTTCTTTCTAACACCCAGGACACTTTGCCCAATAAAAGTCATGTTGATCATTCTCACATTTTCTGGTGCCTCTGGGTCAGCATCAGTGTGATTCCTGTAAGCCTAATAGATCCTCTCTAAAAATTCAGAAGGGTCCTCATCTGGCCTTTGCTAAAAAGTCTGTATCAAATTTAGGCTCTTCTGCTTGGGTACTCCTTTTCTAAGCCCTTCCGTTACATACCTTTTGTAACGTTTCGAGGAAGCTTGGCCCCCACTGTTATTTGGGTCCCATTTAGGCTCCACTATAGGAATTGCCCAACAGGGTCAGGGGCCCCAGTGGGATCTTTATTGTGGAGATACTGGTCCTCTTCCCTTGTCTTATTTATAACCAGTCCTTTCTCATCTGTAGTTAGCAAAATATTTAGGAGCGCCCGTACATCTGCCCAGTTTGGATGATAAGTGGCAAAAATAGAAGCAACAAGATCTGCCATTCTCTGAGGATCATCTCTATGGGGAGGGGGCAGGGTTGGAACTCCTCCAGTTCAGTAAGTTTGAAGTGGAGAACAAAGCATGGGCCCCATAGTAGCCAGCAGGCTGGCTTTCCTGGTTTACTCCACCTCTAGGGTATTGCCTCGAAGGGAACTGTTCTGCTCTGAATCAGGAAGCCCCTGGTCAGGGGTGCCCTGACCAATCCAGGTGGGTAAAACCCATTCCATGTCCTGCAGGGGTGGGGCTGTGGCTCTGTGGTCTCCACTTCAGGGGCAGTTCCTAAGGGGCTGCCTTTGGGCAAGCACCTGATGGCAAGAAAGCCCCTCCTGTGTGTAAAGGGGGAGGTGCCCTGGTGGCCACTCCCACCTGCAGGGGGGAGGTGCCGTGGAGGCCCCTCCTGCTTCCAAGCCTCTACCCCTGGGTTTAGAGCATTAATGAGGTTTATTTCCTCATTATCTCTTTCTTCCTCCATTTTACTATTAGGGAGGGGTTTTGAGGCCACCTTCCTTCTCTGTACCATCAAGTGATTCTCCCTGTCTCTGGCCAAATGCTATTATGCAATGATATAAACACACTGAGATAGCAGAGTTCCTCCCAGTTTTCTGACTGTTGGCAATGTTGTTTCAATTGCTTAATGATGTAGTAATTCAGGGAACCATCCACAGGCCACCTTTCCTCACCATTCAAAACATACTTAGGACAAAGAGTGTTAAAGTAATAAATCAATGTCTCCTTAGACGTGGGATTCTTAGACATCAGATTACTGCAGTAAATCTTCCAATCCTCTAAATTCTACTCAGCAGGCTCCCCCTAGGGGCCAGCCCAGAACTGCTTTTATTGTTCCATCAGCACATGCAAAAAATGCCATAACAAGAAAAATACAGACTACGTGAAAGTCACATATACCCCAAACTATTGTCCAAAACTCCAATTCCATTATTCCAAAACGGTGCTCAGAAAACAAATTTCAACCAAACAGTCTCACTTCTCTGATCCTTTCCCAGATCTGTGATTCATTTCCTTTTCACCTTCCAGGCGTGTTTAGACAGCCAGTGCCCTCAGGAGGTGTGCGGGAAATTTTCGGAGACTGTGGAAGTCCATAGTCTCGCTCTCCGACTCCCAAGGGCATTGACTTGCCACAGGCAATTCTCAGACACTCGTTGGACACCAAGAACTGTAACAGAATGCCAGGTTATAAGGTTCTGGAACAGATTTGGGGTTCTAATGCCGATCACCAAAAAACATAACTCCTGGTGCCAGAGTTAGGTGAAAAGGAGAAGGAATATTCATTAAAAATTATACAGATTTAGAATGATGGCAGAATTCTGTTTTTAAGTTCCAAGTCTTAACCAAATACCCATAAACACACACAGTCCTGCCTCTCCTTGCCAAACCAGGCTAGTCAGAGGTACCATATCTTGGGGCAATGGGGGCAGGGAATAGAAGTTTGCAGCTTAGCTAGGCAGGTTCCCTTTCAGCATTCCAGCTTGTCCCAGTTGTCCATGCTTGGCTAGGCTCCCAAAATTTCCAGCACCATCAGCTGTGTCTCTATGCTCTCTAGCTCTTAATCTGGAACTGTAGGAGGGCGCAGCCAGGGGACCCCCAAAAGAAGGATTTGTAATGGGGTCCAGAACTCAGGATGTCCAGGAAATATTAGAAAGATATATAGCATGTTCTCACTCCCTCACACACTGGTGTGAGTTGGGGGAAGGCACACATGGAGCAGGGCTATTAAGAGCTGTATTGCATAGCAACAGCTTTGCAGCTAACCTCTAGCATGGTCATTTAACATATCTATAACCTTTAACTGGTTGCATAGATATGTTAAATAGCTGTGGCCATGCTTTGAGCCAGGGAGAAGGGATTGACTTCCACCCAAGATGTAACTGGGAGGTGACTCCCCCTGGTTACAGTGCCTGTGTGAGAGCTTGAAGATGGTTGGCTTCACGCCTTGGGGCCATGCCTGCTCAGACTCACTATGGCAGCCCAGTAAAGCTAGAAAGATATGGGAGTGCTGGCAAGTGTAGCTGATTGTGGGAGGAGTCGGAAATGGGGCTGCAGAGGAAGATTGGCTTGGGGATTTAAACCTGGACATGGCAGCCATTGAAGGGAGGTTGTGGCAGTGACCCACTCAGCTTTGGCCAGAGTCAGGACCCCTGGAGCCATGGGAAGATTGCCACACGGCTTTAGCAGAGAACTGACACTTGGCTTTGGCAAAGAACCATGTGGTTTTGGCAGAGTGGCAATGCCCCACCCCCACAACTTTGATGGGGGGATCCCCATGGCCTTGGCAAGAGTGAGGATACCAGGGCTTTGGGGTTCTCCCTTTGGCCACATGGCTTAGGAAGCAAGAGAGACATTGCCTGGAAGAAAAAGGAGAAAGGACTTTTACCAATGGGCCATGAGAAGGTGCCACATGACTTTGGACTAATTGGAGATCCCGGCAACACAGCTGATGGTGCTGAGAACCAAGGGAGGCCTACCAGCTGAGCACAGATTACTGGGAAGAACCTGGGGCTGCCTGAGCCATGGACTTTTCTTTTCCTGAGATGCAGTATCCCAAACCAAGCAAAGGGGGGAAGGAAGTATTGTGTGTGTTTGTGGATGTTTTAAGGGACTTTGGGATTTTGATGAAGACATTAAGTCATTACTCTTAAGTCTGTATAAGTTGAGTAAATAATTCCTTTCCTTTTCACCAATCTCTAACATGGAGAGATAACTCTCTGGCGAAGGGAAAGGTGAACCTAGTACATGCGGACCCCAGGAAAAGGGGGGATCAATTAGGTAGCATTGTGGGACGCCCTTCCCTGGTGGCCAGTCAGGGAAAATCATGGGAGACCACATGTGCAGTAGCTTTAAAGTAATACAACTACTTGTACATGCTCAGTAAAAGCCCACCAAAACTAGCCAGGAAGGATCCACCCTATAAGAATAGAGTCCATCCAGCCCATGAGGTCAATCTCTGCTTGTAGTTGGCCTGCTCCCATGTTCTCTGCTATTAACTCTGGGTGTTCGGTTCAATTCTTTGTCTCAATCACCAAGAACCCGGTTACCTGTGCCCACCTGTGATAGAACCACACATCCAAGTTCAAGAAGTTGTGCATGTAACCAATTCAAATACTCTCACCGAGTCTTCTATGTATCACAGGATTTCTTGCATGTCGGGAGAGTTCCTTGCTTTCTTGGGCAGGTGCAGCAAAGCTTGCACAGAAATTAGCATTTCTATAATGCCAGCCAGCTATTTATATGCAAAGTAACCATTAATCACTGTGCTGCCACTCTTCCTGGCCCCCAGGTAGGTTTGGAGGTTTGGGGCTTCTCTGCTTCCACCCTGTTCTGAGCCTCATTCCACATCCATTACATCATAATCCAGGTTTTGTTGCCTGCCTCACTTTTCTATATTTTGCATCTAATATAACATTCACTTATAGTCTGAGGGCTAATCATACACCTTTTCAGTATTCATAATCTGACCATCAGATGGGATTCTATTTTCTATAGCCCATTTACTTCCCATTGGAAGCACACAGGTGCTCTTGTTAGTTTGATTTCTGGTAGTGTAGCACCCAGCAAACGCGAGAACAAATATCAGAGACTTTCAGGGTATCGAAGATGTTACTTTATTGGCCAAGTTTAACCTGCGCAGGGGCGAACTCTCAAAGTGTCCAGCGACACAGTGCCCACAAGGAGCTGCAAACGAGAGATGCGCCGAACGCTTACAACTATGTCCTTATATAGGGGCAGGCAAGCAAGCGTTATACAGAAGCAGACGTGGCAGTTAGCAATTCGCTTACAAAGACCTCGTGTGGGAATTTCAAGCCAAGCATTCTTGCATAAGGCGGGAAGGCAGGATGTTTGTTCATTAACCTAGTAATCTCCTGGCTCTAGCTAGCTAGGTTCCTATTTTCTCATGAAAAACTACAAAGCATTGCTTATCTAGCCTACCCAGGGGAGAGCATCTGCTCAACACAGGATGTTTGCTTAACTGCACTATGTCTCCCTTACCATTTCCTTTTAACTACAATGTGGTTCTTGTTTACTAAGGTGAAATTTAGTTCTTAATTTCCTTATTCCCAACATTCCCCCATTTTCTCTTTGGAGTTTGTCAAACCTTTGACTCTTCATCATTAGGAATCATAGTATAGGGTTGAGATAGAACCATTAGCTTTACTACTTCTATTCTTTCTTTAATAAAGGCTATGACCCCATTTAAAATGTAGGGCCCTATAGTGATTGCTAGCAGGAGTATATCCCAAGGTCCAGTCTACTTTTCTTCTAATTGATTTTCTGGGGATTTTGTCCTCCAAATCTCTATTTGGGGACCCTTTGGCTGCACCCCCCTTTTAGATATACCCACTTTAAATTCTTCTAAAGGACAATGGACGAAGGTCTCATCTTCTTATAACTGCTTCCGGCTGGAAATGGACATTGTTTTAGCCACCCATGGGTCAGGGGTGCCCTGAAAGGGGGGTGCAGCACGGAGGGAGTCCTTCCTGTAAGGGGAAGGACCTTACAGAATCCTGGTCAGTTGGCTATTACCAGAAAGTCACAGGGTCAGTGTCCAAAGGCTGGCATTACTGGACCGTTGGCATCCTGATTATATTCTGGAGGTGACAGATTTGGAAAGAGTTGGAAGGCACAATTAAATCATAACCATTAAATGACAAAGTCAGGGACTTAAGTAAGGAATGGCTTATCAGGAGGAAGGTGTACAAGGCATACTACACCTATCCGAAACTTGTGGCCCACTATACTTCACTCGGGCTGAGGGGAATATGTTAGGATTTCCCTCCTTTCGGATACCTGGGCCCTTTCTGTCCAAGCCATCAAGACAGAAAAGGCAAAATTAGTTCTAAAGTGAAGCCCACAGACCACCCAAACCATTCATCAACCCAACCACTCAGTTCAGCCAAACTGTTGAGTCTCAGGGGGTGATGATGAAAATGGGCTCCTTAAGCGAGGTTTATATTCACTCACTCATTCAACCAATTACTCAGGTAATGAAGTCATAGGCATATGCCCTATGAAAACAGAAGAACATACAGGTTAATTCACACAACAATACCCAAACCAGTCTCTGTGCCTGAGACTGTCTTTTGGGAAGACATTCAATTGCAAGGTCCTTCCTGCAATAACATTTAGCAATGGCAATTTCACAGGTCCTCCATACCTGTAAATTGTACATCTTTGGTGATATTACAAACCCAGGGTGATATTACAAACCCAGTTTCAACTTTCAAATGAAAACAAACTTTTAAGACAGTTAGCTGCACCATTCTGATGTCCAATACTAAGCATTGTGATTTTCCTTGAACCACAATTTTTCTCCTTAAGATCACCCTCACTTATTACAGGGACTACTTTGAGTCCCGCTTTTAATTTTGACTATTTGTTTGCATAAACACACCAAGAGCAGCCTGGATCACTTATGATCCTTGAGTCTACCTTGCTGGAACTCACACAGGGAGCCTTTAGATTGACCTCTCAGTCCGCTCCTCGGGTACAGAAGCAGAGCCACACGTCTGCCATCTGGTGTCACCTGTACCAGTTGTCTCACTCAGATCCTTGAGGTTTCCATTGTGCTTGTAGGTTCCTTTTTGGCCATCTTTCAGGAAAGCAACCTTCGTTCCTTCCCTGGAAAGGCTGCCATGAACCATACAACCAAAGTACCAGGATTTTTCGTGGGCTTACTCTAGCTTCACAAGTCAATCCCAGTTCCTCAGGGCTTTCTGGTGACGACCAGAACCCATACACGCCTCCTGCAGGCGTGACATTCCAGTCAAAGTCTTGGTTAACAAAACCACTATTCACAACCAGTCTTATTGTTTTTATGCAAAGAAACCTTATATTATCACTCACTCCTTCAGAATGCCAAATTCTGGAGGGATCAGGTAGGGAGAAAAATAAAAGGTGTGAAGAAAAATCCTTTTCCTTCTGATATCCACCAGGCTTCTCAAAACCTTCACTTCCACAGACCTTCTGCAACATTCACAAACGCTCTCATCTTTCTTTCATATGCCTTCTTCATTTACACACCTTACCCTTTCCCCTGTGCACTTTCCTACAGAGTGTACAGTTTCAACCTTACCTGGGATCCTCAATTTCCTTTGCAGAGCAGATACAGAGCAAAATCCAAACAGAGTTCCAGAATAATACACAGGTGGAAGCATTCTCTTGCACCAATGCATTCATTGGTGCCTCGCAGAGACATGCTCCTTCAGGTCTGGTCTCTTGGCAGAGACATGCCCCCTTTGCCTCTGGCTGAAGCACTCAGCCCCAAATGACCCTTCCTGGGTCCTGACTGGCAAAGGCATTCTCCCCAACCGGTTACAGACAACCTTTCCCTAGGTCTTAAAGTACAGAAGGTTTCTGATCAGAAACAAAACCAATGTGAGAAATTTGCTCTTTTCCCATGAAACCAGCAATGGGTAGTTCAGGTTTCCTTTACTCCAGGTTTAAAACTTTCACAACCTTTACACATAATTTCACTTACTCAGATTTAACCATCAATCTCTTTTAACCCTGGTTCCTTTCCCACACTGGGAAGGACTATACTTAAACTCAGTATTAGACTCAGCATGTGGCACTAATAGTTTGAAAGGTGGCATTTAAAGCTTTCACCATAGCGCAGGCTAACTTGCTTATTTCTATATTTAAATAAGTTACCATGGTTGGCATCACAAATATAGTTAAAGACACGTATTCAGCAGGGATAAAGAGGCTTAAATCACTGATTCAATCAGGTGCAAGGGAGACATCCCGTTGAACCCGGGTTAAGTGGGGCTTCTGAGGCAAAAACACCATCTGTCTTCCCACCCAGAGAACACGCGGTCCCCCAGAGCTGTTTATTGGAACATAAGAATAAACTGTTATTCCACATATTAGGAGCCATCCTATTGGCAGCTTAACATGGGCATAAGCATAAGATACATCAGTGGTGGTGGTGCAATTCATCTTCACACCTGCTGAGAGCACAAGACAGTTTTTAGTGCAATTGACAAAAATTACATATTCTCTAACTGGGGTTACATTAGCAACCTTCAATGAAAACATTTCCCTGTCTTTTATATTTACCACTGGTCCCCAATTATAAATGTCAGAGCAGGCCATTTTCTTTACAATACACACACTGATCCTTGTCAACTCGCCACTTCTGGCCTTTCTGCATTCCCCCTTTTCCCTTTCCATGGGTAGGGGGTTGTTGGGCAGCAATCAGGATCTTGGCGACTTCCTTGGCCCTTCCAATTTCTGGATCATCTCTGTTTATATAAACCTTTTGGGCTATCTCTAGTAGCTTACTTCTATTTTCTCCTTCAAATCCTTCTATTTTTTTGTAGTTTCTTTCTGATGTCTGAGGCAGCCTGTGTTACAAAAGCTATATTTATCAGTCTTCGATTCTCTTCTGCCTCAGGGTCTAGGGGAGTATATACTCTATATGCCTCTAAAAGTCTCTCTAAGAATGCGGCGGGGGATTCTTCCTTGCCCTGAATAACCCCGCTAACTTTGCTAAAATTGGTAGGTTTCCTTGCTGCTGCCTTGAGTCCCCTGAGTAGAGCCCTGCAATACTGGAGGAGCACATCCCTTCCCCCAGTAGTATTAGGGTCCCAAGCAGGGGGTTGAGAGGGGAGGATGTCCTCAATCTCCCTTCTGCCAGCTATTGTCTCCCCCTCCTGTCCTAATACAGATTTTGCCGCCTCCCTTATAATACGGTCTCTTTCCTCTGATGTAAAGAGAGTCTGCAAAATCTGCTGACAATCATCCCAAGTTGGCTGGTGAGTCCTAAAAATAGTTTCTAGGAGGGAAATCAATCCCTGGGGTTTCTCAGAAAATGGGGGATTCTGATGTTTCCAATTACACAAATCACTAGTGGAAAAGGGAACATAGATTAACCGTGGGGGTGCCTGCGGTGGGGCATCCAGTGCTGGGGGTGCTTCCCAGAGCGGCAAGATGGTGGTGCCCCCCGCACCCGTTCCAAAGCGAGTTCCTCCTCGTGTATGTGGCGGGCTGGAAACTCCAATCTCCTGCAAGGAAGAACCAGGCTCCTCCTTCCGGGGATAAGGCGGGGGTGCATTCACAGGATCTAAATGGTCCTCCAGCGGCCCTGGTAAGACGGGGTACAGTCTCGACCGTCCCAGGGGCCCGCCCGATGCGGTGACCGGGGTCTCAGTTCCCCTCCCTTTTGCCTTATTCCCCGCTGCTGCTAGGCACACCGCCGGCCTCCCTCTCTGATTTCCACCCTGACACGATGTATCAGGGCCGCTAGGTGGCAATGTCGACCCAGGCATCTATATAGAAGAACTGATCTGGATGGGGAACCCTGTATACTGTGGCTCGAACAGCAAAAAGGGTGGGCAAGTCAAAGGTCCCCTCCGAGGGCCATCCAACATCAAAGGTGGGCCACTCGAGCTGGCTTAATGTTCTTAAAAATTCCGAATCCGGTGGGGGTCCTCCATACCCTCGTGCTCGCCGCTGGAAATCAGAAAAATTTCTTAACAGACAATCAAGTGGGAATCCTGGCACTGACTCCTGTTGGCCCATTCTGATGAGGTCCGGGAGATAGAAGAGACAAATAATACAAACCAACAAGGTGACAGACAAGGCAATATCCCTCACACACGAATTAGGCATGTAATTCAGAAGTCAACTTGTGACACAACGCGCAGACAAAACAAGACAAAGAACACAGTCGCTCGCCCGCCTGGCCTGCCCTCTCGTGAGGTGATGTCCATCTTGGCTAAGGTTGCCCGATCAGAGTCCGGGTTAGACTGCCAACCGTTATGCCGTATGATCTGACACAGAATCCACAGGTTAGGGCCCTCTCATGCCCCGTAGGTTTCCCTGTGGGGCTACAAACACAGTCATTCACGAGCTCATTCACTCACACACTCAAATATTTCAATCGCAGCGCAGCACAAAAGGGAAGGGAATCTAACGTGACCGGTCACTATTTAATTTCCAAAACCAAATTCTAGGGGTGGCGTCCTGCCTCTGGAGGTCCCTGGGTAGGCTACCAGCAGCGTCCCACTTACTACCTCAGGGTTATTTGCTCCAGAGCCCAGAAACCAGAAACCAGAAACCAAAAGGGGATCCTCAGCGAATACTTACTCAGCTCAAGCTGCCCGTCCGGTCTCCAAACCGAAACTCCACTGAGAAGGGAGATCTCCCTGGGGCCTCCAAATGTAGCATCCAGCAAACGAGAGAACAAATATTGGAGACTTTCAGGATATCAAAGATGTTACTTTATTGGCCAAGTTTAACCTGCGCAGGGGCGAACTCTCAAAGTGTCCAGCGACACAGTGCCCACAAGGAGCTGCAAACGAGAGATGCGCCGAACGCTTACAACTATGTCCTTATATAGGGGCAGGCAAGCAAGCGTTATACAGAAGCAGACGTGGCAGTTAGCAATTCGCTTACAAAGACCTCGTGTGGGAATTTCAAGCCAAGCATTCTTGCATAAGGCGGGAAGGCAGGATGTTTGTTCATTAACCTAGTAATCTCCTGGCTCTAGCTAGCTAGGTTCCTATTTTCTCATGAAAAACTACAAAGCATTGCTTATCTAGCCTACCCAGGGGAGAGCATCTGCTCAACACAGGATGTTTGCTTAACTGCACTATGTCTCCCTTATCATTTCCTTTTAACTACAATGTGGTTCTTGTTTACTAAGGTGAAATTTAGTTCTTAATTTCCTTATTCCCAACAATAGTTGTGCAATTAGAAGCTGTAATCTTAAATTTTAATCTGGGCCAAGGCTGTAAGAACACAATGCTTTAAATTACAATTGCCATCTAAAAAATTCCAGAGGCCAGGAGAACAGGAAGAGTTTTATAAGTAAATGTTTCTGTGCCTTCGTAGCAGCTATAGATGGCCATCTATAAAAACATGTGGAAGATTCTTAATAAACAGAGTTACACCACTGTCTAACTAAATTCTTACCCTGTTCTTTGCCAACTACTTACTCATCTTCCAGGTCATATTTGTTACCAACCAAAATCATTGAAACATCATCTTTTTTCTTAACCTGTAAAATTTGTTCCCTCAGGTCCTGTAAGTCATTAAATATGGACTGAGCTGTAACAGAATATACTAGTGCAAACCCTTGGCTATTCTTCATGTACAAATCCTTTATCACTGTAAATAGCTTTATTTCTGCTGTATCCATTTTGAGCATACACTGTTGGCAATCTATATCAGATTGCTTTCTGTAGGAATCTTCTATTACTGGGCTATATTTTTCAACAAAAATTCTCTGGACATATTGAACTGTCAGAGAAGATTTCCCCCACCCCCCTTAAATCGAAGACCAGCAGCTTGCACTCACAAAGTGGTCTGTTTAAATACTGACAATCCCAACACTCCCATCCAGCTCCTCCTCCTCATCCTCATCCTTTCTCTTCTGGGCTATGGCTCCTTCTCAGGCTCTGCAACTTTATCTCTCCTTCGCTTTTGAAGGATAATTTTACAGAGTACAGAATTCTAGGTTGGTGCAATTATTCTCTCAACACTTTAAATATTCATGTCAGGATGGGTGGGGTAGGACAGTTGGGAACTTAGTTACAATTAGCATTTTGGACTACAAATATGGCCACCGTTTGGACTACACGTAATATGGTGACTGAACTCTGACCCAGAAGAGGTGACTGACATAAGACCGGGAACCACCAATGATATGTTGCTTCTTTGTTCACCAAGAACCAATCCTTGGCTCCCCGAGAAGTCAAGCCATATAAAACTCCCATCCTTTCCTTTCTCCCGAGAGGTGTTTTCTCCGGGTGGAGAAAACATGGCCTGGGAGCACAAACTTCCAAAATAAAGCTCATCTGCCTGTTTCCATGGCTAATTGGCTGTTTATTTCCTCGGTGGGGTCTAAGAAAACCTTATAATTCACTATTTTCTTGTTTGCAAGGCTTCCAAGAAGTGAGATCTAATTTTATCTTTGTTCTTTCTAGGGAAGGTATTTATTCCCTCTGGCTTCTTTCAGGATTTTTAATTTATCTTTGATTTTTTTGTAGTTTGAAGATGTAGTTTTTTTGGTATTTATTCTGCTTGATATTCTCTGAACTTCCTGGATTTGTGGTTTGGTGCCTGACATTAATTGGAGGAAGATTCCCAATTATTATTGTCAGGATGGGCAGGGTAGGACAAGTGGGCATCTAGTTACAATTAGCATTTTGGTCTACAAATATGGCCACCATTTGGACTACAAGCAATATGGCAACTGAACTCTGACCCAGAAGAGGTGACTGACATCAGACCAGGAGCCACCAATGCTAAGTTGCTTCTTTGTTCACCAAGACCCAATCCTTGGCTCCCGCGCGAAGTCCAGCCATATAAAACTCCCAGCCTTTCCCTTCTCACACGCGGTCTTTTCCTAGCCCCTTCTCCGGGCGGGGAAAACGTCGCCCGGGAGCACAAACTTCCACAATAAAGCTCACCTGCCTGTTTCCATGGCTAATTGGCTGCTTATTTCCTCGGTGGGGTCTAAGAAAACCTTACAATTATTATCTCAAATATTTTTTCTGTTCCTTTCTCTTTCTTCATTTGGTATTTTCACTTCATATATGTTACATCTTTTGTAGTTTTGCTATATTCCTTGAATATTCGGGGGGAGGGGTCAGTATTTGTTCTCTGTTTTCAATTTTCAAGGATTCTCTTGATACATTCTTTAGCTCAGAGATTCTCTCTTAAGCCATGTTCAGTTCATCAAAGGCATTTTTCAATTCTTTTTTCCAATTTTTACTTATTTATTTTTAGACAGAGGGGAAAGAAAGGAGAAAGAGAGGGAGGGAGATATCAATGTGTGGTTGCCTCTTGTGCACCCCCTACTGGGGACCTGGCCTGCAACCCAGGCATGTGCCCTGACTGGGAATCAAACCCGTGACCCTGTGGTTTGTAGTCTGGCGCTCAATCCACTGAGCCACACCAGCCAGGACACATTCTTCATTTCCATTACAGTATTTTTAAATTCCAGTCTTTTTATTGTTGTTGTTCTTTTTCAGGATTTCCATCTCTGTTCGAGCATGTTACCTACTTTATCCATTAGAGCCCTTAGCATATTAATCATAATTGTTTTAAATTCCTAATTTAATAATTCCAACATCTCTACCTGGCTTTGCTCCGATCCTTGCTCTGCCTCTTCAAAATGTATCTTTTTGTCTTTGGTATGCCTTGTAATTTTGTGTTGATAGATGGACATGATGTACTGGGTAAAAGGAACCACTGTAAAAGGCTTTTTTTGTTGTGTATGGTGTGGTGTAGGGGGAGGGGAAGTGTTCTACAGTCCTATGATCAGGCCCTAGTCTTTCAGTGAGCTTATGCCTCTAGACTGTGAACTTCACAAGTGTTTCTTAGTTTGTTTCTCCTCCCTTAGGTGGTACAAAGTAGCTAGAGTGGACTGGAGTTAGGTATTTCCCTTTCCCAGGTCACTCAGGCTCTATTAATACCAGGTTAGGCTCCAGTTAATCAGTTTTCCCTGAAGGCAGGCCTTATTAAGAAGAGTAGAGTGCTCTGGTATATTTTGAAATGATCCCCTTTCCCCTACACCCTGCCAGAAGCCCAATGGGATTTTTCTCTGGTGTTTACTATGGCAATATGGTCAAGCTTCTAGAGATAAATCTCAGCATACTGTTCTTCTTCCCCCAGGATGAGTTTTTAACTCACAGACTTGTCCACACTGAGCCTCCAGGAATTTGTCAATTACAGTTCAGGTTCTCTTAGTGCACAGGTTCCCGTGGTGGTTTCCCCTTGTGAGTCTCTGCTCTGCAAGTCCATGATCCCTGTTTCACCTGTTGGTCTCTCTAATCTTAGGGGCAGTGGTTTTCCCTGTGTCCTCCCATATCTCAGGGACCCAAGAATTGTTGGGTTTTCAGTCTGTTTAGCTTTTTATTTGTTTGGATGGAGTTTCACTGTAGCACTGAGGTGTGGGAGTATCATTTCCTGTCTACTTCCAGACTGACACATCTCCCTCAGTGCTTGGAGAACCAGAAGTGACAGCAGTTGAGTTACAAGTTGGTTAAAAATCAAAAGGTGCTTTGAGAGTTAGGGGAATTTTGTGTAAGGGTCAGCCTCAGTGGGAGAGGGAGGAATATTGGCACTGGGTCCAGTCAGTGGACAAAAGCAGAGCCAATGCTTGAGATGAAACTAAGTTTCCTATTGGAAATCCACGGAATTGATGAGGCGTATTTGTAGAAAAAGGAGGAGGGTTTACACAAAAACCTGTTTCAAGTTAGCAAGTAAAAATACATGCATACATACATACATACATACTTTTTTGTAAAATCTAGAATAAAGTATATGATTGTCTAACACTATGCTGTCTGCCTGAAACTAATACAAAAGAATGTTCAATGTAAACTGTGACTGAAAAAAATTGTAAAATAAAAAAATCTAGAGTCCAAGAAAAAACAGATGTTTCTTAAAACCTGATATAAATTGCCATGACCTTGGAAATTTTAGTCCAGAAAGAACCAGGGTCAGCCAGGGGAGTAAATGTTTATACAGAGAGTCTAGTAAGAAATATACTTGCTTGCAACAATGTAATATTTCCATAAATTTTGCTTTTATGATGAAATCTTCCTTATGATAAATAACCTTAGAAATTATAAGACTCTTAGTTCAATAAAGTGTTATTTTTATTTTTAAAAGTCACCATTGAGTAATAATGTACACTTTCATTTGTAATTTAGATCATTATACCCACATATAGAAGCCAAGTGGCTGTAGACAGGCACCACCACTAACTTATCACCTCTCCAGCTCCCAAGCATAAACAGCTTTGCTCAGGTTCATTCTGCACACCCAGATCTGAACAGACAATACATAGGAGAAGCAATAGGCTAACTTTGAGTTTAGTGGCCCGATTGCCTGGGATCATATCAGACCTCTGTTGTTCATTGGCTGGAGATCTTGGGCAGATTACCTCAATTCTCTGCCTTCCATTTCATCACGATGTAATTGTGAAATAAGTTCTTCATAGCACCTAATTCATAAGGTTGCTGTGAAGATTAAGTGAGTTACCTAATGTTATATGCATTAACTGTTATTACTACTTATTACTATTATTTGACACAAAGCAATAAAGACTATTTTTAGAAAAAGGAAAAATATGTTTATTTTTCCTCTATCCACTCAAAATATATCTTAACCATCAGTGGCATTATATAGATAGCATTTTGGTTAGGCAGCACTAGATGTTAATACAGCATTTGATGGTAAAGATAGCTGTGCTTTTTATTTCTGCTGTCTAGGACTGTATAATGCAGTCAGAATGGGGTAGTGCCATGTGAGATAAAAGCCCAGATAAAAGGCAATCTTTTTTGATGTGGGAAAAGTCAGCCCTTCATTTAGCAGCGTGCTTCTTATATATCTCCAAGAACTCAGTCACATCTTCAGGGGACCCTAAGATGACTGGCGCCCTCTGGTGGATGTCAGTGGGAACGATGTCCAGTATAGCTTCCTTCCCAGTTGTAGCCAATCCTCCTGCCTTCTCCATGATGTAGGCCATTGGGTTACATTCATAGAGTAGTCTCAACTGGAAAACAAGAGCCAAGAGCAGGGGTTTCACACCAGAAGGTATTACATACAAAGGGGATTTATTTCATAGCAAAACAGTGCAGAGCTAGTGGAAGTTTCCAAGGTAGCCGATACTTTCCCTTTCCTTCTATGAGGTTGTAAAAGCTCCCACATACCCACCAAAGGTTCCATATAAGACCAAATGGTTAATTTGGCCATTTGGTTAAATTAAGCCATTCATCAAGCTGGAGGCAAGAATAGAGTGCTTGATGCAAACATGAGACAGACCACCTGGACTCAGTACTGTATGACATACTGGCAGAACTGATGGTTCCCTTTTCTTTATAGCATAGAAATTGGACCTAATGAGTGATTCTGTGTGTGTTTTGGATGGAGCTTTGCCTGTTCTAAAAGCATACAAAAATTCATGGTTGTGTCTGGCTGCAGACATCTGGAAGGCATACTGGCTCCTCCAAACAGTATAATATTGTTTCCAACTCTACACACATTCCTTTTATAATTCTCCCAGGGCTTGAGGGTTGGGATTTACTGTATTATATGCCTTGGCATTTACTTTTAAATACTAACTTTTTTATTGTATATATTTTCATGCAGTCTGCCTACTGAGCAGACAGCTTTTTGCAGGTGTTTCCTGACTCTATTTCCATACAGGTGACATGGACAGATTTGCAAAACTGAAAAAAAGAAGGGACTTCAGTATTTGTGCTAAGGAACAATATTTTGAGTCATTATAGAAAGCGCTATGAAGCAGGCTTATCATACAGGTTGGGATCCTGGAGGTGGCTATGGCACGAGTGGTATTTTAAGTAAGAATGCCTTCAGTGAAATGGACACCATGTGCTGTAAATAGAGATCTGAACATATGTGAATATATGGATTTCTAATTATTTTACTGGGATTATTGTTCCCATTCCTTCTCTCATATTAAAAAAAAAAAGGCACTTTGTTTATTGGGAAAAACAAAAGGACAATATTTGAGAAGGAAAACTGTCCCTCTATGTAGAAGTGGGACCACTTAGCCAGCCTGGGCCAGCAGAGCCCAACCCCAGCTTGTGCAAACGCTGTAGGCGTTAACTGGTGCAATCATTGCTAACAGCTTACCTAAAAGCTCTAGGTTTCCCCTGAGATTCTTTCCTTCCCTAGAAAGGTACTGTTTTCCAAGCACCAAATGTCAGCTCATTAGTTATTTCTATTTTATGCCCTTTAAAAGCAATCAAAGAAAACCTCTATTTGTAATACATATTTGATTTGCTGCCTTGGTAATTAGGGCTGGACTGTTTCATTTCTCTTTATAAATGGGGTTTATTTTGCTCAAGCCAAACCCTGTGCCCAGTGGAAGCACTGAGCACTTTTAGTCCCCTCCTGACCATAACACCATTACTTATCTTTGGCGATGGCAGGGCTCTGCAGATACCATTTTTAGCAGCTATTTCCTGGCTTAACCAGGAAAACATTTAATCTAGACAAGAATATGCCACAGATACCCTTCACATCCTACTTCAGAGTCTAACAGTTATCATAACCTTTCTCTCTAAGTCAAATCCCCAGGTTGCAAATGAAACCCACTGCTTCTCAGAGGATCTGTTTACCTTTCCTTTGGGGCTCTTCTTGTTAGCTGGGTACAGAAAGATCCCTCCATAGACCAGGGTGCGGTGGACATCAGCCACCATGGAGCCCACGTACCTGGAGCCGTAGGGGGCTGAGTTATCCTGCAAGGTTAAGACCAGCAATAATTAGGGTTGCAGAAAAGGAAGTTCTCCATGTGCCCTTTACACTTATTTGACTCAAAATGGTTTAGTGAGCACCTATACAGTGCACGTTTAGGTGTTTTCTAGGAAATGTGATGAAAATCCTGTTCCCAAGGAGCAGAAAAATGGAAAAATGGAGGCAGTCTCTCATATGTCTTACACTATGCCAGATTACTCTCAGAAGCCTTGAGGAGGGTGCTGTTGACTCTGGCTATGTGGCTGGGGCAGACATCACAAAAATGGTACCACTTAGCAGAACCTTGCAAGAAGGATTTTGCCAAGCTAAGGAAGGTGGGTTTTCATCTTGTGGGAGAGGGAGGTGCACAAGCAAACAATGTACAGAAGCAAATTCTGTCTACCTGGGTCTAGGGGAGGGGCCAGGGTTGGGGTGGGGATGAGGGGAATCCAAGGTAAAGTGGAAGGAGAGATGATATAGCTGGAAGGAGAGCCTGGGGCCGACTCTGAGGGCCCTGAATGTCATGCTAACATTTCGGCTTCCTCCTCAGGACACAGCAGCCATCAGTGGCATCTGATAACAGTATGACAATATTGGACATTCCCAGATAGAAGCAGCTCTACAGACAGTCATTTCTTTTCTTCACATTCAGTAATTAGTAACTGAGGGATACAAAGATGTACACCTTCAGTCTTGTGACAGTTTGATAGAAATCCATCAGATATTATAGAGCAGGTACCAATTGCCTTAATTATCCTGATTTCATTCTGCCAAGAGAAAGTAGCAAAGAGCTCTCACTTACTGGTGGAAACTTCTTCCTCTGTACATACTCAGTGACAACAGGGTCAAAATCCTTGGCATAACCTTCATTGAGGCTGTAGATGTTCCCTTTCTTCTTGATCTTCACATCCTTGTCCACCAAAATGAACTCTCCAATGGCCTGCGAAACAGGAGGGAAAGGTGTAGAGGTGATGAGCCCTCTCACCCTTCTTGTGTGAGGGTGCAGCAGGCTTGGCTAGGTTGAGGGGAGGTGCACGAGGCCAGCAGTCACACCCATGTATCAATACCAAGAGCTCGGTTTTCTGTTTCGTGAGTTTTTCTTATTGAGATATAACAGACATGTAGCACTATATTACTTTCAAGTATACAACACAGTGATTCAATATTTGTACACATTGTGAAATGACCACGAGCACAGGGTGTTTCTCATGGCCCTGGGACACCAGTGCCTCCAGCCCACCTCTCCAGCAACTGTGAGCAGGGACAGGGCCAGGAAGAGTCATTGGTGTAACTAGTGGAAAGGAACTGGGAAAGACAAGAGGCTGCTGCAGATGTTAATGGACATAGAGGAGACTTTTGACCTTGCTTTTAAATGGTTTCAGTAAAAGATGAAAGAAAACAGCCCTGGCTGATATGGCTCAGTTGGTTGGAGCATCATCCAGTAAACTGAAAGTTGGTAGGTTCAATTCCCAATCAGTGCACACAGGAGAGGCAACCGAATGATGTTTCTCTCTCACATCAATGTTTCTCTCCCTCTCTTTCTCCCTTCCTTCCCTTCTCTCTAAAATCAATTAGCATGTCCTTGGGTAAGGATAAAAAAGAAGAAAGAAAACATTAAAAAATATGGAGGGCAGAAATAGGTAAAACAGCAGCAAACCCTCAGGGAGAATAAGAATTGTTGTGTCTGAAGCAACATAACAAGAGCATGCCTTCAAAAAACAAAACAAAACAAAACAAAGACTTGGTGCAGACAGGAGGTGGGCTATCAACTAAGTCACACCAACATGCACAGGGCTGCTCTCAGCTTTCCATTTCTACCTGCTGGCATTTTCCTTTTGTGTGTTACTGCAGAAAAGAGTAGAACCCTGAGTTTTGGTTCACAGCACATATATAAGTTCAGGTGACTTTGCTCAGTGACTCACAAAATATTTCTCAGAACGTCCTTCCACAATGTCCCGGTGCTAAGCTGGTGCCTTTAATGCTTAGGTTCTTCAAAAGAGTTTGGAATTTGGAGGAAAACTGTCACATAACTCCTGTTGCTCTGGATTGAGGATTGCTTGGGACTCCTGTGTGTCACTGAGAAGAAGGTGATTGGGGCTCTGCTCATCTGGGGCAGGGTGCTCCATGGAAGCAAGAGTTACAAGAAGAAAGGCCCCATCAACACGTTTCTCCCCAGCCATTTATTCCCATAGCAAAGGTTGCTCCCTGCCAGTATGCAGCATGTTGGAACTACAAAGGGAGGAAGGAAGATAGGAAAGAAAAAGGGTAAGGGAAGGAAAAGAGACTAGAATTAACAGTGGTCATTGAGAGGTGTCATTGCAAGTGATTTTTTTCTTTTATTTTTTTCTGGTATTTCCAACTCTTTTGAACACAAATATGTAGAAATATTCTTTTATGGTCAGAAAACTAAGTAAAAAAATAAATAAGTATCTTTACCAAAAAAAAGTCTGGAAAATGAAGCCATGGCATAACAGGTGCTGCAGAGCTCATGCGGCCATGCTTTGCAGACACCCCACCCAGGTACCTAACCAGAGCACCCAGGATGTGGAGGGGAGTCCCTGTACATGGAGACAGGAGATTAAACGCTTTTTGAAAGTTAAAACCTGCTAAAAATGCAAATATAGGGGTTGGGATCCTTTCTAGCAGAAACTCTCATCTTGTCCCCTCAGCAAGCCAAAATGAAAAGAAAATGTTAAGCCAGTCCAAGGCTCAACCCCAGCATCAGCCAGCAGAGGGTTAGTCAGATCTCTGGAGGGCAGCCAGCAGGGAATAGGACAGTGGGCTTGCATTTTTCTTCCAAACACTGAGGGCCATTAGGTGTAAGGAGAGCCAAAGACTATCAAACACACAGAAACTTACTCCTGGGGACACCAGTCTGCAATTTAGAAACAAGAAGAGATTTAATTTTTTCTACATGCCCATTAACATAAAGGTAACAGAGATGTCACCAGAAGAATGTCAGGGAAGTCGGAAGTGTCTGGTGAGACATTAAATCAATACTCATCAATGATTTCTGAAATTGTACCCTGGGCTCCAAGTGAAGTATGCTCTGGTTCTGCCACTATTTTCCCTGAGGTCACCTCATTTGGAGGCTGCACTTAGTGCGGGTGTCCCTCCCTTGTTTACTTATTAAGTGCTGGTACTTCCAAAGAGGCAAAGTCCAATTGTGCAAGAGTGCAGGGACAAAGGCAGCCTAGGCTCCAATCTGTGCGACCTGCCAAAAAGCCCCACACCTTAACTGTCCCTCACAGGACTCCAGCTGCCTGTTTGTCCTTGTGTTCAGTTTGTCAGCAAAAAACACCAAATAAATAACATGCTTCATTAATGTCCCCCAAGAACATTTCCAAAACTAAAAGCTGTTTATAAACCCAATTCTTTTCCCCTTGGGACACTGGACCAAACACATAATATATGTGCTAACCTGTTAAAGATTATTCTATGGAATCTGTATTTGGTGGTGTGGTTAGTTGTACCAGATATTTAAAAAGATTTCTTTCCCTAATTTATCTGCTCTCTTGAAACTGTCATCTAACTCAATAAATAACTAATTCCAATTAATAGATATGTAGAAGACATTATGCGCAAACTAAAACTGCTAATGAATATTTTTCATGGCACCGTTGGCTTCTCTGCATCAGGTAGCTTTTCTCTATAAGGTGGACTAAGGAGTTATCTTCATTTTCTTCTTGATTTTCATGTCCTCAAGTCATCAAAGCCTTGTCAAACTGCAAAGGTTAACTAAATGTTTGCATGCATGTGCACATCAAATAAATTTGGTAGCTATTTTTGAGGAAACAATGCTTCAGGTGGGATACCTGTTCACTCAGGAAAATAAGCTAGCAATGTATATAGTGAGTGGTAAATGGACCATCTATAGGCCCCATCTGATCCATAAATGTGTTTTAGTTGGCTGGCACACTGTTTTACAAATCCAGAAACATCATATTTTAAAAAACAACAACAGTGTTTCTTAAATATCAGAAGCCTTGGCAGTTGTCGCTATTCCTCTCCAGTTCACCACAGTCCCCAACATCACCCCGGCCCTCCTTCCCCAGCACATTTTACTCATTTATATGGCTTGCCTGGCCTTGATAGGCACTGGAGTCAGTTGAGTAATGTCTGTTCTAAATATTTCATCTTGGAACAAAGGGTCCCTTTTAATGTCTGTAGAGATGTTATTTAGCACTGCAATAATCTCACGATGTACACATTGTCCTCCATTTCACTCATTCCCCACATCATCTCTGTCCCTCCCTAGAACTTATCTCCCACCACTATGTACCCCTGCCCACCCCACTCCACACACACAGAAGAGACATTCACTCACAGCCATCAACCAAGTACCTAACCTCCCACTGGGTCTCTCACCGGATCCAGCATGAAGCAGTTGACACCACATGCCATGGCCAGGACCAACATGGTAGCACTGCCATACAGTGCATAGCCAGCGGCCACTAGGTTCCGTCCTGGCTGAAGAGCATCCTTTTCAGAAGGCTCATCAGTAGAGTTCTAGGACAAGGAAGAAAACAAACACATTTTTGTTTTTGTCTTTGTGGTTCTTTTTTTAGTTCAACCATTAGCAAGATTCATTATCAAGGTGCTTTCTTAATGAAATAGGGCATCTTCTTAGAGGGACCTTTCTTCTTGAATCAGTGATATCCTGATTATATTACCACAGCAGCCTTCCCACATACCCCAGATTTCCTGCAGCTGGATCCTTCTTTCCAATTATGGCCCTCCTCCAATTTTACTAATTTGATATTCCCTCATTTCTCTATTTTCACTTTCAGGAAAGAGCCTGCATTCTTACCAGCTCCCACTAATTTAATCTTATTATGTGCATCAATGTCTTTCACCTGCCTATTCCATCTTCATTTAAACAAATTAAGACTGGGCTGCAGGGCTGTGAGTCTGGTGAGGACATCAATTTCATGAGTTCTTGCCAGTGGCAGCCCATTCCCCAGTGAGCAGTGTGGACAACATCACTTATATATCAAAAAAATTTTCAGAAATACAGGAACTTAGAATGTCTCTTCAGACTCATCACAGATTAGAACAGATGCTTCCCATTTTTTGACCATGACTCACAGTAAGAAACACATTTTCCATAACAAACCAATATCAACACGCATGCATGCTCACACAACTACAGAAATGTAACAAAACCATACTTACACTTAGAACATGACATGCACTCTAATCTTTTCTTCTTTCTTCCATTAAAAACACAGCCCGCTGGGTCATGTGACCCACATTTGTGCAATATTAAGGAACTGAACACCCTACAGCAGGGGTGTCAAACTCACCAGGGGCCACATCAGCCTCATGGTTGCCTTCAAAGGGCTAAATGAAATTTCAACTCCTTAATAGTTAAGGAGTAGTTACATTTATACCGTCCTAAAATTATTTCAGACCTTTGAAGGAAACTGTAAGGCTGATGTGGTCCCTAATGAAAATGAGTTCAACACCCCTGCCCTAAGGAGATTGCTCCTAATCAGTGACTGCTAACTGACAATTACCATCTTTATTAACAGTTGATTGGTTTCTTTGTTCCTCAAAACAGCCCCAAGTATTTTAATTTGAATACTCTCTACTTGAATGTAAACAGAGATGAAAATGGGCAATTTCTGCCAATTCTATTTATTTGTTCTAAACCAGAGATTCAGCAGCTGAGAGTAAGGGAACCTACAGCATTATGCTGACAAAGGTCATTCCAACAAAAACATTCACAGTGATTTCCTCCACATGTTTTGAAAGTGTGGCCCAGAGACCACCATCTGCATCAGAATCCCTTGGGAAACTCATTAAAATGCATATTCTGGGGCTGTGGGCTAATCCCGCTAAGTTAGACTTTCTAAGGGAGCCTGAGAATCTGCATTTTACCATTTATCATAGATGACTCCCTGAAGTTTAAGAACTACTTATGTAAAAGGAAGAATTGCTAAAACCATTCTTTCCATTTTTCCCTCATCCCCACTCCTCGTGTTTAATAAATGGTTTTCATCAAGGTGGCTGGCTGTTAGGTGGTTGGGCTGGGTCAAGTTATTTGATTTGGTCTAGTTTGTGTTCACAGGATAGAAAGCATAGGTTAACACAGACTAAACACAAAATAGAAAATTTGAGTTGTTTTCCCTAGCTACTAATTTTGCCTGTGCACAACCTTGAAAAAGAAACGAGCTTCCTTCAAAGCCAGTGATATAGTGGGAAGACTCAGGCTTCTAACTATCCTCTATCTCAACCACTTATCCCACCAGCCAGTGTGAAATCAGACAAAGGGAATATGTAAACAAGTAAATTAGCTGGAAGCTGCTAGAGGCTTGGAGTGATCAGTTCTCCATTACTAAGAGTTCCCTGGAGATTTCACCTTGCCTAGTACTGTCCATGCCTGCCTGCCTGCCTATGGGGAAGGTGCAAGAGTAAATAGGCTTTCCCTGAAATCCTGTCATCAAATAATCTTATCCATTGACACCTTTGCATGAAATAAGAAATGGTAACACTGTCTAAGATCCACATACTCACAACAAACAGAAAATAATGCCATCAAGTCATGGATTTGGAGGAATTCTCTTCTTGCCTTATCCCCTTTTCCATGCATGAATTCCCTCCTCCAAACTCCCAGCAGTAAATGCCTTTGCTCCAAGAGACTCATTACATTCCCATGTGGATGCCCATGGGCCAATGTGTATAAAAACTTGGCAAAATTAGGAAGCCTCTGGAAGAAACCCTTCTCTGTGTATCCTGGGCCACCACCTGCTGCACGTATTGGTGTGTTTTATTCCACACCATCCCATAAAGGGCATAGGGGAAGACACATGGATTCTGGAGACTCAAGGTGGCAGAGGAGAAAGTCAGGCAGAAGTGTGATGGGGCTGTCATGTCACCAGACAGTCTTCCCTTAGAGGGGTAGCCAAACCCTCCTTAGAAGGTCTCACATGACATTTAGCAGAGTCCCCAGTAACTTGGCCAGTATTGTTCAGCTACTATTGCACCCAGAAACCGAGCAGACAAAAATATATTTGATGCCACTGCCTCAAGGAGTTTATAATTGGTACTGAAGATCAGTTAGTTTTGCCTAGCCAGTATCTATCACCCTGCTGCTGATAACTGATAACTGCACCTCAATCTTCCTTAAGATACTGCCTCCCTCCCTTTCAGCTCCAGGGTGGGTACATGACCTCGACCTGGTCAACCAGATCATTACAATCTTCAAGCCATAGTGATTGGTTGAAGGATGGGCACATGACCTATGCCAAGCCAAGCAGAGCCAAAGAGATGATATTCTTGTTGGAACTGTTGGAAAAGAGGCTTACACTTTCTACGTGAGCTGCTGAGAGGATTGGGTGTGAGCCTGGATCTGTTGGCAGCCATTTTGCCATTAGAGAGGAGGGTAGAGATAAATGGGGAGTGTGTCGGGATTATGTGGTCTCAGCCCTGAATGTAGCTGCACTGGAAGTATACCTACCCACTGGGCTTTTAGTTATGTGAACTAATTTTCTTTTCCTCCTTCCCTCCTTTAAGTTAGAGTTGTGACACTGTCCACTGAATCTTAGTATGGAAAACCACACTAGTAATATTAACGGCTAACATTTATTAAGCACTTTTTACGTGCCAGGCACTATTTTCAGTGCATTAGACTTAATTTTCAGTATCTCCCCTTTACACTTAAGGAAATAAGAGGCAAAGAGTGATTACCTTGCCCAAAGTCCCACAGAGCTAGAGTCAGTGTCAGGAAGCCATCATTAATAGCTAATATTACATATAGCTATTATTAATACATCTTTCTGTGCTCAGTTAAGGGAAATATGTTGAAATCTGAAGCTGTTAGAACACTTTTAAAACTCTGCTTTGAATTATGGAGATTGAATTTTTTAAAGGACACTGCAAATTATAATGTATCCAGTAGAGGATGGCCACGCTTGCAAATGTCTAAAGTTAATATCTCATATTAAAGATGTTTAACTTAAAGAAAATATTTTTAAAGGAGGGCAGGAAAGCCATTTCTAACATCTAAGAATCTTATTTTCTGAATCTCTAAAAGGCCAAATAACAATAGGGAGACATATTTGACTTAATATTTGGATAAATATTCTAAATGTGATGGTTGCTCAACACCTCAGGGGAATTGGGTATAATAAGCCAGAAACTGGATGACGCGTCCTGAAGTGCTGCAGCATGAACCACATAGAACACTGGACCATGTGCTCTCAAGGTCCCCTTGGAACCTGTTTCCGTGCATTGTGTGGGCAAGGCCAGTACTGTTGCCGGTTCCAGTTACAGACGCTGAGCTCCTGAGCAGGTGCCCTAGGGAGCTGAATTCTAGCCCAGAACATCCTTGCAGAAAGCAGGAAAGGTTACCTTTGAAATATCAGGCACATCAATATTTATGCCCCATAAGCCCTCAAATGGTTTCAAATAATCAATAAGCCTTTTGAAAACTGAAATGACTTAAAGGCACTATCATACTCTTTTTTTTTCAGGCTTTTAAGAGAGTCACTTCAAACTTACTGAGTGTGGAGATTCATTGCTGACTTGTAGCATCTTTAATTCAGGCTGCTGTAGCAAGCAGTTTTGATTTTTTTAGTTAATAGCCAGTGTCCCTCTGTTTTTTAGTTTTATTTCTTTTTTTTCCCTTCAAAGAGTCTTTGTTTGGGGGGGTTGAGGTGGAGACAAGGGCTGGCAAACATCATGCTGCTTTAGTTTTGGTCGAGTCATTAACCAGCGGTCTTCCTTCACATGAGGACTTTTGCTACAAACCTCACCATACTAAAGATGTGATATTTTGCAGGTAAAATTATCTGTTTCCATGTCTACAACAAAAATGGTATATTTCATGATTGACTTAAGAAATAAATAATTCTTGCATTTACCTTTCTTACATGAGCATTAGAACCTATTCTCAAATTGATTTGATATGGATCTCCCTCTGAGCCCAGACAAAAGCAAAATATACTCCAATGACAAAAGAGAATTATTCCACGGTTGTCCTAATTTCCATATGTTTGAAAGAAGGTTATGTGCAATACTAGACAACAAGTCATTTTGAATAGTAAAGTGAAAATCAGGGTCTCACTGCTTAAATTATGGCCTCTGTATTCTAAAATAGGGAAGTGGGAGAAATTCTTCGATCAGCTCGACCTGTCACCTTGTCCATTAAGGTAAAGAAACTGGTTCATCTTCAACATCTTCTGTGAGGTTTTATTGCCAAATTAAATAAGAAGGGCTGAAGCCAAAATGACATTTCAGATTTCATGTTTTATGTTGGGAACACAGGTATTCACTCTATTTTGTTTGTATATTTGAGCATTGTTGCATCACTTGTGCGTGTATGTACACAGACACACATGACACAGAAGAAGAAGGAAAAGAGAAGCTTTGGAGGTAGAGTTGCCTACCCAGGTCACACAAGTGGTAGGTCAGGACAGGCGTCCTATTCCTCATGCTGCAGGAGTATGCAGCAAACTGTTTCCACAGGTGACATTGGGACATTGTGGGCTCTACTGTCATACAGTCTCTACCACAGCCATGTAGCCCTGCCAGTGCATCATGAAATCAGCCAAAAGCAACATAAAAAGAAATGAGTTGACCATATGCCATTAAAACATTGTTTCTAGACAGTGAAAATTAAATTTTATGTAAATGTTATGGGCCATAAAATATTATCCTTTAGTTTTTACAGACATTTAAAAATACAGAAGGGTTATTTTTTTGCTTATAGATCTCAAGCAACTGGCTGAATTTGGCTCTGGGAAGAGTCATAGTTTGAAGACCCCTGATTTGGAGCATTTAAAGGGCAATTTTGACATAATAATCTCTATTGTTGTCACACTGTCACAATTCTCAGTTCACATACAATCACCACTGTAACTACCCTCTATAGTCTCTTTTACTATTAACTTCATTTTCTATTATAAAGGACACACTTATGAGTAAATTATATGTCTCTTCCTACCCACACTTCACTACATTTTCTTTTAACAACTTAATAGATCTTCACTATGCAGCTAATGGTGAAAAAGTCAAAACCAGGGACATAAACCTATGTCAAACCTCACAGAGTTCCATGATACACATTCTGGCTGCTGGAACAGTGAATCAGGACTGGCCACTGGACCATAACTTTGCTGTCAATCCCAAACCAGGGATTTGACACATTACATTTTACCTTTCTGTAGATGCCAAAAATGGTTCCAATGGACACAAGGCAATCGATGTTGGAGGATCCATCAAGGGGATCAAAACAGACCACATATTTACCCTGAACAAAAGATAAAAAGGCAATACAACTTTACATTAAAAATTAACACATTATAACAAAATAGTATTACTAAGGGGATAAAAAAATGGAATCTAGGGGAAAGTTCAAGAAGTGTTAGTATTTTTAAGTATATTTTATTAATTATGCTATTATAGTTGTCTCATGTTTTTTCTCCCCTTTATCCCACACTGCCCTGCACTGCTCCTCCCACCAGCATTCTCCCCTCTTAGTTCATGTCCATGGGTTGTACATGTAAGGTCTTTGGCTTCTCCATTTCCTATACCATTCTTGACCTCCCCCTGTCTATTTTGTGCCTACAAATTATGCTTCTTATTCCCTGTACCTTTTCCCCCCAATCTCCCCCCACCCTCCCCACTGATAACCCTCCATGTGATCTCCATTTCTGTGAATCGGTTCCTGTTGAAATTGTCTGCTTAGTTTTTGTTTTCATTTTTAGGTTCAGTTGTCGATAGTTGTGAGTTTGTTGTCATTTTACTGTTCATAGTTTTTTATCTTCTTTTTCTTAGGTAAGTCCCTTTAACATTTCATATAATAAGGGCTTGATGATGATGAATTCCTTCAACTTTACCTTATCTGAGAAGCACTTTATCTTCCCTTCCATTCTAAATGATAGCTTTGCTGGATAGAGTAGAGTAATCTAGGATGTAGGTCCTTGCCTTTCATGGCTTGTAATACTTCTTTCCAGCCCCTTCTTGCCTATAAGGTGTTTTTGTTTTTGTTTTTGAGAAATCAGCTAATAGTATTATGGGAACTTCTTTGTAGGTAACTGTTACCTTTTCTCTTGCTGCTTTTAAGAGTCTCTCCTTATCTTTGACCATGGCTGGTGTGGCTCAGGGGATTGAGTGCCAGCCTTCGAACAAAAGGGTCACCAGTTCAATTCCTAGTGGGGCACACACCTGGGCTGTGGGCCAGGTCCCCAGTAGGGGGTGCTCAAGAGGTGACCACACAATGATGTTTCTCTCCCTTGCTTTCTCCCTCCCTTCCCCTCTTTAAAAATAAATAAATTAAAAAATGGTTTTTAAAGATTCTCTACTCATCTTTAATCTTGGGTATTTTAATTATGATGTTTCTTGGTGTGTTTCTTCTTGGCTCCAACTTCTTTGGGACTCTCTGAGTGTCCTGGATTTGCATGTGTAGCTCCACTGCCAGATTGGGGAAGTTTTACTTCATTATTTTTTCAAATAAGTTTTCAATTTTTTGTTCTTCCTCTTCTCCTTCTGGCACCCCTATGATTCAGGTGTTGGAATGTTTAAAGTTGTCCCAGAGGTTCCTAAGCCTCTCCTCATTTTTTAAAATTCTTGTTTCTTCATTCTCTTCCAGCGAATGTTTATTTCTTTCTGATGTTTCAAGTTGTTGATTTGAGTCCCAGTTTCTTTCCTTTCACTGTTGATTCTCTGTATATTTTTCTTCACTTCACATAGCCTTCAATTCTTCCTTCATTTTGCGACTGTACTCAATCATTTCTGTGAACATCCTGATTACCAGTGTTTTGAACTGTGCATCTGACAGGCTGGCTATCTCTTTGTCACTTAGTTGTATTTTTCCTGGAGTGTTGATCTGTTCTTTCATTTGGCCCACACTTGATTGGCACACCTGTTACATTGTAAGGGGTGGAGCCTTAGGTATTTGCCAGGGCAGGGCAACCCACTTAGCTGCACTGTCGGGGAGGGGTCAGAGAGGAAACAGTGCTGCTTGCTAGCTTGCTCAGCCCTTCCCCACTTTCTGTCACTTCCTTTGCTTCCCGTAAGTGGATTGTGCCCTTTCAGGCACTGATTCCCAGGTAGGTGGGTTTGTGTACATTCTAGGATCCTGTGGGCCCCTCCAACAGACTCTCTTGTGAGACAGGGAGTTTCTCCCACCACCACAACCCCCACACGTCTTTAAGTAATGTTACTCTTATTTATACTCTGTCATGGAAGGAGTGAGTGTCATACAAAATGAAAATAATGACTATATATGTATACCAAAACATCATTAGGCAGAAAAAACACAACTTAAAATAAGAGGTATAGATGAAGGTAATGTAATATAGATAAATAAGTCTTAATTTTCTATGTCATTGATATAACTGAATCATAATTCTGGCTTGTGTTTCCTTGCAGCCAAATGAAGAAGAAAAACAAGGTTAGTCATTTATCTATTTTCATTCACTAGGGAAATAAGGAACATAATTCTTTCAGTGAAGCAAAGACATTAAGATCTAAAGAAATTTCTCATGCAGGTCTTATAAATGACACTTGCCATTGCAGTGCACAGAGCTCTTAACAATAGCCCAACTGGACTTCCCAAAGGGCGTAAACCTCCTTTGCAGTGGAAATACTAAAGATTCATTCTTCCAGTGTGATTCTCACTAGAATGCTGGAGCTGGCTGGTAACCATGCTCAAAAGCTAATCATGCACATCTCTTCCCAACTCTGCTTTCAGTGATGTCACATTAATAGCTTGAAATCAACTACAGGACCCTGACCTATGTGGCTCAGTGGATTAAGCACTGGCCTGTGAACCAAAGGATTGATGGTTCAGTTTCCAGTCAGGGCACATGCCTGGGTTACAAGGCAGGTTCTTAGTTGGGGGTGTGTGAGAGGCAGCCACCTGCTGTTTCCCTCTCACATCAATGTTTCTGTCCTCTGTTTTCTCCTTCCCTTCCCCTGTCTCTAAAAATAAAGAAATAAAATCTTTTGAAAAAAAAGAAAAGAAATCAACTATGGGGAGTATTTACAAAATTGATACTGACAATTAGTAAAAATCAGAGATTATTCTTCTTAAGACAGAACCAGTTTACCAGCACACCACTGGCGTTTTTCCATCTCCAAATTAGTTGCTTTAAGATGTGGTTTTTGCAAACATATCAAAAATTTATGGAACTGCAAACATACCCAAGTAGCCACGGCAACTTTAAGAAAGAAGAACAAAGTAGGAGGGATCACAATACCTGATATCAAACTATATTACAAGGCCACTGTAATCAAAACAGCCTGGCATAAAAATGGACACATAGATCAATGAAATAGAATAGAGAGCCCAGAAATAAACCCAAGTCTCTATGGTCAAGTAATATTTGACAAAGGGAGCAGAAGCATATAATGGAGTAAATATAGCCTCTTCAACAAATGGTTTAGGGAGATCTGGACAGCTATATGCCAAAAAAATGAAACTCAATTACTAACTTATGCCATACACAAAAATAAATTCAAGGGGATAAAGAACTTAAACATAAGTCATGACATCATAGAAGTTCTAGAGGATAACACAGGCAGGAAAATTTCAGATATCCCATGCAGCAATATTTTCATTGATATATCCCTTAGTGCAAGGAACATAAAGGAAAGAATAAACAAATGGGACTTAATTGAAATAAAAGCTTCTGCATAGCTAAAGAAAACATCAGCAAAATGAAAAGGGAACCAACCATATGGGAAAATTTATTTGCCAATGATACCTCAGACAAGGGTTTGATCTCCAAAATATATAAAGATCTCACATGAGTCCACTCCTGGAAGACAAACAACCCAATTAAAAAGTGGGCAAAGGACCTGACAGACACTTCTCCAAGGAGGACATACAGAACACCCAGAGACATATGAAAAGATGGTCAGCATCACTAACCATCAGAGAGATGCAAATTAAAACCACAATGAGTTACCACTTCACACCAGTCAGAATGGATATCATAAGCAAATCAACAAACAAGTGTTGGAGAGGATGTTCAGAGAAGGGAACCCTTGTACACTGTTGGTGGGAATGCAGACTGGTGTGGCCATATGGAAAACAGTATGGAATTTCCTCCAAAAACTAAAAATGGAACTGCCTTTTGACCCAGCAATTCCACTGCTGGGTCTATACCCTAAAAATCCTGAAATACCTTATGCACCCCTGTGTTCATAGCAGCACAATTCACAATAGCAAAATGTTGGAAGCAACCTAAGTTCTCATCAGTAAATGAGTGGATCAAAAAACTGTGGTACATTTACCCAGTGGAATAATACATAGCAGAAAGAAAGAAGGAGCTCCTACCTTTTGCAACAGCACAGATGAGGGTAAAGAGAAAATCTTAAAAGCATTTGGTTACTTACATAGAGTTCCCCTGAGCCTTTGTCCAACCCAACTTATGGGCCTACCCAAGCTGTTAACAGTGGCTTTTCCATATAAATGGGTGATTTGGACTCATGCTTCACAATTTCCTAAATCCTCTCAACCAAGAAACAGCTGGCGTCAGTGAACCTCCAGCCCCTCTACTTCTTGCTAAGTGTCCCAGGCCCAGCAATAGCAGCAATCAGCCTAGGTTTACAGCTTGGTTTCATCTAGGAACCTCCAAGCCCAGCACAAGAAGCAGCCATCGGCAGACTGCTTTGTAGTTCATACAGGGTGACTCGTATAAAAACAAGTGAGAGCTTACCTTGGCCTGTACCACCCAGGAAACCCCAGGGTCAGCACACCCAGGGGACAGGTACAGACCATTTCAGACCACCTCCATCCTGCCCCTGCACAGCTGATTCCCCATGGAGGACAGAGATTTGTGGTCAGTGTTCATAGCCAGTCCTTGTAGCTGACTGGCCTAGGAAAATCCCTCCCATTGATCTGCCAGCAGCAGCCAATGCTCAACTACAAGAGGAGGGTGTACTCAGCCCATATGGAGGATGCACCTTGAGTACCCAGCTTGGGAGATAGGGGAGGCTGTGTCATTGGACCCTACAGGACACCTAGTAAATTAGGCCAGGCTACCAAGACACAGAGTCAAAGCAGCTGTATGTAATACAAGGAGGCTGTTAAAATGAGAAGACAAGGAAACATGGCCCAAATGAAAGAACAGATCAAAACTCCAGCAAGAACTAAACAAAATGGAGATAAGCCATCTATCAGATACAGAGTTCAAAACACTGGTTTTAAGGATGATCAGGAAACACTGGTTTTAAGGATGATCAGGAAACTTAAGGATGAACATTTAAGGATGTTCAAGTACTCCAACATCCACATCCTAGGGATGTCAGAATGAGAAGGGAAAGAGCAGGAAATTGGGAATCTATCTGAAAAAATAGTGAAAGAAAACTTCCCTAATTTGGTGAAGGAAATAGACATGCAAGTTCAGGAAGCACAGGGAATCCCAAACCAGATGGATGCAAGGAGGCCCATTCCGAGATACATCATAATTAAAATGCCAAAGGATAAAGGTAAAGAGAGAATCTTAAAAGCAGTTAGTTACCTACAAGGGAGTTCTCATAAGACTGTCAGCTGATTTCTCCAAAGAAACTTTGCAGGCCAGAAGGGATTGGCAAGAAATATTCAAAGCCATGAAAAGCAGAGACCTGCAGCCAAGATTGTTCTACCCAGCAAGGCTATCAATTAGAATAGAAGGGCAGATAAAGTGCTTCCCAGACTAGAAAAAAACTAAAGGAATTCATCATAACCAAGCCATTATTATATGAAACACTAAAGGGATTTATTTAAGAAAAAGAAGATCAGAACTATGAACCATATAATAGCAATAAATACATATTGATCTGCAATTTAATATAAAACACAAACTAAGCCAACAAGTACAGAGACAGAATCATGGATATGGGGAGATTTTTGATGGTTGCCAGATGGGAGGGGAGTGTGGGGGAATAGGTGAAGAGTTGAGGACATTAAGAAGGAGAATTTGGCCCTGGCTGGTGTGGCTCAGTGGATTGAGTGCCAGCCTGTGAATCAAAGGGTCACTGGTTAGATTCCCAGCCAGGGCACGTGCCTAGGTTGCAGGCCAGGTCCATAGTAGGGGGTGCGTGAGAGGCAATAACACACTGATGTTTCTCTCTGTCCTTTTCTCCCTCCTTTCCTTTCTGTCTAAAAATAAATAAATAAAATCTTAAAAAAAAAGAAGTACAAATTGGTAGTTACAGAATAGCTACTGTGATAAAAACTACAGTATAGGAAATGGAGTAGCCAAAGAACTTATATACATGTCCCACAGACATAAAAATGGTGTGGGGATTGCCTTAGGGAGTGTGGGTGCTGGGAGGAGCAGTGCAAAGGGAGAAATTTGGGATAATTGTAATAGCATAATCAATAAAATATAATTTAAAAGGATAGACTGAAGGCAAGAAACAAAAGGGACAGGTAAAGCTAGGCACTGTTTAATTGCTCTTGTACAAAGCAGGCTGACTGCAGTATAGAACTGATTCCCCCAAAGGGGCTGGGAAGAGGTGAAGCCAAGAGGGTATAAAAGATGAGTTCAGAGGTGTGATAATTACTGTGTTGGTATAATTATTATTATGCATTCTTATTAAATCCTTGTGTTAGAGATTCTTATCTGTGGTTTTTGCTCCATTAGTATGCTCCCTAAGTGTAAGGATACTTTCTTCTTTTCACATCTATAACTCAATGTTTTGCAAACAGAATATAGTCAATATTTGTTAGATTAAAATAATTTAAGGTGGCATTAAATAAATAAATAAATTTCTGCATCAAATTAAGATAATTCTGACTCCCTGACCACTTGTTCTTTACAAATCACCCTGGCTGATGCACGAGAAACTGTCGTCTGAAAAAGGGGAACATGTGTATTAGTAAGGCACTTGGTAGTCACAGAAGTTGGACTGACAGAGAATATTGAACAACAAATTCAGTCCACATGCGTGAAACTGCCGAGTACCTTGAGAAACCCAACAGAGAACAATATGAACTTTGAATCTGACATGTAGTAGTATTTTAGGAATGATGTAAAACAAGTTAATTGGAGGTGGCTTTCCACCCTCTTCAAAAAGTCAAGACTGGGTATCAGGCAGCCTCTATAAGTTCATTTTCTGAACGCCTTTTTCTAATTCTACTCCCACATGTCCCCAATTTATCTCACACAGGGAGAGATAGTAAGTAAGCCCATATAACTCCACTTCTAATTTCAAAAGTTTTTTTTATTGTATGATTGTTGTTATTACACTATAAAAGCTGGATATACTCTTTCCATTCCCTTTTGCAACAATAATTTATTATTGAAGCCTCACAATGGGCCAGGCATTATGCTGATGCTAGAATATAGAGAAGAATGTAAGTCATCCTCTGCCCTCCAGAAACAATCAGATCTATAGGATTCCAAATGGACTGCAATGCACAAATCAATGATACGAATTGCAAGCAGTTTAGATTGGCAGAAGAGTTGGATATGAAGGGTGGGAATTTGGTGGGTGGAGATGAAGCAAGGAGGGCCAGACATTGAAGGGCATTGAACATGACACTGAAAAGTTAGGAATGGAGATGAGTATAAGTATATGAGTTTCTCCCATGTATGAGTCCACCAGAGGGATGATGACATGAACTGTGGTGATAGGGTATACAGGAGTATACAGTTTGAGATATGATAGTCAGGATGAATCCATGAAATGATGACTCATGGTACAGAAGGAATCTAGGGTGATTCCTAGGAATGCAGCTTGGCTGAACAATTGGACTCATTTATGAAATGAGGAAGAAAAATGGTTACATTAAAACCCTGCATGGTGGAAGTTCAGACCTACCCTTTTCTCAGGTTCTACAATTATGGCTTGCTTGTTTTCTTCTGAGACAAGAACACAGGTTGCAAAGGATGACTGTAACACGTTAATGACCAGGTCATTAGAGAGGACATCCAGCTTCTTCACTTGATCACCTGTCACATTGGTAGAGCCAGCAATTCCATAGCTAGAGGAAAGAAAAGCCACAAAAATATAAGTGGTGACCACCAGAACATATAAATGCACCTATAAACTCACTAAAAGTGACATGGAATAGGATTTAGAAGAAAGAAAAGAAGACGCATGGTTTGGAAGATGGGCTCCTGGGGGAAAGGAAATATTGTCATTCACCTGCCCAGTACTTATCATGGCACCCAGCACACCTTTGTGGTTGAATCTGTGTTTCTCAACCTTCCCCACCCCCATTAGGGCCTCTAAGGACGATTTTTAGGTATTTTTTTCCTAATTACACTCCCTCATAAAATTTTAGTTTTAATACTAAAGATATGGTGTATATCTGTTTGTGTGCTGTATGTATACATATCTGTGCTTTATACACAAAAAGGTTTATTTTTTCACCCCACTCCCCAGAATCAGTTTTACCCCCAAATGCTGGGTTAATGCTTAATAAATCTGTTGAGAGACACAGCAAGCCAGGGAACCTCCTGGGTAGAAAGGATCCTGAGATTTGAGTGAAGCCAAGAGAGTCTGTTTTTATAGCTGAAAACATCCTAAAAGAAAAGATACTGACTTGTCCCACTGCCTCATTTCACAGAGGCAGGTGGAAGCTCACTCCCAGGCAGCAATGGGTTTGTCCAAACCAGAGCAGCAGAGCACAGGTGCAAAGCTCACTGGGACTCCCAAGCCAGGGCTCTCTTGGTGGCACCCCACTGCCACTGGCAGGGGTCCTAACAGCTGGGGGGACTGGCAAATCTGGAATTTATGCTCTATTTTCAAGGTACCAGCAAGTCAATAATAGTGGAATTCCCAGGATCTGAGTGGTTTGTCCAAAATGCAGCCAGTTTGTTAGAATGAGAGAGGAGAAGGGTTGTCATAGCCTGGGGTTGAATAGGAGCACTGAAAGGAGGGGAAAGCTTTTAAAGGGTGGGTGTACAAGACAAGAGAAGAGATTAGATGTGAGATGGAAAGAGTATAGGTGTAGAAGGTACCACAAAATGGCTGGGCTGGGAGCAGGTGATGAGGGCACACCTGCAGTCGTCAGATTTCTGGGAGCACTCACCTGGGGACTGATTGTCATGGCATGCACTGCTTCAGCTCCAAAAATGCATTTTCTCCAAACATAACTTACATGTCTCTGGCTGGACAAACCTTAGCCAACACCAGAAATTGTCCAAACCCAAGTGTCTTGTCTGGCCTGACTCAGGGAGGTAACTCAGTGATCTCATCACCCTATTGTCCAGTGTTTCCTAGAGACACAGGCTGTAGCTGCAAGCTGATGGATCCCTTGGTCTTTTATTCATGAAATAAGATGATGAAAAGAGAAGAAGCATGAGGAAGACTAGAGGAATGAGATGCTGTTCATTCACCTGCCCAGTACCTGTTATGGCACCCAGCACACCTTTGTGGTTGAATCTCTGTGGTTGAATCAGGCAGATGCCCAGGTGGGCAAGGGAATGATGCTCTGTCTGAGCTTTTCATTCTCATCCCATATAATCTCTTCCTCATCTCAACTTTAAGACCAACACTGGTGGAGAAAAAAGACAGCCAAATTCTGGGTGGAGCTGGAGGGTCTTGGCACAACCCACCATCTGAAATACATCTCCCTAACTGGCTCTACTGGCACCAATTACCTCCCCTTCCCAGCTAGAGGTTTCTAGGATTAAAGTCACTGCTAATCCAGGACAACAGGTAGGGCTGAGGGAAAGAACGTGGACATGATGCAGAGACCTGGCTTGGACCACAGCTCTGCAAGCCCCTCACCCTCATGGAGCCTCCCTTTTTTACTTTGTCCATGAGAGCATTAAGTTCCACAAGAAGCTGTGAGAGGACTGCAGGCAATAACAGGCTTAGCCCAGCCCTGGGCCCCTAATGTTAGTTCCTGCCTTGATCTCTAGAGGGAGCTTATTAAGGATCTGCATGTAGAGGAATGGGGGTCTCAGGGAACCCCCAAGGCTTCATCCACTATATGCTGGCATGATTGTTTGTCCTTTCCTTCCAGGAGGATGAGGACAGAGGGCATGTTTTTCCCTAGTGTCCCAGTTTCCAGCACATAGTAGGTCCTCAATAAATACTTGCTGACCAAATTAATGGCATTCACTGAGGAGAGGAGAGACTGTGCTTGAAGGAATGAGAACAGGAGTGACAACTTCTAAGGTTGTTCCACACCTTGGAGTGCCGCTCCTCCCTCACATAGTCCCCAGAGGGTCAGGCCTGTTGGGACAGCTCCAGGGAGGCCCAGAGGCTGGGGCAGAGGGACAAAGAAGGCATGGAAAAGGACTGTTTCACACTTTGGCCCACATTCCACTAGCTCAAGTATTTCACTCAGCAAGATGGGAGAAGGCCAGCCAGCTCTTCGAGGAGCTGCATGAGTGTTCATTTATTCCACAAGTATTTTATTGGGCACCCAATGTGCCCCCACAAACTATCCTGACTGCTGGGGTTACAGTGCAGAACAAGACAGATGATATCACTGGCCTCATGGATCTTTTTTTCTACTGAGTGAGACAAACAAAAAACAAGTACCTTTGAATGAATGAGATAATATCAAATAGCAACCAGTGCTCTGATAAAATGAAACAAGATGCTTAAAGATGGTTGGGGAGGGAATTAGATGGTCAAGGAATGCCTCACTGTAAAGGGGCCATTTAAGCTGAATGATATCTTGAATATTTTTTTATTAAAAAGAAGAAGGTATGAAAATGCCCAAAAGGAACCCAAATAAGTCCACCAGTAATGACTCCACAGAATAGCTCCATGTCAGAAATGTATCCATAAACAACAGGGAGTTTGCTTTTCACACATGTCCAAATGGGAGAGGGTACTCTGTGCACATTTGCATAACTTTTTAAACCTCAGGGTCTTTTTCCCATGGATTCATGGATCTCTGAAATGAGGGAAGAAGAGATCCAGAGAGGAGGGCCCCACAAGGCCAGCTCTGGTTTGTGGGGCTCCTGAGCCAGCACCTCTCCTAACCCCCCAGCCTTACCTCCCACCCCTGTCACCCAGTTCAAGGACAGATGGGTTTTTCTGTGACTGATCCACATGCAGAATCTCCACCATTTGTTCAGAGGAAGTGAATGAAAGTGGCAGAGTTCCTGATGTACGAGACCGATCACATTTTCTGAGTTTGCATACTGAGCAGCTAGCCTAACAAAAGTGAGAAGCAAGTTCTCTAGTCCCAGATCATGCCATGGATGTGGGCTATAAGGAGTTATAAGCAGTGTCGAGGTAGTTGACTTGTCCAGTCAAGACTACCAGTTGGATTCCTCACTGCTGCTCCAAGACTCTAAGGTGGCTCCTGCCTTTGGGCCACAAAGAGTGGCACCGCCTGTTTATGATGGGAGTTGGGTGAAGCACATAAAATGCTGCGGGGTGAACACTGTGGGGACACTCACTACACCTGACACTGAAATGACCCATCACAGACAACTGGCCACTTCTCAGGTTCCGCCTCCCTTCAGGGTTAGGTGGTTACTCCTCCCTGCCTTCTCTTTAACTTCCCCCATAATTGAGGGTCCTTCCTTTGTTTTAACCAGAAAGAATCTTCTTCAATTACCTTCCAGTTGCTTGTAAAGAATAACATTTAAAAAAAAACATGGAGATTGATTATTCTGTACCACTCGAATTCAAAATTCAGGCACTTGATTACTTTTCTAGGACATCTCATGAGGAGAGTTCCCCTGGTAAAACCTGGTATTAGGAAAGCCACCATGAAAACACAGGAGAGTGACTCTAAGGCAGAAACAGGGTTCAGGAGAATGAGTTCCCAAACTGCCATCTGAGTTTATATACTTTACCACAAGGTCTTTGCATTGCATCTCAGTTCACAAAGCTATCTGTGACTAGGGTTTCATGCACAGCCCTGCATTTCTGCTTAGTCATGATGAGTTGGGCTAGGCATATGCTTCATAGGGCCTCTCCCCACATGCCTCAGAGGGACACTCAGAAGGCAGCAAGCTGTTCCCAAGGTAACTTGTTTTCACAGGTCAGTGAAAAGTCAGAAGCAGTCAAGCTTCTGATGACTCTGACAAAGGAAAAAAAAAAAGCCCTCGGAAATATCCTCAGGGAACTAAGTAACTAAAGAACACATGGAGTTTATTTTCTCCGCAAGTTTTCAGAACCCCCCTTAGAAACAATAAATGTCTGCATTCTGATCAGTCATCATTCCTCAAAGGATAGATGAACAAGAGCCTTCACCTTATATTTCAGTGGCCTCTCGGAAGAGCAGTGTAACCATCTACAGAAACAAGAGCAGATATGGGCCTCAGTTCCTGGTGACACAGCCCTCTCTTTTGCTGGGCCCATTTGACCCAGGGCTTGGAAACTTATTCTACTGAGTTCTAGGCAGACTCAAGGAGAGCCCAGTGGGTCAGGAGGGCTGTCCTGGTTTGGACGGAGCTTCCGTGCTTATCATCGTGAACAGAGAGGATGGTACCAATGATCTTCAATGGGAGTTCAGCAGTGCCTTTCACACACCACCCCACTCATGGCTCATTCTCAGATCAGTTCCCAATGTGCAGCTCCTCTGGGCCAGAATCAGTCAGCAAATAAGGCTGCAGAGATGTGCATAAATTATCACACAATCCTATCCAAAAAGTCTTCCAGGGCCAACTGTGCCCTACAATCAATAAAGAAAAACAAGTTGAACGGTTGAAGAAATGGGTTGACCTGAGCACGAAGTAAACCTCAAGGCTTGGCTCCCTCCCCTACCCATTCAGAAAAGGATCTTGGAGCCCTACTGATCAAGCAAGACAGGGACCTTAGTTGTGACTGAGCCAGTGACTTGATCTGCTGAGGAAGCTTTTCCTAAATGTAAGTTATCACAGAAGGGAAGGCATCATCATGGGCTTTTTTCCATGAGCTGGGACTCCAGACCACTGGGGTCCAAATCCCAGCTCTGCTCACCACATGCTAAGCAACCCTTGGGAAAACACTTCACATCTGTGACCTGTGGTTCTTCACCTGTTAAAATAGGGATTTAGTATCACTATATCTACATCATAGCATACATATAGAGAGGGGCAGTAAATGATTTGATAATGGGTAAACAGCTAGAACAGAGCATGGCCGGTGAGCAAGAAGTGCTCTTGTCCCTGCTCATCCCTAACTCCCCTGGCAATCACACAACCACACAAGGCAGGTCCCGACAAGAACACAGCACCTGAGACCTGGGTCCTAATTCGGCCTTTCCCTTTTACTGATTATGTGTCCAGGTGTCTCACCTACCTGATGGATTGTTTCTGTTTTCAAGCTTTATAAGAATGAGGGCTGATCTGCATGATGCACCTGGTTCCCAGCAGCCTAATGGCAGCCACCATTGTTCTTCACGGAGCTCCCCAGGCACCCATTAAGTAAATGCTGATTGATGGGGGGAGCAGAAACCAAGACCTCTAAACCAGTTTTACAGGCAAGTCCTGGGAAGACAGCCAGGGCGGAACTGTGTTACAGGTAACCAGCAACAAAAGAAAGTGCTCCAAGTTTACATATGACTAAAGTCTCACCGTAAATATTATTTCATTTGCGATGCTTATAACATTTCATTCAATTTAGTTGACATTGCAGCCCAAGTCAAGTTGGGGTTGGAGGAAATTCCTTCAAGGTTTAAACCCCTATGGCTCTTCCTCTTTAAATCCCTAGAGACACAAAAGTTCTCTTTCTGGAGTTGGAGAGCAAAAATTGATTTGAAAATATATCTCTTTTTTACTTTTACTGTAAACTTCAATGAAAATCTGAAAAAAAAAACCCATCATTTTAATTCATATGATGGGAAACTCCTTAAAATAAATAATAACTCCTTAATTTGGCCAGTTTTTATAATCCTTAGAAATTTGGATTAAATATTAACATTGTTTTTAAACTAGCATCTGCTTTCTGGAATGGACTGAGCCATTTCCCAGCCATAGAGTCTGTGATTTATGATTTCTGAAGCACAGCCCTAGATACAAGGACCCTAGTCAGGGCCACAATTAGGGAAAAATTCTCAATAACTTCCTTGATTTGCTAACATAAGGTCATTTCCTCCTGATGTCAACATGACAGCCATGACAGCAGGTGGCACTTCAGATAGTACATAAAAGAAATAAGTGGAAAAGCTCATTTTCAGAACACTCAACCAAAGAAAAAGGGAGGCAGACTATGATTTAATCCTTATCACTAAAGTCCAAGGTGACACTGACTTGTTACTAATTGATTCCAAGGTAAATGACCAACCAACTGGTCACCCAGCCGGGAACGTCCAAGGGTCACATCAGAAATACATTGGAGAGGCACCAACCAGAGCAGCTTTTAAAGGTCACAATCCCCAGACTTCACTTGAGTTTATGCCAGCCAAAATAGGCAAATATGATGGAGTGTGGTTGGCTGTTTCTGGTATAAAAAGGAAGTTACAATTCAGTCTCTGGAAATGTGGAGAAGCTAATTCAAGATACACAATATAAATTGGATAGTTTATGAAAGTTTAATGCCATAAACTCTGAAAATTTGAAGATTAACTGAAGCATGTATTAGCTGACCTGTAATTCCAAAATTAGAACTGAAGTTACTTATTTTTTTCTTCCATCTATACAGAGACGGCCCCATATATAAAAGCAACTGTTCTGGACACCACATGAGCATGATGGGAGGATATTTCCTGTAACCTATCTGAGGGTCCAACATTGTTTTAATATATAATGGTCTAGCTTGAAATACATGCCTGTTCTATATGATGTGGGCAACTACTAAGGAATGAAAAGCAAAATAAAAAGATACTAGTTTATAAAAAATAATAATCTTCAGCCTAGAAAGAAATGATGATATTAGTACCCATTTAATGAACTCAGTTCATCCTCACAGAAGTCTGAGGTTGAAAAAGACATCTGTCTCCATCTTACAAGTGAGGAAATGGGTCTTAGAGATGTACATCAATTTCTCAAATTCTTACAAAAAATGGCAGAGCCAGGAATCTGAGCCCAGATCCATAATTCTCTGAAATTTGTTCTTAAGCCCTGCATGTTCCTGTTCTTGTCCTGGTTTTCTCCTCTTCCTACCTCAGGGGCAGAATGAACCAAAACCTAGTGGCCAAATCTTTAGTCAGTGCTTCATGCCCAAATTCCAAACTGGTACATCCAACTACTGAATGGACCGCATCTCCACCTGGGTAGTCTTTTAACACCTAAAGTTCAATGTTTCCAAAATGTCAGAATCATCCTCTCACCCTTCCCTGCCTCAAAAACCAGCTCCTCCTTTGGAATTCTGTTTTCGTTTAGCTCTGTTTTCAAAGGCAGGACCCTGCTGTCACTTGCTGGGACCCACTCTTCTCAAAGCTGCCCTGCTCACCCAATCCACACTCAGACTTCTCCCAGGACCTCCCCCTCCTCCTGCTTATGCTCTAGATATGGTTGAACTTTTCTTGCTCTCCCCCTTTTCAGGAAGCTGTGAAATAAGGGAAGAGGAGACCCAGAGGGGAGGACCCTGCAAAGCCAGCTCTAGTTCTTGGGGCTCCTGGGCCAGCACCTCTTCCCAACCCCCCCCCCCCACCCCGTTCAAAGACAGACTGGTTTTCCTGTGACTGTTCCACATGCAGAATCCCTATCATCTGCCTTTCCCCATGTCTTAGCTTTCCCTTGTCCAACTTTATACTTCTAGCCATATCTTCCCCAGATTGATCTGTAATCTTGGCACTGCCCTACTCAAAAACCCCTTTACTCTTTCCCCTTTGCACACCCACAAAATATAAAGCATTCACCCTTGCCATTTGATGTTCCCCAATGCATCCACAATGAGACATCCACAAACACCAACCCCCGCCACATGTACACCATGCTTCAGTCAAACTGAATGAGCAACTTTTCCAGAAACATTTTCCCACCTGGTACCTTTCCTCATATAATGGTCCAGCCTGAAATGCTCTCCAGCCCTCAGGCCTTATGACCATCTGTTCCTGTCTGTGAGAGATGCCCACCTGATGCTCCAGGATCCTTTATATCCACATCATGTTTTTGGCACCTCTTTGAAAGCATCTTTCAGAATCTCTATTGTGTTTTATAAATAATTCTATACTTGTATTTTTTCTACAGTATAAGCCCTGTGTTGTTTTCATCTCTCAGGCTCTTTTGGAGCTTTGTATATTGTGAGTGTTCAATAACATTTTGTTGAATTGCATAAAATGAGTGAATTCTTCAAACAGTGATTTGGAAACATGCACAAAGGAAAGACAACTGAACATGCCTAAAGCAAAAGCCTAAGCCACTGGAGGACCACTTTTGTCTAAAGGAATGGAAACAGAAAAATGGGGGAACACTGGAATTTGAACCATGAACTCATCAGGTCCCCCTGTAGAGTGCTGACTGGTCTCATGAGAGAACAAAAGACTGGTTGTCCCTCATCTATGCTGACAGTGGGTGGAGGCCAGAAGCAGACACAGGCTTCAAGTGCAGGTTGGCTCTAAGGAGATGGCTTCTTGTGATACAAATCTTAATTCACATCAAAAATGTAATTAATAGATGAGACTTAGAGACGGGTCAGCTTTAACTGATTTCTAAAAAGTAAAGGAACAGATGTGTGGTTTGGTGAGAAGAGCCCAACCTGGGCCAAAGGCCAGGTCACCTTGTCTTCCTTGGCCTTGGGATCCTTGCCTGTACAAAGAGGGGTGGGGCCATGTGACTCCCCAGGCTTTCAGTTTAAAAACTCTATAATTCTATGAATATCTTATTAAGAACAAGAAAAGTAGCTAAAGATTAACTATTGGTTGATAGAGAGAGAGAGGAGAGAGAGAGAACAAGCACTCCAGCAGGCTCTTTGCTGAAACTTCTGAAGTCTCCCTGATGAGACATCATGGCTGAGCTCCAAAAACTGGTTCCTGTGAGGTTCCTGCAAACCAGCAATCATCTTGTCATTCTGGACGCACGTCCTTCTAGGGCAGGTCTTCACACTAACAAGCTATCAGCAGGCGCACTAGCCTTTTCATCCAGGGCATCAAAGCCAATAATGAATATAATTTGGAGCCCTGACTTGAGATCTTGTCTAACTGCTGCCTTCCTGACTACATATCATACTGAGACAGCAAACTCTTCTCAGTTCTGGTCCTACGTGTCAACTGCCCACATGACCAGCATCAATCCATGTTCCATGAATACAACACTCTTTGAAATAGTCACACATCTGTGAAATGTGCTAACACAGGGGGAGAATAAAACAACTCATGGTATACCCATGCAATGGAACACCAGGCAACAGTTAAAACAAAGGAGGTGGATTTATATGTCCTGACATTGAAGAATGGTCATTATATATTGTTGAATGATGAAAGCAAACTACAGAAGAATATGCTGTGATCCCATTTTGTTTGCTACTTACATATAGATACATGTAAATATATCCATCTATAAACTTGTATGAGTATAAACAAGTATCTAAGAAAATAGCCAGTAAATTATTAGTGGAGGACACCCCAGAGAATGGATAGAGGTGAGTTTCACCTTTCCCTTAGTGGTTCTTTTGAGTGGTTTGAATTTTTGTCAATGAGTGACTCTTATTAAGTAGTTTATAATGATAACAACAACAATATTTTTTAAACCCGGTATTCACCACTATTTAGTCTAAAAATATATACATATTTCATACAGCCAAAATTAGTACTCTTTGTCCAGGTCCCGCTGAAGTTTCTTAAAAGGTGTGAAATATACAACTCAAAGCAGATCTTGCATTTCCAAGTTTCTTTGGGGGTGTAAAAGGTAGAGACACACCTTTAAAATAATGTAGGAAATGACAGGCACTCTTTTGTTTTAAAGGCCCCTAGTTCTCAAAGACAGGTTAATCTATGAGTCCACCTCTACTGTTTGAAAATGAAATTTGAAGTGAGATTTTTAACTGAATATGCTTCCTTTAAAATGTATTATTAAGAGGACCTTCCTAACATACCTGATCCAGTCCCTCTCCCAGCCAGGCCCATCCCTGCTTGACATCTGAAAATAAGGGTCATCATATACTCCTTTCTTAAGAGCCAGCAATCCATGTTGTGGGACCAGAGCCAAACACATCACTAGAAAAGGAAGCCAGGTTGCAGGGGTTATACTTTCTCAGATCATCTCTGAACATCACACACAAATTTTATACTGTCCTTGAGTGTGTGAAATGTTACGGAGTGGGGACAATCTGAAAATTCAGCTAAGTAAGGACCAGATAAATATAAAATAATCATGCACATCAGAATAAAACAAAGAGTATTTGTGTTACTCACAGAAGGCTCACAAGAAGGTGCCCTTTGAATTCCCATGTTCTGTGATTCCTTTGCTATACAAAAAGTCATCTGCAGATCAACAACATGGTAACATGAACACCATCTAAGAATTTCTTAGAAATGCAGACTCTCAGGCCCCAATGGGGCCTACTTCACCATCTGCACACAGCACTGCTGCTCCAGAGAGCTCTGGGCTGCAGGCTTCCTCTCAGCCTGCCTGGGGCTTCCATGGTGGCTCCTAACAGCACTTCTTTAGGCTTAAGGAGATACTGGATTAGAAACTGGACTTGAGGCCCCAATTCCATAAGAAGTAAAAGAGATCAAAGAAGACAAAGAGGAAAGTACCCAGCCAGCACTTTCCTGTATGAGGCTAGGATGGGTATGGCCAGCAGGCCAGGTGCCCAGCAGCCACCCAGTTTCACCAAAGGAAGCTGACAGTGGTGCCAAGCAAGGCAGGCTGCTCAGCCCCTGTGAGAGGGATGGATGTAGGATGAAGGCAGGTGTGGATGGGGTGGCAGGCCCCCAGGTGGGCACCTCCAAGATCAAGAGAGGGGGAATGGGGAACCAGGGCTCGAGTACAAACCTCTGGAGAGGAGAGGACAGACAGACAGACTGACAACAGGAGGGCCTGAGGACCAGACATCAGACTGTCGGGCACATCCCCAGCTGGACAGACAGACGGGATGCGGCCCAGCGGCCTGAGGCCTGACTCACAGGTTCGCGATGCCCGCCTTGCGCACAGCTGTGGAGATGGCTTTGACCGCGGTGCAGAGCGAGTTGAGCAGCTGGGTCATCTCGCCCGTGCCGCGGGCCTTCCTGCCCTCCTCCATGACAAAGCGGGTCAGGGTGACGATATTCGTGTCGAAGGCCGCCTGGTCGGTCATGCTGGGGCCGGGTTGCTGCGCTGTAGGGGACTGGTGCTGGCGAGGACGCGCTGGCACACAGCGGAAATGCGGCTGCTGAGTGTAAGCACAGATCTGAGCGTAACTAGCCCTAGACAGCTCTCCCAGTCTTATAGAGCCCCGGGGACGCCTAAGGGTGCCGGGTCACAGTCCCGCCCCTGGAACACCTCCGCGCCCAGCCCCGCCCCAACTGGTGCAGAGTCCGCTCCATCTCCCTAGCCCCACAGACGTCCAGATACTTGTCTCATCTCCCTTCCCCCATTTGCTCTGCTATCCCCACCCGCCTCTGCCTCCGCAACCACCTCAACTTCCTTCTCTGTTGCGCTCCCGCCTAAGGACGGCCAATGGCATTGTGGAGCATTTTCTGAGCCACCTGCATTATCACTTTCAGTCCCTGCAAGGACCTGCCATAAAACGGAAGTTCAGAGGGTTACGTAAAGTGCTCAGTGTAGCACAGCTGGTCACTCCAGTGGCTCAGACTGCTAAGGTTCCCTCCCCCACCTCGTCCCTGCTCCCCGCCCTCTGTCTGCCCCTGCTTGTCCTGTCAACGGTTCTTCTGGCAAACCTCAGGAGAAGAGGATTCAAGCTGTCCTTCACACGGGTGAAGGCCCATGTTTGGGTCCTTAGTTCAATGCTCTTCTTCTAAAGATTCCTATAATTTGAGAGCTTTGGGGGACTTTAGTTTCCACTACCTGTGTTTTACAGAGAAAACAGTGGTAGACGCTGGAAAGTGTCTCCAGGATACACTGAAGCCAGAGGCTTAGTAGCCCACATCCTGAACATAGTTTGTAGCCACAATGATGCTGTACTAAGGCAGTTCATACACTGATTCATGAAACAACATTTCTGAGCACCTACTGCGTGCCAGGCACTGGCACTAGGGATAGAGCCTGAACAAAACTGGTAACTGCCTACTTTGACCTTACATTTTAACAGAGAGACAAGAAAAATTAAACAAATAATAGATTAATATGTTAGATAAACCATAAGTGCTATAAAGAAAAATAAAATAGGGAATGTTAGGAAAGTTTTAAATAGAGGAGTCAGGGAAAACTTCACTGAGAAAGTGACATTTGAGCAAAGAGCTGAAGGATGTGAGGCAGGAGCCAGTGGAGAAGGAAAGAGCATTTCCCACAGAAAGAAAAGCTGTGACATACATAGGCCCTGCAGTGAAAATGTGTGTGGCATGTTTGAGAATGGCTTGGAGACCAGTAGAGATGAAGCAGAGTTGGCCAGGAGGTGAAATAGAGGAGATAGGGCCCCTGGGGGAAAAGGAGGTGGTAGGGGTAAAGCCTGGAGGGTCCAGTGATGCTTGACTTCCACTGGGAGGAAACCATTGCAGAGTCTGCAATAGAAGAAAGGTATGATCTGCCCCTTGTCTTCATACTCAGACTTCTGTCTTAAATTAGACTAAAGAAAGAAGGCAGATGCTCTTGAGGTTGCTGAGTGATGGTAATCCAGGGAGATAGTAGGGAAAATGGTGAGCATTTGCTGGATTCTGGCTTGAAGATAGAGCAGAGAGATTTGTTGACAGATGAGATGCGAGTAAGGACAGTTCAGGATGATACTAAAGGTTGGAGCCTGAGCACCTGGAAAGGTGGAGTGGCCCTCAACTAGGAAACCTTGGAGGAGAGTATATTAGGGGCAAAGTTGAAGATTAGGAACTAATTATTGGATACACTAAATTTGTAATGCCTATTAGACATCCAAGGGAATAGCAAGAAGGCAGTCAGATTTGTGAGTCCAAAATCAGAGAAGTGCACACTAGAAATATAAATTGGAAAACCTCACTGATGAACAGTGGTTGGAGCCATGAGACTGGATGGAACAAATTGCCAAGGAAGGGAGGAGTCAGCTGAAAGCCAAGAGGTATAGCATTCAGGAGCCAAGTAAAAATGTTAATCAAGGTGCAGGGCTGATCTTTATGCCAAATGCTGCAGACAAGGTCAGCAAGACAGACCTGAAAACTGACCCCTGGGGTCAATGGCAGAGACCTGGTTGGTGTACTGATGCTGGACTGGATTGTCAGATGGGAACCCTGGATGAGGGCAGATAGTGGTACCAACAGGAAAGAAGGTTACTATTGCTTCGTAGCCCAAGAGGACATTGATACCACCACAAGGAAAGCAGATACCTCAAGGGTTCACTTAATTCTTTGCTCCTTGGGAAGCTTTTCAAGAGAAACACTGCAAAGTGTTGGGGCAGGGAAGAGACTTGGAAGAGAAATATTTCCCTAAATATAAAATTCGAAAGGTGATGACTAATATTTTTGGCTTAATGACTAGTTATAGCAGCTTTGTTCAAGAGTTTAGGCCATTATGTGTCTGATATTTAGTCCCTAGGGATCTCATGTCAGCCAGTTGACTAGTCCAACTCAGCCCTCCTGAAGTTTAATCCCTTGGAAACCACCCCTGGTAAAAGGGAAGAGCTCCAGATTTGGGTTGGGAAGGTCTGCTGGATTCCCAGTTTGGCCCTCACCAACCTGGAGACCTCAGCCATTATGCATTCTCTCTAATTCCAGTTTTGCTTGTCTGCAAAATGAGATGATTGTTCTAGGTGGCAGAGGTGGCATGAACATGATGTGAAATGATGTTGCAGAGTGCTCACCTCTGACCCAGACACGGAGGACACACTAAATACATGGGAGAGAGCTCTGTCTAGCTCAGTGATTATTGTCTGCCACCCACAGGGATATGGAACCCACCACCTACAAGGTGATGGGTTGGAGTCCTGGCCTTGCCCTTTACTAGCTGTGTAAATTTGTGCAAGTTACCAACCTTGCTGAGCAATATCTCACTTACCTGTGAATTTGTGCTAAAGATTGTAGCTACCTCATGAGATTATACAGGCAATGCAGGTAAAGTGTTTAAGAGCCATGCCCATCCTGCAGTAAACTCATGCTATGTAAGAGTTACCTTTATTATGTGGATAGTGTCAACTATTTATTTTCATCTGAAGTGGCCTATTCTTAAGGTGATGGTTGCCTTGTAGGTGGTGGGCTCCATATCCCTGTGGGTAGCAGAAGAAAGCAAGTTCCCTTTTCATCAAAAAAGGACATGGGAATGGATAGCCTCTGGCTGTATTTGCCTATTATGCAATCATGTCCCCTGCATCTTGTGGGATGACTGTGACTAGCACTTTTCAGGGTCAGGATCCATAAACCCACAACCTGAGAGTTAACCAGAGACTGAGGAAGGTGTTCCACACATGGGACTCTCCCTCCCACCTCCACCCACCCCATTGCACAGCTGCTCCTCACCAACTTCAATGATTCCTCTTCCTCTCCCATCAGAAACACACTCCACTTCACACAATAGTGCAGATTTAAGTATTGTGTGTGATATTATCAATTTTATGACTGCTTTAAATCCTGCGAAGAAAGAGTGATCACCCAGTTCCTCATGGGCTCTAACCCCAGGAGGTCAGCTCTGGGTTGTGTCAGAGGCAGGAAGTTGAGAAGTAACAGTCAGAATGATCACTCATGTCCCGCCTCCCCCCAGCACCCACTCCCTGAACCCAGGGCACTTCTGCTTATTTTTCCCAGGAGGGCAGTTAATGAGTGCGACAAGAAAAGAAATGCCAAGTGGTTGCTCAAAAGAGGTTTTGTAGCAGCCCTTCCTTAGGTTAGTCCCAGCTCCTGTGGCCAGAGAGGCCTCATGCTGGCAATGGAGACAGGACCTGTACTCTCTGGAGCAGTGGAAATTAAACCTCCAAGCTGTAGAGCAAACACCTGTTTAGCACTTGCTATATGTCCAGCACTTAACTTTAATCAACCTAGAATCCATGAGGTAGCTTGTACTCATGCTCCTGTCTTTATAGATAAGGGGGCTGAGGTTTTTGAAGGCTAAAAGACCTTTTTAAGGCCTGTGGCCAGCCAGGAAGCAACAGAGCCAAGACTTAAACCCTGGTTTGTCTGATTCCAAACCCCATGTTCCCACTGTCTTGTGGGAACAAGACATGGCAAGGCTCTGAGCCTTCAGACTACAGCTTCAAAAATCTGCTCTATGAATTGTCCACCCATTAGCTCTAGAGCTACTTCTTAAGCTTGTGGTCATTCATTTTTCCTCTTAACAATTAGTTATTAACCACCTCCTATGTGCCCAAACCACAGCACATGCTGAGGTTATGGTGGTGAATGGGACAGATACATCTCTGTTCATGTGAGGCTTACATTCTTTGTGAAAGACATAATCAAAAAACAGAATCATATAATAAAGAGAGATACAAAACCATTTCAGGGAGCAAAGAGTGCTACCGAGAACATAAAATGGCATTGAGGTAGAAACTAATCAGGGGAGAGTTCTTAGGAAATGACCTTTGGCTTAAGACCGAGCAACAGAAAAAATGGGGGGAACAAAGAGCATATAGAACATATAGGAAAAAAATAAAAAATAAAAACAAAGAAAACAGCAGGTTCAAAGGCCCTGAGGTAGACATAGGCTGTGTATTCAAGGAACAGCAAGAAGATGGCCAGTGTGGCCAGAAGGGTAGGTGAAGGAAGACCCACAAGAGATGGATTTGGGAAGGAAGGCAAGGGCCAGATTATGAAAGATCTCACAGGTCATAGCAAGATACCTGGGTCCTCTTCCTAGTGTGGTGAGAAGGCACTGGAGGGTATTAAGCTGGAGAGTGATATGACCTGATCTAAATGTGTGGAAATGGACTGTAGGAGGTAATGCAAAAGAGGGGAAACCCAGCAGAATGAGTTTCATCCATCTTCTACTTGATTGCCTGTGAAATACAGGGGCTGGCAGAAGTAACACCTGCTTGAGTATGGTTTGTAGGGTAATAATATGAGTGTAATAATTTATAGTTTTAATTTGAAGATTTCACCTAAGATGTCATATGCTGTGCTTGAGTGTAAAATTGTTATGTTACAGAATTACATGCTTATGATTTTGTAATAAAAATGGGTGTTATTTGTGCCAGGCCCTGCATGTGAAGGCTGATGTCATATTCTTCATAAATCTTTACTTCTTCACTAAGTATTTTCAGTTCCTTCAACTGTTGCTCATATGGCAAGATTTTGAAGTTCTTCCCCTCCTACTTTGCACCCATCAACTATTTGCAGCCCTTCCCTACACCCTGTTCTATTTCTATGATTCTCTTTTCTTCTCCATTTGTTCCACCCCATGTCACAGTGGTCCATTCTCCCATCTGAAAAATTAGCTTTCTTTTCTTACCCCTGCTGTTAACACTAGGAACAGGCTGATTTTTGCAGCAGCAGGATGGGACAGAGGGGGATGTTGAGCTATGATGCAGTGACAACAAGGGGCTCGGCCAGCCCTTTTGGGATCTCCAAAGCTAGGGTAACATTTCAGAGTTGTCTTGTGTCGGGGTAAGGGGGCCAGGACCTATATCCCCATGTCAGCTTGTCACTGGTTACAGACTGCTTTGAGAAGGGGCATGACATGAGAGAGGTGGCTCTTTTCTTCAAGGCAATAGTCCCAGAAGCTGCAAAACAAGTTCTTTGTTTTCAAGAGGAACTGGGTGGCATGCCACAGTATCCACTGCAACAAGAAAAGACTAGAACTGGGGCAAAAGGCAGGGGTCTCTCTCTACATCTGCTGGCTTTCCTCTCTTGGTGACCTCACTCTCAAACATTTCTTCCCTTGAAGTAGCATGCATGGCCACAGGCACTTTCAGACCTGCGTTCTACCAGCTTAGCTTTTCCCCCTGGTTCCAACAAAAAATCCAATGTTGGATTCTTACTGGCCCAGATAGATGACTCTTCCTTAGTGAATGATTATTATAGAGATACCACTAAATCTGCTATGGTTTATAAAAGATGTAAATAATTACAAACATTAGCACTTTACCTATTATACAGAGTTAATGAAATCATAAATGCCTGGGAATTAGTAGATGTTCAACCTAAATCTGCTGCTGCTATTGTTGTTAGGATGTAGATAGGTATGGAGGCTTGGTAGTCAAAATAGAACATTCTGGGGCCAGGAGGAATGTGAACTGACATGAAAAAATAGAAGGTGAGTTTAAGGGACAGTGAGTAAACCACCATTTGACAACATGGAGAGTTTCAATGTGAGAAAAATAGTCAGCAAGCCCAGAGACTACAGAAGGATTGAACTTGAGAGTAATGAGTGTGGATGTTGTTCTATAGACCATTGCTACTCTAGGTAGGGTATGGTCTACAGTATTTGTTACCTGTCCACAATAAATACAGAAATCAAGAGTAAAAGGTTATAGCAATTTGACTGAGCAAAAAGTGTACACATATATAGAATCTAATAATAAAAAATTGGGACTTGCATGTCTTCTTCATTTCATTTTTCTAGAATCCATTTTTATTGTATTTTATAAAACAATGGCTCATGATGCATTGGAAAGGTTTTTTTAAAACTGCTCCTTCACCAGAGATAGTTTGAGAAGCACCACAGAGGCAGAGGGCCATCATATTTTTGACAAATGTCATGTTACAGGATTTTAGTTTTCCTAGAGAGAATATTTAGGGTAGACTGTAGGAGAGAGGAAATGGAGGAAGCCACACTGAGCATGGGGCTCCCATGACTACATGGGTGGGAGTCAGCAAAGGCCAGTGGAAGCTGAGTTGGTGAAAAGGAGGGACGTTTTTTCTACCAGGGTCTTGAATGTGTACGGAGAATTATAATGAATTGAATATATAGGCAATGATCTACCCAAAGGCTCCTACACCTCAGACACCATGTGGAGTAAATCCAGAGCTGTGAGGACAGTATTTGGGCAAGATGACAATGCCACCTATATGATCATACAGACCCCAAGCCTCAGCACAGTTGTGGTGCTGCTACATGCCTGGTCCCCACATCTAATCAGCTCACCTTTGTTCTGCTTCTGAAACAGCTGTCCCATGTCCTCCCTTCTTGCCAATTTTGGTCCTCTTCTTTTCTATCTCTGCCCTTAATGTTTCTCTTGAAGGCAATAAGATCTTGTCCTTTCTCACTACAAAACTTCTCATGACACCCATTTGGGGATAAAATAACTCAACTCTTGAGCAGGAAAAGTAAGACTACCACTGAATGTCACCGAACCCCACATTTCAGCTGAAACTCCCCCTGCTCCCGCTCCCATGCTGCCATGCTTGCTTCAAAACAGCCCCCTGAACTTTTGTTGCCTTTCCTTCCACAGCTCACTCTGTGATGATAAATGTATGCCTAATAACTTGGACAAACCCCCCACAGTCACTGCCCTAAAGGATGTATAAGGAAATCTTGACCATTTTACTATCATCCTGAGTGCACACCAAATGATGCCTCTGTCACTTCAACAAATGAGAGAAAAGCTCAGAAAACGGGCATAATGAGCTCCCATAGGCTGGGTTTCTTACATGTGTCCTGGCTGCCTACCGTGTATTTCAATCCCTCCTTAGAAGAAAGGAATCAGGGCTGAGGCTTCTTTTTCTACCAGGGTCTTGATTACATCAGAGCTTCAGTGTATAAGGGGGATTATAATGACTTGGGTATGTAGGTACTGATGTGTTTAATAGGCCCCAACAACCTAATGAGGATTTTATTGCAAAAGAAACTGAAATTTAGATAGATTTACTCTCATGCATAACACCATACAGTCATAAGTAGAAGAGTGGGGATTTAAACCTAGGCACTAAACACGTTGCTTCTTTATCATCAGATGAGACAAAGAAAGAGAACACCCACATTCTAGGATCAGTTCTACTAGAAACCCGCTCATTTTAGGAATGTCAGTCTCTTTGGGTCCAGCTTTCTCATTTGTAAAATAAGGAGATGGAGCTAAATGTTTTTACAAAATTCTTTATTTTTTTTTTTGCCTTTCAAATTAGCAGGGGTTTTTTAAAATTATTATTGTTGTTGTTCAAGTACAGTTTTCTGCCTTTTCCCCCACCCCAGCCCCAACACCCCAGGTATCCCCACCTCCCTCCTCTGTTTCCACTCCCCCAACCCCCCACCCCACTTATTGTCCATGTGTCCTTTATACTTGTTCCTGCAAACCCTTCACCCATTTTCCCTGAAATTCCCTCCCCTCTCCCCTCTGGTCACTGTCAGCCTGTTCTCAATTTCAGTGTCTTTGGTTATACTTTGGTTGTTTGTTTGTTTTGTTGATTAGGTTTCTGTTAAAGGTGAGATCATATGGTATTTGTCTTTCACCACCTGGCTTATTTTGCTTAGCATAATGTTTTCCAGTTCCATTCATGCTGTCACAAAGGGTAGGAGCTGTTTTTACAAAATTCTTTACTTCTCTTGCATTCCTTGATTCTGAGTAGTAACAGCTGATGTTTGTTGAGTATTTATTACATATCTAGCATCTCATTTTTAAACAAATTATCTCATTTGATCTTACTCACCCTTATAAAGAAGTGCAGTTATGATTCCCCTTTGACAAATGAGGAAACTGTTTAGAGAAGTTAAGTAGCTCTCCCAAGGTCACACAGTTAATAAGCAAGAGAACAAGGTTTTAACTCAGACCAGCTGACTCTGAGTCCCTGCTCTAAGCCTGCTTGGCTTCCAGGATCTCCAAGTCCAGGTCATGCATCAGGCCAAATACTCTCTTGCCTCAAGGTTGAACCACCTGCTGCTCCTTCCCCACACACAGTTCACCCTTCTCCCCAAGCTCACTTGTATTGATTAATTCCTGGTCACCAGACGGGTTTCCCCTCTGGGGCCAGATTCCCAGGCTGGGTTAGCTACTCTTCTGTGAGCCCCCACTGCCTGTGGACCTCCTCTATCATCTACTTATTCACATCTCTATACCCATCCAATTACTTTTCTGTCCTCCACACATGGTTATCAGCTCCAAGGGGGCAGGAACTGGCCTGGCTTCCCCAAAGCATAGAGAATCACATTGCACTGTGAAAGGAAAATGCTTTCACTTAAAACAGCATTTGCTGAAGAGATAGAAAAACTGAATGCTTCTTCACCTCAACTGTTTCTAACTAGCTGAAGTGACTGAGGGTGCTAGACCCATATTGGAACTCACTGAAGGCTTTTTTGTGATCCATGAACAAAGTGAGTCTTTTTCTGGACCATCCTATCCAGTGTGCATGTTGTCAAACCTTAATTAGCATAGTCACCATGAAACCTATTTTTTGTCATTCTTAAAACAAAAACCCTGAGTTGTCTCCTCCAAGAAAACATATCAGTGAATTTCTTCACTGGTATTTTCCCTTGTCTGGCAAGTAAATAAACTCAGCTTGTTACTATTATTATTATTATTATTATATTGCAGTATGATTCTGATGGTCTTCACTTTATTTTTGTCAGCACATAGTAGATTCAATAAATATTTGTTGAGTGTCATAAATACAAATATTGATAACTATTATATCAGATGATAGATGATCCATACCTGGATGCCTTATGAACCAGGAGGAAGGCAGAATCATTTCTCCCCCCAGATAATTGTGGAAATGTTCGAGGAGGAACTACAGAGATGAGTTCAAGGTGGCTAGTCATACTTTACTTTTTCCTAACCCAATACTCAAGTTTCTTCCAGCCTTTTCCAGCATAGAACCCACAAGATTTCATTTCAATGACACTCTAGGCAAGTCACACCAACTTTATACATGGAGCTCAACATCAATTCATAAAGCCTTACTTTGCCCTCAACTTTGTTGGACTTTTCTCCAATCAACTCACCTATTACCAAATCCCCTCACATCCAATTTCACTGATACAAGCTTCAGGCAAGGGATCTTCAACTTCTCTTGCCTTTGCTAGAAATCTCACTACATCTGCCCCCATCCGATCCTGCTTCCCTCTTCCTAACAGCAATCCTGCACCTGAGCTTTGGAGCCAACCCACTTGCTTTCTCAGCAAACCTGCCCCATGTTTACCTGTCTCCTTGCATATCCAACTACCTTCTGTCAAATGGATCTGTCTTGTTACCAGTTAAATATGTTCAAATTCCTCACATCTTAGAAAAAAGAAAAACAATAATTTTCCCTTGACCCCCTTACCTTTCCATCTACTACTTCACAGTTGAATCTCTTGAGAAAATGGAAAAAGGGTCAAGGAATATAAAAACTCCTTCCATTTCCTCACCCTACTGCAAGTTAGCTTTGACCTCCATTTGCCCAATAAAAGAACTCTTGCTAGAGTCACTGATGATTTCTATGTTGCTAAACTCAACAGATATTTTTCATTTCTCCTCTTGACTTCTCAGGAAAATTAGACACTGTCAGCTCCTCCCTTTCTCTTACAACACTCTTGTGGCTTCTTTGTCACACACCCTCCTGCTTTGTCTTGTACCTCTCTGCAGTTTTTTAAGGACCCCGTCAGCAAGTAGTTTCCCAAGATCAATCAATAGCTCTAATTAGTATCTGTTTTTTAGTGGCTACTAAACTCTAATCTCCATCTCAGATCACCCATGGGAGCTGCAGACCCCTATATTAAATTGCTTCATTTTTAAAGACATTTTAGAGCAGTTTTAGATCAACAAAAAATGGAAAGGAAGATATAGAGATTTCCTATATACCCTCTGCCCCACACATGCACAGCCTATCCCATTATTAACATCACACACCAGACTGGTACATTTGTTACCAAGGATGAACTATATTGATGTATCATCAAAGTCCATAGTTACATTAGGCTTCACTCTTGGTGTTGTATATTCTATGAGTTTGGATCAAACATATAGTGATATATATTCATCATTATAATATCATATAAAATATCCCCACACCTTTAAAAATTGTCTGTGCTCTGCCTACACCTCCTCCAACTACACCTCTGGCAACTACTGATCTTTTACTGTCACCATAGTTTTGTCTTTTCCAGCATGCCACATAGTGTAGAATCCTACATAATTTTCAGATTGGATTCCTTCACTTAGTAATACTCATGTGCATCAAGTTCCCTCCATGTCTTTTCATGGCTTGATAATTCTTTTTAATGATGAATAATATTCCATTGTCTGGAATTACCACAGCTTATTTAACCATTCACTTATTGAAAGACATCTCTGTTGCTTCCAAGTTTTAGAAGCTGCTATAAACATCCTTCTGCAGGTTTTGTGTGGATATCTAAGTTTTCAACTCCTTTGAGTAAATACCAAGGTGTGGAACTGATGGATTGTATGGTAAGACTATGTTTGGTTTTGCAATAAACCACCAAAATGCCTTCCAGAGGGTCTGTACCAATTGTGCATTCCCACCAGCAACATGTGAGATTTCCTGATGCTTCATATCCTTGCCAACATTTGGTGTTGTCAGTTCCCATTGTTTCTTGTCTTCTTCATCTAGATGTACCAAAAGGCATGCCAAACTCAAGACTGTACTTATGGTCTTCCCACCCCCTCCACACCAAACCAAATCCTTATCCAATATTTCATCTCTTGGTTGATACCATGACCAATCAAACCTGGAATGCTTCTTTGATATCTCCTTCTTTTATCCCCTATATGTAACTGACCACCAACTTTCCTTTTCATTTTGACTTCTTAATGTCTTTTGGATTGGTCCAGTTTTCTTCAGTTCCTCTGATACCACTCTAGCCCAAGCTATATCACCTTTTACCTAGACGATGGCAAAAGCCTCCTAACTGGTCTTCTCATATCTACCTTATCGTTGTTGCAGCCAAAGTGATGTTTTCTCAAATCGTGAAATGATCATGAAACCCCTATGTTCAAAATATCCCAAGAGGTTTGTTTTTCCTATGTTTATTTTAAATAAACAGCAAAATGTTGACCCTGGCCTATAGAGCCTGAGCCACCTGGCCCCTCCCCACCTCTCCAGTGTCATCTCTCCCATTTTCTACCACCAGTTCCACCTTCCCTATTTCTAGTCCACATCAATGGTACTTCCCTCCCTCCACAGGGTCTTTATACATGGCTTTTTTTTTTCTGGGTATATCTACTCTTTGCTTGGCTCAGCCTTACTCATATTTTTATCATGGTGAATATCATGTCATTAGCAAAGTATACTCTGACATAGGTCGGGCCAGGTTTTGTACATTACAGAGACAAGCTTTCTTCCTTCAGAACCTTTACTATCAGTTTGCAAAAGAGACCCGCTTATGTAATTATGATTGATGCCTCTCTCCTCCCACTAGACTGTTCACTCTCTATGATCAGAGGTATCTCTATTTTGCTGTTTTATCCCCAAGTATTAACATGGGACCCAGAACACTGTAGGCACTCAATGAGTATTTATCAAATGATGACTGAATGTGGGGGGTGGGGGGAAGAGACAAATGAAGCTGCTGGTCATGAGTTCTCTGAAGGAATAGGCTGTGATGAATTTGCTAATGCACCTTTGTAACCTGGGAAATGGCTGGTTTCATGACTTCACCTAGTGGGGAACTAATAAATATTGGTAGGACCAAATTGAATTTATTTGAATTGATGCATAATATCTGCTTCATTCTGAAATAGATCTTGAGCTATGATTTACAGAGCACATAACTATGCGCTCATTATTATGCTAAGTGCTTGTTCTGTGTTATCCTGTTTAACCCTGAAGACACCAAAGATGGGCATTATTTTTTAATTTTTATAAATGAAGGAATAGCATTAGTCAAGGTCTCTATGGGAAATAGATGGCACACTCAATGTAGGAAGGTTTCAGAAGAATTACATAAAGGGACATTGGCAAGGCTGTGGGCAGGGGGAAAGTAAGATACAAGAGAAGATCCAATGCCCCACAGTGAGTAGGGGCTGGGTGGACTTCATTGTTACCCCTAGGCCTGAAGGTTACCAGAACCTACACACAAAGGACAGGGTAGAAGTGGCTGCCAGTCAAGACCTGTGATCTTGGGCTGAGAAGCATGTGGCCTGCCCATGGTGACCCTGAAGTAACATAAGTAAAATGCCCTGACCTCACTTTCCTCCATTTCTCTCTGAGGCTCTGCATTGGCCACACCCAGCTGGAAGGCAGAGGGCAAATGAACCCTCGATGCCAGCCTGCAGGGCCTACAGCAGTTGGAGAAGGATAGAGAATGGAACTGTAAGTGCAAACTAAAGACACTGAGCATGAGTCCCATGAGCACAACCTTCAGAGCCAAAGGTCTGCTCTCCCAGGTCCAGGCTGCCACCTCCACTGCCCTCAGAGAATGCAGACTGACTGTGCCTATACCACCTTCATGGAACAGACATCAGAGAAATTAAGATTCTCCTGCCAGCTAACTAGTGATGAGTAAATGTTCTGAAACTACGGAGTGGTCCAAGGGACACAGGAAGTACAGAGAAGGTCATATCAGTAGGTCACCAACCCAGCAACTTCCACTTATCTGTGCCTTGGAGGACCTAGAGTAAGAGGAAGGAGAGTCTGGCCTGACTTTAGTAGTCCACACGCTGCAGATAATATGAAATCTGGCTGCCTTGATGACTTATGCTATTGACCTAATTCTATACTTTACAACAGATTTTCTGAGAATAGACAAGTTCACCTATGGTCCACTTCATGCAGAATTAAATCTGGTGGCTGTGGCTCTGATGACATATCCTTAGATCTCCTCAGTGGCTCAATCTCTAAAATTAGGATCAGAGAACATGGGGATATCTCAATGGTTGCATAATTTTAATGACTATCTGCAAAGGAAGTACAATGAGCCACTGTTGTCTATGAGGAACATTCTAACATCTTTCTCTTTCTACCCTCAAATGTAACTTTTTAGACTGGGAGGCATCTACCAGCTGAAGGGAAAATCCAAGGTCACTAACCCAGGGGTACCAATTCTGATAAACTTGGCTCAGTGGTGACAGTCACTCTTGTAACTGTCTTAATTAAATCCAACTCCCTGTTAGCCAAAATTTTTGTTATTGTTGTTGTTATGGTACCACACACTGCTTCAAAATTTTATTTTTAGTCTTGATGGCATGAACTTGTCATTGATAAGGTTTTGTCCTATATATGCTCCTACTCCCACCATAGCAAATTATTGAATACATTTTTATGTAGAAGTATTGAAAAATATGTATTTTCAGATAATATGAGAATGTCATATTTGGTCATAGCTTTCATACCACTCAGTATTCAAGTCAAACTCATTTAAATTTAGACCAAATGTTGGTATCCAGAATAAAATATTAGGGTAATTATGCTAAAGAGGATTATAGTAGGTTTAAAGGTATCTGCCTCTGAAAGATATGTCCACCCAGAACCTCTGAATGTGGCCTTATTTGAAAAAAGGGTCTTAGCAGATGTAAGGGTATTGAGACGAGCTCCTCCAGGATTACCCAGGTGGGCCTTTAAGAGGAAGGCAGAGAGAGATTTGAGTCTCACTGAAGAGAAGGTGATATTAAGGAGAAGGCAGAGGCTAGAGTGATGTAGCCAACAAACGAGGAACTCCTAGAGCTACCAGGAGCTGGAAAAGGCAAATAAAGATCCTCCCCTAAAGCCTTCAAAGGAAGCACAGCCCTGTCAACACCTTGATCTCAGATTTGGCCTCCAGAAATGTAAGAGAATAAATTTCTGTTGTTTCAAGTCCACCCATTTTGTGGTACCTAATTATGGCAGGTACAGGAAACTAATACAGGGAGTATTGAATCCCCTGATGGATGCCTTCATTTTATAGATGAGAAAAATAATAATTTTAGCAAGTATAAAATGTTTCACATAGCTGACTGCACTCACTCCACAGCCACTCTAAAAGGTAGCCCCAAAAAGTCTGGAGCCACCAGAAGCTCCAGAGGAAGGGAGTGAAACCCAAAGCAGTTCAGTAATTTGCCTGAGAATAAGTAGCTGAGCACAGCAGCAGCAGGTTCTTGCAAAGCTCATACTTTGCCCATGGAATCTGTCTGTCATGGTTCAGAGAGGTCCAACAATATGCCCAAATCATACAGCTGATGAGAAACAGTCTAGAATGCAGGTTTCTTTCTCGTTAACCCTCCCCAACAATTTTTGCTCAAGAAATCTGCCCGGTAGACAGCTGCTTCTCAAAGTCAAGACTGTTTAACAGTAAAGAGATTGGTTTAATAGGATGACCTCAAAATTCATAGCCTAGATCCTGGTGCTAAAAAAATTTTGATGTCTCCAAATACAAGGGGTAGTAAGTTGTTAATTGTTTAAATGAATGGCACAGGCTCTTCATTTGTTCATGAAATATCCTTTAAGGTTCTGCAAACACTGAGAAAGTTAAAATAATCAACTGTTCTTCTAGGCCAAGAAAAGTGCACCCTCTGCCCTGGTCTGTCTTGTAAAATACTTTATTTATGTGCTTCATGGGGCACCACATAAAAGTCCAATAGTGGTAAAGATAGTGAGCTAATAATCCATTTGAGCAAGGAATAAAAGAAATATAGCAATTATTTCCAAGATAAAGCCCCCCAGTTTGCAATTCCTTAGCAATTTAAGTCCACTTCATTTGGACAATTTTGCCTCTGAGGCAGGCTGAGGCTCTCATTCAGAATCCAATTGTTGAAATTAGGAAAGATACATTAGCCAGAGTGACTTAATTCATTTTGGGTTATTTGCAGCTTTAATTATGATCCAGACACTACCAGAGCCATCCTTGGTAGTTTTTTCTCCATTCAGCAGGTACTGAAGGTGACTGGATCCTGAGAGATGCTCAGTGGTGTGTGCAGCTGGGCAAGTGACCCAGGCTACTCTGTCACCATATTCTGCTTTAGACCAATTCTCTCAGCTCCTATGGAAGAGTCATAGGAACTTAGGAATCCTAACAAGATCTTGCTTTTTAAAAAAACAACTTTACATTAAGATATAATTAACAGACAATAAACTTCACACATTTAAAATGTGAAATTTGATACATTTTGACACACACACACACATACACACTTGAGGAACTACCTTCACAATCAAAATAATCAACATATCCACTGTCCTTCCAAACTTCTCATGCCCCTTTATAATCTCTCTCTCTCCCACCCCACACAAACTCAGGCAACTATTGGTCTGGTTTTTTTGTCACTATTAATTACTTTGTATATTCTAGGATTTCATTTAAATGGAATCAGACAGTATATACTCTTGTTTTGCTCATTCTCACAGTATAATTATGTTGTTGCTACTTTGGGCTGCTACAGGCTATATGTCCACATGCTTTTATTTCTCTTGGGAAAATATCTAGGAGTAAAATGGCTAGATTATATGGTAAATGTATGATTAACCTTTTCAGAAACCACCAGACCATTTACCAAAGCCATTGTACTATTTTATGTCCCCTCAGGAGTATGTGAAAGTTCCATTTGCTCTACATTTTTTCCAGAACTTAGTTTAGTTAGTCTCTAATTAATTAGTCTTTAGTTTTGGCCATTCTATTAGGTGTATAGTGGTATCTCATTGTGACTTTTTAACTTGGATTTCCAAAATGATGATGATGTTGAACATCTTTTTACATGCTTTTTTGTCAACCATATATCTTCATTGGAGAACTTTCTGTTTATCTTTTTCCTATTTTTAAAATTGGGTTGAATGTTTTCTTACTGAGTTTTGAAAGTTCTTTACATATTATGCATACCAGTCTTTTATTAAATATATGATTTTCAAATATTTTTCCAAAACCGTGGTTTATCTTTTTATTCTTTTAACAGTGTCTTTTGAAGAGCTGAAGTTCTTAATTTTAATGAAAACCTATTGATCAATATTTTTAAATAGATTGTGTTTTGGAATCTCTAAAAATCATCTTTGCCTAACCTAAATTCACAAGATTTTCTCTTGTATTTTATTATAGAAGTTTACAGATTTAGGTTTACATTTTGGTCTATGATATATTTTGAGTTAGTTTTTATATATGGTGCAAGGTACATATTGAAGTTCAATTTTTTTGTACATGGAAATTGTCTAGCACCTTCATTTCTCTGTTGGCAACTTGCCTGCCTGGTTTCAGAAGCTGTAACCTCCCCATGGCTAAGTCTGAAAAAGAGACCTTGGGACCATAAGCCACTAAGGAGACAAAGCTTATCTTCCTTATAGGGGCACCACCTCTGCCCCCTTTTACTTCACCCTGCTTGGCCCTGGGTGGATGACTGGTTAGCCAATGATGGGTTAGATTCCCCAAGGAAGGAATGACCTAAGACAGGCATGGTCATGAAGGATCCCTCAAGGAAGGACTTGGGGGGCTATAGAAAAAGGGGGTGATGGACCCTCACCCCTCGGCTTTGATATAGCCTGAGTCCTCATTCTGTTTGTAAGAAGTCTCCTAATCTCTTGGCTACTTCACTTCCCCTGCCTGACTTAAGCCTGAAACAATGCTGGACGTAGGTGCAGCCCTGTGCTGGAAAGGGCTGGTTCCCTGGGGCAATCAGGCCTAAGAAAGAATGCATTAACCCTGTGAAAACTGCTTTGCTGAGAATGTTCTCAATTTTCTGATAAGGGTACAAGCATGAAATGAGTTTGTTTCCCAAAGTTTTATGGCTTTTTAGCTAACTGACCCTGACTCAGAGTAAGCCCTCATAGTTCTTTATATGTTATCTATTGTTTGATTCTTACTGCCTGACAATGATTGATGAGCTTTACCTATATTCCTGTGCAAATTGAACCCAATAAAAGCCCATTGAGGAACAGGCTCCTGGCCCTTCTCCTTTGAGAGATTGGCTACCTCTCCTCCCCAAGCAGATCATGTCTTAGTAGACTTATTCTCATCCATGGTAGATGAATGGGGGAGGGAGCTCTGTGAGCAGAGCACCCTCCCATACACATTTCTCCATTGAATTGCTTTTGTACCTTTCTCAAAAATCAGTTGTCCATGTATGTGTACATCTTATTTCTGGAGTCCCCTTTCTGTTCCATTGATCTATTTGTTTATCTTACACTAATATCATGTCTTGATTATTGTAACTTTAAAATAAACCTTGGAATCAGGTAATGTTAGTCCTCCAGTTTTGTTCTTTTTAAAGTTGTTTGGGCTATGCTAGTTTCTTGCATTTCCATATGAATTATAGAGTCGGCTTATCGATTTCTACAAGATTCTGCAAGAATTCTGATTGATATTTTGGCCCATGAATACAGCATAACTCTCAATTGATTTAGATATCCTTTAATTTCTCTCAGCAATGTTTCCTTCCTTCCTCCCTTCCTCCCTCCCTCCCTCCCTCCTTTCCTTCCTTCCTTCCTTCCTTCCCCAAGAATATTTTTTTCATTGCTTTTAGAGAGAAAAAGAGGGAGAGAAACATTAAAGTGAGAGAAAAACATCGATCACCCAGACCAGGGATCAAAACTGCAACTCAGGAATGTTCTCCATCCAGGAATCAAACCAGCAACCCTTTGGCTATAGGACAATACTTCAACCAACTGAGTCACATTGGCCAGGGCATTGTTTTGTATTTTTCAAATGTACCTGTCTTACTCAACTTTTGTCAGATTTACTCAACATTTCATAATTTTTGATGCTATAGTAAATAATATTTTTTTTACATTGCAACTTTTGATGGTTCATGGCTGGTATATAGAGAATCTGAGATTTTATATTGATCTCATATCCTGCAACCTTGATATTTTGTCCAAATTTTTCCAGGTGTTTCAGCTGAGAGGTAAACCCAGTTCTGTTACTCCTTTTTGGCTTGGAAGTCCAAAGACTGTCTTTGAAAGTTCCTAATTAAAATTTGGATTCCTTTCTTCTCCTGCATGACTATATCCCTTTCCATTCCTAGAATCTATTTGCCTTTTTATTATATCATTTATTGATTGTTATTACTATTATCATTATTAAGCTTTGAAATGAATTATAATTTCACATTTGTGACAATTACCCTCCAGAGCCAGGGCAGATGGGAGGCAGCTGAGAAGGAATTTTCTGACCAGGAAAGAGGCTTGATTTTCTATTGTTTTTCATTATCCTCTTATTGAAAATTTCTATAGGTTTGTTCTTAAATTCTTATGTATATCATAATCATCAGAGGAGCATATTTTAGAAATATGTTAGTTAGATTGCCAACACATCATCTCTAGAACCCAAAGAATCAGAATCTGGAAAACCTATAGTGCATTTTTAAGCCACTATACAAGAGATTCTGATGTATACCAAAGTTTAGAAGCTTTCATGGTAGAAAGGTCTTGTGGACCACCCAGTCCAGGCAATCAGAAAAATATTAAGTTGTAAAACTTCTCTCCTCAGTATTCCTTTTCTTCATATTTTTTCCTCTACTTGTCTCTTAGATTTCTCAGTTCTCACCCTAGCAAAGAGACTTGCACAAATTATTTTCAAGTGTTGTTCTAGGGATATCATATTGGCATGTTTTCTTATGCTTCCTTCCAAAGGAAAGTACACAGTCCACAGCCCCTGCCTAGGAGGCCCTATGACCCTGTCTACCTCCTCAGCATCTCCCCATCCCCCCACCTAGCCAAAGTTCATTGGCTCGGTGTGACTTTAACAAGTCAGCCTTGAGCTGACTCCAGTAAATTGGCCATAGTGTGGTCTCCTACAAAAGCAGTGCAGAAGCCAGGCCAGTGCAATTCCTGCACTCAGTGTGATGGGTCTAAAAGTGGTAAACCTATGGAGATACAAATCAGATTGGTGGTACCTGGGGCTGCAGGGCAAAGGGATGTTGTGTGACTGCCTAATGGTCCAGGGTTTCTCTCAGGGAGATGAAAATGTTTTAGAACTAGAGGAAGGTGGTAGTTGCACATTATCACTGTAGTAAATGCTACTGAGCTGTGTACTTTAAAACGGTGGATTTCACATTCTGTGAATTTCCACTAAAGAATAAAAGTCAAAGAAGTAAGTGTGGAATGGATGTGAGGTCATGATAGCCCCTGGATAGCCCCATGTTCCATGAAAGATCCTAGGGGGCACACTTTTCACATCAGGCACAGACTGGTGAGGGGACACCAGCATCAGGATGAAGTTCCATGTAGTCACCCCTGTTGGCAGGGCTGAGGGTAGAAGAGGAAGTCACAGAACTCGTCTGTGTGGGGATTACAGGGTCTTGAAACAAGAGAGGTTGGGTGTTGGTGCTTAACTGCCAGATGTGGGAAAGGGGCTTCCACAGTATTGTAAAAACCAGCAAGGTCAGAAGGGCAACCAAGGGTGCTTAACACACAGGGAGCTCTGCACATAGGGATGCTTAGTATATATAACAATATATTATGTAAGTGTATAAATATATATATATATAACACTTGGAAAGCAGTAGTCAGAAATTTAGACTACCTGTCAAGTATTCAGAACTTGCAGGAGCTGAGCACACTGGACTGTGTTTTTCATGTACTGACATGGTCACCCTGCTGAGCTTGTCACATGCAGGCACACTTGTGGGTGGGGAGGAGGTCTCTCTTAAAGATGAGTCTGTATCTGGGATTGACTATTGGATAAGCAGGCAATCCACAGACAGGAAGCAGGAAGTCAAATGGTAGGACCTGGGTGGATGAGAGAGTTAGTCCTCCCTCTATCTGTGTCTTCTGTTCTTGGCTTGGATTTTGAGGTGTTGGTCCATTGATGGGAAAATGTAGATAGTGGGGAGGGGAAGCACTGATACAGAGCCATGATGAAGTGTTTAGATTTTATCCAACTGGCAAGGAGAAGGCAGTGGAATATTATAAATGAAGACAGATATGATATACACTTCAAAGTTATAATCTCCAGAGCTATTAAAATATCATGATACTTGCCCTGGATAGGAGGCATATATCATGATACTCAAGCAATATTCTTATTCATTTGTGAAAGAAAGTCACATTGTACGATTTTAGGTCACCCAGGTTAACTGCTCTTCATATCTCCACTGTCTTCTGAGTTTTATCTTAAAGCAGGTGTGAGTTAGTCATTCTACCATTTTGCCCTGGAATTATAAAACCACAGGGTTGGTGAAGGCCTCAATAGGATGTCTAGTCCAACCTGCAGACTTCCAGGCAGGTCCACACCTCAGTCATCTCAGAGACAGAAAATCTAAATTACATGTTGATGCTGGCCCTGAGGGCCAGTTTCCTGTCTCCCTTGGTGAGAGGAGAATACTCAGCACTACTCTGATCAGGGGCTTGAAAATGATTTAGGTTGTTCTAAAGAAATTCAACAACAATAACAGGAAAAACAGGAAACTAAGTGCCTTTGGATGCTCAGAATCTAGTCCTCCTAAATCTTTGGCTATCCCAATCTACTATTGGACTTTTTCCGTAAAATGCATCACTTCCATTCCAGTCCAGTCCAGAAATGTTGATGGAACAACCAGTGGCATGGCACTGTGCCAGCACAGGGGATTTACTGACACCCGAGACAAGGTCCTAAAATGGAAAATCGGGCCTCTGAAAAGTTATGTGAAAGGATATATATGTATATATCTCCCTAAAATGGAATTGATTTATTAAAAATTGTGTGTTTATTCTTACATGTTTAAACTTCAACCATCTTCAAAATATTCTTCATTTGATGCAATACACCTATCAAGACACTTTTTTCCACTGCTCAAAACTGTTTTTGAACTCGTCAATTTTGGTGCCTTTTAGTGCTTCTGCTGGTTTTTTTTTTTTTTTTTCACCTCTTCCACATCAGCAAAATGTTTCCCTTCAAGGACTTTTTTCATCCTCATCATCCTCAACAAAAAAAGCCATGCAGGGTGACATCAGGTGAATGGGGAGGGTGGGGCATGGGGGTCACACCATTTTTTGGTCAAAAACTGCTGAACACGTGTGGTATGAGCAGGTGCACTCATTAATTACCCATGATAAAATAGGAAAATGCGTTGAAAGAGTCTTCAAAACAAAAATTCACTGAAGCTCAATGTAGCCTCTCACAACGATGCCAGCTGATACAATGATACAGATGGGTGCCTAGAACACTCACCTAGCAGAAGCAGCCTATACTATAAAGGGTCCATTGTCCAAAATCTTAGCACAGGGTTTCTAGTTTAAATCATTTGCTAGTATTAAAAAGCTCAACATAATAAGGAGAGCAAAAAAAAGAAAATGAAAGAAAACCTGTTTAAGGTATGGCAAGAGAAGAAAAAAACACTGCAAAAAATATGCCAAGATCCATATCATCCTGGCCCTCCTCTCCCATTTTCAAAAATCCTCCCAGTAGTTTTGCTGTTTCATGCACATATTGACAAATACCGGTAATGGAAATGTATTAGAGCAGCAGTACTCTGAGGAATCTATCTAGCTTTTAAATGTGGTTCCATTATGGGATTACACTGGCACCTCCAAGTCTAATACCCAAGTACCGAGGTTGGGGGATGTGCCACTGGGAGCTCAGGCAAAATGACAAAGGAGACAGTTCAGGCTCTAGGGCAGCAGATAATATATTCTTTTTCCAAAGAACCACAGAGCCTTTTAAAAAGTAAATGGAATAAGAATGTGGACGAGAAGTCCCCCTCTTTATAATAAACAGATGGTGGGGAAGGAAGTAGAAAGCAGGTGAATTGCCAAAGAAAAGGCAGTAGTGTGAAAACCATCAAAATCTTAGAGTTGATTATATACCACTTTTCAAGAAATGAGAGATATGAAGCCAGAAAATATCAGTTTAGTGATGGCTGAACAAACAATTCTTTTCCCAGAGGCAAAGAAAGAGAAACAAGCCTCATGAAATGTTGGCAATTATGCAGATGGCAGGAAGAATATAAGAAAAAACTTCATCGATGATGCAAGCCCACAGAATAAGGGAGAGAGTCAGGGAGACAAAATGTTGTCTGAATCGTTTACTGTTCCTAATGCACCAACAGCTCAGCAAGCATTTATCTGAATTGTAAAAAATTACCCTCTGAAATCAAGGAAATTAACCAAGAAGTTAAACATTTATTAAAAACAAGCTTAGAGATTATAGGAGGAAGGTCCAGTATGAAGAGTCAGCAAAAGCTGAATCAGCTGATTTCTGGCTGCCGAGCATGTTGTATTTGATTCAGGGCGGAAGTCCTGTTGTAGAGCTTCTGGAGGCCTCATTGCTTTGGGGGCCTCGAGGCTGTGCTCCAAGAAATAGCAGTTGGTCTCAGTTCTTCCTGAGAAAAGCTGATGACACCACCACTGAACAACCTGGGACCTCTGACCCTTCCATGACGTTTGTACCCAGGGAAGGGAAGCCAGCATTTGTTTGCAAACCAGGTAACTGCTTAGGTTGGGGATTGGGCAACATTCAAAATTAAACCCAGCCCTGAGTCTTTCAGCACCAGTTGCCAAGGCCTAGAATCTAATGCCCAGGTGAATAAAGTCCTTTGCTGTGGGTGGCAGAGTTTTGCCTTCTCCAATCCCTTTTGTCATAAATATTGAGCAAACAGGAAATATCATTTGAACAGACAAGGGAGACTTTGATGTGCTTCTTAGCACAGCACTGAGAACATGGAATGTTGCAGGGATGTATGCACAGCTATTTGGGGAGGGGTGACAATGAGGAAGAGGGCTTTCCTGATGACAGTTATGTATTTACCATACCCTCTTCTCTGTGTGAGTCTTTTTCTCACTAGGAGTGAGACCCAGCAAATGTCAGGTTTGTACAAACTTTGACAAAAGGTAGAACAGAACCCTCAGGTAGTAAAATTTACCTTTTTTGTGAGTACCCATTACTGGCTCCTTTCCCTAGACTCCATGAATTAAGACATAAAAATTTTACGTGACCAAATTTTCACCAGGAAAGAAAATGAGATTTTTTAAAATCCCTTTATCATCCTTTAGTTACATTAGAATTTGCAGCAGACATCCTGCATGTCTTAAAGCTACATGAACCCCTAAATGTCCTGGTATCTCAGGTGTTTCTATATGGGGAGAAAAAAAGGTGGGGCAAGCTATGAGCTTCAGATTCAAAAGGATCTGGGTGTAAATGACGGCTTTGCAACTACTAGTTGTGTGGACCTGAGGCAAGATGCTTAATCACTGAATATCAGTTATCATTTGTACTGATAATAATACAAATAATACAAATATAACACCTACTATGAGAACTTTCAAGCCTATAATGCACATGAGATAAAATACATTCAGCATAGCAGCTGGAGCATAAAAAATCATACTATATAGCAGTTATTTATATTATTATTATTAAAATAAGCTAGAATTTTGCAATAATTTCTTCTCTAAATAATTAATTTGAAACTTTGTATGGGCTTTTTATGGAACATCTTCTGTGCCAACTGTGTCTTAAGAATGAATGCAAGCTATACAGTGGTGAAGAAAGAAATTACTTAACATTAGAAATGTTGCATATAGAATTTAAGAAGAAAAAATTAAAGTTTTCCAATCCCTAGTAACTCGTGTTGAGTCAAGACTGTTTTTTTGGCAAGCACCTCTATTTCAAATTGAATGAAACCTCTGGCATTTTCTTCTGATGCAAAGAGTTTTGAGCTATGACAATATTTATGTTTTAATATCCTACAGTTCCAGAAAGTCCAGGTGATGGCATAATGTACATACTAAAATGAGAGTACATTATAAAAAATGTTTTTTTATGTTTTAAATAATTTGCATTAGTATTCAGAGAGAATAAAAAATTAGCTCTTCATAAAGTTCCTTCCTACTATAAGTTATTGTAAATGTATGCTTCACACTTAGAAATGTGAAATGTATTAGTCAGGGTTCAGCAACAGAAAACAGAAGTACCCTAGGCATTTTAAGCAGAAAGGAGTTTAATACTGTGAGTTATATGTTTACAAAATCACCAGAAGGCTTAGGAGAACAGCCCTCCAGAAGCTGCTGCACCTTCATAGTCATCACCAAAAAGGTAGGGAATTAAGAAGCTGCCCAACATGATACCATATGTAGAAAACCCTCAAGACTTCACCAAAATCTATTAGAATTAATAAATGAATTCAGTAAAGTTGCAGTATACTGTATCAACATGCAAAATCTGTTGTTTCTATAATAATTATTATTCTATAACAATTAAAAATAGAAATTTAAAAAACAATCCCATTTACAATTATATCAAAGCATAAAATACATAGCAGTAAATTTAACCAAGGATGTGAAAACCTGTACTCTGAAAACTCTAAGATATTGAAAAAATAAATTAAAGAATATATGAATAAATAAAAGGATATATCTCCTTCTTTTTAAAAAAAAAAATTATGACTTCTGGCCAAGATGGAGGCATAGGTAGATACACTTTTGCTCCTTGCACATCCAAAAGAAGTACAACAAATTTAAAAACAAAAAATAACCAGAACTGCAAGAAAATTGAACTGTATAGAAGTCCAACAACCAAGGAATTAAAGGAGAAACATTCATCCAGACTGGTAGGAGGGATGGAGATGGGCAGCCAGGGTGGAAAGGACTCAGCAACATGGTGGCTGGAGTACTGGGTGAGGTAGTGGCAGCCGGAGTGGGCAGTCCCACATTTGCATGCAGATAAACTGGGAGAAACAACTGGGGAGTGAGACAGACCATGCAACCCAGGGTCCCATTGTGTGGAAATAAAGCCTCAAAACCTCTGACTGAAAAAAACCTGTGGGGGTTGAGGCAGCAGAAGAAACTCCCAGCTTCACAAGAGTTCATTGGAAAGAACCACAGGTTCCTAGAACATACACAAACTCACCCACCTAGGAACCAGCACCAGGAGAGCCCAATTTGCTTGTAGGTAACAGCAGAAGTAACTGAAAGCCAACAGAGAGCTAAGCAAGCAGCATTGTTCCCTCTCATACCCCACCCTCACTACAGTGCCACAACACAGCTACCTGGGTGGCCCCACCCTGGCAAATACCTAAGACTGCCCCCCTCACTACTTAATAGATGTGCTGAAACAAAGAAATATGGCTCAAATGAAAGAACAGAGCAAAGCTCCAGAACAAGTACAAGTAAGTAATGAAGAGATAGCCAATCTATCAGACACAGAGTTCAAAACACTGGTAATCAGGATGCTTACAGAAATAGTTGAGTATAGTCACAAAATAGAGGAAAGAGTAAAGGCTATGAAAACTGAAATTAAGGAAAATGTGCAGGGAATCAACAGTGACAGGAAGGGAACAGAGACTCAAATCAATGGTTTGGACCAGAAGGGTGAAATAAACATAACAACCAACACAGAATGGAGAAACAAGAATTCACAAAAATGAGGAGAGGCTTAGGAACTCTCAGGATAACTTTAAACATCCCAACATCTGACTCATAGGGGTGCCAGAGGAAAAGAAGAAGAGCAAGAAATGGAAACTTATTTGAAAACATAATGAAGGAGAACTTTCCCAATCTGGCAAAGGAAATAGACTTCCAGGAAGTCCAGGAAGCTCAGAGAGTCCCAAAGAAGTAGGACCCAAGGAAGCAAACACCAAGGCACATACATCATCATTACATTATCCAAGATTAAGATAAGGAGAAAATCTTAAAAGCAGCAAGAGAAAAGGTAACAGTTACCTACAAAGGAGTTCCTACAAGACTCATCTATTTCTCAAAAGAAACTTTGCATGCAAGAAGGGGCTGGGAAGAAGTATTCCAAGTCATGAAAGGTAAGGACCTACATCTAAGATGACTCTATCCAGCAAAGCTATCATTTAGAATGAAAGGGCAGATAAAGTGCTTCCCAAATAAGGTCAAGTTAAAGGAGTTCATCATCACCAAGCCTTTATTATATGAAATGTCAATGGGACTTATCTAAAAAAAAAGAAGATAAAAAATATGAACAGTAAAATTACAACAAACTCACAACTAGCAACAACTGAACATAAACAAAAACAAACTAAACAAACAACTACAATAGGGACAGAATGACAGAAATGGAGATCACATGAAGGGTTATCAGTGGGGAAGGGGAAAAGGGAATGGGGGAAAAAGTACAGGGAATGAAAAGCATAATTAATAGGTACAAATTAGGTGGGAGTTAAAAATAATATAGGAAATGGAGAAGTCAAAGAACTTATATGTATGACCCATAGACATGAATTAAGGATGGGAGGATGCAGTGTGGAGGGGAATAATGGGGAGAAAAAAAATGGGGCAACTATAATAGCATAATCAATAAAATATACCAAAAAAATAAGGGAAAAAAGGAAACTATAGTAGTCATGATAGTACAATCTTGGCTTGACGACAGACAAATAGATCAATGGAATAGAATCAAAAGTCCAGAAATAAATTATTAGATATATGACCAACTGATTTTTGACAAGTGTGTTAAGACAATTCAATGAGTCAAAAATAGTTTTTCAACAAATGATGCTGGGGCAACCAGATAGCCACATGCAAAACAATGAGGTTGGGACCAACCTCACAGCACATACAAAAACTAATTCAAAATGGGTCAAATGCCTAACTGTACGAGCTGAAAGTACAAAAGTCTTAGAAAATATAGGTATGGATCTTTGTGACTTTAAACTAGGCAATTTTTTAAGCTATTACATCAAAAATATAAGCAATATTTTAAAAAGATAGACTTCAACAAAAAATTAAAAACCTCTGTGCTATAATGTAAAAGACAGTACTAATAAAGTGAAAAGATAATGCATAGAATGGAAGAAAATATATGCAAATCATATAACTTATAAGGTACCTATATCAAAAGTATATAAAGAATTCTTAAGCCCTGGCTGGCATAGCTCAGTGGATTGAGCGCGGGTTGCGAACCAAAGCATCGCAGGTTCGATTCCCAGTCAGGGCACATGCCTGGGTTGCAGGCCACGGCCCCCAGCAACTGCACACTGATGTTTCTCTCTCTCTCTCTCTCTCTCTCTCTCTCTCTCTCTCTTTCTCCCACTCTTCCCTCTGAAAATAAATAAATAAAATCTTTAAAAAAAAGAATTCTTAAAATTTGGCAGTAAAAAGGCAAATAACCCATTTTCTTAAATAAGCAAAGGATTTTAATACACATATTTACCAAAGAAGATATACAAATGACCAATAAGCACAAGAAAAGATGCTCAACAGCATTAGTCACTAAGGAAATGGAATGTCAAAACCACAATGAGATACCACTTCACAACTATTGGGATAATTATAATAAAAATAAAAATAGACAATAAAGGTTGGCAAGCATGTGGAGAAACTGAAACCCTCATACACTACTTGTGCGATGTAAAATAGTGCAGCCACTTTGGAAAAGGGTATGGCAGTTAGTCAAAATGTTAAACGGAGTTAACATGTGACTCAATAATTGCACTCCTAGATATATACTCCTAGATAGATATTCAGTTCCAAGAAATCTGAAAACATATGTCCACTCAAAAACTTGTGCACAAATGCTCATTGCAGCATTATTCTAAATATCCGAAGAGTGTAAACAATACAAATGTTCATGAATTGATGACTACTTAAATTGATGACTATACAGTGGGACATTATTCACAAATAAGAAGAAATGAAGTACTGATTCATGCTGCCATATGGAAAAACTTGAAAAACATTTGTTAAGTGAAAGAAGCCAGTTACAGAAGGCCACATACTGATTTCATTTACATAAAATGTCCACAATAAGTAACTAGCTGCCAAGTACTGAGGGTTGAAGGAATGGAGTGACAGCTAAAGGTATGGTATTTCTCTTTGGGGTGATGAAAATGTTCAGTAATTAGATAGCGGTAATGGGTGCTCAACTGTGTGACTATACTACAAACCTCTGAATTGTATCAAGTCATATTTAAATTATTATTCCAAAAACATTTCTCAAATTAAGCTCTAATAGTAAATAAACCAGACAAGCAAAAAATAAATTAATTAAATGTTACATTTCTTGCAGACTGAGTTTGTATCTTGAATACTATACTAATTACAACTATATTACAGAGTATCAGTCTACTCTGTTGCATCCCCTATTTTAATTTTTAAACTCATTCCCTCAATGGTTTCAGCAGCACTGTGCATCCTCAAGATTCCTATGTTATATTTAGAGTTTCTGGGTAATTTTAGGGATAAAAAAACTTACCAGCATTTCTGAATACCATCCTAAGTGAATTTTAAAAAATCTTGTTTCATCCTCTAGCCAGAAATTATCATATGATAATTTTTGCTCTCCCCAGCCATCTCCTTCTTCAGGGTACCCTAGCTGTGCCAAAAGCAACTTTGGGGATGTCATGTGCCTTATCTTCCCACAATTTTGAAGCTTGTGAGGTGTGATATTTTATATAAATATAGACTCTCTATTTTTAACCCTCTTTCTGACAAAAAGCAACCCTGCACTTGCTTATCTCTCTGCCAATGACTCCTAAATCTGTATTTTCACCCCTGACTTTGGGATCCTTAACTGTCTACAAGGACATTCACAGTTAGTGAAGACCCCATCACTTTATCTATACATACAGAGAGTTCATGTTTTATAAAATGAAGTCATAAACATAGCCTCCCTTTACCTCCCTGTATGTCACTAATAACAATCTATATTTTTACATGTGCTAGTTAGCATGTTTTCTTGTGTGGCCTCATTTCACACCCACAAGACCTTTGAGAGGTGGCTGTTATTGCTATTTCCACTTTACATGAGGGCACTGAGACTCAAAGAGGTGAAGAAATGTGGCAGGTCCAGGACTCAAACCCAGGTCTAAAAGGTCCAAATCTGACCATGATTATTTCCATCACCCTGACCTGAAGCCTGAGGGAACTTTGATTCCCCCTCCCTTTCTTTTTCTGTATAGCCAGCCAGTCACCAAGCTGCAGACTACATGAGCTGATAGACGTTCACCACTGATACAGATTTCTTGTTAACCTGCCTTGGTAACATTTCACAAGTTGGCCCTTTTCATTCCCACAGCTATTGCTAGATGGTTCTCAGCTGGCAGCATCACCAGTGTCACCTGAGGGCCTGGGAAAACACCAATTACTGGTCACCCACCCCCAGAGTTTCTGGGGTGCTGCCTGATAATCTGATTTCCAAACCTTCATTGGCCCTAGAGTCCCTGCCCCAGTCCATCCTGCACTCCACTGTTCTATTGCTTGGAGACCTAATCTTCCTCCCAAACTAGGCTATAAATCTGAGGACCAAGGCTCACTGTTCCTTGTATTCTTTCTGCAAACCCATTACCCCACCTAGGTCTAGCTCTAACCTGAATCCTGGTCCTGAGTTCAAATCCCTGCCAGCTAGTAACTAATGTTTTGATCTTGAGCAAGGCACTCTCCAAGGTCAGTTACCTCAGTAAAATGAGATTAAGAATGCCTATTTTGTGGGGCTATTAGAGGACTACATAAGAATAATTTTGAAGGGTTTGGCACAACCAAATGGACAGTAAGCACTCAGTAAACACTTGCTGATATTATTTCCCACTCTGCTCTTTGACTGTGGCATGACATTTCCCCTCTATACCTCTACTCATGACATTCCCCAGGCCTAGAATGTCTGCTTCTCTCAACCCCTTCTCTCCAACTGACCTCTTTCCATCCTTTCAAAATCTGCCTCAAGTCTACATCTCTACTGATTTTGTCTTGTTCTTAGCTATCTTTATCACTCATTTGCTCAGAATCTTATACAACCTTAGAATATCCTTTTCACCACTGTGTTAGTTAATTCACATGTTTTCAACCAAAGTGTAAGCTCCTTGAGTGTAGGAAGCTCATGCAATGCTTGCATATTAATGCTTTTAGTCCTACCCCAAATCTCAAGAGGTATTCGCTGACTGAAAAATTGCGTCCTTAGACTTCTGGCCAAGATGGAGGCATAGGTAGACACACTGTGCCTCCTTGCACAACCAATATAGGAACAACAACAATTTATAAACAGAATAACAACCAGAACTGACAGAAAATTGAACTGTATGGAAGTTGGACAACCAAGAAGTTAAAATAGACACATTCACCCAGACCAGTAGGAGGGGTGGAGTTGGGCAGCGGGCATGGGTCCAGGCACAGAGAGCAGCTGGGACTGGGCGCATAAGGCATCCAGGGCACGCAAGACCGCAGCTGGCAGACCCTGGGTGCGCAAACAGCAGCTGGAAGACACTGGCCAAGGAATGGCAACCAGCAGACCCAGCGAGGCAGCCAGTGTGAAGCAAGGTGCTGCGTGCAACCCAGGAGCCCAGCATTGAGAAATAGAGCACTGATTCAAAACACCTCTAGGGGGTTGAGGCACAAGGAGAGACTCTCAGCCTCACAGGAGAGGTTGTTGGAAAGTCCCACAAGGGTGAACAAGCCCACCCACATGGAAATTGGCACCAGAGGGGCCTAGTTTGCTTGGGGGAAGCCGTGGAAGGGACTGAGGTCTGACAGAGAGCAGAGCAAGTGCCATTGTTCCCTCTCAGACCCTGCCCCCACATACAGCGTCACAACCCAGTGATTGGGGTGTCCCGCCCTGGTGAACACCTAAGGCCCTGCCCCTCATATGCAACAGGCAAGACCAGACCAAAGGGAAAAAAAAAAGATGGCTCAAACAGAAGAACAAGTGAAATCCCCAGAACCAGTACTTTTAAGTGACTGAGAGATAGCCAACCTATCAGATGCAAAGTTCAAAGCTCTGGTGATCAGGATGCTCACAGAATTGGTTGATTTTGGTCGCAAATTAGATGAAAAAAATGAAGGCTACAATAAGTGAAATGAAGAAGAATGAACAGGGAACTGATAGTGATGGAATGAAAGCTGGGTCTCACATCAGTGGAGTGTACCAGAAGGAAGAAAAAAACATACAATCAGAAAAGAATGAAGTAATAAGAAATCAAAAAAATGTGGAGAGGCTTAGAAACATCTAGGACATCTTTAAACATTCCAACAGCAAAATTATAGGGGTACCAGAAGGAGAAGAGAAAGAGCAACAAGTGGAAAACTTATTTGAACAAATAATAAAGGAGAACTTCCCCATTCTGGCAAAGGAAATAGGCTTCCAGGGAGTCCAGGAAGCTCAGGGAGTCCCAAAGAAGTTGAACCAAAGAAGGAACACACCAAGGCACATCATAATTACATTAGCCAAAGTAAAAATGAAGGTGAGAATCCTAGAAGCAGCAAGAGATAAGAAGACAGTAACCTACAAAGGAATTCCCATCAGACTGTCAGCTCATTTCTCAAAAGAGACCTTACAGGCAAGAAGGGGCTGAAAAGAAGTATTCTAAGTCATGAAAGGCAAGGACCTGCATCCCAGATTGCTTTATCCAGCAAAGCTTTCATTTAGAATGGAAGGGCAGATAAAGTGCTTCTCAGATAAGCTCAAGTTCAAGGAGTTCATCATCACCAAGCCCTTATGATACGAAATGTTAAAGGGACTTATCTAAGAAAAAGATGATAAAATACATGTACAATAAAATGACAGCAAACTCACAATTATTAACCACACCTAAAACAAAAACAAAAACAAACTAAGCAAACAACTAGAACAGGAATAGAACCACAGAAATGGAGATCACATGGAGGGTTATCAACAGGGGAGTGGGAGCAGGAGAAAGGGGGAAAAGGTACAGAGAATAAGTAGCATAGATGGTAGGTAGAAAATAGACATGGGGAGGGTAAGAATAATATGGGAAATGTAGAAGCTGAAGACCTTATACATATGGCCCATGGACATGAACTAAGGTGGGGGAATGATAGTGGGAGGGGGGTACAGGGCAGAGAGGAATAAAAGGGAGAAAAGATGGGAAAACTGTAATAGCATAATCAATAAAATATATTTTAAAAATTGCATCCTTAAGGGACTCAACAGAGAATTAAGGTATTCAGTTGTGTGCCATGTGAAGAAGTAACAAGCAACATGAGAATAACCATTTTTAAATGTCTTGGCTTCAGGGTTCAACTCTGTTAACACTGGATCTGTTTTCAGAAGGGCTTGAGATTTTTTTTCTTAAGCAGCAGCTTCTTGGCTGAAATGTAGTGAGGTTGCCGCTCTGTAGTGAAACCTGTAACTGTGCCACTCAAAATAAGAGGACTCCTTGTGGGGAAAAGTTGAGGGCCAGTTCTTGGAACTTTGATTTTCTTACCTCCCAGACTTAAAGGAGTAACTGCCCCAGTGAGACAACAGATGGAGATGTCAACTTTTACTCTTGGTCCACATGATACTTACAGAAAAGAAAAAAAGTGGAATAAATGATTTCCAACGTTCTCTGAATTCCTGGAACAGTATTGAAGTAGACCTTTTCCTGAGGGAGCCATTATAAGCTATTGTGTTTGGCCATTGGTCTTTTCCATCTTAAGTCATTTAATTTTTGCTTAGTGTTATTCCTGCAGAAACATTTTTGGATTCCATACTTTCCCTCCACTCTCACAAATGTGGTCAAACTAGCTGCCATCAGTATTGGACCAAGTTCTAAGTCTGTCACCACACCCAGCTGTCTCCACTACTCCTTTCAGGCTGCTGATCACAAGTTCCTTGTCATTTCACAGATGAATGGGAACTCTGTGGTCCAAGTCTCAGTGTTACAGAACAGACCAGGGGGAGGGGTGTTGAATGATATACTATTACCAAAAGGATCCCCCCTTTTTCTCTGAGGGTTCCCCCCCAGACTAGGTTCAATTTACCTGTCGCCAAAGGAAAGACGTCTCTCAATGCCAGAGATTAGTGCAAAGGAAAGGAATTATTTATTTAAAAGTTATACCGACTTAGAGTAATGACTTAATGTCTTCATTAAAATACTAAAGTTCTTTAGAATACTCACAAAGGCACACAGTCCTTCCTCCTCCCCTTTGCCCAGTCTGGGGTACCATATCTCAGGAAAAAAGTAGAAGTCTGTGATTCAGGCTCCCAGCACCATCAGCTGTGTTGCCACCATGATCTCCAATTAATTCAAAGCCATGTGGCACCTTCTCATGGCCCACCAGCAACAGTCCTTTCACCCCTTTTCTTCCAGGCAAAGTCTGTCCTCCTTCCTAGGCCATGTGGCAAAAGGGAGCACCCCAGAGCCGCATGGTCCTAACTCTCACCCAAGCCACATGGTCTCCACTCTGCCAAAGCTGTGTGGTCCAAACTCCTCCAAAGCTGCATAATCCTCCCTTGGTATGGCTGCTGCACCTGGGTTTAAATCCCCATGCCAATTTTCCTCTGCAGCCCCATTTCCAACTCCTCTCACAATCAGTTACACCTGCCAGCATTCCCTATTCTTCCAGCTTTACTGGGCTGCCATAGTAAGTCCGGGCAGGCATGGCCCCATAGCCTGGAGCTGATCATCTCCAAGCTCTCCCACAGGTGCTGTAACCAGGGGAAGTTGCCTCCTAGTTACATCTTGGGTGGAAGTAACTTCCATTGCCCTGGCTCAAAGCATGGCCACAGCTATTTAACTTATCTATGAAACCAGTTAAAGGTTATAGATATGTTAAATGACCATTCCAGAGGTTAGCTACAAAGCTGTTGCTATGCAAAACAGCTCTCAATGGTCCTGCTCCATGTGGCCCATCCCCCAACTCAGACTTATTGAGGGGGTGGGCAGTGAGGACATCCTATATTTTTTTCTAGTATTTCCTGGACACCCTAAGTTCTGGACCCCATTAAAAATCCCTATTTGCCCCCCCTTGGCTGCACCCTGTTACATGAGTACTTATTTATTTGAGTACATGTGATGGCTAAGGTTTTAAATTTATTATCCAATTTAATCTTCAAAGAACTTCATAAGGGAGGTCTTACATTATCTTCATTTAATAGAGTACAGAATTGAGCCTAAGAAGCCACCAAGGGGTGGCTGCAACCCAGTAGTGAGGGCCCTACAACCACCAGGAGGGTGTATACCCACCCAGGGATACAGAAAACAGGGTGAGTTGGCAGATAAATTCCATCTTTTCCATGGAGTTATAACCCTTTTGGGGAAGTCCAGCATGGGGAGTGGATGTGCCTGCTGCACAGTCCACTGTCTCTCTCCCTGGCTGATAATGATGCCATAGCCAGGACAGTAATGTGATAAATCACATTGATTCACTTGTTTTCCTGGCTCAGCCCCTTTTTCCTCACCCTCACTGCCCTAGGTGTGCTCCTCCCAAAGAAAATATCAGAACTTTAATCCTTGCCTCAGGCTCTGCTTTCCTGAAGACCTGGGGTAAGACAGTTACGTTATATTCCCAATTTAGAACACTGGGTTACTGTTTTAAAAATAGTCACCTGAGGCATGAAGAGGGTAATGAGCATAGTAATATAAACTACAACAATTCAGAAAATCACCCCACATATAAGCAGTGGGTAGGAACCTCTTATGAGTATGAAATATGAGTCTGTGTGAACCAAACAAATGATTATTTCTCTAAGAAACAGAAAAGGAAAAGTCAAGTCGAATGTGTACTCTCTTCTAAGAAACTTTGTCAAACTTTTGCATTATTTTCAGACACCATACTCTAACCTTTCTGGTAGAACAACTGAGTTTTTCTAGGACAAGTACAAGATAATGCTTTGCAGTACATAATATTGTTGTTAAGGACAAAGAAGAAACCAAAACTGTCAAGAGACAGTATTCAAAGTCCCACTCCTTTTAATAAAAATAAGTAATTTGCTTTCTTCTCAAGACTGTGATAAAACCAGTACCCAAATTTAAAATGTTATGCCAGGAAAAAAATTTATTCACAAAATTCCTGTATAGAACATGTCTGTGAACATCACATAAACTGTGGAGGCATATAACGTAGAAAGGCCATCACTATCATATGTGTATGAGCAGCTATTTTACTATATAGCTGGAGTAAAATGCCATGTCCAAAGTAAGAATCAACTTTTGGCGTGTACAAGTGTACAAGTCAAGCTAGGCTAGACTACATGGAACAACAGATACACCTTGAAACCATGCTTTTATTAACCCTGATGCAGCTGGGTTATCCCCTTTTGTGTTGTGGCTAGGCCTGTACAGCAGGTCTTCCAAGATAATTGCAGCATGGGAAGAGACGGAGAAGGCATACCTGCTCTTACATACTTTGGCCTGCACATGACACTTTGGGAAATGCCAGGAGGAAACTACGTGGGGACAGTTGTCCCTGCCATAGTACTTGCCTGCACAAGGAAAAAGAATTAACAACTGTCATTGCTAGTTACCAGTGAGAACCCACACTATGGGGAACTGACATGCATGTGTTAGATTAAATAACCTGAAAGATGTAATGTGACCTAAAAGACCTGCCATGAATCATTACTGATGATGGCAAATCTTGGCATGTCCACATGTGGGGGTGTTACCAGGTAAAGAAAAAAGGGTACATCTGAATGTCAATCCACACCAGAGTTATCCCCACAGGAGAACCAATGGTTGATGACATTCTCTTGATCTTGAATCAGTGTATAAGAAAATGGATGGGCTTCCCATCAAGATGGAGGTATAGGCGGACATGGTTCACCTCTTTACACAACCACATCAATATTACAACTAAAGCCCTGTCTGGTGTGGCTCAGTGGGTTGAGCACCAGCCTGCAAACCAAAGGGTTACAAGTTCAATTTCTAGTCAGGGCACATGCCTGGGTTGCAGGTCAGGTCCCCAGTAGGGGGTGTGTGAAGCAACCACACACTGATGTTCCTCTCCCTCACTTTCTCCCTCCCTTCCCTTCTCTAAAAATAAATAAATAAAATCTTTAAAAAAAATTACAACTGAAATGTAGAACAGACAGAACAATAAGAAATCAAGTTGAATGGAAGTCTGAAGACTACGGAATTAAACAAACCAAATCCATCCAGATTGGTAGAAGGGATGCAGATGCAGAACAGGCTGGCTCCTCGCTTGCATGTGGTAGGTATAAATTCAGGAGGGGTATCTCAGGAACGAGGAGTCCCAGGCCCCACAGCCCAAGGTTCCAGAACCAGGCGGATAAGTCCCAACAACTTCTAGCTGCAAAAACCAGCAGGGACTGAGGTGATGGAAGAAACTGCTGGATTCCCAAGAAGTTTCTTTTAAGGAACCCACAAAAAGACTCACCTAATCAGATTCACTCCCTCTGAGCTCCAGAACCAGGGTAGCAGCTTGAAGGCCTAGTGGTAAACAGGGAGAAACTGAAGTGTCTGGCATCAAGGCAAGCAGAGACCATTGTCCCCTTTCTAAAGCCTCCCCCCACAGAGTCAGCAAGCTGCTGTCATATCTGAGACTCCATCAGCCTGGCTAACATGGTTTGACCTGCCCTGGAGATCCCCAGAGACTCCACTCCACCCAGTTTATGAGCCCACCCAAGTTGTTTTTCCATATGAATGGCTGCTCTTGGCTCATGCTTCAAAACTTCCTAAATCCTATCAAACAAGCAACACCTGGCCTCAGTGAGCCCCAGGCCAGGCATTAGCAGCAACCAGCCTAGATTCACAGCTTGGCTTCTCCTAGGAATCTCTAAGCCCAGAACAAGTAGCAGCCATCTCAGATTGTTTTATAGCTCAGGCAGGGTGGCCCTGGGCAAAACACAGGTTGGGGCTGACCTTGTCCTGAACCACCAGGGAAACCTCAGGGTCAGCACACCCAGTGGACAGCCACAAAGCACGTCAGAGCACCACCACCCTGCCCCTGCACAGCTGATCCTCCATGGAGGGTGGAGAGTGGTGGTTTAGTGTTCACATCCCATCCTTGCAGCTGACTGGCCTGGATAAATCCCTCCCATTGATATGCCAAAAGCTCAACTACAAGAAGAGGATGTATTCAGCCCACACAAAGGGACACCACAAGTACCCAGCTTGGGTAATAGGGGAGGCTGTGCCATTGGATCCTACTAGACACCTACTACATTAAGCTGCACTACCAAGACATGGAGTCAAAGCAGCTCTACCTAATACATAGAAACAAACACAGGGAGGCTGCCAAAATGAGGAGACAAAGAAACATGGCCCAAATGAAAGAACATATCAGAACTCCAGAAAAAGCACTAAACAAAATGGAGATAAGCCATCTATCAGATGCAGAGTTCAAAACACTGGTTATAAGGACGCTCAAAGAACTTAGCACGGACTTCAGCAGCATAAAAAAGATCCAATCAGGAATGAAAGATACACTAATTAAAATAAAGAACAATTTACAGGGAAACAACAGTAGAGTATATGAAAGCAAGAATCAAATCAATGATTTGGAACACATGGAAACAAAAAACAAGTAATCATAACAAGGAGAAGAAAAAAGAATCCAAAACAATGAGAATAGTATAAGCAGCTTCTGGGACAACTCCCAGAGTTCTATCATATGCATCAAAGAGGTGCCAGAAGGAGAAGAGAAAGAACAAAAATTTGGAAATCTATTTGAAAAAAATAATGAAATAAAACTTCCCTAATTTGGTGAAGGAAATAGACATGCCAGTCCAGGGAGCACAGGGAGTCCCAAACAAGATGGATGCTAAGAGGCCCACTTCAAGACACATAAACAAAATGTCAAAGGTTAAAGATTGTAAGAGAATCTTAAAAGCAGCAAAAGAAAAGAAGTTAGTTACCTACAGAGGAGTTTCCATAAGACTGTCAGCTGATTTCTCAAAAGAAACTTCACAGGCTAAGAGGGATTGACAAGAAATATTCAAAGTCATGAAAAGCAAGGACCTACAACCAAGATTGCTCTACCCAGCAAAGCTATCATTTAGAATAGAACAGCAGATAAGGAGCTTTCCAGATAAGAAAAAACTAAAGGAGTTCATCATCACCAAACCGTTATTATATAAAATGTTAAAGAGACTTATTTAAGAAAAAGAAGATCAAAACTATGAATAATAAAACTGCCTAAAATACAAATTTATCAACAATTGAATTAAAAAAATAAACTAAGTAAACAAGAAAGACAGAATCATGGATACAGAGAGCATTTTGAAGGTTGCCAGATGGGAGGAGAGTGTAGAGTAATGGATGAAGAGGTGAGGGGATCAAGAAACACAAATAGGTAGTTACAGAGTAGTCATCAGGATGTAAAGTACAGTGTAGGAAATGGAGTAGCCAAAGAACTTATACACAAGACCTATGGACATGAACAATGGTGGGGGGAATTGCCTCAGGGAGTGCAGGGTACTGGGTGAAGGGGGGCAAACAGAAAAAGTTAGGACAACTGTAATAGCATAATCAGTAAAATATAATTTAAAAAAGAAAACAATAGAGCTAACAAAAAATGAAAAAAATACTTCCAGCCAAGATGCAGACATAGATAAACACACTGTGCCTCTTCTCACAACCAAAAGAAGGACAACAACAAATTTAAAAAACAAAAAATAAACAGAACTGACAGAAAATCAAATGTATGGAAATCTGACAACCAAGGAGTTAAAGAAGAAATGTTCATCCAGACCAGTGGGAAGGGCAAAGATGGGCAGCCAGGGTGGAGAGGATTTGCAGCAAGCCAGTGGATGGAGGACCAGGGTGGGCAAGGTGGTGGCTGGTGGACAAGGCAAGGAAGCAGCTGGAGGAGTGGGTGGTCCCACATTTACATGCAGATAAACCAAGAGAAACAACTGGGGAGCTAGACAGACCATGCAACCCAGGGTTCCAGTGCGGGGCAATAAAGCCCCAAAACCTCTGACTGGAAAAACCTCTGAGGGTTGAGGCAGTGGGAGAAACTCCCAGCCTCACAGGAGAGTTTGTTGGAGAGACCCACAAAGTCCTAGAATGTACACAAACCCATTCACCCAGTAATCAGCACCAGAGGGGCCCAATTGGCTTGTGGGTAGCAGCAACAGTGACTGAAAGCCAAGAGAGAGCTGAACGAGTGCCATTGTTCCCTCTAGGACCCCTTCCCCATATAAAGCACCACAATGAAGCAACATGGGTTGCCCCACCCTGGCAAATATCTAAGGCTCTGCCCCTTACTGTGTAACAAGCATGCTGAAACAAACAAACAAACAAAAATGGCCCAAATGAAAACAGATCAAAGCTCCAGAAAAAATACAACTAAGCGATGAAGAGATGGCCAACCTATCAGATGCACAGTTCAAAACACTGGTAATCAGGATGCTCACAGAATTGATTGAATATGCTTGCAAAATAGAGGAAAAAGTGAAGGCTATGAAAAGTGCAGTTAAGGAAAATGTACAGGAAACTAACAGTGACAGGAAGGCAACTGGGACTCAAATCAACAGTTTGGACCAGAAGGGCAAAATAAACATTCAGCCAGAATGGAATGAAGAAACAGGAATTCAAAAAAATGAGGAGAGGCTTAGGAACCTCCAGGACAACTTTAAATGTTCCAACATCTGAATCATAGGGATGCCAGGAGGAGAAGAACAACAGCAAGAAATTGAAAACTTATTTGAACAAATAATGAAGAAAAACTTCCCCTATCTGGTGAAAGAAATAGACTTCCAGCAAGTCCAGGAAGCTCAGAGAGTCCCAAAGAAGTTGGACCCAAGGAGGAACACACCAAGGCATATAATCATTACATTACCCAAGAATAAGATAAGGAGAAAATCTTAAAAGCAGCAAGAGAAAAGGAGACAGCTACCTACAAAGAAGTGCTTGTAAGGCTATCAGCTAATTTCTCAAAAGAAACTTTGCAGGCAAGAAGGAGCTGGAAAGAAGTATTCCAAGTCATGAAAGGCAAGGACCTACATTCAAGATTACTCTATAGAGCAAAGCTTTCATTTAGAATGGAAGGGCAGATAAAGTGCTTCCCAGATAAGGTTAGATTAAAGAAGTTCATCATCACCAAGCCATTATTATATGAAATGTTAAAATGACTTATCTAAGAAAAAGAAGATAAAAAATATGGGCAGTGAAATGACAACAAGCTCACAACTATCAACAACTGAACCTAAACAAAAACAAAAACAAACTAAGCAAACAACTGGAACAGGAACAGAATGACAGAAATGGAGATCATATGGAGGGTTATCAGTGGGGAGGGGGTGGGGAGAAAAAGAAGGAAAAGGCACAGGGAATAACTAGCATAGATGGTAGGTACAAAATAGACAGGGGCAGGTTAAGAATAGTATAGGAAACGTAGAAGCCAAAGAACTTATATGTGCGACCCATGGACATGAAGTAAAGTGGGGGAATGTGGGTGGGAGGGGGCGTGCAGGGCAGAAGGGGATAAAGGGGAGAAAATGGGCCAACTGAAATAGCATAATCAATAAAATATATTTTAAAAAAAGAAAATCACTGACAAAAATAAAAAAATATTCTGTACCAAATTTACACAAAATCAAAGGATTTATAAGTTAAAAAAAAAGAAAAGAAAATGGAGAAAATCGTACCAACCATCCACATGAATATCCTTTTTTTCAGTACATGCATTTGGATTATCAGTGCAATTTTTGTTATAGGAAAAATGGAGTAACCAACATGAGACATTGCTTTTCCAAAATGAATTATGCTGGCTGTCAAAGTAGAGAATGCTCACATGAGGTTTTAAAGTAAAGAATGGTAATTGTATTAAAGGTCATTTCTGTGATTTCAAGATACTGGTTCAACTGACATCTGGCAGCAAATTTTTAATATCTTGAGAGACCAGAATCAATCATTTCAGGCCCAAACTATAAAAATTCTTAGGTTTGATAATAGGCTGTCCAGACTTCATAAGACAACCAAGATCTATTGCTAATGGCTCAGGCCTTGAAAGCTGGACTCTTTCCAACTCTGCTCATTGGTGAAATAGATCAAAGGCATATGGTTGCACATGTTTAAAACTCATATCCCAATGTTGCAACAGAACATGAAGATATTATTTTCAGGGCTATCTGCAACCTAAGAATGGATTAGGCACCCATTAATTCACCACTATCTCCCAAGCTGAAACAGTCCATCTCTCAGCTTTTGAGCAGGACAAGCCCATTAACAACTACAGGATGCTAAGAGGCATCCTAGGAAGACAGCTTCTCATAGTTTTTGAAAGGATTTGACAAATTCACCAAACACTTGCCATTTGAAATGACCTATGCCTTTGAGTCAGGATGCTTTAATTCATCGCAAATAAGGAATAAGAAAGAAAATCAATGGGAACCTCATTCATGCGTCCATCCATTTACTTTCTAGCCAGATGTACTTTTTGTAAAATATTACAAAATATTATCCTTAATATGAAATCTGTTATTTAGAATGTTAATGCCTCCTCTTACCAGACATCTTTGTGAGAGTGACATTTCCTTTAAACCTGTGTGACAATCTCAAATGCACCTTTGTGATGCTCAGGGAAGACAGGGATACCTGGAAGCCCTTTTCTTCTTTAAGATCTAGTTCTTGGATGATTATCCAAAACACCTCATTGTGGGAACAGACAATGATGGTTGCAAGCAGATGCAGCAGATCTGCACATTCCTGAGTAGGAAGGCTGTGATCCTGATGGGCAAGAAGCAGAATGTGTGGGGCTGTCCCAAGCATAGGAAAACAACTCAGCTCTGGAGAAATGTAAGTTTTCTGTGGAGCAGGGAGAACCTCAATGTGAAGTCACTGTGCCAGCTCAGAACACTGATTGGGGGCCCGAGAAGACCTCCTTCTCCCAGGCTTTAGGCTGCACCACTAAAATCCCCAGAAACACCATTAAAATCCTGAGTGACATGCAGCTTTTAAAACTGGAGACAAAGTGGAACCAGTACGACCACACTGCTGAACACCTCCCTGCCTTCTCCTTCTCCCTTGAGCAGATCAATCAGCAGGTGCTTGACAATGGCGGCATCTACAGTCCAGAAGTGCTTAACATCCCTGAGGAACCTCTGCATTCTCACTTCCTGCAGAGTGCTGGAAATATTCCCGGGGCACATCTGCAGATTGGTTAGCCAACTGTTGCATCAGTACCCCATTCTACCATCAACAAATACAAGTGGGTTCAGGCTTTGCCTTTGGAGGCAGATTACACCTTCCCACTTGTTGAAAAGTCCAAGGCCCTCTTGGCTGATCCATCTGCATTTGTAGCCGCTGCCCTTGTGGCTGCTGCCACCACTGTTGCCCATCCTGCTGCTGCAGCCCCAACCAACATGGAAGCAAAGGAAGAGTCAGAGGAGTGGGACAGGAACAAGGGATTTGGTCTTTAATCATCAAAAACACTGACATAGCCAGTTTTATTTGTGAAACAAGAAAATAGAGGCTTACTTCTCTTAAATTTAATACAAAGGTTAACAAATATTTTTATATAAAATTGTGGTAAATCGGGTTTTTCTGAAATCACCTGACTGTGCACAGCATACCATTAAATGGCTCATAGATGAAAAAATGTCCCAGGGACATGATTATCTGCTCCTTTGAACAGCCTTTGGGGAGTCAGCAGAGCTGAGGGGCTTATCACTTGGTTTCTGTTAGCTCTTAACCCCCAGGAGAGGCTGGGCCAGGGGAAGCCTTGTACAGTGCTTAAGCCCCTTTGCCTCTTTGTTCCCTTTGTCCCCCTTCCACAGGTCAAAGCAGGAAAATCCACAACACTTAGCATGCAGATGGTGACCTTCTACCCAAATGTGAAGAAGATAGTCATCGATTAAAGGCCTGGAGGACAACAGCTGCTCTCAGAGGAGGGAAACAGCCTCTACTCCATGACTATGAGCCCCATTGGGGCTGGGAAGGTTTTGCTGATGCTGCAGGCTGTCTTGTATTGTGGTATTTCTCCATTGTTTTTTTTACCTGCAACTCTCCATAAGTGTTATATTTCCTAACACAACCCAATACATATCCATATGTGTATATAACAGAACAAAAGTTACCCAAATCAATACTTCCCCATCCACTTTGAAATGCACTCTGATATTTTATCTTCCATTTGCTCTGTTCTGTTTCATTATTTAAAATGTTCTTAACTGGAGAACAGATCTCTGGTTTCCAGGGATATGAACAGGATGGGTGGGAGGAGAGGGTAACTATACAGGGGTAACGTCAACTTCTGTGGTGAGAGAGAGTTCTGTGTCTTGATGGTGGTGGCAGTTACACAAATCTACACATGTGATAGAATTACACACGTGCACATAAAGGTGTGTAAGCAAAAGCTGGTGAAGTCTGAGCAAGGTCAGTCATTGGTGGTAGCCAGATGTACTATGCTGATGTCAACCTTTGGGTTTAATAAAATATTATACTCATGTGAGATGCTGCCATTGGGGGAAGCTGGATGAATGACAACATGGGACCTCACATAAAACCTATCTGAACTATTTTTTGCTATTTCTTGTACATCTCTAATTATTTAAAAAACAAAAGATTTTAAAAATGTTACTCAAGCCCTGGCTGGTATGGCTCAGTTGGTTGGAACATCGTCCCATAACCAGAAGGTTGTAGGTTTGATTCCTGGTCACAGAACATACCTAGGTTGCAGGTTTGATCCCTGGTCCAAGTCCAGACACTTACTATCCCCAGTCCAGGCCACTTACAGGAGGCAACCAACTGATTTGTCTGTCTCTCATCAATGTTGCTCTCTCTTCCTTCCTCTCTCTCCAAAAGCAATGAAAAATTGCCCTCAGGTGAGGATAAAAAAAGTTACTCAAAACCCACTTAATTGGTATCATGAGGTCACAACCCATAGTTGAAATGTTAAGCTCTATTTCACCAAGGGTGGGTTTTGGCTCAGCAGGCGGATGTGGCTATATGAACTGATTTGTCTGAAGCCCCTGGCCTGTGCAGACCTATATTTGCACCAGCTGGGACTCTGCAATGTCAAATCCTTCAAATCCATGAGCCACCAATGAAGTCTGATTTCAGAGATTGCATTGAGTCACCCCACCCACACTCCTATTAAAAAAAAAGACAACTCTTCCTCATTCCACCCCTGGAATATTGCAGCAGTGTTTCTTGGAGCATGGTCTCACCCTCACATACAACTCACTTAGGGCACTTGCTAAGGAGACATGTTCCTGGTACTCACTGAGACCTATTTCATTAGACTCTTGGGAGGTGGGTTCAGAAATATGCATTTTAAACATTTTAAGCTCCCTAAAGATTTAAATGCTCACCAAGTTGTTGGGAGATTTGGAGAAGTTTGCTAAAACTGGAGACATTAGTGCACAGGATGTCAATTACACTGAACACTGGAAGTGAACTTGGATATCAAAGTTCCTCTGTTGTGAAAATAAGATGTCTGAAGATAACTTTCTTTCTACCTTATATGCTCCTTAAACGATAAAGTTTTCATTGTTGACATAAGCCACATTTCCTTCCTTTTATGACAAAAAGATTTCTTTAGTGACTCAGTTTCTCCATGTATGAGGACAAAAACTACAGTAATCTCCCTAGTTCATAGCACTTCTGTAGATAATAACCATTTGTTCTCAGATGGAAGTATTTTCATTAGCATAAGTAGATGCATATTTTATAAACACAGGTCCATGTGTTTCATATTCTACTCATATTTATTTACACATTCTGTAAACACATGTATACACAGAGCCACATGCACATTTTCAGGGAAGCACATAGAACATTTTGCTCATGCAAATACGAAAGTTGATGACTCGGGGCCGTTTTTTTCAGCTGGCAAATCGCTAACCATTAAGAAATTCTTAGGTAGCTCATTTTTACTACCTCCCTTCAGGTAAAAATGTCCCCCACAGGGAGAGCCTCCTTCCTCCCATGAGAAAGTCCTGGCCCCTTGTACTTCTAATTTATTGGAAAATGAATGCATCTTAAATGTTAACAATTTCTAATAAGTCAATATCATGGCCTTCCCAGAAAACATCTCCATGCTCTCCATACAAATCCTTAATGAAGAGAAGTTTACTAAGGTTGAAGAGAGAGCTGCTTTCTGCCCAGTAGATCTTACAGCCCCCTTCTATTAACACCAAGGTCTGGACATACTTGGAGTTGAGGAGTCAAGTCCTGGAAAGTCAGGCTTGCACAGAGCTGGGGGTTGGGGGTGGGAGGGGACTAGCTAGCTATAGGCACTATTAGATTTTAAAATAACGTCACTCTCACAAGGCAACCACTTAAGACAAAAATAGACCCAACTGTTGTCACATACAGGAGAAAGTATCAGTTAACTATACAACCCACTGTCTCCTGAGCTAAATCCTGTGCGGTTGGTCCTCCCCTTATATTTGAGAAAATAAATGCTCAGAAGAAGCCAATAGCTTGCTCAAGGTTAAATAGCTAATTAGTAGCTCAGCCAAGATCTGAACCCAATGCTCTTGTGCTTCCCAGAACCTCAGAATGTGACCTTATTTGAAAACAGGGTCATTGCAAGTGTAATTAGTTAAGAGGAGGTCATAGTGGAGTAGGCTGGCCCCTATTACAATATGACTGATGTCCTAATAAGAGGAAAAGAGAAGACAAGAGACAGAGAAGTACAGGGAGATGGCCACATGATGATGGAAAGGGCAGAGATTGGGGCAATGAGGACAGCCAGTGACACCAGGTGCTGAGAGAAGGACATGGAACAGATTTTCCCTAGAGCCTTCAGACAGAGCACTGCCCTATTGACAACTTGATTGCAGACTTCTAGCCTTCAGAACTGTGAAACAATAAATTTCTGCTGTTTTAAGACTCCCATTGTGTGGTAGTTTGTTAGGGAAGCCCTAGAAAACTAATACAGCTCAATATATCCCTCAACCTGTTACTGTACAAATTTTGGAAAACAAAGAAAAGAGTTTGCAGGGCATTCATGATCCACAGCCAATCACTGTGGATTGTATACTTTCAAGTTTTCTTCACTTACTCACCATGGCCATTCCAGCCACTCCTGCCTTCCCAAACTAGTGACAACTCTCTTACATATTTTCTTCTCTTTTATTGTTTAATCAGCTATACCCTATGGGAGGTGGTTTTAAAACAGTGAGAACAGCTGTAAACCTCAGAATTCCCAGCATTTTATCATCATCATCATCATCATCATCATCATCATTCCAGCTCCTTGGAATAGGTCCAGTGGAGATAAGTGGACCCACCTTTAAGCTAGAGCACTGGCACTAAAACTTGAACAGCTGGCTATAGGTGAGATTCCCCAGGAGATGGCAGTGTGGATCATAAAAACCACATCATCCCCTCTGCAGCATGTGAAGCCTTCTAGAACAGGGAACATCCTGGGCTCCAGGCCTTGGTGAAGGATCCTAGATACAGCAGTCAGACCACTAAATAACTGGGAAGGACACTTGTAGTAAATATTTTCCCACTTTGGAAGGTCCTTTCTTCTTGGTAAAGACAGAAACAATGGAATGCAACTCTACACTCTCCATTTAAAGGGACTTAACAGTTCTGACTTTAGATATTTGTGTTACAGTATCAATATATCAACTATAACCTCTATATTGTGTCCCGGGTTAATCTGAGGGTTTAAAGCAGGCATCTAAGTTCCAGTGTATAGTTTGTAGATAAAAGATGCAAGGGCTGAGAAAGAGCCAAAGGGAGAGAGCTTGGAAGGAGCAAAGAAACAGAGCACTACTTCTCCAGTGCTTACTAACTATCTGATCTACAGCTACTCATTTAGCCTCTCTGAGCCTAAGTTTGCCTTCTTTTTATTTTATTATTTTTTCATGAGCATAATGTCTGCTAGGCTGCCTGCACTGTCATAATACAGCTCAAATGAGACAACTATTAAAATGATAAAATATTATTTCTCTCTCTTTTATATTGTTGTTCAAGTACAATTGATCCTGTCCTCCTTTGGCTTTGTCCATGTGTCCACTATACATGTTCCTTGATGACTCTTCCCTGTTCTCCCTAACCCATTATCCCAACCTACCTCCCCCCTGGTTACTGTCAGATTGTTCTTTATTTCAATGTCTCTGGTTATATTTTGCTTCCTTGTTTTGTTGATTAGGTTCCACTTATAGGTGAGATCATATGGTATTTGTCTTTTACCTCCTGGCTTATTTCACTTAGCATAATGCTTTCCAGTTCCATCCATACTGCTGTGAAGGGTAGGTGCCCCTTCTTTCTTTCTGCTGCATAGTATTCCACTGTGTAAATGTACCATAGTTTTTTTCACCCATTCACTTACTTATTGGCACTTAGGTTGCTTCCATCACTTGACTATTGTAAATTGTGCTGCTATGAACATTGGGGTGCATAGATTCTTTGGAACTGGTGTTTCAGGATTCTTAGGGTATAATCCCAGCAGTGGAATTCAGGGTCAAAAGGCAGTTCCATTTTTAGTTTTCTGAGGAAACTCCACACTGTTTTCCACAGTGGCTGCACCAGTCTGCATTCCCACCAACAGTGTACTGGGGTTCCCTTTTCTCCACTACCTCGCCATCACTTACTGCTTATTGATTTGTTTATGATGGCCATTCTGACAAGTGTGTGAAATGGTATCTCATTGTGATTTTAATTTGCATCTCTCTGATGGCTAGTGATGCTGAGCATCCTTTCATATGTCTCTGGGCTCTTTGTATGTCCTCCTTGGAGAAGTGTCTGTTTGGGTCCTTTGCCCATTTTTTAATTGGGTTGTTTGTCTTCCTGGAGTGGACTCATGTGAGATCTTTACATATTTTGGAGCTCAAACCCTTGTCTGAGGTATCATTGGCAAATAAATTTTTCCATATAGCTGGTCCCCTTTTCATTTTGCTGATGTTTTCTTCAACTGTGCAGAAGCTTTTTATTTCAATGAAGTCCCATTTGTTTATTCTTTCCCTTATGTCCCTTGAGCTAAGAGACATATCAATGAAAATAATGCTGCATGGAATATCTGAGATTTTTCCTGCCTAAGTTCTCCTCTAGGACTTTTGTGGTGTTGACTTACATTTAAGTCTTTTATCCATCTTGAGGTTGTATTTGTACATGGTGTAAGTTGGTCAAGCTTCATTTTTTTGCGTGTAGCTGTCCAGATCTTCCAACACCATTTGTTGAAGGGGCTACTCCATTTTATGCTTCTGCCCCCTTTGTCAAATATTAATTGACCATAGAGACTTGAGTTTATTTCTGGGCTCTCTATTCTGTTCCATTGATCTATGTGTCCATTCTTATGCCAGGCTGTTTTGATTACAGTGGCCTTGTAATACAGTTTGATATCAGGTATTGTGATTCCTCTTATTTTGTTCTTCTTTCTCAAAATTGCTGCAGCTATTTGGGGTCATTTATAGTTCCATATAAATTTTTGAAATGTTGGTTCTATATCTGTGAAATATATCACTGGTACTTTAATAGGGATGCATTGAATTTATAAATTGCTTTGAGTAGTATGGACATTTTGATGATGTTACTTGTTCCAATCCATGAACACAATACATGCTTCCATTTATTTGTGCCTTCCTTAATTTCTTTTTTCAGTGTTGTGTAGTTTTCTGAGTACAGATCTTTTACCTTCTTGGTTAGGTTTATTCTTAGGTACTTTCTTTTTCTTGTTGCTATACCAAATGGGATTTTTTTTTACTGTTTTCTCTTTCTGCTATTTCATTGTTGGTGTACAAAAATGCCTTTGATTTCTGAATATTCACTTTGTATCCTGCTATTTTGCCAAATTCACTTATTAGGTTAAGTAGTTTTTGGGGTGAGTCTATTGGATTTTCTATGCAATCTGCATACAATTACAGTTTTCCTTCCTCCTTTCTAATTTGGATGCCTTTTATTTCTTTTTCTTGTCAGATCAGTATGGCTAGGACTTCCAATACTATGTTGAATATAAGTGGTGAAAGCAAACATTCTTGTCTTGTGCCTGATCTTAGTGAGAAAGTTTTTAGTTTTTGCCTGTTAAGTATGATATTGGCTGTAGGTCTCTCATATATGGCCCTATATATGTTGAAATATGCTTTCTCTACTCCCACTTTGCTTAGGCTTATTCTCATAAATGGGTGCTGAGCCATATCAAATGCTTTTTCTGCATCTATTGATATGATCATGTGATTTTTGTTTTTCCTTTTGTTTATGTGATGTATTTACATCACAAATATTGTACCACCCTGCATGCTTGGGATGAATACCACTTGACCATGGTGTATGGTCTCTTTAATGTATTGCTGGATGCAGTTTGCCAATATTTTTTGATGACCTTAGTGCCTATATTCATTAGCGATATTGGCCTGTAGTTTTCTTTCTTTGTTGCATCTTTATCTGGTTCTGAGATGAAGAGTTTGAGAGTCTTTCCTCTTCTTGAGTTTTTTGGAATAGCCTGTGAAAAACAGGTGTTAGCTCTTCCTGAAATGTTTTGTAAAATTCTCCTGTGATCCATTGGGTCCAGGGCTTTTGTGTGCTGGGAGTTTTTTGATTACTGTTTTGATATTGTCAGCTGTTATTGGTCTGTTCAGGCTTTCTGCTTCTTCTTTATTCAGTTTTGGAAGATTATATTTTCCTAGAAATTTGTCCATTTCACTTAGGCTCCAAATTTCTGGGCATATAATTCTTCATAGTAACTTCTTACAATCCTTTGTATTTCTGTAGTATCAGTTGTGACCGCTCCTCTTGCATTTCTCATTTTATTTATTTGGGTCCTCTCTCTTTTTTTCACAATGAGCCTGCTTAAAGGCTTGTCAATTTTCTTTGTCTTTTCAAAGAACCAACTCCTGGGTTTATTGATCCTTGGAATGGTTCTTTTACTCTCTATGTCATTTAATTCTGCTCTGATCTTGGTTATTCCCTTCCTGCTACTCACCCTGGGCTTTGTCTGTCATTGTTCCTCCCATTCTTGTAGATGGAGGGTTAGGTTTTTTATTTGAAGTGTTTCTATCTCTTTTAGGTAGGCCTATATCACTAAAAACTTCCCTCTCAGGACTGCCTTCGATGTGTCCCACAATTCTTGGACTGTTGTGAGTACATTTTCATTGGTTTCCATAAACTTTTTTATTTTTTCCTTGCTCTCATTCTTAACCTATTCATTGTTTAATAGCATGCTATACAATCTCCATGATTTTGAGTGTTTTTTTCCTGAGGTTCTTTTCTAGTTTGAGGCTCTTGTGGTCCAAGAAAACGCTTGATATGATTTCAATTTCCTTGAATTTACTGAGGCTTGTTTTGTGTTCTATCATGTGGTCTCTCTTTGTAAATATTCCATGTGCATTTGAAAAAAATGTGTGCTTTGTTTCTGTGGGACAAAAGGTCCTATATATATCAACTAAGTCCATTTGATTTAGGGCATTGTTCAATTCCACAATATCTTTGTCGATATTTTGTTTAGAACATCTATCCATTTTTGACAGTGGGATGTTAAAATCCCCTAGTATAAGTGTGTTGCTGTTGATATTTTCTTGAAGTCTTCCAAGATTTTCCTTATATATAGGTGCTCCTATGTTGGGTACAAATGTGTTTATAATGTTTATGTCTTCTTGATGGATTCTTCCCTTGAATATTATGAAGTGTCCCTCTGTGTCTCTTTTTTAAAAAAATATATTTTATTGATTGTGCTATTACAGTTGTCCTATTTCCCCCCTTCACTCCCTTCCACCCTGCACACCCCCACCCACCCACATTCTCCCCCTTTAGTTCATGTCCATGGGTCATACTTATAAGTTCTTTGGCTTCTACATTTCCCACACTATTCTTACCCTTCCCCTGTCTATTTTCTACCTACCATCTATGCCACTTCCTGTCTGTACCTTTTCCTCTTCTCTCCTCCTCCCACTCCTTTGTTGATAATCCTCCATTTGATCTCCATTTCTGTGGTTCTGTTCCTGTTCTAGTTGTTTGCTTAGTTTGTTTTAGGTGTGGTTGTTAATAATTGTGACTTTGCTGTCATTTTACTGTACATATTTTTTATCTTCTTTTTCTTAGATAAATCCCTTTAACATTTCATATACTAAGAGCTTGGTGATGATGAACTCCTTGAACTTGACCTTATCTGAGAACTTTATCTGCCCTTCCATTCTAAATGAAAGCTTTACTGGATAGAACAATCCTGGATGTAGCATGACTTGGAAAACTTCTTTCCAGCCCCTTCTTGCCTGTAAGGTTTCTTATGAGAAATCAGCTGACAGTTTTATGGTAACTCCTTTGTAGGTAACTCTATCCTTTTCTCTTGCTGCTTTTAAGATTCTCTCCTTATCTTTCATCTTGGCTAATGTAATGATAATGTGCCTTGGTGTGTTCCTCCTTGGGTCCAACTTCTTTGGGACTCTCTGAGCTTTCTGGACTGCCTGGAAGTCTATTTCCTTTGCAAGATTGGGGAAGTTCTCATTTGTTATTTATTCAAATAACTTTTCCATTTGTTGCCCTTCCTCTTCTCCTTCTATTACCCCTATAATTTGGAGGTTGGAATGTTTAAAGATCTCCTGGAGGTTTCTAAGCTTCTCCTCATTTTTTGAATTCTTGTTTCTTCATTCTTTTATAATTGGATGTTTCTTTCTTCCTTCTGGTCCACAACATTGATTTCAGTCCCATTTTCTTTCCATCACTATTGGTTCCCTGTACATTTCTCTTTATTTCACTTAGTGTAGCCTTCATTTTTCTTCTAATTTGTGACCAAATTCAACCAATTCTGTGAACATCCTGATCACCAGTTCTTTGAACTGTGCATCTGATAGGTTGGCTATCTCTTGGTTGCTTATGTGTATTTGTCTGGAGCTTTGAACTGTTCTTTCATTTAGGCCATTTTTTTGTCTTGATGGGTCTGTTACATAGTGAGGGGCAGAGCCTTAGGTACTCACCCAGGTGGGGTAACCCATCTTGCTGGGCTGTGTCACTGTATGTGGGGAAGGTGTCTGAGAGGGAACAATGTTGCTTGTTCCTCTCTGCCAGATTTCAGTCACTTCCCCCGCTTCCCACAAGCAAATTGGGCCCTTCTGGTGCTGATTCCCAGGTGGGTGTGTTTGTATATGTTCTAGGACCCTGTAGGTCTCTCCAACAAACTCTCCTGTGCGGCTAGGGGTTTCTCTCACTGCTGCCTCAACCCCCACAGGTGTTTACAATCAGTGGTTTGAGGCTTTATTGTCTGAGCTGGGACCCTGGGTTGTGTGGTCCGTCCTGCTCCCCAGTTTCACCTGGTTCATCTGCACGTGAATGTGGGACCACTGGGTCCTCCAGCTGCTGCCTTGCTGGGAGTCCTCTCAGCCCCAGCTGCCCATCTCTGCCCCTCCTACTGGTCTAGATGAATGTGTCTTCTTTAACTCTTTAGTTGTCAGACTTCCATATAGTTTGATTTTCTGTCAGTTCTGGTTGTTTTTGTTTTGAAATTGTTGTTGTCCTTATTTTTGGTTATGCAAGGAGGCACAATGTGTCTACCTGTGCCTCTATTTTAGCTGGAAGTGCTATGTCTCTTTATGGCCTTTGTTTGGAAGTCTGTTTTGTCTGATGTAAGTATTGCTACCCCAGCTTTTTTTTTTTTTTTCCTGTCCATTTGTTTGGAATATTTTTTTCCAATCTTGTACTTTCAGTCTGTGTAGGTCTTTTGTTCTCAGGTTGGTCTCTTGTAGACAGCATATGTGCAGTTAACGTTTTCTTATCCATGCAGCTATTTTGTGCCTTTTGATTGGAGCATTTAATCCATTTACATTTAAGGTTATTATTGGTAGGTACTTATTCATTGCCATTTTACTCCCTTCATACCTGTGTTTCTCTCAATCTTTATCTTCCTCTTCTTAAAGCACTCCCTTTAGCATATCTTACAGTGCTGGTCTGGTGGAGGTGTACTCTTTCAGCCTTATTTTGTTTAAGACAAAATGAAGTGAAGACAACAAAGTGAAGCTCCTTACTTCACTTTCCATTGAGAGCCTTGCTGGGTACAGTAGTCTTGTTTGAAGGCCTTTGCTTTTCACTATTTGGAATATTTCTTGCCATTCCCTTCTGGCTTACAGTGTTTCCATTGAGAAGTCAGCTGCTAGTCTTTTAAGAGTTCCTGTTTATGTTACTTCCCATTTCTCCCTTGCTGCCCTTAAGATTCTCTCTTTGTCTTGGTGTTTTGCCATTTTAATTATAATGTATAATTATACATGGACCTCTTTTGGTTCCTCTTGATTGGGACCCTCTTTGCTTCCTGGGCTTGTGTGACTTTTTCTCTCATCAAATTAGGGAAGTTTTTCATCATTATTTTTTCAAACATGTTTTCTATCCTTTGCTCTTCTTCTTCTCCTTCTGGTATCCCTATTATATGAATATTATTATATTTCATATTGTCCTGAAGTTCCCTTAATACCTCTTCATTCTTTCTGAGTCTCTTTTCCTTTTCTTGCTCTTTCTGGGAATTTTTTTCTACCTTTTCCTTCAGCTCGCTGATTTGATCCTCTGCTTCATCTAGCCTGCTTTTGATTCCTTTGACTGTGTTCTTCAATTCAGAAATTGTATTCTTCAATTCAAAAATTGTATTCTTCATTTCCTCTTGGCTCTTTTTGATTGTTTCTATGTCCTTTTTCATGTCAATATAGTTTGCAGCACTTCTGTTGTAGTTTCCCTGTAGTTTTTGGTAATTTTCTGTGAGCTCATTGAATTTCCTTATAACAATTGCTTTGAACTCAATATCTGATAGTTGACTTGCCTCTGTTTCATTTAGCATTCTTTATGAGGCTTCCTCCTTTCCTTTCATTTGGGGGTTGTTTCTTTGTCTTCCTGTTGTTTGTGAGAGTCTTCTTGTTTGCCTGTGCTTTTTAAATTGATCTATTCTGACTCCCCAAGTTTGTGGTGTGAACGTACATGGTAGGAAGTTTGTGGGATTCAGTGGTGCAGTCTTTTTGTTCTCCTGAACTTGGTGCTCTTGCTTTGCCCTTTATGCCATTTATGTTGGCTCTCTTGTTGGATGTGACTGTGTTTTGATCATTTTGGGGTCATTCTTTGGCAGGTCCTTCCCTCCAGCTGGTGGACTGAGGGTCACTCCACCCACCACATCTTGTATGCGGTTGGGTAGGTGCTGCCAGAAAAAAACCACAAAGCCCAGAGAACAAACCCACATTCACAAAAATATCTCCCCCTTATCCCAAAATCTCAGTATCAATAGCAAATGAACAAATATTAATAAGGGTGTGAAGATATTGAGACTATTATAAGAAAGGAGGAAAATAAACTATAGTATAAATTCTGCTGACTTAATATGCACAAACTTGCTGGACAAGAAATGAATGTTAAGAAGCTTTGCAGGAAAGAAAATATCACTAACCATGGAGAATACCACAGTGGATTTCATCCCGGTAGCCTCTAGTATTTTCCACTGATTTTTCTTTGTGTATCTGCCACTGGTGATGTCAGATGTTGATGCCATGTGATCTTAGGTAGCCACTATGAGACTGCCAGGGGTCCACTCTCTGTGGCTATCTCCTTCAGTTGTTAATCTAGTCACTCTGCACTCAGCTGTAAGGCTTAAGCCCCATAGGTTAGGACTACTGTTTCCCTTCAGGCTGCTGTCACTCAGAGGGGAGTGCTCTGCCAGAACAGGATAGCTGCTGCCATAGGGGTGATGACTCAGCACTGGTATCCCAGCATCTACTCTCTCAGTTCTCTCTCCAAAGCTCCCATCCCCAGTCTTTCCTCACTAGTCTCTAGTCCTCTCTGCCCCACCTTTGCCAGAGCCCTAGGTTAGTGGCTGCAAATGAAAATTTGTGCATTGGCCCTTTAAACCGTTCTTCACGTCCCCAGCTGTCCTTTTCTGGAGAAATCAACCCTGCTGCTTTTTGCTGCCAGTTTATCTGTGTACTTTTGGGGCTCTGGTGTTCTAGGCTGATGATCCCAGCTTAGGGTTTAGACCCCATCCTTCTCAGGGGGATCCAACCAGCCACTTAATTATCCCTCTGTCACTGCTGCCTATAGGTGCCCAGCTAGCTCTCTTGAGTCTCCACCTCGCTCCTTACTAGACAGGTTGTGCTGAAACTGATTCTTCTGTCTGTCCGAGGTCATAAGGCTTCTCTCATGCTATTGTTGTTTGTTCCGGGTGATTTCTCTATGATTTAGTCATAATTCCGTATTGGTCCAGGGAGAAGGTTAGCATGGCTACCATTCATTCTTCCATCATCTTTCCTCTCTAAAATGATAAATATTTTTTTATCTATTTTTTAAGTATGATCTAAGAGTGCTTTCTATCATTTTCTTGGATCAGAATCACCTGAAGGGCTTTTGAAGCATGTTCTTGGGCCCCATCCCAGAGTTTCTGATTCAGTTAGTCTGGGGTAAGCTAGAGAATTTGCAGATCCAACCAATTCCCAGGTGATGCTGATGCTGCTAATGGAAGGAGAACCCTTTGAGAACCACTGGCTAGAGCAACATTTAGACGATTTGGTAGCTTTGAGACTATCTAAGAACTTCCTTAGAACTCCCTAGGCTATTTTTTTAACTCAAAATTAAGGGCATTCTTTTCACAATATTAGGAAATGATGTCCTTGTCTTTGCTGAGCACACATACTTAATGCCTCGTGTAAACAAATGTTTGCTGCCTTATGGTGCCTGCATTGCACACTCACCAAAGCTGCTGCCAGGAGCTGGTGGCTGCTGAATGCACAGTGGGGTTAGAAGGGAAGCTCAGTTAGAACAAGGACCTGTCTTGGGAATGCTACAAGAAGTGGCCAGAAGTGTTTGTGTCACTGCTAGGCTTCCTGCCCCTTACTCTGCTCTATTTTCACCATAGTACCCAACATCTTCTAATATAGTTTCCCTTTGTTTACTAAGTTTATTTATTGTTTACTGGCTTACTTTCTACACCCCCAAATATAAAGAACAGGGAGTTTGGTTCACTTTAATATGTCCCAAGAATAGTGGTTGGCAAATAACAGGCACACAAACATTTCACTGAATGAATGAATACTTGCTGGCCTTCCCCAGCACTTAGAGTTTCACAAAGCAGATTTGAGCCTAATTACTACCTTCTGAATAACTGTGAGGACTGCTACATTTTTTTTGGCAAAACACATACTGACTGCAATGAACTAGAAAACCCAGGTAGCATCGGAAGGAGGTAAGAGAGTCTCTAACTCCCAATACAGATGAGGAATTGGAAGCCCGCCTTCCACAGCTGGCTGAGGAGAAGGAAGAGCCAAGGTCTCCTCTCTTTGGCTGAAGTTTCTCTCAGATACCCTGAGGAATGAACCTCCTAGTAACAGAAAATGGACAGAATGCAAATGAGATGGGTGGGGGCTGGTTAGGGGCTGGGATCCTGCCCAGAGGCTTTCACTTTGTTGACTTCCAATAACAGCCTGCATTCTATGGAATTAAATGTTTTATCCACACTTACAGCATGGGGTGGGTTCTGCTGTACTTAGATTTTACCAATGCTCCTATGTCTTCTGCACTTTATATCCTCTGAAGTTGAGACTATGTAGCTACTCTCACCAGCTTGACATTCTGTTTTTTCTGATCCTATAACTTGTGATTTGGGTTTCGGAGTGAAATTGATCATAGGTTTAGGAAGATCATTTCAAGATGATGATAAAGGTTTTGCTTTGAGGCCTTAATAGATAGGAAGAGGTCAAAGTAAGGCTCAAAGGAACCAGAAGCTCAGAGGTGATTTAACCTGAAGAAACACATGCAGACACACAAATAAGTGTTCCCAAAGTCGGGCCAATTAAAAGGCACCATCAGAAGAATTAACATCCAGTGAGCGCTGACCACAACTTGGGTGGGAAGTCGAGTGGTTTATCTTTTGGAACATTTATTTCATCTCCTATCAATCTACAAGGCATATACTAGGCTGAACCACATAAAATTGTAGCTTTTGTAGGTCAAAATGGTTGAGTAGCAGCAATATCATTTGGCTCAAACTAAAAACAATCATTCCTATTTTATAGATAAGGAATCTGAGCCTTGGAGCAGATAATGTGCCATTAGTCTTTTGGCTAAAAAAGAATGGAGTAGAAGATTTTGAAGCCAAATCTCGTGGCTCTGAAGCTCATTCTTTCCACTATATTGTGGGGCCAGAAAGAAGGTGAAGCTTAGGAAAATCCATAAGCTACCACATTGTTTGTATTGTACTGGTCAACATTTCTTTTAATAACTTAGAGCTCTTTACTCTTCCCTTATGGTCATAAATTGATGCACTTGAGGAGAAATGCAAGTACTATCTTGAAGGAGCCCTAAGTATGGAAAAAACCACAAATGGCTGTTTTCAGGTTATGAAATTTTAATAATGTTATTTTGTTGCAATATGGCATCTATCCTTTTAAAGAGAATGTTTCAAGAACTCATTATGTAATTATAAAATAATAAAGCTCTTTTCATAGCAAAAGCCAGTCCCTCTTTATGACAACACTTAGAATCTCCTAAAGTTTTTAAAATTCTAAGTACATAGCAATGCTTTCTCAAGCAAGAGTAGATGAAGCACAAAGTAAGTATAACTGAGTAACTAAAGAAAACATGATTAAAATTAATCTGATATGTACTAATGACACTCCTAATTATATCATAGTGAGATAATGGTCTTGGTGATTTCTCAAGTGACTGTGATGGAAATGACTTTTACACACAACCAAGCTGAATCGTTGGGGTTTTTCTCTTATTTTGTATCATGTTGAAAATTTTTCCTTATCCTCAGTTCTTTAATCTTAAATGTATACACTTGCATGGTGCTTTAATAAATATGGAACAAATGAGTGATATTGAAAGACCAACTATTTTCTGTTATTTTATCAGATAGTTGGGTGACCACTGTGCTAAACAGCAGGATGAAAATAAAGCAGAAGTTAGACATTTTTTCTGGCTACTCCCATTGTGTATCTTATGATGAAATTCCTGTGATCTGACATTGATTGGTAGATGATATATGAACAAAATAGAAACAGCTTTGGAGTTAATGAGGTTTTGACTCTACAGCATTAAGAGGGTAAAAACTTGAGTCTGTCAGTTTAGATTTTCCTCATCTACACACAATGAGTAGAAAAAAATGCTATTTCCATAATAGAAACAGCCACTGTTCAATAACTGCCTCTTTCCAATCATGACAAGTTGTGACAGACAAGGTGTATGCATATGAGATTCTGTGCCAGAGGTTTAAATTTATAAAGAATGGGGTAAACTGAGGAATTTCTTATGCCCAGCTAATTTGTTTTTTTTTAAGATTTTATTTATTTATTTATTTATTTATTTATTAGACAGAGGGGATGAGAAGGAGAAAAAGGGAGAGAAACATCAATGTGTGGTTGCCTCTCATACACCCTCTACTGGGGACCTGGCCTGCAACCCAGGCATGTTCCCTGACTGGGAATCAAACTGGTGACCCTTTGGTTCACAGGCTGGCGCTCAGTCAACTGAGCCACACCAGCCAGGGCACCAGCTTAATTTAATTAAAGGTCTTTATCAGAATCAAATACATATGATGCTCTATGGTGTCTGTGACAGGCATCTGCTGTCAACTTTGTTAAGATGGAAGCTTGTTTCCCAGCATCTCCTCCCTGTGTGGGTCCAGGTTAGAGCTGTCCAAAAAAGGAGTTTGCATGAGGAAGTGAAGCAATGGCCATAACTTTTGGAAGGTCATCAAGGTTAGACATAGTGACAGACATTCCTACAGGGGCTGGTGGGTTTCATGTTGTTCTGTCTCCTGTACTCCATACTTAATTGTTCTTCCTGCTTTCTGGACCATCACCAGATGACTGGCTGTGGAGAGCTCAAAAACAGCAGCTTCTCCACCTCTGCTTCCTGGTGGTCTCACCTCGGGGGATTGGATGCACTTGGCTTCTGACTGCAGGCTGACTCCTATGATCCCCCACCCTCCCTTTAAGCTTTCACTTTCCCAGCAGTCCTGCTGTCCTGTAAGGTCTACTTCCTGTATCAGATCCGCATTCCATAACTCAGAGTGGTTCTGCCTTCCTGACTGCACCCTGATAGAAATGGTAACAATTTAATTTGTAATAGCTTTGTCGTTTTGAAATTTAATACATACTTCTAATTTTTAAAATTGAGCAATACAGAAAAGGACAAAGAAAAAAAGCAAAGTCACCCCATATCCCACTTACTCGATCTCACTAACCAGAAATTGATTTAGTGTTAATTTTCTACAAACTTACCTTTGGGGTTCAGAGCACACCAAAGCCATTCACAAAAAGGAGGAGAAAACAGTTGTAATGGTTCTGAGTAAATAATTAAATTTCATGCCACTGCCACCCTGGATTCTATTTGTGGATTATTTTTTGGATGAAAAAATAAGTGTGCTCATTTCTCATTCTACAAACCTGATTCATAAGCATATTATGTTAACAGAAAATTTCAAGTGACATTTCTTCCTCACTTTAATTTGAGTCCATATAAAATATTTTTGCTTCAATTATAACCAGAACTACAAATACCTCCTCCCTTCAGCCCAAAGAAGCAGAGTGAAGAGTAATTTATGGCACACTCAATTTCTAATGCGGGTATCATTGCATTTTTTCCCAATATAGCAATCTCTTAAAAGAGAGTCAGGATACTTTGGGTAAGATGTCATAGCAACAGCTTAAACTAAAGAAAGGATTGTGGAAATACAGCTTCCTGAACTTTCCAAACCCAGACTTAGGCTCCATTCATGCTCTAAGCCACAGAAGACCCAAATATGGCATGAGAAAAGGACATCGCTTTTTTCTTTAAAACCACCCTCTAAGTTCCCCTTCTGAAAACATGTGAAAAAAGAAAAGTTTTAGCCCTTTGCCCTTTGCCTTAGTTAGATTCCAAGACCCTCTTAACTCCACAAAACCTCCAGTATGCTGCCCAGGGTAAAAAACAGAGGGGAGCAGAGCTGTGCTTACTGGACAAGCAGCCAGGCTCACATACCAGCTCAGGGCTTCCTCCTGCTGAACACCTTCCCAGGACAGAGGATTCCAATTGTGCCCAGGTAAAGGCATCAAGTTACTGCACCACCAGAACCTCTCAAATAGTTGAAAGTTTAACTAAAATCTGCAAAAGCCAGAAGTAATGTAATAACATGTTTGAATTGCAGTCCAAAGGTCTGATTTCAACTCCAGCTGACGCTCAGGTGGGTCTTGCACATATGACCTGACTGCTCTGTTGTACAGAACACAGATACAAATAACATAATATCTGTGAAAATGTCTTGTGAATGATGAAGTGCCATGTGAATGCAGTGTATCATGGCAATCCACATGACTGGTCCAACAAGTGACTGTTCACTCCAAAACAATTTTCAAAATTTCTGCAGTCTCAGCACCCTCTATTCTGAGGGTTGTTCCTGGCTGCATTCTTCTGATTCTTCTGAATCCCACTTTTGTAGCATCTCAAGTTCTCTGCTGGCTGTTCCTGATCTATAGTGTGTCAAACTCAGGTCCTTTCCTCACTTTCCTCCAAAAGTTCACATAAGGCCTGCACTTGTAGTAGGTTTTTGAGGAGATAGAGTTCACACAGTAGAAATTCCAAATGCCATAAAACCAAGTCTGAGACACCTGTTCTGCAAAGCCCTGTGGCAATTCTACCCAATCTACCACACTGAGTGAAGGTTCCCTCACTGATCTCTTTGAACTATTTCCTTCTCAAAACTAACAATGCACACAAGCCCCCGTTCTCGTGCTACACCCGTTGAACAATAGGCTTCCCTTTGCACCTTTGAAAGTGCTGCCTTCATTCTGCCCAAGTGGGAGGCCATTGCCAGAACCCTGCCTTTTTTTCTCCATCCCACAGTCCTTACAGAAGAAAGGGAGTGATATAGAAATTTGATTTCTGCTGCAGTAAAGGCTGTGTCACCATCACTCCTGATGAGACAAAAGAGTCCATTTGTGCTTACCCACAAGTTTTTGAATTGTTCATTCATTCGACAAGTACTTACCAACTTCATTGTGACTCTAGTCGCTGAGATGTAACTACAACAGACAAAACCACACAATTAAAATGAATATATGTCAGCATGTGACAAGTGGAGAAAGATAAAGCCAGAGAGGACGATAAGGGGAAGTGGTGGGGTAGTAGCTTACAATTTTAAGTTAAGTAGTCAGGGAAGGCCACTGAGAAGAAGCTCTTTTAGCAAAGAGCCACAACATGCCTAGGAGGGGGGTCTTGTGATTGTGGGGAGATGCTGCCGACAGAAGAGACAGCCTATGCAAGGGCCCTGCAGCAGGTTGCTATCACATCTATATTCTATCTGTATGAAAGATAGGATTTCACCTTACCTTTGCTCAGTGTTTAAAGTTCCTTTAGGCTTCCAGAAGCTCCTCAAATTTGTCCTTACCTTTCTTTAGTATGTCCTGTTTATTCTATCTATGAAATACATCTTGAGTCTATCCTTTCCCCTCCATCACACCTCCCATTGTACTTATTTGTGCGTTCATGAGTTCTTTCCTGGATTACAGGCACAGCTTCCTAACTGGAGTGTCCAGCTCCCTTCAGTTCCCATCAGAGCAATTTATAATTCAAAGCTGAACACATAGCTCTGCTGCAGTAAATCATTCAACTCCCCACTCCCTCCAGCCCCCACAACCTCAATAAAATTCAACCTCCTTCACTTGGCTATAGCAAAGGCTGCAAGTGTCCCACTCATATCGTGCCCCTCAGCACCCACTGTTCCAGAACATGCCCACAGCATCCTATCTCAAGCATCTGCTACTCTTCACTTAAGGGATTTCTCTTAGTTGTGGGCAGTGGGCCAAAAATGCCAGGAATTGGTGCTCCTAGGGAGTAGCCCTCAGCCCATGATGGATGGGAATCGAAGGATAAATTCTTCATCTTCCTGGCCCTTGAGTGAGAAATAGGGAGGTAATAATGTTGAGGTATTTTCCATACTATCTCTCAGATTCTCAGTGGAATTGACTCTAATTGCCCACAGTAGCCATTTGCTCTAAAATGAACATTATTCTGGATTCTTTCTCTTTTCTGTCTTAACTTCTCCACTCCCCCACCAATGCTTCCTAGAAACATTCTCCAATAAGCCACTAGTGCTCAAATCTTTGTTTGTGTTATTGTTGTAAGTTAAATTTTGTCCCTCTAAAATATATATTGAATTTCTAAAAACTAGGTACCTGTGTATGTGACTTTGTTTGGAAAGAGGGTCTTTACAGACATAATTAAGATATGGTCACATTTGAATGGGGTGGGCTACACTCCAATGACTTTTTTCATAATAAGAAGAGACACACACAGGGAAAACTCCATGTAATGACAGAGGCAGAGATTGTAATGCTATGTCTTACAAGCCAAGGAATTCCAAGGATTTCCAACAACACCACAAGCTAAGAGAAAAGCATGGATAAATCCTCTTCTAGAGCCTTAAGAACGAGCATGACACTGCCAACACCTTGGTTTCTGGCTTCTGGTTTCTACAACTATAAGACAATAAATTTCTGTTTTTTTAAGCCACCCAGTCTCTGACACTTTGTTACGACAGCCCTAGGAAACTAATGCAGTTATCTATTGCTATACATAGCTGCCTCAATACTTAGTGAGAAAAACAACAGCCATTGTCTTTTATCTCAACTTTCTGGGTCAGGAATTTGAGCCAGGCTCAGTGGGGCAAGCCTTCTCACCCATGTGGTGTTGACTAAGGTTACACTGACAAGTGGGTAAGCCCAGAGTATCCAAGATACCTTCATTCATGTATCTGGCACTTTGGCAGGGATTCAGGGATGGCTCGAAGGCTGGACTCAGTTGGAACAGTTACCCAGAGGGCCTAACTTGGAAGTTTGAGAGTCATCACGTAGTTTAAAGGTCCCAGAAAGAAGGTGTTCCAAGACACCCAAGCACAAGCTGAAAAGCTTCTTATGACTTTGTCTCAGAAGTTCCAGAATGTCATTTCTACCACATTCTATTGGTCTAGTAGGTCACTAAGTTCAGCCCAGGTTCAAGAGGTCAAAAATAAGCCTCCACTTGTCAGCAAAAGAAGTAGCAAAGAGTTGTGGCCACCCCTAATCTGCCTCACCTTGTAACAGGGTCTGCTTCTAGGGGATTCCAACCCAAGACAACAGCCTACAAAAGCCTTCAGGATATGGCCCCTGACTATTTCTATAAGCATCTCTTATTCTCACTTTCATTGTTAGTGCCTGCTGTACCAGACTCTTCACTGATTTCTATCACCTCATGTTTCATCTTGCTACCATGCCTTTATTTCTTTTTACATAATAGATGCTCATACTCTTCTCTGCCTAGAATGCCCTTCTCCTCATCTTTGCTCACCTGGCAGATGAACTCATCCTCCAAGACCTAGACTGGGCTTCATTTTCTCCATTCCAGTGAGGTCATGTGCCTCTCCTCTTACTCCTATCTCATCTACTAGGGAAACATCTGTTTACTGTCAGTAAGTTCCTCAAAAGAGGGGTCTCTTCTTTTCTCTCTTACTGTATCCTCATGTTTGTTGATGGATGAACAAATGGTCTGTGGCCTCAAGAACCCCAAGGCAAAAATCTAATCAGTTAAGCAGATTGCTAAAGTTTTGTATCAGTGTTCTCCTGACACGAGTGATTTTCTTAATGTCAATCATGTCAGTATAGAATCTGGTCATCAAGCTTTCATGGGGAAGAAGGGCACAGGTGAGATGGCCCCATACAATCATTTGATTTAAAATGATAGGACATGTCTGTGATCGATTATCTCAACACCCTCATTTAACCCTCTGTTTCTTAATAAGCTTGGCTGATATCTTAATAAAGTTGATTTCTTTCATGCCCCTTGTCTAGTTCTTACAGTATAACAGAAATCACAATTGCCCCCAAAAGGGGAGCTTTCATTCATAAACCCTGTCAGAAATCTACAAAATACCCACTGGAATAAAGCCTAGTGGCAATGCAAGTGTCACAAAAAGTTTTCTGTAAAAGGACAGATAGTAAATATTTTAGACTTTGTGGACCAAGAGGCAAAATCAAGGATATTTTTGTGTAGATATTTATGTAACCATTTTAAATATAACTATCAAAACATTTTTTTAAAAAAGCCTTGAGCTGGCAGGGGTCCAGATTTGGAACATGGGCCATAGTTTGCCAACACAGGTGGTAGTGGATTAAGAGCAAAATTTGAGGAGAACTGGGCTGAAGTCCTTGGTCATTTTGGTGATGTACCCTTCAGCAGTTTCCTCTAGCACAGAAGGACCTGCTAGAGATTTTGTGACAATGAAGGCTCCACTTCTGGGGAGGAGGTGAGCAGTGTTAGGGATCCTGGCTAATCTCTTGTGTTCCAGGGATAGAAGGAGTTCCAGATAATTGATCCTAGTGGAGCAACAGAGAAAATAAACATGGTTAGAGGATTGGACCTCCAGGGAACAGACTGTGAGCTCAAGCCCTACCCCAATGCCACATTTATGGATGTGCAGTGGTGGGCTCATGGATAAAGTGACTTGTGTAGTGGATCTCAGGCCAATGCAGGAACAGTGGTTTAACTGGGTGACCCAACCAACATCTCATTCTGCATCTGTGCCCAAACACAAGTGCCCTCCTCAGGGCTCCAGGTCCTCTGGGAGTTAGGAATTAACTGGCAATCAAGCCCCCCTATCCAAGGATACAGTAAACATCAGTGCTCTCAACCAAAGCCTATAGTATCCTTCCAGAGGCATCTGAAAATGTGCAGATGTGTTTCTGGTCAGCCCATTGGCCTTTAGGAAAGGGCATTTGCCATGGATGGCACATGTTCTGCAATTCATGGAACATACTTACACTTTGAAAACATGTCCTGACCAAATGCCATCAGCAGCACTCCCACTGAGAAACACTGCTGCTGAGGCAGTCCAGTGTCCCCGAGCAGGTGAAATGGGGAGTAGAGGGGACACCCTTGTGAACTTAATTTCCATGAGTCTCACCTTCCTCATCTAATTTCAAAGAGTTTGAGAATCAAGAGACAATGCATATGAAAGTCTTTTGCAACCTGGCAAATGTTATTCATATATTAATCATAGTTATTGTTACAAATGTGTACTCAGATGGCTCCTAAATGTTATGCTCTCTAAAAAAATGAATGAGATAAAACTTACATGCCATACAATGCATAAATCTTAAGGACTAGCTCAATGACTTTTCACTTATGTGTGTACACCTCTATAACTACCACCCAGATCACTGCAGAAAGTTCCCTTGTGTTACTTTCCAGTCAGTACGCCCCTCCCACAGGCAACTGCTGTCCTGAACTCTCCAGATTAGTCTTGTCTAGAACTTCATATAAATGGAATCACACAGTATATGCCACAGGTGATAAACACAAGGCCCTTGGGCTGAATCCAGCCCCGCACCGTGTTTCTACCTGGCAGCAGCACCGAGCCCCTTGCCCCTAGTTAAGGAGTAGTGACATTTTTACAGTCCTAGAATTACATCCGGCCCTTTCAAGGCAACCAAGAGGCTGCCGTGGCCCCCAGTGAAGATGAGTTTGATATCCCTGGTATACACTCTTCTGTGTCATCTTTTGATATTCAGCTATTTTGTTGCATATATCAGTAGCTCTCATCCTTTTTATTGCTGTGTCATATACATCTCTTTTAGTTCAAAGGGAATTTTTTAAATCTCACACTTATAGTAGAAGAAACATAGACCCATTCCATCCCTAGCATGAATTCTGAGCCTGGTCTTTTCAACAGCCTGGCTCTCATGCTTGGGGAATGACAAAGTCAATTAGCTTTCAGCTGTGTTGGGGATAGGACCAGACTGTCAGCCCTAACAAGGACAAGGTCTTTGATGGAAAACAGTTCCATTAGCTTAACATTTATTAACGTACTTATCTGTTCTTCAAATCAAAATTCTGCTTGTTTCATATTTAACTGTTTTATTTACACAGAAATAAGAAAGATAGACTATCTCTCTCAGCCTGGGAGCATGGCACTTTAAGACAAAAAATACACACTCTGCAAGCAAGACGTGGGGAGTGCAATGGAAAACTCCACTGAGTGCTTTCCTGGCTCCTTGCCATTCTGTGAATACCTAACAATTATATATATATATATATATATATATATATATATATATATATACACTAACTGTTCTCACATTTAGGGCAAATTTTCTTTTGCTAATGTGGTGTTTTCTTGTCTTTAATCCAAAACAGATTGAGAATAAAGGAAGATATATTCGATCCACAGTTTTATTTCACCAACAGTCTGTTGAATTTCCACTAATGGCAATCATTTACATATCTTTAAATATTAATATTGCTGTTAAAGAACACAAGGTAAATGCAACATTCGATCCCAAACTGAGTAAGAATTCCTGTGGATGTGCAGGCAGTTTCTTAAGTGATCAATTAATCAATCTGTTAATGCCCATTGCTGGAGGTGATGTGCCTCATAAGGAGATGAAGGAGCCCATAAGGAACAATGTCAGCAGTCTATGGGTTTAGGTTTATGGTTGGGCAAGTGTCTAACACATGTTGTGTAAATGTCAATGGTGTCATGGCAAGCGGAATCTGGATTGCCTTATAATCCAAACAGAAACTCAGGGAGAAAGGACCTTATGCTACCCACCTTGCTTCTTATCACTGACATCATTGCAGTTGAATCAGTATCCTCAGTATCAGCCTTTGTATTTCATAGTACTCTGTCCCAGAGCTCACCCCAGTCTGATTCCTAGATTAACCCGGGAGGCAATTAGGGAAAGTAATATTGTCACACTGAGGGGCTTAACAGGCTAAATGAATTCTGCAACTGATGTTAGTAAGTGGAAGAGGCACTGACTCTTTTCCTCTTCTGCCTCCAGTTTATCCTGAATGCTGCCTTAAGAAAAGCACCAGAATAAGCCCTTCAGAATATCTAATAAACTTTAAGTCAGAGTCCAATTTTAAAATAATTAAGTACAAAGTCTTTTTGGTAAGATCATAGGAAAGTTGTCTTATTTGTCCCAGCAAACTGACTAAAAACAGTGAGATATAATGGCTTATTGTCTGTCTTCTGTCCCCCCCAACCCCGTCAGACTATAAGCTCCATGAGGGTGTGATTTTGTTTAGTTCACCATCATATTTCTGGTGCCTAGACCAGTGCCTGACACATTGAAGGTGGTCTATAAGTACTTATTGAATAAATGAGGGGATGAAGAAAGGAAGGAATGAAAGGAAGAAGGCTCAGGTAAGTGAAGTGGCTTGCCCACACCTCACAGCCATAGTAACATGGATATTCAAGAGAGAATGATCATAAATATCACATTTTTGTTAAGTCTATTCACTTTTTCTTCATTTCCATTGGCAGCATTCATGGTCTTTATGAGGGCAGAGGGGTGAAAGAGAAGAGAGGTTGCCATTTTTCTAGACAAACATTTTAATGAGTCATCAGAGTAACTGCAAATCCTACCTGAGGAAGAGAGTGATAAAGTTGCTTTAAGAGTGGATGCAGGTGACTGTCTAAGACCACCACCCAGCAGGTGATTTATGTATAGCATGTGATTCAAATCTACAGGTCATAACATATCAGAGACCCTATCAAGGTAGAGATGGATGGCTGATGCTCTTTTTGTTTATGCGTAGAATGTACTACAGAACTGTATCTGCCCATGAATATGCAAATAATTGATTTAAAGTCTAATTGACTTGTAAGAAAATTCTTGAATCATCTCTTCTGTTCTAGGAATTCAATAATTCTCAGTACAAATATCAAACTCCTACTCAGATACACCAGATGGAGACTTGGCTGCTTCTGAAGCATCTATTTACTCAGAAGACTAAAGCCTACACTTAGGAGAAAATGTGCCTTATTCTCCCATGTTCCAAATAATTATTTGCTTAAAGATTACTCCAAAGGGATGTCAATGAAGACAATGTAGCATTATAGTCAAGTGTGGACCCAATCCAGTTCAATATTACATATTTATGTTTCACAAATTATATAGCTCACAGCAAAAAGAAGAACCAATATAGAAAAGAAGTGCTTATACTTTCTGGGAAGAATAAGATGCCAAGATGATGATGTTACAAGATAGTATGCCTTAATGCCTTTTTAAGAATTTACATACATACCTTTCTTTCTTCTTCTAGTCTGTGTTTTCAAAATGAAAAGCAAATCTGTAGTTAAACAACATTTTCTGCCAGCAGAAAAATTACAGTAACCAAGTGTACCTGAAAGCTCATAATTTTCCTGGCCAACCATCTTCAGGTTTGTTCCTTTCATTACATTAAAAATGGAGGCTAATTAAGGCAACTGTGGCTAGAGCAGGCCAAATTGGGTTTTTTTTTATAGCTTTCCCTACATCTCACACGATGATGTCATAAAGTGTGCAGGCTATGAAATGCTAAAGACAGTCTGTTTCCATTGTACCATGGGTCATGCTGGAATGCCATGGAAATATGCCCCAGAATATAATAAAGCATTAAAGAGTTACAATAAAACCTATGTGGAGGCCAAGCAGAATATGGGCATTTACTTCTCTTTGTAAACAGACTCCATGAAACCAGCATGATCATAGGTGGGAAGTAGCACAGGAAATGGTGAAATGAACAGCACCACGTAGCCACCCTGCAGGCCTTTGGTCTGGGGGCCCCCTGAATGGCCAGTCCTCACTCAGAAGCTTTACTTAGAACTGGGAATCAGGATGCCAAATTACACAGCTTCCTGACACACATATATGACCACAAGCAGCTCTTGAGTAATAGGGCTGTATTATATGGCCACTTGATAGCTGCTTATACTTAAGCAAGCTCCAGTGGGCTTTCATAATAGAGAAGTATTAGTCGAATCAGTTTACCTCATTTGTTTCCACAAGCCCTGTGATTGGAAGAGTTGGGTTATAGTCTAGCTTGTTTCATAGAAATGTTTTTTTAAAAATGGAGTATCTCCATACGGTTTTCATGTGTCTAGTAGTATTTGAGTCCTTAACCTTACCTAGACATAACCATTCCTACTGATGGTGATCAAATTCATGACTACTTCAAATTACCTAGCACATATTACTAATACTTACCACGTGTAAAGTGTGGTTCTAGGTACTAAAGGATAGCCACTGACCAGAGAGCTGTAATACCTGCTCTCACAGAGATAATTTAAATGTTCATTAAAATGGTTAGCAACCTAAGGCAGCCTATGAAAAGGGCAAAGAAAATACAGCAGTTCAAATAATAATTGAAAGAATGGGGGAAGGAAAACAAATCAAGAGAGATAAAGAAGAGAGATAAAGTTTGGGAAGATCAAGGAGGATATAAAGTTTAAGAGCAATGACCTTTAAAGAGGAATAGCAGAGAAAAGGGACAAAGTGGGAACATTTATAAGAGAAGTTTGGCCAGAATAAAAAGGTGGGCTATGTTCCACTTGTGGACTATTTCAAATGCTAAGAACTTTAAGCTCATTTGTATAGATGATGGGAAGATATAGGAGGTTCTTAACAAAGAACATATCATTTGGAACTATTTTATTGCAAGCAAAAAACAAGCCAATTTGATCTTGCTTAATCGATGAAGTGGGTTTCTTGGCTTACATAATGGAAATGCCCACAAATGATATTGGCCTCAGGCGAGACTTGACTTCACATTCCCAACAAGGATGTCAGGGAACTGGTTCCTCTCTATCTCAGCTTCATCCTCAGGAACCACATTGTCCTTCCTTCCCATCCCATCCTCCTCACAGACAGCTCCAGGCTCTCCACTTGTGGGAGCAACATGGCTGCAGCATTTCCAGGCCTCAGATCCCCTCCCATACTTACCAGAGGAACTGTGAGCATATTTTCAGGTCGCACCTGTAGAAGAAAGAGGATGCTTGTCTTTCTCTGAGGTCTCAAATGTCTCCTTGTACTTCAAGGAATTTGATTAGGTTACTGTCTTATCTGGGAACCACTGGAGGAGATGAGTAGGTAAATGGAGAAAACTGTTCAGTGTAAGCCAACCAGAGTCTACCCCTGGAGCAGGAGGTGGGGTGAATCCCTCCCAAGCCATAGATCTCAGAGTGAGAAAGAAGAGATATGTGAGTATGTAATAGACAAGACCAGTTCATCAAGTTAAGAAATAGAACAGGTAAGCTAACTATCTCCTCTTCCTCCTCCTGGCCCTGTGTGCACCCACCTTTGTCCCTTTTGTTTCAGAAAGTCTTAGAAAGGTATCATCTGGTCTAAATAGGACCAAGGATGATTTCTCAAATAGAAATAATTCTTATATTTTTATTTGAAAATAAAGAAATTATCTTTCTAGAGATGCTGGCATTTTAAAAAATCATATCCTCAGGTTCCAAGTTTCTTCTGCACACTGACAAGCCAGAGAAAGGCAGTAGGCATTCACAATTTACTATAAAAATGTGGTGGGCCTTGAAGACAGCCTTTGTGTGTGTGCTTCTTTTTTAAAACTGTTGTGCTCAATCCTTTGGCCCTCACAGAAGCAAACTTTGACACTGACTTCACTGGGGAGAAGGAAGCCACATTTTCAATAGAAGGGCTTTTCTTTTCTTTTCTTTTTTCTTTTCTTTTTTGTCTGGCCGCAGTCACTGCTGGCCGGAACCTATTGTGCACTACAAAGCTATCTGTGCACAAATTAGGAGCACACCCACCAGGCCTTGCCAGCTGTTCAGCTTTCTTCAATGAAGTCACAACTGTCATTTGCCACCACAGTTCAATGCCACAGTGACAATTGTGAGGGCTTAGTGTCTGTGTTGCTCAAAGTTTCCAGGGATGGGAGGAGAGAAACAGGTGTTTACCACCTGGCTTTCTATATGAGAGGCACTAGCTCTTCCCCACCCTCGCTTCTCAGCCCCTGGGCCAGTACCTTTGCAAATGAATATAGTCCTGAGATGGCTTGAAACCAGACAGGCTTGAATGAGAAGGGCTGACTAGAGAAAGAAAACAGGATTTAAAAGGAGACAATTTCTTTGGAGACATGTCCCTTATAAAGTGCATCTGAGCTTGACAAGATTCTGTAACCCTAAGAAGGGCTCCTTTGTAAATGGAAAGCTTTCAATACACGTGAGCAAGCTGGGCTACAACAGCTTTTGGCTGGGAAGGAAAATGTAAGCTCAAGTCCAAAAGAAAAATAAAGAACAAAGAAAAAGTCTTCCACTCCCAGTCCATGTTTATTTGTACTCAATCAACAGCTGGACCAAGGGGGATTTACTCTTACCTCCCTGGCAGTGAACTTATCCAAAAGGAGGAACACTGATTTACTGCTAAGAACAAATGCTCCCCTCTTTTCAAAAAAATCAAAGGGTGCAGATGGCACACCCTTGTTAACTACAGCAGCGATAAATGATGCACATATGATAATATCATATGTATTTTAAAAACTAGTACAGAAGGAATGTGAAGAGAAATTTAAAAATGCTAAATTACTTAGTTGAAAGCTTAGAGAGGCAGAGAATGGGAGCAAGAGGAACCCAGGAGGACCGGATTTGGGTGTGAGAGGTGATAGGATGTTTTTCTTCATAAATATATAATTAGTATTTAGGGTAGTACTAAGGCTCTTGGCATTTAAAGCTGGTAAATGTTGTTTTAGCTACTGATGGTGTCAAGAAAATTATCTTGGAATTCTTTTCTTCTTTCTTTTTCCCTTATTTCCTCTTCCAAAACTTTCCTTTGCTTAGTAGTTTGAATTTTGCCAAGTAGTTCCTAAGGCCCTTGAAGCACAAAATAAATGTAAATAACTTTTAACTCCATTTCTGAAAACTCATCAAACAATACTGAGAGTATTGCGCACTTCTGCCTAAAAAGAAAAGTATGACCACAACTTTCTACCACAACAGCATCACCTTTTTATTGATTTTTTAAAAATCAAAGTAGCCTGTGCACACACACAGGGAGGGACTCAAGCAGAGAAGCTCTGAATGAAATCAGTAGTTTTCACCTTAGCCCTCCCCACTCAGTTCCAGTTATTAAACAAATAAAATAAGAATTTCTGGGCTTAGTTCTTCTGGTTTCCATCTCATCTCTATATTTTATGCTTAATAAATCAATTCCTTGACTTAACTCTAGAGTATTTAGGAACTCTGGTACAAAAGGTGATGTTTTAGCTTATTCTTGACTATCCAGTCTCTTTCTCCTGTCTCTCCAGAGTTAGATGATAATTATTAGATCTTCCATGGTGATCTTTGTAACTATAAATAATATACTATACTTAAGTATTATCATAATATAACAAATAATATACTTGAATCTTTAGTTTTTCTCCTAGTAACTTCCACGTTTATAAGTTGAAGATGGTGCCTAATTGGGGCTGTCCTCTCCTCACTTCCTGCTCCCACCTTCTGTTGGTTACACCCTCACCATTTTGTCACTATGATGCTGCCTAAATCTCCAACCAAGTCTTATGTGCTATGTCTAGAGAGACTAGTTTTGAAAGTGGAAACCCAACACACAGACGCTGTGTAACCACTCTTCTACTCTTGGTCATGGCCAAAGGGATGTCTCTAATTCCACCACATTACAAAGTACCAGCCCACAGAGGCACCTTTCTGATCCAGAGACAAAAAAAAAATCCTTAGGTACTCTTTTCCCCTGCCTAAGAGGTTTGGATATAAACTCTTTGAACCTTGCTGCTTCGGTCATTGCATTTGCATAAATTAGTACCATTTTGTCTGTGAAACAAGTTGTTTCTTAACAGTTCTTTTGGATGCAGAGGACAAAGGTTGAGCTACAAATGCACAGAACTACAAACAGTCAAATGCTCCATTTTGATTGTTAATGTGCTAAAAGTGTATCAATCAACATTTAATGGTGCCACATGAATGATTTTCTAAATACATAGAACACAAACACGTCTCTTTCCAGTAATGGAGATCTAAATGTGACTAGAATTAGTAGAAATAAATTTGCTTTTTGAAATTTAAGCTGGAAAAACTTCTATTGCAACCAGAAATTTCTTGACAATTGGTAGAAAAGAATCCTCATATGCTATTTCTTAAAGCTCAAAGTCAGGTAGTAGCATAGCAGCCCTAAACTTTTTAAAAATAGCTGTGAAGATGACCAACTGTCTCCATTTGCCTGGAACTTTCCCAGTTTTAGCATTGAAAGTCCCACATCCCAGGAAACTCCTCAGTCCTGACAAGTCAGTGACAATGATGACAGTAATATGACTTGTGCTCATTATGAGCCAGATGCTATACTAAGTGACTTAAATAGTTTTTGTGTTTAATCTTCACAATAGCCATACAAAGTAGATTATTATTATCCTCATTTTAGAGATGGAAAAATATCGCTTGACAAATTTAAATACTAACTTACCCAAGTTCACATAACCAATAAGTGGCCGAGCTAAGATTCAAACCCTGGTTACTTGATTCCATACTTGCTCCTACATTAAAACAAACCCCATCACACTTTGGATTAAGATTATCAGATAAAATACAGGGCACCCAATCAAATTTACATTTCATATGAGCATCAAGTAATTCTTTAATATATGTCCTAATTGCCTGGGATATACTGATAATAAAAAATTATTGTTTATCTGAAATTCAAATTTAACTAGACAGTTTATATTTTTACTTGCTAAATTTGATAGCCCTAATTTAGAGCAATTATAATTCCCAATAAAAATTTTATTGTTGTTTTATATGACCCAATATATTTACTGACCTGTAAGATCTAGGGAAACTCAGGTTTTAAATTGAAGGAGGTCAAACAAATTAGAGCAAAATGAATCCAAATGTTGCTTTATTTGAGAGACCTGCTTGATCTAAATAGAGTTTTTCTGAGATAGCCTCATAATTATGATATATTTGAGTATGAGAGTAAAATGGAAGTAGGGGACATTTACTTATTCATTCACTCATTCATTTGTTCACTATGTGTTGAATGCCTACTGTGTTCAAGGCACCATTCCAGATATTGGGTTACAGCCAGACAAAACAAAGTCCTAGACCTCAGAGAGCTTACATTTTCTAGGGGGGAAATAGATAACTTGCTAAATAGATAAACTAGCAAGTAATGTGGTTTCTGCTAAGAGCTATGAAAGAGAATATTAGTAGCATAAGGGAACAAAATGAAGAGCGGTGTTATTTAAGATAGATACAGCCAAGGGAAGGTAACCAGTGAGGAGTAAAATGAAGGTAGTAAAACTTTCTGGGAGGAAAGATGCTAGGCAGAGGGAACAACAGATGCAAAGCCCCAGAGGTAAGAATGTGCTGTGCATGCCAGAGACTAGAGACTACTGAGTAATTTGTAGAGTGGGAAGCAACGAAGCTAGAGAGAAAGGGGCAGAGGTTAGTCACTTAGGGCCAATTGGCTATGACCAGAACATTGGATTTTATAATAAGTGTGAAGAGCTGTGAGTGGGATGATAAATGATCATATGTATGCTTCAAAGCTTATTCTAGGTGCTGCAGAAACAAATACTGTCACAGAATAGAGGAGAGAGATGCTAGTGGTCTGGATTGAGATGAAAATAGTAGAGAAGGGGAGTGTTGCATTTGGGAGAGTGGGGCCCAGGCAAATGTGACATTTTAAATCACCACAGGTGACTCAAGTGAATCTCCAAGATAAACAGGCACCACTACTTTAAAATATGATCATCCCTTTGGACCATTAGTTCAGTGCTTCTTAATGTGGGTATACTTTATAATCACCTAGGGGACTCAAAAAGTACTACAGATTCAGTCCCATCCTCAGAGATTTCAGGAGTGGAAGCCTGGACATCAAGATTTTTAAATTTTCCTTAGATGATTCTTATGTGCAGCCAAACTGAACATTTCTGATCTAGAGAATAGTGGGAAACCTAGGGTGTGTGAAGTAGATGATATTTCAGGGCAAGAGGCAGGAAAGGGACAGGGATAAGTAAAGTGAGGTCCAAAAATTTATTGACAATGCTTGCTTTTAAAGCAAGTTCTATTAAGAACACTCAAAAATAGCCACGAACATGTGTAGGTTCAAATACCTCTGGTCTTAAGTGTTAGGACAAGTGTCCTGCATGACTACCTATTCTGGGGCTGCAAGGGTCTCCCCATCTTTGTGCTTCCCTCTCCCATGTTCACTCCGAAGCAGAATTGGTCATCAATAACTATGTTCCCATATTGGTGGCTAGTCTCCCAAGCTGTCACTGTTAGGTCACAGTGGTGACCTAATTTGCAAGTGTCATATCCTTCACCAATTTTTGCTTAAGTCAATTCAATTTCCAAGGACATCAAGATCTTGGAGATTGCAGGATAAATTGGAAGGTGACCAGACAGCAGTTTTCTTTTCTTCCTTTCCAGGGAAGGCATATGGCAACCATTCCCTTATGCTCTCAGGAGCAGCCCTAAACTTCCCTTGCCATTGATGGGAAAACTCAAACAAAAATCAAAGTAATAATCAATGTCACTTAGTGAATTAGTGATGGAGACAGGAACAGAATCCAGACATTCTAACTTGGGGATCTCCTGCTTTTAAGTCTAAAGGGCTCTTTTTATTTTAATCCAGCTGTGCTGACTTAATAAGACTTTGACGAGATCCAGCCCTGTAGTTAGTTTGTAGAGTTAACATATTTGATATTTACCTCAGCTATTTGTTGTCTGTTTAATAAGCTTTGTTTGTCTTCCCACATGCACATATTTGGCAGTGTATAATCACATACAATTGTTTACACCATTATTGTTTGCTTTCAAGTCTTGCCAAAAAGGACTTGGTGTAAACTAGTTGTCTGCAGCAGCCACACTAAGTTAAGCCTTTAAAAGGGTCTAATCGGGCCTATATAAATAAACACAGTGATATGGAAAATAACTCCACATAAATTTACTACACTGCTGGCCAACTGGTAAATACACAGACCTTCTCTCCTATAAAATAGACAGGAGGATTAAATCCTACTCAGGGCCTTACAGTACCATGTAATGATTACAGAGAGCTATTTAAGGGTTTTCTTTGTTTGTTTTTTAAAGATTTATTTATTTAGTTTTAGAGAAAGGGAGGGCGAGAAACATCAATGTGTAGCTGTCTCTTGTGTACCCCCACCCAGGGACCTGGCCCATAACCCAGGCATGTGCCCTGACTGGGAATCAAAACAGTGACCCTCTGATTCGCAGGCCTGTGCTCAGTCCACTGAGTCACACCAGCTATGGCTGTTTAAGTTTTAATAAGAGCCCTCAGCAAACCCTGCACACACACACGCGTGTACCGCAATAGTTTTTCAATGGCAATAAATTTCAATCATATGATTAGCACAGCTCCTTCACTCTGGTTTTTATTTTTAGAGAAATTGGTCAGTGATACAAATTTTATATTTGTTCATTAGGAGGCTGATGGGCAGGTCATGATAACTGGGGGAACACGAATGTCGTGATCACATATTAAACTGATAAAGGAGAACAGTGAAAATTTACCAACTAACATATGAGAGGAACTAGAGCATGAGGTAAGCAGCATCTTCCTGAACATGTTCAGCATTTGTAAAATATCTCAACACTTACTTCTTCCTGATAGCAGTTGCAAGGGTTCTATGGCATAGTCTTTGTGTATGAAAACAACACAATATAACCTAGGAATTTTAGGACTGGCTGAGAATTAATATTAATAACCACTTGGTGGAAAATGAATTTTACATTTACTTGTTCAATAAATGTCCATTAGGTAGCCACTGTGTGTCCAGCACTGTGCTAGTTGTCACAGGCCAGGATAAATTTACAAAGATAGGTAAGACCTATTCTTTGCTCTTGAAGAATGAATAATTTAGGAGAGTTTATCTTCTCCATGCCTATGTTCATGTTGATTCCTCCAGTGAAAAGACCTCCTCTGCTACTTCAGATCAGGTGAACATTTAGAACTCTCTTCAGTTGCTAGTTCTACCTTATACATTTGTGGCTCATTCTTTCTGCTTTAAACCACATGTAGTCAGATGTAAACCAGCATGTTTCACAATGTCTCAGGGCAAAGGCCAGATCTTGTTGATCTGTGCATCCTGTTCTTAGCAAGATTGGTATTCAATAAATATCTGTTGGCTCAATGAATGAATAGTAGAAATATTCTTTGAAAAGTGGCAAGATATTTTAATACCCAATTGGAATGTTTGAATTTACCTCCTCAGAAGTGGTACCAGAGTGGTATTTAAATTTGTCCATGTTGTTTAATTAATACCAGAAAGGTTTGTGTTGGCTAAAATCCTGGGAGAGCAATTCTTTTTCATCTAGTAAATTTTATTTAAAAATACCTTTTTTTTGGAATCATTGATTTTGGAGTGTGGGTGATGAGGGTATTGTGGTTATGTTTAAAAGGGAGAGTCCTTGTATGTCAGAAATACATACTGAAATATTTAGAGATATAATTAGATGATGTCTGGAATTTGCTTCAGAATAACTGAAGGGCATAAAGAGTAAGAACTGAGAAGAAGAACAATCAGCTGTGAGTTGATCATTGTTGGGGTGATAGGTACATGGAGATTTGATAAACTATTCCCCTTACTTTTGCATGTGTTTTAAACTTTCCATAACAGTAATTTTTATTTCTTTTTACATTTATAGAAGAGGAAAACCTGGTATAAAGATCACAACTGGAAAATAAGTGTAAAACACAGACCTAAGTTTCTCCTGCTCAGAATATTCACAATACAAAATAAATATGACAGAAATGCATGCATGTTCCACTTCTGACCACTCTATTTCTTAGCCCTTAGAAATTGTTATCTTTTCAGGGGCCAAGATTCATTTTCAAGGAATGCAACTTGGTCATTTCCTACTGTAAGTGCATTTATTATATCTGTTTGTGGCAGACTCAGAGGACTGAGTGGACAAAATAAAAAATGTGTGCCTCACCAGGCTCTCACCCCAGAAGTATCTTGAGCTCAATCCTTGGCCTCCTCCATCCAAGACAAATAAATACAAAATCTCCCACCTCCCATCCCACTGTGTTCTGTGCTACCAATTTTCATGAATCACTTATTTCTCAGGATAGGGTTGTTAGATAAAACACACAATGCCAAGTTAAATTTGAATTTCATATAAACAACAAATAATACTTAGTATAAGTACGGTATGTATCAAATACTGCATGGGACATGTTTATTTTTATTTACTAAATATGGCAACCTTATTCTTAGGTCTGTATGGTGCCTATAATTGAACAGTTAGAATTGTTGATTAGTTAATGAAATGACTATTTTCATATTTAGTTGGTTTAATTATCCTGAAAGCCTCATTAGTTCTGCCCTTTACTTTAACATTGAACAAAAAAGGCCCAACTTCACTCAAAAATGTCAAACTCTGTATACAATAACTGTATTTTCAGATTTAATTTTTATTTTAAGCAACATAACATACACACTGTTAAAATAAAATCAAGTAATACTAAAAGGCTGATAATAAAAAACAGCTGGCTTCTGCCATATTATAGATTTGCTCATGCATTAGAGCCAATAGTAAGGAGAGGCCACCAGCCCTGTAGCTACCTTAACATCACTAAAAAATAGGCACATGCTATTATTTCTCAAGTTATCAGTTTCTGACATTATATATTAAGTTTCTAAACCTCCACCTTAAAAAATTTTTTTACTTATTTTCAGAGAGAGGGGAAGCGGGGGAGAAAGTGAGAGAGAGAAATACCAATTGGTCCTCTCATGAGTCCACAGCTGGGGCCCCGGCCCACAACCCAGGCATGTGCCTTGACTGGGAATTGAATCTGTGGCCCTTCAGTTCACAGGCTGTTTGTCACTCAATCCACTGAGCACACCAGCCAGTTTGTTTTCCACTGCTACATTCTCCCTTTCTAGTTTTACTTTTTAAAGAAAATCAATAATCAAGTGTTTGCATCATTATAACCACTGCTATGAACTGAATTGTGTCCCCTAGCAAACTCATATGTTGAAGCCCTAACACCCAATGTGATGATATTTGGAAATGGGGTTTGGATAGTAATTAGATGAGGTCATTGAAGGTGAGGCCTTCATAATGAGATTAGTGCCCTTAAAAGAAAAGAGAAAGCTGAGTTTGCTTTCTCTCTCTGTGTCTCTGTCTGTTTCTCTCTCTCTGCTACATAAGACAGAGTGAAAAAGCAGCCATCTTCAGGCCAGGAAAAGATTCCTCACCAGGAACAGAATTTGTCGTCACCTTGATCTTGGACTTGCCAGGTTCCAGGTCCCAAAACTGTGAATAATACCTATCTGTTGCTTAAACTATTAAGTCTACGGTGTTTTGCCATAGCAGCAGCCTAAATAGACTAATAGAACTGTACATATACTTACTACAGAGCCAGGGAACATGTGATTGTATTTCCTTTCTTTTATTCACGTTTTTAGAATTAAGAATTTTCTTACTTTTTCATTTGCATATACTTAGCTGTTTGAATATATTTTACTACAGTGCAATTCAAAGTATGGCCTCACAGACCAACAGTATCAACATCACCCCAGAATTTATTATAAATGCTGGATCAATTGAATATCCATATGTAAAAAAAAGAATTTCAAATTTCAATCTATACCTCATACCCTTTAAAAAATTAACTTCAAATAATATCCTAGACTTAAATGTAAAACCTAAAACAACAAAGCTTCCAGAAGGCATACGATAAAATCTTCATGATCATGGATTAGACAAAAATTTCTTAGATATGACCTGAAATGCAGTACCCATAAACAAAATAAAATTGACAAATTGGACTTTACTGAAATTAGGAACTTGAGTGGTTTGAAAAACACTTTAAAATAATGAAAAGACAAATCATATACTGGGGAAATATTTTTATAGCATATATGTAATAAAAATATAAACAGAATATATAAAGAATTCTCACAACTAAATAATAAGAAAACATCCCAATAGAAAATGGGCAAAAATTTCAATAGATATTTCAGTAAAGAATATATATGGATAGAAAATAAGCACATGAAGACATGGTTGGTGTCATTAAGGAGATGGGAATTAAAATCACAACATGATACCTCTACAAATTTACTAAAATTACTAAAATAAAAAAGACTGATCATACAAAATATTGGTAAGGATGTGGAGGAACTGAAACTCATATGCCATTGGTGGGCATTTAAAATGATACAACCACATTGGAGAACAGTTTGTCATTTCCTTAAAAAGTTAAACATACGATCCAGCTATTCCCAAGAGAAAAGAAAGTCAGTGTTTTACAGGGACTTATTATATATGAATGTTTGTATCTGCCTGATTTTTAATAGCCCGAAACAGGAAACAATTCAAATGCCCATCAATAGGTGAATGGAAAAACAGAGTATGGTGTATCTATACAGTAGAATTCTACTTAGCAGTAAAAAAGAATGAACTACCGATGCACACTACAACATGGGTGAATCTCAAAACAATCATGTTGTCAAAGAAACCATATCAAAAAGTTATATATGAATATATTGTAGGATTCCATTTACATAAAATTCTATTATATATTTGCCCTGGCTGGTGTAGCTCAGTGGGTTGAGTAGCAGCCTGTGAACCAAAGGGTTGCTGGTTCAATTCCTACTTAGGGCACATGCCTGGGTTGCAGGCCAGGTCCCCAGTAAGGGGTGCACTAGAGACAACCACACATTGATGTTCTCTTCCTCTCTTCCCCTCTCTAAAATAAATAAATAAAATTATTTTTAAAAATAAATGAAATTCTAAAAACTGCAGGATAATCTATAGGGAGAGAAAAAGAAAGTGGTTGCCTAGAGAGCAGGGGGAGTGCAAAAGAAAAATTACAAAGGGGGGACTTCTGGCAAGATGGAGGCATAGGTGAGCGCACCATACCTCCATGCACAACCAAGATTAGAACAACAACAATTTAGAGCTAGAATAACACCCAGAACTGATAGAGAACTTATCTGAATGGAAGTCAGACAGCCAAGAAGTTGAAGTAGACCCGTTTATCCAGACCGGTAAGAGGGGCTGAGAGGAGGAGCGGGCGCCGGTTGCAGCGCACAGAGATGGGGGAGAACTGGGCACATAAGGCTACCAGGAGCGTGTAAGCCTTCCGGGCCGCAGTGGTGGACCCTGAGTACACAAGCAGCAGCTGGCAGACCCAGTGAGGCGGCGATTATGGACCAGGGCAGAGTGCGCAACCCAGGATCCCAGAGAAGGGACTGAGATCCCAGGAGAACGGAGCTACCACCATTGTTTCCCCACTGCCCCCGCCCCCGCCCCCACATACAACATCACAATCTAGTGACTGGGGTGCCCAGCCCTGGTGAACACCTAAGGCTCCACCCCTCACTGTAACAAGAGCCACCAGACCAGGGAAAAAAAAAAGAGAGAGAGAGAAAGATATGTCTCCAACAGAGGAACAGATCAGTCCCCCAGGACTCATCCTCTTGAGTGACCAAGAAATAGCCAATCTATCAGATGCACAGTTCAAAACACTGGTGATCAGGAAGCTCACAGAATTGGTTGACTTTGGACACAAATTACATGAAAAAATGCAGGTTACCATAAAAGAGATGAAGGAAGATGCACGGAGAACCAATAGTGAAGGGAAGGAAACTGGGACTCAAAACAATAGAGTGGACCAGAAGGAAGAAAAAAACAACCAAGCAGGAAAGATTGAAGAAATAAGAATTCAAAAAAATGAGGAGAAGCTTAGGAACCTCCAGGACATCTTTAAATGTTCCAACATCTGAATTATAGGGGTACCAGAATGGGAAGAGGAAAAGCAACAGATTGAGCACGTATTTGAACAAATAATAAAGGAGAACTTCTCCAGCCTGGCAAAGGAAATAGACTTCCAAGAAATCCAGGAAGCTCAGAGAGCCCCAAAGAAGTTGGACCCAAGAAGAAATACACCAAGGCACATCATAATTACATTAGCCAAGGTAAAAATGAAGGAGAGAATCCTAGAAGTAGCAAGAGATAAGGGGTCAGTCACCTACAAAGGAGTTCCCATCAGACTGTCAGCTGATTTCTCAAAAGAAACCTTACAGGCAAGAAGGGGCTGGAAAGAAATATTCCAAGTCATGAAAGACAAGGACCTACATCCCAGATTGCTCTACCCAGCAAAGCTTTCATTTAGAATGGAAGGGCAGATAAAGTGCTTCTCAGATAAGGTCAAGTTAAAGGAGTTCATCATCACCAAGCCCTTATTTTATGAAATGTTAAAGGGACTTATCTAAGAAAAGAAGATAAAGAAAAAACATGTGTAGTAAAAGGACAGCAAACTCACAATTATTAACAACCACACCTAAAGCAAAACCAAAAGAAACTAAGCAAACAACTAGAACAGGAACAGAACTACAGAAATGGAGATCACATGGAGGGTTAGCAACAGGGGAGTGGGAGGAGGAGAGAGGGGGAAAAGGTACAGAGAATAAGTAGCATAGATTGTAGGTTGAAAATAGATAGGGGGAGGGTAAGAATAGTATGGGAAATGTAGAAACTAAAGAACTTATAAGTATGACACATGGACATGACTAAAGGGGGGATATGGGTGGGAGAGGGTGTACTGGGTGGAGGGGAGTGAAGGGGGGAAATGGGACAACTGTAATAGCATAATCAATAAAATATATTAAAAAAAGAAAAAAAGAAAAATTACAAAGGAACAAGAAAAAAGTTTCTAGAGTGATATTAAGATGTCATGAGTGTATACATGTCAAAAATTATGAGATTTTTAAAAGGGAGAAAACTACTTGAACAAAGACTAAAATAAAAAATGTAATACAATTATGAGATTTTACAGTTTAAATGCATGCTGTTTATTTTTTTACGTTTATTTTATTGATTGCTATTATAGTTGTCCCGATTTTCCCCCTTTAACCCTCCTCCTTGTACTTCCCTTCCCTCGAGCAATCTCCCCCTTAGTTCAGATCCACGGATCATGCATATAAGTTCTTTAGCTCCTCCATTTCCTATATGCTGTTTATTGTATGTCAACTATCCCTCAATAAAGCTGTTAAAAAGAGTGACTGGTAAGCATGGTGTTATGAGGGTAGAGGGGAAAGGTGGAGAGTGCTTCTCTTAGGCAGCTTCACAGCAGAGGGAAGATTGTTTTTGTAACTATTTATTGAAAGTATTTTGGTAGCTATTTCAGTATTGTCAAAAAAAAACCCAAAATACCTAAACAGGTTCATGGAAAGAGTAGTGTTAATTGGAAATGTTTGTCACTGGTTTAGTTATTCTGCAACAATGCAAAAATTGTAGATTTTCATCACAATAGAAAAATAATGCTATAAGCTGTACCTGTGTTGAGTTGGCAACTACCTAATGCCTATTTCACTTCTCCTTTCATAGTGATTTTTGGTGCCTGTTGACAATTGTACAGTTTGTCATTGCCCAGTGCACACAGTTAATTCATCCTTCTTCGGCTATTTTGAAATTTAAACCATGATCTGTTGTAGTTTTTTTTTTCTTGGAAATGACCATTCATTGAATGTGATGTCACCTGAATTCTTCCTTGCAATCTCTCAATGCTTCTTACTTTCAAGCATCATGGTGAATTGTCTCTGTCTCTCTTTTACCATTATCTCTTCCTCCAAATGATTTGGGATACCTAGCTGAAGTTGGATAGACTGGTTTAGAACCATTGAACCTGTGACTTTGTGCCCCCATCCCACCCCATCTTTAATGCTATACTTTTGTCATGACTCCAGAATATCTAGTTAAACTCTAGGTTTGCTGCAATATAAATAAAGTGATTCCAGGAAAAGACTTCCAGTGTGATTGCAAGTGATCAGGATGCTCAGGGGAACTTAACATTCCAAAGACTCTCGTATACTTATCAGGTTGATCACTTCATAAGGTATATAAATGTCTAATCACTATGTGGTTCACCTGAAACTAATATAACATTGTAAGCCCTGAACAGTTAGCTCAGTTGGTTAGAGCACTGTCCCAATACGCCAAGGTTGCAAGTTCGATCTCCAGTTGAGGCACATACAAGAATCAACAAATGAATGTATAAATAAGTGGAACAACAAATCAATGTCTCTCTCACACTCAAATAATTAAATAATATATATTTATATAATATTGTATGTCAACTATAATTGAAAATAAATAAAGTTTCTTACTATTGTTATTTTGGGGTTAGTTTTAGGTGACATTAGTTTTCTTCTACTTCTAAGTGCCTCAGATAACCTGCCCGACATTCAGAGAATTTCAGTGAGTTGAACTCCTTGGCTTGCATGTCAACTTCTCAGAAACCTAGGACCTCAGCACACTATGAATGGGGACAATACGCCGGGACATTCTAGAGTTCTGTGTGCTCACATGTAGACAGAATTATACCAATTCTATTTCTAATTACATCCATGGGGCATGTTTTAACAAAGGCCAGAAATCTTTGAAAACCTAGGACTGGATTGATCAAAGTGTCTTCAATCAGCTGTGAAATAAATTCTACTCCTTCTGGAAGCTAGGATGGCTCAAGCCAAACCATCTGGCATTTCCTCTTAGGACAGCTAAAGCCACCCTCACTGTGGCTAGGAAAGTAGATTTGCAAACCTTATGAAAGATTCACGTAGGATTCTGCATCATGTGGCTGGACTTCTACTTTTAGAAAAGCTATGAGATATATGCCACTTTTAAAAATTAGAGTCCATGCTCAAAATGTAATTTGAGATATAAAGCCCACCCATGACAACTGACAATATATGGCCTTATAAGAGGAAAATGTGAAATAAAAGATGGTGAAATTATTTATGACTGTAGATAGTGATTTGGCAAGCTTTACTTCATATCTTGATAAATCATCCAACACTGAACAGTGTTTGGGTTAAACTAAGATAGAACTAGAATTAATAGAGTAATGTCATCCAAAAGTTGTATATTATTATTTCTTAATAGCATGACATTACTTTCCCTGATGGAGACATAATATCCTGGAATCAGAGTGAAGAGATATTAGGAAATAAATGCTATTGCTCTATCATATGCCCACACAGGGCCACCTATATACAAACTTGTCATCTTTCTCTTTCTGTCATTTAGTTATTCATTTTCCTCCTTGGAAGGTTGTCCCCTTATTCCCAAAGTAATGGTCTCACTTTACTGGCTCGTTTGTACCCACAGGTACAGAGCCATATTCCCATTAAATGCTCATTAAATTAATCTCCTAATAAGGGATTTTTTAATGGAATTTTTGGGAAATTCTCCAACTGCTATTAAGAGACGCAGTAGATTGTACTGATTAAGAACTTAGTTTGGGATCCCCCAAAAGCAGACCATGAGACAAGGTTTAGGTGAAATAATTTACATAAAATTTTATTCCAAGAAGCACTGAGGGAGTTAGGGAAGGGAAACAGGGAAGGAAAGCCAATAAAGAATAAATTAATGATCATGTTACTTTTGTGCGCAACTGAGGCTCATTCCTGCTGGGGACCCTCTGCGAGACCTTGTGGAGCATACCTCAGAATTATTTCAGTGAGGAGCAAGGAAACTGGGCTGTTTCTCAATTCCTGTCCCTAATGACTGAGTGTCACCTCTATAAGATCAAATTCCCATGCACAGGTCAAATGGATGTCAGTGGCCAAAGAAGGCCCTCACAGAGATCTGCAAGAAACCTGTAGGCATGTTGAGAAACTACCCACAGGTGACCTCCCAAGTGGGCCAAGGAGATATAGGTAGAAACTAACCATACCTGTTATAAGATCTCTGGTCAGAATTGATTCAAATTCTTATTCTGAAACTTGCTAGCTGTTTGGTCTTGGACAAGTTAGTTAATAGCTCTAAACCTCAATTTCTTCATCTGGGTGAATAATAATGGTACACACTTAGTGATGGACCCAGATGCAGAGGTGTTAGGAAGGAGTGCTTAAGGCCTTGTCTAGAAGCTGCATTTCCATAGTAAATACACTGCTCTTTTTGTCTTATAAAAACGCATGTTTATTTGGGGTGGCTGATGGAAAATACAGGGTTCCCCCTCCTAAGCTAGCTCCATGAGGCTGCAATTATACTTACCTTATAGAATTTGTGTAAAGATAAAATGGCTGCAAGGCAAAAGTGATTGTATCTCTCTCCTGCTTAAAATTCTTCAATGGTTCCCCATTGCTCTCAGGAAAAAGACCAATAAGCCCCTGTAAAACCTGGCTTCTCCTTATTACTTAACCCTTCTTTCCTACCTTGCTCCTCCTCTCTTCTGCAAGTTCCTTGCATGTATTAAGTATCCACCTGCCACAGATTCTTTGCATATGCTTTCCCTGCTGAATGCTTCTCAGCTCTCATATCCACAGGCTAACCTGACCTTCCATCACTGGTATCTCTCCTCTTCCAGGAAAGGTTCCCACACTTCTCCCTGTTTGGGCCAGCCCTATCTTCACTCATATCCACCCTGGATGACAGGGAGTTGACTTCCAGGTACCTTAAACTTCAGCTTCTTAACACAATACCCATTCCTGCATTAGGAAGTTATTGGGTTGACCAAAAATCACTTAGTTGTTTTCCATGTGATTGCTGTAGCAGTGCTTAGTTGTCTTCAACTTCATTCAAAACAACTTTGTTGAGATTGTATTGTGACAGCTGTCCTATCAGTGTTCATTTAAAAAAAACATTGAAATTGGTGAATTATTGTGCAGCCATTTTAATATTGAAGATGGAAGAAAAATAAGCGGCATTTTTCATGTATTATTTTTTATTATTTCAAGAAAGGTAAAAACAACTGAAACATGAAAAAAGATTTGTGCGGTGTATGGAGAAGGAGCTGTGACTGATTGAATGTATCAGAAATGGTTTGTGGTACTACTACTTGGTACTACTGACACTTTGGCCAGATATTTGTTTGCTATGAGGCTGTCTTATGCTTTGGAAGATGTTTTAGCAGCACCCCTGGCCTCTACCAACTAGAAGCCAATATTGGGAGATAGCCGAACATACTCAAAATACCCAAATCTATAAAGGTATAGGTGAAAATAAAAGTGTATCTTTTATTTTACAGAAGAAACTAAATGGACTTTTTTGCCAACCCAGTAAAATGCAGAACACAAAGATTTCTTGGGATAAAAAAGACAACTACTCCTCATTTACTTCTACAGCACTAAGAAAAAACCCCACAAATTAATATCCTGCTATAATTATCTCATCAAAAGCCAGTTCTATATCTTATCCAAATCATTCATTACTAACATAGGAAAAATTGGTCAATGTTTGAGGTTCCTCTTACATATATATTGCCTTTGTAAAATATTACTATACTTCCCTTTAGTGAAAAACTTCACAGTTTGTTAACCATAGGCCTTTTCTGAGAACATTTCAATCAACTAAACTATACATGGTACCTTACAGATATTGTTGGTTGGGTTCCAGACCACTGCAGTAGAGTGAATATGGCAATAAATTGAGTCACATGATTTTCTGAGTTTCCCAGTGCATATAAAAGTTATGTTTACACTATGCAATAGTCTACTCAGTGTGTGATAGCATTATGTCTAAAATACAATATACAAGCTTTAATTAAAAATACTATATTGCTAAAAAATGCTCACATCATGTTCATCCTCAGCAAGTCTTAATCTTTTTGCTGATGGATATGTTGTGTCAATGTTGATGAAAATGCAATATCTGCGAAGCACAAAAAGCGAAGTTCAATAAAACAAGGTGTGTGGTGCAAATACCCACAGTGGACAGTGTGGGCCACAAAGTTCTCTGAGGGTAGTGGGCTGGAAACTGGGCACCTGTGATTATTGTAGTGCAGACCAAGCTCCATCCTTTCAGAACCACAAGAAAGAAAGAAAAAAAAATGGAGCACAGTCCCCCTGTCTGCCAGCAGGATCCAGGAAGGATCCAGCAGGAAGACAGGCAACACTGGGTGGCAGTTTTAAAATAGGCAGAATGTTTTTTTTTTTCTTTCAAGAGTAAGACAATAAGACCTGGAACTGTGAGAAAACCTGAGATGGATCCAGAAAGAAGTCAGAAGGTGAACACCAAGAGCTGAGACAAATTTCACTCTGCTCACCTTCAGAAGTTGCATATTTTTTTATTTCTCTTTTTTCCATTTATTTAGGGTTTTTGTTCTATTAGTTTTTATTGTTTGATTTGTTTATTTTATTCTCCCTGTCATATTGCATTTTAGTATTTCTTCTTTCACTTCACTCATATTCCAAATACACACAAATCTTGGTCTTTTTATTCCTTTTATTCAGATTATGTATTTCTTTTTTAAAAAATATTTTATTGATTATGCTATTACAGTTGTCCCAAGTTTTCTCCCCTTTATTCCCCTCTGCCCTGTACTCTCCTCTCCACCCACATTCCCCCTCAACCTTAGTTCATGTCTGTGGGTCATATATATAAGTTATTTGGCTTCTCCATTTCCATACTATTCTTAACCTCCCCATCCCCCGCCCGATGATAACCCTCCATGTAATCTCCATTGCTCTGATTCTGTTCCTGTTCTAGTTGTTTGCTTAGTTTGTTTTTGGTTTTGTTTTAGGTTCATTTGTTGATAGTTGTGAGTTTGTTGTCATTTTACTTCATATTTTTTATCTTCTTTTTCTTAGATAAGTCCCTTTAACATTTCATATAATAAAAGCTTGGTGATGATGAACTCTTACAACTTGACCTTATCTGGGAAGCACTTTATCTGCCCTTTCATTCTAAATGAGAGCTTTGCTGGATAGAGTAATCTTGGATGTAGGTGCTTACCTTTCATAGGACTTCTTTCCAGCTCCTTCTTGCCTGCAAGTTTTCTTTTGAGAAATCAGCTGATAGTTATGTGGGAACTCTTATGTAGGTAACTCTCTCCTTTTCTCTTGCTGCTTTTCAGATTCTGTCTTTATCTTGAATCTTGAGTAATGTAATGATGATGTGCCTTGGTGTATGATTCATTGGGTCCAACTTTTGGGGGACTCTCTGAGCTTCCTGGACTTTCTGGAAGTCTATTTCCTCTGTCAGGTTGGGGAAGTTCTCCATTATTTTTTCAAATAACTTTTCTACTTGTTGCTCTTCTCCTTCTCCTTTTGGTACCCCTTTGATTCAGATGTTGGAAGGTTTAAAGTTTTCCTGGAGATTCCTAAGCTTGTCCTCATTGTTTTGAATTCTTGTTTCTTCATTTTGTTCTGGTTGAATGCTTATTTCTTCCTTCTGCTCCAAACCGTTGATTTGGGTCCAGGTTTCCTTCCTTTCACTGTTGGTTTCCTGTACATAGCCTTCACTTCTTCCTCTGTTTTGTGACCATACTCAATCATTTCTGTGAGCATCTTGATTTCCAGAGTTTTTAACTGTGCATCTGATAGATTGGTTATCTCTTCATTGCTTAGTTCTTTTCATTGAACTTTGATATATTCTTTCATTGGGGCCATATTTCTTTTTCTCAGTGCTCCTGTTATGTAATAAGGGGTGGAGCTTTAGGTGTTCACCAGAGTGAGGCAACCCACTTCAATTAGTTGTGGTGCTGTATACAGGGGAGGGTGTCAGAGAAGGAACAATGTCACTTGCTTGGCTCTCGCCCTGCTTGCAGTTACTTTCCCCACTATCCACAAGCAAACTGGGCCCTTCTGGTGCTGATTCCCGGGTGGGTGGACTTGTGTATGTTCTAGGATCCCATGTTCTATGCAATGAACTCTCCTGTGAGGCTGGGAGTTTCTCCTGCCGTGGTAAACCCCACAGGTTTTTACAGCCAGAGGTTTTGAGGTTTTAGTTTCCCATGCTGGAACTTTGGGTTATGTAGTCTGTCTCACTCTGAAGTTGTTCCCCTTGTTTTGTCTACCTGCAAATGTGAGACCATCCAGTCTGTTGCCTTGTTGCATGTATTCTCTGCCCTGGCTTCCTGTCTCTGCCCCTCCCACCAGCCTGGATGAATGTTTCTTTTTTAATTCCTTGGTTGTTGGACTTTCAGTTCAATTTTGTGGCAGTTCTGGTTATTTTTTGCTTTTAAATTTGTTGTTGTCCTTCTTTTGGTTGTGCATGGAGGCAAAATGTATCTACCTACACCTCCATCTAAGATGGAAGTTCTTAAGTATTAATTTTTTATTTGAAACTTTTATTATATAAAAGAAGTTTTTTCTGGAGCAAATCTCATAATGTTAATTTAATGCCATGATCAATTTCACACTACAGTTAAACAATTTCTCATTTTTTCCATTTTACTAAAGTTATTGTCACTGGAATCAGTTCCAGATTTTTATATGTAACCCTTACATTGATGCTATATTTCATTATTATTTTTTGTCTTCATGACAATTTATAGCTATTAGGGCTTCTGACATTATGAGCTTTCTTTTGTGGTTAATTAACCAAGACCAATATCTTTCTACACATACATCGTAGATCATATTTTGTCAAGAAAATTAAGTTTTTTCATTGACTTTTAATAAATGATATATTTTTACCATTTTCCTTTTTTCTGTTTTCAATATTACTGATTAGTAGTTATTTTTCAGTCAGTTTTTACTCTGTAACAAAACTGTGTCTGATTTTAGCCACTGTTAATTTCATTTTGTACTGATTATTTCTATGAAGTCCAGTTTTCCATATCAGCCTGGTCACAATATCCCTGGCATTAAAATAGTAAGGCAAAAAAAAAAAAAAAAGAACCTCAAAAACAATTCTAGGCAACTATTCTGACACGTTTGATGACTTTATAAAACAGAATTTTAGCAATGGAACAGATGTTAGGAATCGCCTCATTTAATCGTTTTATTTTACAAGTAGAAAACTAAGGTGTGGAAAGGTTAGATGACTTGCCCAAATAGAGATCAAGAATGCTTGAGCAAAGACAGTGATTAGTAAGGGTGAAGGCAATGGGCAGAAGTGACAAATTTTGAGAGATCAAAGTCAGAACATGTTTGATTGGACAGTGGGACAAGGAAAAAGGATGAGTTTAGGATGATTCTGAATTTTAGTCTGGGGTGATTGGGTGGATGTTGGTGCCATTAACTAAGACAGGAACTATTTGAATAGGTTATGTTTGAGGTTATGTTTGAAAGGTAGATAATGAAATCAGTTTTCAATGGCAAGTCTGAGATGCCAACTGGACATCTAAGTGGAATTTGAGTATTTAAATAAGAAATTTTTTAAAGCTTTGGGTGGAGAGATAGACTTGGGAGTTATCAGCTTACAGGTGGTAGTCAAACAAGAGTAGACAGTCACCACTCTGGGAAAATATTAACCAAGGAGGCAAAGTTGTGGCCTGCATTTGTGTTTTGTTTGGTCCAAAACAAAAGTTTAACAAAATTATAATTAGTGCCCAATGTTTATTTTTTGGAGAGTTCATGTGTCTGTATATTGATTTCTCTTTAAAAATGAGAGGATATGAAATCACTGGGCTACCATTACTGGTTGGCAAAAATCAACTAGAGTTGAGTAGGGAGACCATGAGCTCCAGTTCTCCATAGTGTCTATCCACAAGCTTCATCCTTTTGTGTTCACTCCTTGGATGCTGAAGACTTTTGAATTTGAAACTTCTGGTGTAGCATAGGAAGATCAAGGGGTAGAAGGCTAAGGACAAAGAAAAGAAAAAGGAGCCCCTTGATGGTAACTGAGGGGTGATGGTCAGAAAGTTAAAGAGGAGAAACAAGAGGACTTGGTAACAAAGAAGCAAAGGGATCAGGGTTGAATGGAGGAGAAACAAATCACATGAAGTATTAGGAATTGTTTTAGCTATATTATTCAGCTATGCACTCAAGCCCAAAATTTAGGAGTCATTTTTCACATCTTTCATTTCCTTATCGCATTATCTAATCCATCTCCAAGTCTGTTATAGTCACCTCCAGATTTTTTCCTTATATCAATATTTATCCATTTCTCTCCATCATTTCTTACCTGATCATTGTAAAAGCAATGATTTTCTTTGCATCCTTTCTTATCTCCCCATACTTCTTTACATGCACAGCAGCCAGGCTGATCTTATAAAACCAGATCCTGTCACTCACATGTTTAAAACTCTTCACTGGCTTCCCATTACACTTAAAAGAAAATCATCCCCCTTACAGTGACCTAGAAAATCTCTGCAAGATGAGAACTCTCCTTGGTTTGTTGATCTCATCTTCTATTCTTCCTCTAGCCTACTTTGTCACTGTCTCAAGGGCACCACATTCTGTCCTATCCCCTTAACTTTTGAACAAATGGATCGTTCTGTTAGTTCCTGTTCCTCCAGATCTTTACAGAGCTGTCTTCTTTTCTCAACGATCCTCTTCAGAGGGCACTTCCTTGGCATCTCAAACTAAAGGGGCACCCTTTCTCCTTTAGTTTTCCAGGGACTTATTTTTCTTCCACACTCTATGGTTTCTAGAAAGCATATGTATTTCTTGAGACACTCAATGTTTGCTTTCTCAACTAGAAAGTAATATCCAGGAGGCTAGGTACAGTGTTTGCTCACTGGTGTATGCCATACTCTGTACCAGGGCTTGCCTGGGACATACAGGACTTGAATAAACTGTAATGGAATGAATACGGAAACAACAGTCATACACAGCACAGGTGGAGTAAAAAAAAAAAAGGAATAAAAAGTGCACTTTTGTATTTCAATAACTTTTTTTCTTAAATGCCAAGAAGATTTTGCTATTAGGAGTAGTTTGTTGGGTAACGAGGCAACCCTAGAAGAACCCAATCCAGTCAAGCTGTTCAAGTCGCCCTTGTCCGCGCCTGCGCAAATTACCGCCCCCCTCCCCCGGCCCCGGGGTCCCCAGCACGGTCGGCGACGTCCACTTCTTCCCCAGGGGCAGGACCTGCCTACCACGGTCCCGGTCCCGGCGCGCGTGGATGACGTCATTAGGCGCGTTTCCCGGTAGTCCGTAGTTACCCTGAGTCTGCGGAAGTGGAGACCGCGGGGCGGGCAGCTGAGACAGGTAACCGGTGCGGTCCTTGATGGATCCCTGCTTTCTTCGTCTCCCGCCCCGGGTTGGCTGTGGGCACAGTGACATCCCGTTCTGAAGGCGAACAGGAGCTCGCCCTTACTCTCATCTTTTTTCGGTCTCGGGGTCCCCATTCTCTCTCGTTCGTCCCAGACTCCTAGAAACTGAATCCATCCTGGGGACTGGGCTGAGCGGCCACGTCTCTCTGCCTCGGCTCTCAGGGTGGTGATGCCTCTCAGTCTCTCCCCAGTGGCACAGACCCTTTCTCAGCCTACAGCTGCCAACTCCTTCCTCTCGGCTCCAGGCCCATCTCACCCAACCTCTCCGCTCCTAGCCCCGCAGGTTCATCTCCAGCCTTGTGTAAGGAGACAAAATAGTTACCAATTCTATTTGTTTCCACATGCAGAGAAACCCATCCACCACTACCCCGCCCCTGCCCCCAAGGATCCTTACCGAGAGCACCAAGTTTTGAGTTTTGGTGTACCTGAAGACCATTCATTCTGTCAGTCTGGAGTTTTGCTCAGTAATGCATGTATTTGTTGAGTAAGGGGGTGGAGCAGCAATGCGAAAATTTGTTGGGATAAATGATCAACGTGGGTCAAATCACCTGTTGAGATAGAATAAATAGGTATAACACTTCACTAAAAAAGTGCTCCGTGTTTCTGGATTTCTTTTTGATTTCCAAGCACTGATGCCAATTATGCTTGCAAAGGTAACTATCAAATAAGAAACCGAACCCTAGTAGAAATATTTAGACCGCAAAAACAAACAAATAAACAAAAGCCAATAGGATTCATATTGTTTGTAAAGGAATACAGGTTATTACAAAACCAACCAGAAGGATTTTGAACTCTTCTATCTCGTTGGTGGTTTGATTTTGTATTTTCTTGTACTTTAGTACACTCCATTTCTGAATAGGGCATACCTCTTACTACAATTCTGCAAAGCCTCCCGAATGACTTGCTAATTGGTAAATTTGTTTCTCATATTTAGTGGGCAAGAATGTTTACAGATAAAAAGTAGTCACTCATTGTTGCCAATCTGCTATATCCCGGGGACCATGTTCAACACTTTGCATGTGTTTACTCTTTAGCTCACACAACACTGAATTAGAAATTGTTATCATCAATTTGCATAGAAGGAAACAGGCTCAGTTGTGTGAAATTATTCATAATATTCATATAATATTCATAATAACTAAGTGGTGGACCCAGGCTTTAAGTTCATGTTTGTGTATGACTTCAAAGCCTTTTTTAAAAGTACTTTTTAAAACAGTATTTTGACTTTTGGATCAAGAAATTTTAAGTGTACTAAACAATTTCTCCTTTAAACCTTAAGTATGCTAAACATATTTTAATTTTCCCTATGTCTCAGAGCAGTTATTATGAAACATGTATTGCACTCTGTTGTAGTATGATGATTTCCTAAAAGCTTTTATTATATTTGACCCCCAAACTGTTTTGCATTTTGAGTGTGCCTATACTTGATATCTGTTCCTTGTCACCAGGAGATAGTAAACCACTGCAATTAAAAGCAGGGATGGGGAAACCATACCTCCAGGATTCAATTCCTTGCTCAACCGAGTCTGGCAAGACAGTTGGCTGGGGCAAGGTAGTTGACCCCTCTACAACTCAGTTTCCTTACTTGTGAAAGAGAATACTTTTGTCAGAAGATTGTGAGGATAAAATGAGTTAGTATATGTAAAGAGCTTAGAACAAACCAGGCTTCTTTAAAGAAGAAGCTAATATGTTTGCTAATACGGGGTGTGGGGGTGAAAGGTTTACAGTTGTGAGTACATGAAACAGTTTATTCTTGTGTTATTATTTATTAGTCATTGTATTATTTTCCATATGAACAACTGTAAACCTACTTTTGCCCCACTCTGGTATTATTAGTTTGGTTTTTGACCATAGATTCTTTGAAAATTGCATTCTACTTCTTTGAAAATTGTTTTTTCTTGAATGATATTTGATATATGATAATTACCAGTGTAGTAGAGAGTTACATTATTTTAACTGGAATCCCTTATCGTAAGCCATTTTAGGAAAATGTTAATTTATTAAGTTCTTTTATCATTTTAGTACTGTAATAAACCTTTTTCTTGGAATATTTGGGGTAGATATTTCAAGTATTTCACTTTATTATGTGTATCAAAATAATGGACTTTTATCTTCTGTTTTGAATTTGGGGCATATTACAGTGGTTTAAATTATGGTTTACCAATAGATGGAAACCCTCTCTACTTTTGAATTGAGTGTCAGTTTACACATTCATTTGTGGTGCCCTGCACAGATGTACTTTTGCACTCATGTTATCATGGTTCTCTGTGGACAAGTACCTCCTTATAAAACCACCATTATACACATGCCATTCATAAAGGTCTCTCTTCAGCATATTTCTCTTTCCTTTTCTCTCTCCCTTCAAGGAGCTAAGAAAAATGGACTTTATCAACAAAGTAAAATAATATTCCTTATGAATTTGCAAGTACTTATGTACTCATTTCAGTGTACATTTTAAACCAAGGCCAGCTAAGAGTTGATTCTGACTCCTTTGGTGTCCATAGTGAGGAACTTGAGAATAATGATCTATCCTTTATTTTAAGGTTAAAACTTACTGTTGAAAATATAGGCTATATTTTTTTAAAGATGTTTGTTGTGGTAATTTACTATTTTAACCATCTTTAAGTGTACAATTCATTGGCACTAAGCATATTTGCAATATTAATTATCACTATTTTCCACTTCAAAAATTTTTAATTATCCCAAGTAAAAACTGCATACCCATTAAACAACAAATCCCCTTGCCCCTCACCTTCTCCCCACACTTCCTCCCTGCTCCAGCCCCTGTTAACCCCTATTCCACTTTCATCTCTGCATTTCCTATTCTAAGTACCACAAGTAGGTAGAATCACGCACTGTCCTTTTGTGTTTGGTTTATTTCACTTAGCATGTATTCAGGGTTTATCCATGTTGTAGTATATATCAGAATTTCTTTTTGTGGATCATTACTATTTCATTGTATGTGTATACCGTATGGTATACTTTTGATGTACGTGAATTATGCTTTAAAAATTTCCTTTATTTTTAAATTTATTTAAACTAAACAAAAAAACTCACACATAGTTCACCCATTTCTTCTGGCTCCCACCCCCTGACACTGGTTGCCACCAGTGTACTATGAGCTTGTTTTTTTTAAAAAATTATTTATTTTTAGATTCCACATATAAGATGGTATTTGTCTTTTTCTGTCTTATTTCACTCAGCCTAATTCCCCTGAGGTCCATCCATGTTGTTGCAAATGGCAAGATTTCATTCTTTGTATGACTGAATAATATTCCACTGTATATATAAAGAGATTGTGATACATAGTATTTTTATTCAGCCACCAATGGAATATATATATTTATATATAATCACAATTTTTTAACCTATTCATTCATCACTAAGGACTTAGGTTTTCTCAGTGCCTTGGCTGTTGTAAATAATGCTGCAATGAACATGACATGGTTTTCCTGTTCTTTGGATAAATATGCACAAGTGAAATTGCTGGATCATATGGTAGTTGTATTTTCACTTTTATGAGGGACCTCCATACTATTTTTCATAGTGGCTGTACCAGTTTACATTCTCACCAACAGTGTACAGTGGTTCCCTCTTCTCCACAGCAGTTATTATTTCTAGTCTAGTCATTCTAACAGATGTGAGGTGGCATCTCATTGTGGTTCTGATTTGCATTTCCCTGATGATTAGTGATGCTGAGCATCTTTTCATGTACCTGGTGACAATCTGTATATCTTATTTGGAAAAACGTCTTTTGATACTTGCCCATTTTTAATCTTTTTTTTTTTTGCTTTTGATTTCTGTGAGTTATTTATATGTTTTGGATAGTAACCCCCTGCATGCTTTACAAATAGTTTCTGCCATTCAGTAAGTTTCTCTTTCATTTTGTTGATGGTTTTCTTTGCTGTGCAGAAGCTTTTTAGTTTGAGTAGCCTCACTTTTTTTTTTTGCTTTTGTTGCTTTTGCTTTTGGTGTCAGTTTAAAAAATTAAAAACTCAAAGACCTTTGTCAAGGAGTTTACATGTATGTTTTCTTCTAGGAGTTTTATGGTTTTAGGTCTTATGTTCAGGTCTTTATTTTGAGTAATTTGTTTAAGGTGTCAAATAGTGTCCATTTTCATTCTTTTGCATGTGCCTGTCCTATTTTCCCATCATCAATTATTGAAGAAATTGCCCTTTCCCCATTGTATATTCCTGACTCCTTTGTCATAAATTAATTGACTTTATATCTGTGCATATATTTCTGGGCTTTTTACTCTGTTCCATTCATCTATGTGTCTGTTTTTATGTGAATTACGACTCTATACTTCTCATTTCATGTCATGAACTTAACATGAACTTAATACTTGGTGATTTGATTTGACTGTGAGCTACTGAAGGATAGATAGGAGATACCTACTGAAATATCACTGTTAGTGAACTATGAACAAAATACCTAGTAACAATGTTAAACTGGAACTTGAGCATACATTACAGCGTATTTTTCTTCTCATTTAATATTTAGTCTAAAAATAGTAAGAACAAAATAATAACATTACTTAGCATTTCTTTAGTGTTACTGTGTATCAGACATTGTTCTAAACGTTTTACCTGTGAAGTAGGTGCTATCATTGTTTAGTTTTACAGATGAAGAAACTGAGGCAAAGAGAAATTAAATTAATTGTTAAAATTATGAAGCTGGTATGTGGGGAAATTGTGATTTGAACCTGGGCTCTGTGGCTCCAGAATTGATTTATCCTAAGTTTTGAGTTGACCCTTAGGCCTGTATTAGCTTTGCAATGCACATTGTTTTGCCTGCTGCACTCTCCTTCCATATGAACTTTGAAACAGAACCCTACTTCTGAGCTTAGTAGGCAATAGAAGAGCAACTGAACCTAAGCTGTCAAAAGGGTAACAGGTGCCTCTCCTTTGATTGGGGGGATAGCATATTAATGGAATTTAGGCTACATTTTCACGGCTTAGTTCATATCATCTTTCTCTGAGAGCCTTGTCTTTGAAAAACAGATCCTGAAATTTTAATGATCTCATATCGCATATGGATTGTATGGATGTTTGACTTTAGAATATTGGACAATTCCCACACTACTGTTCTGTGGGCAGAAAGAGCTTTTTATTCTAATTTTGTTATTGACTGTCACACTAGTTGATGGCACACTCATTTTGTCACTACCACATTACTTGGTGTTGCTTGATTTTCAAAGAAATCATTTTGAAATAGTATTTATATATATAATCAATTTCATTATGATTTTTTTTCCTTTTTGTTTGGCTTACATTTTCTTCGACACTTGCAACTGAAGGTTTAGTTTTTGAAACTGGTGGGAATCAGGATATGCTTGATACATTGTGATGGCAAAGGAGACATATCAACCTGTTTCTTTTGGCACCAATTATATCTTGTGTATGTAGCAAGTGTGGTGTGTATTTGGCGGTATGAACTGTTTGAGTGATGTCTGGTAGAAATAGAACTACAGAATGAATGTTAGTATTGAAAGGATCCTTCAATATATCACTTTTATTCTTCATTCAGCAGTTGGAAGTCTGAAGTCTGGGACGATTAAATGATTTACCTATATTCATATAGTGTTATAATCCATTTTTTAAAAGAAAGAATACCAATATTCTGTTCTTTTGAATCATACTTCATATTGGTGTAAAATCTTTACTTGTAAGAGAGGACTCTCAAGAATTTTAATTCATGTGCTTTTTTTATACTCACCTGACTCATATGTATTTTATTATCATTTTTCTTGTAATAGTATGTTCTGGGTGAGAGACAATGACCTGAATTAGATAGGTTGCAGAGAGAATGGCCAGATATGAAAGATCCAAAAGATTATTAGTTTAAATTGATAGGAATTTGCAGTTGTTTATGTGTAGGTTGAAAGTAAGAAATCAGGGATGATCCTCAGGATTCTACCTTGGGTAACTGGGTAAGATGATAGTGTCATTTACCAGAAAAACTTAGATGAGATCAGAGCAGGGTATATGAATTTGAAATGGGCAGAGCATGGATTGAACAGACAAGTGAGACAGATTGAAGGAAGAGCTACAGAATACACCAATATCTAAGATGTGGGAAGAGGAAGGACGAAAGAGGTGGGAGGACACAGAGGAGAGAATGGTATCATAAATACCAAAAGAGGAGAGAATTTTGAGGAGGGCATGGTAATTTGTGTTAATGCTCCAAAAATAAGGCTGAAAGAACCCAATAAAGTTGATAACTAGGAAGTCATTTGCTTCTTAATATGAAGTTGTAGTGGCATAGTAGGGATGTGAGCAGTGAGTAATGGAACTGAAAGGGAGATAGAGTAATGGAATACAAAGTGAAGACAGTTCTTTTAAGGAATTTGGCTCTGTGGAGAGAGAGAAGAGTTAGAGGGAGGTATGGAGATAGGGAAGGGTTTTTGTTCATTTTGGTTTCTTTTCCCCTAAGAATAGACTAGAACATTCACTTATTTCTGAGGTGAAAAGAGCTGATAAAGAGGAAGAAGTTTCGGTAGAGGACTTAGAGGGCTGGATGGCTGAGGAAGCAAAGTCCCAGGGGAGGCCAGCAACAGAAGAGCAAAGGCAATGATCAGGGTGTAGTGGGACAGGAGGGACACTTCTTTGACTTTCCTAGAAGGGACAGGGAGAAGGGTAAGGATAAATGTAAATAAATTCATAGTGTGGGGAAAAAATATGTGGAAGTTCTTGTCTGATGGTAGCAAAATGTCTTAAGTGAGGCAGGTAAATTTGCTGATACACATGTTGATTTGGTGGGGTGGGTATTGAGGGGAGAGGTAGAAGTTTAAAATAGTCACTGAAAGAATAGGAATTGAGGGGGTGACTAGAGAGAGACATAAAGGATTGCCTGCCTGGTACTGCTGAGAGTTGAGCTGAGGTTGGAATCTGTAAATATGTAATATCAGCCATTTTTTGTGGTTGTGTAATACTTATTTGTTTGTTTACTTCACTTTTGTTGAGCTCAGTACACGAAGAGTAGAAGTAGAAAATGTGGATGATTCAGTTGGTTGAGGGTAAGGTTTTATAGAGCAGGCAAGTCAGAAGGATAAAAGGGCTAGAGAATTGAGTTTAAATGTTTCAAGAGTGAAGAAATAAACCACATGATGTAAAGAAGACCACAGAGCAGGGATTCTCAACTTCAGAAACATTACTAATTCTTTGCTCTCCTGTGCATTATAGGATGTTTAGCATCCCTGACCTATACCTACCAGATGCCAGTAGCTGGCCCCTCCAGCTGTGACAATCAAAAATGTCTCCAGACATCACCAAATGTCCTTTGAGGGACGAAATCACCCTCAACTGGAGACACTGCCCTACAATCCTGAATCAAATGGATTGAAGAATGAGTTTCAATGAAATAAGTTCAAGAGTTGAAGAGCAAGCAAAAGAAAGAGTAGAGAGAATAGGTGGTCATGTTCTGAAATTAGACTATGGAAATTAAATATTTCAGAGATGTTGCTGATGTAAGTAATGTAAATGTCAAGAATAAACCACTGGTTTGCTGAGTGGTGGGGTGAAAGTGAAGGTTGTTGGCACCCAGCTTGTAATTTTGGTAGAGAGCAAAAAGAGCCCATAGTAACAGAGCCTAAGAGTTTCTGAAATGAAACCAGAACTAAGACTTTCTGGATGTTTATTTCCTTACTTTGTCCACTAAGTGTTTCTCTACTCTTTTTCTAACATTATCAGTTTCCTGAACTTGTCCTTTCCTCCTATAGTGTTTTAAAAAGTAGTGGAATTATCCAGGTTGGAATTAGCCCTGTAACAATCACCAAATAAACTGATAGGAACCTGTCTTGGTTTCCTGTTAAAGGAGGTGTAGTTCCCTAAGACAGAGGGACCTCTTGCCCTTTCTAAGTATATAGTATCCTATAGAGGACAGAAGGGTTGTCCATGAAGGGTAGGAAGTGGGCGCTGCAGGGTCAGACAGAGGCCAGGAATGGGGGGAGAGAAAGGAAGGGTGTTTATCCCTGTAGTTGCCAAGAAAAGACAAGTTTATCACCTGTTGTTAAAGTTTTGAAGGATGGGAACTTCTTGAAGATACTGAGCAGCAAGATTCATATACAAGAAGACGTACAGCAAGGGAGGGTGTCAAACTCATTTTCACCAGCAGCCACATTAGCCTCGAGGTTGCTTTCAAAGGGCAGAATGTAATTTTAGGACTGTATAAATGTAACTACTTAACAGTTAAGCAAGAGCTCTGTGCTACCGCTGGGTAGAAACAAGGTGCTGGGCCAGATTTGGCCTGCAGGCCTTGTGTTTGCCACCTGTGCCATACAGCGTGTGGTTAGGGCATTTGCCAGGTAAAACCATTGTTTAGCATCACTGAAATCCACAGTGAATTGTAAATAATGCTGGTTGGGAGGACACGGTTAGATAGCCTGTGGTTTTCAAAGTCTGGTCTTTGGACCAGCAGTGCCAGTAGTCTGTTTTAACAAGTTATTCAGGTGATTCTAAATGCAAATCAAGTTTGAGAACCACTGGCCCAAGTAATTCAAAGTGATTGAGAACCACTTTGCCTGATTTTTGTGACAAAGTCACAATGTTGAGAAAGAATGAGTGAAAACTTCATCACATGCCAGAACATCCTTTAGTCTTTAGGGATGGCATTCCTCTTAGAGTATGCTGTGTTTCAAGTTGAAGGACAGAAAAAATACTTCAGTATAGGTACAAGTAATGGGTAACACTGCTTGTAGGTGGAGAATTGCAGTCTACACTGGAATCTAAATTCTGCCAGATTATAATGGAGGAGAGCTTCCACCTTGTCTCCTCTTCCATTTTAAATATTTGTTCCTTGATTCTTCTTTTTTTTATTTTACACATGCAGTGACCTGTGAAGATCCTATTTTTTTATGGCTTTGTGATAGCAAGAGTTGGTTCAAGTAGCTAAGTGGTTCAGAGGCATTAGGGTGTATAAGAATTACCTGGACATCTTATTTAAAACATAGATTAATGGCCCCTATCCCTGGAGATCAGATTTATTAGATCTGGCAAAATGTCCAAGAATCTGTTTTTAACAAGCAACACTCCCACCAGTCTGCCTCTGCCTGGTGGATTCTAGTATATGTGATCCTTTGACCACACTTTCAGAAACACTGTGCTCAATCTCTAAAAACAGTGATTATTCTGATTATAATTTCACTCTTGGAGAGTTCTGAAATATAAATGTTTTCATGAATTTTTGAGGATATTTATAAATATGGGTCTTAATTGCTAGCAGTGAAGCTACCTGAATGTTTAATATTCACTGAGAAATTATATAGACATGCTTGGAATAAAATTATTTGGGAAATCATGAATAGTCTTCCTAGGTTAAAAATGTCCCCAAAGGCCACTTTGACAGTGTAGTATTGTAACACAAAACCAGTCAGACTTAAACATTTTGTAGTTCTATAATTAATATTTTGTGAATAATCTTTAGGAAGCCTACCTTTGCACGTATGGGGGCTACTTATTAAAAATCCACATGGTAAAAGAATAAATTAATCCTATTGTCTTTTCAGGTCTCCAAGCCATGTGCTAGGAGCCTAAAAGGCATCAAGAATGTAAAGAAAATGCTGTGTTACAGGCTAGTACCCCAGGTTTGCTGTCAGGGATAGGAGTTGATTTATCTAAAATGATGTATGATTTTTTTTTCCTGCATGGAATTATGTAAAATTTTATTATATCTAGCTTCCAAAAGAGGATTAATAAACAAGAATGGGGCAAAAACTATCTCTCCTCTCCCCTCCTCACCCTTCTTCTCTTCTCCCCTCCTCTCCTCTCTTGACAGTCCCCAGTTACTGGCATTTGTCTTTCACCAACTGGCTTATTTTACTTAGCATATACCTTTCAGTTCCATCCATGATATCACAAAAGGTAGGAGTTCATTCTTTCTTTCTGTTGCGTGGTATTCCACTGTGTGAATGTACCACAGTTTTTTGATCCACTCATCTACTAATGGGTGCTTAGGCTGTTTCCAGCACTTGGCTAATGTAAATACTGCTGCTATGAATATAGGGATTCATAGGTTCTTTTAAACCGGTGATTTGGGATTCTTAGGGCATATTGCCAGCAGCAGAATTGCTGGGGCAAAGGGCAGTTCAATTTTCAGTTTTGTGAGGAAAGCCCTTACTGTTTACCACACCAATAGTGCAGTGGGTTCCCTTTTCTCTGCATCCTCACCAGCACTTCTTGTTTGTAGATTTATTAATGATGGTCATTCTGACAGGTGTGAGGTGGTATCTCATTTTGGTTTTAATTTGCATCTTTCTGATGGCTAGTGATATTGAGCATCTTTTCAGATGTCTGTTGGCCATCTGTATGTCCTCCTTGGAGAAGTGTCTGTTCAGGTCTTTTGCCCATTTTTAATTGGTTTCTTCCTGGTTTGAGCTATATGAGTCCTTTATATGTTTTGGAGATCAACCATTGTCCAATGTATCGTTGGCAAATATATTCTCCCGTATGGTTGGTTCACTTTTCATTTTATGATGGTTTCTTTAGCCGTGCAGAAGCTTTTTAGTTTGTTGTAGTCCAATTTGTTTATTTTTTCCCTTTTCCTAGGAGATATATTGACAAAATATTGCTGTGTGGGATATCTGAACTTCTACTGCCTATGTTTTCCTCTAGGACTTTTATGTTGTTGCGACTTATATTTAAGCCTTTTATTCATTTTGAATTTATTCTGGTGTATGGTGTTAGTTGGCAGTCTAGTTTCTTTATTTTTTTCCAGTTACCTGCCCAGTTATCCTAACACCATTTATGGAAGGAGCTATTTTTACTCCATTATATATGCTTAGGCTCCCTTTGTCAAATATTAATTGACCCTAGAGACATGGATTTATTTCTGGGCTCTCTATTCTGTTCCATTGATCTATGTGTCTCTTCTTATGTCAGTACCAGACTTTTTTTTATTACAGTGGCCTTGTAATATAGTTTGATACCAGATATTGTGGTCCCTCCTACTTTGTTCTTCTTTCTCAAGATTGCTCAGGCTATTTGGGGTGTTTTTGGTTTCATATAAATTTTGAAATATTTTTTCTACATCTGTGAAATATTTCATTAGTATTTTAATAGGAATTGCATTGAATCTATAGATTGCTTTGGGTAGTATGGAAATTTTAATGATGTTAATTCTTTCAATACATAAACACAGTATGTGCTTCCATTTATTTCTATCTTTGTCATTTCTTTCTTCAATGTTCTATAGTTTTTTGAGTACAGGTCTTTTATCTCCTTGGTTAAATTTATTCCCAGGTATTTTATTATTTTTCTTGCTATAGTAAATAGGACTTTTCCCCTAATTTTTCTTTCAGGTATTTTATTCTTGGTGTACAAAAATGCCATAGATTTCTGAATACTGACTTTGCATCCCACTATTTAGTTATTAGGTTGAGTAGTTTTTTGGTGAATACTATAGGGTCTTCTATGTATGCTATCATGCCTTCTGTAAATACTGACAGTTTTACTTCCTCCTTTCCAATTTGGATGCCTTTTATTTCTTTTTATTGTCTGATTGCTGTGGCTAAAACTTCCAGTACTATGTTGAATAAGAGTGGACACCCTTGTCTTTTTCCTGATCATCAGTGGATATCTTTTAGTTTTTGCCTGTTGAATATAATGTTGGCTATAGGTTTCTCATACATGGCCTTATGATGTTGAGATATGCTCCCTCTAATCCCACTTTGCTGAATGTTTTTATCATAAATGTGTGCTGGATTTATCAAGTGCTTTATCAGAACCCCTTGATATGATCATGTGATTTTTGTCCTTCATTTTATGTGGGATATTACATTTATTTATTTGTGAATATTGTACCATCCTTGCATCTCTGGGATGAATCCCACTTGATCATGGTGTATGATTTTTTAATGTATTGCTGGATGCAGTTTGCCAGTATTTTGTTGAGGATGTTAGCATCTATGTTCATCAGAGATATTGGCCTATAGTTTTCTTTGTTGTATCTTTACCTGGTTTTGGAATTAGGATAATACTGGCCTCTTAAAAAGAGTTTGGGAGTCTTTTCTTGAATTTTTTGGAATATATTGAGGAGGATAGGAGTTAGTTCTTTTTTAAATGTTTGGTAAAATTCACCTGTAAAGCCATCTGATCCAGGGCTTTTGTGTGTCTGGAGTTTTTTTTTATTATTGCTCCTATTCACTGGCTGTTGTCAGTCTGTTTGGGCTTTCTGCTTCTCTTGATTCAGTTTTGGAACATTGTATGTTTCTAGAAACGTCCATTTTGCCCAGGTTGTCCAATTTCTTGGCACATAGTTGTTCATAGTAATTTCTTACAATCCTTTGTATTTCTGTGGTATCAGTTGTAACTTATCCTCTTCATTTCCTATTTTATTTATTTGAGTCCTCTCTCTTTTTTCCTTGTTGGGTCTGGTTAAAAGTTTGTCAGTTTTCTTTATCTTTTCAAAGAACCAGATCCTAGATTTAGTGATCCTTTGAATTGTTTTTTTATTCTACATGTCATTTAATTTTGCTCTGATCTTGATTATTTCCTTCCTTCTTCTCATTCTGGGCTTTTTTGGTTGTTTCTCTAGTTCTTTTAGATATAGGGTTAAGTTTTTTATTTGAGATTTTTCTATCTTCTTTAGGTAAGTCTGTATGGCTATGAACTTCCCTTCCACTGCCTTTGTGGTTCCCATAGGTTTTGATGTTTTCTGTGTTCATTTCCATTTGTTTCCAGGTACTTTTTTATTTCTTCCTTGATCTCATTGTTAACCCATTCATTATTTAATAACATGTTACTCAGTTTCCATGTATGTAAATGTTTTTGAGTTTTTTTCCTTGAGGTTGGTTTCTAGTTTCAAGCTATTGTGATCTCAGCACATGCTTGATATGATTTAAATTTTCTTGAATTTGTTGAGACTTTTTTGTGTCCTACCGTGTGGTCTATCTTTGAAAATGTTCTGTGTGCATTTGAAAAGAATGTATATTTTGCTTCTTTGGGATGAAAGGTTTGGTATATATCAACTAAGTCCATTTGATCTTGAGTGTCATTCAATGACATAATATCCTTGTTGATTCCTTGTTTGGAAGATCTATCCATTGTTGACAGTGAGGTGTTAAAATCCCCACGATGACTATGTTGCTGTCTATATGTTTCTTTTGTTCTTACTGTTGTTCAAGTACAGTTGTCTCCATATTCACCCACCATACCCCCCGATCCACCTATCCCCGCCTCCCACCCTCAAACCTACCCCCTTTGGCTTTCCCCATATGTCCTTTATGCATATTCCTTTATAGCCCTTCCCCTATTATCTTCTATTAATCTTTCTCCCTGCTCCTCTCTGGTTACTGTCCATTTGTTCTTTATTTCAATGTCTCTGGTCGTATTTTGCTTACTTCTTTGTTTTGTTGATTAAGTTTTATTTATAGGTCAGATCATGTGGTATTTGTCTTTCACTGCCTGGCTTATTTCACTTAGCATAATGTGTGTAAAATGGTATCTTATTGTGGATTTAATTTGCAACTCTCTGATGGCTAGTGCTGCTGACCATCTTTTCATATGTCTCTGGGCCCTCTTTATGTCCTATTTGGAGAAGTGTCTGTTCAGGTCCTTTGCCCATTTTTTAATTGGGTTGTTTGTCTTCCTGGAGTGGAGTCATGTGAGTTCTTTATATATTCTGAAATCAACCCCTCGTGTGGGGTATCATTTACAAATATGTTTTCTCATATGGTTGGTTCTCTTTTAATTTTAATGCTGTTTTCTTTAACTGTGCAGAAGCTTTTTATTTTGATGAAGTTCTACTTCTTTATTCTTTCTTTTATGTCCCTTGCTCTAGTGGACATACCAGTTATCTATATCTTTCTTGAAGTCTTTCAAGATTTTTCTTATATATTTAGGTGATCCAGTGTTGGGTGCATAAATGTTTATAAGGGTTATATTCTCTTGTTGAATTATTTCCTTAAATATTATGTAGTGACCCACTTTGTCTCATTTATGACCTTTGCTTTTGAATCTATTTTGTCTAATATAAGTATTAGTACACCAGCTTTTTCTCATGGCTGTTTGCTTGGAATATATTTTCCATCTGTTTTCTCAGCCTGTGTAGATCATTTGTTCTGAGATTGGTCTCTTGTAGAGAACATATATGCAGGTCATGTTTTCTTATTCAGCTACCCTATGTCTTTTGATTGAAGCATTTAATCCCTTTATGGTTAAGGTTATTATTGATATATGTTTATTCATTGCCATTCATTCCATACCTGTCTCAGTCAGTCTCTCTGCTCTTTCTTATCTTTTTTAATTTTAATCAATGTTCAAATACAGTTTTTTCCCTTTTACTCCCATTCCAGCCCATCTCTCCCCACTTCCCTCCCATTACCACCCTCCCCCTAGTTTTTGTCCATGTGTCCTTTAAATTTGTTCTTATAAACCCTTTCCATTCTCCCCTGAAATTCCCTCTTCTCTCCCTTCTGGTCACTGTCAGCCTGTCTTCTATTTCAGTGTCTTTGGTTATATTTCACTTGTTTGTTTGTTTTGTTGATTAGTTCCTGTTAAAGGTGAGATCATATGGTTTTGTCTTTCACTGCCTGGCTTATTTCACTTAGCATAATGCTTTCCAGTTCCATCCATGCTGTCGCAAAGGGTAGGAGCTCCTTCTTTTCTTTCTGCTGCACAGAATTCCATTCTGTGAATGTACCATAGTTTTTTGATCCATTCATTCACTGACAGGCACCTAGGTTGCTTCCGGCACTTAGCTATTGTAAATTGTGCTGCTATGAACATTGGGGTGCAAAGGTTCTTTTGTATTGGAGTTTTAGTGTTCTTAGGATATAGTCCCAGCAGTGGAATTGCTGGGTCAAAAGGCAGATCCATTTTTAGTTTTCTGAGGAGGTTCCATACTGCTTTCCACAGTGGTTGTACCAGTCTGCAGTCCCACCAACAGTGCACTAGGGTACCCTTTTCTGCACAGCCTCTCCAACACTTGTTTGTTGCTTTGTTTACGATGGTCATTCTGACTGGTGTGAAGTGGTATCTCATTGTGGTTTTAATTTGCATCTCTCTGATAATTAGTGATATTGAACATTGTTTCATGTGTCTCTGGATCCTCTGTATGTCCTCCTTGGAGAAGTGTCTGTTCAAGTCCTTTGGCCCATTTTTTAATTGGGTTACTTGTCTTCTTAGAGTGGAGTCGTGTAAATTCTTTATATATTTTGGAGATTAAACTCTTGTCTGAGGTATCATTGGCAAATATGTTTTCCCATACATTTGGTTCTCTTTTTATTTTGCTACTGTTTTCTTTAGCTGTGCAGAAGTTTTTTATTTTGATGAGGCCCCACTTGTTTATTCTTTCCTTTATGTTCCTTGCTCTAGGAGACATATAAGTGAAAATGTTGCTGCATGAAATATCTGAGATTTTCCTGCCTACATGCTCCTCTAGGACTTTAATGGTGTCACGGTTTATATTTAAGTCTTTTATCCAACTTGAATTTATTTTTGTATAAGGTGTAAGTTGGTGCTCTAATTTCATTTTTTTGCATGTAGCTATCCAGTTCTCCCAACACCATTTGTTGAAGAGGCTATTTTTACTCCATTTTATGTTTCTGCCTTCTTTGTCAAATACTAATTGACCATAAAGACTTGGGTTTATTTCTGGGCTCTCTGTTCTGTTCCATTGGTCCATGTGCCTGTTTTTATACCAGTACCAGGCTGTTTTGATTATAGTGGCCTTGTAGTATACTTTAGTGTCAGGTATTGTGATCCCCCCACTACTTTACTATTCTTTCTCAAAATTGCAGCAGCTATTCAGGGTTGTTTATGGTTCCATATAAATTTTTGATGTGTTTGTTCTATGTCTGTGATATAAGCCATTGATACTTTAATAGGTATTGCATTGAATGTGTAAATTGCTTTGGGTAGTATGGACATTTTGATGATATTAATTCTTCCAATCCATGAACACGGTATATGTTTCCATTTGTTTGTGTCTTCCTTGATTTCTTTCTTCAGTGTTGTGTAGTTTTCTGAGGATAGGTGTTTAACCTTCTTGGCTAGGTTTATTCCTGGGTTTTTTATTATTGTTGCTATATCAAATGAGATTTTTTTTTCTTGATTTCTGCTTTTGATGTTTCGTTGTTGGTATACAAAAATACCTTTGATTTCTGGATATTCAATTTGTATCCTGCTGTTTTGCCAAATTCATTTATTAGGTCAAGCAGTTTTTCGGTGGAGTCTATAAGATTTTCTATGTACACTATCATGGCATCTGCAAACAGTGACAGTTTTCTTTCCTCCTTTCCAATTTGGATGCCTTTTATTTTTTTTTCTTGTCTGATTGCTGTGGCTAGAACTTCCAGTACTATATTGAATAGAAGTGGTGAAAGTGGACTGCCTTGGCTTGTTTCTGATCTTAGTGGAAAAGATTTTAGTTTTTGCCCATTGACTATGATGTTGGCTGTAGATCTCTCATATATGGCCTTTATTATATTGAGGAATGCTCCCTGTATTCCCACTTTGCAGAGTGTTTTTATCATAAATTGGTGCTGTACCTTATCAAATGCTTTCTCTGTATCTATTGATTTGATCATGTGGCTTTTGTCTTTGCTTTTGTTTATGTGATGTATTACCTTTACTGATTTGCGAATATTGTACCATCCTTGTATCTCTGGAATGAATCCCACTTGGTCATGGTGTATGATCTTTTTAATGTATTGTTGGATACAGCTTGCCAATGTTTTGTTGAGGATTTTAGCGTCAATGTACATCAGCGATATTGGCCTGAAGTTTTCTTTCTTTGTTGTGGCTTTATCTGGTTTTGGAATTAGGATGATATTGACCTCATAAAAAGTGTTTGGGAGTCTTCCATCTTTTTGGATTTTTTGGAATACTCTGTGAAGTATAGGGGTTAGCTCTCCCTTAAATGCTTTGTAGAATTCTCCTGTGAAACCATCTGGTCCAGGGCTTTTGTGTGTTGGGAGTTTTTTGATAACTGCTTCAATTTCTTTTACTGTTATTGGTCTGATGTTCAGGCTTTCTGCTTCTTTTTCATAGAGTTTTGGAAGATTATATTTTTCTAGAAATTTGTCCATTTCACCTAGGTTTTCAAATTTCTTGTCATACAGTTCTTCCTAGTAATTTCTTACAATCATTTGTATTTCTGTGGTATCTGTTGTAATCTCTCCTCTTTCATTTCTGATTGTGTTTATTTGGGTTTTCTCTCTTTTTTTTCTTGATGAGCCTGCTTAAAGGCTTGTCGATTTTGTTTCTGTTTTCAAAGTACCAGCTCTTGGATTCGTTGATCTTTAGAATTGTGCTTTTAGTGTCTATGTCATTTAATTCTGGTCTGATCTTGGTTATTTCCTTCCTTCTGCTTGCTCTGGGCTGCCTTTGTTGTTGTCCCTTGAGTTCTTGTAGGCATAGGGTTAGGTTCTTTGTTTGAAATGTTTCTGTCTTTTGTAGGTAGACCCATATTGCTATGAACTTCCCTCTCATGACTGCCTTCACTGTGTCCCATAAGTTTTGGGTTGTTGTGAGTTCATTTTCATTTCTTTCCAGAAACCTTTTGATTTCCTCTGTTATTTCATTCTTGACCCATTCATTGTTTAATAGCATGCTATTTAATCTCTATGATTTTGAGTGCTTGTGTTTTTTTCCTTGGGGCTGGTTTCTAGCTTCAGTCCCTTGTGATCTAAGAAAATGCTTGGTATGATTTCAATTTTTTTGAAATTGTTGAGGCTTCTTTTGTGTCCTATTATGTGGTCTATCTTAAAAATGTTCCGTGTACATTTGGAAAGAATGTGAATTTAGCTTCTTTGGAATGGAGGGCTCTGTATATATCAGTAAAGCCCATTTCATCTAGGGTATTGTTCAGTGTCACAATATCTTTGTTGATATTTTGTTGGGAAGATGTATCCATTTTTGTCAGTGGGGTGTTAAAATCCCCCACTATAATTGTGTTGCTGTCAGTATCTTTCTTGAAGTCCTCTAAGATTTTCTTTATGTATTTGGGTGCTCCTATGTTGGGTGCATATATATTTACAATATTTATGTCTTCTTGGTGCATTCTTCCCTTGAGTATTATGAAGTGACCTTCTGGGTCTCTCTTTATGGCCCTTTTTTGGAAGTCTATTTTTTCTGATATGAGTATTGCTACCCTGGCTTTTTTTTTCCTGTCCATTTGCTTGGAAAATTTGTTTCCAGCCCTTCACTTTCAGCCTGTGCAGGTCTTTTATCCTGAGGTGGGTCTCTTGTAGGCAGCATATGTGTGGGTCACGTTTTCTTATTCATTCAGCTACTCTATGTCTTTTGATTGGAGCATTTAATCCATTTATGTTTAAGGTTATTATTGATAGGTACTTATTCATGGCTATTTTTGTACCTGTTTTCCTCTCTCTCTCTCTCTCTTCCTTCCTTTCCTTAAAGAAGTCCCTTTAGCATTTCTTGCAGAGCTAGTTTGGTAGAGGTATATTTTTTGGACCTCTTTTGTCTGGGAATCTCCTTATTTGGCCTTTTATCTTGATTGAGAGCCTTGCTGGGTAAAGGAGCCTTGGTTGCAGGCCTCTGGTTCTCATTACTTGGAATATTTCTTGCCATTCTCTTCTGGCTTGGAGTGTTTTCATTGAGAAGTCAGCTGCTAGCCTTATTGGGGCTCTCTTGTATGTTACTTTCTGTTTTTCCCTTGCTACCTTTAATATTCTGTCTTTGTCTTGAAATTTTGCCATTTTAATTATGATGTGTTTTGAGGTGGGCCTCTTTGGGTTCCTCTTGATTGGGACTCTGTGTTTCCTGGATTTGTGTGACTTTTTCTCTAATCAAATTAGGGAAGTTTTCCATCATTACTTTTTCAAAAAGGTTTTCTATTTCTTGCTCTTCTTCTCCTTCTGGTATCCCTGTGATAAGGATATTATTACATTTCATATTGTCTTGCCTTTCTCTTAATTCCTCTTTATTCTTTCTGAGCCTCTTTTCCTTTTCTTGTTCTTTCTGGGTGTTTTTTTCTACTTTGTCCTCCAATTTGCTTATCCAGTCTTCTGCTTCATCAATCCTGCTTTTCCTTCCTTCTACTGTGTTCTTTAGTTCAGAAATTGTATTCTCCATTTCCTCTTGGCCCGTGTTGATAGTTTCTATTTCCTTTTTCATGTTCATATAGTTTGCAGTGAGATCATTGTAGCTTCCCTGAAGTTTCTGGTAGCTCATTGTGAGTTCATTGAGCTTCCTGATAATCATTTCTTTGAACTCAATATTTGACTGTTGAGTTGCCTCTACTTCATTTAGCATTGTTTCTGAGGCTTCCTCCTTTCCCTTCATTTGGGGATTGTTTCTTTGTCTTCTCATTGTTCGTGAGACTCTTCTTGTTAGCCTCTGTTTCTTAAATTGATCTGTTCTAGTTCCCTGTGATTATGGTGTGAACTTCTGTGGTAGAATACCTGTGAGATTCAGTGGTGCAGTCTCCTTCATGTATCCTGGTGTTCCCAGCTTCCCCCTACTCTTTTTTGTGATCAGTTGGAGGAGTAAGGCAAAATAGTTTAAGACAGTAAGTCAGTATTCTATGACATTCACAGTAGCAGCCAGTAGAGAAGAGATGGGATATCCTTTGGCTACGTATAGTGTTAACGTGATCTTCCTCCTCACTGGCCTCATTTTAGAAAGGATGGAAAGAAGGTAAGACTCTTATTGGGGACAAAAGGATTGTTCATTGGATCTAGAAAGCAGTGAGGCTGTGGGAGGTCAGATTCTGAGGTAGGGTGGGAATAAAGAATAGTAAATAGGAGTAGCGTGTAAAAGAATAGACAACCCTCACAACAGTAGAGTTCAGGAAATTGCGAAGTGGGCTGAGATCTGGGAGGGGTGTTGTGTAATATTTACAGTTGTATGAACTAGGTCTTAATTACAGTAATATTAAAGCAACAATCATGTGGCAGAATCTATGGGATCTAGATAACAAGAATAAGAAGTGTAGAACCTTGAGTGGTGTAATAATGGAACACCAATGAAGGACAGTAAATTATCAACACACTGTGAATGAGATAACACGGGGAACCTATCAAATGACAATATAACCAGCCAAGGAAAGAAGATTATACAGAAAGAAAAAGAATACCAAAATACTATTAAAATAAAAAATGTCAGAAAAGTGAGAAAAAGATAATACAAATTTGCAGGAAGTTGCAGGGTCAAAAAAAAGGGGGGGGAAGCAGAAGATGGAATGCAGGAGAGATAAATTTGGAGTGGAAGGAATAATACTAGGATGAAAGGAAGGGAAACATAAGAAATTGAGAGATATAAACATAATAATTAAAAAATAAAAAGTCACTTAAAAAACAAGATAAAATCAAACAGTCAACAACAACAGCCAAAACAAAAACAAAAACAAAATAAACAATACCTCTGGTTGGTTTCTAACTGGCCAAACCAGGTTTTCTGGTTTTGCTGGCTTCAGTAGGCTGAGGGGCGTTTGGAGTGCTTTTCACTCTTCCCAGTCAGTATCTCTTGTACTGTCCCCAGAGCCAGCATCGTGCTCTCCCCAGAGCGGATCTGACATCCCCCCGCAGGACCCTGGGTGTGTGTATGGGAACTCCCAAGCAAGCTGTCCAGAGCTCACTGCCATGGACTCCCGGTACCCGGAGCCCCGCAGAGTGCCTGAGTCTTTTCCGGGTTCATGGTGCAAGCTCCAGGGATCGCAAGGGGATGTGACCTTCCCCTAAATTTCACTTCGGCAGGCTGTATGTTCTTGGGAAGCACCTGTGTCTTTTCTGTATTTACGGTGTAAGCTCCAGGGATCTCGAAGGGTGCGCATTTCCACAAAGTTTTCCGCTGTGGGCTGCAGGAACCCTCGAAGCGCCAAGTCTCTTTCAGGTGCACAGCTTCAGAGTTGGGAATCCCGAAGGGGCTCGTGCTCCCCCCAGTTCACCACTGCAGGCTCCAGAAACCCGAGAACACCCACACCCTTTTGTTGTTCAGGGCTGCGGGGTCTGGGTTTTCCAGAGAACCACACTCCCACCCGGCTGGGGGCTCGGGCGCATGGCCACGCTGCTACTGGTCATGCAGGCTGGGGGCACTCACCCTTCCCAGGGCTATGGGTGGGTGCCTGCAGCCCCTGCATGACTTTCTCCTAGTTTCACTCCCCTCTCTGTGCCTTAAGGCAACAAGGCCTCCCCTGGTGCTGCTCAATCCCTGTTGTCCGAGGAAGGAGCAGTGACTCTGCTCACCGCGGTGCCCTGAGGCAGACCCGGGAGCCCCGGACCTGAGGGCTGCAACCCCTCTGGTCCCCGCACTGATCCCTGGGTCCCTATTATTGTGAAGTAGTCTCCTTACCGTCTGGCTTTTCAATGTCTGCTATAATTTTTGATGTCCTGTTTTCATAAATGTTGCTATATCCTAGGCCCCTTTGCTCTGTTCCTCCGGAGATCCTCAAGATTCTCTCCCCTGCATAGAGGAAGGGGATTATGCTCCCTCCAACAAAGCCGCCATCTTCATTCCGCTCTCTGCTCTTTCTTATAGCCGTTCCTTCAGCGACTCTTGCAGTGCTGGCTTGGTGGAGATGTACTCTTTTAGCCTTCTTTTGTCTGGAAACTCTTTGTTTCGCCTTCCATTTTAATTGAGAACCTTGCTAGTAGAGTAGTCTTGGTTGTAATTCCTTGCTTTTCAGTACTTGGAATATTCTGTGTCAATCCCTTCTGGCTTGTAGTGTTTCTATTGAGAAATCAGTTGATAGCCTTATCAGAGTGCTTTTGTATGTTACTAGCTGTTTCTCACCTGCTGTCTTTAAGATTCTCTCTTCATCTTTAACTTTTGCTATTTTAATTATGATGTGTCTTGGAGTGGGCCCTTTTTGGATTCATCTTCATTGGGACCTTCTGTGCTTCCTGAACTTGGTGTGACTATTTCTCCTACCATGTTGGGAAAGTGTTCTGTCATTATTTTTTCAAACAGGTTTTCTGTCCCTTGTTCCTTTTCTTCTCCTTCTGATATTCCTATGATGCATATGTTACATTTCACATTGTCCTGAAGCTCCCTTAAAGTATCCTTGTTCTTTTTGAGTCTTTTTTTATTTAGTTGCTCTGACTGGGTATTTTTTTCTATCTTGTTTTCCAGACTGCTGATTTGGTCTTTTGCTTCATTTTTCCTGCTTTTGATTCCTTCTAGTTTACTTTTAATTTCAGATATTGTATTTTTGTTCTTCCTGGTTCTTATTCATAGCTTCTATGTCCTTTTTCATGCTTCTGTAGTTCCCACTAAGTTCTTTGTTGCTCCCATAAAGTTCCTTGTTGTTCTCATAAAGTTCCTTGTAGTTTTTACTGAGTTACTTGAGCATCCTCATAAACATTATTTTGAATTCTGTTTGCTAGATTGCTTGTTTTAATTTCATTCAGCTCTTTTTCTGCAGATTCCTCCTTTCATTTGAGGGTTATTTCTTTGTGTTCCCTTTTCAGGTGACTTTTTGTTTGTTTCTGCATCTCAGATTGCTCTGCTTTGACTGTCTGTCTTCATGGGATGCCTTCTGTGGTAGGAGTTCTGTAGGGCTCAGTGGTACAGTCTGTTTGATATCCTGATCTGGTTGCCCTACAGATGCTCTTTATACAGTTTATGTGGGCTCACTTGTTTATTTGGGCTTTGCTTGTTGGTGGCTCATATGCTGGTGGGTTCTCCTCTCCAGCTGGCTGACTGGGAGTCACATCCCCCACTACGTCTTGTGTGGTATTTTACAGGTACTAGTTACCAAAGTAATACTACCCAGAAAACCAAACCCACATCAGCAAAAATGTGCCCCTAAAACATCAGCAATATCAACTGAGCAAAGATTAATAAAGGTAGAAATAGTTAAGAATGTTATATGATAGGAAAAAAGAATACGAGACCACTAAAAGGAATATGAGAAAAAGGATTTTAAGAGGGAAAGGGGAGGTGAAATATTAAAAGTAGGGAATAGGAATAAAGCAAAGAAAGGGAGAAAATAAAATTTAAAATGAAAGTAAAAAAGGAAAGATAATGGCAACATGGAGTAAGAAAAAGGAAGGATACAATATGAGGTTTGAAGTAAAATTAAAAAATAGCAAGCCAATAGAAATAAAATTAAAACCAAAGCACAGCAGAGTCAGTAACAACAACAGATGAGCAAAGATTAATAAAGGTGGGAAGGGAATAAGAATGTTATAAGGAAGAGAAAAGAGAATGAGATGTCTACAGTAAAGAAAAATGACTTTGAGAGGATAGAGGGAGGAGAAATAGAGTTAGGAAAAGAACACAGGCTAAGAAAGAGAAAAAATAAAATTCCATACTCAAATATACAAGGATAGGAGGAAGGCAAAATGGAGTAAGATGGGGAGAGTAAACTATGAGATTTGAAGTAAAAAAAGTGTGAAGAAATAGGAACACAATTGAAAAAAAACAGCAATAACCACAATATTCATGCCAAAGAAGCCACAATTGATAAAGGTGGAAAGAAAATAATATTATAAGAAAGGGAAAAAGACTGTGAGCTGACTAAAGGAAGGAAGAATGATTTTTAGAGGGTAGAGGGAGGAGAAATAGTAAGAGTAAGGAATAGGAAGAAGACAGAGAGTGGGAAAATAAAATTTACAATGAAAATAAGAAAGGGGAGGAATAAAGCAAAATGAAGGAAGAAAAGGGACAGATACAATGTGAGATTTGAAATAGAAATAAAATTAAAATATGTAAGAATCTAAATAAAAAGATTGAAAAATAAAAGGCAAAAAATAGTGAATTAGTTGGAACATGATTGAAGAAAATGGGGAAATGTTATAGGGCTATGTGAGTGAAAAAAAATAACACAAATTCTGAAGAAGAATGAGGTGGAATTTGTCTCAGCAGAGTTTGGTGTTTGCCCTCTGTCTTCTCCTTCTGGATCAGCTTCTAGCTTTTTATCAGCTCAAGGCCCAGGGTGGGTCATCCAGCTTCTAGCAGCACCACATGTACCACCTTTATCTGCCTCTAGAGGGGACTTCTGTTGTGATCTGGAAGTTGGGACCTCAAGGTCTCCCCTGGGAGGCACTGATCAGTCTTCTGGGAGAATTGTGGGTACGTTCCCCTGCCCCTATGCCACCCATCATGGTCTGTCCCAGCTTATTTCTGGTAATGTATAGTTTATGACTAACTAGCAGTCTGTTTCAAGGGAGGGGCCAATCTGTATAAGAGGGTCAGCTCTTTTCTGCTTAGTGCTGATGGCAGCTCTGTGTGAGAGCTGAGGCTGGGCAGGGCCCTGATTACCCCTTGCTACATAATTTCTGCTCTCACTGCCTTGCTGGCCTCAGTGGAATAGGGCCCTGGGAACCAGTGTATTTTGTCTCCCTGAGAGAAGTTCAAAGTGGATCCTTTTGGAGATTCTCTTCCTGTCTTTCTCCTGTGGATATGCACCCTACAGGGGGTTCTTGAACCTTTCCTGCCTATTCTGCCAATCCTATAGGAGGTGGGGATGGGTACGTCTTTCCTTTCTCAGAGGTTTGAATTCTGCCTGGGAAACGGGGGTTCTGCCTGGCTATGAATAATGTCAGGTCCTCAACTCTTGCCCATGTAATTCCCAGCTCACTGTCTTTGTAGTAGACACAGTTGCAAACTCCATTTGCAGAGCCCCCAGCTTGCTAGTTGTGCTGGGCTGGAGCCAGAAATCCCTTTGCTGTGCAATTTTCTGATCTCCCTGCCCACCAGCTGTATTCAGTGGGAGCAAACCACACTTTCAGTCTTGTCCCTTTGTTGGCAAGGCAGCTTTCAAAGGGTCCCTGCCCAGCACACTTCAGCTCCCCTTTTAAAAAGTCTCTGTGGCACACCCACTGCAGCATCAATTCACTGTTGAGCTTTCCACACACACCACCTCTCCAAAAAGCCAGAAGTCTCTCATGGGCATGGTTGCCTACAGCCTGCCTCTGCCCAACTCAGGTGCACATAAAGTCTCTGTCTTTCCCTCTGGCACTCTCCTGGTTGGAGTTTGGTGCTGCAGCTATGCATGATGTGCTGCTTGCTATGTGTATGTAGTCTGCATCTCCCTGACCTCACAGATCCTCCCAAGTAAATTCTGGTCCAGGTTTGTGGTCTCCCCCCTCAGGACCAAGGCTGCCTGCCCTGGGAGGGGAGGGAGCCCACAAAGCTGTGATTTCTGACCAATCTCTCCTGGTCTATAGGTACCATTCACAGGGTATTTCCCCTTCAACTTAAAAATGTCTTTACTGCCCATTGTGAAGCATCTTCTGTACTCTTTTGCTCAAAACTTCATATCAGCTAAGATTCTGTTCATTGTTCAGGTTTTTTGTTAGAAGATCAGCTGAGAATCTGAGTTGGGGGCTAGAGCAAATGGACTCAGTTTCCACCTACTTGGCCACTATCTTCTCCGATCTTCTGCATCTCTTTTAAATAGTCTTTTTAAACTTCCAGCCAAGATGGAGGAATAGGTAGACACACTGTGCCTCCTTGCACAACCAAAATAAGAAGAACAAAAATTTAGAAACAGAAACACAACCGGTACTGACAGAAAATCGAACTATGGAAGTCGGACAACCAAGGAGTTAAAGAAACATCCATGCAGACCAGTAGGAGGGGCGGAGTCAGGCAGCCGGGTGGAGAGAACTAGTGGCAAAGCAGTGGCTGGCAGACCTTGGGAGTGCAAGGTGGCAGCAGGCGGACCCAATGAGATGGCAGATTATGGAGGGGTGCGGTGCACAAGGTGGCTGGTGAGCCTGCTGATCCTACATTTGCTTGCAGATAAACCAGGCGAAACTGGGGAGCGAGGCAGACTGTGCAACCCAGGGTTCCAGTGCCGGGAAATAAAGCCTCAAAACACCCATTGAAAACACTTGTGGAGATTGAGGCACAGGTAGAGACTCCCAGCCTTACAGGAGCGTTCGTTGGAGAGACCCACAAAGTCCTAGAATGGCCACGAACCTACCCACCTGGGAAATCAGCACCAGAAAGGCACAGTTTGCTTGGGGGAAGTGGTGGAAGGGACTGAAGTCCAACAGAGAGCGCAGCAAATGCCATTGTTCCCTCTCGGACCCCACCCCCACATATAGTGTCTCGACCCAGCAATTGGGTTGTCCCACCTGGTGAACACCTAAGGCTCTGTTCCTCATACATAACAGGCATGTCAAGACAAAAAAAATGGCCCAAATGAAAGATCAGATCAAAGCTCCAGAAATAATACAACTAAGCGATGAAGAGATAACCAACCTATCAGATGCACAGTTCAAAGCACTGGTAATCAGGATGCTCACAGAATTGGTTGAATTTGGTCACAAATTAGATGCAAAAATGAAGGCTACACTAAGTGAAATAAAGGAAAATGTACAGGGAGCCAGTAGTGATAGGAAGGAAACTGGGACTCAATGAAGTGGACCAGAAGGAAGAAAGAAACAACCAAACAGAAAAGAAGAAACAAGAACTCAAGAAAATGAGAAGAGGCTTAGGAACCTCCAGGACATCTTTAAATGCTCCAACATCCAAATTATAAGGGTACCAGAAGGAGAAAAGGAAGAGCAACAAGTAGAAAAGTTATTTGAACAAATAACAAATGAGAACTTCCCCAATTTGGCAAAGGAAATAGGCTTCCAGAAAGTTCAGGAAGCTCAGAGAGCCCCAAAAAAGTTGGACCCAAGGAGGAACACACCAAGGCACATCATAATTACATTAGGCAAGGTAAAATTGAAGGAGAGAATCCTAGAAGCAGCAAGAGATAAGGAGATGGTCACCTACAAAGGAGTTCCCATCAGACTGTCAGGTGATTTCACAAAAGAGACCTTGGAGGCAAGAAGGGGCTGGAAAGAAGTATGTGAACTCGGGAAAGGCAAGGACCTACATTCAAGATTGCTCTATACAGCAAAGCTTTCATTTAGAAGGGAAGGGCAGATGAAGTACTTATCAGATAAGGTCAAGTTCAAGGAGTACATCATCACCAAGCCCTTATTATATGAAATGTTAAAGGGACTTATCTAAGAAAAAAAAAGATAAAAAACATGTACAGTAAACTGACAGCAAACTCACAATTACTAACAACCACACCTAAAACAAAGCCAAAAACATACTAAGCAAACAACTAGAACAGGACCAGAACCACGGAAATGGAGATCACATGGTGCGTTAGCAACAGGAGTGGGAGGAGGAGAGGGGGAAAAGGTACAGAAAATAAGTAGCATGGATGGTAGGTAGAAAATAGACATGAGGAGGGCAAGAATAGTATGGGAAATGTAGAAACTAAAGAACTTATGAAACATGAATATGAACTAAAGACGGGGAATGTAGGCTGGAGAGGGTATCCAGGGTTGAGGGGAGTGAAGGGGAAAAATGCGACAACTGTAATAGCATAATCAAGAAACTATATTTTAAGAAACAAACAAACAAAGCAACAAACAAGTGTTGGAGAGGTTGTAGAGAAAAGGGAACCCTAGTGCACTGTTGGTGGGATTACAGACTGGTACAACCACTATGAAAAACAGTATGGAATTTTCTCCGAAAACTAAAAATGGATCTGCCTTTTGACCCAGCAATTCCACTGCTAAGGTTACATCCTAATAACCCTGAAACACCAATCCAAAAGAACCTATGCACCCCAATGTTCATAGCAGCACAATTTACAATAGCCAAGTGCTGGAAGCAACCTAGGTGCCTGTCAGTGAATGAATGGATCAAAAAGCTATGGTATATTTACACAGTGGAATTCTGTGCAGCAGAAAGAAAGGAGCTCCTACCCTTTGCAACAGTGTGGATGGAACTGGAAAGCATTATGCTAAGCAAAATAAGCCAGGCAGTGAAAGACAAAACCATATGATCTCACCTTCAACAGGAACCTAATCAACAAAACAAACAAACAAGCAAAATATAACCAAAAACACTGAAATAGAGAATAGGCTGACAGTGACCAGAGGGGAGAGGGAAGAGAATTTCAAGGGAAAAGGGGAAGAGTATGCAGGAACAAGTATAAAGGACACATGGACAAAAACTAGGTGGGGGTGGAAATGGGAGGGAGGAGGGGAGCCCTGGGGGGGTGGGCTCAGCTGGGAGTAAAAGGGAGAAAACTGTACTTGAACAATTTAAATTAAATTAAAAAATAAATAGTCTCTTTAAAACACTAATCTTATAATAATCCATGTCTTTACTGAGTGTTTTGTTCAAAATTATGTAAGATTTTCTGTCTCTGTAGGACACAGGTGAGAAAATCACTATAACACTTTGTTTAAATGGTTTGTTCTTTTTTCCTATTTTAAGAAGATAATAGCTTTGCCCTGTCTGGCATGGCTCAGTTGGTTGGGCATCATCCCACAAACCAAAAGGTCTCTGATTCAATTCCTGGTCAGGACACATGCCTGTGGTTCCAGGCCAGGTCCCCAGTTGGGGATATGTGAGAGGCAACCAACTGAAGTTTTTCACATCAATTTTCTCTCCCTCTCTTTCTCCTTCCCTTCCCCCTCTCTAAAGTAAAATAAAATAGGACTCTGGCCAAGATAGCTGTGTAGATAGACACACTGTGCCTCCTCACACAACCAAAATAAGGAAAACAAAAATTTAGAAACAAAAAAACAACCAGTACTGACATAAAATTGAACTGTATGGAAGTCCGACAACCAAGGAGTTAAAACAGACACACTCATCCAAACTGGTAGGAGGGACGGTGTCGGGCAACTGGGCAGAGAGGGGTCGAGGCCAAAAAAGTGGTGGCTGACAGACCCCAGACATGGGGTGGCAGTGGGCAAACCCAGTGAGGTGGTGGATTTTGGTGGATTTTGGTGGCATGCAGGGCAGCTGGTGGACTGGGCGGTTCCACATTTGCATGCAGATAAACATGGTGAAGCTAGGGAGCGAGACAGACTACACAACCCAGAGCTCCAGAGTGGGGAAATAAAGCCTCAAAGCACCCATTGAAAACATCTGTGGGGGTTGAGGTGCCAGGAGAGACTCCCAGCCTCACAGAAGAGTTCTTTGGAGAGACCCAGAGGGTCCTAGAATGTACACAAACCTACCCACACAGGAATCAGCACCAGAAGGGCCCAGTTTGCTTGGGGGAAGTGGGGCGGGGGTGGGAGGGAGTGACTGAAATCTGGCAGAGACCAGAGCAAGTGACATTGTTCCCTCCTGGACTCCTCCCCCACAAACAGCATCACACTGCAGCGGCATGGATTGCCCCACCCTGGTGAGTACGTAAGGCTCCGCCCCTCATATGTAACAGGCGTGTCAAGACAAAAAATAAAAAGCCCGAGTGAAAAAACATCAAAGCTTCAGAACAAATACAACTAAGCAATGAAGAGATAGCCAGCATATCAGATGCACAGTTCAAAGCACTGGTGATCAGGATGCTCACAGAATTGGTTCAGTTTGGTTGCAAATTAGGTGAAGAAATGAAGGCTATGCTAAGTGAAATAAAGGAAAATGTACAGGGAACCAAAAGAGACGGGTAGGAAACCAGGACTCAAATCAATGGTGTGGACTATAAGGAAGAAAGAAACAACCAAACAGAAAAGAAGGAAGAAATAAGAATTCAAAAAAATGATGAGAGGCTTAGGAACCTCCAGGACATCTTTAAGTGTTGCAACATCCAAATTATAGGGGTACCAGAAGGAGAGGAAGAAGAGCAAGAAATTGAAAATTTATTTGAACAAATAACAAAGGAGAACTTCCCCAATCTGGCAAAGGAAATAGACTTCCAGGAAGTCCAGGAAGCTCAGAGAGCCCCAAAGAAGTTGGACCCAAGGAGGGACACACCAAGGCACATCATAGTTACATTAGCCAAGATTAAAATGAAGCATGAGCATGAGCCTTTACTGTGATTTCAAGGCAAAGGCAAAGCAAGGCCAGGTAGCAGCAGCCTCAGGACTGGCTAGTTTGAATAATTTTGGAGGACTCAGCAATAGGGATAGTTTGTAGTTGCTGGTGCCTTGCCCTGGAGTGATTTAGTGTAGAGGAATATTGGCTTGGTGTGTGAAAGTTAGATCAAGGATCTGGTTGGGGCTATGAACCCTGAGTTGGTTGGTTTTGCATGTTAGCTAGTCCTGGAAGGGATTGTGTCTCCAGGATCAGCAAGGCCCTGTGATCTCAACACATAAAATACAGAAAATACATGATTAATACATACCCTTTCCAGTGGACCTGTGCTTATCACAGAAGTGATTTTTTTAACTGGCATTTTTTTATTGAATGGTACAAAGAATGGTAAAGTGTCTCTCGGCACTCTATGAGATTACAGTCTATTTTAGTAGATTAAGCCTGCACACATGAAATAGTGAGTAGTCCTGCAGGGCACAAGATTATCTCAGGCCAGAAGGATCTGCACAATGTAGTGCAAGTTCAGTGAGGGGAGAACAAAGCGCCTAGAAACAACAGAGGGTAGTGGTGAAAAGGACAGTCTTTGGAGTCAGACTGCTGGGTTCATCAGGCTTCATTTATTAGCCATGGAACCTTGGGTAAGTTATTTAATCCCTGTGTTTTAGTTTTCTCACCTGTAAATTAGGTTAATAATACTAGTACCTACCTCATAGAGTTATTGTGAGAACTAAAATGGGTTAATACATCAAAAGTGCTTAGATAAAACATAGGATTTAGTAAGTATTCAGTAAGTGTTGTTATTAGGGCTGTGGAAGAAAGTTGAGTGAAGTGAATAGAATTGATCTTTAAAGAGAAGAGATAGGGGAACTGCTCCTTTGTTGGGACAGGGGAAGGAAAGAAAGGTGGCTGGTTATGAGGCTGTCAATGTCGGGTGACAGGAGGTTGCTCTGGTAGGATAAGGTTGAAAAAAGAGGTTGGTGAGACCTTTGAATGCTAAGGAGTTTACATTTTTTCTTTGTCATAGAAATTCACCTGAAGCTTTTATTTAACAGGGACATGACATTAAATTAGTGCCCCAGGAATCAGTCTTGATACTATGGTTTTGGAGAGTGGAGAGTTTGGTACAGAGTCTATAAATCAGGGTACATTAAGTTAGCAGTAGTAATAATTCTAAAGTCTTTGTGATTTAAAAAAATAATAAAGGTATGTTTCTTGTTAATGCTGCATGTTTGTAACAGCTCAACTGGGTGCTCTGCTTATCATTATCATTCCGAGACCCAGGCCGGTAGAATAGCCAACATCTCATCCTTTGTTTGTCTGAAGAGAGGGAAAAGAGTACTCTGGAGTGGAGTCATGTACCAGCAATTAAATACTAGGCAGCACTCTTAAATACTGGAGACACTCACACTCCCCATTTATAGCTCATTGGATAGAACTAGTTGTATGGCAGTCACCAATTACAAGGGTTCCAGAAATTGCAGTCCTTCTGTGTTTAAGTGGAAGGGCTGGGGACGTAGAATTGAAATTACATAATGTTATGGGACAACCCTGTTGCATATGTGGTCTGTCTTCCATCATCTTGCCTCAGATTAATCCTTGTGCCACATAATGACATTTTAGTCAGTGATGGACAGCATATATATGACTGTGGTCCCATAAGATTATAATGGAGCTGAAAATTCCTATCACTTGACATTGTAGCCATCCTTTCACTATAGCCATCCTAATGCCATAGCACAAGATATTACTCAAATGTTTGCGGTGATGCTGGTGTAAACAAACTTGCCACACTGCTGGTTGTATAGAAGTATAGCACATAGAATTATATATAGTACATAATACTTGATAATGTTAATAAACAACTTTCTTCCTGGTTGATGTATTTACTATACTTTTTATTGTTATTTTAGCTCTTTCTACTTATAAAAAGAAGTTTGCTATACCTGTAAAACACAGTATCCCATGTTTTGCTGGCAGCAGCCTCATATACCTTGTGTTTACCCATCTCTTGACTATATCATTTTTCTCTCATGCTTGATTTAATCTTGTGTTTTATAAATTTAATGTAGCCTACATGTACAGTATTTATAAAGTCTACAGTAGTGTGCAGTTATGTCCTAGGCCTTCATAGTTGCTCACCACTCACACGCTGACTCACCCAGAGCAACTTTAAGTACTGCAAGCTCCATTCCTGGTAAGTGCTCTATGCATACTGGTGTACCTTATTTTTTTAACCTTTTATACCATATTTTAACTGTACTATTTATATGTTTAGATATGCAAACACTATTGTGTTACAATATGGCAATCACCTACAACATTCAGTGTGGTAACATGCTATACAGTTTCATAGACTAGAGGCAATAGGCTGTCTACCGTACAGCCTAGGTGTGCATTAGGCTATGCCATCTAGGTTTGTAAGTGCACACTGTGATGTTCACACAGTGGAGAAGTCACCTAACAAAGCATTTCTCAGAACGTATCCCTGTCATTAAATGGTACATGACCATATACATAAATAGCACTAAAGACTGCTCATCACAGAGGGAGACTTTTTTTAGAAGATTGTTGTATAATAGTTCAAGTAGCTGGTCTTAGTTTCTGGATCAGGGTTGTTGCAGTCAGTAGGGAAAAGAGTTGGCTAGAAAATTTTTTTGAAGGAATAGTATTTAAATGTTGGTAGTTGATTGCATAGAGTTAAAAGGAAAGAAGAGTCAAGATGAGGGAAAACTTTTGGATACAGTGGAAGGTGATGCTGCCATTGCAGAAATATGGAAGTTGGTGTGTGTTAGGGAACGGTAGGAGACCAGCGGATGTCCTACTGGCCTCTAGAACCATGCCTGTCCACAAACTGTAGTTGGTCTTCAAGGAGATAAGTAGAGAAATAATCACTTATAAACTTTTATAGTAATTATTTTTCTTTTTCCTATGTTATGATCTTTTCTGATTATGTTAAATTTAAAAAATTGGAGCTTGTATTTTAAACATTATATTTCTTTTTCTCTTGTGTGTTTTATTGTAGTTTGCAAAAGCACTGACCTGTAACCAGTAGAGGGAAAATAATTAGCCCTTTACCACAGGTAGTTTGGGAAGAATTGCTTTGGAGATGACAGGGACTTAAAAGATCAAAGCTGGTGATAAGGAGTTGAGTCCTCTCCATAGAATAATGAATTCAGTACTTGAAGTGTGAGACTCCAAAATGTAATGAGGACCCAGGGCTGAGAGTTGAGGCACACCCAGTGTTATGGGGGCAGAGTTGGAAGAGGGGATGTAGATAGTACAGTGTCCCAGGAATCCTGAGAAGTGCTAGGAGGTGGTTGGTAGTGTCAGAATCCACAGAGAGTTAAGGAAATTAAGGACTGATGTCAAGCTAGATTTGGCAATAAGTAAGTCATTGTGAATGTTTAAAAGTAAACTTTTAGCATAGTAGTGTGGTCAGATGCCAGATTTCAAGCTATAAGAAACATATGAGCATAAACTATCAGTTGGAAAAGTTTGATGGCAAAACAAAGGCAAAGGCTAGAATGGTAGTTACTGGGTCAACACATATTGTTGTCACTGTGTTTTTGTTTTTTTGTTTTCATTAGGAAGACAGGAGCAAGTCCAAAGGCCCCTATCAGTTGAGGGGAGGGGAATGGAGGTGGGAAGGAAGAAGGAGGTGGCAGTGTGCCATGGCCAGGGGCAGGAGTGGAGAATAGAGTCCATGGAGTGAATGGGGGTGGGAGTGGGAGCTGATTGAAGGAAGAGAATGGTACAATTCCCAGGTAATTACTGGTAGTAGCAAACTGAGGATGGTCAGATGGGGAATGGATAGGAATTTGCAAACCTTAGATTTGAACAGGGGGAAATCCAAAGTGGGCATTACTGAGGTCCAGCATTGAGGGGTAGGTGTGGTCAAAGTTAAGTGAGCAAGGTCTCAGAAGCCCTAGTGAGAGCATTGGCAAATGGCTCCAAACTGTGACCATGGTTCCAATCTAGGAAATTCAACTTCTTACTCTAGTCAATGCTTAGTAAGTATGAGTACTGAATAACAAAGTAATGGAGGAAGAATGGAGTGGGGCTGCTTAATTCTCAGGTGTGGTTAAAAGAAGAATAAAAATATGGTACAAAATGTATTTAAGATAAAATTATTTAATTAAACCTAAAAACACAATTATTCATCAAAAGTATGAAAAGAATTGTAAAATTTACAATGTGCCTCCAAACTCCTACCTGTAAAAGTAATCTGTTACTCATGTTTCATATGCATTCAGCTCTCTCTTCTTTAAGTATTAGAATTGAAAAAAGGCAGGCAGAGATGCAGTGTCTATTGTTTGTGTCCACCGCTCTCTTCTCTGACCTAATTATTCTTCCTTCACAGTCTTGAACCCAGCCCTCAGGTTTCCCCTCACCTTTGCTGTTGTCTGTAATGGGCCCCTGTTTGATTTCCTAATTGACATGGATACAAGGTAGCACATCATGGTTACTCTGTAGGATTGCCATGCAAAAGAGGCCCTGGACATAGAGGTTAGGAACACTCTGTAGTCCAGCTGCTTAAATTCAAATCTTAGTAACCTCGTGCATTTAGCTTCTTAGAGCATCATTTCCTCATTTGTAAAAAGGATAGTAAGAATAAAAAGGATTACAAGAGATTAGGAGAGTGTCAGCTATATAGTAAACACTCATAAATATGAATTATTCTAAATAGATTATTTTTAATAGATGTTTTCACAACTTTTTACTAGGTTTAAGTTTTTCATAAATGTACTTTTAAAAACACTGACAAATCAAGTTGTTTGCCCTAGAAAACAGAGAGCTGTCAATGTATGCAAAGTCTTGTGCCTTAAGCAAGATGACAAAAGCCAAGGGAAGGATAAAGTTGAATTTGATAGGAGAGGTATACCCACAACAGGCTGTGGTATGATTGATTAGTTCTTTGTTGTGTTCCGTTGACATGTCTTTAACAGTTTTGACATAGAAAGGTTACTTTCTGCTTTTAAATTTTAGATATCTCATATGAAATCTTTGACTGTTAGTAGTGCCAGGAAACAAATCAGTGTTTGTTACAACATATCTCATAAGAAGGAATCAGATGTTGAAGTTCAGCAGGTAAATAACCTTTCCTGTGCTTTCACTGGTCAGCTTCCTTGGGCAAGTATGACTTCTTGCAAAAGGAATAGAAGAGTGAAATCTTTTTCTCTGCAACTGTAATAGGTCTCCCAGGAATCCTTTTGCAATCACTGCTGTAATTTAAGTGGCACTCTGGAAAACTGAAGTAAGCTCTACTTTGCAAGCAAGTAGCAATCAAAGGGATAAATTCTTTTCTCTTTGAAAATAGAGTGAAATCACTTCCATTCTGATCTTTGCAACCCAATGCCTGCTGATAATGTGAGTAGAAACACATTAAGCACCAAAGAGGAATGGCATCTGGATGCTAAGATGTGATCATAATAGCCAACATAAACACAGGCAGCCATTAGGGAAGCTGCCCTCCATCCTATCACATCACGTTGAAGCATAATTCAGTGTATGACTACATGATACTGATGTGGTGTAAAATCAGTTTTTGTTTTCAGTCTTCGCATTTAGACCCTGCTTTACCAACCCCCTTGACTGCATAGAATATATAAATGAAGCCACATCTGACAGTGATTTGCTTTCTTTATCTGGGAAAAAGTCTTTGACTCTGATTGTGACTTGGCTTCACTGTGTTGATCTTCATGACAAGCTCTTTTTATAATTCCCACAGCAACATTAACTTCAGTTGTTGAGGGTTTTGGTGGAGAGGGGCATAAAATACACATCACAATTGGGTCTTTCATTACATAATCACAAACTGTATGCCGTCACTCATATGTGCTTCATGAAAGCAGTAAATTTAAAGAAAAGAGAAGCTATTTAAAACTTGAGACCAGAGAGCACAGTTTATCTTATTTACAGTTTGGCTTAAACATTGGCACTTAAGTTAATATCATACCATATGTGGTAATCCTGCAAAGTGTTACATATTTTTATTTATAGTTCAGGGAATAAAGTAAAATCCCCTTTTCATTATGTTATCTTGCATTATTTACTCAGTGATGAATGACATTGCCTTGCAGATATGTTTTGCAATGAAAGACCCTATTGTAGCATATGCTTATGGGGGGCGTGGCTTGTTAAGAGTTGTGGTTTCAGAGGGGTTTTAAAATCTGAATTTCCTGGAACTTGTTCTGTTGAAATGTATAGCTAATGTTTTAACACTATTTTTTGCGTGAAGTAAAAGAAAAATAAAAGGGAATGAACAAAGGTGAGAACTTGAAGTTAAAATGTTAGAAACCAAATAAAATAACTAAAGGCATATTGGTATATCCTAAACTCAAAGATTAAAATTGTACCAGGGATCATAGTGATCTTCTGATTGTTTAAAAATGACTTCAACTTTAAAAGTTTATTAACTGTTTAAGGGCACCCGTGAACGAATCCTGTGAAATTGGGGAGTTCTGAATATGAGGAGCTGAAAGAAAACTTCTGAGGGGACCCGACAGTTTAATAGCTGCTCAAACTTTTGAGTAGAAAACTAGTTCCATGCTATTTCAGTTTGTTCAATATTCATGAAAATTTCTACTAAAGAAGGAAAGAGGTTGATATTTTGGAGGGAAAGTTAGTCTTTTAGGCAGTATTTGTTTTGAAATACAAAGAAAAATAGATGAAGAAATAAATAAGACATGCCAATTTTTAATAAAGTAGAAATTGTTCAGCCTCTACTCATTCAGAATTTTGGATAATTTATCCACAAATGGCCTGCCATTTTGTTAAGTAGAAAAATAAGGACTTCCTAGCAAATTAATAAAATAAGTAAGATTTTAGAACTAATATATTTGAGGCAGATGTGTTCCTGTAATTCATTCAGAACTTAAAAGATTTCATTCTGGTATTTTGGGGGCTTCCATTGTTTAGCTGAGTAGCCACGTCGTTCTGAGGAGAAGCCTACTGTCATTGTCACTGTTACCCTGCATGTAATGTCATTTTGTTCTGTCTGCTTTCAATATTTTTTCATTATTTTTGTGTTTCAGCAGATTAATTTTTTTAGACTATGCTGTACATAGATGTAGTGTCCTTTGCGTTTATCCTGCTTGGGTTTGTTCAGATTCTTGAATATTTTTTGATTTTAGAGAGGAACGGGGAGAGAGAAAGAGAAAGAGAGAGACAGACAGACAGACATCAATGTGAGAGAGAAACATTGATTGGTTGCCCCTGTACATGCCCCACCTGGGGATCAAACCTGCAACCATTTGGTGTACAGGATGATGCTCCAACCAACTGAGCCACCTGGCCAGGGAAGATTCTTTAAAAAGACTTATATCTTGCCCTGGCTGGCGTAGCTCAGTGGATTGAGCGCGGGCTGCGAACCAAAGTGTCACAGGTTCGATTCCCAGTCAGGGCACATGCCTGGGTTGCAGGCCATGGCCCCCAGCAACTGCACATTGATGTTTCTCTCTCTCTTTCTCCCTCCCTTCCCTCTCTAAAAATAAATAAATAAACTCTTAAAAAAAGACTTATATCTCTCACCAAATTTGGAAAATTTTAACTATTTGGAAAATAAATAATTTCTTTGCAATACTTTTAGATTTACCAAAACAGTTGCCAATATATTGTGGAGTTCCCATATACTCATCACCCAGATTCCCCTACTCTTGATGTCTTATGTATCATGGTGTATTTAATCTATACATGTTAATCTATAAAGGTAACATTGGTGCAGTGCCATTAACTACAGGTTTTCATTAATGTACCTTTTTTTTTCCTGTTTTAGGATCCAGTCTAGGATACCACTTTACATTTTATCCCCATACCCCTGCGTCTCCTCCCAATCTGCAATAGTTTTTCATATTTTACTTCTTTTTTATGGCCATGACACTTTTGAAAGGTACTGGTCAGGTATTTTTAGACTGTCTCTTAATGTGTATTTGTCTGTTGTTTTTTTTTTATACTTAGACTGAGGTTAAGGATTTTGGGAAGAAGACTGTGGTGGTAAGGTACCCTTCTCATTGAAGCATATCAGGGGATAATGATTTCAATATGACTTACCACTTGTGATATTAACCTAACAATGTGGTTAAGATTGTGTCTGCCAGGCTCTACTGTAAACTTAATATTTTTCCCTTTTTCATTCTCTGTTCTTTGAAAGTAAGTCACTACATACAGGTTATAATTAAGGAAAGGGAAAGTCAGCCCTACCTCTTAGAAGAGGTAGTATCTGTATCTATTATTTGGAATTCTTCTGTAAGAAAAATATACACCCACCCCATTTACTTTGCTTATTTATGCAATCATTTGTTTATATTAGAATAGAATCATGGCATTATTTCATTCTTTGGGCTCTAATCCAATATTATCATTATTTATTCTCTTGCTTAGATTGTTCTGGTCATTGGAAGCTCTTTTAAGTTAGTTTATGTGTCCTTTTGAGATGCCCCCTGGTCATATTTTTAATAACTTATTTTATTTTTTTAACTTTTTTACTTTTGAGACCTATCTGATGCTACAGGCTCATCTTATATTTTATCTACCCCAGCCCTAGATTCTGCCCTTTCTCCAAAGAGGCTGGGATCCTTTTACTAGGAAATGGTATTTGGAAACCACAGTCTGAGTGCTGGTTGTTCATACTGCTCATTATTTTTTAAAGTGTGTTTTGCATGGGATTCTCTTTTACCTGTCCTTCCTAGACTGCAATTACATGTGTTAAACCTTTTGATTTTTGACCCCAAAGTACTGTGCTCTATTCATTCGTTTTTTAAGTATATTTTATTGATTGTGTTATTACAGTTGTCCCAACTTTCCCCCCTTTGCCCTCTGCCCAGTACCCACCTTCCCCCCAGCAATCCCTCCTACCCTAAGTTCATGTCCATGGGTCCTGCATGTAAGTTCTTTGGCTTCTCTATTTGCTATATGATTCTTAACATCCCTCTGTCTATTTTGTACCTACAAATTATGCTTCTTAATCCCTGCACCTTTTCCCCTAATCTCCCCCTTCCCCCTTCCAGCTGATAACCCTCCAAATGATCTCTACAACTATGATTCTGTTCCTGTTCTAGTTGTTTGCTTATTTTGTGTTTTTTTTCCTTTAAGAATCAGTTTACAGTTGTGAATTCATTGCCTTGTTAATGTTCATAGCTTTGATCTTCTTGTTACAGGCACTTCTTAAATAAGTGCCTGTAACATTTCATGTAATAATGGCTTGGTGATGAACTCCTTTAGCTTTACCTTGCCTGGGGAAGTACTTTATCTACCTTCAATTCTAAATGATAGCTTTGCTGAATAGAGCAATCTTGGTTGTAGGTCTTTGCTTTTCATCACTTTGAATATTTCTTGCTAGTCCCTTCCTGCCTGCAAAGTTTCTTTTGAGAAATCAGCTAATAGTCTGTGGGAACTCCCCTGTAGGTAACTCACTTCTATTCTCTTGCTACTTTTAAGACTTTCTCTTTTCCTTAACCTTCAGCATTTTGATTATGATGTGTCTTACTGTGGTCATCTTTGGGTCCAACTTATTTGGGACTCTCTGTACTTTCTGGATTTGTATGTCTATCTCCTTTGCCAGATTAGGGGAGTTTTCTTTCATTATTTTTTCAAGTCAATTTTAAACATATTGCTCTTCCTTTTCTCCTTCTGGCAGCCCTGTGATTCAGATGTGGGCACATTTGGAGATGTCTCAGAGTCTTCTTATACTATCCTCGTTTTTTGAACAAAAAAAAAATTCTTTTGTTCTGGTTGAATGTTTATTCCTTCCTTATGTTCCAAATCACTGATTTGAATTCCAGCTTCCTCCTTCACTGTTGATCCACTGTAAATTTTTTAAAAATTTCATTTAATGTAGCCTTCATTTCTTCCTTTATGTTATTGCCATACTCAGTGAGCTTTTTTCTTTTTTTAATATATTTTATTGATTATGCTATTACAGTTGTCCCATTCCCCCCCTTTACTCCCCTCCACCCTACACACCCTCTCCCACCCACATTCCTCACCTTTAGTTCATGTCCATGTGTCATACTTGTAAGTTCTTTAGCTTCTACATTTCTCATACTATTCTTACTCTCCCCAAGTCTATTTTCTGCCTACCATCTATGCTACTTATTCTCTGTACCTTTTCCCCCTCTCTCCTACTCCCACTCCCCTGTTGATAACCCTCTATGTGATCTCCATTTCTGTGGTTCTTTTCCTGTTCTAGTTGTTTGTTTAGTTTGTTTTTGTTTTTGTTTTAGGTGAGGTTGTTAATAATTGTGAATTTGCTGTCATTTTACTGTACATGTTTTTTATCTTCTTTTTCTTAGATAAGTCCCTTTAACATTTCATGTAAGGGCCTGGTGATGATGTACTCCTTGACCTGACATCTGAGAAGCACTTTACCTGCCCTTCCATTCTAAATGAAAGCTTTGCTGGATAGAGCAATCTTGGATGGAGGTCCTTGCCTTTCATGATTTGGAATACTTCTTTCCAGCCCCTTCTTGCCTGTAAGGTCTCTTTTGAGAAATCAGCTGATAGTCTGATGGGAACTCCTTTGTAGGTGACCGTCTCCTTATCTCTTGCTGCTTCTAGGATGCTCTCCTTCATTTCAATCTTGGCTAATGTAATTATGATGTGCCTTGGTGTTTTCCTCCTTGGGTCCAACTTCTTTGGAACTCTCTGAGCTTCCTGGACTTCCTGGAAGTCTATTTCCTTTGCCAGATTGGGGAAGTTCTCCTTTATTTGTTCAAATAAGTTTTCAATTTCTTGCTCTTCTTCTTCTCCTTCTGGTACCCCTATAATTTGGATGTTGCAACACTTAAAGATGTCCTGGAGGTTCCTAAGCCTCTCCTCATTTTTTTGAATTCTTATTTCTTCCTTCTTTTCTGTTTGGTTGTTTCTTTCTTCCTTCTAGTTCACACCATTGATTTGAGTCCCAGTTTCCTTCCCATCTCTGTTGGTTTCCTGTACATTTTCCTTTATTTCACTTAGCATAGCCTTCATTTGTTCACCTAATTTGTGACAAATTCAACCAATTGTGGGAGCATCCTGATCACCAGTGCTTTGAACTGTGCATCTGATAAGTTGGCTATCTCTTCAGTGCTTAGTTGTATTTGTTCTGAAGCTTTGATCTGTTCTTTCGTTTGGTCCATTTCTTTTGTCTTGACGTGCCTGTCATGTAGTAAGGGGCGGAGCCTTAGGTGTTCGCCTGGGCAGGGTAACCCATGCTGCAGGGTTGTGATGCTGTTTATGGGAGTGGGGTTCGAGAGGGAACAATGGCACTTGCTCCACTCTCTGCTGGATTTCAGTCCATTCCACCACTTCCCCCAAACAAACTGGGCCTTTCAGATGCTGATTCGTATGTGGATTGGTTCTAGGAACTTGAAGGTCTCTCCAGTGAACTCTTCTGTAAGGCTGGGTGTCTCTCCTGGCACCTCAACCCCCACAGGTATTTTCAATTGGTGTTTTGAGGCTTTATTTGCCCAGGCTGGGACCCTGGGTTGGACAGTGTCAGTCCCCAGTTTTGCCTGGTTTATCTGCATGTGAACGTAGGACTGCTTGGTCCGCCAGACACCTTGCGTGCTGGCGCCCCTCCACAATCTGCTGCCTTGCTGGGTCCGCCTGCTGCTGCCTTGCGTGACCAGTGTCTGACAGCCTCCGCTTTTTTTGCCGTGGCTCTCTCCACCTGGCCGCCCAACTCCACCCCTCCTACTGGTCTGGATGAATGTGTCTACTTTAACTCCTTGGTTGCCGGGCTTCCATACTGTTCAGTTTTTTGTCAATACTGGTTGTCATTTTGTTTCTAAATTTTTGTTGTCCTTATTTTGGTTGTGCAAGGAGGCACGGTGTGTCTACCTATACCTCCATCTTGGCCGGAAGTCCTCAGTGAGTTTTTTGAGCATCCTGATTACCAGTGTTTTGAACTCTGCATCTGATAGGTTGGCTATCTCAATTTCGTTTAATTCCTTTTCTGGGTTTTGTTCTGTTCTTTCATTTGGGCCATATTTCTTCATCTCCTCAATTTGGCAGCCTCCTTGTGTTTGTTTCTGTGTATTAGGTAGAGCTGCTTTGATTCCCTATGAAAGGCACCTGTAAATTGTGTGGGGCAGAGCCTTAAGTAATCACCAGGGAGGGGCAACTGGCTTTACCACTTTGTGGCTCTGTGAGGGGCTAGGGCTTGGAGAAGGGACTGTGCCACTGCTTGGATTCTGGGGGTTTGCCTAGCACTTGCCCCATTGCAGTCACTTCACCCACTTCTTGTATGTGACTAGTGCCCTTCCAGCTGTTGCCCTAGTGTTGAGTCCCAAAGTAGGTGGGTTTGCATAGGTTTTAAGAGCCTGCAGTCCCTTTAAGTGATGTTTCCTGACAATCTGGCAGTTTCTTCCCCTGCTCGAACTCCCACTGGTTTTTACAGCTAGAAGTTATGGGGGTTTATCTTCCCAGTACTGGAATCCTGGGCTGTATGGTCTGGCCTGGGGCTGGGACTGCCAGCTCCTGAGGTATCCCTCCTAATTTTTATTCAGCACATGTGAATGTGGAACTGCCTGTGCCTTTTTTGCTCCCACTGCCACCTCTCTGCACGACACCATGTCTCCATCCCTCCCATTTACTGGATGATTGTGGATTCTTTTAATCCTTGCTTGTCAGACTTCATACAGTTCAATTTTCTGACAGTCTGCATGTTACTTGTTTTGAGATTTAGTTGTAATTCTTTTGTGGTTGCATAAGGAGGTGAAGTATTACTATCTATACCTTGAAAGGCAGCCCTCTCTCTTCATTCTTTTCTTTTTATTTTTAAATATATTTTATTGATTATGTAATTATAGTTGTCCCATTTTTTTCTCCCCTTTATTCCCCACCGCCCTGTACCCCTTCCCACCATCATGCCCCTACCTTCGTTCCTCTCCATGGGTCATACATTTAAGGTCTTTGGCTTCTCCATTTCCCATACTATTCTTAAACTCCCCCTGTGTATTTTGTACCTACCATTTATGCTTCTTATCCCTGTACCTTTCCCCCATTCTTGCTGTTCCCACTGATAACCCTCCATGTGATCTCTATTTTTGTGAATCTGTTCCTGTTCTAGTTGTTTCCTTAGTTTCTCTTCCCTTCCCTTCCCTTCCCTTCCCTTCCCTTCCCTTCCCTTCCCTTCCTCCCTCCTTCCCTCCCTCCCTCCCTCCCTTCCTTCCTTTTTGTTCAGTTGTTGATAGTTATGAGTTTGTTGTCATTTTACTGTTCGTATTTTTGATCATCTTTTTCTTAGATAAGCCTCTTTAATATTTCATGTAATAATGTATTGGTGATGATGGACTCCTTTATATGCCCTTCTATCTAAATAATAGCTTTGCTGGATAGAGTAATTTTGAATGTAGGTCCTTGCCTTTCATGACATTGAATACTTTTTTCAGCCCCTTCTTGCCTGTAAGGTTTCTTTTGAGAAATCATCTGACAGTCTTGTGGGAACTCCTTTTTAGGTAACTGTCTCCTTTTCTCTTGCTGCTTTTAAGATTCTGTCTTTATCTTGACTTTCGGGTAATGTAATGATGATGTGCCTTAGTGTGTGCTTCACTGTGTCCAACTTCCTTAGGACTCTCTGAGCTTCCTGGACTTCCTGGATGTCTATTTCCTTTGCCAGATTCGGAAGGTTCTCCTTCATTACTTTTTCCAAATAAGTTTCCTTATTTGGAAACTTATTCTGCTTTATTTCCATTTTCTTGCTCTTCCTTTTCTCATTCTGGAACGCCTTTGATTCGGATGTTGGAATGTTTAAAGTTGTCCTGGAGGTTTGTCAGTCTCTCCTTTTTTTTTTTTTTGAATTTTTGTTTCTTCATTTTGTTCTGGTTCAGTGTTTATTTCTTCCTGTGGTCCAAGCCGTTAATTTGAGTCTCTGTTCCCTTCCTGTCACTGTTTGTTGCCTGTACATTTTCTTTTAGTTTACTTTTCATAGCTTTCACTTTTCCCTCTATTTTGTAACTGTACTCAACCAATTCTGTGAGCATCCCAATTACCGGTTTTGAACTGTGCATCTGATAGATTGGCTGTCTCTTCATTGCTTAGTTGTATTTTTTCTGGAGCTTTGATATGTTCTTACATTTGGGCCATATTTCTTTGTCACAGCATGCCTGCTATGCAGTAAGGAATGGAGCCTTAGGTATTTGCCTGGATGGGGTAATCCACGTTCCTGCGTTGTGGTACTCTGTGTGGGCCAGGGGTCTGAGAGGGAACAATGCCACTTGCTCAGCTCTCGGCAGGCTTTCAGTTACTTCTTTTGCTACCCACAAGCAAATTGGTCCCTTCTGGTGCTGAGTCCCAGGTGGATGGTTTTGTGTACGCTCTAGGACCCTGTGGGTATCTCCAATGAACTCTCTTGTGGGTCTGGGAGTTTCTCTCACTGCTGCAACCCCCACAGGTGATTTAAGTCAGAGGTTTTGAGGCTTTATTTCCCTTCGCTGGAACCCTGGATTGCAGGGTCTGTCTGGATTCCCAGTTGTTCCTCCTGGTTTATCTACATGCAAATGTGGGACTGCCCACTCCTCCAGCTGCTTCTTCACTTCATCTGCCAGCCACCACCTCACCTGCCCCAGTCCGCCAGCCCCCTTCTTGCTGTGAGTCCTCTCCATCCTGGCTGCCCATCTCTGCCCCCCTACTGGTCTGGATGAATGTTTCTTCTTTAACTCCTTAGTTGTCAGACTTCTATACAGTCTATATAGTTTGATTTTCTGGTAGTTCTAGTTACTTTTTGTTTTTAAATTTGTTGTTGTCAGCCCTGGCTGGCATAGCTCAGTGGATTGAGCATGGGCTGCAAACCAAAGTGTCACACGTTCGATTCCCAGTCAGGCCACATACCTGGGTTGCAGGCCACGTCCCCCAGCAACCGCACATTGATGTTTCTCTCTCTCTCTCTTTCTCCCTCTCTTCCCTCTCTAAAAATAAATAAATAAAATCTTTAAAAAAATTGTTGTCCTTCTTTTGGTTGTGCAAGGAGGCAAAGTGTATCTATGTATGCCTCCATCTTGGCCAGAAGTCCTTTTCATTCTTTTCAACATTTTTTCCTCTCTAGTCTTTGGATTGTATAATTTCTCTATAAATATTTTCAAGTTCACTTACTCTTTCTTCTGTAATCTCTAATCTCCTATTAAACCCCATTCAGTGAATCTTAAATTTTAGATATTATACTGTTAAGTTCTACACTTCACTTTTTAAAATAGTGATTTCTATTTTTTTACTGGGTTTTCTTTTTAGCTCATTTATATTAGAGTATTTATGTCCTTAACTATATTACTAATAATTGCCTTAAGTCATATCTGCTAATTCAAATATTTGGATCCACCCAACTCAGTTTCCATTTATTGCCTTTTCTTTGGGTATAGGTCACATTTTATTGTTTTTTAATGTCTAGTAATTTTGGATTTTATCTTGGACATTGTGGTTGATACTTTATAGAAAGTCTGGATTCCTTATGTTCTTCTGAAGAGCATTAATGTTTTGTATTAGCAGGCAAGTTAACTTGGCTGAACTCAAACTTCCAACTTCACTTTCCCTGCAGCGAGCAACAGCAGACATCCTGGTTTAGTTTGTTCATTTAGCCATGAATGGACTGTTTGGTCTATCCCATAGCTAGAAAACTGGGCACTTTGTATATAGAATATGGAGTTTTTCTGACTTCTCTGGAGTTTTTCTTCTTTACTTTCCAATCAAGTCAGTCCTGAACTCTGTTTCCTGATTGTTTAGCTAGTAAGACCACAAGTGTCACTCTTAATTTTAGCTGGTTGGCATACCATCAGGTGGGGCTATCCTCAGATGAGCAACAATAAAACATGAAGTTCAGTTCCATCCCTTTTCCCAACTATCAACTCCCTATAGTTTCTACAGCTTCTTGCCCACTCTCTTGTGCCTTCAGGTTTTTTTATTGTTGTCTAGGGTTTATAAGTGCTGTCAGTGGGAGGGTTGGTCTGTTAATAAGCTATCACATGATTACCAGAAGTGGTAATTCCCTTCATTTAAGACAAAGGATGATATTAATTTAAAAACTATATTATACTCTTCTCCAGTGTGACCTAGCTACTCCTTCATCAAGAGATGGAGTCGAATACCTCTCCTTTCATCTGGCTTGCCATATGACTCTTTTGAAATCAATAGAATATGGTGAAAGTGGTACCACACTGACTTTTGAGGCTAGATCAGAAAGGTCTCTGTTCAGCTTTCAAATGGTTCTTTGGGACACTTGCTCTGGTAGCTGCCAGCTGCCATATAAGGTGTTCATCTGTTCTGAGACTTCCATGTTGAAGAGGCTTTGTGTAGTTACTCTGGTCATCAGAAAAGCCCATCCTCTAGTTGGGTGCCACTGGATGTCATGGTCAAATTCATAAGAGGAAGAAGAGTGGCCTAGCTGAGTGATACCCGAATTCCTGACCCAAGAATACAATAAAATAATTGCTGTTTGAAGCCACAAAGGTTTGGGTTAATTTGTCATGTGGCAATAGTAAATGGAACAAAACTGAACCCTGAAAGAAGGAGTAGAATGTCTAAGCTAGTCATGAGTAAAGATGCTGGTGAACAAATAAAAGTTAAGTGTTGACTTTTTTTTCTAAGTTGGATGAAGGTTGTTAAAAATGATATTAACAACAATAATATGGAAGCTGGTATAGAGTAGGGAAAAGGAAAGACTGATGATAAAATTTTCTAGGATCTTTGTATTATATTGTTCAGAAGGCTACTTGAGATTTATTTTAAGTAGGTATGTTGAATAAATAAATTGATTGCATGTTTTATGAAACAGTAGAGGGAAAAAGAGAATTCAGGGAAAAAAAAAATTAACCCAAAGCAGAAAAGTAAAAGCTGAGAAACAAATTCGTGGTAGATAGAAAAAACAAAATAAGCTGCCTGAGATCAGAGCTGTTACAGCAAGAATCATGATCAATGTAAGTAAATGAATTTCAATTACCAAAAATAATATTTTTAAAAATGCAGCCAAATGTTGTTTCAAAAGACACCCAAGGCAAAACAACTCAGAGCAGTTAAAAATAAAAATAAAGGGAAAAATATATCAGGAAAAAGCAAACCAAAAGAAAGCAGGTCTGTCAATGTTAATATCAGGGAAAATGGAATTTTGGGGTGTTTTACCTAGGAAGTGCACATGTGCACAAGGAGACGTGCACAAGGAGACATGTACAAGGATGTTCATTGCTGCATTTTTTGTAATAATGAATAATTTAAAAGAACTTATATATCAGTAGGGAAATTTAGTTAAAGATTTTGCTTACATTGGCTTAGTCTTCAAATGGAGACTGCAACCTAGAAATGAAAAGAACACTGAGACTCAGAAGGGAAGCAATGGAAGAATTAGGAAAGATCATTAAGAGGAAAGATGTATCTTCAGAGACTCTTATATTCCCAATTATTATGTGTAAATGCATAAGTTGGACAGTGAAGAAGGCTAATAAGAAAAAATAGATTATTTTGAAATATGGTATTGGAGGAGAGCTCTATGGATACCCTGGACTGCGAGAAAGATGAACAAGTAAGCCCCAGAACAAATTAAGCCTCAAACATTGCTGGAGATAAAAGTGACAACACTGCAGTTGTTCTACTTCAGGCACATCATGAGAAGGTAGAGTTCTTTGTTTTGTTTTGTTTTTGTATTTTATTTAATCTTTATTGTATTTTTTCCATTACCTGTTGGTCCCCTTATATACCCCTCTGCCCAGCAATCACCACACTGTTGTCCATGTCCATGAGTCCTTTTTCCTTTTTGCTCAATTTCTCCACTACCTACCCTCTCCCTGCCCCACCCCCCACCACCAATAGCTGTCATCCCGCTCTCCATCTGTGAGAAGATAATGTTCTGTGGAAAAAGATAATAATGCTGGGAAAAATAGAAGGCAGCCAGAAAAGAAGAAGACCAATGAACTAGATTGATTCCATAAAAGAAGCCATAGTGGGTCTGCAGGAGCTGAGCAGGGCTATTGAGGACAGGATACTGTGTACCTCACTCATTAATGGGGTCACCTGGAGTTGGGTCCCACTCAGTGGCATATAATGGAAATATATAAACTGTGACATATTCATATAGGGACACTACATGGCATTTAAAAAATGCTAAATCTATGTGTATCTACATGGCTGTGTTTCAGAACCATTGAGTGAAAGAAATGTTACATAATGTCAGTGTGACATTTCTAAACACAAAATAATACATTTGAATTTCTAAGATTCCTTTTAATTCTGAAATTATTTTTTCAAATTTCACAGTTATGCTCCTGTGGCTATCCAGGGTTGGAGAAAAGTAGGTTTACAGTTGCTCTTATGGAAGATAATATACAATAATTAAAAATAATAACACAAGAATAACTGTGTTTCACATATTTACAACTGTAAACCTATGTTTGCCCCACCCTGGTTGTATTTGAATGTGAGGAACTGTGACCAGAAACAGTCCACTTCAGCACCAAGCCTAGCTGTCGTTAAGAACAATCACTGTATACTAAAGAATGAACACTCTTGGAAGAGCAGAGAGCTGTCTTCATCTGAACAAGTAATCTATAGAATTAAATATTTTGTAACAACTCACAGTGTGCTCAATAATGTATAATAAGCATATATGCAAAAATATCTCCTGTCTCCTGAGTTGCTTGAAATAAAATATTAGGATAAAGAGGTACCAAGTATGTTCTGTGAAGAAAAAAATTAGAGCTGTCTGGGGGCAGATGTTTGTTAAGTAATAAATTTCTACTGGAACCTATGCAAGCTAGAATTTCTGTTCTGTAAATAACTAGATGTTGAAATCACAAATGCCTTAAGATGTAAATTCTGCATATATTTATTGGAAACTTACAATGTGATGTGTACTTTACTTAACATGATCATGAATATAAAGATGAACCAGCAGTCCCAAGTTGTTTCTAGACCAGTGGAAGATGGAGGTAACTATAAAATGAGGCAGGATACGTTAAAGGGCCTTGTGAGTGATTCACATAGCTTTATAGCTTGAAAGGAGAATAAGATTATTTTCTTTGGAAAGATCTAGAATGGCTCTGCAGAGGCTATTTCACACACTTGTGAATGTGTGCATTTCTGTTGGGGTGATTAAAAGTGGCAGGGAAGTTGTTTTGCTACACCATGGCTTAATATTAAGCCATGTTTAATATTTAATACTCTTCCCCCGCACCTTCTTTCTTAAGAAAAATACTACTGTGTGTTAAACTTTTCGAAGCCTTTAATGGTGTTACTGAGACAATCATTTAAGCATTTAAGATACCATATTTTATTTTATTATTATTATTTTAAATTATTTTATTGTTGTTCAAGTACAGTTGTCTGCATTTACACCCCCCTTACCCCCCCAACTTCAGCCATCCCCACTTCCCACCCCTGCTTCCAACTCCCCTTGGTTTTGTCCATGTGTCCTTTATAATTGTTCCTGAAAATCCTTCCCCCCTCCCTCCCCCATTATCTCCTCCTACCTCCCCTGTGGTTACAGTCAGATTGTTCTTAATTTCAATGTCTCTGGTTATATTTTGCTTGCTTTTTTCTTTTGTTGATTAGGTTCCAGTTAAAGGTGAGATCACATGGTATTTGTCCCTCACCACCTGGATTATTTCACTTAACATAATGTTCTCCAGTTCCATCCATGCTGTTGCAAAGGTTAGGAGCTCTTCCTTTCTTTCAGCTGCATAGTATTCTATTGTGTAAATGTACCATAGTTTTTTGATCCATTCATTTACTGATGAGCACTTAGGTTGCTTCCAGCAGTTGGCTATTGTAAATTGTGCTGCTCTGAACATTGGAGTGCATAGGTTTGTTTGGATTGGTATTTCAGGGTTCTTAGGATATAATCCCAGCAGTGGTATTGCTGGGTCAAAAGGCAGTTCCATTTTTAGTTTTCTGAGGAAATTCCGTACTGTTTTCCATAGTAGCTGCACCAGTCTGCATTCCTGCCAGCAGTGTACTAGGGTTCACTTTTCTCCACATCCTTCCCAACACTTGTTTGTTGCTTTGTTTATTTTATGATGGCCATTCTGACTGGTGTGAGGTGGTATCTCATTGTGGTTTTAATTTGCATTTCTATGATGGCTAGTGATGCTGAGCATCTTTTCATATGCCTCTGGGACCTCTGTATGTCCTATTTGGAGAAGTGTCTGTTCAGGTCCTTTGCCCGTTTTTGAATTGGGTTTTTTTTTTGTCTTCCTGGAGTGGAGTTGTGTGAGTTCTTCATATATTTTGGAGATTAACCCCTTGCGCAAGGTGTCATTGGCAAATATATTTTCCATATAGTTGGTTCTCTTTTCATTTTAATGCTGTTTTCTTTAGCCATGCAGAAGCTTTTTAATTTGATATATTCCCATTTGTTTATTCTTTCCTTTATGTCCCTTGCTTTACGGGACATACCAGTGAAAATACTGCTATGTGAAATGTCTGAGATTTTCCTGGCTGTTTTTCTGTGGGGCTTTTATGGTCACAACTTATATTTAATTCTTTTATCCACCTTGAATTTATTTTTGTGTATGGTGTAAGTTGGTGATAGTTTCATTTTTTTGCATGTAGCTGTCCAGATCTCTCAACGCCATTTGTTGAAAAGGCTATTTTTATTCCACTTTATGCTTCTGCCCCCTTTGTCAAATATTAATTGACCATAGAGACTTGGGTTTATTTCTAGGCTCTCTGTTTTGTTCCATTGTGGACACCACATTTTAAAGGCAACCATGGTTAGCCACTGGAAACTAACCATTGGGTTTGATAAAGGGGGAATTTTATGTTATGGTTTATGGCAGAGAATGGAAAAATGCTTTAGTAAGATGGGCTGGTGTTTTAAATTGGAGCACAATAATAGCAAAAAGTGCTGAAGTCAACGGACTGCTTAGAAATATGGTTACTATTTGATGAGAGAGGCCTTTCAACATGGCCACATACACATGCTTGCAACCACAGTTCAGCTCTTCCTTGAACTTGGGACTGTGCCCCTGATTGATTTCAGTGAGAGTTATGGCAGAAAAAGAAAGTTTAAGTCATCCATGAATTCAAGGCAAGTACAAAATAGGTGTAATAAGCAATAAGTTATAACAGACTTACACATACATAACTTAGGTTGAAAAGCATGTAAAGATGCTGGTGCTCTTCTAAACCTTCTGGAGCTTGCTTAAAAATTCTCCTGTTTTCCCCAAATCCATTTCAATACAAGTTGATTCTAGTCCATACAACTTAAATACGATTTTAAAAAAGGTAGAATGGGATATAGAAGAGAATTAGGAGGTGACATTTGATTTATGACTTGGGCAATATGAAGGAAATGGCCGTGAGAGCTGGAGATGAGAATTCCAAGGAGAAGCATCAGCAAGTGGAAAAGCATCAGAAATTGGGTGACCTTGTGCAAATTGCTTTACCTCTTTGGGTCTCATTGTCTTCATTTGTAAAACTCGAGAGATTTGGACTAAGTGAGCCTTAAGGAATTTTTCTACTCTAAAATTTAGTGAAATAAACACTAGTTAAAATGGGCAACAGGGCTAAATACAGGTTTTAAAATACAGGTTTTTTCCAGTTTTATTGAAATATAATTGACATATAACATTGTATTACTGTAAGGTATACAACATAATGCTTTTATATATAGATATTGCAATGTTTGTTTTAAAGACAGCATCCCTGCAGTAGTTGAAAGGAATAGGATGGAGACATGGAAAGGGATAAAATGTTAAATGAAAAAAGATTCCAAATTAGTGGCAGCAGGTAGTCTTGGGGGGAATGCTTCTTTCCCATTTCTGATGTTTCTTTTCTTGTTTTCTTTTTTTTTTTTTAAATATATTTTATTGATTATGCTATTACAGTTGTCCCATTTCCCCCTTCACTCCCCTCCCCCCTGTGCCCCCTCTCCCACCCACCTTCCCCCCCTTTAGTCCATGTCCATATGTAATACTTATGAGTTCTTTAGCTTCTACATTTCCCGTACTATTCTTGCCCTCCCCCTATCTATTTTCAACCTACATTCTATGCTACTTATTCTCTATACCTTTTCCCCCTCTCTCCTCCTCCCACCCCTACTGCTAGCCCCCCCTTGTGCCCTCTATTTCTGTGGTTCTGTTTCTATTCTAGTTGTTTACTTAGTTTCTTTTGGTTTTGCTTTAGGTGTGGTTGTTAATAATTGTGAGTTTGCTGTCCTTTTACTATACATGTCTTTTCTTTATCTTCTTTTCTTAGATAAGTCCCTTTAGCATTTCATAAAGTAAGGGCTTGGTGATGATGAACTCCTTTAATTTGACCTTATCTGAAAAGCACTTTATCTTCTCTTCCATTCTAAATGAGAGCTTTGCTAGATAGAGCAATCTGGGATGTAGGTCCTTGTCTTTCATGACTTGGAATATTTCTTTCCAGCCCCTTCTTGCCTGTAAGGTCTCTTTGGAGAAATCAGCTGACAGTCTGATGGGACCTCCTTTGTAGGTTACTGTCCCCTTATCTCTTGCTGCTTCTAGGATTCTCTCCTTCGTTTTTACCTTGGCTAATGTAATTATGATGTGCCTTGGTGTGTTTCTTCTTGGGTCCAACTTCTTTGGGGCTCTCTGCGCTCCTTGGATTGTTTGGAAGACTGTTCCCTTTGCCAGATTGGGGAAGTTCTCCTTTATTATTTGTTCAAATAACTTTTCCACTTGTTGGTCTTCCCCTTCTGGTACCCCTATAATTCGGATGTTGGAACGTTTAAAGGTGTCCTCGATGGTCTTAAGCTTTTCTTCGATTTTTTGAATTCTTATTTCATCATGCTCTCCTGCTTAGTTGATTCTATCTTCCTTCTGGTCCACTGTGTTGTTTTGAGATTCAGATTCCTTCCTTTCACAATTGGCTCTTCTCCGTGTGTCTTCCTGCATCCCTTTTATGGTAATCTGCATTTTTTCATGTAATTTGGATCCAAAATCCACCAGTTCCGTGAGCTTCCTGATCACCAGTGTTTTGAACTGTGCATCTGATAGATTGGCTATTTCTTGGTCACTCAAAAGGATGAGTCCTGGGGGTCTGATCTGTTCTGCTGGAAACATATCTTACGTCTTTCCCCGTCTCTCCTATTATTTTACTTATTTATTTATTTTTTCTCCGGTCTGGTCGCTCTTGTTACGGTGGGGGGCGGAGCCTTAGGTGTTCACCGGTGCTGGGCACCCCAGTCGCTAGCTTGTGACGTTATATGTGGGGGCAGGGGCGGGAGCGGGGACAGGAGGGATCAATGGCAACCCTTCCGTTCTCCTGGAGTCAGACACTTCCCTGGGCTTCTGGGCTGTGAGCTCTGCCCTGATCCCCAGTCGCTGCCCCACTGATTCCCCCAGCCGCCGCTTGCGTACTCAGGGATCACCGCTACACCGCTGCGCTCGCTCCTGCGTCCCGGATTGCTGTAGCGCCGATTCTGCGCCAAATTTCCCCCGACCTACACGCGCCTGCGACCCGCGCCAGCCCCATGCCTGCTTGCTCCGCTCGGCTCGTAGTCCCCTACCAGTCTGGATGTACGGGTCTACTTCAACTTCTAGGCTGTCCGACTTCCATTTAGATAAATCCTCTGACAGTTCTGATATTATGACTGCAAATCATTGTTGTAAATTATTGTGGTTCTGTTCTTGGTTGTGCGAGGAGGTACGGTGCGCCCACCTATTCCTCCATCTTGCCGGAAGTCCTTCTTTTCTTGTTTTCTCAATTACTGTAACATCCCTGGTCACTTCTAACCCTCAGGGAGATGAAGTGATTTATTCTGGTGAATTTGGGAAGAAGAAACTGGGTGTGCTCTGCTCAGCTCATCTCCTCCATTTTGCTTTTGGACATCAATCCTGACCGCAGAGAGCTGTTTTCTTTACTTCTCTAGACCCTGTCTTACAAAACTGCCTTTCCAGGAGCTTTGACCTGAGCCAGCATTGCCCATGGCCATATGGGTAAATCTGTCAAATTTGGAGATTTGGTTTTTAGGCAACTTGGGCCCCCATGCTAAACCATATTCTTCAGTTTAGCCTTCATCAGTAAAAATGGTGATGTTTTGGTCTCCCTTTGCCTTATCCTCTTCTCATTTCTCAGTATGTTTAGAATTTGGATGGACAAGAAGAGTGCTATTTATTTGGCCCTTTCATACCCCAAAAGCTAGGATTCAAGGGGAAGGGGACTAACTTTGCTGAAAAGGGTTATTGTTTGCTTGAATTAAAAGAAGGCAGTAGTTGTGAAGAGCTAGTGATCTTTGAGGTATGATGGAGCTTCAGAGATTCAAAATTATCTAAGTAAATTAGGAGATAAAATAATTATCTGCAAATGATCCAGGAGAGATGGAATTGGAAACTTAAAAGAAGAAAAGATTTAGAATTGGAACTATGGGGAGTGTACTCAAGAACCATCTGAAGAGGACCAAAGGATTGCCAGTTAGGATGACAGACAAGATGATGTTAACAGGCTTGGATGGATAGAGCTCAAAGATAGCCTTACTCTTTGCCACCAGGGACAGAGTGGTGAAAATTGCTCTATAGAATATATTTTGTTCTTGTTCTATTAATTTTCAGAAGTAAATGAAGGAGTCTGTTAGGGTTGGAATAGTTACATCAATACTGTTAAAAATGATAAACTATACTTCCTTGAATATGGTAGTTTAGACAGCCACTAAGTTAACCCTTATTTCAGTTGATTCAGATTTTTCTTTTTTGTGTGTGTATGTGTTCGGGATTTTTTTTTATTAACCTATTTTTTAAAGAGCCTAATCAATGAAATACTACATGGTAGCAACCTCAAATACCAGCAGGATAAATTTTTAACATCTGTTGTTTTTCATTACACAGAGAGAGTCAATGGCTTTATTGAAGGGTATTATTATTTATGTGATGAGTTTAGTCGCTTTCATGAAGAAAAGAAAATACGCTGGATTATTTCTTTTGTCTATTGACTTTTCTAGGACCAAGGGAAGTACCAGCCTCTCCATGAAGTAATCTCAAACTATTCTTTGGATGCCTGATTTCTCTCAATTTCTACTACCCTTAAAAGTCAAAATGTGAGTGGCTCAGGTGGTCTGGTGTGGAGGCATGTTTTCTGCAGGGGCAGTACACCAACCACAGGAAACGAGTTTTCACGGACAAGCTAAATTGACATTTAAGAGCAAGACCCCTGGCTTCAAGTTCAAGATGGCAGAATAGGAAGATCCTCAGCTTGCCTTCTCTCATTGACACCAAAACTGCAACTACATATAGAACAACTATCTCTGACACCACCTGAAAACTAGCAGAAAGATTTCCTACAACTACAGATATAAAGTAAAAACCACATTGAAAAGGGTAGGAGGGGTAGAGACTAAGCCTAGTCAGCACCTACCCTACTCCCTACTCCTCATGCAGTGACTCACAAGTGGGAAGGTTATAACAGCCTTGGAGGTCATCCCTGGAGAGTGAAGTGTCTGAACCCTAAACTTGTTGACGTGAACCAGGAAGTGGAGCCCTCATAACATCTGTCTTTGAAAACCAGCAAGGCTTACATCTGGCAGAGCTCCAGGTTGCTGTCTTTCCAAGTTCTCATACAGAGGGAGCAGTTTGAAGAGCAGCTAGGTCATATGTGAAGGTGATATACATTGACTAATTTTAGGGTGTGTGCTGGAGGGACAGGGATCTGTTGGAACTTGCTTGTGCCACAGGTGCTGATGGGTACCATTTTTCCCCTTCCTTTAACCTGGGTGGTCTGACACTGTCTATTAACCTTGCTAACATGGTTTGCCCCACCCTGGCATTTCCCTGAGGGCCTACCCAGGGTAGCACCCCTCCAAAGCACTTCCTTCCCTGCCACACACAGTGGACAGCATCACTCAGCACCAGCACACAGCAGTGTGTCTACAACAGTGGGGGTGGGCTTCACAGCCAGCCACATCAAAGCCTTATCCTGCATTCCAGTGAGTCTGCAACAATTGTGGCCAGGCCTCACAGCCAGCAGGCCAGATAGCAGCCTTGCCTGCTAATGTGTCCAAAAAAGTTGTGGCCCAACCACAACAGGAGACTATATTATTCCCCCCTCTAGACCACTTGGCTCTGGTAACTAGGGGGACATTGAAATTAGGGCCCCATGGGAAAATAAGGCCACTTTTTCAAGACCAAGAGATTTAGCTTAACTACCTAATACAATACATAAAAACAAACAGGCAAAATGAATATGGAAAAGAATATGTTCCAAATAGAAAAACAGGATAAAACCCCAGAAAAAGAACTACATGTAACTAAGGTCAGCTGTCTACTAGATGAAGAGTTCAAAGTAACAGTCATGAAGATGCTTTTTCAACTGTGTAGGCAAAAGAAGAAACTCAGTCAGAACTTCAGTTTGAACAAAGACCTAAAAATTCTAAGAAAGGACATAGCAGAACTGAAGAACGTAACAACTGAAATGAAAAAATTGCTTCAGGGAATCAACAGCAAATCTGATGACACAGAAGAACGGATCAGCAATCAGGAAAACAGGATAGTGGAAGCCACCCAACTGGAAGATCAAAAAGAAAAAAAGAATTAAAAAGAATGAAGATAGCATAAGAGACCTATGGGACAACATCAAGCATACTAACATTTGAATCATAGGGGTCCCAGAAGGAGAAGAGAGAGAGAGAGGGACAGAAAACGTCTTTGAGGAAATAATGGCTGGAAACTTTCCTAACTTGGCAAAGGAAACAGGCATCCAAGTCCAGGAAGCACAGAGAATCCCAAACAAGATGAACCCAAAGAGACCCACACGAAGACACATTATAATTAAGTTGTTGAAAGTTAAAGATAAAGAGAGAATCTTAAAAGCAGCAAGAGAAAAACAACTAGTTACACACAAAGGTATTCCCATAAGACTGTCAGCTGACTTTTCAACAGAAGCTTTGCAGGTTGTAACGGAGTGGCATAATATATTCAACATGATGAAAGAGAAAAACCTACAACCAAGAATACTCTACCCAGCAAGGTTATCATTAAGAATAGAAGAAAAGATCAAGATTTTCTCAGACAAGCAACAATTAAAGGAGTTCATCACCACTAAACTAGCATTACAAGAAATGTTCAAGGGAATTTTTTTAAGTGGAAAAGGCCAAAACTAGAAATAAGATGAAAAAATATGTACTGGTAAAGGCAAAAATATAGTAAAGATGATAGACTGACCACTTAAAATGTGGTATGAAAACAATTAAAATGACAATAAGCACATACCTATCAATAATTACTTCAGTTGAAGTTGACTAAGTGCTCCATTGCAAAAACAGGGTGACTGAATGATTTTTTAAAAAAAGGTCCCTATATATACTGTGTACATGAGACTCCAGATTGAAAGTCATACAGAGACTGGAAATAAATAAATGGAAAAGATATTTCAAGTAAATGGAAATGAAAAAAAAACAGAGAAGCTGGCATAGCAATACTTATATAAGACAAAAAGACTTTAAAACGAAGGCTATAAAATAAGAGACAAAAAAAGACTCAGCAATTTTCTTCAGATAAGCCCCCAGAAGTGGAACAGTTCAAAAAGCTATATGCACCTCTGTTTACTGCAGCATTATTTACACTAGCCAAGTTGTTGAAGCAATCCAGGCATTCATCACTAGATGAATGGATAAAGAAATGGATTTGTGTGTGTACATGCACACAATGCACCAGGATGTTACACAGCCAGAAAAGAAATGGATCTTGCTATTTGCAGCAACATGGATTGACCTAGAGGGTATTATGCTAAGTGAAATTAAGTCAGAGAAAGACAAACACTATATCATTTCACTTAGGGGTGGAATCTAAAAAACTAAAATGAGTAAACAGGACAAACTAACCCATAGATACAGAAAAACTGATAATTGCCAGAGGGTTGGGTGGTGGGGGTATGGGCAAAAAGGCTAAGGGGATTAGGAGGTACAGACTTGTAAATAAGTCATGGGAGTGTAAAGTACAATATAAAGAATAGTAATATCAATATCACAGTAACTTCATATGGTGACATATGGATAGTGGACTTTTTGTGGTGATCACTTTGTAAGGTATATAAATGTTAAATCTTACTATGTTCTACACCTGAAACTAATACAATATTGTATGTCAACTGTACTTTAATTCAGAAGAGGTTTATGTTTCAGAATAAAATTAGACATGAAAAAAAAGTCAATGTATGTTAACATGCACAGTTTCTTGAGGAAAGGGATGGTAGGTAGGAGTGTAGGATTTGGGGAGGTGATTGTACTTCAACAAGGTGGGGAAGGAGAACAGGATTTGGTAGGGGAATATGAGAGGTGGAAACCAAGAACACTCCAGGTATGGCAATTGCTTAGACCAGAAAGCAAAGAAGAGTGGTGTCTGGTCATCTTCAGGGAATACTTTGTTGAGCAGGGGCTTGCTATATAGGACAAGGATGCAAAGGGAGTGTGGCCTCCATGACTGGGAAAGTAGCATCAAAACAGATTGAGCAAAGCTGCAGGAAGGCAGATTTTTTTTTTTTTAGGCTGGGTGAGATTCTGATGAGGGAATAGCCTGTGGAGAGGTAGAAAATGAAAATTCAGTGGAATTGATTGCTGGAATGAGATTCTAGAAGGAAGGGAAATAAGAGTCTAGTAGACATGCAGGTAAAGTCAGGAGGGAAGTGAGGAGGAGCTAAACAGAATGATAAAGCAAGGCTCAATTTTACTTGAAAGGTCAAGCAAGTAATTTTTGTAGTTATGGAAAAATATCTCCTGATACTTTTAAATGCAAAAATTATTTCAAATATACCTACTCTGTTAGAGTTTTTATTTCTTTTTCACTTTTGGTAAAAGAATAATAAAGAAACAACATGTGCTGAAAATATTAGGTATATAACAGGGACTGAAATAATTTCAAATAATTTTTTTAGCTGGATTGCTATTGTAAAATAAGAATATATTTTGATTCAGAACTTTTATGAAGAACTTGGGCATTTTATTACAACATCTGTTTCTACATTTTAATTTCCCTCCTTCCTTTTTTATAGGTATTTGCGTACTCTTTTTTTCAAATGAGAAGAACTTTTTGTTTGCCACAAGAAGGCTATTATCCCAGAATGTTAATGGGTTTTCAGCTATTAAGATGTAATGATATACCTTGAGTATTTAACTATAAATTTGAAAAATCTCCATGAACAATCTCAAAGGAATACTTAGAATGCACTCCTGGTAGATTGGCTCATTTTCCTGTAATTTACTGGAAGTGCTGATATGAGAGCAGTCCTAATGTGAAAAGTACATTAATCCCTGGAGTTACATTGTATGTATTAAATTATTACTCTCAAAGAATAAAATGTATGAGGCCATTTAGCCTTCATTCACATTTGTTACTTAGAATCACACTAGAGAAATAATTACTTATCTTTTGAGGCACAAAATTAGAAATGATACATTTAATATAGTTTAAAAACAAGAGGTACAGTGATGCTGTTATGCTTTTGCATAACAATTGCTCTTTTCCAAAACAAGAACTGTTTTAGTTAGAAGCATGTTTCTTCTGGCTTTGTGGAGGCCTCTTTCATTTCGTTGGTAATTGAAATATTTTTAGAAACCCATAATGCTGCTTTCTTTGATGTCAGTCACAAAGATTAGTCTGCCTTCTAGTCATGAGCTTCTACCACATTTAAGAAGGTAGTCAACTTGCAGGAGCAGTGGCTGCAGGAGCATTTAGGATCTTAGAATTTTGTCTAATTGTGTTTCTCTTTTTTTCTTCTTTGCCAGGGGACTGAAAGTTGTGGAACCATAATTCTTGACATCAAAGTTGGGTGTTTTTTGTAGGCAGTCATTATGATTCCAGATGATTAAGGCAGATAGGAAGGCCCTTCTGAGAGTTTAACAAAGCTCTCAACAACCTATACCATGGACATAAAACTGGAGCTGCCTCAGGATGACCTGCCTCTCATGGCCAACACCAGCCACATACTTGTGAAGCACTATGTACTGGACTTAGATGTGGATTTCAAAAGTCAAATCATTGAGGGTACCTTAGTGCTTTTCTTTCAGCCTGGAAACAGATACAGGAAAAAGAGTAGTTCCACTGAGGAAACCTGCCGATCAGAGTCAAATGAAGCCTGCAAATTTAGGATGCCGGAACCTTGCCATGTACCTGTGCCAAATACAAGGACCTTCTCATCTAAAATGAGATACAATGATTTTGCAATCTGTGGTAAAGGTGAAGAAAAGACTTCTGGTAAAGATGGTAACCATGACAACAGGGGACAGGCTTCTGGGATTTCTAGCTCAAAGTACTGCTGTGACACAGGGATTCATGGGAGTGAGGATTTTTTGCTAGTGTTGGACTGCTGTGATTTATCTGTGTTAAAGGTTGAGGAGGTGGATGTTGCTGCTGTGCCAGGTATTGAAAAATTTACAAGGTCTCCCAAGCTCAGGGTTGTTTCTGAGCTCAGGAATCAGATTGTACATGAACTTGTGACTCTGCCTGCAGATCGTTGGAGGGAGCAGTTAGACTATTATGCTTGCTGCAGCCAGGCTCCTGGCTGTGGGGAACTCCTGTTTGACATTGACAGTTGGAGCTTACAGATCAGGAAGACAGGGGCTCAAACAGCTACTGACTTTCCTCACGCCATAAGGATATGGTACAGAACCAAACCCCAGGGGAGATCAGTTACATGGACCTCAGACCAGAGTGGCAGGTAGGTATTGCAGCCCTATCTGTTGATTTAATTAATACACTGGGAGATGAGCCTTTGCAGGAATGTTCTCAGACAGGGGACCAACCCTGCAAAGAAACTCCTCTTCATTCTGTGGATACCCATCCAACCTCCACTCCTTAGACTCATAGTGAAGCAGGTAAATTCCCAAGCATGCTCAACTCTTAATAGAATTACTTCCCTTAAGTCAGAATGAAAAGATTACTTTATTAATCTCCTGTATTTCTGAGTTTGGAGATTGAAAAGCAAGCCTAATGATTAAATCCTGAGCCTACCTCTCTGTTAAGATCTCTGCTGGTGACTTCCAGCAGAGATGGCAATGACATGTGTCTCTGAGTAAATACTTTCTCAAAGTTCCTTTGCATTCCCTCTGAGGGAGTAGACTGCTGCCAAGTTGGATTGGTGTGAAGCTTGGCAGAGTGCTTCCAGATAAAGCCATCTCTACTTTGTGATTTTCTTATTGTCCTATCTCTTGGCAACTATGTTTCCCTGGACTTTGTCTATTGTTAATAATGTGAACCTCCAAAGCCTTTGAAATATCTGAGTGTGAGGAGTGTGACAGCCCTGTTGATACTATACCAGGGGGATTCCTGGTTTTTAGTGTGAGGAGAAGGAACTGATGAGGCATTGATTTCCAGGGGATATACTTAGGGAGCAATTTGTTCTTTTCTTCTTGCCTCTCCTCCAACAATTGTTCAGGATTTTTAGAATTTGACAATTTTTAAATCAAACTTTATTGATCCCTCATTATTGTACCAGTTTCTTTGTGCTATTGTACTATAAATCAATATGGTAAATATTGCAGAGGCCAGAGGAACATCGCTCTCTGTGAGCTTGTTTTGAGCATCTTCTTATGTAGCATTGGACTCCCTTAATGGAGACAGTGGTCTTGGTAAACTGCTTATACCTTTCCCTAACCCACCTCCCAAAAACCTTTTAGATTTTCTTAAAATGTCACTTTGACTTTGAGGTCTAATTATCCTGTTCCTTGCCTCTAATCTTACCTCGTACTCTGGTCTCTGGCCCCACTTGGAATGAGTTCACTTCCTGTCTTATTTCTGCTAGAGCCTGAGTTTGGGAAATTGCAGGGTTGATACAAACTTACATCAGTACAAAAGCATAGTGGTTTATTTATAGAATAACTCATTGGATATTTTGGGGAGACCAGGAAGGGAAAGAAACAGGTATTCTTATTGTAACCTCAAAGTTTTGTTTTGAGATTATTAAAGATGGGATTTTTGATAAGATTTAACTATACTGTCACTGAATACTTAACTAGGAAATTATAGTTTTTATATTCACAGACATTTAACTTTTGAATTGAATAATGAGGAAGAAGAAACTATTCACAATATTTGAAAGGAATACTCATTAATAGCCTCAAACATGTCTTTCTTCTGAGTGCTTACTACAAAGAAAGAGAGTAGACTTGTGAATTGTATTACATGTGAAGCATTGAGCAGGAATGGATTAATGATGATTTCCATAAAGAAACCAAAGAGGTCCTTGGGCACAATTTGCTCCAGCAAAGGCTGACTTGGTGAATTTATTCTTGATGTCTCCTTTTCTAATAATTCAGTAAAACACATAATCATAAGAGTTTAAACTATCCTTAGAAATTTGTGGTTATATGTTAGTAAAGAAATGTCATTTATGCAGTCATACAGGACAATAAATGGTTTTTTAATCATCAAGAGATGTTTTTTCTCCCCCTTTGGGAGGAGATTTTATTTAAGATTATCTTCTGTGAATGGCCACCAATCTTTGTAAACTCACATGCTTAAGAATGAACCTAGATATATATTAGTAACTGTCTGAGTACTTTTAAGGACTTTAAAATGACCAAGGATCCCAAATTGCTAGACAGGAATAATTCCTTAGTGATATGAGTGAATATTAATTATCAGGGTTACAATGCTTTATGAATATAGTTGTGTGAAAATATAAAATTTTACAATCATGTGAAAAATATAACTGGGTAGAGCTTATTTCCTCCAATTAAAACTTAAATAGTTGTTACATTTTTTACCCCTAAATGCAGAGCACTGTCAGTATACCTACCATAAATTTTAAGTACTGGTCAAGAAACTTTTTATTCTCATTTTAGAGGTGGGAAAATTGAATTAAGTTACTGGAAGCTCCTAGAAAAATCCATGTCTAATTGTGCAAGAGAGCTACATTTCTTACATTTGATCTTTACCATGTCCCTTACTGTATACAAAGATTTCAGTGCATTTAAAAAAATTAATGCATTATGTTAGCTTTCAATAGATTTTTATTTTAAGCTGATATTAGACATAAACTCAAGTATCTCTATATTGGTTTTTTTCCTTTCAAGTTCCATCAGTGGCTTCTCCCCTTCTATCCTTGCCGTACCCCTTTTTGAAAGTAAAACATATTGTTTATTATATAAATAAATAATTTTGCAGGTCAGAGGAACCCAGGATGGAATACAAAATGTGACAAAATTAATTACATTAAAATATGTGAAATGACCTCACTGAAGGGGTAGGGGGAAAAGGTGCCAACCTAAATAACTTTGGAAACGTGTGGAGTCTATAAAGCTAAAGGCAAAAGGAAATATACTTCAGTTGAGAAAGTTGTTTCCCATGGGCATACAGGTTAACAATTTTGGTATCACTAGACCTGGAATTGAACAATTAAGGAAATGAATGGCAGATGATCAGAGTCAGCCTTCTCACTGTTGAAGTGTATAGATGAGCAAAAGGAAGAGGCTAGAAAAATCCATGTGGTAATGCATTAGAACTGGAGATGTTACTGTGAACTCACATTAGCTTAATGTAGATATGGATGTTTTTGCAAAGGAATAATGAACAGACATGGTGTTTCCAAGGGTTAGCATACACACATATCTTTCCTTGCATGTCAGCTGAAAGGGTTTAGAAGTGAGCACACTCTAGTGCCCAGATCTTGGTTTCTAATACCATTTTCCAATAAACAAACCAGGGATTCTTGGAGAAATAGCTAGGATTGGAGCAGGAAGTATATAAGATGAGCCTAGAGCAACAACCTGCATTTGTGGATATATGTTAAAGATCCATTAAAATATGTGAGCCAACCTCACTCAAGGGGGAGAAGATGCTGACCTAAATAACTCTGGAACCATGTGGAGTCTGTAAAGCTAAGGGCAAAAGGAACTGCAGTTGATAAAGTGGTAAGTCATGTTGATGGTATGTACCCTTGGTATGATGCTGCCAAAATCATAACCCCAGTCTAACCAAGAAAAAATAAGGGACATTCAACAAACTATCTTACCAGTACTCCTCTAAACTCTCAAGGTCCACATAGAGAAAGTCTTAAGAAATCCATAGCCTAAGGAGATGTGGTGGTTAAAAGTAATGTTACATTCTGGAACAGAAAAAGGACATTAGAGAAAAACTAAGGATATCTGAATAAAATTTGGACTTTAGGTCCAAATAATAATGCATCAATTACTAAAGTTCATCAACTGTGAAAAATGTAACATACTAATATAAAATGTTAATAATAGGGAAAATTGAGTATGGTGTATATGGGAACTCCATATTTTTACTTTAAAATTTTCTAAAACTGTTCCAGAATAAAAAGTTTATTTAAAAAACCTTCAAGTTTGAAAGAACTTACCATCTTTCCACCTTGAAATCCCCTTTTTGTGAGGGCTTTTCTCCCGTTTTTACCAAGTGGCAGTGTTCTCTAGAGAAGTGAAAATACATTTGAAGCTATAAAAGTCTATTTCTCCCAATAACTGTCAGTAATTTCTTTTTCCCCATTATTATTCTAGTTCTAAGATATATAAAATATCTGGATATATAAAAGCTACATTTTCCTACCTTCATTTAGCCATGGTGGGGTTGTGGCAGCTTTGAACTGAAATGTCTTGCTTCCATCATTCAGATACTAGATTTTAGGTGACATTAAAAAAATGAGTAATGAAGCAAACACATATAGGGGTCCAGCAGAAGTAAGACCTTCTTGAGTGTGGTTGGTAGGCTAATAACATGGGTGTAATAATTTATAGTTTTAATTTGAACATTTTACCTAAAATGTCATATGGTGTGCTTGAGTGTGATATTGTTATATTATAGAATTACATGCTTATGACTTTGTAATAAAACATTTTGCAATAAAAGGGGGCATTATTTGTGCTGGACCCTGTATAATAATCTGATACAAGCTGGTTCTTGAAACAATGTTTACTTTGTGTGGTGTGTGCCGTTTATAAATATTCTGAAGAACTACATAAGAACAGGGATAGGGTCAAGAATGTGTAAAGGTGTTCTAGCTAAGTTAAAATGAAGGGGACTTAATATCTTTTTGATTTAGGTTCTTAACATATCTAAGAAAAAAAGCTTTCAAAACTGGACATCTTTATTCAAAGTTTATGTACCTTCTGCATTTTCCCACATTTTTTCCCCATTGCACTGGGTAAATTGTTAGTTAAAGCCAAAGCATTCTCTCTGGTAACCCACTCCCTTTTCCCTTAGCATCATTAAAATAGTTGTGGAACCAGCCAAGTAGTCTAGGAGATCTGTGCTTATGCTGATAACATCATGGAACATGAGTTGAACAGAGGGGAAATACGGTAAAATATAGCAAATTTATTTTTAAAACTACAATTACTTAGATCATTGTTAAAGAAACTGATTAGGAAAATACACTATAATTTAAAGTAATTTTATAATTTAAAATTTAAAATTTCCTAAATCACTATGATATTTCTTTGTTTTAGTCAAGACCACAAAATACAAAGGAGAGCAATTTTTTTCAATTATATTTATTGCTCAGCTATTGGGCTGAGAACGATGTAGACTTTTGGAGTATTTTTATTTGACATCAAAACCAGATGTTAAAACATGTTTTCTCCTCCACTAAAATAGTTTCATTGTTTTATATCTCACTATAAAGGAAAGTTTTAAAATTAACAGAATGAGCAGAAGATCTTTCAAGGAGATTTTAGATCTAAAAGGAATATTTCTACAATTAATTTTTTCCTTATTTGCTTCTGGAAACCAATACAAAATTTATGAGAAGTAAACTGGAAATACACATTAATTCTGTAATATTGTTGTATAACTGCAAAGGAGAAATCAAGAATTCCAAACTTGAAAATGGAAGAGTTCTATGTCAGCCTCTTTCGCCCCTTGTTGCACATTCTAGGACCACTTCCATTTCCCAGAATCCCGCTTGAGTCATGGGAGAAAGACAATGTACTGTCTTAAGTAACCGAAATGACTAACCAAACAATCAAAAGAATAACCAACATCAACAGAGAATGACAAAACACAAAAAACTATAACCAAAAGCATAATATATTGAAAAGAACCAGGAAGGTGAGAGCTAATAGACCTGAGTACTCCTCAGAGATATGTTGCCCACTAGCTGTGTGACTTCAGATAAGTCATTTTACATCTCTGGAGCTTAATTTTCTCTTGTATAAAATGAGAAGATTCCGTCTGAGGATCTCTAAATGTTTTCCACATATAAAATTATTTATTCACAAGGGACTTCCAGAAGAGAAATACTGTCTTTGTTTTTATGAGCAGTTTGCCTATTTTGCACCTGAAACACCTCTGGTGAAAAGTGAATTTTTGACTCAAAGCCACTTTCATTCAGTCCAGTCCATTTTAACTATACAGGAAATCTGAGTCAAAGCAGCATTCTTTGACCTGCCATACATTCAATATAATTGAAGAATTCTGTTTTTGGTAATTGTGCCATGAAGTAGAATGATAATAAGGAAGGTATGTGTGTATGTGTAGGAGAGAGTGAATCATAGTTGACACTTCCTGTTTTTGGTAATCTGGCTCTTGATTTTTGTGGCACAAGAAAGCAAGAGGGTTGCTTACCTGCAGTGGAGACTATAACTTGGGCTTCATAAGAACAGGGAGTTGTGAAAAATTCAGGTGTGGGAAGGAGAACAGATGGAGAGGAATTGATGGAGACCTCAGGACTTTGTAACCCTCTGAAGCCTATAAAAGAATCTGACCCACTGAGCTGTATCATCTGTGGCCCCCTGGTCTCCAGTGACCAGATCAGTGCCTCATTGTGGGAAAACACTCCATCGAGCCACACGCAGGCAGCTGTGGACTCATCACCTCCTACCCATTCTGGAGCAAACCTTTCCCCAGTCACTGAATGGTGATAACAAAGTCTCTGAAAATGGTGATTTTTTTGGAAAGTAATGGAACTGGAAACATTTTAAAACAAAAAATAATCCCCTTTTCACCCCAAAAAGACAGATGCATATAGTAGTCAACTGAAGAGAAAGAAAACACATGGTTTGAATCAATCCCTTATGAGGTTCTCCCCTACCCCCCATAGTTGGCTTCTCCTTAAGACAAGCAAACACATTAGTGTTAGTTGACCTCTTACCTTGGAAAACATAGGTCTCGGTCTGCTCAAGCTACTATGACAAAATACCACAGACTGGATGGCTTATAAACATAAATTTATTTTCTCACACTTTTGGAAGCTGGAATTCTGACATCAGGGTGCCAGTGTGGTTGGGTTCTGGTGAAGGCTCACTTCCGGTTTGCAGACAGCTGACTTCTAGCTGTGTCCACACAGGGTGGAAGAGGCTGAGGAGTTGTGTCAAGCTGCTGTTATACAGGCCCTCATCTCATTAATGATAGCACTGCCCTCATGGCCTAGGTACCTTCCAAAGGCCCCTGCTAATACTATCACATTGGGCATTAAGACTTCAATATAAGAATTTGGGGGGAACACATTCAAATCATAGCAACATAGTATATCTCGTCCTTATTTGACCACTCTGTGAACACACAAACATGTAACAAGCTGAGACAAGCTGAGAACCTGCCAGAATTCTGGCAGGATCTTCCTCACTTTTGTTCTTTAATGGCAGCAAGTCATGGGTCTGCCTCTCAACCCCTGTATTACCCTGTTTTCTTTTTAATTTTCAGTGTCCTCCTCCCACTCCCACAACTCCTGTGCAGTTAACTAGGCTCCCCAAGGAGTCTCCCGTGCAGCATCTGAGATGAGCCATGGTGTGGAAGTTTTCCTTTGTGTGCTGGAAGGAAATTATTCAGAGTGGAAATAATGAAGTTATAAGCATCAGAGAATTTCCGACTGGCACATCTTAGCAACATGGCTGAGGTGCAAAGCTGTGCACATTGAATAAACACAGCTGCATTTACTTCAGTGATTACACATCCAGATAACTGTAGAGCATGTTTATAAATGTACATAGATGTTTCTCTCCTGGAGCCTGGAGGGCAGGAAACTAGCTCTCAATATAGTTCTCATTTGAATGTGTGCATGATGGGAGCCATCTTTACTCTATTCACCATGTACAGAGTATGATTTTCATGACTCCATGAAGATCCCATGTTCTCCCATCTCCATTTGCTGTCAGATGCCCCAAATTGCACCACTAGAGCTTTATCTAGAGCTTAAAACTTTCATCCCTGTTAAAATATGGTTACTTTACTTCCTTTCTTTTCTATCTTCAACAGCTTAATTCAAAGCCCATTTTCCCTTGATTCACTTAAAGGTTCACTGGCATGAGGTGTCTGGGTGTTCAAGTAACTGACGGTCCAGGAATTTTCTATTGTGACTACAGTGTTTACAAAGTTTGGTAATCTGTGGCTGTGTGCCTGAGGCCTGAGAAAAGCCACTGAAGAATTTTAACCCTCAACTTTTATGCTTCTAGCAGTTTTCAGTGAGTGAATTTGGTATCATGGTTAAAAAGTATAAGTCCTGAGTCAGGCATGTGTAAATAACTTAGTGTTCACTGGCTCAAAAACATACATTGAATTTTTATTTAAAGTGAATCAGATTTTTGATAATTTTGTAAGCTTTATGAGACATTAGCTTCTGGATATTGTTCATTTGAGTGCAGATATCAAAAACTGTCCAACCATCTGTAACATGTCATATTTGGATGTGTGCATTGTTCCTATTCAGCCTGATGTCAGATGATTCCCTCTGATTGGTTTTGAATTTCTGATCTTGCTTTTGGCATCTGTGCACTTACCTTCTAAACCTCAGGACTTTACTTGAATCTTCTTTTAGAGTGCCAGACATAGGAGACTTCCAATCTCTATCTTTCATGTTTTGCCAAGGTGTCATTTTTCCTTTTTCTCTTAGTAAGGTGATCATGGGAATTATAAGAAAAGATGATTAAAGTGATGGTAAAAATTATTAAAGTTGATGTTGTTCCCCAAAGTCTTCTTTCCCCTTCTCATTGGAGTACTTGTTGCTTCCTCAGTGCTTTTGGGGTGCTTTTTTTGTTGTCATCCTGATGAACAATTCCTGGTGGTCTGGCTCATTTGTGGATCCAGATTCTACCGCTGGGCTCCATGGTTTCCAGTGTGTTCAGTGCTGATTCAATTTCATAACTTGTTTCTCCCTTAGTTACTTAACTTTAAGTTGTTTGACATTTGCACTAAAGTGTACATAAGGATATCAAGTTATAAAAGCTGAAAAGGCTTTGGTTATAAAGTCACTGGCACTGGGTTTGGTTGTGTTGGGAAGGGAGGGCTGAAGGTGCAACTGAGAAAGAGGAAAAGGCCAAGAAAGGAATAGGAGCCTAAAGAGGATCTACATTTTAAAGAAATTTTGCCCATGGCCTCTCTCTTCTGTGATTGTTTTCCCATTTATGAAAAGATTGCAATAAGAAAGTATTTGAGCATTATATCAGAGATGGGTATATTTATGGGTGTGGCTTTTAGACAGATGACTTGATCTACAATTTGGGAGTTATAGCTCTGGGGACCAAGTGGGAAGCTAGAAAGAAAACACACGGTCTTTAGAAGAAAGGATGCCCACCCATGTAAAGGGGAGGGTGGAAAAAGAGAATGATGACAACAGTGGGGAAACTGGAGGTGAGAGCTTCCTGGACAAGTCTCTTGTTGGGAGAGTTTAGGTGCCCAGGGACAATATGGCAGAAAGAGCCTTCAGGAGATGGCGGGAATCAGGACAACACACTAGAGCAAAATATATAGAAGTAGACTAATTTAGAGGGGAAATAATATAATAGAGAATTAGAGAGGAAAGGATGGTGGTAACATGCTTTTTAAAAATCCAATCAATGGAAGAATTCTCTCTCCCACCCCAACCCTCCTATTTGAGTGTGACACCCAGACTCAAATCTGTCTCCAACAAAAAACACTACTTTATAAAATTGCCATTCTTGAATGGTCTGATTTCAAACACTTAGCCTCATTGTTGGACACTATACTGTTTGGAGTTAGGAAATCACCATCTTTGTGTCCATATAAATGTCATCTGCTGGAGAGATCCAAGATGGTGAAGGAGTGAGTAGAAATTACACTAAGTTCCTCCTGGGACCAGTTTGGAATTACAACTAAATTATGGATAAATCACTTGGAACAAACAACCAAACAAAAGCAAGAGAGAAGCCTTATAACCATGGAGAGACAGACAGAAGAAATAGATTGAGCACAGCGTGACTGGTAGGGAGTGAGGTGGAGACATGAAAGAGCTGGCTTGGAATCTACAGGTGGCAGCTGAAGCACTGGAGTGATATTTAAGTGGCTGGTTGGGTCCCCCTGAGAAGTGTGGTAGTCTAAACCCTAAGCTGGGATCCCCAGCCTAGAGCACCAGAGCCCAAAAAAGTACATAAATAACAACCAGTGGTGAAAAGTGTCAGGGACAGCTGGAGATGTGAAGAGCCATTTAAAGGGCCAACACATTAATTTTCATTTCCAGGCACTTACACAGTGCACCAGCTAAGGTAGGGCAGAGTGGACTAGAGACGCTTAAAGAAAGATAGGGTATGAAAGCTTTGGAGAGAGAACTGAGAGAGTAGACACTGGGATCCCAGTGCTGAGTCATCCTCCATACTGCAGCAGGCAGCAGCCTCAGGGGAAACAATAGCTGCCCTCCGCTCTGATCCTGTGGTGCTTAAGCCTGACTGCTGAGTGCAGAGTGACTAGATTAGTAAGTGAAGGAATCAGCCCCAGACACTAGATACCTGGTAGTCTTGAACAGGCTGTCCAAGGTCAGATGGGGGTCACCATCTGACATCACCAAAGGCGAACCCAGAAAGAAAAAGCAGTAGTAAATGCAGATGCTAGTGAGACGAAATCCACTGTGGTCTTCTCCATGATTTTCAATATTTTCTTTCCTGCATAGCTCTTTAACATTCATTTCTTGTCCTTTAAGTTTGTGCATATTAAGTCACTAGATTTTATACTGTAATTTATTTCAATTCAAATATTTTGGCCCTCCTTTCTCTTACCCCATCTTACCCCATTCTTTCTTCTTCTTATTTTAGTTTTAAATTTTGTTTTCTCTCTTGCACAACTTGTTTCCATATCACACTCTTACTATTTCTCTCCCATCCAGCCTCTCAAAACCAATTTTCATGTCAATAGTCATCTCACATTTTTTTCCCTGCTCTTAAAATACCCATGTCCTCTCTCCACCTTTAGCATCTTTGCTCATTAGTTGTGGATGGGATAGTTGTTGCATTTTAAAAATTTTATCTCTAGATCTTCACTATTTTAGTATTTCAAAAATGAAATTTTCTTCTTCTCTCTTACACTTTTTGTCTCAAATTTTAATTTTGCTCTGTTTTAGCATGTATTTTTTTCTCTTTTCTTTTAGGTTCAAATTTTAATTTTTCCCTGTCTTAGCCTGGTTTTCATTCCTCACTCTTCATATTCTTTCTCTCTCTATCATCTCAAAATCACTTCCATTTCCTCTAGAAATCTCTTAAGCTTTTCTTTCTTCCTTGTTTTCCCTCTTCCCGTAACACCTATGTTAATTTTAACTCATTTGTTTGAGCTTTGGTAGATCTTTCTCTTCAATTTGGTTCTTATTTTTTAATTATTTACTTCCCCCCTCTTTTCTCTCACTTATTTTATTTTATTTTATTTTATTTTATATTTAAATCTAATACTGTATGCTTCCCTTCTCTTACTCCATTCCACCCTCTTCATTCCCTTTTTTATCTATAAATTTTACTTTCTCCCTTTGCATTGCTCTGATGTTGAACTTTTGTTAGTTCTCCTCCCTCTACCCTTTCAAAATCATTTTTCTTTCAGTAGGTCATCTCATATTTGCTCTCCTTTCTTATAATATCCTTAATCTCTTTATTGCCTTATGAATACTGGTCCATTTACTGATGATAGTGGGATTGCAAGTGGGAATTATTTTTGTGGGTGTGGGTTTGTTTCCTGGGCTTTGTAGTTTTGTTCTAGCAGCACCTACCTGCACAACAGGATAGAAGAGGTGGTGGGCAGAGTGATACTTGGCCAACCAGAAGGAGGGAAAGACCCACCAAAGAATGACCCAACAACAATTAAAACCCAGTTGCATCCAGAGAGGCAACATAAGTGCCGTAAAAGGCATCCCAAGAGCATCAAGTTCAGGAGATCAAGGAGACTGCACAACTGAATCACACAAATCTTTTACTATAGAAGTTCATGCTGCAAAGACAGAGAGTCAAAACAGACTAATTAAAGAAGTAGAGGCAAACAAGAAGAATCTCCCAAAAAATGGGAAGACAAAGAAATGACCTCCGATTGAAAGGAAAGGAGGAATCCTCAGAAAGAGTGCTAAATGAAATAGAGGCAAGTAAACTATCAGACATTGAGTTCAAAACAATGGTTATAGGGAAGCTCAGTGAGAATTACAAAAAACTACAGGGAAGCTATGAGAAACTTACTACGAACTGCATCAGCATGAAAAAAGACATAAGAAATATTAACAAGAACCAGGAGGAAATGAAGAATACAATTTCTAAATTGAAGAACACAGTCAAAGGAATCAAAAGCAGGCTAGATGAAGCAGAGGATCAAATCAGCAAGCTGGAGGACAAGGTAGAAAAAAATTCCCCGGAAGAGCAAGAAAATAAAAAAAGACTCAAAAAGAATGAAGAGGTGTTAAGGGAACTGCAGGACAACATGAAATGTAATAATATCCATATAATAGGAATACCAGAAGGAGAAGTAGAGGAGCAAGGGATAGAAAACCTGTTTATAAAAGAAATGATGGAAAATTTCCCTAATTTAATGAGAGAAAGTCACACAAGTCCAGGAAGGACAGAGGGTCCCTATCAAGAAGATCCAAAAGAGGCCATAATAATTAAATGGTAGATTCCAAGATAAAGAAAGAATCTTAAAGACAGCAAGGAAGAAATAAAAACATACAAGGGAGCTCTGAAAAGGCTAGCAGCTGATTTCTCTACAGAAATGCTACAAGCCAGAAGGGAATGGCAAGAAATACTTCAAGTAATGAAAAACAAAGGCCTGCAACCAAGACTACCCTACCCAACAAGGCTCTCATTTAAAATGGAAGGTGAAATAAGGAGTTTCTCAGATAAAAGAACAGTGAGAGAATACACCTCCACAAAACCAGCACTGCAAGGTATGCTAAACTTTAAGACTAAATGAAATAATTTTAGGACTGTATAAATGTGACTACTCCTTAACGATTAAGGAGTTGAAATTACATTCAATCCTTTAAAGGCAACTGTGAGGCTGATGTGGCCCCCTGTGAAAATGAGTCTGCCACCCCTGTGCTAAAGGACCGCTTTAACAAGATGAAGAAAAAGAGTGAGAGAGAGAGAGGAACACAGGTACAAAGGGGAGATATGGCAATGAATAAGTATCTATCAATAATAACCTTAAATGTAAATAGATTAAATGCTCCAATAAAAAACAGAATAGCTGAATGGATAAGAAAACATGACCCACATATTTGCTGCTTACAAGAGACCCATCTCAGAACAAAAGACCTACACAGACTAAAAATGAAGGATTGGAAGAAAATATTCCAAACAAATTGACAAGGGGAAAAAAGGCAGTGTAGTAATACTTGTATGAGATAAAGTAGACTTCAAAACAAAGGCCATAAAAACAGATGCAGAAAGACATTTCACAATATTCAAGGGAAGAATCCATCAAGAAGACATAAACATTATAAACATATATGCACCAAACATAGGAGCACCCAAATATATAAAGAAAATCTTGGAGGACTTCAAGAAAGATACAGACAGCAATACACTTACAGTGGGGGGTTTTAACCCCCCACTGTAAACAATGGATAGATCTTTCAAACAAAATGTCAACAAGGATATTTTGGCACTGAACAATGACCTATATCAAATGGACTTAACTGATATATATAGAACCTTTCATCCCAAAGAAGCAAAATGCACATTCTTTTCAAATGCTCATGGAACATTTTCAAAGATAGACCACATGGTAGGACACAGAACAAGCCTCAACAATTTTAAGAAAATTGAAATCATACCAAGCATTTTCTCAGACTACAAGGGACTGAAGCTAGAGACCAACCCCAAGGAATAAAAAAACCAAAACACTCAAAATCATGGAGATTAAATAACATGCTATTAAACAATGAATGGGTGAAGAATAATATTAGGGAAGAAATCAAAAGGTTTCTGGGAAGAAATGAAAACGAACTCACAACAACCCAAAACTTATGGGACACAGCCGAGGCAGTCATGAGAGGGAAGATCATAGCGATACAGGCCCACCTAAAAAAGTTACAAACATTCTAAACAAACAACCTAACCCTATGTCTACAAGAACTCGAGGAACAACAACAACGACAGCCCAGAGCAAGTGGAAGGAAGGAAATAACCAAGATCAAAGCAGAATTAAATGACATAGAGACTAAAAGCACAATTCTAAGGACTAATGAATCCAAGAGTTGGTTCTTTGAAAAGATAAACAAAATCAACAAGCCTTTAAGCAGACTCATCAAGAAAAAAAGAGAGAAGACCCAAATAAACACAATCAGAAATGAAAGAGGAGAGATTACAACAGATAACACAGAAATACAAAGGACTGTAAGAAATTACTATGAAGAACTGTATGCCAAGAAATTTGAAAACCTAGATGAAATGGACAAATTTCTAGAAAAATATAATCTTCCAAAACTCAATGAAAAAGAAGCAGAAAGCCTGAACCGACCAATAATAGCTGATGAAATTGAAGCAGTAATCAAAAAACTCCCAACACACAAAAGCCCTGGGCCAGATGGTTTCACAGGAGAATTCTACAAAGCATTTAAGGAAGAGCTAACCCCTATCCTTCACAGACTATTCCAAAGAATCCAAAAAGATGGGAGACTCCCAAACTCTTTTTATGAGGCCAACATCATCCCAATTCCAAAACCAGATAAAGACACAACAAAGAAAGAAACCTACAGGCCAATATCACTAATGAACATTGACGCTAAAATCCTCAACAGAATACTGGCAAACCCCATCCAACAATACATTAAAAAGATCATACACTATGACCAAGTGGTATTCATTCCAGGGATGCAAGGATGGTACAATATTCAGAAATCAGTAGTATATCACATTAGCAAAAGGAAAGCCAAAATCACATGATCATATCAATAAGTGTTGGAAAAGCCTTTGATGAGGTACAACACCCATTTATGATAAAAAACACTCAGTAAAGTGGGAGTAGAGGGAACATACATAGCTCACTATAATAAAGCCTTATATGAGAAACCTACAACCAATATCATACTCAACAGGCAAAAACTAAAAACTTTCCTACCAAGATCAGGAACAATACAAGGGTGTCCACTTCTATTCAACAAAATATTAGAAGTTCTATCCACAGTGAAAAGTCAAGAAAAAGAAATAACAGGCATCAAAATTAGAAAGGAGGAAGTAAAACTGTCATTGTTTGCAGATGACATGATAATATACATAGAAAACCCTATACACTCCTCAGGAAAACTACTCTGTATAAAAAGTGAATTTGGTAAAACAGTGGGATACAAGGTAGATTATCAGAAATTGAAGCAATTTTTGTATACCAAGAACAAATTTCAGAAACAAAATCTAGAAAAAAATCCTATTTGCTATAGCAACAAGAAGAATAAAGTACCTAAGAACCTCACCAAGGAGGTAAAAGACCAGTACTCAGAAAACTACACAACACTGAAGAAAGAAATTAAGGAAGACACAAACAAATGGAAACATACACTGTGTTCATGGATCAGAAGAATTAACATCATCAAAATGGCCATACTACCCAAAGCAAATTATAGATTCAGTGCAATCCCTATTAAAGTACCAATGACATATTTCAGAGATATAGAACAAACATTTCAAAAATTTATGTGGAACCATAAACAACCCCAAATAGCTGCAGCTATTAATTTTGAGAAAGAAGAACAAAGTAGGAGGGATCACAATACCTGGTGTCAAACTATATTATAAGGCCACTGCAATCAAAACAGTCTGGCAAAGAATGGACACATAAATCAATGGAGCAGAATAGAGAGCCCAGAAATAAACCCATGTCTCTATGGTGAACTAATATGCAACAAAGGGGACAGGAGTGTGAAATGGGGTAAAAATAGTCTCTTCAACAAATGGTTTAGGGCAGGGGTGTCAAACTCATTTTCATCGGGGGCCATATCAGCCTCAAGGTTGCCTTCAAAGGGCCAAATGTAATTTTAGGACTGTATAAATGTAACTACTCCTTAACATTAAGTGAGAGCTCAGTGCTGCCGCTGGATAGAAACAAGGTGCCAGGCAGGATAAAACAAGGTGGATGGCTGGAATCAGCCTGTGGGCCTTGTGATTGCCACTTGTGGTTTAGGGAGATCTGGAGAACTACATGCAAAAAAATGAAACTTGACCACCAACTCACGCCATACACAAAAATGAACCCAAAATGGATAAAAGACTTATATAAGTCATGACACCATAAAAGTCCTAGAGGAGAACATAGGCAGAAAAATTTCAGATATTCCATGTAGCAATATTTTTACCAATATGTCTGTCCCCTAGAGCAAGGGATATAAAGAAAAGCATAAACACATGGGACTTCATCAAAATGAAAAACTTCTGCACGGCTAAAGAAAGCATGTGCAAAATGAAAAGGGAACCAACCATATGGGAAGATATCTGCCAAAGATACTTTGGACAAGGGTTTGATCTCCAAAATATATAAAGAATTCACATGATTTCACACCAGGAAGACAAACAGTCCAATTAAAAAATGGGCAAAGGACCTGAACAGACAGTGCTCCAAGAGGACATAGAGGTCACCCAGAGACATATGAGAAAATGCTCAGCATCACTAGCCATCAGAGAGATGCAAATTAAAACCACAATGAGATACCACTTCGCACTGTCAGAATGGCCACCATAAATCAACAAACAACAAACGTTAGGGAGGTTGTGGAGAAAAGGGAACCCTAGTGCACTGTTGGTGGGATTGCAGACTGGTACAACTACTGTGGAAAACAGTATGGAATTTCCTCAAAAAACTAGAAATGGAACTGCCTTTTGACTCAGCAATTCCTCTGCTGGGTTTACACCCTAAGAATCTTTGACATGCCAGTTCAAAAGAAGCTATTCTCTTATGTGTTCATTGCAGTGTTATTTATAATAGCCAAGTGCTGGAAACAGCCTAAGTGCCCATCAGTAAACAAGTGGATCAAAAAACTATGGTATATTTACATGATGGAATACTATGAAGCAGAAAGGAAGAAGGAGCTTCTGCCCTTTGTGACAGCATGGATGGAACTGGAGAGCATTATGCAGCTAATTGAAATAAGCCAGGCGGTGAAAGACAAGTACCATAGGATCTCACCTATAAGTGGTAATCAACAGAACAAACAAGTGTGCAAAGTAGAACCAGAGACATGGAAATAAAGAACAATCTGACAGTAACCAAAGGGAAGGGGAGAAGGAGATAACAGGAGAAAGAAGTGGAAGGGTCAAGTCAAGGAACATGTATAAAAGACCCATGGACAAAGACAGTGGAGGGGGGAGGATTGAATGTGGGAGGAGGGATGGGAAGTACAAGTGAGAGTAATGGGGGGAAAATGGGGATAACTGTAATAGAACAAGAATTAACAAATTTAAAAAATAAATAAAATTAATCTAAAGGAAAATATCATCTGCTGAATGGTGTGTAAAGCCTTGTATAAGCAAATTTAACAGGTCGGGACTCCTCTTCTCCCTGATCCTTCCTGTGACCTTGATTGTGGTAATGAGTTTTTTTCCTTTTTTAGTAACTTCGAGGTTCATTTTATCACTTAAGCCAGAAAGATGAGAAAATTCTGTCATCTATTTTTGAATAACAAATTACTTCAAAACTTAATAGCTTGAGAGAATATTTATTATTTCATGATTTCTGAGGAACCCGGGAGCAGCTTAACCTGGGTGGTTCTGGCTCAGGATCTCTCACAAGGTTGTATTGTGCTGGAGCTAGAGGCATCTCAAGGCTTGACTGGAGCTGGAAGATCATCTTCGAAATGCACATGCATGGCTGTTGAGAGCCCTTGGGTCCTCACTGATTATGAGCTGGAGGTCTTGGCTTCTACCACATGTACCCTCCGTAGACTCCCACTGTGTCCTCAACATGGCTTGATATTCCCCAGAGTAAGTGATGAAGAAAAAGAGAGAAGGAAAGGAAACCCTAAAGTTGAAGTCAAAGATTTTTAATAATCTAATCTCAGAAGCGGTATGTGCCATCTTGTATTTGTCACACCGACTAACCCAGGTACAGCATGCAAGGGTACTCCACAAGGGTGTGAATATCAGGAAGTGGGGGTCATTGGGGACCAACTTGTAGGCTGGCTACCTCAGAGAGGGCCTTTGTTTCCTTCTCCCTGTCCTTCAGCAAATCACTAATTCCTTCCAATTCTTCTGCAGTGTTTCTCAAATAGGACCTCATCTCAAATGTGATTGTTTTTCTGGAAAGAGTCATAGAAGCTGATGGGAGAAGTCTTAGGAACTGCATACTTAAGGGCACAGGTAGAATGCATATTAATATGTTAGCATGTCTTCCAACCCAACCTTATAAGCAGATGGAGAGCAAACCTCTTGGCAAGGCAATATTTTGAGGAGGATTTGTTCCTTGTGTAGAAAGGGGGATACCTCCAATACCAGAGTCACCATAGGGAAATGAGGTGCTGAACACAACAGCAAGAGAGTGCAGATACTTTTTTAAAAATCTTTATTGTATTTTTCCATTACCATTTAGTCTCCTTATATACCCCTCCCCCAGCAATCACTACGCTGTTTTCCATGACCATGAGTCCTTTTTTCTTCTTGCTCAATCGCTCCATCCCTTACAACCCCCAAAGCTATCATCTTGCTCTCCATCTATGAGTCTGCCACCATTTTTCTTGTTCAGTTTGTTCATTAGATTCCACATATGAGTGAAATTATATGGCACTTGAAATTATATGGTATTATATGGTATATGGTCTCTGACTAGCTTATTTCACTTAGCATAATGCTCTCCAGGTCCATCCATACTGTCACAAAGAGTAAAGTTTTCTTCTTTTTTATGGCTGAGTAGTATTCCATTGTGAAATGTCCCATAGTTGTTTCATCCACTCACCTACTAGTGGACACTTGGACTTCTTCCATGTCTTGGTGATTGTAATAATGCTGCAGTGAACACAGGGGTACTTATGTTCTTTCAAATTACTGTTTTGGGTCCCTTTGGATATATTCCCAGACATGGGATCTTTGGGTCAAAAGAAGATCCATTTTTAATTTTGTGAGGTATCTCCATACCACTTTCCACAGTGGCTGCACCAGTCTGCATTCCCACCAGCAGTGCAAAGGGTTTCCCTTTCTCTATCTTCTTGACAGCAGTTTTTGTTTGTTGACTATTGATGATAGCCATTCTGACAGGTGTGAGATGGTATGTCATTGTGGTTTTAATTTGCATTTCTCCACTGATTAATGATGTTGAGCATCTTTTCAGATGTCTATTGGCCCTCTGTCCTTCTTGGAAAAGTGTCTATTCAAGTCCTTTGTCTATTTTTTAATTGGGTTGTTTGTTTTTGTTGTTATTGAGTTTTGTAAGTACTTTATAAATTTTGGATGTTAACCCCTTATCAGATGTATCAATGTATATATTCTCCTATTCAGTAGGTTGTCTTTTTATTTTGTTGATGATTTCCTTTGCTGTGCAAAACCTTTTTAGTTTGATGCCATCCCATTTGCTTTTGTTTTTATTTTGTTTCCCTTGCCTGGGGAGATATATCTGATAAAATACTGCTACAAGGTAAGTCTGAGATTTTGCTGTCTCTGTTTTCTTCTAGGATTTTTATGGTTTTGTGTGTGCATTTAAGTCTTTATTCCATTTTGAATTTATACTTGTGTGTGGTGTAAGAAGGTGGGCTAGTTTCATTTTTCTATATGTATCTGTGCAATTTTCCCAACACCATTTATTGCATAAACTATCTTTAGCTCATTGTATGTGCTTGCTTACTCTGTCAGATATTGACTATAAAGGTGTGGGTTTATTTCTGGACTCTCTGTTCTGTTCCATCTATGTGTCTGTTTTTATGCCAGTACCAGGCTATTTTGATTACTGTGGTGTTGTAGTATAGTTTGATATTAAGTAGCATGATTCCTCCAACTTTGTCCTTCTTTCTCAGAATTGGTGTTGCTATGAGGGGCCTGTTGTGGTTCCATATAAATTTTTGAAATACTTGTTTTAGTTTTGTGAAATATGTCAGCAGACTCTTGATAGAAATTGTGTTGAATCTGTAGATTGCTTTGGGTGGCATGGACCTTTTAATGATGTTAATTCTTGCTATCCATTAACGGTATGTGCTTCCACTTATTTGTATCTTCTTCCATTTCTTTCTTTAGTGTCTTATAATTTTCCTAGTATAGGTCTTTTACACCCTTGCTTAGGTTTATTCCTAGGTAGTTTATTCCTTTTGAAGCAATTGTGAATTGGATTATTTTCTTAATTTCCCTTCTTGTTAGTTCATTATTGGCATATAAAAATGCAACTGATTTCTGGATATTAATTTTGTATCCTACTAGTGCGATGAATTCGTTTATCAGTTCTAGTAGTTTCTTGGTGGAATCTTTGGGGTTCTCTAGGTACATTATCATGTCACCTGCAAATATAGACAGTTTTACTTCTTCCCTCCAGTTTGGATGACTTTTATTTCTTCTTCTTCTCTGATCGTTGTGGCTGTGACTTCCAGTGCTATGTTGAATAAGAAAGATGAGAGTGGACATCCCTGTCTTGTTCCTGATCTTAATGGGAATGCTAGTTTTTGCCCGTTGAGTATGGTGCTGATAGATTTGTCATATATGACCTCTATTATATTTAAGTATGTTCTCTCTATTCCCACTTTGCTGATAGTTTTCATCATAAATGGGTGCTGGATTTTATGAAAAGCTTTTTTTTGCATCTATTGATATGATCATGTAGTTTTTATCCTTCATTTTGTTTATGTGGTATATCACATTTATTGATTTGTGAATGTTTTGCCAACCTTGCATTCCCAGTATAAATTCCACTTGATAGTGGTGTATGATCTTTTTGATGCATTGCTGTATTTGGTTTGCTAGTATTTTGTTGAGGATTTTAGCATCTATGTTCATCAGGGCTATTGGCCTGTACTTATTTATTTCCCTTCCCTTCCCTCCCCTCCCCTCCCCTCCCCTCCCCTCCCCTCCCCTTCCCTCCCCTTCCCTTCCCTTGTAAAATGAGTTTGGGATCATTCCCTCCTCTTGAATTTGATGAAATAGTTTGAGCAGAGGTGTTAGCCCTTCTCAGAATGTTTGGTAAAATTCACCTGTGAAGCCGTCTGGTCCAGGGATTTTGTTTTTTGGGAGTTTTTTTTATTACTGCTTCAATTTTACAAGGTGTAATGTGTTCAGATTTAGTTTTGGAAGTTTATATGTTTCTAGGAATTTATCCATTTCATCCAGGTTGTCCAATTTGTTGGCATATAGTTGTTCATAATATTTTCTTACAATCCTTTGTATTTCTTTGGTTTCATTTGCTATTTCTTTTCTTTCATTTCTGATTTTCTTCATTTGGGTCCTGTCTCCTTTTTACTTGATGAGTCTGGTTAAAGTTTTGTCCATCTTGTTTATCTTTCAAAGAACCAGCTCTTGGATTCATTGATCTTTTGTATCTTTTTTAGATTCTATTTAATTTATTTCTGCTCTGAGCAATTTTATTTCCTTCCTTCTATTCACTGTGGACTTTGCTATTCTTTTTCAAGTTCCTTTAAGTATAAAGTTATATTGTTTATTTGAGCTTTTTCTTGTTTCTTGAGAGTGTAGATACTTTTAGACTTGGCCTGAGCACCCTCAGACTTAAGACTATCATATAGGACAGCTACCCCTTTGCCTGATGCAGAGAAAGTCTTAAGGGGATCTGTAGGCAGATACCTGCCATTTCCCTGTAAACATCACAAATAAGTTGAACTCCACAAGTATACTTAAATTAGAAGTGGCTTCCTAGAGCTCTTGAACTGAGAAAAATTGTAGGGTCCATTCTACTTCATTGAGAAAGAAAGCCTTAATCCCAAGGACTGCCATTTTCAGAGGAAGCAAGAGTTTTGCCTGCCATTTGTCCACTGGGAGTACACTCTGTTTCCACTGACAACACTCATTTTTCCTTTTTTAGGACCCTTCTCTAAGATGGGCTTTTGGGAAAAAAAACAAAACACTTTATGGGTAGAATTACCAGAACTAGGCATACGTGACTGAATCTAGCTGTTATTTGAGCTTTGTAGTGATGCAGACACCGGCCCGCGGTGTCCAAGTCATTATGGATGAAATGAGACATTCACACAGACTGCCGAGTCCAGTGGAGGAAAAGGGACAGCATGGCTTTTCTCTCAAGGGGAGCAAAAGCGTTGGCCCTTGCCATGACTGGCCTTTATTGGGTTTCTCGGCACATTACATGATGGTCCTCATTTACTATGCACAGGTTTGCTGTAGGTGGTTACCTTTTACAGAAAACAAAGGAGCCAATGCTGCTAATCACATCTCAGAAGAGGGATATTTGCAAATGAAAAGGCAAAAGTGGTTGAACCAGTTACATCCATCCTTAGAAGGTTTACCATGGATTTTAAGAAGTTACTTTGTAGTAAATGTCCTCAATTCAGGGTGAGAGAGTGTTTTTTTTAGCAAGAGCAAGACTCAAAGCGGCCTAGGTACATTGCAGGCCTGATTCCCCACGCGAGAACCTGTCAGTGGGCATGGATCCTGTGCATCTCTGCATGGGAGCTGGGCCCATGCCATGCAGAACGGTCTCCTACATTATAGCATACCTCCTACCACATGCTCACCACCACTTGCCCTACTTGGGAGAAGCCAGTTCTGGCAGGCTTCCTCATTAGGTTCTTAAACAGCCTGAGGCTGGACAGTTAACTAAGTTTCACTGAAACTGATGGGAGATTATGGGTGTTCAATGAAATTTTGTGTGTAAACTTGGAATACAGTGTCATAGATTTATGGACCAGAACAGACAATAGAGGTCACTGACCTCTATCCCATCCCCATTTTATATGTGACTCAGAGAGGTCAAAGGACTTTCCCATTGCCATTTAATAAGTAGGCAACATAGGCAGGACTAAAGTCTTCTGAATTTCTGATCTTTCCCTGCCCCGTGCAAACTTGTGAGTTATCATGTACAGTTCTAAGAAGTTAGACTTCGCCTGCCTGTCTTCCCTAAGGTCTATTTTCTGATCTTATTGTGATCTCTGAATGATCACGTACCTCATTATCTAGGCTCTGTTGTCTTCTGTTTCCTCATAGGTTTGACCAATGTTGGGGGCAGGGCACTGATGGAAAAATTTGAGAGCAGGAGTTGGCAAGAAACAGTATTTCTTTCCCCCTCCCTTCTTACTTTGTCTTCTCTAACTATGATCGAGCCCCCTCTGGTCCCAGTACGTATTGGACAGTCCCCACTGTGACTCTAGTCTCTGCCGGATGATCCAGTAACATCATCTTCTCCAATAGAAGGAGTCACAGTCACTTACTGCTGTGGTTAATCTCTGGGTTGCCTCACTGTGCCCTGTTTGGCTTCTCAGCTCTTCTAGCACTTATATAACCAATTCCCTATATTAAATTATCTGTTTGTTAAGACCTAGGCTGTTTTCTCTTTTCCTTACTGGATCTTGACTGATAGAGTGGGACCATCATTCTGTGTGTTCTTGCACACTGTAGGGATGCAATAAATGTTTGATCATAGTGATGTTAATCAAACTGATTAAGACTGTATCATATTTGCTATAACATTTTAATTAAATTTATTGGAGATACATTGGTTCATAGAGACACATAGGTTTTGGATATATATTTCTGTGATACATTATTTGTACATTACATTGTGTGTCCAACACCCAAGTCAGATCATCTTCCATCACTGTATTTGGACCCCCTTTACCTTTTACTACCCACCCCATTCCCTTTGGTTACCACATGCTGTTGTCAGCCTGTGTCTATGAGTTTCAGTTTTATATCCCACGTAGGAGTCAAATCATATCGTTCTTAGCTTTTTCTGACTTATTTATTTTGCTTAGCATAATATTCTCAAGATCCATCCGTGTTGTCACAGATGGCTATGTCATCTTTTGTTATGGTTGAGTAGTATTCCAGTGTGTATATGTACATCTTCTCTATACAATCCTCTATTGAAAGATACTTTGGTTGTCTCCATGTCTTGGCCACTAAATAATGCTGCAAATGAACATAGAGGTGCAGATATCTCTGTGAATAAATGTTTTTTAATTTTTCGGGTAGATACTCAGAAGAAAGATTTCTGGGTCATATGATAAGTCTATTTGTAATTTTTTGAGGAACTGCCAGACTGTTTTACATAGTGGCTGTACCAGTTTATATTTCTACCAGCAGTGAATGAGGGTTCCTTCTTAGGCTTTCCAAAAGTTATTATCTGTCTTGTTGATAATAGCCATTCAAATAGATGTGAGGTGGTATCTCATTGTAGTTTTGATTTGAATTTCCCTAATAGCTAGTGAAGCTGAACACCTTTTCATATATATATTGGCCATTTGTACATCTTCTTGGGAGAGGTGTCTGTTCATGTCCTCTGCCCATTTTTGATTGGACTGTTTATTTGATGTTGAGTTGTATGAGTTATTTATATATTTTGGATATTAACCTCTTGTTGGAGAGCTGTTGTTAGCAAATATCTTCTCCCACTTGGTTGGTTACCTTTTTATTTTGTCATTGGTTTCTTTCGCTGTGCAGAAGCTTTTTAGTTTGACATGGTGCATTCATTTAATTTTGCCTTTATTTCCCTTGCCTTTGGGGTCAAATTCATAAAATGTTCTCTATGACCAAAGTCCATAAGTTTAGGACTTATGTTTCCTCTAAGTAATATATTGTTTCAGGTCTTATATTTAGGTCTTTGATCCATTGTTAATTGATTTTATACCAGGGGACCCAGACAATAATCTAGTTTCATCCTTTTGCAAGTGGCTTTCCAACTCTCCCAGCACCATTTATTGAAGAGGTTTTCTTTTCTCTATTGGGTGTTTTTGTCTCCTTTGTTAAAAATTTTTTGCCTATATGCCTGTGGTTTTATTTCTGGGCTTTCAGTTCTATTTCATTGGCCTGTATGTCTGTTTTCTGCCAATGAATATTGTAGCTCTGTAGAATAATTTGAAGTCAGGTATTGTGATACCTCTGGCTTCATTCTTTTTTCTAGATTACTTTTGCTATTTGTGGTCTTTTGTGGTTCCATACAAATATGACATTTGTTTTTGCTCTGTTTCTTTAAAAAATGACATTGGGGTTTTGATGGGGATTGCATTAAATCTGCATATTGTTTTGGCTATTATGGCCATTTTAACTATGTTGACTCTCCCAGTCCATTAGCATGGAATATCTTTCCATTTCATTGTGCCTTTTTCAGTCTTTTAGTAATGCTTTGTATTTTTCAGTATATAGGTCCTTCACATTCTTGTTAAATTTATTCCTAGGTATTGTATTTTATTCTTTAGGTCGCAATTGCGAAAGGAATTGTGTGGGGTTTTTTTTTTTCATTTTTTCTGAAGTTCCATTGTTAGTATAGGAAAGCAGTGGATTTTTGTACATTGATTTGGTGTCCTACAACTTTACTGTATTTGTGTATTCTTTCTAAAAGCTTTTTGGTGGAGTCTTTAGGGTTTTCTATGTACAAAATCATTTCATCTCCAAAAAGTTACATTTTTACTTCTTCCCACTTTGGATGCTCTTATTTCTTTCTCTTGCCTAATTCCTCTAGCTAGGATTTCCAGAACTTTTGAATAAGAGTGATGAGAGTGGGCATCCTTGTGTTGTTTCTGATTTTAGAGGAAAAGCATTCAGGTTTTCACCACTGAGTATGATATTGGCCTTTATTATGTTGAGGTACTTTCCTCTTATACCCACTTTATTGAGTGTTTTAATCATAAGTGGATGTTGTATCTTATCAAGTGTTTTTTCTTCATCTATTATAAGATCATATGATATTTATATTTTGTTTTGTTAATGTGGTATATTACATTGATCAATTTGCATATATTGAACCATCCTCTTGCCCCTGGAATGAACCCCACTGATTGTGGTGTTTTTTTTAACATATCATTGTATTCAATTTGCTAGTATTTTGTTTTGGACTTTTGTATCTATATTCATCAGAGATATTAGTCTGTAATTTTCTTTTCTAGTGTTAATCCTTGCCAAGTTTTGGTGTCAGGGTTACATTGGCCTCAGAAAATGTGTTGGGTAATATCGCCTTTTCAGTGTTTTTGGAAGATTTTGAGAAGGATGGGTCCCAAATCTTCTTTGAATGTTTGGTAGAATTCACTAATGAAGCCATCTGGTCCTGGACTTTTATTTTTGGGGAGATTTTTGATGGTTGTTTGTTATAATTTTTGAAAAGCAAAAAGTGGCCCTGGCTGGTATAGCTCAGTGGATTGAGCACGGGCTGCGAACCAAAGCATTGCAGGTTCGATTCCCAGCCAGGGCACATGCCTGGGTTGCAGGCCATGGATCTCTAAAAATAAATAAATAAATCTTTTAAAAAATGTAGCTGTTCTTTAAACAAAAAGAAAGAAAAGCAAAAAGTGGAAACATTTTCCTAAGACACTTTCCTGATGTCAGTTTTGTGGCTTCTACACTGTAGTGTCAAAATACTGTATTCCTGTGATCTCATCAACCTTTTCCACCTGTCATGGAAGAGATTTTTGTTGGGATGCATGGGTTCATATTTTTTAATTATAACAGAATGAGCCCTAATGTCATGCTGTTGGTTTCCTGCACCTGCTTTGGTAACAACTACATTTGGCCTTAATGAGCCTGGTTGTTGTGACCTGTAATCCTGTTTATATGCCAACCCCTGTTCTTGGCCTCCACACAAGAATTCCCACAAGGATTCTATTGGAGATGGTGGTTTCCAAGATTGGGGTATCTGCCTGCTGGCACTGGATTTGATACTACCAGCTTGTTTTTCCAAACATTAATATCTCAGTGATCTCCAAACATCTTTTCTGTTCCAGAATATATCCCAAGTTTTATAAGAATATCTCCAAAGCTTTTTTCTTTTAAATGGGTAAGAGCCTAAGAGGAGGGACAAGGGCAATATAAATTTTAAACTAGCAGACTAGTTCTTAACACTTAAACCAAAAAATATTTTTCCCTTAAAAAAACCTCTCTTTATATATTAATTTATTTGGGAGAAATTACTACTTAGCCAACCCTTGGCAGTTTCAGTTCAAGAAGCTTTGGAACCAGTCATCTACAAAGGCATAAATGTTTTCTGTTTGAAAGCTCAATTTCACCTTCTCCACCATGGTGGTGAGAAAACTGACAACTTATTTTAAAGATTTTCTCCCCTTGTTTCCTTGTCTTTCTTTTGCAGACCATGTGTTTATACTATGGGATCTCCCATAAACAACAGGGCCCTTTTCCCATGCCAGGAGCCACCCGTTGCCATGTCAACATGGCAGGCCACAGTCCGAGCAGCTGCGTCTTTTGTTGTTTTAATGAGTGGAGAAAATTCTGCCAAGCCAACACAGCTTCGGGAAGGTACGGTACATGTGTTCTGTGCCTCTTTATGTATGGTACTCATGGTGGACCCAGAAACCAAATATGCAGTGTTTTTTGCAACTTGAAAGAGCTCCTTTATTAGTTGGGTTAGAATACTGAACATACTGAAAACATCCTGCCATAGAAAAGAGCAGGGAGGATGAGGGGCATTTGGGAGCCTGGGCATGGCATGTGGGGCTCTTCATGCCAGACTTAATAATTCCTAAATTATTTCAACAGTTGCTTTGACCTGGTGGTTTGTGGGCCATCAGTGGGTGGTCTTGGTTAAGACTTTCTGGGCAGGCAAGTTTGTCATGGAAACACTGTTACAGTTGAGTTGTCTGTGGTTCGTCATGGAGCCTATACAAGGTTATTCATTACACTGAGTGATAGTGCTCCTGTTGGCCGGCCCACGAAAGCTCCTGGTAAAGCATCTGTTCCAAACACTGTTTGCCCATGGAATTCTGAACCAAAGGATCAATAAAAAAGATGAAAGGCAAGTGCTAATGTGTTCTCAAGGTTTTGTGTGGGACTTACTTGCTTATTGCAATAATTAGCTCTCTCAGTTGAGAGCCTGCGCATGTTGATGCCAAGTAAAATTTTTGTAATTGTAGTATTTCTTCATTTAAAATATGGTGTCTCCCCTCACATACTTATAAAAACTTTAAATTTTACAGAAAATTTAAAGTAATGAAATAATTTTATAGAAAATGATTGCTAACATTTTGTTGTATTTCCCTCCAGGATTTCAAATTTGTATGTATATATTTCAAAATTGTAGTCATAGCAAAGAACAGCTTTTTTACTTATGATGTATCTTGAATGTTTTCTAGGTCACTAAGTATTTTTCAAAACTATGATTTTAATGTCTGCATAATATTTTATTGTATGAATATATCATATTTTAACATATTTGTAGTAGACATTTTTATTGTTTTCAGGTTTTTTTCTACTATGAATAAAGTTGCATTAAATTCCTGAGGAAACACTTAGTATAAAACTAGAATTATTGAGTCAAAGTTTTCAGGATGTGTAAGGCTGTTGGTACATATCCCAAGTTGTTTCCCAGAAAGGTTGTACCAATTTACTATTGTACCAATAACTAACACATTTTTTTATACCCATCAGTAGTTATGAGGGTCCCTGTTTCCCAGGAACTTCACCTATTTGATAGTCAAAAAAAGGACTATCTCGAACCTGGATTATTTTGATTATCAATGAGATTTTACATGTCCTTATATGTTTCTTAACCATTTTCATTTCTTATCTCTTCACTTCCTTTTTCTTTTTAAATTTTACTTATTTATTTTTAGAGAGAGGGGAAGGGAGGGAGAAAAAGAGGGAGAGAGACATCAATGTGTGGTTGCCTCTCATGTGCACCCTACTGGGGACCTGGCCCACAACCCAGGCATGTGTCCTAGACTGGGAATTGAACCAGTGACCCTTTGGTTAGCAGGCTGGCCACCAATCCAGTGAGCCACACCAGCCAGGGCTATTCATTTCCTTTGTCCATTTTTGTACTGAGGCTTTAGTGAGGTTTTTCTAAACTTTGTTTTCCCTTTTACTTTGATTGGCTCTTTTAAAGAAGTAGGTATTAATCTCATCATATTTGTGAAAAGTATTTTTCCCAGTTTTTAGTATGCCTTTTAATTTAATATAATGTTTCTGACCTATTGGAGATTTTCATTTTTATTTAGTCAAATCTGTCAAATTACTCTTAGAAAGTCTTTCCTTATTTGATCTGAGATTCATCTGTTTTCTTTTAATATTTTTATTTAATTAAAAATTTTTCATTGAATCTTTGTAACCTGTTTGGATCAGAATTGTGAAATGATACATTTTCTTTCCAAATAGGAAACCAGTTGCTCCAAGATCATTCATTGAGTCTTTTCTGATTTGTGATATCTCCTTTATCATAAACTAGATTTATGCACATACTAGAGTCTTCAAGGAGCATTTAGTTGATTCTCAAAGTAAAAAAAACATAACACATTTAAAAAATTAGTTTTAAAAACAGGTCACTTTTATGTGGTTAATGTACAAATGAACAAAAGGACAAAAAATTGCAACAAAGTCTCCTTTTTTACTCCTAATTCCCAGCTACTCAATAACTCTTCCCCCGAGGTAACCAAAGTCTCCAATTTCCTTTGTGTAATATATATTTCCTTTGTATAATATATATTTTTTCTCTTTTGTTGTATAGGTCATAGCATGCTGTAAATATTTTTGTATTGTGCCTCACCCTTTAGAATAAATTTGTCTTACAGATAATTACATATTTAAATATAAAGAGCTTTCTCATTATTTTTATGATTATAGAATATTCCATAAATGGGTCTTTTACAATTTAGTGAACCAGTGGCTTTGGAATTTACTGTGTCAGATAAGGAATTTAATGGGCATTATTTCTAGCTTCTTCCCGCATCCACATTCCCTAGTTTTAGCTAATATAGTTCGGGGTTTAGGACTCATATTATTTCTATATTTTGTTTTTTATTATATCTTCTAGGAATTACAGTTATTGTTTTACATCTTCATCTAGTTTCAAATCCTATTTGCAATAAGTATTTAGACTATATTCTTGAGCTTTTAAGCATGACTCATCTCTCAGTCACCTGGGAAAGGGTTTCAATACTTTTTTTCTAGAAGCGTGGATGTGTGGTATGTTGTATGAGCCCTCCCATACTTAGGTTGGCTTTTTTGTTGCATTCACTTACGAAAAATCCTTGGCTAGGTATAAAAGTCTTAGGACTTCTTCTGTCCCTTAAACAACTATAAACATTTTCATTGTTGTTCCTTCCCTAGTACTTTTTAGGAGAAATCTGAAATCAGTTTTTTAAAAAAATTCTTTGAAAGTCTGATTTTCCTGCCTATAGGCTCATAGAATTTTTTTACTTTATATAATTCACAACTTTTCTAGAAAGAAGCTTGTTGTGGGTACCACTGCTTTTATTCAACTTGATTAAAGTATAATTTACATGTGGTAAAATGCATATAGTTTAAACCTTGTTCAATGAAGTTTGACCAATATACATATTTAATTAATCAGCACCCCTATTAAGATGTAGAACGTTTACCCTAGGACTCCCCTTATGCCTTTGCCATCTCTACTTAAGTCATTCCTCCCTAACCCCACTTCTGTCAACTCCTGATCCAGTTTCCATATTGATAGATTAGTTTTGCCTCTGCTAAAAATTCATATAAATGGAGTAATTCCATGTGTACTTTTTTGTGTGTGGCTCCTTTTGCTCAGCATGTTTGCGAGATATGTCCATATTGTTGTTGGTGTCAATAGTTTATTATTTTTTAAAATTTGTAAATAGTGATACATTATGTGAATAACCCGTAGTTCGTTCATCCTCTTACCTGTTGACAGACATTTGAATTGTTTTTAGTCATTATGATAAATAATGCTGTGAACATTCCTGTACAAGTCTTTTTGAGGATATATGGGTTTTCATTTTTCTTGGGTAAATACCTGAGAGTGGAATTGCTGGATCATGTAAGTTTATGTTTAAGCTTATAAGTATCTTCCAACCTATTTCCAAAGTGATTATATCATTCAGTCAGCAATATATAAGAGTCCCACTGCTGTGCATCCTTGCAAACACTGGTGTTGTCAGATCTTTTAATTTTAGCCTTCCAACAGGGTGTAAAATACTATCTTGTTGTGGTTTTAATTTGCATTTCTCTGATGACTAATGATGGTGAAGAACTTTTCATATTTACTGTTCATTCTTATATCTTCCTTTGAAAAGCGTCTCTTTAAATCATTTGCCTATTTATTTAATGTTGGGTTTTTGGTTGTTTTATTATTAGGTTGTAAGAATACTTTGCATATTCTAGGTATAAGTCCTTTAGCGATACATATATTGCAAATACAGTCTCTCAGCCTTGCCCTTTCATTTAAAAAAATATATATTTTTTATTGATCATGCTATTACAGTTGTCCCATTTCCCCCCTTCATTCCCTTCCACACTGCACACCCTCTCCCCGCCAAATTCCCCCACTTTAGTTCATGTCCATGTGTCATAAGCTCTTTAGCTTCTACATTTCCCATACTACTCTTGCCCTCCCCCTATTTTCTACCTACCATCTATGCTACTTATTCTCTGTACCTTTTCCCCTCTCTCCTCCTCCCACTCCCCTGTTGATAACCATCCATGTGATCTCTATTTCTGTGGTTCTGTTCCTGTTCTAGTTGTTTGCTTAGTTTGTTTTTGGTTTTGCTTTAGCTGTGGTTGTTAATAAATGTCAGTTTGATGTTATTTTACTGTACAAGTTTTTTATCTTCTTTTTCTTAGATAAGTCCCTTTAACATTTCATATAATAATGTCTTGGTGATGATGAACTCCTTGAACTTGACCTTATCTGAGAATCACTTAATCTGCCCTTCCATTCTAAATGAAAGCTTTGCTGGATAGAGCCATCTTGGATGGAGGTCCTTGCCTTTCATGACTTGGAATACTTCGTTCCAGTCCCTTCTTGCCTGCAAGGTCTCTTTTGAGAAATCAGCTGACACTCTGATGGGAACTCCTTTGTAGGTAACTGTCTCCTTTTCTCTTACTGCTTTTAAGATTCTCTCCTTATCTTTCATCTTGGGTAATGTAATTATGATGTGCCTTGGTGTGTTCCTCCTTGGGTTCAACTTCTTTGGGACTTTCTGAGCTTTCTGGACTTCCTGGAAATCTATTTCCTTTGCCAGATTGGGAAAGTTCTCCTTCATTATTTGTTGAAATAACTTTTCCACTTGTTGCTCTTCCTCTTCCCCTTCTGGTACCCCTATAATTCGGATGTTGGAATGTTTAAAGATGTCCTGGAGGTTCCTAAGCCTCTCCTCATTTTGTTGAATTGTTGTTTCTTCATTCTTTTCTGATTGGATATTTCTTTCTTCCTCCTGGCCCACTCCATTGACTTGAGTCCGAGTTTTCTTCCTATCCCTATTGGTTCCCTGTGCATTTTCTTTCATTTCACTTAGCGTAGCCTTCATTTTTTCATCTAATGTGCAACCAAATTCAACCAGTTCTGTGAACATCCTGGTCACCAGTGCTTTGAACTGTGCATCTGATAGGTTGGTCGCGTAGTTGTATTTGCTGTGGAGCTTTGACTTGTTCTTCTGTTTGGGCCATTTATTTTTATCTTGTTATGCTTATTACGTATGAGGGGCGGAGCCTTACGTGTGCACCCGGGCAGGCCAACCCAGTTGCTGGGTTGTGACGCTGTATGTGGGGGCAGGTCTGAGAGGTAACAATGGTGCTTGCTCCACTCTCTGATGGATTTCAGTCCCTTCCTCTGCTTCCCCCAAGCAAACCTGGCCTTTCTGGTGCTGATTCCTGGGTGGGTGGGCTTGTGTACATTCTAGGACCCTGTGAGTCTCTCCAACGAACTCTCCTGTGAGGCTGGGAGTCTCTCCCTGCACCTCAACTCTCACAGGTGTTTTCAATCAGTGTTTTGAGGCTTTATTTCCCTGAGGTGGGACCCTGGGCTGCGTGGTCAGTCTCGTTCCCCAGTTTTGCCTGGTTTATGTGCACACGAATGTGGGACCACCCAGTCAGCCTGCCATCTTGCATGCTGTTCCTTGCTTCACAATCTCTGCCTCGCCTGGTTTGTCTGTTGCCACCCCATGCCCAGGGTCCACCCACTGCCATCTTGCATGATGGGGGTGCCTTGCATGCCCAGTGCTACCACTTTTTGTGCCTCTATCCCTCTCTGCCTGACCACCTGACTCCTTCTTCCTATGGGCCTAGATGAATGTGTCTATTTTAACTCCTTGGTTGTCCGACTTCCATACAGTTCAATTTTCTGTCAGTTCTGGTTGTTATTTTGTTTCTAAATTGTTGTTGTCCTTATTTTGGTTGTGCGAGGAGGCACAGTGTATCTGCCTACGCCTCCATCATGGCCAGAAGTCCGCCCTTTCATTTTTTATTCACACTCTATACCACTGATTTTCAAGAAACATTTTGTTCTTTACTAATTCCATTATAGATTTAAATTGTTATTTAAGTTTCTTTACAACTCTTCTTGTCCTTTTGATCTATTTCTTTGTTATCTCTTGAACTTACTGTTACACTGTTTTAGTCTGTTGTCTTCTCATACTTTTTACTATTTTTTCATAGAAGCTATATGTTCTTATATCATAATGGGAATGCCAGTTTCCTAAACTGGTTTTGATTTCTATAGCAAACTAATATCTGAGGCTGTTCTTCCTCTAAGTCCTTAGAATGATATTTTCTTTTATCTTTATTTTTCTTCCCCATAGTGCTCATGGCTTTCTTGCTGGTGTATACCAACAGACAGGATAAAGTCTATGAATTTCTCTTTGTTCCATTCACTGTCCACATGTGTACTGCCTCAAACCCACTCTGTTCAATGGTTGAGGGGTTACTGGTACACACAGCTTCTTTAACCAAGCTTTGGTGTCTTGCTGGTAGTTTTCTAATAAAGTTCTGCTGGATTCATACAGGCTCTTTCTCTACCCTTTCTCCTTGGTTCCCTGACATGCTAACATGGATTGAGTATGTGAAACACTGCAATGTCAAGCACACTCTGATACCTGGACACTCAGCCTCCATTGCTGCCTGTAGAAGTTTCCTTGTGGTGATTATACCTTCCATGATGCCATGTGGCTCTGCGTACCTTGACCTCACCATGCCTGCATACTTTCTAATTCATGGTTTGCCCAGCAGTTCGGAAGTAAAGACTCGTGTTTAGTGGTGTTTCTCAAATTTGAGCATTATTTTTCTTTTTTAGAACGAAAAATATATATCTCATAGTTTACCAGGGTGGACTGAAATTCTTTGTATTAGAATGATATTTTAAAACTATAAATGTTAAGAGTAGATATAAACTCTGTATGCTTATCTATAAATCCAAAATGAAATTATAAATTAAGCACAGACCAAACTATTAAATCAGTAAAATTCAAGTGAACAATTTAAATTTAATCTAAAGATTAATTATTTGGTTGAAATTTAATTTACCCTCATAATATAAATGTGCTGTTCCCATCTCCATAAAGGTTTCTTGGAGATTGTTTTGCTTGAGCCACATGATGATCTTTTTCTCCACCACTTTCCTTCCATATGCTGGAAAGCTTTGGCTTACATGGCATGCTGTGATGTCATTTAGCCTGTACTCATAAAGAGCATCATCCTTATGTTCTTTTCTCATTGTCTCTCAATAATTAAGGCAGTGCTGCATGTCCTTGTGTTGTCATATGTACTAATGCATGCATGAACTCTGAGATTGTTTGTCAGTAGTTGGTTATATTTGGATGATCCAACTGACTGGCCAAATCCAACCCACTGCCTGTTTTTGGAAATGAAGTTTTATTGGAACATGGGGCCCTTGTCTATGTTTACTTTGGTGCTGCAGTGGCAGAAGTGGAGTTGAAATAAACACCATATGACCTGCGAAGCCTAAAATATTTACTAACTGGTCCTTTACAGAACAAAGCCTTCTGACCCCTTCTATATATAATCTGCCTGTGGTTGTCTGTCTATATGAAGGTAATCATAAAAATTAAAATAAGAATTGACTTTAAAATTTTTGTGGAAAATTTTCATACCTCCGGGAATGTATCTGCGGACCTTTTTTCAGAATTACCAATTCATCACAGAGTTAAAATAAAATATATGCTAACTGTGAATTTCTTATGTTCATATCACTTACACCTTATATGCTATCTCATAGCAGACTTTATAACTCAAACTGAGGGAGACTGACGAGGAGCAAGAACTCTGCCTAATGCTGCTGTTCCTCCTGTGGCCCACAGCTTGGTTCCCCAGAGGACAACCAGGAAAGAGAACTGACAAAGCTCTCTGCCAGTTCCAAAGTGGATGTTCTGAGCAAGGAATAATGTCTCTGTCTCTGCACTCCTTAGAAGAAAATTGGTACATGGATACAAAATGATACTACTTCCTTTCTAAGTCATGTTTTCTTGATTTGTAGATTGGTCTCATAGGACATCCTCTCTTTCACACAATGCTCTTTAAAATGATGTACTGTCTGTGAAATATGAGTGGTAAGACCTGTCCCTCAACTCAGTTTCCATCACAGTGCCACATCAACCTGATTAGCACATTTGCCAGGCATCAGCTGATTTCCTGAAAGAAGCAAAGCACCTGGGAGCAGCATAATGCAAATGATGCAGATAACAAGGACAGAAATGACAGCAGCCCATGGACAAAGGATAGAAATCAGAAGGCGGGCCTCTGAGTCCTAGCTGCTTGAGGGAAGTCACTCCCCCTGGCTGTCGGTAGAAAATAAGGCTAGTGGTTCAGAGTGTAGCCTGATGACCATACTAAGAATTTTATTAGCTGAGAAGCCACTGTCCTTTTTCTCAAGAGAGCTAAATCAAGTCCATAGATTTAGATTGACTTGCTTGGCTCCTTTCTTATTTAACTTCCTCAGCATAATGTCATTTGGGCAGACAGAAATGTCAGCCTATGTGTTATTGTTGGCCCATATTCCCTGCCAAAATGTAGCTAACCTATTAAGCACAGAGATCCAGAGTCTATAATAGGCGCTTAACACTTATTTGTTGAATAAATGTGTTGTGCATAATCAGACAGAAGTAATATGTTCATGGAAGAAGCATTTAAAACCACTACTGATAGTGACAACAGTGAGTGCAATGTCCTTTCTTTAGCTGAGCTTCTGATTAGAATTTATGCCTTTTCTCCAGGTGCAATAGATTTTAAAAGAAATAAATTGTAGTTCATCCTTATTTTCCCATTTGGTAATTTTTTATTTAGTTTTACTTTTGTAGAGTCTAATTTAGTGTATTTTTACATCCTAGAAAAATAAAATGCCCCACTTACACTTTTCATGGGAAGCTTTAAGTAATGAACAAGACTGACTAAGTTAAGCTCTTTCCAAATGTACAAGAAAAAGAATATGAACAAATGAAAAGTGTTAAAAACTCTGTGTGCCCTCACATAGGATCTGATTTCATTTTTCTATTCAAAAGTAAGAGACTGTAGACATTACTTCATCCTGGGCAAAATGCTACTCTCTGGCCTGCCCAATAGACCAGCTCTCTGACATTTTCTCTCTTGATTTTGTGTGGGAAATTTTAGGGAAAAGCCAAGATTTCAGGGTCCAGACCCTCCTGTGTGCAATTGAAAGCCAACTTTTCCTCTCTCTTGATGGCTCAAAATGAGCAATACTATTTAGACTGCTCCCACAGCATGCAACCAGAAATTATGTATAAGGAAATGGTAAATTAAAGACATTTCAGAATGGTCATGATTAAGTGTTTTTACCACAGAGAATGCAAAGTAAAGACAGCTTCTTGTTTCTGGAACTGAGGAAACTTTATTCTGGGCTAGTACACATACATGTGTTTCATGGGCACAGATTAAATACTGTACCCCTTTTCATCTTTTCAGAAAGCCACTGGTGATTGAGGACTGTGTTCTGCTGTTACATCTCTCATAAGGGTTCAAATAATGCCTACCCCTTTCTAAATCTGTGTCAGGTCATTCTTTTCTTTGTGGCTTGCTTTGGACTAATTCTTGCTTGCCTTCTTAGTGCTGCATTTACCATCCTTGGCATACAAAAGAAATCAGGATTCTTTCTTCCAAATGATTTCGGCAGGCAAGTATATATCAGTTCTTATTGCTGTGATTTTTATCTCAGGCTTGATATTCATGAATATTCTCATGTGGGTAAAGTACTAAAGTGTACTTGTGATTATCTGGAACAGTATGATTTGGTGTAGTTTGACCATCCATTTTGTACTTAAGTTCAAGAGAAACTAGGTTGTCTGTGTCCTAGGTCAGAATGGAGGGTGAGACTTGGAAAAACAGTCCTAGTGCCAATGTACTCCTTTATTTATTCATTTCATTAGCCACAAGGGAAAACCCTCAAAACCTAGAAGGTGCTTGTGTCCTCTGTTCAGTAGGTGGTGCTCTTTTACCTGGTTCACAAAAATGATCTTGAAGGTCATTCTCTCATGAGTCTCCTGTGCCTTAGGTGGCACCATGTTGCAGGAAAGGAAACTGAAAGCCTTGCTGTGGCATCAGTGCTTGAGAAGCAGTGGCATGACCTGGCATGTGGCCTTGGTTAGGCAGTGCTGGTGCATACCAGCCCAGAGTGTTCTTGTCTCTTTTGTTCTGGTGTCAGTTCCTGCCCTAGAGCAACAGCGGAGAGAACTAAGGAAAGACAGTCACACCATGGATATTCAGGAAGGTGGTACTAGTTCATAAAACCAGAATGTGTAGGCTTGGCATCTAAATAGCAGTGAAAGAAAAACAGCTGGGACTGGCTAAAAGACCCAAGTAATGGAAAAGGAAACCCAGAAAAGAAGAGCTGCCAAAACTGAGAGCTTTCCCTTTTTTAATTTCCCTTTCCCTTATATAATCTATTATATACATTATGTAATGTGTATTATAATAAATACACAGTAGATGTATACATTATATAATGTGTATTATAATAAATACACAGTAGATGTATACATTATATAATGTGTTTATATATACCTACAAATACATGTATTCCTATATACATGCATTCCTATACATATTCCTAAGCATCTTTAATTTCTAATACAAAGATGTTTCAAAATAATGAAATTGCTTGATATATGGAATAATTTGGGCAGGAAGTTCTGAAACTAAGAATATTGGCTAGAGGAAGAAATAATCTTTTTAAAAAATATTTTTATTGATTATGCTATTACAGTCTTCCCAATTTCTCCCCCTCTTTCCCCGCCCTGCCCTGCCCCGCCTAACCCTCCAGCATTCCCCTTCCTTAGTTCATGTCCATGGGTTGTACATATAAGTTATTTGAGTCCTCTGTTTCTCATACCATTTTTTATCTCTCCCTGACTACCTTATGCCTACTAACCATGCTTCTTCTTCCTTGTACCTTTCCCCCCTCCGTTCCTCCCTTCTGCCTCCCCCACTGAAATTCCTCTATGTGATGTCCATTTCTCTGATTCCGTTCCTGTTCTGGTTGTTTGCTTAGTTTTTGTTTTCATTGTTTTTCTTTTCTTTTAAGTTTATTTGTTGATAGTTGTGAGTTTGTTGTCATTTTATCATTCATATTTTTTATCTTCTTTTTCTTAAGATAAGACCCTTTAATATTTCATATAATAATGTCTTGGTGATGATTAACTCCTTTAACTTGACCTTATCTGGGAAGCACTTTATCTGCCCTTCTGTTCTAAATGAAAGCTTTGCTGGATAGATTAATCTTGGATGTAGGTCCTTGCCTTTCATGACTTCGAATATTTCTTTCTGGCCCCTTCTTGCCTGCAAGGTTTCTTTTGAGAAAGCTGATAGTCTAATGAGAGCTCCTTTGCAGGTAACTGTCTCCTTATCTCTTGCTGCTTTTAGGATTGTCTCTTTATCTTTCATCTTGGGTAACTAACTTAATGATGATGTGTCTTGGTGTGTTCTTCTTTGGGTCCAACTTCTTTGGGACTCTCTGAGCTTCCTGAACTTCCTGGAAGTCCATTTCCTTTGCCAGATTGGGGAAGTTTTCCTTCATTATTCATTCAAATAAGTTTTTAATTTCTTGATCTTCCTTTTCTCCTTCTGGCACCCCTATAATTTGGATGTTGGAATGTTTCAGGTTGTCCCAGAAGTTTGTAAGAGTCTCTATACTTTTCTGAATTCTCATTTCTTTATTTTGTTCTGGATGGATGTTTATTTCTTCCTTTTGTTCCAAATCATTGCTTTGAGTCCTGGTTTCCTTCCTGTCACTGTTGGTTCTCTGAACATTCTGCTTTATTTCATTTTGGGTAGCCTTCATTTGTTTTTTTCAGTGTTTGACCAAGCCCAATCAGATCTGTGAGCATTTTGATTACCAGGGCTTTAAATTCTCCATCAGATAGATTGGAGATCACCTCCTCACTTAGCTCTTTTTATGAGGCTTTACTTTGTTCTTTCATTTAGGCCATATTTCTTTGTCTTGGCCCAGCTGATAGGTTGTAAGGGGGTGTGGCCTTAGGTATTCACCCTGGCTGGGTAACTCTCTTTGCTGTGCTGCCGGGCTGCCTGTGGGGGAGGGGCTAGAGAGGTAAAGGTGTGGCTTGCCTGCTTGTTTCTAGGGCCCTTTTCAACACACTCTTGTGTGAGACTGGGAGTTTCTCTCACCGCTGCAACTGCTGTAGCCCACAGCCACCTTGAGTCCCCTTAAGTCAGCCACTCCCCCACAGCCTGCTGAGATCAGCAGCCAGCCCTGCCCCCAAGGTCCACCAGTCACTGGGGTTTTTCTGAGTCAGCTGGCAAGGTCTACCACCTTACCAGTTTGGTTGTTCTTGTTGATTTTTTCTTTAATTCCTTTGTTGTTGGAGTTCCATGCAGTTTGATTTTCTGGTACTTTTGGTTGTTTATTGGTTTCAGATTGGATATTATCCTCCTTTTGGTTGTGTGAGGAAGGGAAGGGTCTCTACCTACACCTCCATCTTGGCCGGAACTAGAAAGGAACAATCTTGAGGTAGGAAAGCAGTAGGGATTATTGAGTAGAGAAATATGATATGTAAATAAAAGCATGTCTCAATTTGATGTTTCTGAATACTTCATGCTGTTGTCTAACTTACAGTGGAAAAGTTTAAAAGATACAGTGGAGACTTCTGGCCAAGATGGAGGAGTACATAGACACACTGTGCCTCCTCACACAACAAAAAGGAGGACAACAACAAATTCAAAAACAAAAAAACAATCAGAACTGCCAGAAAATTGAACTGTATGGAAATCTGACAACCAAGGAGTTAAAGAAGAAACATTCATCCAGACCAGTAGGAGGGGCGGAGACAAACAGCCAGGCAGAAAGGACTTGTGGCAAGGCTGTGGCTGGAGGACTGGGGCAGGCAATGCAGTGGCTGGTGGGCCCTGTGAGGCAGCAGATTGCAGACTGGGAGGTCCCACAGTCGCGTGCAAATAAGCCAGGAGCAACAACTCAGGAGTGAGATAGACAATACAACCCAGGGTTCCAGTGTGGGGAAATAAAGCCTCAAACCTCTGATTGAAAACACCAGTGGGGGATGAGGCAGCAGTGGGAGAAACTCCCAGCTTCACAGGAGAGTTTGTTGGAGAGACCAACAGGGTCCTAGAATGTAGGCAAGCCCACCCACCTGGAAGTTAGCACCAGAAGGGCCCAATTTGATTGTGGATAGCGGGGGCAGAGAGCAGAGCAAGCAGCATTGTTCTTGCTCAACACACAGCGTCACAATGCAGTAACGTTGGTTCCCCTGACCAGGTGAACATCTAAGGTACCACCCCTTACTATGTAACAGGTGCACCAAGACAAACAAAAAATGGCCCAAATGAAAGAACAGATTAAAGCTCTAGAAAAAATACAACTAAGTGATAAAGAGATGGCCAGCCTATCAGATACATAGTTCAAAACACTGGTAATCAGGATGCTCACAGAATTGGTTGAAATGGTCACAAATTAGATGAAAAAATGAAGGCTATTCTAACTGAAATAAAGGAAAATATACAGGGAACCAACAGTGATGGGAAGGAAACTGGGACTCAAATGAATAGTCTAGACCAGAAGGAAGAAATAAATATTCAACCAGAACAGAATGAAGAAACAAGAATTCAATAAAATGAGGAGAGGCTTAGGAATGTCCAGGACATCTTTAAACATGAATTGGAGTACCAGAAGGAGAAGAGGAAGAGGAACAAATTGAAAAGTTATTTGAACAAATAATGAAGGAGAACTTCCCCAATCTGGCAAAGGAAGTAGACTTCCAGGAAATCCAGGAAGCTCAGAGAGTCCCAAAAAAGTTGGACTCAAGGAGGAACACACGAAGACACATCATAATTACATTAGCCAAGATTAAAGATAAGGAGAGAATGTTAAAAGCAGCAAGAGAAAAGGAGAGGGTTACTTACAAAGGAGTTCCCATCAGACTGTCAGCTGATTTCTCAAGAGAGACCTTGCAGGCAAGAAGGGGCTGGAAAGAATCATTCCAAGTCATGAAAGGCAAGGACCTCCACCCAAGATTATTCTATCCAGCAAAGCTTTCATTTAGAATGGAAGGGCGGATAAAGTGCTTCTCAGATAAGGTCAAGTTAAAGGAGTTCATCATCACCAAGACATTATTATATGAAATGTTAAAGGGACTTACCTAAGAAAAAGATGATAAAAAATATGAACAGTAAAATGACAGCAAACTCACAGTTATTAACAACCACACCTCAAACAAAAACAAAAATAAACTAAGCAAACAACTAGAACAGGAACAGAATGACAGAAATGAAGATCACATGGAGGGTTATCAGCGGGGTATGGGTGGGGAGAAAGGAAAAAATGGTACAGAGAATAAGTAGCATAAATGGTAAGTAGAAGATAGACAGGGGGAGGTTAAGTATAGTATAGGAAATGGAGAAGCCAAAGTACTTTTATGTATGGCCCATGGACATGAACTGAAGAAGGGTAATGCAGATGGAAGGGGGTGTGTAGGACAGAGGGGAATAATGGGGGGGGGGGGGGAGATGGGACAACTGTAATAGCATAATCAATAAAATATATTTTAAAAAGATAAAGTGGATTATTTTAATGGGAAGAATTCAAGTGGCTATTTTAATTTTCAGTGAAAATAGTAAGTCTTTAAATATAAGAAATTCTATGCAATGCCTAACTTTGCAAATGTAAATTATCTATTTTTGCCTTTGTGGAGCAGAGTTGTTGTGTGGTGTGGCTGTGTCTTTGCTGTGTGTTGAGTGAGTTTATCCAGGACTCCCCTAAGAATAGGACAATGTCTTTACATACATCTTGTATTTAACTTACTATTAGTGGGCATGATTGATAGGTAAAATTGACTACAGTATTGGGATGTTTTTCTCATATTATTTTTCTTTTTATAAAAATGATTTTGGCACATAATTAGCAAAGTTCTTCACTAGTATTACATAAAAAGTTTTCTCTCCCAACCATGAACTGAATACTCCATCATGTTCTTCCTTTTTTCCCTTCACTCTTCTTCCCTTGGAAGACAGGATCTTCAAAACTATTCATGACAGTTTTTTAGAGTAATAAATGAAGAAAATAATTATTGTAATTGTTCTAACAGTCTGTAGTTGTAAGTATTTTCAAGACTAAATTTTAGACTGCCTCCTATGATTTTGAAAAATGACCCATATCAAATACTTCCATACCTACAAAAAACTGTCATCTGTAAGGAAAATTTCAGTCCTATTTCGGAGATGAAAATATCTCTTTGGTTCTTGTAGCAGCTACCAATGTGATTATAAGAACAATATCTGATATGATATCTCTGTCTTATTAGTGAGACAATTGAAGTCTAAGAATGTCACCCCCTAAATAAGTTCCAGTTTGAGAAGGCAGCATTGAGGTGTTTGGGGACTTCCTTAAGAAGCAGAGGGAGTCTAGCTGGGTGGTTGCCCAGGCCTGCATAGTTTGGGAGCACCACTTCCTCTGTGCCCCTTCCTATTGCCCTTACCCCTTTATTCCCTGCTCATCTTGCTAATGATTCCAGGCCTGGCCCTGAAGTAATCCAGTGGTGTGATGGTCTTCTAGTCTCCACAGAGGAAAAACTCTAGGTTGATTTAAGTACAGTGTGTTCTCTTTGCTTTGCAGCTGGTGTAGCAAGGGAGTATAGGGCAAGTACATTGAATCAAAAAGGGAAATGAAGGCATTCACTGTCTGTTTCATAGAGGATGGCTCATTTAAAGTAAACACCATTTAAATAGTCTCCAAATGGCCCATTCTATATGAAGTCATGCGGCATGCCCCCTTTTGAGCTGTCATTCTCCTTTAAATGGATTGCTTTGTGTGTACTAGTTTTAATGCTGTTCAAACTCAAACCCCATATGTGGGCCTCATCAGGCCATAGGCTTTGGTGCACATGTGGCAGCCATACCTTCAACATTTTTTGTCTCTGCCTCTGGAGTCAGCCTAAGCAACAGGGAGAGGCAGCTGTTAAGACAACGGTAGTTAAGATTTCTTCAGCACTTACTATGTGCCAATTACCATGCCTTAGTGATTTCTAGACACGTTATCTACCCTAATCTTCACATAGTCCTATGAGGTAGATACTATGATCATTCCCTTATTGTAGATGAGAAAACTGATGCATTGAGAGATTAAGTAGTATTTCTAAACTGGTAAGTGTGGAGCAGGCAGTAGAACTCCAGTAGTCAGATTCCAGAGCTGGAGCTAAATTAATAGACACACTAAAAATAAACATGCTCTTCGTCAATTCTCTTTGCAAGGCAGGCTTCTCCCAAATAGATAATCCAGAAATTAGCTCTTTTTGTCTTTGTAATGAATGTATGCTCTGCATTCTGGGGCAGTATTTCTACCTTGTTATTTTGCCCTTTTTGCATTCAGGTTTGAAGATGAGATCAGGTGTTCCCTGTGGCTGTGGGTAGTCTTCATGCAAGATGGGACTCAGTGGAATAATTTGTAACAAAACAACTCAAAAGTCATTATTCTACCCCATAAGGATACTAGATATGTCCTGATAGTAGTGAACTAGTAAACCCCTGCCCTGCCAAAGCACTGGAAGCAGGCAGTTGTCGCAGCATTGGCTTCGGAATTCACCCAGGGCTGGGCAGGAAGCCCAGGGCTGAACACCTTTGAGGAACTTTTATGAAGAGCCCAGTCAGGGTCTTTGGGAAGTGAGCTCCTGGCTAGTTCTTATTTGGCCAGTCTATTGATCTTGCCCCCATTTGACTGTCATTTGGTATTCTAAAAAACACTTTGCTTTAAAAGCTTGAAGTATGAAACAGTTTATTCCTCATGAGCTCCACTAAGTAGAGGAACTTGAGGAATCAAAAAATTAAAAATCTTAAGGGCTACATAGGAGAAAATCATTTTGATTATTTAAAATATGGGTTTGGGTGATGTTCTCAATATATCCTCCCCCAAAGAATAACCTTTCCCCCATTAATTACCTTCAGAGAAAACTGTGAAGGAGCAGTGACAATTTTAAAATATTCTTGCTGTATTTGACTCAGATTCTGTTAACACTTTTGCTATCTTACTCCCAAACCGCAGGTCACTTAAGGTTTCTGACTTTTTTAAATTGCTAATCTTATTCCTCTCCTCTGCCACATCCATTTATAGCCTCCACTGCCCTCCCCATATCACCTTGAGTGTACAGACATTCTGATAAAGGAGTTGGGACACGATGTAATTGGGCACTCTGTAAGGCTTCTCTATGACCTTGTGCAGGCATCTAACAGATACCTCTTATTCCATTAGCAGTGTTTATTGAAAGCAGTTTCAGTTCCTGCTGTTTCCAAAAAGTCTCATCTTCTCAGTTGTGCTAGGTGGATGGTACAAGAACCAGAGAGGCAGCAAAAAAAAAAGGAAAAAAAAAAAGAAAAAAATCAGGTCAAAAATTTAATACAGAATGTAGGGAAAAAGCTTGTTGCACATAGTGTTTCATTCTCCCCCTTCCCTAGATTGATTAAGATATAATTGACATCTAACATTGTATAAGTTTAAGGTATACAATGTGATGATTTGATGTATGTATACAGGATCTGGCACAAATAAAACCCCTTTTTTATTACAAAATCATAAGCATGTAATTCTGTAACATAACAATATCATAAACATGTAATATCTGTAACATAACAGTTTCTGGTAGCTCATTGTGAGTTCATTGAGCTTCCTGATAACCATTGTTTTGAAGTCAATATCTGATAGTTGAGTTGCCTCTATTTCATTTAGCATTCTTTCTGAGGCATCCTACTTTCATTTGGGGATTGTTTCTTTGTCTTCTCATTGTTTCTGATACTCTTCTTGTTAGCTTCAGCTTCTTAAATTGATCTGTTCTGGCTCCCTGGGTTTATGGTGTGAACTTCTGTGGTAGAATACCTGTAAGATTCAGTGGTACAGTCTCCTTAATCTCCTGAGCTCATTGGTCTTACATTGTCGTTTAAGTTGGCTCTCTGTTTGTCTTTGGGTTTTGATTGTTGTTGGGTCTTTCTTTGGTGGGTCCTTCCCACCAGCTGGGTAACTGAGGGTCACTCTGTCCACCACCAGTTGTATTTTGTTGTGCTGGTAAAGGCAGGTTGTGTTGAAGCTGGTTCTTCCATGTGTACAAGGTTTTGAGGATTCTTTCTTGCTCTTCTTCAGTTGTTCCTTCTGTGTAATTTCTCCACTATTTAGTTGTATTTCTATATAGGTCCTGGATTGAGATTAGTGTGGCTCCACTCCCTCCTTCACCTTCTTCTGTTGCTATCTCTTGGTGGTTCCTTTGTTGTTGGGTTTCCTCTTCCAGCGAGTATCCTAGTGTTCACTGCTTCCATCTACTCTTTTTTGTGATCAGTTGGAGGAGGAAAGCAAAATGGTTTAAGACAGCAAGAAATTATTCTATGATATTTACAGTAGCAGCTGGTAGAGAAGAGATAGGAAAGCCTTTGGCTATGTATAGTGTTAACTGGGATCTTCCACCCAAGTAGCCCCTTTTTAGAAAGAATGGAAAGAAGATAAGACTCTTATTGGGGAGGGAAGGATTGTGAATTGGATCTAGAAAGCAATGAGGTTGTGGGAGGTCAGATTCTGAGGTAAGGTGAGAGTAAAGGTTAGTAAATAGGTTTAGTGTGAGAGAGAATAGAGTTAACCACTATAGTAACAGAGTTTAGGAAACTGTGAAGTGGGCTAAGATCTGGGAAGGGTGTTGTGTAGTATTTACATTTGTATGGAACAGCTATCATTTACAGTAATACTAGAGCAACAATCATTTGACACAATCTATGTGATCTGAATAACAAGATTAGGGAGTGTAGGACCTCGAGTAGTGTGTTAATGGAACACAAGTGAAGTGAAGGACAGTAAATTAACATTACACTATGAAAAAGAGAATAGGGGAAACCTGTCAAGTGATAGAATATAACCCACCAAGCAAAGGAGACTAAACAGAAAAAGAGGAGTACAAAAATACTATTAAAATAAAAGATGTAAGAGCAATGAAAAAAATTATAATACAAATGTTCAATAACTTGCAGCTTGTCTGTAATAGCAAAGTGAAATTTGTCTCACTGTCTCAGCTGTTCAGAAGCCCCCTCTTTCGTTCAAGCTCTGGTCTTTCACAGCTGCAGGTTTTTTTGTCTCACTTGTGGGTATTGAAAATAAAAAATAAAAAAAGTAGAAGAAGGAAGGAAGAAGAGATAAAATTGGAAAGGAAAGAAGAAGGAATAAAACAAGAAAGATGGAGAGAGGAAAAAGGAATTGAGAGATTAAAAAAATAATAAAAATTAAACAATAAAAAGTACTTCAAAAAAAAAAGAAAGAAAAAGCCCCTTGCTCGTTTCAAATTGGTCACACTGTTTTTTCTGGTCTTGCTGGGCACAGCAGGCTGAGGGGCTTTTCTCCCTTCCTGATCTGTACTCAGTCAGCCTCACTCTCACTCTCCTCAGAGCTAGCCTGGCGCCTGTCCTCTTGGGTGTGAGATCCAGGCCTTCCTCAGAGTGCACTGTCCCTGGCATTACCACTGTGGGCCAGGGCCTTCCACAGACCACACTCTCCACGGGTTGCGGGCCCTCGTGCTTGGCCGGGTCGCCTCTGGCCCCATGGGTTCAGTTGTGCACCCTTCCCAATGCTGTGGGGGCATGAAGGGCTTCCAGCAACACCCCAGAAGAGTTGCACAGCTGGGTGGGGAGGAAGCCAGAGCTATTGCTGCAGTATATGAGAATTCCCCAAACAGTGTCCCTTTTTTCACTTTTTATTTTTGAGAAATTCCTCCTACTCAAGCCTGCTACTCAGTACAGCGTCCTGGCCTCTCCCACAGTTCAGTTCTCCAACCAGACCAGTGACTATTGGGGTCAGGGCCTGTCAGGGTGCAACTCTCACCTCTCCCCAACCGGCATCCACAGACTCCGTGGGTGATCACAGCCCCTGTGTGTTTGCCACTTAGTCCTCATTCTCCTCTCTGCAACTTCAAGCAACCAGGTCTCTCCTGGGGCTGCTCAAACCTTGTTTGGCCGGGGAGAGAGCAGTTGACCCAGCTCTCTCCCAAGTACCCTGTGGCAGACCCACTGGCGCCGGCCTGGGGCTGCAGCTGCTCTGGTCCCTGCGCTGGTTCTTAGGACCTTATTGTCCTGAAGCACTCTCCTTACCGTCTGGTTTTTCAATACCCACTACAATTTTTGGTCTCCTATTTTCATATATGCTGAGGTACTGTTGGCTGTTTGCTCTGTTCCTCCATAGATTGGCTAGGTTTTTCTCCCATGTGTAGGAGGAAGTGGAATCTGCTCCCTCCTACCTTGCCATCATCTTCCTCCTCTCGGGTTTTAGTGTTTTATATATTCTGCATATTAACTTCTTATCAGATCTATGATTTGCAAATATTTTCTCCCATTCTATAGGTTGTCTTTTTCATGTTGTTAGTGTTTTCTTTGTCTGTGCAGATACTTTTTAGTTTGATGTAGTCCCACTTCTTTATTTTTGCTTTTGATGCTTGTAATTTTGATTTCATATCCAAAATCATTGCCAGTGTTTAATTCTTAAAAGGATTTCCTTTGTTTAATTTTAATTACAATTTACACTCAATATTATTTTGTATTAGTTTCAGGTGTACAACACAGTGGTTAAATAATCATATATACTTAGAAAGTGGTTCCCCTGATATTTTCAGTATCCACTTGACATCATACATAGTTATTACAATATTACTGACTACATTCTCTATGCTGTGGTTTACATCCTCTTGACTATTTTGTAACTGCCGATCTGTACTTCTCAATCCCTTTACCTTCTTAAAAAGATTTAATAGGATAGTGCCTAGTCCTTACCTCTAAATTGCATCTTCTTTCCAAATTATATTTTATCATTTTAATGGAATCTCAGAACCAAAAATGTTGTTTGTTTTATGTTAAGATTACCTTTTAATTACTTGGTCTATTTTATTTTATATTAAAAATGCACATATTTAAAGAGTCAAATAATTCTATTGGGTTTATTAACTTTCTTTCTAAAATAGTGGTTCTCAGTACCACCCCCCATTTCTTCTGATTCAGAAGTAACCACTTTGACTTATTTTAGCTCATTGGTTGATTTTTATGACCATGTAGTTCAATAGGATACTTCAGTGTTCAAGGTTGGTCTTCTTACTTTGCAGATGAGGATTTAGCTCTCTTCTCCTCCCACACCCGACTCCATCACACATATGCTCCCTTCCTCAAATCCCATTTCCAAATACAATTAATGTAACTTTGATTAGATCGTTATATATGTTTGTTATTAGAGCTGAGACTTGTAGTAAAACTTAGATTAAGTTATTATTTTTGCACCACATGTAGTTTTTCATGAAGTTAGTAATTATCTTCTTGTTCATTGGTTTATTTTTCTATTTGCTTGGTTTTCTGTGTATTTACCAACCCCAGACTCTTTGAAAGTTGTTTAAAATTTTCAAGATGCTGAGATTTATCAGGTTTTCTGTCAATTTCATCTTCTTGAAACAATCTCTCTCCAGGCCTATAATCTGTTTCAGTGGACATTGGTTAGTTACTCTCTCTACTGGGGATGCAGCTGGCTTCTGGGATTGTCCTTCTCTATCAGGCTGATAGATTGCCAGTGTCTATCAAGTCCCCTTTGCTTCTTTCTTGTATGGCTGTCAGCCTACCTCTTGGTTTACTGCCTCTTTTTGCAGCATGCTTTACATATTCTAGCAGCTTCCCGAGAATCAGATATGTGGGAGGTGAATTTTTTTTTAAACTCTGCTTCTCTGAAAATGTCCTAATCATATGTGATTTTTTTTCTCTTTGTGGAAGCTTGTAGGACTTTGTCTTTGTCCCAGGATTCTAAATTTCATAGTGATGTATCTCAGTGTGGGTTGATTTATACAGTCCTGTGCCCTTTCAGTCTGGAAACTCAGTGCCCCTTAAATTTGGGGAAATTTTGTCAATTTTTTTAACTGACGATTTTCTTTCTCTTATTTTCTCTGTTGTCTTTTGCTGGAGCTTCTTTTACTTGGATATTGGACTTCCTGGATTGATTTCTATTTATTCTCATCTTTTTTTTTCTTTACTTTCTAGTAGTTTTCCTCAGCTTTCTAATCTACCTCACCCTTTTTATTGAGTGATTCTTTCTTTCATCGTGTTTTTAATTCTCTTTACTTTGGAATCCTCCTTTTTTATATTACACTGTTCTTGTTTCAGCACTGCAATAAATTCTCTTAATTCTCAATCTGTATACGTTTGGTGGTTTTGAAGTTTTCTTCATCTTGCATGGTTACTATCCTCTAAGTTGCTTGCTTCTATTTGTTTTGGTCTCCCAGTTTTACATAAGGGGCTTTGTAAAAATGCCTGGAGATCCTTGAATTGTCTGCAGGCATTAGGAGTAGGTCGGAATGCTGATTGGAAGCTCTAATGCATGCATAGGGCTTGTCAACTGTGGACTTCATCATAGGATGATCATCAGAAACCTCCAATGTCAGAATCCTTAGCTGTCTCCTCTTGGGCTGGTCAGCTTTTTTCCTTTTCCTGCCTGGAAGATAAAAACCTGGCTGCTACCTTGGCTGGTGTGGCTCCGTGGGTTGGGTGTTGTCCTGCAAATCTAAAGGTCACCTGGGTTGCAGGCCAGGTCCCTGGTTGGGGATATGCGAGGGACAGCTGATCCATGTTTCTCTCACACATCAATGTTTTCCTTCCTCTTTCTCCCTCTCTTCCACTCTCTCTAAAAATAAAATTTTTAAAAGATTTTATTTATTTATTTTTAGAGAGGGAAGGGAGGGAGAAAGAGAGAGAAACATCAATGTGCGGTTGCTGGGGGCCATGGCCTGCAACCCAGGCATGTGCCCTGGCTGGGAATCAAACCTGCGATGCTTTGGTTTGCAGCCCGCGCTCAATCCACAGAGCTATGCCAGGCAGGGCTAAAAATAAATTTTTAAAAACCTGGTTTCTAACATTCTGGGAAACAGATAAGGGAAGATGGCTGATGCTCTCAGTATCTGATATGCATACATTCATCTAACCCCCTCAACTGTTCCACATACCCACCCCCAGTCTAGAGGCCTTCTCTTTTACTCTGTATAGAAAATAAACTTCCAATTATTTTATTAGTGTGTGGGGAATGGGCATATAGCCCAGGTGTGTGGAATAGGGGAGGCCATTCAGGGATCTAAGCCCTTCTCAGACAGGCCTGCTTAGTTTATACTTCCTCCAACCCCAGTTTTGGAGCTTCTAGGGGATAAAGTGAGGTGGATATTTTTCTCCACTACTGAGTTAAGATTCAGGTTTGCTATGTCATTTACCACTCTTTGATCTGCATTCTAACTTCCAGTATTTTGCAGCTAGTATCTCCTATGTTCTTGTAGTATTCTCCCTGTTTTTGTTTGTTTATGGCTTAAAAATATCCTTTGCTGTCCTTTACTTGGGTTTTGGGAAGAAACAAAGATAGCCTTATACATTTAATCTTTTATTTTTTCCTTAAAGCATTGCCATTGCTGTATTGAATCCTCACAGGTCCGAAGTTTTAAAAGAAAAATTCAGTGGCTTATGGTAAATATTCCAAAATATACTTCAGAGAAAGAATGGCCAGACCACAGTCCTTTGATTACAAAAATTCAGTTATTCAGGATTTTTCTTTCAAACCAAGGCTGTTCAAAACATTTCAGTCCCTCACCCACAACTTTCTTCCTGTTCTTCCATCTCTGTGCTCCCTGCAATTTGCACAAGCTCTCATTGTGCTGTCCAGTCCAAATTTCAAGTTCTTCATGGAGCAACTGCAGGGAGGCATCAGTTTGAAGAGAATGAGATAGCTGTGGGAAAGTAGAAAAATTAGGGAGGTGGGCACAGTACCCTATGTCATGACAGATCTATGTCATGCTTTTATCAAGACCTCTGTGATTGTCTGTAGCCTCTTCTTACTGGCTTGAAATCAGAGCAGCAATTCTCCCTAAAGCTGTGGTTTTCCTTCCAGCTCAAAAAAAGCTACATATACCACTGGATTGTCTCTGGTCTCTTTAAAAAGGGACATACTTGCCCTGGCTGGTGTAACTCAGTGGACTGAGCACAGGCCTGCGTACCAAAGGGTCACTGGTTCGATTCCCAGTCAGGGCAATGCCTGGATTGTGGACCAGGTATCCAGTAGGAGGCACACGAGAGGCAACCACACATTGATGTTTCTCTCCCTCTTTCCTTCCCTTCCCCTCTCTCTAAAAATAAAATAAATAAAATCTAAAGAAGAAAAAAAAAAAACAAGGAGCATGCCTTCAACTTGTTAGTTATCTGTGGAAAGAGTGATTTCAACAATGGCCAGTCTGATTGCAGAAGCAGAATGAAACTTATAAGCAAGTTTGAGAGGATGGCTAGCTCTATGATGGGTTTCCAGCCATTCTGAGCATGCCCTTCTGTAGTCCTTCTTCAAATATATTTCCTCTAATAACTTCCAAACTTGATATATACCATATTTATTCAAAGTTGATTTCATAGATACTTTTTTCCTTAAGTTTAAGTATTTGTTTTCTACTTAAAAAAATTTGTTTCTGCCCTGGCTGGTGTGGCTTAGTGGACTGGTTCCTGGCCTGTGAACCAAAAGGTTGCTGGTTTGATTTCTGGTGAGGGCACATGCCTGGGTTGTGAGCCAAGTTTCCAGTTAGGGGCATGTAAGAGGCAACTGATTGTTGTATCTCTTGCACATTGCTGTTTCTCTCCCTCTTTTTCTCCCTTCCTTCCCCTCTCTCTAAAAGTAAATAAATAAAATCTTTTTAAAAACTTTTTAAAATTTGTTTTTCATCAGAGGAGTTCTACAGTGTATTTTCTTTTTTGGATCTAAGTTGGTAGTTTCAGAGGGCAATAAATAGTGACCCTCTACCTCCTTGAGTTCAGAATTAGTTGAGAGACAAAGAAGCCAAGCATATGGAGATGAAAATCTAACCTTTATAGCCCTGGCTGGTTTTGCTCAGTGGATTGAGCACCAACCTGTGAACCAAAGGGTCACTGGCTTGATTCCCAGTCAGGGCACATGCCTGGGTCAGGTCTCCAGAAGGGGGTGTGCAAGAGGCAACCACACACTGATGTTTCTCTCCCTCTCTTTCTCCTTTCCCCTCTGTCTAAAATACATAAATAAAGTTTTTGATTAAATCTAACCTTTATTATTAATTTTTACTTGTAAAGGACTTTGAAAAATGTCATGTTAGCTCTGCTGACCAATGTGGGCATGATAACATTTTGTTTGCCTCTGAATATGACATCTTAATAACTGGACAACTGTAGGCCACTCCATGATTGTTTAACCCTTTAAAACTTAAAACAACAAAGAGAAGGATAGCTCCTGCTAAAGAATTAGTAAGGGTCTGAAAGAGAGGCTAGGTTGTGTTAATCGAATGGACCATGAGGAACATGAGGAGTGGAGAATTGTTCCATAGTATGAGGTGATATTAATTCCCCTTAAGACATACCACCATCACTTTATAGCAGGTGCTCAAAAAAATACTATATAAAATCAGGTTGTATGACACGTTCAAATTTCAGAAACATTAAAACCATTTTCCCATCTTAGAAGTAAGGAAGTATAGTGTTATAAGTTATCAACCATTTGTTCCTTTGGTAAAAGCCTTCTATAAGGTTTGGACTAACTGGCCCGCACAAGCCTGGCTGGGGTGAGGAGACCCAGCTGTAATTCTGGCCTTGTTACACACTAGGTGGGAGTCATTGGCTCCATGGAACCTCTCCAGGCCTGTTTTTTCATCTGTTCAATGAGGAAGGGGGGATCAACCCAATATATTAACAGATGAAAAGGATAGGGATATAAGACCTGAACTTCTACAATTAATTATCGTATTTTCAGAGTTGATACTAAAACCCAGGTATCTCCCTTCTTTAGTCTCATTGTATTCTACTGTATCCATTTTAGATGGACTTGATTTAGGCAAAATAGCAGAATAGAAATGATAATTCATCTGTTCATTCATCCATCCATCTATTCATTCATTTGTTCATCAAAGTGAGCATCTTTTTTCATTTTTTATGTTGCCAAGTACTGTACTAGGCAATAAGGATGGATGAGACATGTTTTTGTTTCTGTAGCAGCATATAACCTATACTTTTATGTGTTTGCAGCTATTAGTGACCACCTCAACCACCACCATTTATTTATAGCCTCACTTGAAGGGCTTCAAACTGATCCTTGGAATAGATCCAAACCTTCCTGGCTGCTCTGAAACTATCATCTCTCTTATGCTTCCCCTGAGACCTGGAATAATGTCCCTTCAGTTGACAGGACCCACCTCCAAGAACTGGCTCATACCATCTTAGGACACAAGTTCTTCAAGTGCCTAAAGAGAAAAAAATACAAGTAAGGTCCAGAACCATACGTTGGCCTCATTAGATTTTTCTCTTTCTGCTTATAGGGAGCTTGAGCTGGCATTACTATGTAACCATGCCAATGCCAGCCTCCACCTTTACAATTGCAGTGGGATCCTGGACAGAAATGAAGCCAGAGACCTGCTCATCAAATGATCTGGCAGCAGAGATATCCTTCTCAACTTCCGAGGCTGACTTCAGGTTTGTATTTGGGAACTTGCTGAAAAACAAACACTTGAGAGAGTAGAATGACGCATTTATTCCAAGCACTGGGAATGTGAGTCATCCCTGCTGAGAAACTAAACCAAACTATGACTAATCAAAGCAGGAAAAGCCCTACTGGGAGGGAAAGAGAGTTGAGAGGCCAAAATATGGGCATATTGTTTATGCAGAAAGAACAAGAAGAAAAGTATATATGAAGTCCTCTGTGCAGTCAGGTGAAATTTTTTGTGTATTTGGTTAAGTCAACAGAATCTTCAGCTTTAATATTTTCCCCTGTTTCTATACCTTTTAACTTTGGATTTCAGTGCTTATTTGATCAAAAACACAACTTAATAAAAAGCCTTTGCTTATCTGATGCATTCTTTTGTAGTCCACTCTGCTGTTTTGGTTCCAGTGACTGCTGCTAGCAGTGCCTTTGTAGAGGCTGTGGGGAAGGTCAACCTCCTTAGGAGCACAGGACACAAGGAAACTGTCACAAGGCTATTGGGTTTTGAGAATCCTGCTGGGTCAGGGCATTGTTAACTTCAGTAGCAATTCCTTCTTTTCAGAGTTGATTAGAGGAAATCAGTTTAAAAATTTTTAACATTAGTATAGGCCATTAGATGTTCAACTGTTCTGGCTTTGAGAGTCAAAGGGAAGAAGGAGAATGCAAATAACAGGTGCAAGAGTGTGCTAATTGTGCAGTATGACATCATGCTTTCTTCTAGGGCTTTTACATCTAGCTCAGTTTAATAGTTTTTCCTATTTACAGGTAGTCACTAAGCTAGTACTTTCTGGTGGAGAATGCTCAGAGTCAGGGGACAGATGGTTTGTTCATCCTTAAAATCCAACTAAGATAGGCTCATAGTACAAATTTCTTTTGTGTTGGTTGTTTTGCCATGTTGGTTTTGCTCTTACTGCACAGATGGCAGTGGTTGGTGTGGTTAGAAGATAAAGCCATTGAGTGCTCTCTTATGACGGGCATGTCTTATTGCCTGCATTTTGCTTTTTGGTGGAAGGAAGGTAATTTCCACTTCTTGGTCAGAAGTTACCTATTTTGGACCATATTCTCTGAGCTATATAGAGTACTGTAGATTGCTTATAGAATTTTACTTACTCACTCTCAAGGGAAGAAGAGAATTGTAGACAGAAATGACGTATGTTACTTTCAAATGGGAACATTTAATTTCTTGTGAGACCCTCTAGTGCTCTTGTCCCCTGTCACTGAGATCACACAGTAGGCCTCATTTTGAAAGTCCAGGCAGCCAAATTTCTAATTAGGGAGGACAGGTGCCCTGGAGAGTCACTTCGATCTACAATGGACTTGGTATAAGTGAGAAATAAACTTTTTTGGGTTGAGCCACTGAAATAATGGGGATGTTTGTTATTATAGCATATCCTAGCCTATCTTGAATTGATACGGAAGCCATTGAATGTTTGAAGTTACGGAAAGTCTTGGTCTACCTGTCATCTTGCTTAGTTCTGAGGATAAACTTACATGGTAGGTAGGCTTTATTAATTCTATTTTTAAAGATAAAATAATGATATTGAGACTTCAAACAGCAGCATGTTCACATTCATGTCCCTACTGAGTTACAATACCTGGATTCACATCTGGGTTCAACCCCCTGGAGAGGTGATTCAGAATCTTTTCTGGGGACTTTTAAAAACTGTACATTATATCCATGCCTCACCTGGCATCTGGTCCATCTTTTCACCTGGAGAGTCAGTTCCATGATTGAGTCACTATTATTAATTGGAATGTGTCATGTTGTAATAGAAAATAGAAATAGAGAGCATTTCCTACTTGAACAATGATTAAAAGAAAAGAAAAGAAAAGAAAAGAAAAGAAAAGAAAAGAAAAGAAATAGCATTTTCTTTGAGCCTGAAGGTGCCATCCCCATTGACTAGGTATGTTTCTTTGGGCAAAGCCATACTTTCCTTCTCTGCAGAATAAAGAATTTGCTAGGGTTGAGGATGGGAGGTTTGGGGGCCGGGTGTGTTTCTCAAATTCTTCATGGTGAAGCAACACTTCACTTACAACCTCAGAGCTGATTTACTGTTACAAGAGGTAAGCAGTTGGAAAATGTGTACCTTAGGAAGGCTAGGGGAAGGCAAAGAAAAATTTGTTATTTTGTCTTTCTAGCCATATTTGCAGGGATCCAAGGCAGGGGAGTGGGCAGCAGTCATTTCTTATATGTTCTCTCTGCTGCCCACAAGCAGCTGAAATGGCTATTTACTTTTCTGCATCCATAAATGTGAAGGAGGGGGACATGGCTGAATGAAGTAGGGATTGTAGGGGGTAGGATATCTGAATCCCTGTTAGAGTTTAGGGGAGGGGGTAAATACAACTCCTCCCTTGTCCACCGGGTTCAGAACCAATTGAGAAACAGAAGGAGAATGAAAGAAATGTTTTATTATTGACAGAAACTGGATTGAGGTAATACTCAGGCATACAGTGTTAATTGGCTTTCTAATACTCCATTTCCAATTTAGACAAAGTTCTCCACTCAGCTGTACCACTGCTAACCTCCACAACAGAGATGTACACGCCTGCCTAACAGCCAAAAGCACCCCCTCTGTGGGCAAGCAGATTTGAAAAGAGAAAATCCAGAGTGACCCAGCTAATCAGATCAGCTGGAGAGAGAGTGCAGGGTGCCACTGCAGGCAGAGAATCTTGTCCTCGTATGGAAATGTGAGGCCTGGTGGGGGGTGGGGAGGAGTCCCTCCCAGACTCCTTTCCGTGTCTGACATGCTATGACTAAGTTTTCCCTTCATTTATCACTGTGCTTGTCCATCAGAAATACACTGCTGATAAAATAATAGCTTACATTTGTTTAATCCTTCCCTGGCTACATACTTCATGTGTGCTGTCTTTAGTCATCAGAGGGTGGCTCTGTGTTTTTATCCATTAAATCTTTGGCTCCACACTAAGTTTGCCAACAAAGGTGCTCTGAAATGCCAAGTGCAGTGGTGTTTTTGGTTATGTTCACATCTGGTCCCCTTGCCTTTCCCGATCCCACCTTCTACTTCAAACCTTCCTGAGACTACTAGTTCAATTCTCATAAATGTAATGTTTACAGAGTTATATGCCACAGGCTTTCATTTGCCTAATGTGTTCAGGCATGTTAGGGTCCCAGAAATTTGGCCAAAGTATTGGTCATTGAACTTTTGTTCATGTGGGTCAAGTTATAGGAAGAACAGTCCTTCCTCCAGCTCCAGTTCCACGTGTTTCCAGCCCACTCTGGCTGAGCATTTTAGTAAATACATTAATTACAGGGCACTTAGATAAACTGTTGAAAGTTTATTAATTTTATTTGGCTGCAGTATAACCTTCTCCAACAACAGGGGAATCTTTGTATTATGTTTAATCTCTTGAGGTCTTTGTTAAAGCATTGTCTTCACTTTGGGGCCATATACTTTAAGCAGGATGCTTGGATAAAGTCCAGAGGAACTCAGCAAAAATGATTAAAAGCATGGAAAACATGCAGCATGGAGCATGGAAAAGCATGGGAGAGGTACTGAGGGTGCTAACCCTAAAGAAGAACAGACATGGTAGGGGATGCGAAGTCGATGAAAAGTTGGACTTTGGAGAATGAGATCCTGTTTTTATCTCTTTGAAAGTCTAGAAAAGAAGGAATGGTAGATACATATCATAGGGAAAAATTCCAATGTCCAGAATACCCTTCACTTCACTTTGAGAGGAACCTTTCCATATCTTTCTGGCTTGATTTGATTTGTCCAGCCCTTGCTCCCTGAGTATTTCAGCTCTCTGTCTCACATTGCAAGTATCTCACCTTGCTTTGTACTATACTGAATGCCTGAGAAAAACACATCTGACTTTCAGACACTACTACATCATCATCTGTGTTGACAACATTGTCAGCAATGCATTGGGGGCTGGTGGTAGCAGTTTGAACACTTGTGATTTTTAGGAAGCGTCTACTCTGCTAGCTAAAATATTAATAAATTGTGTAAACCTAAACTAATCAAAACTAAAAACATTTTCTTCTAACAAAACTGTAAATTCCTCAAAGGTAGGGTCAGAGATTTATTCAGATGTATGTACATGGCAGCTCCCTGTGGAGGGCCTTGAATAGAGAAAGAATGCAGAAAATATTTACTGAGTTTTCACATGAACCAGGGAAGGGGTTGTGGGAAAAGAATATGCATTTCCTGGGGAGACTTTCCAGTGATTTCTTTTGAACCTTAGACAGAGAAACATTTGTGTGAGGTGGTTTTAGTACAGCCCTGCCTTGAAACAAGAGGATAGCTGAAGAAGAACCTTTTGAGGCTCTGAGTAAAACACAGTCATTCCTTGGAGAGACCTCTTGTATAAGAGGGGACCAATGGCCTGGTTTCCATTATTTACCAGCTAACATATATTTCACACTTCTTCCCACTCAGTAATATTAATAGGCAATGTTGACAAGGAGGAACAGGAAACTGGAGAACCACAGGGCAGCTGAGCTCAGCTTTAGGAAAACTCCAGATTCCAAATTTACTTAAGAAACATAATGAAGTATGTGGAGAAGGAGAGTCTGGAGGGAGGAGGTTATGATGACTCACGGTGTGATGAATAGTTGTTATTCTAGGAATGTTGTGTGCATTAATTGGGAAAATGTATATAAATTATTCAGAACAGTGCACAGCACATAGTAAGTGTTAAATGACTGTAAGTAGCAGGTCTGGTAGGAGTTATTTGTGTTTATTACTCTTATCATTAGTATTATAGATTATTAATAATTAACAATCAAATATTATTATAACCTTAATTATTAAAATGTTTACTCTGCAAGTCTGGGCACAAGGAACAGCTATTTACAAATTCTTCATTTGTTGTTGATATTAAGAGTATATTGGAGCAGGCACATATACAGTGATTTGTAATTGAAGGTTAGTCTGAAGGGAGGATAGAGCATCTTTGAGTTAATACTGGTTCTGTGGAAGACTAGTCATGATTTTATAAAAGTATAAAATTAGTATTAGTATTAATATTAGTAAAAGTATTCCCTCACCACTTCAGGAACATGGCTGTTGTATGAAGAGGGGCTCTTGTCGTAAGTTGTCATAGAATCATAGTGCCATGAGAAACCTTGGAAACCATTTTAAGTTTTTTGTTTGTTTTTTCAAACATATTTGATTGGTTATGCTATTACAGTTGTCCCATTTTCCCCACTTTATTCCGCTCCACTCTGCACACACCCCCCCCAACTGAATTCCCTCGTCCCCTTAGTTCATGTCCATGGGTTGTACATATAAGTTGTTTGGTTTCTACATTTCTTTACTATTCTTAACCTCCCCCACCTATTTTCTACCTACCATTTATGCTACTTATTCCCTGTGCCTTTTCCCCCATTCCCTTTCACCCCTTACACACTAATAACCCTCCATGTGATCTCCATTTCTGTGATTCTGTTCCTGTTCTAATTGTTTGCTTAGTTTGTTTCTGTTTTTTTTTTCAGTTGTTGTTAGTTGTGAATTTGTTATCATTTTAGTTCATATTTTTGATCTCCTTTTTCTTAGATAAGTCCCTTTAACATTTCTCATAATAAGGGCTTGGTGATGATGAACTCCTTTAACTTGACCTTATCTGGGCAGCACTTTATCTGCCCTCCCATTCTAAATGATAGCTTTGCTGGATAGAGTAATCTTGGATGTAGGTCCTTGCCTTTCATGACTTGGAATACTTCTTTCCAGCCTCTTCTTACCTGTAAGGTTTCTTGTGAGAAATCAGCTGACAGTCTGATGGGAACTCCTTTGTAGGTAACTCTTTCCTTTTCTCTTGCTGCATTTAAGATTGTCTCCTTATCTTTCATCTTGGGTAATGTCATTATCATGTGCTTTGGTGTGTACTTCCTGGGGTCCAACATTTTGTGAGACTTTCTGAGCTTCCTAGACTTCTTGGAAGTCTATTTCCTTTGCCAGATTTGGGAAGTTCTCCATTATGTTTTCAAATAAGTTTTCAATTTCTTGCTATTCCTCTTCTCCTTCTGGCACCCCTATGATTCAGATGCTGGAATGTTTAAAGTTGTCTTGGAAGTTCCTAAGCCTTTCCTCATTTTTTTGTATTCTTGATTCTTCATTTTGTTCTGGTTGAATGTTTATTTCTTTCTTCTAGTCCAAACCCTTGATTTGAGTCTTGGTTTCCTTCACTGTTGGTTCTCTGTACATTTTCCTTTATTTCACTTTTCATAGCCTTCACTTTTCCCTCTATTTTGTGACCATACTCAACCAATTCTTTGAGCATCCTGATTACCAGTGCTTTGAGCTGTGCATCTGATAGGTTGGCTACCTCTTCGTCGGTTTTATTTGTTCTGGAGCTTTGATCTGTTCTTTCATTTGGGCTTTTTTTTTTTTTTTTGTCTTAGTGCACCTGTTATGTAGTGAGGGGCGGAGCCTTAGATGTTCACCAAGGCAGGGCAACCCACATTGTTGCATTTGGTGCTGTATGTGGGAGAGGGGTCCGAGAAGAAACAATGCTGCTTGTTCAGCTCTCATTTGGCTTTCAGTCACTTCCCCCACTAGCCACAATCAAATTGGGCCCTTCTGGTGCTGATTCCTGGGTGGGTGGTTTTGTGTACATTCTAGGACCCTGTGGGTTTCTCCAGTGAACTCTCCAGTGAACTTTCTTGGGAGGCTGGGAGTTTCTCCCGCTGTAGCAATTCCCACAGGTTTTCTCAATCAGAGGTTTTAAGGCTTTTCCCCCCCCTTGCTAGAACTCGGGTTTCCTGGTCTGCCTAACCCCCAGTTGTTCCTCCTGATTTATCCAGACACGAGTGTGGGACTGCTGGCTCATGTGGGACTGCCAGCTCCACCAGCTGCCGCCTTGCCCACCCTGTCCTCCAGCCACTGCCTTGCCATGAGTCCTTTCCACCCAGCTGCCCATCTCTGCCCCTCCTACTGGTCTGGATGAATCTTTCTTCTTTAACTGCTTGGTTGTGAGACTTCCATACAGTTCAATTTTCTGTCAGTACTGGTTGTTTTTTTGTTTTTAAATTTGTTGTTGTCCTTCTTTTGGTTGTGTGAGAAGGAAAAGTGTATCTACCTATGCCTCTATCTTGGCCTAAAGTCTGTTTTTAATGAAAATGTAATTAACATACAGCAGAATGAATAGCTCTTAAGTGTTTGGCTTGATTAGTTTTTGACAGTTGTATGCATGTTAACCCAGATAAAGAACATTCCATCAGCCCAGTAAGTTCCTTCACACCCCTTTCCCATCATTTCCTCCCCTTTCCCAGCATCCTCTTCTGTGAGGCCATGTCAGAAGTGAGGAAAAGAGGCCCCAGAGATGGAGTGGTTTGCCTTAGGTCATAGTTAGCCAGTTGTTCAGGTTTTCTGGTCCTGTGTTGGATTGGGGTGTGGCCTCCTAGATGCTGTTTCCATTTTTATTAGGATCCTTAATGATTTCCCTTACCCATAGCTTGATTGTCTTAAAGTTTTACATTTTCTCTAAGGCTTTAATTGTGAAAAACAGTGCTAATTCACACAAATGACATGACCTTTATTGCCTTGGATAGTGCTATTCCTCTCCAGAGAGAATTTAACTCACCTTTTCTCTTGAACAAATTGGCTTGTATGGTATATCTTTCACTACCTCAAACTATTCTCCAACTTTTGAGGTTCTTGATCTCAAAAAAATAGTCTTTGCCCTATGGCATGTTTCTACACAGGCTAATGGAATACCTCCTTACAAAACTGTGCTTTGGTAGGTGGAATTTAAACTTATGGCTCCAAGTCTGTCCTGAAGATGCCTCTTCACCTCCAATTTCTCCAATATTTAAAGTGGTCTGAAAGCTTTTCAGTAGAATTCAAGCTCAAATTACCATAGCACATTATGTACATATATAAATACATTAGGAAAAGGTATTGTGGTGGTTAATTTAATAAATGGTAGTTTTTCAGTTTGTGAGAGCTTTGATTGAATTGCTACACCAATACAGTTCTAGTCATTAGGTGGATATCGCAGCCTTTTTGGTTGAATGTTTACCAGTAGGCACCTATCCTTACTTTCTCCATAAAGCAGGGTTATCAATCTAGGGACTTTGGCTAGCATTCAATGCCAGCAGTTATATCCTTCCTGTCACCTTATTCTGGAGAAGTATTTATGGGTTTTCCCCCTTTATTTTTTCCCCAAGTGTGCAAAATCATCATCGGTGCTGGGAGTTGTGTTCTATGTACTACAAGAAGGTGAGGCTTATCTCCACACTGTGTGGCTCTCCTTGGGCAGTACTGATTGTGGATGGATGAAAGGCACTTCAGAAATTTATAGAAGCTTTATTGTTGCAGTTCGCCCATATTGGAACATATCAGTATTTTAAGGTGTTTTTTTTTTTCCAGTATTCACTGGGAGTATAATAAGCCCCATAGTTAGAACTATAATTTATAAATTAAAAGTACAGGGGTGTTCCATTATGTTTGAATAAAGGATCTGTTAACAGGTGAAAAAATAGAGTTCCCTTTGATGTTGGTTTCTTTGGGTAGATAAGTTCTCTTGAGGCCTATGAGTCAGATTCTGGGAATTCTTTTTCAGCGCCACCTTTGGTAGAATAACTGACAGTGATCAGATGGTACAGGCTGGACTCTGATCTGTTTCCGTAAAAGGAAAGTGGGCTGGGGAAAATATCGTATCACAAGTGCTTCTGTATTTCTTCACAACACAACTTTTTTTTTTTTTACTAATTTGAGAGAGAGTGACAGAGAGACAGACAGAGAGAGAAACATCAGTTTGTTGTTCCACTTATTTATAAGTGTTTTCACTGGTTGATTCTTATATATGTCCTGACCAGGGATCGAACTTGCAGCCTTGGTGTATCAGGACAACATACTAACCCAACTGAGCTACCCAGCCAGGGTTTTAACAGCACAAGAAAACCTAAAGTACTTTTCAGGAGAATGAGTGCTGTTCTTTTGAAAAGTTGGAACCTGTACTGTCATTTGGTTCATTTTTTTTTACCTGACTCCACATATTTTATTCTAGTAAATTCCAGAATGGGATCTTTAATTTGGTTACACCGTACCTTCCTTTCTGAGTTATGAATCATACCTGAGTTAGAGAGGATTTTTTCCACCATGGTATTTGAAAGCACAACTTTAAGGGCAGAAATTGTTTTTTGTTTTGATGGGAGTTTGTTTTGTTGTTTTGAGTCTTGGGGCTTTTTTCCCATTTATTCTAAAACAAGATTTTACTACTTTCACTTAGCTTAGATTGAAACTACTCAATCAATTCAACATATCAATAAGTATTTCAACCTCTGATTTTTCATCACTACTTAGAGACAAGCAAAGAACTCAAGTAACTGTTTTTGCTTGTGAACCTGTCTAAACCGCTGTCTCCTAGAAGTTGTCTGTGTTTGTGAAAGTACCTTACCTCAACAACAAGGAGAATAAAAAGTACTTATGTTTATTCTGTGTTGTTCCCAGGTATGCTGGCATTTGTGGCCATGTGGAATACCCCTGCCGCTTCCAGGATACTTCTGCCACCACCCAGGAGGTCATTCCTCATCGGGTCTTTGCCCCAGTGTGCCTCAAAGGTGCCTGCCAACAGACCCTCCTGCAGCTGCTCTCTCCGTGCCTCTCAGCAGCACACTCTGTCCTGGGAACACATCCCTTCCCCAGGCTGGATGTACTCATCGTTCCTGCCAACTTTCCAAGTCTGGGGATGGCCAGGTACATTGTTCTGTTGCGGCACTTGGAGAAAATATGCTTTGCAAATTCTTTGACTATTTCTTGCTTTTTCTAAGCTATGTCAGAGCTGTCATTTGATTAGAATGGAGGAAGCACAGCTACTTATATTTGGACATCTCATTGCTGCCATGAGGGACAGTTTGTGCATAGACTCTACCATGCATGAGCCTTTGGATGTCTTGGGTTCAATTCAGCTGCCTTGAAAATAAAATGACATTGTTGCTGGGATTAAGAAGACATTGTGCCCCCAGAGTGATTGATGTATGTTGGATTGTGGCTGATCAGTGGCTGGTTAGCTTAGATGGAGAGAGCATAATGCTAATGATCCCAAAGTCATAGCTCTGGGCAGGGTGAACTACCTGGTTCCAGGGTCATAGGCTGCTCACCTAATCCTAACCAGCTGTCTCATCCATTCTCACCTTTGGTCACAAGGACAATGACTTGAGAACCCCTGTGATACAGAGACTGTGGATGGATCAGTGTAAATCCATCACCACTGCTAGAAAAACAGCTCAAAGCAGATGGTGTCTTGGCAGTGGCATGGCAGGGAAGGTACTTGTCTTGCTACTAATTCTTAATACACTAAATACATTGTTCTTACTGTTGTCTCAGTTTAGTTCCTATAGAAAATCAAAACCTGCAAGTTGAACCTTTCCCTATATATTATTTATATCTAAAATTTATTCACTAATGCCATTGTTCATTCAGTAATACAAAGCTAGGTCTCACTCAGCATTTTTTTTTTTTGGTTATGTACTCAGGATTTTACTTGGTTATATTTCTATTTGAAAGTCTTAATTATTAACAGTGAATATGCTTGACTAAGGATGGGAAAAATAAGCTCATCAAAACATGTGACTTTAAGTTTTTCCCTATTAGTCAAGGAAATTCCTGCTGCCAATTAATTTCCATGCTTTTAAACAGCTGTCATTTGTGGTGTTTTCCCTGAAAACTGCACACATTCTTAGTAAAGCCCATGGGTAGAAAAGAACTGTCCAGAACATTTGCTTTTGATCTTTACTACATACATATACTTTTTAAAAGCTGGCTGGGTAGTCTTAATCCTTGAGGAGGTCTGAGAAAGTCATTTAAACTGATTTTTATCCTATATTTATGAAGATAATGGGAATGTAGAAACTAGGATAATTATATATATTTGGTTACATGCATCATATAATTGTGTTGGATGTCTATATATAGAATTTGTCTTAACAAGGGGGCTTCTTTGGTCCTTTGAAGAGGCTGCTGGACTTAATTTAAGCAGAATTATTGGCAAAGAAAGGGTCGTTCATTAAATGTTTCTCAGTTTTGAGGAGCCATATTTATTTGGGAGTTTTTAGCACTTTATGAGAGTTGCAGTTTTTCAGGGCATGTTTGCTAACAGTTCCAGTTCTGACCTGAGGGAACCAAAGGCAGAGTATTTTTCATACAGAGGACTTTGTTTTCTATAGCTCCTTCCTGACATCATCCTGCCAAAACCAGAATTTGTTGACCTGCAGGCCATTCTATAAAGCTTTCCTTTCAAGTTTGCATGCCCAAACAGGTAGGCTGTATATTTGCTGCGTTTTGAGATATTTAAAGTGATTTAAACATGCTTAACTGTATTTTTAAAGCAATAAGCCTAAGTACCCTAAGGCTAAATGGTACTGGGCACAAATGTCAAAAAATGTGATGGTGATAATAACTTAGCAGCAACAAGACTGCTTTTATGCTTAAAATCAGGAGAACCATACATTTAAAATTTGTGGTTGGTTGTCAAATATTTTTTTTCCATTTCTTTCTTTCTTTTTTAGACTGTGGAAATAGTCTTCCCTGGCCTAGATATTTTCCTGGGCTTAGTCTGTATTTGAGCCATGGAAGGGGGATTGTGGTATCTTCCATTGCCAGTGGGGAGGGTTGGGGGAACACTCTGTTTTCCCTAACTCTAACCTAAATTGATTCCACTTGTTTGGTGGGACTCTCTTGGGATCCCAATACCTTGAGCCACATGTGACTAAGTGGGGTTTATGACTCAGTTGGCTCCCAGGGCCCTGCTGCCTTATTTATGGTCCAGGCTTTGCTTGGGGCTCTGCAGAGCAAAGCTGGGACAAAAATGACAGTCTTCTAGGTTAACTCTGTGTCCTAAATAGGAATAGGAAATCCTGAGGCTAGTAGGAACCATCTGGAAAGACCTCCACACTGAAACTTGTCCTTGTCGTGTTTGTTCTATGCACTAGACATCAAAAGATTTCTTGGTAAATGAAATGGTTGTTTCCTGAGTTCATATTTTATAAACATATATGCACAGTTATAAATTCCATACCTCTGGACTTCTGTACTTATTAGATCTTAATCATAATGAATACCATTTTATACCATTTTAGCATTCTTTTTCAGTAAATGACATTAAACATTCCCACATTAACTTAAATGGGTAAATTATTAATAACCATTTTAAAGAGGTTTTAAAAATTTTGGATGGTATCTATAATGATTGCACTGTATTTTAAAAACATCAATTGGAATTTTCAATGCTTTTAAACATAACAGTAACTAGAACATTTATCAAAACTGCACTTAATGATTTTTGTCACCTAGTAATATAACAGGACTATGACCTATTAACACACCCCTCCAATTCTTTTCTGAACCACTGTTCCAGGGAATAGATGCCTTCAAAGTTGCATTCCCCATCTTTTCTCATTTAGTCAGTATGGGCTTTCTGTTTTGTTTTATTTTTGCTTTCCAGGATGGCTGAATCTTCTGGATAAGGAGCTGAGGAATGTACACTTCTTGAGTTGTGTATTACTATGAGGTGTATATAAAGATCTGAATGCATGTTAAGTGAATCTCTAGTGTATAGAAAGCTCTTTTCATGTCAGTGTAATGTGTTCCACCATTTTTATCATATCTTGGTATTTTTTTCAGGTGCCTCAGCTAGGGATTAACTAATAAGCCTAATTTCTTAGATATTGAGAAATATATGAAAGGAGCTAGCTCATCATCATACTTACACTCTTTGTTATATAATAATAATGTTAAAGGAATAATATCCTGGAACCAGATTTATGACAGTCTTACCTCTGAATGTGCTTATGATAAATGCTTTGCTTCATCATTTGTCTTTCATCAGTTCATAATTACATGTCACGGGGCATAATTAGTTTGGCAGAACTCTCATGCTGATGTCCAAATACATTATTTTTTCCCTTTTTCTATTTCATTTTCAAGAATCTCACACAAATTATTTCAGAATGGTTTTCTTTTTAGAGCTCTGAATAAAAAAGCCACGTCTTCTGTGGCTCTCCTTCACAGCTGTACCTTCACATGGAGTTTCAGCCCTGGTCCCACTGGGGAAATCAGAAAAACAAACAAACAAATAATACAGCAGCAGTGTGCTTCATGATAGGTCACAGATTCTGCTTTGACCTTTTCCCACTGGTTCTATACCAGATTGTCTTAATCATCTATTCATTATTTATTCATTCTTGTGATAAATTTCTGTTTTGCGACTTAATGTGTGCCAGGTAGGATTTAAGATGCTAAGTCTGCAAAGGGGAATAAGATCGATGATGTCTCTCTCTGTCCGCTTGGTACCTACGTTTTAGTCAGGGGAGAAAATAATATGCATAAGAACAAATAATTAAGATGTGCACTATGAAGAAAGCAAGTGATAGAGTGACTTGGAATAAGTAGCTTTGTTTGGGTGGGGAGGCAAAGGCTTCTTTAAAGAGTGACATTTGTAGTGAGACTGGAGAATGGGAAGGAGCCAGCCTTGTGACAGTCTGGTGGAAAAGCAACCCAGGCTGACAGAGTTCAAATCCAAAAGCCCCAAGGTAGAAAACGTTGTTAGGGGCTGGAGAAGCAGAAAGAAGCCCACTATAGCTGGAGGGCAATGAGCTTTTAGAATGCCTTTCCTCACCCCCTCCTTAAACTCATTTTTGAAGCTGGGAGATTCAGTGGTCCCTCAAGGCTTGGGTCACCTGAACCACCCACACACCAGTATGAGGAAGAGTAAAGAGAGCCACTAAAAAATGGTAGAGGTGGAGTGGACATTGATGGTTCCAGGCAGTCAGGTGTTATAGGGAAAGAGGTAAAAACTTCTTTCAGTTTTCTGGGGCCAACAGTTCCATACCATCTTGTGACAGGCTAGTCAGAAGCTAACTTAGCTTAACAGCTGGTTTCCTTAAGCAAAATTCTCCATTGCTAGGACCTTAGGGCACCTGGTGCCTGAACTGGCAACTCCCTTTGTGGAGGAGGGACCAGTCTCAAATCAACATGTTTCCTTTTGCAAGACGCTGCCGATTGACTCCTTGTAAGCTTTTTTGATACAGTAGGCCATAGGGAGGGAAGTGTTTACATGTTTCCTCATCTTTACCCAAGGATATTTTTTCATTGCTTTTAGAGAGAGAGAGAAACATCAATGTGAGAGAGAGACAAGCATCTATTATTGGTTGCCTCCTGTACATACCCAGACTGGAGATTTTATGTGCACTGACTGGGAATTGAATCCACAACCTTTTGGTTACAGAATGATGCTCCAACCAACTAAACCATACTGGTCAGGGCTACTTGTTCTAATTTTTAAGCTATTAGTTTGGTTCTCAGGCCAGCATTCAATCCACTGAGCAACACCAGCCAGGGCTAATTTTTAAGCTTTTAAAAGACTAAACAAAAATAGGATTGATAAATAAAGAGAATAGAGAAATAATAATCAATTACTTAAATATCTTCCGTGCACTTTACAGTAGAGAAAAACTGTCAAGTTCCCTATTATACATGGCTTATTCTTAAAAGATCTGATTGTGCAATAAAAGTCTTCTGAATGCTTATAGTAGTTCCTGACTGTTGCATGCACAGTTTTCTTAAGTATTTCAGTTTGCAAATATATGGTGTGCACACACATGCCCAAGAATGAATGTAACTAACTTTCCCTCCTCCACTCCTCCTGGGGTTAGACAGGGTGTTGTCCTGTTTATTCTTATCTCCCAGCCAATGTGTAATAGAATCAGCAAAACATAACATGCTGGGACAAAGGGCCTCTTGTTTTCAGCCTTCTAATTGTGCTTCTTTGTGCCGGGAAGGAAGCAGTCATAAATTTCTGTCATTATCTTAAATAGCAAGGTTTCACAGCTTTGGGAATTTTTCTTTGCTTGTTCTTTGTTAGCTTCTACTTGAATTTTTTGATGCTGCAAACCAAACCACTGTACTTTTAAACAATCCTTGAAATTTCAGGGAATGTGACCCCCTGATTTCAAGGCAGGGTGCAACCTTAGTGATTCTTTCCTTTGGGAATCTGATTTGAGCTGTAAATTAGTGGACCTTTCTGTTCAAAAAGGATACCAGCTCCTTTGCTTTCTGATGTGATGAGGATTTGGGGGAGGGGGGGTTTGTGTGTGGGTTTTATTTCTTTGAAATTGTTGTTCATTTCCCAGACTAATATATTCTCAATTCTCTTTCTGTATGGATTGTTTTTAAAAATATTTGGAAGGGCATTTTCTCCTGTTTTCCTGTATTACTCTTACGTTTTTTCAGACAGGAGGGTGTGAATGATAGAAAGCAGCTCATACTATTCTTTTTTCCCTAGTAAAATTGTAATGCTTGGCTTACTGGCACCTCTGCAGTTGTAGGGAGGAGCAAACAGAACTCCTGGTGAGTGGCATGGTCAATGAGGTGGCTTATGGCCCTCACATGCATTGTCTTTCATGCTCTCTTTGTGTTCATTTCTTCATTTTGTTTCCTATTTTTATTTTCGAGAATATTTTTAACTTTGTTTCCCTCCTATCTTATAGAGAAAGGCTTTCCCCTTGTAATGTATTCTGGTTCTTTCATTTCTCTTTCTTGAAATAAGGACTAGTATTTATAAGGGAGATTCTTTCAGAACTCTTGACATCCCCTGGCTATGATTATTTGGTTAGTCTTAACAATACGCATTTGCACTGAGTGAGGAATGTAGTGAGAAGGTATGTGTATGCTCCATTCTTTATGGTGCAGGTGCAGGAAGATAGGTGAGGTCTCCCAGTCACTTGGAGCTGGGAAGTCAGAGAGAGAAGTCAAAGGGTTTCATCTGGTTGGCTCAGAGAGCATGAGGGTCAGACTTAGGCAGGACTTAGCCTGTAACTCTCTCTGGGGTATGTGTATGTTTGCTTCAGGGATTGGCCATGGAAGTCATAGTGTCATGGAGTTGACTTAAAGATTAGAGGTCACTGTGGGCTCATTTGAGGCAGCCATAGAATCACAGGAGCATGCTGGGGCCAGGTTCTCTCTGTCTGTTGGAACAACAGACAGAGTGAACTCATAGCTTTTGGCTCAGCCAGAATCATCTTCTTGCCATCACACAGCTGTGCTGCTTGTCAGATCCAGAAGTAGCATTTTATCATCATTACGCCATGATTCCTCACCCTCTGAAAGATTATGCTTAAGTGTTTTATTTTCTTTGAACTGTTCTCCACACACATAGACTGACAGTCCTACCTTCAGAAAACACTGCTGGGGCCATCCTTCAAGAGAAGTCAGGCCTTTGAAAGTCCTTCCTGAAGCAATCATCCCTCTACCTACATTTGTAATCTTTTCTCTCTCTATTGATGTCATCGTGGGCCCCTAATCTCTTCCAGCCCTTGAGCCTGAGATGGCGAGTCGGCACCACCTTTCCATTTTTCCATTGCAAAGGAAAGTCTTTTGTTTTTTCCCCTCCCACTTGTTTCTCTACAGAAGCACCATTACTAATAGAGCATGCATTCCCTGGGTGAAAAAGAACAATGGAATTCAGTGTGTCAAGTTGCCGAATTGGAATATTCCCAACCTTGCTGGTTCTCAACTCCTCAGACCACTACAAATGGTCTGAGTGAGCAAATGCTACTGACTTGTAGACATGTTATGTATGTCTGTGGGCATGGAACTGTGTATGTATTTCTTTTAAGGCTAGACTCCTTTTGGGAGAGAACCCCAACTCCAGAAACAGTATTCCAGCAAGGCACAGTGTGTGTATGAGTAGCTCTGCTTAGGGGGAACATTTCCTCTGTTGCATTACAGCCTGTATGCAGCTGGAACCCACTGGCATCCAAGCCACACAGGTCCATTTGCATAAAGTCGATAAGACTTTGCCGTGTTAACCCCACCCCTGGAATGTAATTGAAAGACTATCCCAATTACCCTTTTGAAAATAGAAATGCTCACTTCGAAAGGCCAAAGACATGAGGACACACTCCTCTAAAAATGGGTTACTTTTTAAAAATTGATTACTTTGTGGGGTTGTGGGTACAATGCAAAAGTGTACCCTAATTTAATCTCAGTGGAGCTCAGAGTAAGACATGTTGTATTTCTTGGTTAACTAACCATTTATATAGGTGACTTCTCAGAAAGTCTAGATGTTTTCCAGAAAGACAGAATTGTCCCTGTCAGCTTGATGAAAATAACTACCTCCTCTTCTCCCCATGAAATGGAAATCTTAGAATTTCATTTCAGGAGAGTGTGAATGATAGTTGGGACCCACCAGTGAGCCTTTGTTCCTCAGAAGCCAGCTTGCTAAGTTGTGGGGACTGTGGTTGGCAGATCCCAGTTTTTCAGCTGGTATCCTCTCAGAAGACCCAGAGAACCTACTTTGAGAATGAGTCAGCCACACTTTCTGGCTTTTATCATGTATGTGTAATTTCTGAACATCCTTTTGAAAGTTGGTAGTTGTAAAGGGATGGATAGGCACAGCCAAGAATTCATTCAATAGACATCTATCAACTGACAGATGTGATAAATGATGATGATTCTGTGGCTACAAAGAAATATGCAGACTTTAGCCTAAATCAGGTTTTGTTTTGTTTTGTAATAGTAGGTTCCAAGGAAGACTAGTTTTGTGGAATGTTAATAATGTGGGAAAGGAACTATGGGTTAATTAGCTTAGGAAATGAATGAATTAAACAAAGTTAAAAGGCTTTTTTTATTGGAGGGCTTCTAAGAAAGCCTTCAATGTTCTTATTATTCTGATTTAATATCCTGGTGTAGATGTTCATCTTAAAGATAGGACCAGGATATGCAGTATTTCCCCCACGTGTTGTGCCCAGGGATCCCAATTTACAATGTGTACTTTCATGTGACCATTGTGGTCCCCAAAAAACCACCTCCTCGAAACACACTTTGAGAAATGATTCTATTCAGAAATATCTTGAAGTTTATTGTCCAGCTGACAGTAGAATCCAGCTTTCAGAGTATCTGTGGTAGAGCCGGGGGCAGTTAAAGCCCTGTCATGTGTTAACACTGGGCGAGCACCTCACTTCATCTCAGTGAGGAAGGTGGGCTCCATGAGATACAGTGATTAGTGCAGAAGGCCCCACACTTCACTGATTATATATCTCTTTCTGAATATCACCCCCTCCAAATACTGGCATTTATTTATCAGTTGTGTAGATTTAGTACAGTGGTAATATGGTAAGTACTCCATAAAATAGAATGGAGATTACACAAAAATAGAAATTTAAAAGGATGAGAAAAAAAACAATTGTAAAAGGAAGTTCTGTCATTTCTGCCTGCACCCCATTGGTTTGGCTAGTGCCCTGGGATTCCTATACCCACCAGGGCTCTCTACCACAGATACTCTGATTCACTGGGTTGGGGTAGGGGCTTGGCTTCTGGAATGTCAATGTATCTGCCCAGATGATTCTGCCATTGTTAGAGAGCAGTGTGTGTTTAGTGGGCACTCTGTAGGTATCCTGGGAAGCCTTCACAGACTCCATACCCTGTTGTCTTCTCTCAGGTGAGGATAGGAGGGAAGCTCCCTGGTGATGTTCCCTGCTTACTGTAAGGAAGGTGCAGTTCCTGGGAAGGCTGGGCCCAGTGACAGGCTGGGATCCCAGGCAATCACTGGGCCCCTGAGCCTAGTTTTTTTTCTCTGAAAAATAAGGGGCTGATTTAGAATTGCCTGCAGAGTGTCTTAGAGCCCTAACAGTCTTTGATTTAATTGGGTTGCAGTTTTTATTGTGAACATAGGTGTGGGTGATTCAATTTCATTCAGCAGTTTACATACACATATTTCTTTTTGATGTTTGAGCTAGTTAGACCATAAGCCTGAGATTTTCTTATTCTACTTGGGCACCTGGACAGCAGTAGGCGTTCAAATTTTAGGCCCCCAAGCAGAAGGTTCAGACGGGGCCTCCCTTACTCCTCTTTAATTGCAAAATAGACAGATCTCAAGGGTAAGGGCCCCCTTCCTTTCCTAATAACCACTTCTGTTCTGTGTACCATCAGTGCACAACAGCATTTCCAAATGCCACATCAGGAGCATGCTCCATGGATGAAGGCCTCTTTCCTTAAGCCAGGCAATTTACTGCTCAGACCTCAGCCCTGCCCCCTCAGAGTTAGTTTTCTTACCCCACCCCTTGTTTTAGCCTCCAGAGAATCTCCATTTGCAAGCTAGTAAGTTGCACATATGTATGTGTTTGAACAGTTATCAGGCATTTATGCTGCTCGAACTGGGTTTTGATTTAAAAATAAACAACAACAGAGAACACAGTGGGGAGGCTGGGAATGGATGAAGACATTTCAGTTGTACCTGCAGGTGGTGGTGTTTTGACCTTGACAGTCAGTTTTAAACAACCTGTCAAGCACCTTTGTGTAATTCTGGGCACACCCACCTGGAAGATATTATGTCCCCTAAGCTTCATGTGCCCCAGCAGGCAGGCACCAGGTCCCTGTATTTTGTCCTTATTGATGGAGGGTTAATGCATTCATGGCAGGACATGACTAAGAGGGGCCCAACTACAAACACTGTTTTCATTTCATTCTTATTTCTCTTCTCCCTTGGCTTAACCCTCTCAGCCTGCAAGCCCTGCCCCACACCCGCTTCAGACTCCCTCCACCCCCCAAATCAGCCTTCTCTGCTCTCTCACCCACTCTGGTTTCAAACCATTTCTTTCTGGCTTTGATATCCCCTTGCAGAGCTGCAAGCAATCAGGAGATTATAGGCTCCAGAGCACAGCAGGGCACACTGCCTGTTAGGGGGCTCAGGCCTCAGTCCCCAGACCACCACAGGAAATCCAACCCAGGAAGCCTGCCAGCCTCTGGGACCCTCCACCACAGCCCCGTGCCTTGTCTGGTGACCAGCTCCTCTGGGTGGGGCACAGCAGGGTGGCAGGGCGGCAGCTTAAGTGCTTCCAGGAGACCACTTGGGGAATGATTCGGACCTGTCTGGTATGGTCCAGGTCACTGTGGCATCTGTTTGAATTTTATCTGTTTAAACTTTGAGTCTCTCCCCTGCCTTTCAAAGCCATATAAGCTGTTGCCCAGAAGTTGGGGTGAGGAGAGATAGATGAAGGGCCCCATTGGATTCAGCCTCATGCCTATCAATGCTTGCAAGTTTCAAGTTATTTGAGGATGCAGATGATGTCTCCTTACCCAGGGAATACCTCTTACTTGGCTTCCATGTCTAAGTGCCCAAGTTGTTGAAGGAAATCTGTACCATTTTTCTAAAGGTAATGAGAGAGAGGGTGCTTGTTCTCAAGACCAGATGTGCATCTTATCACTCTGCAATACTTATTCCAAAGTCTGAAAGAAATAGGCCCAGATCTAGATATTTCCCTACCTGTGGTTGCCATTGCCAGCAATGTATTCCATCATTTGGTTGACTCACAGAGGGGGCTGGAAGAGACATCTGTGCCTGGTCCTCTAGATAACTTCACCAAGATCTGACTGAGGATCTGAGAGGAAGCACCTTTCCAGGCCATGACAGTACATGACACTGTCTACCTCAGGGACACAAATCCCACTGACCTACAGGCACATCTTTATTGGAATCTTATTACTGAACTTTGGCACAAGTCCTTCCCTGGGATTTCCCAGTAGGAATGAAGAGGAGAGGAGGCTGAGAGGTGTATGGGATGAGAGTGACTGGACTATATTTCCAATCACTGGCAGAATCTGGTCTCAGAGAAGGTAAGAGAAGCAGAAATGTAGGTGAGAAATGGCATGCACTTGTGTGCCCTTGCCCTTTCCATCCATCTGTGAGCCTTCAAAATAGGACTGTATTTGACCCATGCTGGTTGAGTTGGGTTTCTGTCATCTGCAACCCTGGACCTTTCTTCTTTTTTGCTTTCACACAAAAAAAGCATCATTAGATCTTAGGATTAGGAAAAGGGGTCAGTGTCTTTGAGCAACTCCGGAGCCTTTCCTTTCCAGCCTTCAAAGTTAATGACAATGCTACCTAATTAAAATTCTCCATAGCTTGAAAAATGTCCTTATATATATTTTCTCTCATTTAATCTTCACAAATGAGCTGCCTGTCCTTCTGTGGCCCAGCTGTCATGGGCTTGGCCAGCACTATTTTTTCTGGACCAGCCCTGTCATGGCTCCACCAGTTTGTCTGAGACCTGGAATCCCTGCTATTCAGAGAGGTCTTCCTGCCCCTCCCGTGATTTTCCACCAGGTAGGCATGGCTGCTTCCTGCTCAGCTGAGTAGTTCATCTTGTAGGGTTGAGTCCCAGCAGGTGCTGACAGCCAGGATCAGGCATACGGCAAGTGGATCCTAATGATTGTTTGCTTGAGCTGACCAGTAGAAACCTATAGACCCATGCAGGAATTGTGAGCTAAGCAAGGGCAAGCCCCAGGCAACCAATTGCACTTGATAACCTCTTATTTCATTTCTTTCTCTTTTGGTTAGCCTCTTGAACCACCATGCTGTTACTGCATGCTTCCTCAGCTTTCTGCCCTTTGGGATACCATGTGAGGTAGGTGATGGAAAGAGAACATAGACTGGAGTCAGAAAGTCCAGGTGCCAGTCCAGCTGTGCCATGGACTGCTGTGAACCCCTGCCCAATTCATTTATAAAATCTCGGACTACTCACTCACCTCGAGGACTCTCATGTGCCTTAGATAAGATCTCATGTAAGGCGCCTGACATATACAGTAGTAGGTGCACAGTAAATATTCCTCCCTTGCTTCAGTAGGCTTGCAGAAATTTGGTAGTTGTGTAGGACAAAACAGCCCTAAGATCTGTTGCTCATTTAGTCTGAATAATAAACTTTAAGGTCCCTACTAACCCAGAATGCCCATAATTCTCTGAAATAGAAGCTCCAGGGAGAGAATAAAAATAGGTGTGATAAGTTGCCATGAGAGTGTGAAAACAGACTTGAGTCTATATTGCTGAAATCATACAAATGGAATTCCTCAATTCACTAAAGGAGCATTTTTCAGCAGTACCTATATTCTTGTTAGGTCTTTTTTCAAGAATGTAGCTTAAACTTTATTAGTTTACATATTAACATTTTCTCTTTCCTCAGACCCCCAAAAAGAGTTGAAGAAGGCAGCCGAATAAAGCCACTGTGCATTTTGAGTTTAGGTCAAATGCATGCTTTATTTCCTTTTCCATGTCGAATAACAAATGAAAAGAAATCATCTTCCAGTGATTTGGGATCTTGCCTCGACTCAACTTGACTGTCTGAGCTCCCCTAGCGCTCTGGGTTCACCAGCTGGACAAAACTTTGTGTTCTTGATCACTTTTCCTGTCATTTTTGATTCAGAAATTAAGTTCTGTCCTCTCCCAAGGCAGCTGTCTCTGGTCTGTTCTCAGGGGTATCAGAGGCATTGACTGACCTATGCTTGAAAGGACTGCATGACTGCGTGATGGAAATGTCTGAAAGAACCCCGTGTCACCACACCTGCCACTTCTAAATGGAGCCAGAGAGCCTCCAAATCAGAGTAAGACCAGGACAGAGAAAGCCAGAAGAGCACTGGGACAGGAAGGGTTGACCTCCAGAGCTGCTCTCCTTTGACTACCAGCCCAGAATACCAGCTCTGCTGGGCAGCCTTCTCAAGGCCATACTCCTGGAAGCATACAATACCTGCCTGTGTTAGTTGAGATAATCCTTTAGGCCAGAATAGGAATGGTTTAAGACACTCTTGCAAAAGAATGAACCTTAAAAGCATTTGATTAGTAAGTTTCTATAGTGGAATTGTTTTACATTTTTGTTTCCTACCTCTGTTCCCATTTACCCCAGTCCCCTTATTCCTTAGGTACTTCTATTAGCTTTTTGTATAACCTCCTTTATTTCTTCATGTGGATGTAATATGAAATAGTTAATATGACTGTAGAGATTATTATCCCCCCTTCCTTTTCTTCTATCAAAGAAGGCCAAGCACTCACCCTGTCTACATTTTACTTTTGTCATGTGAAGTTATATCCTGGATTCCTTTTCTGTTATTAGGCCATAGAGAATTTTCTCATCTTTTTATTTATTGCATGGTATTCAATTCTATGGATGTGATCAGTTTATTTTTTCAAAATATGGATCTTTGAGTTTTTCCCAATATTTTACACTTGTAAACAATACATTGAGCAGTTGGTGCATTTTAGAGTCAGTATATAGACATAGAATCTGAGAATATACCCTCACGCTGTAGGAAGTAGAGATGTGCCTGCATCTTCTTTACCCACCCACCTCCACTGCCTTTGTGCTATAACTAGAAGTCCCACCACATGAAATTTCTCTTTGGGGAGATTACAAAAACACTTTTATATTGTTCACTAAAGACTTGGAGGAACCTACATATAGTAAAGCAGGGTTGAAAATAAGAATTAGTCTCTCACTCCAGACCTAACATGTCATTGTAAAGCTCTTGCTTGTTTAGGCTCCAGCCCTCACTTAACAAACTGAGTGGAAGCCACGATGATCCTCTTTACAGCAGTTTTGAAATGGTCTCATTCTTCAGATTCTGTCAGTTTTAAGAGCTGTAAAGTTATGGTCATCCTATTCTCATAACTTTGGAAGTTTAAAGAAAACTTCTTTTTAAAAAATGAACTCACACATAGAAAATTTTAAATAGCATTAAGAAGAAATACCGCTTATTTTTCTGGTGCAAAAACTAGAAATTATTTATACAATTTGGGCTGTTGGTTTTATTTATTTGGGTTGTACCCTAGTGTTAAGTGAACAGTACAAGCTGGTGTGGGGGCCCACAGCTGGGCTTCTAGGAGCAGAACATTGACTTCAGAGACTTGGAGGTGGGCAGGCGAGAGTCTGTGCTGAGCTCAGGCCAAAGGCCAGCAACCAGTCTTACAAAATAAGCTGTGTAGGTTTCAAGTCAGAAAATTGGAAGGCGGAAAAGGGAAAATATTCTTTAACCACATTGAGAAAAAATGAAGGGGAAGGCTAATGCTGTCTCCTTTTTAAAATAGGATGTTGGGAAGACAGATTTTTAATGGTTTTAATCTTCAGACTTGGGCAGAAGGCCAACCGTGACCTGAATACAGAAAACGTGGAATGAAATGCCAGAAAGGGAAGTGGAAAGTAGTGGGTTATGGAAACAACCAAATGTGTCTGAATTTCCAGGCTCCTCAAGGAATTGGTTGAATTGTGGCAGAGTTGTTGAAACAGGTTTTAAAACTCACTTGATGGTCCATATGCCTCCCCAAACTCTAGAGCATTATCACCTGAAACTCAATTTTAAGTCGTAGGCAGAGCTTAGGCTGCTACCCCACTATAGTGTCATGTTGGCCAGAGTAATTCAGTTTTTTTTCAGTGACATCAATGGGAGGCAAGTAATGGACAAACATGTTCTTTACCAGGATGGCAAATTATTTTTTTAATCTCTAAAGGGCAACCATTTTAGTGGATACGAAATTAATATAAGCCACAGGCCCTTACACTGTGTATGTGCAAACACACGTACATACACACACAAGCATTCTTCCTATTGACCTCTCTGGTCATTATTTCCTAGAGACACACACAGAATAGTACAGTGATCTCCACTCTGGTTTTTCAGGTGTGTCATCAGGGAATAGACAAAGAGTACAGTCACAGAAGGGCTGAGAGGCTCAGGGTGTGCTGTGAGAGGAGCTGCTGGTCTTTGCATCACCTCTCCCACATGGCAGGACCCTTGGACCGCTTTAAGGATGTGCTGGTCTCATTAGAAGCTAAAGCAGCAACTGGAGGGTCATTTTTCTTGTGTTTTCAAGTAGATGCCTGACCTGATGGGAAGCAGACTCTTGCTTATCTGGTATCTAAGGCCAAAAGAAATGACTCTTCGTAAAAAGAAAATGATAACAAATATTTTTTTATAACTAACCTGTGCTATTCATTCTGCAACAGAACACCTTCCTTCATGGCTTAACTCTAGCAGTAGACTAGTTGGTCACCCAGTGCTATATCAGGGGAAGCCTTACTGCTTATTTATTGCTTTGCTAGTAAACCTTCAAGCTTCTGCTTTTCTAGGTTAGATAATCCAAACAGTTTTGCATTCTTACAGTTTCTACTTCCTTTTTTTAATCATCTTAGTTGCTTTCTTCTGGATCACTTTCTAGTTTTCTTCATTGCACAAAAGTTGAAAAGTCCAATGTAGACGTAGGATGCTGCAAAGGTGTCCCCATGGTGAATTCGGGATTCCTTTATGGACCTCTTAACCCTGGGCCCAGCATTGTGCTGAGGACATCTCGTATGATGTCCCATTTAAGGCTTACACCCTATACAGGGTAGAGGCTATTATCACTGGTATTTTATAGATGAGGAAACTGAAAAAAGAGTGGCCCTGTGTCTTGCCCATCTCCCAAGTAACAGAGCTGAAACTCAACCCCAGTCTCTGACTGGGACCTACAGTCTGAATCACTTCTCCCTGGTGCCATGATTTCATTCACCAATCCTAGAATCTTATATTAACTGACAACTGTGCTGGGCAGCTGACTGGCTTCCACTTAACGACCATTACAACTCCCTTTTACTACTTTATTAACACATGGTTAGTCATTCCTTACTTCAGACTGGTCTGCAAGTGTTCCTGGAAATTCATTTTATTTAACCACTTTTCTAAGTTCTTTGATTCTCATTAAATTCTCATCCAACCCTTTAAAAGGCTGTTAACCCCCCTTAGCTCGATTCCTTGGAAGATCTAATGAGATGAGGTCTCTAACTGGTGAGCCCCACAGGGAGTCTCAGGTGTCCAGTGCCCTCCCCAGTGTCATTTCCTACTCTTATTCTGGCCCTCCCCTGGGTTTCCATGGCAGACTGAAGGAAGGAGCTATAGAATGAGTAACATTGTTGGGTGTTCAGTGGCAGTGAGTTTTTAGGTATTATTTATTCAAATTTGAGGGATTCGCCAGAATTTCACAATAACTTAAGAAGAGGAATCTAGCTTGAATCTAGTATTTTGATTCAAGGCCAGGGTTATTGTGTACTCATTGCTCTCACTGAGAATCTGTGGCACTTCCAAAATGTCAGTTTGTGGAAGCCTTGCCTTTGGAATGAAAAAACACCATCTATGAAAAATATTCACCTGACATTGAATTGTGTCACAATCAGCATACTACACAGTGCCAGGCATGTAGACAGCATTCAGAAATGGTTTCTAAAGTGATGGAAAGAATACATATAGGAATAGCAATGGTGATTAAAATGATTTTACTTTTTGCTAAAGATATCTAGTATGAGTTCCACAGTATGTAGAAATTAGTTTAAGCAGGGAAGAGTAAGACTGGAATAATAATAATAATAATAATAATGTATATTAATAACCATTACTGTTATCCTTGAAATTAAAATTAAAGAAATTCTCTCATAACACATTTTTAAGAATAACAATAACAAAAACTCAATGTTCAGAATCTTACTAATTCCCTAAAAAGAGGATTTGAAGAGTCTTCAGTCTTTTAGTTTTCCTTTCCTTCTCTTTTTTTCTCTTTTCTTGCCCAGTGGTATTAAAAATGGCCAAAGATGGTCTCCTGTAAATCATTTGTGATTACATCCTTCATTGCAAATATAGCTTGATATCTCTTATGATGCAAAAACTCAGAGATGCTTGAAAACACTGCTGAGAATAGTCCTTAACTTTCTAGTGGAATCAGAAAATAAACAATCTCCACCTTCATTATTATGATCTTTCAACCATTTGTCAAAATTCAGCTCAAAACAAAGATTTCAAATGCAGAAAAAATTTTTTTGGTTGCTGCATAACTCAGTTAATCTGTAACATGGGAGTGTGCTATTGAGAGCATTCACAGAAGGGTGGACCAGGGGTTCTTGGCACAAGCAAAAAAAAAAAAAGTCTGGTTATTTGCAAAGCAAGGGATTGAAAGCCCTGAGATTTGAATTCATGTCTGCTTGAGGGAATTATGGATGCATTCCATTATCTTGGTGGAAGAAGATAGTTAAAGAGAGGAAATAGCCCTCCTTTATATTTCTTTTTCCTCTTTCAGTTTTTCTCTCTAGTTTTGTAATGTTCTTCTCAAGTCTGGAAAGTACAACTGCTTCCCATTTGTAAGCTTTTCCCCCCTTTTTCATTTGGCAACAGCATTTTCCTATGTTTTCAATGGTACCAAAATTAACATGGCTGTTTTTATTTAACAGGAACAACTTCAAGTTTTATATTACACGCCCAGCCAAAGAATTTTTTATTTTGCCCTGGCATTTCCCAAGCCTGGCTTTGAAAACAGGGCTGTGTAACTGCTGTTGCAAAGACGGCAGGGGGAGCACAGCAGACTGGGGAGGAAGGAGGGAGAGAAGAGCAGGGGTGAAGGAAATTGGCCTCCTCCAAGTTACTATTTTTAAAGTTTGCTTGCACACTGAATAGCTCAATTTACAAATCCTACTAGATATTGGTTTGACCTTCCCCAGTTTCCTTTCCTGTTGAAAGCGTGATGGATGTGTTGGTGGGAGATACACCATTTGTTCCATAGTGCTTGCCATGTGCGGGCTGCCTTATGAACACCAGGCCTTGCACTTCCCTCAGTCTGGGATCCCCACGTTGTCAAAGGCATCATGTGGGAGGTATCCAAGCCCAGAATTTCTTAGGAGGTGGGATCTCAGATCCCAATTAGAAACACTCCAGGAAACACATCTTTATTTGTTAAACAAATAGTCTTATGTGAGCCTTGCCAAAGGCACTTGGTTATTTAAAATAAGTGAAGTAAACATTCCTGTGCTAGGGGCACCTCCTGATGCAACCTGGACCTTTGACACCCAGGTTCAAGGTTTTAAATTGGAACATGCACTGTACTTTTCTCCTTGGCTTGGGTTCTAGAGAATGTTATTTCCTCATTTAGTAATTGGAGAGTTAATGGGGTTCTTTGTGATGATACTGTAGAAGAGAGACTGTTTTATTTGCTGCTGGGGCTGTAATTAAATTGGCGCCCATTGGCGAGGTTAGAGTTAAGCTTGCTTCAGCTTTTCCAATATAAACTCATATTTCAGGAGTTTATAACCAGCTATAAAAATTTGCTTCTAGCTACAGACCTGGCATATTCAGTGTCAGCCTAGGAATAACTTTTACTTTAAAAATATCTTTTAAAGATGATAACTAGAATAATTAAAAATTCAGTTTAGCTGTTTATAACTTAAATTACAAGGAAACAAGGAAATAAAAATAGCTATTTTTAGCAAAAACTTATGATCCATTTTTTAAAAATGTGAACAAGGTTCTTAGGTATTTTTTTATGTCTTCAAAGGAAAATAAAGCAAAATCTCTGTGGAAGATACTTTAAAAGGATATTGTTTCAGGTTCCTCATGGCATAAGCAGAGCACTTGTAAATGTCCTCTTGTTCTTCCAAGACATGAGTCTCCCATAGGACTACTGGCAAAGCTGTTTTGTCAGTGGGCTTCAAGTTCATTGTAACAAAACTCCTGGCCAAGGATTACCCAGCAGCCTCTTCCTGGCAGATGGAAATATGGCCAGCTCTTCTAGTTACAAGGTCATGACTACTCACTTATCCCACTCAGCCCTAACCTTCTGGATCCTGTATGTTGTGGTACAGTGAGCAACCCAGGTCAAAGCCTTGTTTCAGACCCACTTGGGGGCCTGGGGCCCCTTCTCCAAGCCCCTGTTTTATGTCCTAAGTAGGTGGGGAAGGGGAGGAGGGAGTTTGCCTGTCTAGGAATCTGTCTGCAGTTCTGTGGCATTTGTTGCAGCAAGTTGCTTTAGTTGGGCCATTGTTATACATGCTGAGAGATGGGTGTGACGCAGTTTATTCAGATGATTGGAAAGTTCCCCAGATAGAACCTTCCTTAGGACTTCATGCTAGTCAGGGTTACCTGTAGCCATTCTTCCTCTAGCAGCCAGTGTCTCCATTGGTGCCATGTAATGATAATGATGGTGGTGGTGGATGTGATGAGAGAAGAGGTAGTGTTGGTTGTGATGATGGTGCTGATGATGTTACTGGTGGAAGAGGTGATGGCCTGGTGATAGTCATGGCAGTACCAACAGTGGACATGGGGAAAGTAACAGTGGTGATGGGTAGAGATGGTGGTGAAGACAACAGTGAGAACTACAGGCGTCTGCCTGCCTGACTGTTTGCAGAAGCCATTCTTCATCTTTGCAGATGCAGTGGCTTGGGGCATCTGCTTGTTGTCCCCTACATGCAGAATACCCAGTAGAGCAAATAACTGACTTTTGGTAGACCTTGCTTTCCATTGAATAATGAGTTTGGTTTGTGGGAGAGATGGATATGTGCCCCACTTTTCAGAGGCAAGTCTCCATTTTAAAGCCATTGAACAACCTGCCTTCTTTTCTGTGGCTTTTAGTTTAGGGTCAAGGAACACAGTGACCTGAAGCTCTGGAACCCCAGAGCCATTAGTAAAGAGATAGTGGGACATATCTACTATTTCTACCAAAATTGACCTGCTACCCTGCCTGATGCTTTACACATGTGACATCTATATAAATCCTTTCAACGACTCTATAAAGTAGGTTTAATTAGTTTGGTTTAACTGATTAGGAAAGTGAGACTTGGCTCATAGGTAGCAAAACTAGGATTTGAAAACTGTGGCCTGTGTGACCTCAAACCTTTTACTTCTTTCGCCACTGCAGCAACCAGTTAGCTCTTCTAACCCTCCTAGAACATTCTAGAATGTTTCTTGTCTTTAATTAGGTAAGGGCATGGGAAGAAATTCATAAGAAAATATTCTATATTTGGTTTTCCTCTCTAACTTAGCGTGAGGGCAGAGAATGTCCTTTCTTGGTACATACTTTCTTACACTCATAGTGTACTCAGATGACCCTTTTAAAATTAATATGGGAACCATGGCTCTTCCCACATGTTTTCAAGGCTGGAACTGTGGAGTGATCTTTTCCTGACCTGGCTGGTTTTTGGCCAAATAGGACATTAAGTAAGCCAGAAACCAGGCCCAGCAGAAAAAAGCAAATAGAGATAAATATTTATCCTCATCCCAGTGGGATCCCTGGGTTTTCAGCATCAAAGGCCTAGTTTGTGTGTGTCTGTTCGCAGGCCTTGGATTAGTGCACAGAAGCAGGTGACCTGTGGGATAGTAAGACTCTGTGGTGCCCAGGCTCTGTAATGCAAATTTCCTCATGACATAAAAAAAGAAAAAGGCAAAATCAGAATCCCAATTATAAAAATAAAAATATAAATTCCATTCCCTAGACACAGAATAAGAAAAAGAAGGAAAAAAATTGTGGGAACAAAAAGAAAAGAAGATGAGAAGAAATGGAAAAGGAAGGACCAGACACAGAAATCAAGAAAAGAAGGGATGAATGGGCAGTGGTTCTAGAGTCGGTGCTGGGGAAGGTTTTTGTAAGATTTATGAAGGCAGATGCTATGATAGGTATTTATTTTCCCTGTTCTGTGGGTTGTCTTTTCACTTTCTTTTTTTAGTTATTGTATTTTTTCCATTACCATTTATCCCCCCACATCCTCTTCCACCTCCATCCATCCTCCTCCTTACTGCACTCACCATACTATTGTCCCTGCTCATGAGGTTTTTCTCTCTTTTTTTTTCTTTTGTGCTCCAAACCCGCCTCCCTCTTCACCCATTGCCCTCTGCCCCAGAGCTGTGGGCCTGATCTCTATCTTCCTCCCTTTACTGATAGTATCCTTTGAAGCATAGAAGTTTTGTTTTTGATGAAATCCCATTTATCTGTTTTTTTCTTTGGTTACTTATGCTTTTGCTGTCATATCTAAGAATCCATCGCCAGATCCAAGGTTATGAAGATTTACAATTATGTTTTCTTATAAAATTGTTATACTTTTATCTCTTGCATTTAGGGCTCTAATCCATTTTGAGTTAATTTTTTTGCATGATATGAGAACTTCATCCTCTTGCATGTAGATATTTACTTATTTCAGATTTTTGTTTCTTAATTCAACAAAAATGCATGATGTACACACTGTGTGCCAGACATTGTACCGCATGCCTGGGATAGAACTGTCAACAAAATAGGCATAGGTATGAGAGTGTTTTAGACCCTAGGGACAAAAAGAGGAATTAAAGAAAATTGGGAGGTAAAGTAGACTTTCACGGGATTTAGACTCTTGAGCAAAGTTTTTCAAAATGTAATACAAGAAAATATCCACTAGAAGTACCTGGATTGCTTGTTAAGAAAGCAAATAGGAGACACACACACACACACACACACACACACACACACACACAGTCTGTCCAGAAAAAGTCCAGCCATTGTTAATATAACAAGAATGGTTTGCACGACATCAATGTAGCCTGGCAGCTAAGGAGAGTGGACTGGAATGTGCATGAGTGATCAGTGATGACTTCACTGTACTAGTCACTTGGGGCAGTAGACAATGTTGAGTGAGCATGTGTACTATGTGGCCATCACATTCAGAAGAACTGAGCAGGTAGTGCAACCAATCTATATCCAGTTTTGTGTTAAGCTTGAATGTTCCTCCGTGGAGACTATTGAGACAATTCAGAAGACCGCAGCTATGGACAACTGGTGATTGACAGCTTCATTACAACTCATGCTCATGCATTGTGTTTTGTGCAGAGTTTTTTTGTGAAACATCAAATTACCCAGGTGACTCAGCCCTCCTACAACCCAGATGTGGTGCCCTGCAACTTCTGTCTTTTCCCAAAACCAAAATCACCTTTGAAAGGGAAGAGATTTCAGACCACCCATGAGTTTTAGAAAAATATGATGAGGCAGCTGATGATGATTATCAGAGCTGTGTGAGGTCCCAAGGTGTCTACTTTGAGGGGACTGAGGTGTCACTGTCCTATGTACAATGTTTCTTGTCTCTTGTATCTTCTTCAGTAAATGTCTCTGTTTTTCATAGTACATGGCTGGATACCTTCTGGATACCTTCTCATATGTACATACACCTGTTTATTATTTCCTCTATGATTATTATCAAATATATGAGTATCGTTGATTTATATTTTTCAACATTCAAAAAAAGTACGACCTTTTCTTTGGCCTTATTTTGAGATCCAAAAAAGTGAGGCCATTGTTTACTCACATACCAGGATGCAGTTGTGGAAGTCAGTCTTGCAAAATCCTATTGGTAAAGAAATGTTTTAGATGAGAAACATGATATATCTCTGGAAAGAGAAGTAAGAAACTGTGCCCCCATTTCTAAACTGGATGCACTTCACAAAACAGGCCATGTCTGTGATGCCAGGGCACTGAGCAGAATTTCCTTGAGCCGCTGGCTGCAGCTGCTCTGTCTACCAATGTTATTCTCTCTTCCGTAAAAGCACCCACAAAACATCTGTTTGAATACCCCCTACTCATACTGGCTACTGGGCAGATGCTCACTGGCCCAAGGGAGAATCCATTACTCCTTGCACCCACATTTCCTTTGCTGTTCATTTTCTGCATGGAAAGGAAACAAAATGTCTTGACTCCAGCTCTCTCATTGCATGTGGGCACTTGGTGGTCTGCATACTGATGCTATGACTGCAGGTGGCACAGGGGAGCTCTCTGTAAAGGGAAACAATGACATTCACTTTCATTGTCTGTGCTTTGCCTGAACAATCCCAAGGGTTCATGTCTGTAAAAGAGCAGCATTCAGAGATGACTGCATAGACTACATCAGGGATTTGACTTTTATGATGGGGAATGAACTACTTCCAACCTGTGAACTGACTGGACATAAGGCTGCTTTTGTTAATTCTTAAGAGGGTGAAGGGAGAAAGGTGATCATCAAAAGATGTGCAAGTCTTAGAAGAAAACATGAATAAATTTCTTTTTTAACCTGAAAGTGGAGAAAACTCCTGGTTTCTAAATCCAGCATGAATAAAACAAAAGATTGATGAGTTAGAATACATGAAAACAAAATACTTATACTTGTTAAAAAAAAGCAAAGGAAATGACTCGTTGGGAAAAAATATCTGCAGTTTATGCCATGGACAAATAAATAATGAGATTGTAAAAACAGAATAGAGGTATAAAAAACAGTTCACAGAAAAGAAATGCAAATATCTCTTAAAGCCTATGAAAAGGTGCTCAGCTTTGTTCATCATAGCAGAAATGCAGATTAGAATGGCACTGACTTATTATTAGAATGGCATCATAGCAGAAATGCAGATTAGAATGGCCAGGTGTGCAAAGATCCGAATGGCACATATACTGTGTTGGTGAAGCTGTTGGGAAACATGCAGTATGCATTGCTGGTAGAAATGAAAACTGGTTTAACTTTCATGGGGGGAAATTTACAATATCCACAAAATTAGATAGATCTTTGATTCAACACTCCGACTTCTAAGAAATTATCCTAAAGATACACTGGCAAAAATAGGAAAATACGCATGTACATGGTTGTTTACTGACACACCAAAAGGCTGCCCATTTTTAAAAACTATGGTATATCCACACAATGGAGCACTATGTAGCTGTAAAAAGAATAGGGACTGTCTCTAAAACCATGTGGTAGTCTTTAGGTTATATTGCTAAGTTGAAAAGCAAGGTAGAAAAAGTGTGTAAAGTATGTTAAATATTAATTCCATCAGTATCTGACAAAAACAATGGAAATATAAATGATAAATTTTTAAAAAATGGTTAATATTGTAGAAGGAAGAGTACATGGTGGCAGGGACAGTGATGGGAGCTAGACTTCATCTAACTATACCTTGTTTTGTAGGTTTGACTCTGGAGTCGAGTAAATATTGTACATAATTGTAAAACTAGTCATTTAAAAAATGTTTTATTGTTGTTCAGTTACAGTTGTCCCCATTTTTTCCCATTGCTCTCCCCTGCTCTCCCCACACCCCACCTTCCACATTCAATCCTCCCCCCACCTCATTGTCCACATGACCTTTATACATGGGTCCTTTATACATGTTCTTTGACTGGACCCTTCCCCTTCATTCCCCCATGATCCCCCTTCCCCTCCCCTCTGGTCATTGTCTGTCTGTTCTTTATTTCTGCCATTTTTAAGTAATCACTAAAAATTAAAAGCAAAATGAAACAAAGAACTTACGTTCTGTTTCAGTTGGTAGCATAACCACACAGGGTAACCATTCCAAGTAACTTCAAAGAACAGTTCTTTGATTATTTACTTCTAGTGGTATTACTGTGGTCTGTCATGAGTGGTAGTGATAATATTGTTATTTTGAGGCTGTTGTAAGATAATGCAGATGAGTAGTTATGTTGACATTTTTTAGAACTGAGATTTAAGCCATGGGAGAAAGAAAATCCAGGTGTAAAATTGATGAGGTTAAGTAAAAACTCTGGTCATGAATTTGAATGTTTGTATGAACTCATCATGTAGTTCATCTTGAGAAAAAGATTTATCAATTGAAAGGTTGAGGAATAGTGTCCAACCCACTAGCAATTAGTAGTAAGGATTCCTATTTCGCAGTTTGTGGTTTCTAAATACCATTTCTCACTAAAAGGGACTAGGGCCCCTTATAGAAATGATTGTTTCTAAATTTGGGGCTGAAAAAGTATAGCTTGTATTTGGTCATACCAGAAAACAGAGATGCTCTCAAGTACTACTAAAGCCACAGACAAAAGATTCAGAAAGTGAATTAAAGAGATTCCCATAGGAAAATTTGAGCAAATTTTTAAGTTCATAATATTAAAAATAAATTCACATATTTGGTTACCTTTTAAGGGTGCCAGAGAATTAATTCATTACTTTGCAAATAGATAAAGAGAAAGAATCAAGCACCTATCCTCTTTCCTGCATATACTGCATCTCAGCATAAGAAAATTAAAGAATTTCTCTTTAGAAATATTCTGCTCAGCTAAAACCATCCTAAATCTGATCAAGCCTCTAGATATGATCATCAATTTATAGGAAATACAGGAGGTAAAGAAATGAATTAAATGACACTACAGGAATACAGTGGTCAAAATCCAGGCAATCTTCGACTCTATAAGACAAACAGCATACTTTTTTTCAACAGATGAATGGCAATGAAAGAGGGGTTACGGGAGCCAGGGAGCTAAAAGAAAATTAGAGAAATGCCAACCAATTCCAATATATGGATCCTACTTGGTTCTCAGTTTAGACAAACTAACTACCAACAAACATTTATGAGACAAGGAAATTTGAACATTGACTGGATAGATGATGAAATTAAGGAATTATTATAATATTTAAGGCATAATAATGGTATAATGATTTTGTTCAAAGAGTCCTTTCATAACTACATACTGAAATATTTATTTGAGGGATACAAAATATATACATCATGAAACATAACATGATTTAGTGAACACTATATTTAGTAGCAATATTTAAGAGCTCTTAAGCATATGCATATTGAATTATTTTTGTTTACTTGATTCTTTACTCAATAGTTTGTAAGTATCTGGACTATGACTCTTTATTTTTATTACTCTATCCCAGTGTGTACCTCCATAACTTGCCCGTCGCTCTTTGTTGAATGAATATTCAACCACTTTTAAAGATTGAATCATTATTGAAATGAACCATATTGAATCATATGTAAAGATGAAATGGTATGGTATTGGAATGTACTGTAAGTATAACCACAACCATTGGCAGTGAGGGAAGAGATCTTTGTCACATTCAATTATCAGCAAATGCTTCAGGGATGAGGAAGGATAGGAAATGTTTTAAGGGTGGTAGGAAGAACATCCCAGGATAACAGGAAGAATAGCATGAGTGGGATGATCATGTACTGGTGGTAATGGTGTGTATTCAGGAATGAGGGTGGGAATTGAGGTAGGCCTAACTGAACCAAAATGTTGTTGGATTTAAGTAGTTTGATGTTAGAATAATCTGATGGTTAGTGAAGAGTTGTTATAGGTTCCTGAGAAAGGAAGAAGCATGATGTAAGAAGGATAGGAAGTCTAGAAGTAGACCCATTCATATATAGTCATTTTAAACAAAGATGCTGGGGAAAAGAACAGGGTTTTTAACAAATAATTCTGGAATAGTTAGGTAGCCATATTAAAGATGAATTTACTCAAAATGGATCATAAACTTAAAGTAAAGGGTAACATAAAACTTGTATAGGAAAACATAGGAGAAAATATCTATGAATTTACGATAGGAAAAGGTTTCTTGGACACAAAATACAAAACCATAGTAGAAAACATTGATAAATTGAACTTCATCAAAATTTAAAATTTCTGTTATTTGGAAGACATAGTTAAGAAAATTGAAAAGGCAAGCCAACAGACTGGCAAAAAATATTTACAATACATATGTTTGACAAAAGACTTTTATCCTAATAAATGAATAACTCTTATAACTCAATTATAAAAAACAACTTAATAAATAATTAACAAAAGATTTTTTAACAGAGACTTTAGAGAAGTGGATATACAGATTGCCAGCCAACACTTGAAAGGGTACTTGACATCACTGGTCATAAAGGAAATGCAAATTGAGCCTCAATGACATCTCAGTTGTCTTCTACACATCAGAGTGGATAAAATTAAAAAGACTCACAGACAGTATCAAATATTGGCAAGGATATGGAACAACTGAAACACTCATACATTGCTGTTGGAAATGTAAAATGGGACAATAGTTTTGGAAAATAGTTTAGCAATTTATACATTAAATATACACTTACCAAATGACTCAACAATTTCACTCCTGTATATTTAGTTCCCCAAGAGAAATTAAAACTAAAATTGTGTGTATATCTACACAAAAGCTTATACACCAATGCTCATTGGCACTTAAACTGGAAACAACCAAAATGTCCAACAATTTGATGGATAAACAAATTGTGGCATATCCATACTATCCATATCATGGAATCTGACTTAATAATAAAAAGAAATGTATCATTTTATTTTGAGCAATAAAAAGAAAAGCAACACAATTGGATCTCAAAAGCATTATACTAAAAGAAGCCAGACATAAAAAGAGTACATATGGTATAATTCCATTCATATGAAACTCTAGAAAAGATAAATCTTTAGTGACAGACAGCTATCAGATTAACTGGGATGGGGTGTGAGTGAACTCTTTGGCAAAATGGAAAATATCCTACATCTTGACAGATATGATGTGGTTGCTTGGGTGTGCAGATGTTTAAACTTACCAAAATGTATCCTTGAAACTAGTGCATTTTATTGTATGTAAATGAATGAGCAGAATAGATTGAATGGACAAGAGTCCAGCTAGGGGAGTTCCATCCCAGGACATGTATTAGTGATTTTTCCCCCAACAGTGTATACTTTAACTCTTTACTTAGGGTTGTAAGTCAGGGCTTTGATTTGGCTCAGCTGTTTCGCTGTGGTCACCCTTGGCCTGTGCTTTCCTAGCCTTGACCAGCATTTTCCTTCAATTTGTACATCACTGATAACAACCAGGGCACTGGGAAGAGTCTGGTGGTTGATGGAAGAGGGTATGGGAAATTTTCCACCATCAAACAAGCTTGTCTTTTTTTTTCTCCTTTAAAGGAGATCTGATTTGCTCTCATGATCTCTATCTTGATTCCCTGCATTACCCTGTGACTTCAGTTAGAGGTGCAAGACCTCTCTAGAAATGTATTGATTCTGTTTGTATTAAAATTTTGTTCTATTTCTTTCTCTATAAACCAGACAAGAGCAAAGACTTACAGAGTTATAGGCAAGCACTTGAACTTTTTTGTTTTTGCTTCAGTTGAAATAGTATCTATATAAAATTCCAAAAAGTAAGTGAATGGAGGGAATAGAGGGCTAAGGGAACTTTTTACTTATAAATATTCCCAGTGTCTCTTCCAGGCTGAGTTCAAAGGCTCCTTTGATCAATTGGTTGATTTTTCAGTAGGTTTTTCTGGATTCTTCTACCATTTGTTGTTTTTGTCTTTGTTCTATTTGCCACCCACCCCCGCAACCTCCTCCAAATCAGTCACTCCAAGAGCAGGGGATCTTGAGGTCAGAGATGTAGTGGTGTGCAGTGTGGGGTTGTGGAGCTGGGTATGTTTATGTAGAAGAGAAAGAGCCTTCATGAGATTCCATACATTTGGTAGATTTTTTTTCCTGCTAGTTTGTGTGTGTGCACATGCACCTTTTCAAGGGAGAATATAATTCCCATATAAGTTAAGACATGGGTAAAATTTCTATAAACATTCATGTACAGGTTTTTGTGTGAATATAAATTTTTATTTCAGTAGGGTAAATATCTATACCAGGGATTGTTGGGTCATATGGTAGAGTATATGTTCAACTTTATAAGAAACAACTTGTTTTTGCAAGGTGGCTTTACAATATCCTGTTCCCATTAGCAGTTAAAAAGAATTCCCTTGCTCTACATCCTGACCAACGCATGGTCCAGTCAGTTTTAAAATTTTTAGTCATTTTATTAGGCATGTAGTGGTTTCTCATGGCATTCCCCTATAGTTAATGATGCTGAAAATTTTTTGCATATGCTTATTTTCTTTGGTGCAGTATCTATTTTGATATTTTGTCTATTACTAATTAGGTTGTTTGTTTTCTTACTATTGAGTTTTAAAAGTTCATTATTTATTATGAATACAAGTTCTTTGTCAGGTATGTTATTTGTAAATATGTTCTCTGTAGCTTTTTTCATTATTTTTTAAAGATAGTTATTTTTAGAGAGAGGAGAAGGGAGTGAGAAAGAGGGAGAGAAACATCGATGTGAGAAAGAAACATCAATTGGTTGCCTCTCATACATGCAGTCCTAATGAGGACTGAACCCTCAACCCTGGCATATTTCCTGACTAGGAATCAAGTTGGCAAACTTTTGCTTTGCTGAACGACACCCAACCAACTGAGTCACATCAGTCGGGCTGTTTTTTCATTCTTTAATAGTATCTTTCACAGAACAAATGATTTAATTATGACGAAGGCTAACTTATCAAGCTTTTAAAAATAGACTTTGTTTTTGGTGTCTAGAAATTCTTTTACTAACTCCGAGTCATGGAGTTTTCTGTTTTTAAAGTTATATACATATTTTTTTTGCTTTATACTTAGCTCTATGATCAATTTTAGATAATTTTTTTGGTAAGATGGGAGGTTTAGGTCAAGGTTTATTTTTTTGATCTTGTATGTTCAATGATATTTTAACAACATTTGTTGAAATACTGTACTTTCTCTTCTGAATTTCCTTTGCCCTTTTGTAAAAACTCAGTGACCATATTTATGTGAGTCTATTTCTGGGCTTTCTAATATCTTCTATTGATCTATGTGTATCCCCCTTTTCTAGTAGTGCAATGCCTTAATTACCCAATTTTAAGAATTATTATAAACCTTTAATAGTATGATTCTTCCAGTTTTATTCTTCTTTTAAAAAATTGTTTGGCTAGTCTAGTTTTTTTACCTATCCATATAAATTTCATAACTTACCTATATCTACAAAAACATATGCTAGGATTTGGATCAGGTTTGCTTTAAATCAGGATAAATTTGGAATAGTTGACATCTCTATTGTGAGTCATTACTTTGAGTCTTCCAGTCCATGAACATGGTATGTCTCTTGATTTATTTAGGTCTTTGATTTCTTTAGTCAGTGATTTGTAGTTTATAGAACACAAACCCTAAATATGCTTTATTAGATTAAGACCTAAGTATTTTACTTTTTTTGGAGTGGCTATAACTGGTATTCTCTTTAAAATTTTGGGTTCCAGTTTTCATAGCTAATGCATAGATATTTAATTTACTTTTGTGGTTTGACCTTCTGTGTTGCCACCTTATTCTCATTTATTAGTTCTAGGAGTCAACAAATAGGGACAGTGTTATTTCTTCTTTTCTAATTTGCACAACTTTCTTCTTCTTGTCTTATTGCTCTAATTGGACTTCCAGTATGGTGTTGAATAGGAATACTAAGAGTAGACATCCTTGCCTTGTTCTTGATCTTAAGGAAAAAGCATTCAGTCTTTCATCATTAAGTATGATATTAACTGTAGGTTTTTGTGAATATCTTTTCTGGGTTGAGTACACTCTCTTCTATTTCTAGTTTGCTGAGAAATTTTAATATGAATGGATGTCAAACTTTGTCCTATGCTTCTTCCGTATTTTTGTTTGTTTTTATTATATTTTTTAATTACAGGTGACATTCAGTATTTTATATTAATTTCAGGTATACAGCATACTGGTTAGACAATTATATAATTTATGAAGTGATCCCTCTCCAACAATTCTGGTATGCACCTGGCACTGTGGCACCATACATAGTTATTAAAATATTATTGGCTATATTCCCTATGCCACCCTTTATATCCCCATGACTATTTTATACCTACCAATCTATACTTCTTAATACTGTCACCTTTTCCACCCCACCCTCCAACCCATCTCCCATCTGGCAACCCTCAGTTTGTTCTCTGTATCTGTGAGCCTGTTTCTATTTTGTTTATTTTCTTTAGATTGCACATATAAGTGAAATGATATGGTATTTGTCTTTCCCTGTCTGACTTATATCACTTAGCACAGGGGTGTCAAATTCATTTTCACTGGGGGCATCATCAGCCTCCTGGTTGCCTTCAAAGGGCTGAATGTAATTTTAGGACTATGTAAATGTAACTATTCCTTAACAGTTAAGTGAGAGCTCAATGCTTCAGCTGAGTAGAAACAAGGTGTCAGGCCAGATAAAACAAGGTGGAGGGCCACATTCGACCTGCAGGCCTTGTGTTTGCCACCTGTGACTTAGCATAATACACTCTAGGTCCATCCATGTTATCACAAATGGTAAAATGTGTTCTTTTTCACAGCTGAGTAGTCTTCCATTATACATATAACACATCTTTATCCACTCTTCTATTGCTGGGTACTTGGGTTGCTCTCATATCTTGGTTATTGTAAATAATAATGTGATGAATTTGTGTTTTAGGTTTTTTCAGATAAATACCCAGAAGTAGAATTGCTGGTCATAAAGTACTTCTATTTTTAATTTTTTGAGAGATCCTCTATACTGTTATCCATAATGGCTGCACCAATTTGAAATCCCACCAACAGTGCACAAGGATTATCTTTTCTTCACATCTCACCAACATTTGTTATTTATTGATGATAGTCATTCAGACAGGCGTGAGGTGATATCTCATTGTGGTTCTAATTTGCATTTCTCTGATGGTTAGTATTGTTGAGCATCCTTTCATATGTCTATTTGCCATCTGTATGTTCTCTTTAGAAGTGTCTATTCAGCTCCTCTGCTCATTATTTAATTGGATTGCTTATTTTTGAGGGTTTGAGTTGCATGGATTTTTTATAAATTTTGGATAATAATTCCTTATAGGATGTATCATTTAGCAAATATTTTCTTCCATTCAGTAGGTTGTCTTTTCATCTTGTGGATGGTTTCCTTTGATGTGCAAAAATCAGTTTGATGTTGTCCCATTTCTTTATTTTTCTTTTGTTTTTCCTGTAGTAGTAGATATACCAGGAAAAAATATTAAGAGGAATATCAGAGATTTTACTGCTTATGTTTTTGTCTAGGAGTTTTATGGCTTCAAGTTTTAAATTTAAGTCTTTAATCCACTTTGAGTTTGTTCCTGTATATGGTATAAGAAGGTGGTCTAGACTTTTTTTTTTTACATGTATCTGTCTAATTGCCTCCTTTGTCATAAAATAATTTATTGTGTAGGTGTGAGTTTATTTCTGGGTTCTCTATTCTGTTTCATTGATCTATGTTTATGTTTTATGTTAGTAGCATGCTGTTTTCATTACTGTGGTCTTATAGTATGGTTTGTTATCAGGTAACATTATGCCTCCAACTTCATTCTTTTTTTTTCTCCAGATTACTGTGGCTATTTTGGATCTTTTGTGGTTCCATATAAATTTTAAGATTATTTGTCCTAGTTCTGTTTAAAATGCCATTATTACTCTGACAGGGATTTAATTTAATCTATAGATTGCTTTGAGTAGCATAGTTTTCCGAGTACAGCTGTTTTACCTCCTTGATTAAATTTATTCATTAATATTTTATTTTTTTTGTGCAATTGTAAATGGGATTGTTTTCATGCTAGGAACCAAGGTTGGCTGCCACAAGTATTGGGCCTGGGGTAGTTCAGCAAAAGAACCAAAGTACCTCAAGACTTGCTGCAGCCTACTGGCTGCTTGTAAGTCTCAAGCACTAAAATAACCTCAGGCAGCACATGAGTGCCATAAACCAGGGTCTCAGGGAGTCACCAGGATGAAGTAAATGGTGTTCATCAGGTTAATACACATTCAGGTTTGGCACCATTCTTGGGCCAGAGGCCACTTAGCAAAAGTCTCAGGTTATGCTGAAGCCAGCTGCCATTGCCTGGAGCCTATGGACCTTGGTCTCAGGGAGTTGTTAGGGTAGAGTTAGTGGAGTTCACCAGCCTAATGCAAATTCAGATTTGGCCATGTGAGGTAGGGCTCAACACTGGAAAGATGGTACCCATACACAGAGATAATTGTGGTAGTCCCTGCAGCCTTTACCCTGAAGCCACATGACTCTATTTCTTCTTGTATGGTCTCTGGAAATGCTGAGGTTGACTGGAATTCCTCAAAAGACTACAATGTGGGCCCAGCTTGGCTCCAAGAGAGCCTCAGGCCATGCATGAGTTGAGTAAGGCAGAGTCTCAGGAAGTCCTTAAGATGGAGCTAGTGGGATTCATCTGGCTAATGAAGAGTCAGATTCAGCCATGTGGGGGAATGGCTCATCACAGGAAATATGGCACCTGTCAGTCACACAGGTGGAGGGCTAGACAAAGGATCAATGGCAGTCATCCCTGAAGGCTTTACCCTGAAGCTACATAGCTCAGTTTCTCCTTATATATCTCTGAAATTCCCTGAACCACTCTTCCTCTATTAGGGTGAGTGTCTGCAAGCAAGAGTTTGTATGTTGGCCTTTTAAAAGGACATCTGGGTTTCCAGCAGCCTACCTTCTCACTCAGATGGATGGAAATTCTCACATTTTCACAGGCAGATGTTATATGAATTTTTATTCCCAGCCCTGGTATTCTGGACTGGAGAGCCTGATGTGGGCTACTCTGCAGCTGAAATATCCCTATGGAGTCTCAACTGTCACAAGTGGGGCTGTGGCCAGCCTGTTTCATGTCTCTTCCCCTTCTACCACTCTTGATGTGGCTTCTTGTTATCCTTAGTAATAGGACTTCTGTGCAGGTAATCTTCAGGTGGTTATCCAGGTTGATTGTTCTGTACTTTAGTTGTAATTTTGATGTGGTTATAGGACGAGGTAAGTGCAGTGTCCACCTATTTCTGTATGGATTGGTATGATTCTGTGGGTTTTTCTCCTTTAGATTGTCTATATGGAGGATTATATTGGTTAATTTTCAAATATTGAACAAGCTTTGCATTCCTTGGATAAACTACGCTTTGCTGTGGTGTATTACTCTGTTTATATATTGCTAGATTTAATTTGCTTATGCTTTGTTGAGTATTTTTTCATCTATGTACTTGAGGGATATTAGCCTACCATTTTCTTTCCTTACACCACATTTGGCTGTTTTTATTTATTTTGTATCCTCATACATGGATATGCTTATTGGTTTTAAAGAGCCAGGAAGGGAGGGAGAGAGATAAAAGCATTGATGTGAGAGAGAAACGTCAGTTGGTTGCCTCTTGTATGTTCCTTGACCAGGGACCAAACCTAGGTATGTGGCCTGACTGGGGATCAAACCTGTGACCTTTCGGTTTACAGGACAACTTTCTAACCAACTGATGCACACCAGCCAGGGCTGTTTGACTGGTTTTTGATATCAAGGTAATTCCGGCTTCATAAACTGAGTTGGGAAGTGTTCCCTGCTCTTGTGTTTTGTAGAAGAGATTGTGTAGAATTAGTGTTATTTAACCCTTAAATATTTGGTACTGATCACCAGTGAGACCATCTGGCCGTGAAGAATTTCAGTTTCATTAGAGTTATAGTATTAGTTATGTTATATATTTATTGTTGGCAGAGTTTTGATACTTTATAGTTTTCATGCAATGGTGTTCTTTTATCTGACTTGTTGAATTTATGTGCATACATTTGTTTATAGTATTTTCTTATTATCTTTTCAATGTCTACAGAGTCTATAGTGATAATTTCATTCCCAATATTGGTAATTTGTTTCTTTTCTTTATGTTTCTTTATGATCAGGCTACATATTTATCACTTTTATTGACATTTTCCAAGAATCACTTTTTGGTTTCTTTGATTTTTCCCTGTTGTTTGTTTTTTTTTTTCTGTTTACAGTTTACTAGATATCCACTTTTGTTTTTATTATTTGCTACCTCTGCTTGCTTTAGATTAATTTTGCTTTTTTTTTCTGGCTTCTTAAGGTAGAGGTTAGTTTATTGATTTGAGAACTATCTTTTCTATTATAAGCATTTAATGGCATAAACTTATTTTGAGCACTACTTTAGCTACATTCCACACATACTAATTGTGGGGGGGCTCCACCCACAGGCCCCCACCCCCACCCCCTGCTGCCAAGGATAAGAATAAGTCTACCAAAGCATGATCTGCTTGGGGAGGAAAGGTGGCTGATCTCTCAAAGGAGAAGGGCCAAGAGCCTTTTCCTCAATGGGCTTTTATTGGGTTCATTTTGCACAGGAATACAGGTAAAGCTCATTAATCATTGGCAGGCAATAAGGATCAAACAATAGATAACGAAGAACTCTGAGGGCCTATTCTGAGTCAGGTCTGATAGCTAAAGAGCTATAAAACTTTTGAGGAACAAACCCACTTCTTGCTTGGGCCCTTATTTAATTGAGAGCATTCTAAACAAAGCAGGTTTCACAGGAGTTTATATATTCCTTCTTAGGCCTGATTGCTCGGGGAACCCACCCTTTCCAGCACAGGGCTGCACCACCCTCTGTCATTGTTTCAGGCTTAAGTCAGGCTGGGGAGGCAAGGCAGCCAAGAGATTAGGAGATTTCTTGTAGGAGACTTACAGACAGAATGAGGACTCGGGCTTTGTCAAAGCTGAGGGGCGAGGGTCCATCACCCCCTTTCTCCATAGCCCCCCAAGTCCTTTCCTGAGGGCCTCCACATGATCGTGCCTGTCTTAGGTAGTCCCCCCCTTGGGGAATCTTACCTGTCATTGTCTAACCGATCAAGCATTGGGGGCCAGACAGGGTGAAGAAAAAGGAGCAGAAGTGGAGGCCCTGCCAGGGAGATAAGCTTTGTCTCCTTAGTGGCTTCTGGTCTGAAGGTCGCTCACTCAGCCTTAGCCATGGGGCAGTTACAGCTTCTTAAAGCAGGCAGGGCGGTTCCAACGCCTAATATATTATGTTTTTATTTTTGTTCACAACAGTATTTTTTAATTTCCAATGCATTGTTTAGGAGTGTTTGACTTCCCATTGTTAGGAGATTCTCCTATTATTTCTGTTATTGTCCACTATTATCAGAAACCACGTCTTTTGTGATTCCAGTTCTTTTTTAAAATTTGAGGTTTTATGACCCAGGATATGTTGTATGTTAATGAATGTTGCAAATGTACTTAAGAGTTTGTCCTGCTGTTATCGGATGGAGTTGTTTACCTAAGAGTCCCTCCCTTTTCCCTATGTTGTGGGTGCCTTATATGTTATATCTGCACAGATTGAAAGTCTCTTCAGACAATATTAAGTTTACTTCCAATTGTCCAACAGATTTTGAATAATTCAATAAAACAAGATCAGTCTATTATATTTACATAAGATATCTACCATTTCTCCTCTTTTTCCATCATTCCTGAATGACATCTCTGTCATCTCCACATTGTCATGGATATCTATGACATCCACGGATCTCCATCTGAATATCTTTTCCCATGTGGCTGAGATTTTCTTAATTCTTCACATGCTGAGTAATTTTGGATTATACCCTGGACATCTTAAATATTGTAAGATTTTTCATCTTGGTCAATCTATGGCTATTTTTGATTTTTTAATTTTTATCTTTTTTATTGTTGTTCTAGTACAGTTGATTCCATTTTTCTCCACCACTACCCCTGACCCGAGCCATCCCCACTTCCCACCCTTGATCCTAACCCACTTTGGTTTTGTCAATGTGTCCTTTATAGTTGTTCCTGAAAAACCTTTCCCCTTTTCCCCCATTATCCCCTACCCTCTCCCCTCTGGTTACTGTCAGTTTATTCTTAATTTCAGTGTCTCTTGGTATATTTCACTTGCTTGTTTGTTTTGTTGATTAGGTTCCACTTACAGGTGAGATCATATTACTCTTTCACCACCTGGCTTATTTCACTTAGCTGCATAATGCTCCCCAGTTCCATCCATGCTGTCACAAAGGGTAGGAGCTCCTTCTTTCTTTCTGCTGCATAGTATTCTATTGTGTAAATGTACCATAGTTTGTTGATCCATTGATTTAGTAATGGGCACTTAGGTTGCTTCCAACACTTGGCTATTATAAATTGTGCTGCTATGAACATTGGGGTGCATAGTTTCTTTCAGATTGTGTTTCAGGGTTCTTAGGGTATAACCCCAGCAGTGGGATTGCTGGGTCAAAAGGCGGTTCCATTTTAAGTTTTCTGAGGAAATTCCATGCTGTTTTCCACAGTGGCTGCATCAGTCTTCATTCCCACCAACAGTGCACTAGGGTTCCCTTTTCTCCACAACCTCATCACCACTTGATTTTTGTTGATTTCTGATGGTCATTCTGGATGGTGTGAAGTGCTTTTTAATTTGCATCTCTGAAGGCTAGTGATGCTGAGCATCTTTTCATATGTCTATTGGCCCTATGTATCTCCTCCTTGGAAAAGTATCTGTTCAAGTCTTTTGCCCATTTTTTTTCTCTTTTTTTTTTTTTAATTTTATTTTAATCATTGTTCAAGTACAGTTATCTCCCACCTACTCCCATGCAGATTTTTTAATAGGGTTGTTGTCTTCCTGGAGTGGAGTCGTGTGAGTTCTTTGTATATTTTGGAGATGAAACCCTTGTCTGAGGCATCGTTGGCAAATACATTTTGCAATATGGTTTGTTCCCTTTTCATTTTGCTGATGTTTTCTTTAGCTGTGCAGGTTATTATTTTGATGAAGTCTCATTTGTTTATTCATTTTTTGTTTTTTACTAACTTTTTAAAATATGTTTTATTGATTATGCTATTACAGTTGTCCCATTTCCCTCCTTCACTCCCCTCCAACCTACATACCCCCTCCCACCCACATTACCCCCCCTTTAGTTCCTGTCCATATGTCATACTTATAAGTTCTTTAGCTTCTACATTTCCCATACTATTCTTACCTTCTCCCTATTTTCTACCTACCATCTATGTTTCTTACTCTCTGTACCTTTTTCCCCCTCTCCTCCTCCCACTCCCCTGTAGCTAACCCTCCATGTGATCTCCATTTCTGTGGTTCTATTCCTGTTCTAGTTGTTTGCTTAGTTTGTTTCTGGTTTTGTTTTAGGTGTAGTTGTTAATAATTGTGAGTTTGCTGTCATTTTACTATACATGTTTTTTTATCTTCTTTTTCCTAGACAAGTCCCTTTAAAATTTCATATAATAAAGTCTGGGTGATGAGGAAGTCCTTTAACTTGACCTTATCTGAGAAGCACTTTATCTGCCCTTCCATTCTAAATGAAAGCTTTGCTGGATCAAGCAATCTTGGATGGAGGTCCTTGCCTTTCATGACTTGGAATACTTCTTTGCAACCCTTTCTTGTCTGTAAGGTCTCTTTTGAGAAATCAGCTCACAGGCTGATGGGAACTCCTTTGTAGGTACCTGACTCCTTTTCTCTTGTTGCTGCTAGGAGTCTCTCCTTCATTTTAATCTTGGCTAATGTAATTATGATGTGCTTTGGTGTGTTGCTCCTTGGGTCCAACTTCTTTGGGACTCTCTGAGCTTCCTGGACTTCCTGGAAGTCCATTTCCTTTGCCAGATTAAGGAAGTTCTGTTTTATTATTTGTTCAAATAACTTTTCCACGTGTTGCTCTTCCTCTTCTCCTTCTGGTACCCCTATGATTTGGATGTTGGAACATTTAAAGATGTCTGGAGGTTCCTAAGGCACTCCTCATTTTTTTGAATTCTTGTTTCTTCATTCTTTTCTCTTTGGTTGTTTCTGTCTTCCTTCTGGTCCACTCCATTGATTTGAGTCCGAGTTTCCTTCCCATCCCTATTGGTTCCCTGTGTATTTTCCTTCATTTCACTTAGGGTAGCCTTCATTTGTTCATCTAATCTGTGACCAAATTCAACCAGTTCTGTGAGCATCCTGATCACCAGTGCTTTGAACTGTGTGTCTGATAGGTTGGCTATCTCTTTGTCACTTAGTTGTATTTTTTCTGGGTTTTGATCTGTTTTTTCATTTGGGCCATTTTTTTTGTCTTGATGCACCTGTTACGAAGTGAGGGATGGAGCCTTAGGTCTTCCCCTGGGTGGGTCAACCCAGTTGCTGGGTTGTGATGCTGTATGTCAGGGAGGGGTCTGAGAGGGAATAATGGTGCTTGCTCCTCTCTCTGCCAGATTACAATCTCTTTCTCTGCTTCCCCCAAGCAAACTGGGCCCTTCTGGTGCTGATTTCCACGTGGGTGGCTTTGTATACATTCTAGGACTTTGTGGGTCTCTCCTGTGAGGCTGGGAGTCTCTCCTGGCACCTCAACCCCCACAGGTGTTTTCAATTGGTGTTTTGAGGCCTTATTTCCTTGCACTGGAACCCTGGGTTGCACTGTCTGTCTGGCTTCCCAGTTTTGCCTGGTTTATCTGTGTTTGAATGTAGGACCACTGGGTCTGCCAGCCACCTTGTGCACCAGTGCCCCTCCACAATCTACCACCTCGCTGGGTCTGCCTGCTGCAGCCTTGCGCACCCGGGGTCCACCTGCCACTGCTTTTTTTTTTTTTTTTTTGCTGCAACCCCTCTTCACCTGGTGTTCAATTGTGCCCCTCCTACCAGTCTGGATGAATATGTCTACTTTAACTCTTTGTTTGTCGGATTTCCATACAGTTCAGTTTTCTGTCAGTTTTGGTTATTTTGTTTGTTTGTTTCTAAACTTTTGTTGTCCTTATTTTGGTTGTGCAAGGAGGCACAATGTGTCTGCCTATGCCTCCATCTTGGCCGTAAGTGTCTTTATTCTTTCCTTTATGTCCCTCGCCCTAGGGGACATATCAGTGAAAATATTGGTGTGTGGAATACCTGAGATTTCCCTGCCTGTGTTCTGTTCTAGGACTTTTATGGTGTTACAACTTATATTTAAGTCTTATCCACCTTGAATTTATTTTTGTGTATGGTGTAAGTTGGTGGTCAATTTTCATTGTTTTGCATGTAGCTGTCCAGATCTCCCAACATTACTTGTTGAAGAGGCTAGTTTTACTTCAATTTATGCTTTACCTCCTTTGTCAAATATTAATTGACCATAATGACTCGCGTTTATTTCTGGGCTCTGTAATCTGTTCCATTAGTTTATATGTCTCTTCTTATGCCAATACCAGGCTGTTTTGATTACAGTGGTCTTGTAATACAGTTTGATATCAGGTATTGTGATCCTCCCTACTTTATTGTTCTTTCTCAAAATTTCTGTGGCTATTAGGGGTCATTTATGGTTCCATGTACATTGTGAAATGTTTGTTCTATATCTGTGTAGTATGTCATTGTATTTTAATAGGGATTGTATTGAATCTATAAATTGCTTTGGTTAATATGGACATTTTGATGATGTTAATTCTTCCAATCTGTGAACACGGTACATGCTTCCATTTGTTTGTGCCTTCCTTAATTTCTTTCTTCCGTGTTGTGTAATTTTCTGAATACAGGTCTTTTAACTCCTTGTTTAGGTTTATTCCTAGGTACTTTATTTTTCTTGTTGCTATATCAAATTGGACTTTTTTCCTGTTTTCTGTTTCTTATATTTCATTGTTGGTGTACAAAAATGCCTTCAATTTCTGAATATTGACTTTGTGTCCTGCTGTTTTACCAAATTCACTTCTTAGGTCGAGTAGTTTTTTGGTGGGGTCTATAGGATTTTCTTTGTACACTGTCATATCATCTGGAAACAATGACAGTTTTGCTCCCTACTTTCCAATTTAGATGCCTCTTATTTCTTTTTCTTGTCTGGTAAATGGGTGCTGTACCTTATCAAATGCTTTTTATATGTCTGTTGACATGATCATGTGATTTTTGTTTTTCCTTTTGTTTATTGATTTGCAAATATTGTACTGTCCTTGCATCCCTGGGATGAATCCCACTTGATTGTGGTATATGATCTTTTCAACATATTGCTGGATGCTGTTTGCTAACATTTTGTTGAGGATCTTAGTGTCTATGTTGATCACCAATGTTGGCCTGAAGTTTTCTTTCTTTGTTGTATCTTCATCTGGTTTTGGGATTAGTATGATGCTGACTTCATAAAAAGAGTTTGGGTTTCTTCTGTCTTCTTGGATTTTTGGAATAGTCTGTGAAAGACAGGGGTTAGCTCTTCTTAAGATGTTTTGTGAAATTCTCCTGTGAAACCATCTGGTCCAGAGCTTTTGTGTGCTGGGAGTTTTTTTATTACTGCTTCAGTTTTCTTAGCTGCTATTGATTTGTTTAGGCTTTCTCCTTCTTCACTCACTTCTGGAAGATTGTATTTTTCTAGAAGTTTGTCCATTTCACCTAGGTTTTTCAAATTTCTTTGCATACAGTTCTTCATAGTAATTTCTTACAATCCTATGTATTTCTGTGGTATCAGTTGTAGTCTCTCCTCTTTCATTTCTGATTGTGTTTATTTAGGTCCTCTCTGTTTTTTTCTTGATTAGTCTGCTTAAAAGCTTGTCAGTTTATCTTTTCAAAGAACCAGCTCCTGGATCTATTGATCTTTAGACTTCTTCTTTTAGTCTGTATGTGGTTTAATTCTTTATTGATCTTGGTTATTTCCCTCTGCCTGCTTGCTCTGGGCTTTGTTTGTTATTGTTCCTCTAGTTCTTGTAGATTTAAGATTAGGTTGTTTATTTGAAATGTTTCTATCTTTTTTAGGTATACTTGTATCACTATGAACTTCTCTTTCAGGACTACCTTCAATGTGTCGCCTAAGTTTTGGACTATTGTGAGTTAATTTTCATTTGTTCCCATAAACTTTTTGATTTCTTCCTTGATCTCATTCTTAACCCATTCATTGTTTAATAGCATGCTATTCAATCTCTATGAATTTGAGTGTTTTTTAGTTTTTTCCTTGAGGTTTTTAGTTTCAGTCCCTTGTGGTCAGAGAAAATGCTTGATATCATTTCAGTTTTCTTGAATTTGCTGAGGCTTGTTTTGTGTCCTATCATGTGATCTATCCTTGAAAATGTTCCATGTACATTTGAAAAAATTGTGTATTTTGCTCCTTTGAGATGGCAGGTTCTGTATACACCAGTTAAGCCATTTGATCTAGTACATTTGTTAAATGTCACAACATCTTTGTTGATATTTTGTTTGGAAGATCTATCCATTTTTGACAGTGGGGTGTTGAAATCCCCTACTATAATTGTGTTGCTGTCAATATCTTTCTTGAAGTCCTCCACTATTTTACTTATATGTTTCGGTGCTCCTCTGTTGAGTGCATATATATTTATAATGTTTATGTCTACTTGATGGATTCTTTCCTTGAGTATTATGAAGTGACCTCTTGCATCTCTTTTTATGGTCCTTTTTTGGAAGTCTATTTTGTATAATACGAGTATTGCTACCACACGGGGGTTTTTTTTTTTTCTGTTCATTTGCTTGGAATATTTTTCTAACCCTTCACTTTCACTCTGTGTAGGTCTTTTGTTCTGAGGTGGGTCTATTTTGGGCATCATGTGTGGGTCATGATTTCTTATCCATTCAGCTGCACTTTGTCTTTTGTATGGAACATTTAATCCACTTAAATTTATAGTTAGGTTTTTTTTTTTTTTTACAGATTTTATTTGTTTATTTTAGACATAGGGAAAGGGAGGGAGAGAGGGAGAGAAACATGGTGTGGTTGCCTCTTGCATGCCCCCTATTAGGGATCTGGCCTACAACCCAGGCTTGTGCCCTGACTGGGAATTGAACTGTTGACCCTGTGGTTCTCAGGCTGGCACTCAATATACTGGACCATACCAGTCAGGGCTAAGGTTATTATTGATAGGTACATATTCATTTGCCATTTTACTTTTTTCATGCCTGTGTTCCTCTCTCTCTCTTTTTCTTCCTTTTCTTAAAGCAGTCCCTTTAGCATCTCTTGCAGTGCTGGTTTGGTGGAGGTGTATTCTTTTAGACTTCTTTTGTCTGTGAAGCTCCTTATTTGGCCTTCTATCTTGATTGAGAGCCTTGCTGGGCAGAGTAGTCTTGGTTGCAGGCCCTTGGTTTTCATTACTTGGAATATTTCTTGCCATTCTCTTCTGGCTTGGAGCATTTCCATTGAGAATTCAGCTGCTAGTCTCATCGGGGTGCCTTTGTATATTATTTCCTGTTTCTCCCTTGCTGCCTTTAAGATTCTCTCTTTGTCTTGGAACTTTGCTGTTTTAATTATGATATGTCTTGAAATAGGCCTGTTTGGGTTCCTCTTGGTTGGGACCCTCTGTGTTTCCTGGGCTTGTGTGACTTTTTGTCTCATTAAATTAGGGAAGTTTTCCATCATTACTTTTTCAAATAAGTTTTCTATCCATTGCTCTTCTTTTCCTCTGGTATCTCTATTATACGTATATTATCTTGTTTCATGTTGTCTTGCAGTTTCCTTAACTCCTCTTCATTCTTTTGAGTCTTTTTTCCTTTTCTTGCTCTTTCTGGCTTTTTTCCCTACCTTGTCCTCCATCTCACTGATTGGATCATCTGCTTCATCTAGCCTTCTTTCGATTCCTTCTACTGTGTTCTTCAGTTCAGAAATTGTATTCTTCATTTCTTCGTGGCTCTTGTTGATAGTTTCTATTTCCTTTTTCATGTTGATATAGTTTGCAGTACTTCTGTTGTAGTTTCCCTGTAGTTTTTGGTAATTCTCTGTGATTTCATTGAACTTCCTTATAACCATTGTTTTGAACTCAATATCTGATACTTGATTTGCATCTATTTCATTTAGCATTCTTTCTGAGGCATCCTCCTTTCCTTTCATTTGGGGATTGTTTCTTACCTTCCCATTGTTTGTGAGATTTTTCTTGTTATCCTCAGCTTCTTAAATTGATCTGTTCTGACTCCCTGAGTTCGTGGTTTAAATTTCTACAGTAGGAGGCCTGTGAGATTCAGTGGTACAATCTCCTTGATCTCCTGAACTTGCTGCTTTTGCGATGAAGTTTATGTTAGTTCTGTGGATATAATTGGGTTTTGATTGTTGTTGAGTTGTTTCTTGATAGGTCCTTCCTCCAGCTGGTTGACTTAGGGTCACTCCACCCACCACATCTTGTATGCTTTTGTGAAGATGGTGCCAGAAGAAAACTACAAAGCCCAGGGAACAAACCCACATCCACAAAAATATCTCCCTCTCCTTCCCCACAATCTCAGTATCAACAGCAATGACCCAGTGTTAATAAGAGTGTAAAGAGATTAAGACTATTATAAGAATGGAGGGAAGTATAGTATAAATTCTAATGACTTAATATGCATAGACTTGATAGACAAGAAATGAATGTTAAAAAACTATGCAGGAAAGAAAACATCACTAATTATGTAGAAAACCACTGTGGATTTAGTCTCAGTAGCCTTTAGTGTTTACCACTGTTTATTTCTTTCTGGATTCACCTCTGGTGGTATCAGATGTTAACCCTGTCTGACCTTAGCCTACCTGCTCTGAGACTGCCAGGGATCTGCTGTTCTTAGTTATTTCCTTCAGTTGTTAATTAGTCACTTTGCACTCAACAGTCAGGCTTAAGATGCTTATGGTGGGGCTGAATTCCTCCTGTGGTTGGGGCTGTTGTTTCCCCTCAGTCTCCTCCCACTTGGAGGGGAGTGGTTTGCCTTAGCAGAATGGCTGTTGCAGTATGGGTGATGACTCAGCACCAGGATCTGGGCTGGTGCTCTCTCAGTCTCTCCCCAAAGCTTTCATCCCCAGTCTTTCCTCAACCATCTCAAGTCCACTCTGACCCTCCATCTTTGCCAGGGGTTTATATCAATGGCTGTCTTCTTTAGTTATTAATCTAGTCACTTTTACTCAGCAGTCAGGCTTAAGCACCAGAGATACAGGGCAGAGTGTCTCTTGGGGACAGGGCTGTTGCTTCCCCTCAGTCTGCTGCCACTTGGATGGGAGTGATATGCCTGAGCCTGATGGCTGCTGCTGTTTGGGGGATGACTCAGTACCTGGTTCCCTGTGGCTACTCTCTCTGTTCTCTCCCCAGAGCTTCTGTCCCCAGTGTCTTCTCAGGCATCTCCAGCCCACTCTGCTCCCACCTTTCCTGGAAGCCCAGGTAAATTTCAGCAAATGAAAATTCATGCATTAGCCCTTTAAATGGCTCTCTGCATCTCCAGCCATCTATCTCTTTCAGAGAGCCACCTTGCCACTTTTTGCTGCTGGTTATTATCTGCTTACTTTTTGGGCTCTGGTGTTCTAGGCTAGGGATCCCAGCTTAGGGTTTAGACCCCTTTCTTTTCAGGGGGATCCAAACTGCTGCTTAATTATCCCTCCAGCACTGCCACCTGTGGGCACCCAGCCAGGCCTCTCAAGTCTCTACCACACTCCTTACCAGACAGGTTGTGCCAAAGCTCTTTCTTCTGTCTCTCTGAGGTTATAAGGCTTCTTTCTCATTATTGTTCAGTTGTTTGTTCTGGGTAATTTCTCCACAATTTAGTTGTAATTGCAGATTGGTCCTGGGAAGAGGTTAGTGTGGCTTTCACTCACTCTTCCACCATTTTACCTCTATCAATTTTTTTAAGCAAGTAATCAGTACAGTTGGCTTTAGGCTAGAGGTTCAGATCAGACTTACACAGGTTATGGTTGTCATTGCAGTGCTGTTTGGATATATCCTTCATGCACACCACCCAGTGGGCAGCCTGGTGGGATCTGCTCTTTCCTTTAGCACATTTCTCAAAGTCTTTAGTATGCTTTTACGACCAGATCCCCACATGCAAGGCTTGGAAGTAAACTCTGGAATTTATAAACAATGTTACCAGGACCTGAGCCCCTTCTTCTTTGCATTCTCCTTGGTACTTTCTCATTATTTGGGTCTCCTTTTTGATCTTCTGACCAGAAAACTGAGGCTTTGGTTGCCAACCCTCTCCCCCACCACCACCATCACACATTGTCCATGACTATGCCCTCATCCAGGGCTAAGCATCAGGAGCATGGACATAGAAAATAAAATTGCAATCGTTGTTTACCTCAGTCTGTTGGTACCACAACTTCTTCAAATGTAAAGGACGATTCCCTCCCTCAGTTTGAGGTGCTTTCCACCTAGCTGAGTCCACTACCCATCACCATAGCCACTCTGGATTGCCTTGGGCTAGGGTATAAGCAAATAGAGAAAGGAAGAGGAAGTGTGGGCTTTCTTTTACTCCCTTCTCTCTGAGCTTTAGGGGTTCTTTCTCCTTATCCTGTTTTGCCTTTGAATTAGAGGATTTCTCCTGGGCTCTCTTTCTCTCCTTGACTTGGTAGCTATCATTGGATTTTGGGAGTACAGTCCAGGGGAGACTGGAGAAACAGTAGAAATTTCTTCATTGGTTCAGTATTTTGAATTCTGGTCTTCATCCATAACTCCCCTGCTACTAATCATTTTTCATAGTCTTCAAATAGTTCCATGCTTTCTATCAGTGTTTTAGATTTGCATTCATTGGGAAAGAAAAGGTGAGGTAGGCTTATTCTACCTTACTTGAAACCAGAAGCACCCTGGACCCATATTCTTTTAAATGGCATTTGGGGACTCTGCATGGACCATGAGTTTTCCTCAAAAAACTTGAGGGCACTTCTCATTTTTGCTTGGAGTGTGCATTTAATGAGACTAATGAGAGCTTATTGAAATTGGTTATGGTATTGGTTTTGAGATAAGAATCTAATCCATTTTTATGCACCAACTCTGAATAACATTCAAAAATATTTTATACTCTAACTAGAATGTTTATCTTATATGGATGTAATAATACTTAAAAAGAAACAAATATAGATGTTAAGAAAAAGCTGAAGTCCTCAAAAATTCCATGCTTGTCCCCCCCTAAACTTATTTATGTTCCAGTAAACTTACTGGATTGTCAGAAGATTATGGGCAGCCACGCCCTGTGATTTTTTGTTTCTTTCAGCAGGAGGGGTTGACTGTGTCACCTCTGCTTTATTTATTGTAGCCTTTGTGTGGTGCAACAAGTGTGGGGGCACAGTGCCAGGGAAGCAGCGCCCCTGTCCTTGGGACAAGAGGTCTATCCAGAGAGGCCAGAGGCCAGGTAGTCCCACCTATTTTCTCCTCAGGCTGACTCTGGGAGATCCAGAGAACAGCCTAAGCATAACAGAAGCCCCGCTGCCACCCTCAGGGCCCCGGAGGTGAGCAGACACAGACATAGCCATTTCTTTAATAGCTGTCACCTTTCTCCCTCCCCTTTTCTCCTTTCTTTCTCAGTTAGTGGCACTGTCATCCATTCAGTGACTTAAGTTAAGACACAGACCTCCAGTTCAGCCTGAACTCTTGCTGACCTCCTATTCACTCCATCAATCGTCATTAAACACTGCCTGTTTTTCCTCCAAAATATCTCTGAAATCAGCCCTCTCCTGTCCCTTCTGCAGATGTGTTCCAATTAGAGCCCTGTCATCTCAGTTGGACTTCAATGAAGCCTCGTCCTGGGTGCCCCTGCTTCTGGGCTGTTCTCCTCAAATCTATTCTCTGCACTACTACTTTCAGAATCATCCTCCTAAAATGAAAACCTGATTATCCAGCCTGCCTGAAAAGTAACTAGAATTGGCTGCTTACCACCTTAGGATACATAACACACAAGGCCTTTCCCTGCCTATCTCTGCCTGGGTCTCAACACGGCACTCAACAGAAACAGGGTCTCTTCTGTACAGATTCCTCCGAGATCTGAGGATTTGTTTTTTTTCTTGTTTTTTTTTTTGGGGGGGGGGGGGCGGGGGCGGGGAATGCCTCTGCAGTTTTTCACATCTTGTTTTTTTTGCCAAGCTTGTGCTCCCTGTTTCCCTACCCCACTCCCCTGGTGCCTGGCAAGCTTCCTCTCATCCTAGAAAACCCACTTCAGTAGTTTCATCTTTGGTGGTTCATTTTCCCCCCCCACCCCAGAGTTCATTCCAGTTGCCTCTCTTCCCATTGTGTATTCCATAGGTTTTTACTATTGTACTTTTCATATTTCTTTGTGATGGTCTATGTTAATGTCTCCTCCTAGCCTCAGTTCTCAAGGAGCTCAGTCTTTTTGGAACTTATGTTCCTAGTGCCTGGTGCAGTGTCTGGCATCTAGACAAGGTTCAGCTCCTGGATGAATGGCTAGTTTGTTATTATAACCATCCTTCAGCCTATTGGATAAGTGAATGCTTTAGAGCCTTTGAAATTAAGTTTGTTATGAAAATTACACAAAACTCAGTTTAACCAGAACTCTGTTTTTGCCTTGTCTAGTGTTACTGTAATGGTTATGGTTCTTAAACACTCTCACTCTTCAGAAAGGAAAAGATTATATTGTTTTATGGTTTCTTCTCTCCTAATCCAAACTATAGTATGTGCACTTGGCTTTTTGTTCCCTTCCAATATATCTTCACATGTCTTTTATATATGTTTCAGGATTTTTTTTAAATTATTGCTTTCTCATTATTTCTAAGATCTATCCTATGAAAAATAATGACTACGTAAATCTGCAAACCATTTTTGCTTCATCTAACTATATTTGGGGTATTTATTTGTCTTCATAGAGTTGCTCAGTCATAACTGGCATATTATTTGAACCCCAAAGCACGTAATGAAGAGTATTATTGCACCAGAAACCCTTAGCCCTGGGAATGCAAAATAAATCCAAAATCTGTGCCCTGCAAAAACTTATGTCTCACAGGGCAGATGAGCCTGCTCCGAGGGCTGTGTGTGAAATCAGAGCAGACCAGGAATTGCTACTTATGGAAGTACAGTTCAGGTGACAGTCAGCAAGTGCCTGTGGAAATAAAGTGTCCATTTCAAAAAAAGGTGAAGAAGCCCAAGAATTTAATCATGTATTCATCTGTTCATTAATGAATATTTATTGAACAGTTACTAGGGAACAAGTGCTATTCTAGGTATTCAAAACAAAGTCCATTCTATCATGGAGCTTAAGTTTTGCAGGGAGAGAAATGATGAACAAATGAATATATAGTCAGATAATGGAAGTGTTATGTTGAATAAACCAGGGTAAGGGAACAGAGAATAAGGAGACTTACTATTGTATTGTATATGGAGAATTTAGGTGGTACTTTAGATGAGACTGTTGATGTGATATTTGAGCACAGATCTGAATGAAGCAAGGGAGAAGGCCAGGTGAGGCGGAGCCCCTAAGTTATGAACGTACTTAGCAAGTTGGAAGAACTACAGGAAAGGAAGGCTGCTGGTGTTGAATGAACAAGGGAAAGAGTGATAGGAGAACAGGTGGGTAAGTTGCTCAACATCCATTTATGTAGGTCTAGTATTCTGACTCATAAGGGGGAGCCAGCTGAAGGTTCTGTGTGGTGAGTAACATGATTTAATTTATACTTTCAAAAGATCATTCTGGATGGATGGATATTTTGGGTTGAGGGATAAGGATAGGTAAGAGCAGAAGCAGGCATACAAATTAGAAAGCTAATGGAGAAATCCATGCAAGAGATAAGTGGTCACTTGGACTAGGGTGGTAGCAGTTAATAAGGTAGGAAGTTCAAATTTGGGATATTTTGAAGGTAGAGCTGACAAGATTTTGAAGTGGATTGTATATAAGATGTGAGAGAAAGAGGAGTCAAGGAGAACAAGATTAGAGTCTGATGTTGGACATTTTACTGAGATATTGATGCCATGTTATTGAGATAGAAACAGTAAGGAAGAATAAGAATGTGGGGGAAAAATCATGATTGGTTTTAAATTTGTGGCATTTGAAATGTCTAAGTGGAAATGTAGCTGGAATTCAAACAGAAGCTCATGGGTAGAGGTATAAATTTGAAGAGGGTCTTTAGGATATAGGTTATATTTAAAGTCATGAGACTGAGGGCACATATGGAAGGAGGTTTAAAAAGAAGATAAGAGGTGTGAGGGCTGAAAAGTGGTGGTCAACTGTGTTAGCCACCGAGAAGTGGTATGAAATGACTGTGGGATTTGGTCCACTGGCAGTAACTGGTGACCTTGAAAAAAAGTAATGGGGATGGAATGGTGGGAAGGAAAGCTTAACTGGATTGAGTTTAGAAGAGGATGGGGTCAAGAAAGTTAAGACATCAACTGAGTAAGTGCTTTTAAGAAATTGGGAAATTGCTGAAGAAGAATGTGAAGTCAAGTTAGGATGTGTTAAGGACAGACTGTTATCACAGCACATTTGTATACTGATGAGAATGATATGAGTAAAGAGGAAAAATTGATGAGAAAAGAGAGAATGAGAGGACAGGTAATGACTGCAGCAACCACATGTGCCGTTGTGGTGAGAGTGATTGGAATGTAGAATAAGAGGAAGTGGTGTATATGGGCACACAAAAGGGAATACACACTTGGAGGTGAGTGCACGTAGGGTGGTAGGATTTGTGGTGGAAGAGTTAGGGAATTCCACATTGATTGCTTCTGTTTCCCTTGCTGGACTGGATGGAGAAAGCCTGAGAGCATAAGGACAGTCAGAGACTGTGGGTGTGAGCCAGGTGACATTTCTTTTTGGTTTGTTATGCTGTCAATTTCTTGTTCACACCTACCTTCTTGAAACTGTATAGATTCTTACAGAAGACTAAAGAAAATGAAATTGATTCAAGAAGTAATGAAGCAGAACTATGTTAGCTGCCAGTTGAGTAGCTGATATCTTTAATAGGTTTGAATCATTATCAGAGGTAGGAGATTGGGGCCTTTGTGTGCAGTAAAAGATAAAACAGATATGAGTGGGAGAAAATTTGAGTTATGTTGGAACTGAAACAATCTCATTAGTTACTCTTAATGTTCTTAGACATTCTGTAGGGACAGTTTATATCCTTTAACAGATGAAGAATGTGAGCCCAGGGCCTTTTAGTAAATGCCCATAGCACCCAGCAAATTCATGATAGATCCAGGTATTAAATGGTGTCCTTGAATTTCTAGTTCTTTACTTGCTCCCTGGACTGAAGCAAAGTGATAAATCTTCACTATAAACCACCTGTAGGACTGGGGAAATGTGACTTAATCCTTAATATTCAGGCCCTACCTGCTTTGCATAATTTCTACAATTTAAAGTGGGAATTATTTGGCTACTGCCTCCATGGGAAATGTGATACTGCAGTTAGTTATTCAGTTTCCATTTTAAAGCTTTCTGTAAAAGAGAGTATCTAATCAGCATATATTTGGTTAATGAGGGTTAATGAGTAAAACATGGAGCCTGACTCCATGATGCTTGTTATTACTGAGCATCCTCCCATCTGCGAATGCATTGCCATGTTAATAACAAGGGGACACACACACTATTATAGTAAACAAAAACATTGAATGTAAGATGCCTCCTGATTTCAGCAATGTTAAACAAGGGGTAGGGGAGATAGGAAGGGAGAAAATGTGTCTTAGAACTGGAAATTAGGTAGCTCAGATTTTCATTTGACATTGTATTACTGAAACATTTACAATTTAAAGACAAACCTATATTTTGTTTGAGGTTAGGTTTAAGAGTGTTTTACTGATAAATCTGACTCCATAGATTGTTTTAGGATTAGATGAGATAATATGTGTATGGCATTTATAAAAATCTCTAGTACATAGGCTCAATAAATATTTGTTTAAATAATAGTACTTGTCTTATATTTCTCTTAATATGTTTTCCATGGAGGAGTAAATTTTTTGAAGTACTCACAGCTGTAAATATTACCCTTTAATCAGTGCCATCTTTTTGCTGGCAGTAAGAAGAGATAGACCTTTTCATTAAGTTATTAATAGTCAAAAAACCCCAAATGAACTTCTTGCATGCCTAATGGAGCATGATAATATACTCAGTGCTATTCGAAGATATCTCTTCTCCACCACAGATCTGGTTCCTGCCTGTTAGCTGTTTATAACCTATGATAGGCACTATGAAGATGACCAGTTGCATTCATTAAGCCCTATATGTGCCAGAGTTTATTCTAAACACTGTACATTTAATCCTCCCAGCAACCCTCTGAGTTAGGAACTCTTATTATTTTTTTCAGAAAGAACAAAACCTAATTCCATATATCCAGTTAATATGTGGTTCAGTGGGATTTGAGCCCACTGCCTGACTCCCAAGTATGTGCCCTTTAACAACTATTTCTACAGCCTGTTTCTAATATGATGTAAATGGAGGCTGACTCTTATTGGATGACTGTGCCAAATCCAGTCATCTTTCTTGCTAGCTGGAAGAACTTTGATTTTGTTTGGTTGTTTACCTTCCCTATGCTTAGTTTTGTTTTTGTTTTTTAGTTTCAGTTGTTGATAGTTGTGAGTTTGTTGTCATTTTACTGTTCATAGTGTTGATCTATTTTTCTTAGATAAGGCTCTTTAGCATTTCATATAATAAGGGCTTGATGATGATGAATCCCTTTAACTTGACCTTAATTGGGAAACACTTTGTCTGCCCTTCCATTCTAAATGAAAGCTTTGCTGGATAGACTAACTTGGATGTAGGTCCTGGCCTTTCATGACTTGGAATACTTCTTTCCAGACGCTTCTTGCCTGTAAGGTCTCTTTTGAGAAATCAGCTGAGAGTCTTAAGGGACCTCCTTTTGTAGGCAACTGTCTCCTTCTCTTGCTACTTCTAGGATTCTCTCCTTCATTGTAATCTTGGGTAATGTAATTATGATGTGCCTTGGTGTGTGCTTCCTTGGGTCCAACTTCTCTGGGACTTTCTGAGCTTCCTGGACTTCCTGGAAGTCTATTTCCTTTGCCAGATTAGGGAAATTTTCCATTATTTTTCTAATAGGTTTTTGGTGTCTTGCTCTTCCTTTTCTCCTTTTTGTGCCCCTATGATTTGGATGTTGGAATGTTAAAGTTGCCCCCAGGGTTTCTTCAGCCTCTCCTCACTTTTTTTTAAATTCTTGTTTCTTTATTCTGTTCTTGTTGAATGTTTATTTATTCCTTCTGCTCCAAATTGTTGATTTGAGTCCTGGTCTCCTTTCCTTCACTGTTGGTTCCTTATATGTTTTCCCTTATTTCACATTGCATAGCCTTCACTTCCTCTATTTTGCATCCATACTCAACCATTTCCATGAGCATCCTGATTACCAGTGTTTTGAACTCTTCATCTGATGATAGGGTTGGTTATCTTTTTTTTTTTCCTCTTAATTCTTTTTCTTGAGTTTTGATATGTTCTTTCATTTGGGCCATATTTTTTTGTCTTGAGTGTATCTGTTATGTTGTAAGGGGCGGAGTCTTAGGTATTCACCAGGGTGGGGCAACCCATATCGCTGAAGTATGGTGCTATATGTGGGGGGAGGGGTCCAAAAGGGAACGATGCTGCTTGCTTGGCTCTAGGCAGGCATTCAGTCACTTCCCCTGTTCCCCCCAAGCAAATTGGGCCCTTTCTGGTGCTGATTCCCATGTCTGTGAGCTTGTGTACATTCTAGGACCCTATGGGTCTCTCAAACAAGCTCTTCTGTGAGGGTGGGAGTTTCTCTCGCTGCCACAATTCCCACAGGTTTTTACAGCCAGAGGTTTTGAGGCTTTTTTTTTCCCTTTCTGGAACCGTGGGTTGTGTGGTCTGTCTTGCTCCCCAGTTGTTCTCCCAGGGTTTTCTGCATGCAAATACAGGACCTCCTAATCCACCAACTGTTGCCTCATCTGCCAGGTCCTCGAGTCGCTGCCTTGCCATGAGTCCTCTCCACCTGTCTCTGCCCCTCCTACCAGTCTGGATGAATGTTTCTTCTTTAACTCCTTGGTTGTTGCACTTCCATACAGTTTGATTTTCTGGCAGTTATGGTTCGTTTTTGGTTTTAATTTATTGCTGTCTTTCTTTTGGTTGTGTGAGAAGGCAACATGTATCTACCTGCACCTCCATTGTGGCCAGAAGTCTCGTAGTGATTCTTATCCTGTGTTGCTAGTTCACTGCTGGGAAGCTTTTAAAAAGAACGTAAGTACTCCACCCCAGAGACTCTGATTAAATTAATCGGGGGTAGAGTCTAGGCAATGGTACTTATAATTTTTTTAAAGCTCTCCAAGTGATTATAATGAGTATTATAATGAGTACTGAGAACTACTGCCTTATAAAAATAGCAGTAGAATTTGACCTGTTTTCAATATCAGACATCAAGCAGAGATTATCCCAAGCTTCTTAACTTCAGACGTTGAGGAGAAGTTTAGTTACATCAGTGGTGGTGAGAGAAGCGGTTGGAAGTTGGGTTTAGGGTAACTGGTGGGGGGTGAAGATGAACACTTCTTCATAAGGATCAGTTTAAGCTGATAGTGGGGTCTGAAATTTAAGAAAGTGTTTGGCTGAGTGTTACACAGACCCACACCAGGCTGGGGCACTGAGAGGTTTCTCAATGTGGCCTCCCTGTATTCCCTGCCTTATTCTAGCAGGTGATCTGTCAGTACTTTGGCAGGTTTAAAGGATAAACCAATGGATTTATATCATTTGCATATATTTTATTAATTAGAAATATTCATTATTATTTTCAAAGGAATCCTCTTCTTAATAATCTTTATTTTCTTAAAGATTGTACATGTGCCAGAAAGACTGCAAGTCATTGTTTTGGATGGTACTTGGTCAGCTAAGTGAAGTTTATCTCAGCTGACATGTTTTTACATCATTTTCCATTATTGTTCACATAAATTTTTATTTACTACAGTTATTACATGCCAATTCAAAAAAATGGCCTAATGGTTCAATGATGAAAAGCAAAAGTAGAGTGGAATGAGTCAGGTAAATATTAGCACTCATAATAACGTTAGAACTATAAATAGTATATAGGATGTGACTGCAAAGATAGAATGCATCTTTGTAGCTGATGAGACAAATGGTTCTATGAGTAGCATGACAATGTTACCAGCCAATAAAGGAAGAATGGTGGTGAATATTTGAAATTAGGTTTATTTAAACTGCTTTCCATTTAACTCCACTTCACTGTATACTGTCCTTTGTCAAATAGTGGCCTGAAGTCACTGAATGTTTTCTGTCATTTTTAAATACAACAGAGGTAAATCTATTTTTAGTTGTTTTCCAGAACAAATCTAAGATTGTGCTTTTCAAAGTGAGATTGATGAATTCTTGAATGAAATTAGAAAAATCAAAATGACTGAGACAACATTTTGAGAAAGGGGAATAGAGTATTTGGCAAAATTCTTTTATCAAATGGATTTTGCATAAAAACCACTGTATAAGTATAGAAAAGCAGTTATTAGCATATGTACCTGCTGGCTGATCTTTTACTTCACATTTGGGAAAAATCAGTGATTTGTAGATTATGAATCAACTCTTGGTTTATGTGCAGTATTTAAATGAGAGAAGATTGCTTGAGGAGTCTTTGCTCAGTGAAAACCCACATAAGAGAAGAACATTTGGTTTGGTTTGATTAATGATTATAAATTATGAACCATGAAGGAGAATGATAAAGGTAAACTGGGATCCATAGTGACAGGTAGGAAAGGTGGAAGGCCATTGCTGTATGAATAAAAGAAGTTGCACTAGAATGTGGCTAACAATCTTATTTTACCCCCATAGAACGGTTTGTGGTCTATGATCCTGATCATAGTTGAAAGAAAGATTGACAAGTGTGACAATTCCTTATGAAATGAAGAAAATGGGCAACAAGTGGCATACTGGTGGTGAAGGTACCACTTAAAAGTTTTTGGAACATGGTATGAGTTAACATAACATAGCTTCATGACTCTGATTAGTGTCTGTAAAGGCCATCTGTATTATTTAGGTGGCTTTCTCAAGTGACATGCTATTTGGGGGCTGAACATTAAGCTATTTAATGTGGAGTAGAAGAAACCCTGTTATCTTGTGGGTCATTGAAGATGGAGACCCTTTCTTGTTTCCTACTGTGTCCCCAGTGCCTTTGGTGTCTACAGTAGCTCAATAAATATTTACTGAATAAGTAGATCTTTACCCATTAGTCAGAGAATGAACTAATGGTATTATTATAGATTGTTTTAAAATCATATCCAAATGCTGCAGTATGTTTACCAAATGCAACAAAAAAGTAGATTAGGCATCTACTTATTGCTTTCTTCCCTGATGGAACATTCAGCCCAAGTTTCTAGATCTTGAATCTAATGGGCTTATAAATTTATGTTTGCTGAAAGAGTAAGCACTTTAAGAGGTCCTTAGTGAGAAATCCCCCTATAAGGTCTAGGGCAGTACTAAATCTGAATGTCCAAATGTGTCTGACAGAGCCACCAGATCTCTACATGGAAGGAGTCACAGATAACATGTCATTACAGATACAACATCAAACATACATTAGCTAAATATCGTAAATCAGGAGTGTCACTGGGAGCCACATCAGTCTTGTGGTTGCCTTCAAAGGGCCGAATGTAATTTTAGGACTGCATAAATGTGACTGCTCCTTAACTAGGGTCAAGAGGCAAGGAGCTCAATGCTGCCGCCAGGTAGAAACAAGGTACTGGGCCAGATAAAACAAGTTAGAGGGCCAGATTCGGCCCACAGGCCTTGTGTTTGACACCTGTGCTATAAACCATGTCATCTTTCTACTGATATAAGCTTATTATTTAAAATCATTTTGTAAATCATGTTTTAGTTTATTCTTTGAAAGGAAACTTATTTTTAGTTTGCCTAGAACTGATGGATGTCATGTGGATCAGATGTCCATTAGTTCTGATAAATAATGCCCTAGAGATAGACAAAATATATTTGCAAATTAGTCTCATAAAAACTACATTATAGAAAGACACAGGTGTCTTCTTCTTGGATTCTCGTGTGAGACTCAAAGAATACATGATGAAGGAGAGGTGCACTCCTGTCATCAGACACCACTGAGGAAGCGTTAGATGAGAACCTGGCAAAGGGACACATACTCTGTGTTCATAGCGCAGGATCACTCACAGCCTGAAAGAAGCAAGCTCTTGCTTGGGAGGCTGATACCTCAGGGTGCCAGTTCTGGCTGAGGGCACAACAGCAGGGAGATTAATGCCCCTGTGCACAGTGGCTGTCATGTTCCACATCTGGTGCATTTGATTCAGGCCATGCACCCATGGACCAGCACACATGCACACCCACCCAGAACCTACACTCAGAAAAGGGACAGCATCAACACTGGCTGCTGTCTGCAGGGTGGGTGGTGATGACTCAGGTGTAAAAATTGGGTAGTCTCAAAGAAAGCAAATTATTTGACCAAGTAGCTATCTACACCAAGGATATTAAGGGGAGGCAAAGGGTAAAGGAAGGGGTAGGAAGGTGATGAGGATTTTGAATATCATGTTGAAAAGAATTGGTAAAAAGTAATCAGCTTGAAATAGCTCATTATGGAATAGATTGACAGTGCTTAAAAATTAATTTGCCCTAAGAAGTAAAAGATAATTTGTCATTAGTTAAGCTAGTAGACACATCTCTAACATGTAACATAGATGTGGAAAGGCAGAGAGTGCACACAACACCAGAGGAGGGTATAACAGACCTGAGTCTGAGTCCCAGCTTTTGTCCTTGGGAAAATGATGTAACACTTGTTGGCCTCAGTTTTGCATCTGTAAAATGGGGCAGTTGAGCTAAATGATCTCAAAATATTATGATGAGTGAAGCGCTGTTTAATATTTCTAAATGCTTCCCAAATATGCTCTGCGCTGTCTGAGAAACATCTTTGTTCAGGAGGTTTTCTTGCATTGAAACATGCTCACCCTTCTGCCTTGGTTTCTGTCATGAATCAGCAGTCTTGAGTCCCCTCACCTAATTCCCTCAACAATATTTCTTTCTTCCTCAGCATCTAGAGTTTTCTGTTTTGCTGTCTTATAGCAATGCTTATGATAGCTATTTCTTGAACCAGATTTTAACTGTTGTGAATTCACCTCATGTATGTTCATCTTAAACTGCAGGGCCATATTGACAACAGCTTTTAAAATTTCCAGGATTAATTTCCCAGAACTTAATGTCCTTTTCCCATCTGGAAGCTGTGAGTGGAACAATAGCAAGATGGCTGCTCTGGCAAGAGAGCTAATATCCCTGTCCTTTAGGTGAGAATATAAAGAGTATATGAAAATGTATTTCTTCACAGTGTATCTTACCTCATAAATATTATTTGACTTCTTATGATGTTAAAATGAGTCATTGAAAATTTATATTTCTAGGCATCTTGTCTTATAAAATTATAGATTGTCTTAAAGCAGAATGCATTATCAGTCTGCCAAGTCCAGACCTTTAATATGTGTGGCAGAACCATGATCCAAAGGCAAGCTGAAAGATGAACTTGGAAGTACAAGGCAGACTTAAATATCATAGAATATTATTCTTTAGCTATTCTAAAACAGCTCTTATATTATAAATTATTTACAGTATTGTGAAAGTGAAAACAGAAGATCTCCATGGATCCAAAAACATGTTGGAGGCAACATTAAGACATTGTCTGCTTTGGTCTTACATAAGTCCTGAGCTTTGAAGCATTTTTTCCCTTAGTCATCAGTTGTTTCTTTTATTTTGCCTTGTAATTATCTCATTCCTCATTACTAATTCTTGACTTACAGAATGTATTGTAGAGATGGTGCAAAGAATAGAGATGCCATGTTTATCTGTGGCTGAATGGTATATAGTGCAGTACAGATGGGACTAGGGAGGGAGTAAAAGCTTTCCAAATATAAACCACTATATGGTAGCCACATAATGTTATGGGTTCTATATTAGTTTCCTATGTCTGTTGTAACAAGCTACCACAAACCTGGTGGCGGAAAATAAAGGAAGTTGATTCTCTCACAGTTCTGGAGGCCAGACACCTGAAATCAGCATGACTGGGTGGAAATCAAGGTGTGGGCAGGGCCACACTCCCGCTGGAGGCTATAGAGGAAAATCTGTTTCTTGCCTCTTCTAATTTCTGGTGGTTGCCAACATTTATTTGTTTATTTATTTATTTAAGATGTTATTTATTTAATTTTAGAGAGGGGAAGGGAGGGAGAAAGACAGGGAGAGAAACATCGATGTATGGTTGCTTCTCCTGTGCCCCCTACTGGGGACCTGGCCCACAACCCAGACATGTGCCCTGACTGGGAATCGAGCAGGTGACCCTTTGGTTCACAAGACTGGTGCTCAATTCACTGAGTCACACCAACCAGGGCCCAGCATGTCTTGACTTGTAGCTGAATCACTTCAATCTTCAAGGCCAGCATCTTCACATTTCTCTCGGCTCTGTTTTCACATCCCCGTTTCCTCTATGTCAAGTCTCCTTCTCCTCTCTCTCTTTGGAACCTTTACCTGAGTAGCCAGAGGGGAGCGGGGAGGGGACAGTGAGAAGAAGGGTTTTCAGGAACTACTATAAAGGACCCATAGACAAAACCAAGGGGGAGGGTGGAAGCAAGAAAGGGAGGTGGCTTTGGAAGGGGTTGGGGGGAGGGGTGGTCAGAAAGTACAGACAACTGTAATTGAACAACAATAAAATAATTTAAATTAAAAAAATCCTTACCTGAGGATATGCCTAATTGATTTCAGACAGAGGGGAAGGGAGGGAGGGAGAGAAAGGAGAGAAACATTAATGTGAGAGAGAAACATCTATAGGTTGCATGTCGTACACACCCAGCTGAGGACCAGACCCACAACCCAAGCCTGTGCCCTGAGTGGGAATCAAACCAGCAACCTTTTGGTGTTTGGTGCTCCAACCAGCTGAGCACACTGGCCAGGGCTCTGCTTCTCTCTTTTAAGGATATTCGTGATTGCATTTAGGGCTCACATGGGTAATTCCGGATAATTTCCTTACTTCAAGATTTTTAATCATCTCTGCAAAGCACTCCCTCCTTTTGCCGTATAAGGTAACATTTGAAAGTTTCAGGAATTAGGACAAGCGTTTCTTTTAGGGAGACATTTTTCAGCATATCACAGACTCCATTTGTTCTAAATAAATCAACTAAACATTAAAGCTCACTATCTTCTATAGCTTCCCTCTCTCCTGATGTCATTTGGTGTTAAGAGCATACGTAAATTAATTCAACAAATATTTATTTAGGACGTACTATGTGCCTGCCACTAAATTCTGTACTTACAGTGATGAACAAGTAAATATGATCCCTGTTCTCATGAGGCTTATAGTCTGGTTGGGGAGATGCCCATTTAACAAACAAACACTCTCAAAAATGTAATTTCACAAACTGGTAAATGCTATGCAGAAGTGGCTCCTAGTAGGATCTTAGGGAAGGTCCATCTGAGGAAATGATGTATAAGATGAGATCTAAAGTGAGCCAGGCCAGGAGTAGAAATAAGAGCATTTCATGCAGAAGGACAGCCTATGGTTGGAAGGAATTGGAACTTTGGAGGAGCTGATAGAAATTTTGGTAGGACTTAAGGAGGTGTCAGAAGATTGGGGTAAAACAAGATTGGGTATACCATCGGTGTCAAACTATGCAGGGTCTTAAACAAATCTGAGTTTCATCCTACATATATTAGGAAGACCATGGGTTTAAGCAGCGATAGGGTAGGAATAGGGGTGGGCATGACATGATCTCATTAATGTTTTTACGTAATTGCTCTGGTTTTTGGTTGGAGAATGGATTGCCAGAAACAAGAGTGGTAGCAGTGGGATGGTGAGATCAGAGGTGTGGCCATCATTCAGGCAAGAGGAAAAGGTAGCTTGGACTAAGCTGGAGATAGCAATAGTGAAGAATATTAGAAGTGTAAGATATGCTCTGGACAAATGGCAGGCCTTGAAAGTTTTATCTGAGGAGATCTTGAGGAAGTGTGATGTGTCAAGGATGACTCCTAAGTTCCTGGCATAAGCAGCTAAATGGGTGGGGGTGCTGTTGATGAGGGTGGAAGGACAGAAGGAGAAGCAGATTCTGAGAAAAGCTGCTGAGTTCAAGTTTGTATATGTTAGCCTTTAAGAAGCCACTTGACACAGGGCACACCATAAGTAGTAGCTTCTATTTCATTCAGTCAATTTAAAATCATAATTGGCCTTTCAGTCAGTAGACTTAGGTTCTAGCTCTGCTAGGCCACCTAGATAAATAAACCTCTTTGGACATCAGGGTCTTCATCAGTAAAGGGGAGTCAGTTGAACTGGATGCATTTTGTGGTCCCTTTCAGCTTTCATATGCCTGCAATGCTATGCTGTTCTTTCGTCTTGACCACCTGGAATGCTACTCTGGCCAGCTGGATCCACTTCAGAGAGGCTGATGAACTAGAACTCTACATATGGGTGGCAGTTTCTAGTGGAAGCTGACGCAGAGGGAGCTCTGGCCAAGGCAAACTGTGGCTAGTGAGAAGGCCTCATGATGAAGTGGAAGGATGTGGTTTGAGGAGGGCAGCAACTGTCACTGTTACCAAATAAGCATGAAGTTCACCAAGCTCCATCGAAGAGTGGAGCTGAGGATGGCTGTTTATTAATTGGTGAATTAATGTGATTTGGGGCATATGGAGAAATGGTGATGTACAGAAAAGAAGATGAGAGAAAATCCCATTTCCTTCTTTCCTGTGCACTCATGTTCTTGGCATAAAGTCGTTGGAGCCAAAGTAGGTATCAGGGATCCATCATCTCCAGTGGACCTCCCTTTATTTACAGATAAAGAAACCAAGGTCAACAGCAAGTAATAAGGTGGCAGAGCCAAACCTGCATTCAAGTCTCTTTCCACCTTGTCCCTGTGTTTTCTACATCGGGCTGCCAGGGATGATTCCCAGAAGTGGTTTGAGGCCCAGTTTTGGAAAAAGGATCAAGTTTGGTTTCATTTGTCTTAGACCAGACCTCAGAGAAATTATTCACTCCTTCTGACCTCCAGATATAAAAACACTTTATGTAATTTGTTATATTTTGGGCTCTGTCCTTAGTCAGTGTTTTATTACTCAATAGTAAACCTGACTGGGCCTTGATTCCCTAGGAGGGATCCTTCTATTTAACTGACCTCATCAGGGCTCCTCAGTGGTCATAGCAGTGCTTGCTCTTCTGAAACATGTTCTGCATTAGAAGGCTGTGCCCAGGTCTTTCATAAGATTTGACTGCTCTTCTTTTCCTCAAAGGTATTGGTTGATTTTTAAAAACTGAACAGTGGCTTTATATGTGAAAAGTAGCTGAAAGGAACTTATTAGGAGTTTCTGCTTCATCCTGTGATCGTGGTTAGTTTGTGAGTAATCAAATTCCCTGGCCTCTTCTTTGGGAGCAATGACTGGTCAGTCTGTGGCTTTATTGTTATTTCACAACATAGAGGGCAGAGCACAGTACCTCTGCCTGATGTTTTAATTTAAAACACCTCATCAGAGGATGTGAGCAAGACTTCAGATGTCCTTGTTGCCATAGTAGGAATCACATTTCTCCAGAAGTCACTACTGGGCTGAAATCTGAGCAGAATCCCAAAGAAAAGCAGGGGCCTTGAGTCTAGGACATACTGCAGAGTAGGCTCAGGCGAGTCATAAGCTGTATTATGCATATGTTATATGCAAAGCGAGGAGAATCCAGAGCAGAGATTTATCTCCTAAATGTGGCGTCAGTGGTTAGGTAAGCCATCCTTTACAAGGACTCTGTTCAAGGCTGAGAGACCACATTCTGAAAAAAGGGAAGGATGTCTTTCCTGAGGCCACACATCTGGCTGACCTTCTTACATTCTCCTTGAACATGCCATCCTCACTACTGAGATAGTGGTTTCCCTGCTATTGGGAACCCCTGGGGACACCCAGCCAGTTTCCACTGCCTCTGTAGGTTCTGCCCCTCCTGTAAGGCTTGCCTCAAGAACCAGCTCCTCCCTGAAACCTTTCTTTGGAACCCTAGTCCTCACTGGCCCTTTGGTTTCTGAATTTCTTCCACAATTGCTATCTCACTGCACAATTTCACTTTTAGTTCTTTGCTGCCATGTGTTGTTTCCTCTGGGTGGGTGTGTTGAGGAGATGTGGGCAGTTCATGCATTTTCTTTTTTACTTGCTAAGTCATTAACTTCTTAAGGAGAGGAACCCAGAATTTAATTTCTTTATATTCTCTAATAGTATTAGGCTTAATTCTGAGGACACAATTTGTGTTCACAAATACTTGCTTAGTCATTGGAAAGAGTTCCTAAGGTATTTATCAAATAATAACTTAGGAAAGCACACATAAAGTCTATTTGTGCTTGTTTTTCAAACTATTTTCATAATCACATCACTAAGATTTGATTTGGCTACATGTGACAGAAAACTAAAAAAATAAGTAAAAAAGATGTTGATTTCTTTCTCCATGTAACAGAAGGTCAGAGGTAGAAAGGGTGGAGTGGGGCTCTATAGGGCAGGAACCTAGTCCTCTACTCTCTTGCTGCTCTGCCATATGAACATACAATTTGTATTCTCAACGTCAACTCATAGTCCACAATGGCTGTTTGAGCTCTAGCCATTACTTGCACATTTTAGGCAGCAGAAGGGAGAGAGGGAGGAAGAAGAAAGGACAAAGGGCTTTCACCAACATCTTTCAAGGAGCTTTCCCAGTAGCTGATGCACAGTGGGGTGTTTGGGTTTTTTTGTATCTTTAAAAAAATGTTATTTTTCAATTAAAGTTTACACTTAATATTATTTTATATTAATTTCACCTTATTACTTCAATCTAGTGGCACATAGCTGCAAGGGAGGCTGGAATACATTGTCTTTATTCCAGGTGGCCATGTATGTGTTCAGTGGAAACTTGGGGAGACAAAGGGGAAAAGCAGCCAGTGACTCTGACTCTTAACACATGGGATAAATTGGACAAAGTAAGATACATTGAAATAACCAAGTCTTTTTAGCTTTATTCATCAGACTATTCATGAATTCATCAATGAGCCACTCTTGTATTTACCATTTGCCTGACACCATGCTAAGTGCTAGAAATAGAGCAAAGAACAAGACAGATGTGGTCTTTACTTTCAGAAAGCTAATAATTCAAGTGGGGGAGGTAATAATAAACAGGAGAATAAATAAGTGAACAAGATATTATGAGATAATGGTAAGTACTAAAAAGAGAAAATCACATGGCCCTAATTGGTTTAAAAAATTATCTATTTATTGGATATGCTTAGAGTTATTATGTGAATGAAACATTCAGTCTTCTTCAAAGCTATTTTGGTTTTTTGGGGGGATTGTGCCTGTAAATCTCTGTGAGCTTTTTAGGAGAAGGGGGAAAATGCACTGAAAATTGCTTTGCTGGACCATTCATAAGTGGATTTATTTAGACTGGAAAGTTTTAAGCTGACATTTCTAAAAAGTTTATATCTGGGTATGTTTATATTAATTAGGGTTTTATTTATATAATATAAATGCACATTTTCAGGAGCCATTTATTTAAACATGTAAAGACCATTAAGAAAAGTGTTGTCAGTATAGAAGAGACTTCTAATGGTATATGTTTAATAAAGCTGCCTAATTTATAAAATGCTTAGAAAAATGTTAATGTTTTATACTTTTTTTCCCAAGGGAGGAATTTTTGTTTCCTTACATTTCATTTACAATAGTAGGATTCAGTTATTTAAAATTTATAATGGTTGCCATTAGAGTCAGATATGTCTTTGCAGAGGAGATTTTTTTTTAAGTGAATAAAACAAAACCAAGAACCATCATTGACACTTGTGTGGCTTTGATTTATGTGCTTTCTAGCAGTCTAAGTTGATTCTGAAAGCTGTAGTAAAATTTCTTAGGGTTAAATAGATATTTTATGAAACTCTCATTTTATGATACATTAATCCATATTTGATTAACTTTCTTGTTTCTAATATTAATTTTCAGTTATTTTGATCAAGTCATAATTATCATCTCTTAATTATGGTCAAGACCACAATCTGGAGAAGAGAAAATCCACATTGTTTAGAATATCTTTAAATAAGCCCCGGAAAACAGTTCTAGACTTTACATGTACAAATGTTAATCAACAGTAATAAACTGTGCACTGACGGCATGTTTAAAACAAACCAGGGCTTAGAAAAAATAGGAAAGTTAACCAAAGAACTCTTCCTAGTAACAGGTTTTATGTGTCTTTGTTAAGATCATCACAGCTTGTTTTCATTCTTTTTTAACTTCCTTTCCAAAATGTGACATTATGTTTCTTTGCAGTTTTATATACAGCTTCATTTAATAAGCACTTTTCACTTCAAACAAACTGGATTCCTATAACAGAGGAATTGCAAAAGAAATGTCTCTAATGAAGTTGTTATGCTGCTTATTAGTTCATAGGCAAATTGGTATTTTAAACTGCTAATTAATGTCTTTTGCTGTGATAGTCCTTAAACAACTTTCGTGCCCAACTTGTTTGGTAACATTATGTGGCACTTTGTAGAATGGGCATACATTTTGCTTACCATTCTTAGCCTTATTCTTATGTTTTAAATTTTAAACTTGACCCTTTGTTGTCTTCATAATGCAAGAAACCATTTCCATTTAATCTGGGACAGCTGCATATGTTTAGAGAATATATGCATAAATTCTCACAGAAATATGACCTAAAACAGACAGATGTTTGAACTCCTATGTAAAAATCTATTCTAAACATTCTGGGCTACTGCTAGACAGGAATGCCAAACATTTCCAACCACAAATTACACTTGATAATAACCACCTTGATAGCAGAAAGTAGCAGACCCCCAGTTCCATTACATGATCTAGAGGAAGATAACAGGCCTTTGGCATTTTAGCTTAGATTTGCTGTATTTATAGATAACTAACGCCAGTGCAAGTTGCATCATTGTGAAAGTTAGAAACTATTAATTCATATACAAAATTCTCTGAGCACAAAAATTTATACTCTTTTCTCCATGTAACTGGACCATACAAAGTAGTCAGTTGCTGATTGAGAAGCAGGAGCAAGCTTAAAAACCAGGCAGGCTGAGTACACAAAAAGCCATGTGGCTCAAGAGAGGAAATGGACATGTGTACCCTTTTAAAGTATTTGAAATCAACATATTCTTGAAGAACCATTTAAATGAGCTCACCAGTATGCTTTATTTTATGAAATGTGGGACATGCCAGTTATGAAATGGGAACCCTGAAATGTGATTACATCCATCTCAACCAGCTCAGGATTTTATTCACTTCTTCAAGCTTTAATCCTATTAACTTTCCTGCACAAAGGAAATACAGTGCTCCTCTTGGATGATTCTGCCCAGGTCTCATAGCATTTGTAAACCAAGTCTTGAATTTTACAAATAAAGCTTATCGGTTGATTAAAAAGATAACGAGCATCAGTAAAGCCACTTTTCAAAAGAAATATTCTAGATTGTTTAAGAAAAGGCCTGCAAGAGATTGGTGACTTCAGTTTATAGAATTTGAGGATTTTTTTTAAGCATCTCACTTAAATATGCAGATTTTTGATGTGAAGCATATCAAATATATGGCTTTTAAAAATCAAATCTTTGGTTTTACAACTAAAGCTCATTGGTTGATTAAAAATATAAGCATCATTAATGTAATCACTGTTCAAAATGGATTTTTTAAGACTTTACTTAAGAGGTTTCAAAGGGTTTAATGATTCACAATTGGTTTATAAAATGTGAGGATTTTTTAAAAGCAGTTTTACTAAAGTCAGAATTCAGGTTTGAAATACATCAAGCTTATATCTGGCTGCATGTCCTTTGGACATAGATTTAGCCCAGCAAAATACCAAGATCTGATTATGATGCTGTTGGGAGTTAATCTCATTGTAGTGAACATGAACTAACAACACATTAGTCCATATTATATTATATACTTTTCAGTCTGCAGCCTGCCATTTTGATTAAATTTAGGTATTGAATTCTTACCATTCAGATTTGAAACAGCAAAGACTGCCTATTGCTACCTATCAAGTTTATAAAGCTGTCCTGTAAAATTTTATACTATTTTAGATCTCCATTAGTTAAAATTTATTTCTAACATAAAATCTGAGAAGATACTTGCATCCATCCCCATTCTGTTTAGAAATACTTGTTATTTACAGATGGCTGGCTGTCATTAACATTGCCTGGCCTATGTGGCACTGGCCTGAAATATCCATAGTCATTTAGGTTTTCCTAACAGTTTCACTGGGGTGTTTGCTTTCAGAGGTCACTTCAGTGTCAATCTCAGCAGTCCACACATAAGTCTGTCTGTTCCACCCAATTGAAAGAGAAAAAGAAAATATTTACTCCAAGGCATCCTCCCTACTTTGTTTCTTAGCCTAAATTCTTAGAATGTACATTAAAAGAGTTGCAAAATCCACCTCATATTCTGAAAATAGGTTTATTTTTGTCTGATTTCCTATTCTGTCTGATTCTTTTGCTGCCTGGGAGGCACTTGGCCTTTGGAAAGCTGGGATAGCTAAATGCTCCCTTCCAAATACCTCAGCCTGAAGTTAGGAATGACACTAGGTCAGCACCCCTTATCATCCTCACCAGGACCCTCCCATTTCTGCTGGATCTGTTCTGTCTCAGAATATCAAGGAACACCCTCTTGGTGAATGCACCTGGCTTCTATGTACTAGAGTGTTGATTTCCCTGCAGGTGGGTAACTTAAGCCAGTTGCCTTATTTTGACCATGTCAAAGAAGTATCAGATAAAGCTATAACATCAGACCAGCCAGAAAATGAGAGGCTGGACAGTGACATGTTTATTAAATCTCTCCTGTTTTCTCAACCCCTGCTCCCCTGGCTGTTTTCCACTCTCGCAGCCAGAACCCTCGGGGTGGGGGGGGGGGGGGGAAGGAGTTGTCTGTAGATCATGGCCACCAATTTATGGGTTTGTTGATTATTTGTTAAGGAAAAATGCAAAGCTCAAATAAACAAACTCAGTGCTGGGTAAAGCCATTGACCAAAAGCAATAATTCCCAAGATCCATTAGCATTAATTACTATAACAAGCAGGACAGGCAGGCCTTATGTCACTCATTTCCCAGGAAAGAAGTTTAGAGGCAGTAGTTAGACTTCATCTTCGGTTCAAACGCAGACAGCCCAGATATACTGCAAACCTCAGTGCAGGGAGGACAGTCACTGAGAGTAAGAATACCTGTGAGTCCTTTGATCCCTGGGACTCTGCTTTCTGACCTTGGAAAAAATCCATTTTAAAACATTGATTTTTTAGTCATTATAGTTACATATCACATGTCTCTTAAGCTTTTGAGACATTTGAGGAATGTTTGTGAAATGCCCTACACAGGATAAGTAAAGGTAAAACCAGAGACCCCCATTCCTAACTACGAATCCAAGGAAGAACTCTAGGAAGTTAGGGGCAATCTAGAGCAAGGTTTCAGAGGGAGTGGTTCTTGTTCTAGGTTCCCCTGTGTTGAGTGCATAGCACACATGCACACACAGTCTTACAAAGGTATTCAGGGAACCTTAGTTAAAAAGTATAACTTTATCTACTTAATGATACTTGGGGAAAAGGTGGTTTCAGAAGAGAATGTGATTAACATTGTCAAATAACATTAGGAAAGGAAGTATATATTCCAATTAGAGTCCTCCTCTTCAAAATGGCCCAGACTCATCAAATTTTCTCTTTTTTTTGTAGCATGTATTCAAAATGTACAGTTTCCAAGACACTACTAGCCAGGAGATGCATATAAATACAAATACTATCAATTAACTGAATAGTTATTTCTGACAATTACAAGTGAGACTTCATTTGGGGGAGAACTGGGTAGTAAAGCATTCCTTGAACTGGCTACATAGTTGGCTGAGCTTAGTTCAAAATGAAAATGCAGAGAACCATATCCAAAGGCAGAGGAAAAGATAACATAATTATTTTTTCTCTTTTGTTCCTCAGTCTTTCTCTCAACTTGTGATGGTGTGTTTTATTTGCCATTTAATGTTAAGTAAAAAAAAAACTTTTAAAATTAAATTAGTAGTATAAATTTTACTCATATTATGCAAAGCCAATTTTAAAGCAAATTAATTACACAATTAGATTGTACACACATTTTTATCAGAAAAGTGATAAAGCTGCACAAAACCAGTTTACTGTTTTTATTTCACTTCTTGATATACACACATTCTGCCAACACTCTACCTTTGACTTAATGATGAGTAAAGAAAATGTGAAATGAAAATGAACTGTAAGTTGCTCTATCTTTCACATTCCAAGTTACTATTTCATCATAAATGGTTGGTTCATATTTATAGGGAAGTAGCAGGAATAAGAGATGATGTTATAAGGTTCCTCACTTGTCATTGTTTCTTAGGACAGTTTTGACTTGTTTATTTGAAGAAAATCCTAGTTCGAGTGGAAAGCAGAGCTTCTCAGCAATCCCACTTACTCAGTCTTAGACATAACACAGCTATCTTGTACTTGCTTTAAGTCTCACTGAACTCCCACACATTGTGGGAATTCTTTGCTGGTGGGCATTGCAACTGCTCTCTCTGGATGGACTAGCAAGAAATGCTGGCAAACACACATATGTATATAGCTCTTCTGCTCATGAACATGCTCCATTGTCCCTTCAGTCTTCACTTACAAAACACAAGTTCCAATATAATACTATTGACAATTTCAGGACAGTGATAGTAGAACATTAAACCAAGCTCAGGGAACGAGGGCTCCTGTGTGACTACACAGGTCACATGCCTTTGAAGTTAGCCCTGAGGACTATTGTACTTTAGCTGACTTCTAATATAGGCGAACATCCTAAAAGATATAGGGCTTCTTGCTTCACTTGTCTTATCTTGTTCAGCCTACTGGGAAGATCTTGAGAGCAGGAATGAGCCAGAGGCTGATGCTCTGCTCTGACCCAGGCTGCCCTTGCTAATAAGTCCTGTACCCCTACCAAGGAGCTGCTTAAGGGGTACCTTCTCCCCTTTAGCTTGATTCCCTCTTATCTAACCCTCTCCCAGCTTCTCCCAACCCAAACCAGTGAAATAGAAATAAGGGTTGCTGGGATCACTAAGGATTACTGCCCACTAATATCATTAAACAGACATTTTTGTCTCTCTCTGGTCAACAGTATGTAGTCATAGAATTATTTTTTTTTTTACATTTTTAATATGAAATATTTCAGAAATATAAACATATTTAGAAAATTACATAAGTATCTGGGTAACCATCATCCAAATTAGACCTAAACATCATAAACACAATGGACTCCCTGTGTTACCTTCCCCAATTTTACCCCTCTCCCTGCCCTTCCCCCCAGTAAGCACTATTATTTTTCACTCCCCTACATAGCTCTACTATTTTCCTTTATATATATTTACTCCTAAAACATGTATTTAGTATTGCTTGTTGTATTTTAAAACTTAATGTGAACGATATTGTTTGGTACATGGCTGGCAGCTTGTTTTTTTGCATTCAACTGTATGTTTTTGAGGTTTGTCCATGTTGCTGTGGCAGTAGCCTTTGTGCCCAGTTTCATTTTGCGTGTTCGGAGTTCCAAGTTTTTGATCCTATAGAGTTGCTGATTTTAGTGAATGCCTTATTTCTGGCTTGGGTGGATTATGTCTAGTGATTAGCCTTTGAGGCTTTATTTAACCAAAACTTTGGAGTCTTGAGTCATAACCCTTATCTGTTTCATTGAGTTTCCATTCAGCTCATGTCTGGGCATAATATGTATTGGAAAAGTTTACTAGTGTCTCTTGGCAGTCATTTGCCGTGGGATGGCATAGCCATGTAGAATGAGGTGGGTGATTTTTTTATTTACGTCATTTACCTCCAAATTAGATTGAATTAGTGTGAAAGGAAGCATGTAAAAATGTAGAATCAAAACCAGATAAGGCTCACCTTACCTAGAAGCAGACTGAATGACTGACTACTCATTTATCTGCTGTATAGCTCCAAAAATTATCCCTCTATGTAATCATTGCCCAATCTCATTATAGTCTGTAATATTGTATCACCCTTTTGATATGGTAACATCATCACATTGGTTTCTCTCCTAAAAAGAAAGATGGGGCCTGCTAAGGGCACTGGGCACTTGGGCAGAGGAAGGGATTGAGGCCATGAATTTTTTAAAAAGGGGGAGAGAACAGTCAAAACATGATTTTTCTTTTTAAGGAGAAGAGTACAGAGAATTAATAATAATCACTTCCTGTCTTCTTTCCAGAATACCAAGCACATGCTCAGCTCATGCTAAATGCTTTAATACACATTCAGACCCCATTCAGTCTTTAAAACAACCCTGCAAAATAGGCACTTGTTTATTATTTTTTAGATAGAAAACATTCAAAGACATTAAAACAGGTCCCAGAATTGGTAATGGGAAGGCTGGGATTGGACCCTACATGTGGCATAGTGGCAGGGCTCTTGACACACTCCAGTAAACCAAGCTTGCTGATGCCACAGTTTAGCTGCAACATCAGCCCTGCCTTAGGCAAGAATAACCAGTGGTGCTTGGCACAGGATAATGATTGGATGTATCCTGTGACTTTTGTGGGTAGGGAATATATAAGTTGGATGTGGGTTGGCTCAGTGGGAAAAGAAGTAGAATGTTAGTGATTATGTAGTTTTTAAGTAAGAGCCAGAAAAGCTAAAAAGTCACCATGATTTGGGTTTTACAGACCCACCTTTGGCCTCAAAGGATCACTGCACTGCTTGAGGTCTGCCTGTGGCTGGCTGGCTTTCTGAAGTGTGGTTGGCCCATTACCCACCTCTCTGTGCCCAGATTGGGTGGGGCCAGAGCCCACTGCTCCAGAAGTTAAGTAGTGCCCTTTTTCAATGCACATAGTTGGCCGTTCCTCTTTTCCTACATTCCCCTTGGCCTTCTACCCTCAGTCCTCTAAAACACAGGCGAAACTCCCTGATCCATTGTTGAAAAAAGTTTGTACTCTGGAGTGCATTACAGTACCCCACCCTGGTACCATATTTTTGAGTCCATGTCAGCAACCCTTCTACTCACTCTCATTATAGTCCTTTCATATGGCCTTGATTCATCTTGCTATTTTTAGCTCTGCTCTGTTAACCACAGGCAAAGGTAATGCCACCACTCAAGTGATCGCTGTATTTCTAGGCCTTGGCTATACTTTTCAGCCTGTTTTAAATGTGTCCTTTATTTTACGTACCCAGGAACTTCTCTGAGTTGATGGCATAATTTTCACCCTTCCTGACATCTGAATGGGGTACATACACACCTTCCTTAATAGTGGCTGATTTTAATCTTTTCAGCCACAATAAATCTGATACACACCTCAAGCCAAAGGCATGCTCGTCTTGGAATTTTGATCCCTCTTCCTTTACCACAGAGATTGCTTGATTTATGAAAGTAGCTCTGGCATGTCCTGTTTTTACTAACATTGGAGAGTCAAGGTGGCATTCTAGCACACTTGAATTTCTGCAGCCCCTTATCAACCTGATCATTCCAGACTTAAAACTATTTTGCCTATCTGATATTTGCTGGTAGGGAAGATCAGTTAGGACTTTTTTTTTTCCTTTCTTGAATCTAAAAGAATAAAGATTGAGATTTCTTCCTACTAGTTTTTTTTTTTTAATAGTCTAACATGATAGCCATAGGAAGTGAATGATTCTGGTGACAATAAAAGTAGTACCTAGAATTTCCATATCATTTTTTGTCTTTTCTTCTCTAGATCTTACTTGGATGACGTTTCTCTGGATATCTGAATAAGTGATCCTCCAAGTAGGAGGATCCAAGTATGTGTTTAAAATAGATTGATAGCAGGGTAAACAATTACACTTCCTGAGAAAGATCTAAAGGCAGGTACTAAATACTTAGTTTTGTTTTTGTTTGGTTTATAAAAGTCATCTATCCACCCCCTCATTTTACAGAAGAGTAAACTGAAGCCAAGAAGGTTGACCTAGTCATGGTTACTCAGACAACTTATCGTGGAAATGGGCTCCAACCCAGGGCTCCTGAGTTCATATACTCGGAACCTCTAGGAGGGATTTTGAAACCTTATTTCCATAGAATATTGGGTCACTAACTGATGAAGCAATAGAAATGCTTATTTGAGGCAAAATATCTATATTCTGCTGTTTAGCTATTATACCGATATGTCTCCTTTATTCTTGAGTCAAAGATCTTAAATATCTAAAATTTATTTAATCTCAAATCCTATTATCCCCATACATAGCTATTACTTATTTCCATGAATATGTCCACCATCCTACTCAGTCAGTAACTCCGTTAAATTTATATGGTATGATTTTCCAGACTTAGATTTACTACTATTCCTTGTCCTTGAATAGCTGTCTACTCAGTTAGAAAGAAAAGACAAGAAAGATTAGCTAACTGTAATAAAGTGCTAATTGTGTGGTATTGTAGAACTTTAAGGGAAATAAAAGTCACTGGAAGTTGGAGTAGTGAAGGGAGGCTTCCAGAGAGGTTTCTCACTTGCAAGACAGTTAAGGTCTCTCCAAGGAGGTTTTTTGCTAAGTAGCAAGACAGGAAGATTTGTCAAAGAGGAACCCAGAGGCCAGGCAAGGCAAAAGAAAAGGAAATATATTCAGGGGCAGTGAGTTATAACACAATTAAAGAGATGGAGGAGGATAGCAGAGGTTTAGGTGATCCAAAGAAAAGCCAACAAGGAAAGGGTGGGAAAAGGAAACAGGCAGAGGGAGGGGGAGAATGGGGAGAAAAAAGATTAAAATGAATCACCTAATTAATGGGTGGGAATGCTAGCTGATAGTTTCCAGGAGCGCTGTTTCTAGTCCAGTTATCTGTCAAAAATGCTTTGGTTTGGTGGCCAAAGGAAACTTCGAAGAAAACTCCCTGCTAAAATATTTGAATGCTTTCCCCAAACCTCTACTTTTATTTTTCTAATTTGAAAGAATATGAAAGAAGGCATTATACCTTTTGACCAAGAATATAATCCTAAAGTTCTGATTCTAAAACTCTTTGGAGTTAACATACATGTGGTGTGGTCTTGATCTTGTCACATTGGGAAGCACCTTACTGATGTCTTTGGAGCCAGAGTATAATAATAAATTACAATTGCCTAGGTGGTTAGGAGATAACTCTGAAGGAGCTTGGGACTTTGGCCAAGTTGGAAGAAGGAACAAAGAAGAGGGGAAATCTCTGCTCTTGGTTTCACTTTTCTCTCCCTTCCTATCTGGTTTGTTCATAAGAATTTATCAACTTTGAGAATCTGAGCAGTTATTTGTGGACTATAGAGAAAAAATAGTTTTTTTATTCTACTGATTATACTTACATAATTAATATACAGACTTAATAGTGAGAAAATGCTTAGTATAATCTTTTTCAAAAATTGTTTTCAGTTTTTTTGAAATAGTAAGATCTTACTCTGTTTCATTGGCATGCTGTACAAAGTTTTAAGTAGTAAATGGATATTCCCAACATAATTCAGTCTAGTCATAGCCACTGTGCTCAGTAAAGTGAGACTACATGTCTTACTCTCAAGAGAAGATGAGTAAACTATTAGTAGTTAATTGAATGCTTTCCTTCTTGTGTGAAGCCTGTAGAATACAGCTTCTCTTTAAAAAAAAAAAAAGAAAAGAAAGGATCATGTAAAGAATATGAGAGAATTATATGATCATGGAAAAATACAGATTCCCTTTAAAACTCAACAGAAAAATTGTGATGAGAAATATTATAGTTCAATAAATATGATTATGAAAGATTAAAATACATTATTATATAATTCTTTAATATGACTATCCAGGCATTCTCAAAGGCATTGCTTAGTTTCTTCTCCCTTTATATAATTCCAGAAAGTACTGATAACTTAATATTCCTCTACACAAATATCCCACATTTGTAGTTTTTATTTTCATTTTTAAATTGGTTACAACCAAAATTTTTTTAAATAGTCAAAGGAAAATTAAGTTATTTAAAAATTGATAATACTTTATACAGATCTGTGTTCTTTCATCTAAGAACTTTCACTTTTCAAATGTTGTGTCATCAATTCATGATACACTTAGAAGACTGGGCAATAGTTCTGCTTCCATTCAATATCAAAGAATTCACTCTGTCCTGAGATATGTGATATATCTCCCCTCCCCTCCCCTCCCCTCCCCTCCCCTCCCCTCCCCTCCCCTCCCCTCCCCTCTCCTCCCCTCTCCTCCCCTCCCTTCCCCTCCCCTCTTGTCTTTTCCTTCCTTTCCTTTCTTTTTTTCCTTCTCTTTCTTCTTTTTTTAAGTTTTTTTTTGCTTTCTCTCTTTCTGTTTTGTTGTTGTTGTTGTTGTTGTTGTTGTTGTTGAAGGCCAGAACAAATATGGCTTGGTCTCAACCCACTAGAAACTCAGTGTGATGAAGGAAGGAGCTCTTCAAATTCCCCAAAACACATGCTACAACTTTAAAACCAGAGAGAGAAATCTCTACATATTTTTGAAGGGTACAAAAGGCATTCAGAAGATTCTGAGCCTTAAATAATCCCAAGATACAAAAGGCAGACTTACTCTGCTGAACTGATATTTTAATGAGTATTTTTCTTAATTTTTTTAACAGGGCAACAGTGTTATTTGCAACATACCTGCCAAACATGAATTTGTGCCTTTTACTTGTATAAGGAAAGAGGTTCAAGGATGGATTTTGGTCTGAAAATTTCATCTATAAATATTTCCCAGGCCAAAGATAAGAAAGTAGGCTGCCAGTAATTAGAAGTTTTATTAGGTATCGATTAAGATTTTGGTTAGTAGTGTCAAGATTTAGACATTATTGTCCTACTGATTTCCTTTGGTAGTAAAGTTCATTGGCTTTGTAGCTAACCTTTGAGTTGTCAAAGTAGAAAGTCACGTTGGGCAATATTTTTCAACTCAAAGGCCGAATGTTTTCACCCACCTGCTTTTCAATTACTCTACTTCCAGTTCAAGAATGATGTGAAAATACTGTTCGCATTCATTATGCTCATCACATCATTATGTATGAGCATAATGAATTATAGGAATAAGATATTACTTATAAGTATCAGAAAAGTATCATAAGTATATCTAGCATATACTAATAAAAGTATACTACTAGTATAACTATACTTATATGAAACAACTTGAGTTGATAGCAGAAACATTTATCTAAAATTTAGAGGTTTGAAATAGAGATCAGAGAAATATTATCTGATGCACTGAAGACCATATGGGGAAGGTGAGAATGATGGGTATTATGAGACCTCTGTCCCAGACAGAGGTTCTGAAAGCTGGGATCTAGGGTAGACTTCTGGCCACCACTTCACTCCTCAGGACTATATCCCAAGATGGAGTCACAATCTGGGGTATCTCCACTTTGGAATTTCAGGAGAAGTATCCCTAGCACTTGCTCCTCTGCTATGAAATGCAAATTGCTGCCTGGATCCTCCTTATGGGCTTCTGTTCTCATTAGCACTAGACAAGCCACAGACCTTCACTTCCCTGGTCAGGAGAGGGAGAAACCATCGAATACCTTTTAACAATGCTGTTTACTTCCACTTTTGTCTTGCATTGCCCCCCACAATATTAGCAGGTAAACTTGTTAATGAAGAGCAATGATGCCTCAGTGAGACTTGAAATTCAAACCCAAGATTGCTGTTCTACCATCTAAAGAATGAATCTATAAGGAATTGTTTTATGGTACCCTACCCTAAGTGCTAGGAAAGTTGAAGATGAGACTCTGTTAGCCAGTAAGGAATTTCTGTCTGAGTTAGAGTTCTCACAGGATATGAAACACATGCTACCAATCTGAAAAGAATTAGGGTATAATGGAAGCAGCATAGCACAGAGTCCAAACACTGGAGTTGGGACTGCTAACCCAGCCCTGCCAGTTGTTAGATGTGTGAACTTGGGGAAGTTGGTTAACCTCCCTGCAGTTCAGTTTCCTCATCTGAAAAGTGGGAATAATATAACTATAGTGTCTATCTCACAGGGTATTGAGGTAAAATGAATTAATGTATGCATAATCTTAAATCAGAGACTGGCACAAAGTAGATACTGTATTAATATTTGCTACAATCATTATTTTATACTAAAAATGTAAAAATATCTTGTATTATTTATTTACTGATATTTAGATGGTTGAAAGGGGAAAAGCATGTAGGAGTACACATGAGAAGTTTTTTGAGCTGGGCTAACATTATTACTCTGCACATCTGTTGGCTAAACCTTAGTCATAGAGCCAGCCATACCTAACTGCAGAGAAAACTGGGAGATACAGCCTAACACTGGCATTCTTGCCACAAGAGAGGAGAATATGGATTTTGCTGAGCAGAGGTCTGTCACAAGCTTAAATCCATCTATAATCCTGTAGCTGTTTCTCTCTTCTAAGAGCTAAAGTGGCTAAAATACATGTACAGTAATCATATTTTGCTCCTGAACACTGGAATATGTGGCCTGAAAAATAAATACTTTTTTTTCCTGATTTGTGAAAGCTTTTTTTGTGTGAAAAGTTGTACAAGATCATGAAAGTAAGTTAGTTTGGTTGTATATTCAATAACGGATGCCTTTACTGAAAAGCATCTCACTCTGTGAAACCAGGGCAGTGGCAGAGGATCTGAAACACATTCCCTGTTCAGTAGTGAACAGCTGACCCATCATTATAAAATCCACATGCACTCTGTTGGTCAGGGTTAGTGTCAGTACAACCTGAGGTTAGCACAGTTGAAACCAAAAGTGTTAGTGAAAATTAAAACCACAAAGCAATGTGGAAAATTGAGAGGTCTGGAAGAAACACAAGGGTCAGACCAATAGACAATTATCTGACGAAGAAGCTCACCCAGGAAGGCAGAAGTAATGTGCATCTGACTGGTGGTGAACAATGGAATTTCCTTGGCACTTTTAAAGGACACAAATAAAATATAGCAAAGGTCCAGATGTGCTTTGCTGGATGCGTAAACACTTCTGAGGTGTCCATAAAACGATCTGATAAAAATCTAATTTTAATGCTTTAGAAAAGATACCTATATAATTGAGCCCTACAGAAAAAGCTAAAAATCCATTTTATTCATGTGGTCTATAAAACTAAGAATTTACTAATTTTCTTAAAGTAGACTATTTCACTGGTTCATGTTACATATTTAAGAAGGCAAACTTTGAAAAATTTTAAAATCCAGAATAGATGTGGGATAACTTTGTTTTTTCCCCTGTCAAATTTCCTATAATAAATGCATTGCTTTTAGAGTTAAGAAAAGTAAAAGGAATATGATATACAGATTTTCTTCAAAAAATGGGTTTATACAGATTTCATAAAGTGGGATTATTTTTTGTTCTTTGGTATTATTGAGTTGTTGTGGGACAGTGGAGTCAATTTTACACAGGGTTTATACAACATTTTAAATTAAGTTCATAAGTCTAAAAGTCCAAGTAGTTGCAGTTATCTTTAAAATCCCTTGCAGCATTCCGAGACTTCCAGCCAAGATAGAGGTATAGGTAGACACACTGTACCTCCTCGCACAAACACAATAAGGACAATTTAGAAATAAAATAACAACCAAAACAGACAGAATATTGAACTGTATGGGAGTTCAACAACCAAGGAGTTAAACTAGACACACTCATCCAGACAGGTAGGAGGGGTGGAGTCAGCAGCTGGGCAGAGAGGGGTCTCCGCAAAAAAAGTGGTGGCTTGCATACCCCAGGTGCACAAGGCAGCGACTGATGGATGCCAAGTGCACAAGATGGCATTGGGCAGACCTGGGCACACAGGCAGTGGATGGCAGACCCCGGGCTTGGGGTGGCAGCGGGCAGACCCAGCAAGGCAGGGATTGTGGAATGGGGCATGGCACATAAGGTGGCTGACGGGTCAGTCCCACATTCGAGCACAGATAAACCAGGTGAAACTGGGGAGCAAAACAGACTGCACAACCTAGGGTCCCAGGGCAGGGAAATAGCCTCAAAACACCGATTGAAAACACCTGTGGGGATTGAGGTGCCGGGATAGACTCGCAGCCTCACAGGAGAGTTCGTTGGAGAGACCCACAGGGTCCTAAAATGTACACAAGCCCACACACATGGGAATCAGCACAAGGATGGCCCGGTTTGCTTGGGGGAAGCGATGGAAGGGACTGAAATCTGACAGAGAGCAGAGCAAGAACCACTGTTCCCTCTCAGACCCCTCCTCCACATACTGCATCACAACCCTGTGACTAGGTTGCCCCACCCTGGTGAATACCTAAGGCTGGCCCCTCATGTGTAACTGGTAGGTCAAGACAAAAAAAAACTGGCCCAAATGGAAGAGCAAATCAAAGCTCAGAACAAATACAACTAAGTGACCAAGAGATCGCCAACCTATCAGATGCACAGTTCAAAGCACTGGTGATCAGGATACTCACAGAATTGGTTGAATTTGGTCGCAAATTAGATGAAAAATGAAAGCTACGATAAGTGAAATGAAGGAAAATGCACAGGGAACCAATAGTGATGGGAAGAAAACTGGGACTCAAATCAATGATGTGGACCAGAAGGAAGAAAGAAACAATCAAACAGAAAAGAATGAAGAAACAAGAATTCAAATAAATGAGGACAGGCTTAGGAACCTCCAGGACCTCTTTTAATGTTCCAACATACAAATCATAGGGGTACCAGAAGGAGAAGAGGAAGAGCAACAAGCAGAAAAGTTATTTGAACAAATAATGAAGGAGAACTTCCCCAATCTGGCAAAGGAAATGGACTTCCAGGAAGTCCAGGAAACTCAGAGAGTCCCAAAGAAGTTGGACCCAAGGAGGAACACACCAAGGCACATCATAATTACATTAGCCAAGATTAAAATGAAGGAGAGAATCCTAGCAGCAGCAAGAGATAAGGAGATAGTTACCTACAAAGGAGTTCCCATCAGACTATCAGCTGATTTTTCAAAAGAGACCCTACAGGCAAGAAGGGACTGGAAAGAAGTATTCCAAGTCATGAAAGGCAAGGACCTCCACCTCCACCTAAGATTGCTCTATCCAGCAAAGCTTTCATTTATAATAGAAGGGCAGATAAAGTGCTTCTCAAATAAGGTCAAGGTAAAGGAGTTCATCATCACCAAGCCCTTATTTTATGAAATGTTAAAGGGATTTATCTAAGTAAAAGAGGATAAAAACATGTACAGTAAAATAACATCAAACTGACAATTATTAACAACCACACCTAAAGCAAAACCAAAAACAACTAAGCAAACAAACTAGAACAGGAACAGAACCACAGAAATGGAGATCACATGGAGGGTTAGCAACAGGGGAGTGGGAGGAGGAGAGGGGGGGAAAATGGTACAGAGAATACTTAGCATAGATGGTAGGTAGAAAACAGACAAGGGGAGGGCAAGAGTAGTATGAGAAATGTAGAAGCTAAAGAACTCACGACACATGGACATGAACTAAAGCGGGGAATGTGGATGGGGGAGGGTGTACAGGGTGGAAGGGAATGAAGGGGGAAAAGTGGGACAACTGTAATAACATAATCAATAAAATATATTTTTTAAAAAATCCCTTGAGGCACCCATAAAATATATTACATGGGGATTTGTTGATATAAATCTATAATGTAATGTGAATATGTAATATTAGATTAATGTATAGTCAATAATGAGATATACATGCAAATAGTGTCTTATGGTACTATTAAATTATTATTCTTTGTTTTTTATTAGGAGTGGGTATAGTTTAATTCATATAAATTAAATTCACCCAACATGGAATTCCATGATAGAGAGGAATAAACATTGAACTTTAGTTGAATCCTGGCATTTTATTTGGGCAAAGCATTTCATCTTTCCAAGCCTTACTTCTGTTGCCTCTAAGTTGAGGCTTATACTACTTACTTTATCAGCTGTACTAAAGATCAAATGAAATGTGAACTCCAACATGTTAAACCTGTCAATCAGTCTCCACTAGATTGAGAGTATGAGCAGAGCAGATGCCATTTATTATTGCTGTTGCATATTCATGAATTTCTGATGGAAGTAACATTGGATAAGCAAATCAGTGAGGAAGTTTGGCCTGTATTTCTTGTCCGGGGACAAACATGCTCAGATGGACTTATGCACAGAGCCAGTGTTACTGTACCTGAAGTAATGAAGGCAAACTGGAGTCTTTCTCTTGTTCTTTTTTCTTCTTTTTTAAAATTATATATTATTGGTTGTGCTATTATAGTTGTCCCAATTTTCCCCCCTTTTCTCCCTTCTACTTAACTCCCCACAACTCCCTCAAGAATTTCCACACCATTGTCCATGTCCACAGGTCATGCATATAACTTATTTGGCTACTGTATTCTGTATGCTGTACTTTACATCTCCATGACTATTCTGTAACTACCAATTAGTACTTCTTGATCCCTTTACCTTTATCACCTTTCCCACCGAACACCCTCCCAGCTCACAACCATCAAAATATTCTCTGTATCTATTATTCTGTTTCTATTCTGCTTGTTTATTTTGCTTTTTATATTCAATTGTTGATATATATTTATTGCCATGTTAGTGTTCATATTGTTTGTGTTTTTGATCTTAAAAAAAGACCTTTTATCTTTTTCTTGTCTGGGAAGCTCATTATCTGTCCTTTGATTTCATTACTTATTTATTTATTATTTTTTAAAGTATTTTTATTGATTATGCTATTACAGTTTTCCCAATTTTTCCCTTTTATCCCCCTTCCACCCTGTACCCCCCAACCCTCCAGCATTCCCCCCCCCCCTTAGCTCATGTGCATGGCTTGTACACATAAGTTCTTTGACTTCTCTGTTTCCTATACCATTTTTTATCTCTCCCTGTCTGTTTTATGCCTGCTAACTATGCTTCTTCTTCCCTGTACCTTCCCCCCATTCCTCCCTTACCCCTTCGCATTGAAATCTCCCTGTGTGATGTCCATTTCTCTGATATTGTTCCTGTTCTGGCTGTTTGCTTAGTTTTTGTTTTCATTGTTTTTCTTTTTTTTTTTAGGTTCATTTGTTAATAGTTGTGAGTTTGTTGTCATTTTATTGTTCATACTTTTTATCTTCTTCTTCTTAAGATAAGTCCCTTTAACATTTCATATAATAATGTCTTGGTGATGATGAGCTCCTTCAACTTGACCTTATCTGGGAAGCGCTTGATATGCCCTTCTGTTCTAAATGAAAGCTTTGCTGGATAGATTAATCTTGGATGTAGGTCTTTGGCCTTTCATGACTTCAAATACTTCTTTCCAGCCCCTTCTTGTCTGCAAGGTGCCTTTTGAGAAAGCTCATAGTCTAATGGGAACTCCTTTGTAGGTAACTGTCCCCTTTTCTCTTGCTGCTTTTAGGATTGTCTCTTTATCTTTCATCATGGGTAACTTAATGATGATGTGCCTTGGTGTGTTCCTCTTTGGGTCCAACTTCTTTGGGACCATTTGGGCTTCCTGGATTTCCTGGAAGTCTACTTCCTTTGCCAGATTGGGGAAGTTTTCCTTCATTATTTGTTCAAATAAGTTTTCAATTTCTTGCTGCTGTTCTTCTCCTTCTGGCACCCCTATGTTGGAACATTTAAAGTTGTCCTGGAGGTTCCTAAGTCTCTCTTCATTTTGTTGAATTCTTGTTTCTTCATTCTGTTCTGGTTGGATGTTTATTTTGTTCCCAATCATTGCTTTGAGTTCTCATTTCCTTCCTGTCACTGTTGGTTCCTTGAATATTTTGCTTTATTTCATTTTGTGTATCTTTCATTTGTTTTTTCATTTTTCAACCAAGCTCAATTAGTTCTGTGAGCATTTTGATTACCAGGGCTTTAAATTCTTCATCAGACAGGGTGATTGTCTCCTCATTGCTTAGTTCTCTTTCTGAAGTTTTGCTCTTTTCTTTCATTTGGGCCATATTTCTTTGTTTTGGCACACCTGTTAAGTTGTAAGGGGGCAGGGCATAAGGTATTCACCAGGATATGGCAACCCTCCTTGCTGCACTGCAGCAGTGCCTGTAGGGGAGGGGCCAGAGAGGGAACAGTGCAGCATGCCTGCTGGTCTCCAGCCCACTTTCCCATGAACTCTCATGTGAGACTGGGAGTTTCTCCCACTGAGGCAACCACCATAGTCCACAGTCAACTGTGAGTCTCAGTTTTGCCTTCAGCCAGCCCCACCCTTACTCACCACAGGTTCTTACTGGTCTGGTTATTCTGGTTGACTTTTTCTTTAATTCCTTGTTTGTTGGAATTCCATGAAGTTTGATTTTCTGCCACTTCTGGTTTTTTATTGATATTAGATTGGTTGTTTTCCTCCATTTGGTTCTTCAAGGAAGTGAAAAGTTTCTATCTACACCTTCATGTTGGCTGGAACTTATGATTAAAATCTTTCCTTTGATTTTAAATGATAGCTTTGCTGGATAGAGTGATCTTGATTGAAGGTCCTTACTTTATATCACTTCAAATATTTCTTGCCATTCCCTTCTAGCCTGCAATGTTTCTTTTGAGAAATCAGCTGACAGCCTTATGGGAGTTCCTTTGTAGATAATTATCTCCTTTTCTCTTGCTGCTTTTATGTTCTCTCTTTGTATCTAATCATTGTTATTTAAATTATGATGTATATTGGTTTGGGCCTGTTTGAATTCATCTTATTTGGGACTCTCTGCACTTCTTGGGCTTGTATGTCTATTTCCTTCAACAAGTTAGGGAAATTTTCTGAAATTGTATTTTCAAAAGGTTTCCAATGTCTTGCTCTTTCTCTTCTCCTTCAGTCCACATTACGATGTGAATGTTGGTATGCTTCAAGTTTTCCTGAGTCTCGTTACACTATTCTCTTTTTTTTTTTTCATCTTTTTTTCTTCTTGCTCTTCTGATTGGTTGTTTTTTGCTTCCTTATGTTTCAGATTGCTGATGGGTTCTCAGCTTCATCCACTCTACTGTTGATCCCAGTATATTTTTCTTTATTTCAATTAGTGTGTCCTTCATTTTGGACTTGATCTTTTTTATGCTATTGAGGTCCTCAAAGTTCCTTGAGCATCCTTATAACCAGAGTTTTGACTCTACATCTAGTAGATTGCTTGTCTCCATTTTGTTTAGCTCTTTTTCTGGAATTTTGTTTTATTTTTTCATTTGGGTTATGTTTCTGTGTCTCCTCTTCTTGGCATTCTCCCTGTGTTCATTTCGATACATTAAATAGAGCTGCTGTCTCCCAGGATGGATTGATTAGCCTAATATCGTAGGTGTCCTATAAGGTCCACTGGCACAGCCTCCTATAATACCCAAGTTGGGTACTCAAGATATGCTCACAATCTTCAACAAAATATTAGAAAACCAAATGCAGTAATGCATCAAAAAAATCATATACCATGATCAAGTGGGATTCATTCTGGGAATGCAAGATTGATACACTTGCAAATCAATAAATGTGGTTCACCATATAAAAATAAATGACAAAAACAAGATGATCATATCAATAGATGCCGAAAAAACATCTGATAAAATCCAACACCCATGTCTGATAAAAACTCTCAGCCTAGAGGAAATAGAGGGAACATACCTAAACATAATAAATGTTATATGCGAGAAACATGCTGCCAACATCATATTCAGTGGGCAAAAACTGCAAGTGGTTCCCTTAAGATCTGGAACAAGACAGGAATGTCCACTTTCATCTCTCTAATTTAAATAGTACTAGTAGTCCTAGTCACAGCAATCGGACAAGAAGAAATAAAAGGCATCCAAATTGGAAAGGAGGAAGTAAAACTGTCATTGTTTGCAGATAACATGATACTGTACATAGAGAATCACAAGGATTTCACCAAAGAACAACTAGAAATGATAAATTAATTCAACAGAATAGCAGGATATAAAATTAATATCTAGAAATCAGTTGCATTTTAATTTTTTTTCATTTTAATTGTTGTTCAAGTACACTTTTCTGTCTTTTACTCCCATCCCAGCCCACCCCCCCCAGTGTTCTTCTCCTCCCTCCCATTTCCACCTCCCCTAGTTTTTGACCATATGTTCTTTATACTTGTTCCTGTAAACCCTCCCCCTTTCCCCCTGAAATTCCCTCCCCTCTGCCCTTTGGTCACTGTCAGCCTGTTCTCTATTTCAGTGTCTCTGGTTATATTTTGCTTGTTTGTTTGTTTTGTAGTTTAGGTTCCTGTTAAAGGTGAGATCATATGGTATTTGTCTTTCACTGCCTGGCTTAATGTTGCTTAGCATAATGCTTTCCAGTTCCATCCATGCTGTTGCAAAGGGTAGGGGCTCCTTCTTTCCTTCTGCTGCATAGAATTCCACTGTGTAAATGTACCATAGTTTTTTGATCCATTCATTGACTGATGGGCACCTAGGTTGCTTCAAGCACTTGGCTATTGCAAATTTTGCTGCTATGAACATTGGGGTGCATAGGTTCTTTTGGATTGGTGTTTCAGGATTCTTAGGATATAATCCTAGCAGTGGAATTGCTAGGTCAAAAGGCAGTTCCATTTTTAGTTTTCTGAGGAAGTTCCATACTGTTTTCCACAGTGGCTGCACCAGTCTGCATTCCCACCAACAGTGTACTAGGGTTCACTTTTCTCCACATCCTCCCCAACACTTGTTTGTTGCTTTGTTTATGATAGCCATTCTGACCAGTATGAAGTGGTATCTCACTGTGGTTTTAATTTGCATCTCTCTAAATGGCTAGTGATGCTGAGCATCTTTTCATGTGTCTCTGGGCCTTCTGTATGTCCTCCTTGGAGAAGTGTCTGTTCAAATCTTTTGCCTATTTTTGAATTGGGTTTTTTGTCTTCCTAGACTGGAGTCGTGTGAGTTCTTTATATATTTTGGAGATTAAACTCTTGTCTAAAGTGTCATTGGAAAATATGTTTTCCCATACAATTGGTTTTCTTTTTATTTTAATGCTGTTTTCTTTAGCTGTGCAGAAGCTTTTTATTTTGATGAGATCCCATTTGTTTATTCTTTCCTTTATGTCCCTTGCTCTAGGAGACATATCAGTAAATATGTTGCTGCGTGAAACATCTGAGATTTTCCTGCCTGTGTTCTCCTCTAGGACTTTAATGGTGTCACAGCTTATATTTATCCACCTTGAATTTATTTTTGTGTATGGCGTAAGTTGGTGTTTGAGTTTCATTTTTTCACATGTAGCTGTCCAGCTTTGCCAACACCATTTGTTGAAGAGGCTATTTTTACTCCATTTTATGTTGCTGCCCCCTTTGTCAAATATTAATTGACCATAGAAACTTGGGTTTGTTTCTGGATTGTTTGTTCTGTTCCATTGGTCCATTTGCCTGTTTTTATGCCAGTACCAGGCTGTTTTGATTACAATGACCTTGTAATACAGTTTGGTATCAGGCATTGTGATCCCTCCTACTTTGCTCTTCTTTCTTAAAATTGCAGCAGCTATTCGGGGTTGTTTATGGTTCCCTAGAAATCTTTGAAGTGTTGTATGTTTGTGAAATATGCCATTGGTACTTTAATAGGTGTTGCATTGAATCTGTAAATTGCTTTGGGTAGTATGGACAGTTTAATGATGTTAATTCTTCCGATCCTTGAACACGGTATGTGTTTCCATTTGTTTGTGTCTTCCTTGATTTCTTTCTTCAGTGTTGTGTAGTTTTCCGGGTATAGGTCTTTTACCTCCTTGGTTAGGTTTATTCCTAGGTATTTTATTTTTCTTTTTGCTATATTGAATGGGATTTTTTTCTTGTTTTCTGCTTCTGCTGTTTCATTGTTGGTATACAAACATGCCTTTGATTTCTGGATATTGACTTTGTATCCCACTGTTTGCCAAATTCATTTATTAGGTCGAGCAGTTTTTTGGCCTAGTCTATAGGATTTTCTCTGTACACTATCATGTCATCTGCAAACAATGACAGTTTTGTTTCCTCCTTTCTGATTTGGATGCCTTTTATTTCCTTTTCTTGTCTGGTCGCTGTGGCTAAAACTTCCAATACTGTATTGAATAGAAGTAGTGAAAGTGGAAAACCTCGTCTTGTTTCTGATCTTAGTGGAAAAGATTTTAATTTTTGCCCACTGAGTATGATGTTGGCTGTAGGTCTCTCACATATGGCCTTTATTGTGTTGAGGAATGCTCCCTCTATTCCCTTTGCTGAGTGTTTTTATCACAAATGGTTGCTGTACCTTATCAAATGCTTTTTCTGTATCTATTGATATGATCATGTGATTTTCATTTTTACTTTTGTTTGTGTGATGTATTACATTTACTGATTTGTGAATATTGTATCATCCTGGAATCCCTGGGATGAATCCCACTTGGTCATGGTGTATGATCTTGTTATATATTGTTAGATGCAGTTTTCCAATATTTTGTTGAGGATTTTAGTGTCTGTGTTCATCAGCGATATTGGCCTGAAATTTTCTTTCTTTGTTGTGTCTTTATCTGGTTTTGGAATTAGGATGATGCTGGCTTCATAAAAAGATGTTGGGAGTCTCCCATCACTTTGGATTTTTTGGAGTAGTCTGTGTAGGATAGGGGTTAGCTTTTCCTTAAATGCTTTGTAGAAATCTCCTGTGAAACCATCTGGTCCAGGGCTTTTGTGTGTCAGGAGTTTTTTGGTTACTGCTTCAATTTCATCTGCTGTTATTGGTCTGTTCAGGCTTTCTGCTTCTTCATTGAGTTTTGGAAGATTATATTTTTCTAGAAATTTGTCCATTTTACCTATGTTTTCAAATTTCTTGGCATATAGTTCTTCATAGTAATTTCTTACAATCCTTTGTTTTTCTGTGGTATCAGTTGTAATCTCTCCTCTTTCATTTCTGATTGTGTTTATTTGGGTCCTCTCTCTTTTTTTCTTGATGAGTCTGCTTAAAGGCTTATCAGTTTTGTTTACCTTTTCAAGGAACCAGCTGCTGGATTCATTGATCCTTAGAATTGTGCTTTTAGTCTCTATGTCATTTAATTCTGCTCTGACCTTGGTTATTTCCTTCCTTCTACTTGCTGTGGGTTGTCTTTGTTGTTGTCCCTTGAGTTCTTGTAGGCATAGGGTTAGGTTGTTTGTTTGAAATGTTTCTGTCTTTTGTAGGTAGACCCATATTGCTATGAAGTTCCCTCTCAGGACTGCCTTCTATGTGTCCCATAAGTTTTGAGTTATTATGAGTTCATTTCCATTTGTTTCCAGAAACTTTTTTATTTCTTCCCTAATTTCATTCTTGACCCATTCCTTGTTTAATAGCATACTCTACAGTCTCCATGATTTTGAGTGTTTTGGGTTTTTTTTCCTTGGGGTTGGTGTTTCCTGGATTTGTGTGACTTTTTCTCTCATTAAATTAGGGAAGTCTTCCATCATTACTTTTTCAAATAGGTTTTCTATCCCTTGCCCTTCCTCTTCTCCTTCTGGTGTCCCTATTATATGGATACTATTATGTTTCATATTGTGCTGCATTTCTCTTAATCCCTCTTCATTCTTTCTGAGCCTCTTCTCCTTTCCTTGTTCTTTCTGGTGTTTTTTCCTGTTTTGTACTCTAGCTTACGGATCTGAACTTTTGCTTCATTGATCCTGCTTTTGATTCCTTCTACTGTGTTCTTCAGGTCAGAAATTGTATTCTTCATGTCCTCTTGGCCCTCGTTGATAGTTTCTGTTTCCTATATCAAACTATGTTGATATAGTTTGCAGTGAGTTCATTATAGTTTCCCTGTTGTTTCTGGTAGCTCATTGTGAGCTCATTGAGCTTCCTGATAACCATTGCTTTGAACTCAATATCTGATAGTTGAGTTGCCTCTATTTCATTTAGCATTCTTTCTGAGGCTTCCTCCTTTCCTTTCATTTGGGGATTGTTTCTTTGTCTTCCCATTGTTTCTGATACTCTTCTTGTTAGCTTCAGCTTCTTAAATTGATCTGTTCTGGCTCCCTGGGTTTATGGTGTGAACTTCTGTGGTAGAATACCTGTAAGATTCAGTGGTACAGTCTCCTTAATCTCCTGAGCTCATTGGTCTTACATTGTCATTTAAGTTGGCTCTGTGTTTGTCTTTGGGTTTTGATTGTTGTTGGGTCTTTCTTTGGTGGGTCCTTCCCACCAGCTGGGTACCTGAGTGTCACTCTGTCCACCACCAGTTGTGTTTTGTTGTGCTGGTAAATGCAGGTTGTGTTGAAGCTGGTTGTTCCATGTGTACAAGGTTTTGAGGATTCTCTCTTGCTCTTGTTCAGTTGTTTGTTCTGGGTAGTTTCTCCACTATTTAGTTGTATTTCTAAATAGGTCCTGGATTGAGGTTTGTGTGGTTTTCACTCCCTCCTTCACCTTCTTCTGTTATCTCTTGGTGGTTCCTTTGTTGTTGGGTTTCCTTTTCCAGCAGGTATCCTGGTGTTCATCACTTCCAGCTACTCCTTTTTGTGATCAGTTAGAGGGGGAAGGCAAAATGGTTGAAGACAGCAAGAAATTATTCTATGATATTTACAGTAGCAGCTGGTAGAGAAGAGATAGGAGGTCTTTTGGCTACATATAGTGTTAACTGTGATCTTCCACCCAAGTAGCCCCTTTTTAGAAAGAATGGAAAGAAGATAAGACTCTTATTGGAGAGGGAAGGATTGTGAGTTGGTTCTAGAAAGCAGTGGCGTTGTGGGAGGTCAGATTCTGAGGTTAGGTGAGAGTAAAGGTTAGTAAATAGGTTTAATGTGAGAGAGAATAGAGTTAACCACTACAGTAACAGAGTTTAGGAAACTGTGAGGTGGGCTAAGATCTGGGAGGGGTGTTGTGAAGTATTTATAATTGTATGGAACAGCTGTGATTTACAATAATATTAGAGTGACAATCAAATGACAGACTCTATGAGATCTGGATAACAAGATTAGGGAGTGTAGGACCTTAAGTAGTGTGCTAATGGAACACAAGTGAAGTGAAGGATAGTAAATTAGCAATACACTATGAAAGAGAGAACAGGGGAAACCTGTCAAATGATAGAATATAACCCACCAAGCAAAGGAGACTAAAGAGAAAAAGAGGAATACAAAAATACTATTAAAATAAAAGATGTAAGAATAGTGAAAAAATAATAAGACAAATATGCAATAACTTGCAGGTTCTCTGTGAAATTTGTCCTACTGTGTCAGCTGTTGGGATCTCCCCTCTTTGGGTCCATCTCTGGTCTTTTCACAGTTACAGGTTTTTTGTCTCACTTCTTGGTATTTAAAAAAAAAAGCAGAAGAGGGGAGGAAGAAGAGATAAAATTGGAAAGAAAGGAAGAGGGAATAACACAAGAAAGAAGAAAAGAGAGGAAAAGAATTGAAAGATAAAACAATAATAAAAATTGAAAAAAAGATGACGTAAAAAACAAAACAGACAAACAAAAAAATTTCTTGTTGGTTTCAAACTGGCCAAACCGGTTTTTCTGGTATTGCTTGCTGCAGCAGGCTGAGGGGTGATTTGAATGGCTTTTCTCTTTTCCTGATCTGCACTCAACCAGTCTCATGTGCACTCTCCCCAGAGCTAGCCTGGTGTCTCTCCCTGGCACCTTGGATGTGGGATCCAGGTCTTCCTCAGAGTGCTCTTTCCCTGGGATTACCGCTGTAAGCTGGACACACTCAGCCAAGCTGCCTGAGTCCTGTGGGTTTGGCTGCTTGCTCTTCCCAGTGCTATGGGGTGGGCAGGGCCTTTTTTGAATATTTCCGCCCAACCTCAGGTTGGCTGCCTGGCTGGGTGGGGAGGAGGCTGAGCATTTTTTGCAGGAGAATTCCCCAAATAGTTTTTCTTTTTGAGAAACTCTTCCTACTTTAAGCCTCCACTCCATACAGCCCAATTCTCCGGCCAGACCAGTGACTTTCAGAGTCAGTTCCCATCACTGCTCGACTCTCAATTCTTCCGACCTGGCATCCACAGATTCCATGGGTGATCACAGCCCCTGTGTGTTTGCCACTTTGTCTTTATTCCCCTCTCTGCCACTTCAAGCAACCAGGTCTCTCCAGGTGCTGTTTCAAACTTGTTTGGCCAGGGAGGGAGCAGTTGACCCGGCTCTCTCCCAAGGATTCTGTGGCAGACCCAGTGGCGGGCACCGGGCCTGGGGCTGCAGCTGTCTTGGTTCCCACGCTGTCCCCTGGGACCTTATTGTCCTGAAGCACTCTCCTTACCATCTGGTTTTTCAGTGTCCGTTACAATTATTAATTTTTTGGTCTCTTATTTTCATATATGCTGGGGTACTGGTGGCTGTTTGCTCTGTTCCTCCATAGATCGGTGAGGTTTTTCTCCCATGTTTAGGGGGGAGTGGAATCTGCTCCCTGCTACCTTGTTGCCATCTTCCTCCCAGGAGCTAAGCTGTATTTTTATATGCCAACAATGAAGTAACAGTAAGGGAATCTCACTACCTAATATCAACTATACTATAAAGCTGTAGTAGTCAAAACAGGATGGTACTGGCATAAAAACAGACACATAGATCGATGGGACAGAATAGAGAGCCCAGAAACAAACCCATACCTTTGTAGTCAATTAATATGCAACAGAGGAAGCAAGAACATACAATGGGTTAAAGATAGCTCATTCAATAAATGGTGTTGAGAAAATTGGACAGATATGTGTGCAGAAAAATTAAATTAGACCACGTCCTTATGCCACACACAAGAATAAATCAAAATGGATTAAAGACTTAAATGTTAGAACTGAAACCATAAAAATCATAGAAGAAAACATAGGTGGCAAATTTTCAGAAATAGCTCATAGCAATATTTTATCAGATGTATCTCCCCAGGCAAGAGAAAGAAAAGAAAAACAAACAAATGGAACTACATCAAACTAAAAAAGGCTTTGCACAACAAAGGAAAACAAAATAAGAGAGCCCACAGAATGGGTGAACATATTCTCTGATACATCTGATAAGTGGTTAATATCCAAAGTTTATAAAGAACTTAGGAAACTCAACACCAAAAAAATAAACAACCCAACTGAAAAATGAGCAAACAGCCAGAATAGACATGTCTTCAAGGAGAGCATACAGATGGCCAATAGACATATGAAAAGATACTCAACATCACTAATTGTCGGAGAATTGTAAATTAAAAGCACAATGAGGTACCATCTCACAATTGTCAGAATGGCTATCATCAATACACCAACAAACAACAAGTGCTGGTGAGGATGTGGAGAAGGGGGAGCCCTTTTGCGCTGTTGGTGGGAATGCAGATTGGTGCAGCTACTGTGGAAAGCAGTATGGAGATACCTCCCAAAATTAAAAATGGATCTGCTTTTGACCCAAAGATCCCACTTCTGGGAATATATCCAAAGGAATCCAAAACAGTAATTTGACAGAACATAAGCACCCCTATGTTTATTGCAGTGTTATTTACAATTGACAAGATATAGAAGTAGTCCAAGTGTCCATCAGGAGATGAGTGCATAAATCAACTATAGGACTATTACACAATAGATTACTAGTTGGCTGCAAAAAAATTTTTATTGTTTGCAACAGTATGTATGAATCTGGAGAACATTATGCTAAGTGAAATAAGCCAGACAGAGAAAGATAAATACCATATAATTTCACTCATATATGGAATCTAATGAACAAACTCAACTAACAAGCAGAATAAAGACAGACTCAGAGATGGAAAGCAGGATGATAGGTAAGGTCAGGGTGGGGGGAAGGTTAGAGAGTCAATGACTTTAGCAGAAAGAGAAAAGGACTCATGGACATGGACAACAGTATAATTATTGTGGGATGGGGGGAGGGTGCACAAGGGAACTAAATTTATTGTCATACTGCAAGATTTTGCTTTGACTAGTGAAAATATATCTGTTCACCAAATTCACCTTTTTTTTCCCAATATTACATCTTAAAAGAGGGATTATTGTAATTTCAGTAGCACACAAGTAATTCAATGACCAGTAAAGGTGTAAAATGGAAAATAAGCAAGAAAATCTATTCATAACAGCTGAGTGACAGTGTCAAACAATTAGAATTTTATTATCTTCTTCATAAAATGAGACTTCAAACATTTTTGGCCATAGTGTTCATATAGCATTAATCCATTATAAAATAAATTGAAACCATGCATGTGTGTATATATGTATGTATTTAAAAATAATTTTAGAGTCACCAGAATTTGCAAAGAAATATACAGGGAGGTATCCTATACCCATAACTCACTACATTATAAAAAGAGGGAAAGTGACATTGGTACAATCCACAGAGTTTATTCAGATTTCACCAGTTATACGTGCATTCATTTCTCTGTGCATGTATGTATATAATTCTGTGCAATTTTATCATGTGTGAGACTTCCACCACCATATATAACTACAACCACTATCAAGATAGTTAACTATACCCTCACCACAAAGTTTCCTCATCCTACCCCTTTATAACTATACCTACTCCATATCATCCCTAGCCTCTGGCAACCACAATCTGTTCTCCTTTTATATAATTATTTCAGAAATGTTACATTAATTGTATTATACAATATGTATAATTTTGAAATTTTTTTCAATCAGCATACTTTTATTCAAGTAGTTGTGTGTATCAATAGTTCGTTCCTTTTTATCACTAAGTAGAATTCCATGGGACTGATGTACCACAGTTTGTTTAACCATTCACCACTGAAGGATATTTGGGTTTCTTTACAGATAAAGCTGCTGTGAACATTCATGTACAAATTTCTGTATGAAAATAAGTTCTCATTTCTCTGGATAAATGTACAAGGTAGTATAATTTTCAGATCATGTGATAAGTCCATTTGTACATTTAAAAGGAACTGCCAAATTATTTCCCAGAAAGGCTGTACCATTTTACATTTCCAAGAACATAAGTGATCCACCCAGTTTTTTCACATCCTCATCTGTGGACGAATGAACATGTTCATTCGTTCATTCATTCATTTCATCCTCACCCGAGGACATTAATCATTGCTTTTTAGAGAGAAGGGAAGGGCAAGAGAGAAATATCAATGGGAGAAAGTGGTATCGATTGTTTACCTCCCTTACACACCTAAACCAGGGATCATACATTCCTGGATCGGGGTTTGAGCCTGTATCCTATGTATGTGCCCTGACTGGGAATCAAACCCACAGCCCCTCAGTTACAGGATGACACTCTACACAACTGAGTCACACCAGCCAGCATTTAGAATTATCACATTTTTTGTTTCAGCTAATCTGATGGCTATATAGTAATATCTCATTGTAGTTGTAATTTACATATCTTTAATGGCTATCCATGTTGAATATTTTTTCATGTGCTTAATCTCTATATTCTCTTCAATGAAACATCAATGCATGTTTTTTGTTTGTTTCCTAATGGGGTTGTTTGAGTTTTAATGTTGAGTTTTGGTACTTTTCAGTTGCTTTGATCTTTAATATTTTCTTGAGCTTTCTGTGGTTTCATTTTGCTCTTCTTTTTTGTAGTTTCTTGAGGTAGGAGCTTATATCATTTATTTGAGATCTTTCCTCTTTTCTAATATAAGCAGTTAGTGCTACAAATTTGCTTCTCAGCCAGTGCTATAGAAATTTCCCACAAACTGTGATATTTTCATTTTCACTTAGTCCTTTTAAAAGAAATTCCTTTGAGACTCTCTTTGATCCATGGATTATTTAGGAGGGTGTAGCATAATTTCCACGTTTAGAGATTTTCTCTTACTGATTGCTAGTTTTACTTCATTATGGTTAAAGAATACATCCTGTATGATTTTGAGTCTTTCAAATTTGTTTTGTGACCCAGGATTCACTGTGGTGAATGTTCTATGAATGCTTGAATAGGAGTTGTTCTCTGTTGTTGGGCAGAGTATTCTATAAATATCAAATTAGACATTGTTGGTTGATGTGTTATTTCTTCCAGATGCTTACTGATTTTCTGTTTAGTAGTTCTTTCCGTTGCTGAACGTAGGGTGTGGAAATAACCAACTATAGTTCGACATTTTCTTATTTATTCTTTCAGGTTTAACAGATTTTGTTTAGTGCACTTTTAATTTTAATCTCTGTTCTTTGGTGCATATACATTTAGGATGGCTAATTCTTGGAGGCTTAATACTGTTTGTCTTTGCTTTGAAGTCTACTTTATCTGATAGTAATATAGTCACTTCTGCTTTTTTATTCTACTCTTTTTCTACTCTTTTATTTTCAAACTACTTACATTGCTATATTTTTTTTTGTAGACAGTTTCTTCTGTGGTTGAGTTGGATTTTGTCTTTTAATTGGTATATTGAGACCATTTACATCTAATGTAATTATTGATATGTCAGGTCTCCCATTTTTTCACTTGTTTTATATGTGTTACTCTGTCATTTCTGGTTTTTTTCTTGCTTATATTTTTATTATAATATTTTACAGTGTGTCATTTTTATAGTTTTCTTAGTGGTTTTTCTAAGTGATACCAACTACATAAGTAACTTAATCATAGCCTACTCTTGTTGACATTTTATTCCTTTTACTAAAATACAGCAACTTTACATTTAGGTCACCTTACCCCTCTCCACATAAAAATATATTTTAAGTATTTTCTCTACATACATTGAGTACTGTATCAGGTGGTATTACAACTTTTGCTCCAACAATAAAAGATGATTAAAAAAAACCATGAGGTGAATGATAGTTCATTGTGTTTACTTTTATTTTGACCCATTTGTTCTTATTTCCTTTCTGAATGCTTCAGCCTTTTCCTGTCATTTTCTTTTTGTTGTAAAGAGTTTACTTTAGCCATCCTTTAAGAGTAGATCTACTAGAAAAAAAAATTACCTTAATTTTTCTTCACCTAAGATTGTTTTTATCCCCTTTAATTTTGAGTGTTTCACTATATATAGGATTTGAGTTGACATTTCTTTTAACATTTGAAAACTATTGTGCCACCACTTTTTAACCTCCATGGTTTCAGATGAAAAAAAACATTGTCATTGGGACTGGTGTTCATTTATGGATAATACATTTTTTTTTCTTTTTTCAATATTTTTCTTTTTGATTTTCAGAAGTTTCATAAGGATGTATCCTGCTGTAGATTTCTTTGGATTTTCCTTGCTTGGTATCATTCAACTCCTTAAATCTATAGGTTTGTGTCTTTTGTCAAACTTGAGGAGTTTTCAGTCATTATTTCTTTTTTAAAATATATATTATAGCTTATGCTATTACAATTTCCCATTTCCCCCCCTTCACTCCCCTCTGTCCTACACACCCCCTCCCACCCACATTCCCCACCTTGAGTTCATGTACATGGGTCATACATATTAGTTCTTTGGCTTCTACATTTCCCACACTATTCTTACCTTCTCCCTGTCTATTATCTACCTACCATCTATGCTACTTATTCTCTGTACCATTTCCCCCACTCTCTTACTCCCACTCCCCTGTTGATGACCTTCCATGTGATCTCCATTTCTGTGGTTCTGTTCCTGTTCTAGTGGTTTGCTTAGTTTGTTTTTGGTTTTCTTTTAGGTGTGGCTGTTAATAACTGAATGAATTTGCTGCCATTTTACTGTGCATATTTTTATCTTCTTTTTCATAGATAAATCCCTTTAACATTTCATATACTAAGAGCTTGGTGATGATGAGCTCCTTGAACTTGACCTTATCTGAGAAGCACTTTATCTGCCCTTCCATTCTAAATGAAAGCTTTGCTGGATAGAGCAATCTTAGATGGAGGTCCTTGCCTTTCATGACTTGGAATACTTCTTTCCAGTCCCTTCTTGCCTGTAAGGTCTCTTTTGAAAAATCAGCTCACAGTCTGATGGGAAATCCTTTGTAGGTAACTGTCTCCTTATCTCTTGCTGCTGCTAGGAGTCTCTCCTTCATTTTAATCTTGGCTAATGTAATTATAATGTGCCTTGGTGTGTTCCTCCTTGGGTCCAACTTCTTTGGGACTCTCTGAGTTTCCTGGACTTCCTGGAAGTCCATTTCCTTTGCCAGATTGGGGAAGTTCTCCTTCATTATTTGTTCAAATAACTTTTCTACTTGTTGCTCTTCCTCTTCCCCTTCTGGTACCCCTATGGTTTGGATGTTGGAACTTTTAAAGAGGTCCTGGAGGTTCCTAAGCCTGTCCTCATTTTTTTGAATTCTTGTTTCTTCATTCTTTTCTGTTTGGTTGTTTCTTCCTTCTGGTCCACATCATTGATTAGAGTCCCAGTTTCCTTTCCATCAGTATTGGTTCCCTGTGCATTTTCCTTCATTTCACTTAGCATAGCCTTCATTTTTTTCATCTAATTTGTGACCAAATTCAGCTAGTTCTGTGAGCATCCTCATTACCAGTGTTTTGAACTGTACATCTGATAGGCTAGTTATCTCTTTGTCACTTAGTTGTATTTTTTCAGGAGCTTTGATCTGTTCTTTCATTTGGGCCATTTTTTTGTCTTGATGTGCCTGTTGTGTAGTGAAGGGTGGAGCCTTAGGTGTTCACCAGGGAGGGGTAACCCACATTACTGCATTGTGATGCTCTTTGTGAGGAAGGGGTCCAGAGAACGCTTGTTCCGCTCTCTGCCCGATTTCAGTCACTTCCCCCACTTCAGGAGCTTTGATCTGTTCTTTCATTTGGGCCATTTTTTTTTGTCTTGATGCACCGGTTACATAGTGAGGGGGGAGCCTTAGGTGTTCACAAGGGCGGGCTAACCCTTGTCTCTGGGTTTGACCCTGTATGTGGGTGGGGAAGGGGTCTGAGAGGGAACAATACACTAGCTCTGTTTTGTGCTGGATTTCAGTGACTTCCCTGCTTCCCACAAGCAAATTGGGCCCTTCTGGTGCTGATTCCCATGCCGGTGGGTTTGTATACATTTTAGGGCTCACTGGGTCTCCCCAAAAGTATTTTCAATCAGTGGTTTGAGCCTTTATTTCCTGTAGCTGGGACCCTGGGTTGTGTGGTCAGTCTCACTCATCCTTTGTTTTGCCTGGTTAGTCTGTGTGCAAATGTGGGACCGCCTGTTCTGCTAGCCACTGCCTTGCTGGCCAGCTGCAGTCTTGTGCACTCCATTCCACAATCAGCTGCCTGGCTGAGTCTGCCAGCCACTGCCTTTCTGCCAGTCCTCTCTGCCCAGACTGCCTGAATCTGCCCCTCCTACCGGTCTGGAAGAATATGTCTTCTTTAAGTCCTTGGCTATTGGACTTCCATACAGTTCAAATTTCTGTCAGTTCTGGTTGTTTTTTGTTTTTAAATTGTTGTCCTTCTTCTGGTTTTGCGAGGAGGCACAGTGTGTCACCTATGCCTCCATCTTGGCAGAATTCCATTATTTCTTTAAGTACTTTTTTTGTTTCACATTCTTTCTCCTTCTGAGACTTCGATGATATAAATCCTAGCTCTGTTATTACTTTCCCACAGACCCCCAAAGCTTTGGTTATTTTTTCAATATATCTTCTTGCTGTATTTAAGTTGAGTAAATTTTACTGATCTGCCTTTATGTTCACTGAGTCTGTCTTCCATTATCTTGGGTCTGTCATCAAGTCCAACCAGTGAGTGCTTTTATTCCAGTTACTGTTTTCTCAGCTCTATAATTTACAATGTTTCATTTTCATAACTTCCCTTTCTTTGCCCAGATTTTCTAGTTTTTATTTGTTTCAATGGAATTTTTAATTGAATAGTGAAGCATTTATTGATTACAGGTGCTTTAAAATCCTTTGAGATAATGCCTTCATCTAATTCTTCTTGGACTTGTTTCTACTGAAAGGATATTAATTATCCTAACCTGAAAACTTTTTGAAGCTAGTGGTGAACTGAATTAAAGTAAAACTGCAGCAAAACCAATCCATACTTAGACTACAAGTTATTTTGACTTGGCCTTACAAAGAACAGGAAGCACCTTTTTCTGGAATAAATATTACCTACGTAAGTCTTCTCTTTTTCTGTCAGTTGAGTATACAACAAAAGACAAAATGAGAAAGAGAAATGAGAAGGAAAAAGAAAGAATGGAAGGAAGGAAGGAAGGAAAGAAATATATGAAGAAACAGGACCTCAAATCAAAGAAAAATATCAGTCATTAGAATCAGACCACAGAATACCCAGAGGTTGGATTTGGCAGACAGGGACTTTAAAATAATTATGATAAATATGTTAAAGGATCTAATAGAAAAGGTAGACAATATGTATGATTAGATGGGGAATGTCAGGAAAAAAAGGAAATTATTTAAAAAACTAGATGAAAAGTCTAAAAATAAAAAATATCATAAATAACACATTGATATAATGGGATAAAGAATAGAATAGACACAGAGAAAAAGGATCAGTGGGCTTTAACACAAGTCAGTAGAATTTATCTGAAGTAAAATGAATCAAATAGAGAAAAAAGAATGAAAACACTAAACAGAGCATCTTAGAACTACTGAACATTATCTGGTGGCCTGACACATACATAGTTGGAGTCACAGAAAGAGTAGGGGGAGAGAATGCAGAAACAAACTTTTGAAAAAATGATGGCCAAGAATTATATTAAATTTATCAAAGAAATTGACCCATAGATCTAGAATACTTAGCAAACCTGAAGCAGAATAATAAACTACAAACAAATTACACCTAAGTATGACCTGTCGAAATGCTAAATATCAACGATAAATAGAAAATCTAAAATGCAGGCAGATTAAAAAAACACATTACAAAAAGGAAAAAAGACTCATGGATATGGACAACAGTGTGCTGATTGGAGGGGGAGGGGGTATAAGGGGACTAAATGTAATGGAAAAAATACAATAAAGATGAAACTAACAAAGGACACATTACATTCAGAGAAAGATTAATCTGGCAGTGTTGTATAGGACAGATTGAATCATACAGAATATGATTAGTTGTGAAACAACTAGAGTGTTTATAAGAAGGGAGTGGTATTACCAGTAGGGTGGTAACAATGGGAATAGCAAAAAAAATGGATTCTGAGTGGTGGATAGGTAGATTCTTGATGACAAGATAACTGATTGAATGTGGAAGTTGAGGGATAGAATGAGACCACACATGACTTCAAGGAGAATGACAGGGCCATTAATACAAGTAGAAGCATCAGGGAAAGGAATTGGTTGCAGGATGGCAGGCAGAAGAGTCAAAGTTGAGCTTAAATGAATTGAATATGAGAAACCAGCACAACACTCAAAATGTACATTGTATATTTGTACAATGCCTAACAGATTATTAGCTGTGTATAGCTGCTCTCGAGAGGTAGGCCCAGAGGAACCAGATTTGAGAGACACATGTTAGGAACCACTGACAGTCTTTGGATAGAGCAAGGAAAAAGAGTGAGAACTGAGGTTGGCCACATTTGAAGGGTGGAGGAAAAGAATGCATGGAGCAGGGAAGTTGCTGACTGCGTGTATGACCGTGGTGCTATAACATGTTTTATGCTGTTTTCTTAATGTGGTTGCTTCTCTCCCCTTGTAGAATCACATATATGTCCAAACTATTGCATTTCTTAAGGTTTCAAAGGTCTTTAGTGTGTCCCTATAGAAATCTGAGCCCTAGAGATGTGAAATTACATAGCTATGATCACAAGACCATGATGTGGTAGAATGTTAACCAAGATAATTAGTTATCTTAACTATTCTCACGTTGATACAACAGAATTTTTTGAACACTCTCCTGGGTACATTGTAAGATAAAAAGGAATATAAGATTCTTGATAAGCCTATAGTTTTACCAGAAAGATAAGAGACACATGAAATCTGGGTGACAGTGCAAGACCCTTTAGATCACATGCCCAGTGAGTCTGGTCAGTGAAGGTCACAAAAGTAGAAAAAGGAGAGAATCAATGAACTCAGCTAACCTGATTTTATGGATGACTCAGGACTTGAGCCATAAAATAGGAGTATAAAATGAACAGATGAGAAGAGGTTTAAGAAAAAAGGAGAGTATACAACCAGGTTTATAACATCCTACATATCAAATGCCATTTAACATTTTTATTGACTCATTTTACCATGGGCCCCTATGAATGAATAGTTGAATGGTCCATCAGCCTTGTGCTGGTATGCAGAGAAACTGTCTAGAGCCAACTAACCCAGAAAAATAAACCTATTGAATACAGGCAGCATTCATTCATTCATTCATTCATTCATTCCCCACTAACTAAACCAAGGGCCACTGCTACTGGGGCCCAGAATCACTGCTGGCAGGGCCCACATCCCACATGATCCAGCTCCTGACCACGCAAACCAGGCAATCCAAGAGCCATGAACAGAGCCTGGGGTCTGCGCAAGTCCTGTGAAGGCCTGGTCCCCCACCCCATCCCACCCAAGCAGGGCAAAGGGAATATAAAAAAGTCCCAGTTTCTGTGCAATCTCCATTTTAAATCTTTTACCCCCAAATCCTGCATGCTGTGGGAGTGTCCAAATTCCCAGCCAATTCGAACTAGCATCTACCATACACATCAGCCCACACAGTGTCTCTGCCCACGCCCGCCCCTCCGCCCCTCCGCCATTCCAACCACCCCTCCGCCATTCCAACCTTGATAATCTGGAACTGGGTAGGAGAGTTTTCTAGGCACGCAGAAGCAAAGAGTCTCTTCGCGGGGTGGGGAATCACACGCAGTTTACCTTCCTCTAGGGGTATGTCATCCTGCGGTTTTGGACTCAGTCTGCCACCTTGGTGTTTCCTGCAACCTTTCCCCCTTCTCCAGGGAAGCAGGCTCTCTCACCATCTCAGTTTTCCTCCCCCAATCGGGGGAGTGCAGCCTCTTATTGGGGTTTCCTTGCTCCCCAGCAGTCTGGCCAGATACCCATTACATCACTAAAATTGTTTTGATGAAAAATTTATAACTGAGTATCACTTCTCAAGAGGTTAGAAAATAATAAAGCAACCTAAAGAACACAGAAGAAATAAAGATCAAAGCAGACATGATTAATTAGAAAGCATGAAAACAAAAACCAGAATTGATAAATATATACAAGAATTTAGTTTTTTGCCAAACCAATAAAACAGAAATAACAGTGGATAGCTTAATTAAAATTGGAAAGGAAAGAACTCACTAATACAGAATATCAGAAATAAAAAATGACAACAGATGCAGAGGAAATTCAAACAATCATAAAATAGTACTTTGTGAACTTTTTTGCAAATAGTTTTGACAATCTGGGTGAAATAAGTGGCTTTCTAATAACACATGAATCACTAAAAATTGATACCAGAAGAATCTTTACTAGACAACCTAAATAAATAATACCAATGGAAGAGATAAAGATATCAAAGAGTTTTTCTTTAAAAAATACCTATGGTTTTATAGGTGAATTTGCTCAAAATTTCAATGAACAGGTGGATTCCAACCATAAAAATATTTCCATAGAAGGGAAGGCTTTCAAATTATATTTATGAAGTCAGGAAAATACTAATACCATAACCTGAAAATTTAGGATAATATACTAAAAACTACTCTCTTCTAAGTATGCAGGATAGTATAAAAATCACACATAGAATATTAACAAAAATAATTCAGTATCATAGAACATATCAAAAGCATTATAAACCTAAACTGGTTGAGTTTATATAAGAATGATTTCATTTTAAGAAAGTATTAACTCACTATATTTATAGGTCAAAGATGTCAAAGCTCAGTAGTTTCAGAAAAAAGGCAGTTAACAAAATTAGACAATATTCTTAATAAATATGTTTAGACATAATACGACAAGATGGGCATCTCTTTGACATTATTGAAGCTATGTGCATGTATATGTGTGTATTTGTAATCAAAATTAGCATTAGGCTTAAAATGAAAGGCAAGACAAGGTACCCACTATTACCATCATTATGTACCATAATTTGCATTTTAGACTAGGTCAATAAACTGCCAGCTGTGGGCCAACTGCCTGTTTTTGTAAATAAAGTTTTATTGGAACACAATATTGCCCATCATTTATATATTTTCTATAGCTGCTTTTGTACTACAGTTGAAGAATTAAGTACTTATGGCAGAAGCTGTATGTGATAAAGCCTACAATACAGGCCTGGGCAAAAGTAGGTTTATAGTTATAAATAAATAATATGATGACCAATAGGCAATAATACAAGAATAAGCTTTTTATTTTGCTCATTCAAAACTATAAACCTACTTTTGCCCATCCCTGTAATATCTAACCCTTTACAGAGAATGTATGCCCATCTTATGTCCAACCTTTTGGGGTCTCTGGGTCACACTGGGAGAAGAGTTGTCTTGAGCCACGCATTAAATTCACAAACACTAATGAAAACTGCTGAGCCAAAAAAAGGTTTTAAGTAAATTTATGATTTTGTGTTGGGCTGCATTCATAGCCATCCTGGGCTGCATGTAGCCTGCAGATCATGGGTTGGACACCCCTGTTAGACAGTACAAATAGACAAGACAAATAAATATATATAATTGTTGAAAGGAGGAAGCAAATTATTTGCAGAAGATAACACAGGAAACCCAAGGAAAACAACTAAACAGAAAATAGAAATGATAGGCAATCTCAATAAGATAGATGATTACAAAATAAGCTTACTTAAAATCATTAATTTTGTATTTTACAGACATTAAAAAGTTATAGTGAAAGAAGATCGCTCACTTAGAAAAAGCACAGAAAAAATATTTCTTGGAATCAACTTACTGAAGGAAATCTAAAATTACTTGGGGATCTTAATAGAAGACAGCTGAATTCTCATAAATAAATCTGCCTTCAATTTGTCATGAAAAAAATTTAAAAAGTAAAATTACTTGGGGAGGATAAGAGAAGAAAAATTATAGAAAGATTTATAAAATGTTTCTAATTATAACTTATTTAATACTAAGCTCTTACAAAAAACAAACAATCCTAAGTAATCTGCAAATTCAAGGTGATAGTGACAGTATCATGGTGAGCCAGAACACTTCATTGTTTCACCCCTTAAACTTAAAATAAGTTGGATGACTATAACTGAATAAAGGATCCCCAACTCAAAACATGAACCTACCTGAAATATCCATGTATCAGGACACCTGAAGGGGGGCTTATTGGAATGAGGAGGGAAGGCAGGGTGAGGGGAAGGATAGGGCAGGCAGCCGCTGATCTCCAAAAAATTGACAAGTAAGGAATATTTCATAATTCACTTTATAAGGCCAACATTACCCTGATACCAAACCAGGCAGGGACAACACATAAAGAAAGAAAATTACAGACCAATATTATTGATGAACATAGATGCAAAAATCCTAAACAAAATACTGCAAATCAAATACAACAATATATTAAAAGGATCATACATCACAATCAAATGGGGTTCATTCCAGGCATGCAAGGATGATTTCAACATCCATAAATCAATCAATGTGATAGACTACATTAATATAAAAAGCTAAAAGTCATATGATTTATATCAGTAGGTACATAAAAAGTATTTGACAAGATACAACATCCATTTATGATAAAACCACAAAATGGATACCCAAGGAAAGTACCTCCACGTAATAAAGGACATATATGACAAAGCCTCAGCTAATGTCATACTCAGTAGTGAAAAACTGTAAGTTTTTCCTTTTGGGGTCAGGAATAAGACAAGGATACCCACTCTTATGACTGTTTTTCAACATAGTACCAGAAGTCCTAGCCAGGGCAATTAGAGGAAAAAAAGAATTAAAGGCATCAAAAGTAGGAATTAAAAAGTGAAATTGTCAGTGTTTGCAGACGACATGACATTATATAGAGAAAACACTACAGACTCCACAAAAAAACAACAACAACAAACGATTAGACATAATAAATACAGTCAAGTTGCAGGATATGAAATAAATATACAATAATTGATTGTGTTCCTATGCATTAACAATGAAACATCAGAAGGAGAAATGAAGAAAACAATCCCATTTGTAATTGCAACAAAAACTATAAAATACCTAAGTACAAACTTAAGGGTGAAGGATCTGTACTCTGAAAACTGTTAAGACGTTATTGAAAGAAATTGAAGAAGAGAAAGAAATGGGAAGATATTTCATGTTAATGGATTGGAAGAATTAACATTGTTAAAATGGCTGTATTACCTAAAGCAATATACAGATTTAATGCAATCCCTATCAGATCCCAGTAGAATTTTTCAAAGAAATATTAGAACCAAAAATCTTTAAATTTGTATGGAATCACAAAAGATCCCAAATAGCAAAAGCAAACCTGAGAAAAGAGAACAAAGTCTATATATCACACCCCTTGACTTTAAACTATACTAGAAAGCTACAGTAATCAAAACAGTGTAGTACTGGCAGAAAAAAGTACAGACACACAGACTAATGTACAAAAGTGAGAGCCCAGAAATAAACCCACACATATATATGGGATACTAATTTTCCAACAAAGAAGCCAAAAACATACAATCAAAAAAGGAAAGTCTTTTCAATAAATGATGATGTGAAAACTGGAAAGCCATACGGAAAACAATGAAACTAGACTGCTGTCTGACACCACAAATAAAAATTAATACAGATGAACTGAAAACTTGAAATAATAAGACACAGAAGAAAATATAGGCACTAAACTTATGGACTTTTGTCTCAGAGGGGTTTTAGTGAACTTGACCAAAGCAAAAATAAATAAGTGGGACTGCATTAAATGAAAAAGCTTTAATAGTCAAAAGGAACTATCAACAAAACAAAAGTCAACCAAATGAATGGGAAAAGGTACTTACAAATGACACCTCTGATAAAGGACTAATATCCAAAATTTATAAAGAACTCATACAATTAAACAGCAATAACAAATCCAATCTGATCAAAAAAATGGGCTCAGGACCTTAGTGGACATTTCCCCAAAGAGGACATACAGATGACCAATAGACATTTAAAAAGGTGCTCAGCATCATTAATCAGGTGCATATGATCCCAGACTTGGTGCTATGATCCTTGGTCTGGGTGCTTATGATCCATGGTCCAGGCATGAACAATCCATGGTTTGGGCGCATGCAGGAAGTAGCCAGTTTCCCTCTCTCCCTTCCTCTCTCTCATAAGCCATACAAAATAAAGAATGTCCTCAGTGGGGATTAAAAAAAACAACAGCAACAACACAGAGTGATATATCACCTCACCCTCACTAGAATGGCTATTATCAAAAAGTCGACAAGTGCTGGCAAGGATGTGGAGAAAAGGAAACCCTCATTCACTTTTGATGGGAATGTAAATTTGTGCAGCCACTAGGGGAAACAGTATGGTGGTTCCTCAAAAAATTAAGAATAAAGCTACCATATGACCCAGCAATCTCTTTAGTGGGTTTCTATCTAAAAATTTTCAAAACACTTATTCATAAAGATATATGTATCTCTATGGTCATTGCTACATTATTTACCGGTGGCGGGGGGGCAAAAAACTGAAGTTTGAAGTTTAAACTTCAGTCACCTTCAAAACACTTTATTAGAGTGGCATTGATGCAGGCTTTGAAAGAATTCACAAAGAGAGGACAATGCAGAGAGCAAAAAGTTTTATTCACTTTCCAAGGGAGGAAAGGGCTAGCACAGAGAAATGCACCAGTGCCAAAAGGTTGGGACTTTGAGGTTTTATTGGATTATAAAGGGTGGGGGAGTTGCTGTTGTGTGGTTGCTGGGTTGTTAGGGGTGTTGTAAAACAGGATATTTCCATTGGTTTTACATAAACTGTAGTTTTTTCCAATGCTGTCTTTTGCCTGCGCCTGTAGAGAACACTTAATCATGTGCTATTCTTGTTTTTCTAGTAATTTTTCAGTCTTGGGGACATACGCTCAGAGGAATAAAATGGCAGTCATGTTTAACAGGGTTAGAGCCTGCTTGGCAATTGGTGCAATGATAGCAAATGGTGCCAGTGTTGTCCTTTCACATTTGATGCAATACACCTAATTGAGACATTTTTTCCACTGCTCAAAACAGTTTTTGAACTCATGAATTTTGATGACTTTTAGTGCTTCTGCTGTGTTTTGTTTCACCTCTTCCACATCAGCTAAAGGTTTCCCCTTGAGGACTTTTTTCATCTGGAGAAACAAAAAAAGTCACTTGGGGCTAGACGAGGTGAATAGGGAGTGTGGGGCATGGGGGTCATGCCATTTTTGGCCAAAAACTGCTGAACACTCAGCACAATGTGGGCAGGTGTGTTCATAAATCACCCATCATGAAATGGACAACCATGTTGAGTCTTCAAAAAAAATTCACTGACGCCAAATGCAGCCTCTCACAACACCACCAGCTGGAACACAGATACAGATGAGTTTCTAGAACACTCACGTAGCAGGGGAAGCCTGTGCTACAAGTGGCTGCCCTCCAGAAGATAATTGAATTTTTATTGTGTGTCCCCTCTCGTATGATATTCAGACCATGGGAACTACCTAAGTGTCATGTAAAAGATGTTGGATAAAGATGTGGTACATATATGCAGTGGAATGCTACTCACCCATAAAAAGATTCAATATTGCCATTTTTTAATAACATAGATGATCTTGAGAGTATTATACTAAATGAAGTCAACCAGAAAAGGACAAGAACCCCATGATTTCACCCATATGTATATATGCTATACATATGTCATAAAACAAAAAGCAACAAGCAAATAAAAAACTCAGAAACAGATGATGAAAAGGTAGTTACTCGAGGAGATGGGAGGTGAAGAAGACAAAAAGGGCAAAGGGGGTAAGTATGTGGTGATGGAAGGAGACCAGATTTTGTGTGATGAGTACACAACATATTATACTGTTGTCATATAAAATTGTATACCTGAAACTTATGTAAATGTTTTTATTAATCAATGTCACCCCCAAAATTTTAATTTAAAAATAAATAAATAAAGCATTAGTAGCATACAGGCTGAGTTGATGGAGGAAGGAGATTTGAATGATAATAATATGAATATAGATGTCTGAATATGAAAATATGTATAGACATGTGCTTTACATGGGATAGTATTTACACATAAGTTTCTTTATTCTGTCTGTCCAGAGGACCTAGAAACAAAGAAACCCCAACAACAAAGATCACACCAGGCATCCAGACCTAGGTTTCTAATAATATTTTCCAATTAAAGGAACCAGGATTCCTTGGACAAATGGCTGATGCTAGGCCTGGAGCAGGGAACATAAAATAAGCTTGTAGAATCCAATAATGCCAGAAAGTAAGGAAGTACTAAAGGCAACAAAACCCTGTGACAATAATATAGATATGTCAAAGGAATGCAGGAACCAATGGAAATAGTTCCCAATGGCCAGACCTGTAACTATTTGAACAACAAATAATGCAGTATTAGATGATAACACAATAAAATAAATACCAACAAGTCTATGCTGATATAAGTAAATGATTGAATGAATGAATAAATAAAAGGAAATAGACAAATATCCTGTGCAGAATTCCAAATACTTTGTGTAAACATCCCCCTCTTAAAGAGAGAGATAACACCTTAACCCTTAAGTGTGGGCTTTAATGGTGACTCCCTTCTAAAGGGTACTTCATGGACAAGGGAGAAAAAAGTAACTTTACTATGGAGAAACCTGACAAACACTACTACTGCTTCAGCCCCATGATCCAGGTAAACATCAGTAGTGATAGGTTATGTTGATAGCAAGTCCTTTGATGTATTGAGAATGACACTTTCTGACTGTGATCTTTCTCCCCAAAACCTGCAATTCCTAACTATGAGAAAAAGTATCACACAAACCCAAACTGAAGGACATTCTATAAAATGTCTGACCGATACTTCTCAAAATTGTCAAGTTCACCAAAAGGAAGGAAAGCCTGAGGGATAGTCATAACAAAGAGGAAGCTAAGAAGACATGAAGACTAAATGTAATGTGGTCCTAGATGGATTCTGGGACAGAAAGGGACATTAGGTCAAAACTAAGGAAATATGAATAAACTATGAACTTTAATAATAATATATTAATAATGGTTTATTGTGTTAATATTATTAGTATGGTACATTTGCCAAAAGGTACTAATGTAGAATGTTACCAATTTAAATATCTGAATGTGGGGTATACTATCATCACAAATTTTCCATAAATCTAAAACTATTTTAAAGTAAACAGTTTATTTAACTAAAAAAGTTGAATGTAAAGTATAACAATATACATAGACTGGTCTCAATAAATCTCTCACAACATGAACATATAAAAATACATTTTAAAACTGACAAGTAGATACTAAAGTTTCACTGAAAAAATAAATATATGAGAATACATGGAAACTTTTTAAAAAAGATTAATAAAGAGTTCTAGTTCTATCAAACATTAAAACATGTTACAAAGATTTATTAATCAGAACAGTTTGCTAGTAAGCACTTGAAATATGACAAAATAATTTATGGTCAAGATGGCGGCATAGGCAGACATGACTCGCATGTTCGCAAAACCACATTAAAATTACAGCTAAAATATAGAATAACCACTACTTAAAACCATCACAAATTGGGACTTCCAGCCAAGATGGAGGTGTAGGTAGACACGCTGTGCCTCTTTGCACAACCAACATAGGGACAACAACAATTTAGAAATAGAATAACAACCAGAACTGACAGAAAATTGAACTGTATGGAAGTCGGACAACCAAGGAGCTAAAATAGACACATTCATCCAGACCAGTAGGAGGGGCGGAATTGGGCAGCCAGGCAGATAGGAATCACAGCACAAAGAGCGGTGGGACTGGGTGCACAAAACCGCAGTGGGCAGACCTCAGGCGTCGGCTCGCAGACCCTGGGCTCGGTATGGTAACCAGCAGACTCAGCAAGGCAACGATTGTGAGCTAGGCACTGCACACAACCCAGGGTCCCAGTGCTGGGGAATAGAGCCTCCGGGCACTGATTAAAAACCCTGTGGGGATTAAGGCCAGGGAGAGACTCCCAGCCTCACAGGAGAGTTCACTGGAGAGACCCACAGGGTCCTGGAACATACACAGGCCCACCCACATGGAAATTAGGACCAGAAAGGCCCAGTTTATGTGGGGGAAGCAGTGGAAGGAATTGGAATCCCACAGAAGCAGAGCAAATGTCATTGTTCCCTCTCAGACCCCACCCCCACAGATAGTATCACAACCCAGCAACTGGGTTGCCCTGCCCTGGTGAACACTTAAGGCTCCGCCCCTCATACGTAACAGGCACAACAAGACAAAAAAAAAAAAAATGGTCCAAACAGAAGAATAGGTCAAAGCTCCAGGGCAAATACACCTAAGCGACCAAGAGACAGTCAACCTATCAGATGCACAGTTCACAGCACTGGTGATCAGGATACTCACAGAACTGGTTGAATTTGGTAGCAAATTAGATGAAAAAATGAAGGCTACACTAAGTGAAACGAGGAAAATGCACAGGGAACCAACGGTTATGGGAAGGAAACTGGGATTCAAATCAGTGGAGTGGACCAGAAGGAAGAAAGAAACAATCAAACAGAAAAGAATGAAGAAACAAGAATTCAAGAAAATGAGGACAGGCTTAGGAACCTCCAGGACCTCTTTAAATGTTCCAACATCCAAACCATAGGGGCACCAGAAAGAGAAGAGGAAGAGTAACAAATTGAAAAGTTATTTGAACAAATAATGAAGGAGAACTTCCTCAGTCTGCCAAAGGAAATAGACTTCCAGGAAGTCCAGGAAGCTCAGAGAGTCCCAAACAAGTTGGACCCAAGGAGGAACACACCAAGGCATATCATAATTACATGAGCCAAGATTAAAATGAAGGAGAGAATCCTAGCAGCAGCAAGAGAAAAGGAGATAGTTACTTACAAAGGAGTTCCCATCAGACTGTGAGCTGATTTCTCAAAAGAGACTTTGAAGGCAAGAAGGGGCTGGAAAGAAGTATTCCAAGTCATGAAAGGCAAGGACCTCCATCCAAGATTGCTCTATCCAGCAAAGCTTTCATTTAGAATGGAAGGACAGATAAAGTGCTTCTCAGATAAGGTCAAGTTCAAGGAGTTTATCATCACCAAGCCTGTAGTACATGAAATGTTCAAGGGATTTATTTAAGAAAAAGAAGATAAAAAATATGAACAGTAAAATGATAGCAATCTCACAGTTATTAACAACCACACCTAAAACAAAACCAGAAACAAATGAAGGAAACCACTAGAACAGGAACAGAACCACAGAAATGGAGATCACATGGAGGGTTAGCAACAGGGGAGTGGGAGGAGGAGAGAAGGGGAAAAGGTACAGTGAATAAGTAGCATAGATGGTAGGTAGAAAATAGACATGGGGAGAGCAAGAATAGTATGAGAAATGTAGAAACCAAAGAAGTTATGATACATGGACATGAACTAAAGGGGGGAATGTGGGTGGGAGAGGGTGTGCACGGTCAGGAGAATGAACTGGGGTAATGGGACAACTGCAATAGCACAATCAATAAAATATATTTTTTAAAAAAATCACAAATCAAATTCAGTGGAACTCTGAGTACTGTGGAACTAAAGAAACCACATCATCCAGACTGGTAGGTGGGGCACAGAAGTAGAATGGGCTGGTTCCTCACCCTCGTGTGGTGGATACAGATTCAGGAAGGATATCTTCAGGGGGAGTCCCAGACCCACTGGCCCAGGGTTCCAGTGTCAGAAAAATAACTCCTCACAACATCTGGCTGCACAAACCATCAGTGATTGAATCGGTGGAATAAACTTCTGGAGCCCCAAGCAGTTTCTCTTAAAGAACTCACACAAAGAGTCACCTACTGAGGCTCACTCCCTCAGAGCTCCAGCATGGGGCAGTGGCTTGAAAGGCATCAGTGGCATACAGGGAGAAACTGAAATGTCTGGATGAAAGAAAGCAGAGGCCACTGCCCCTTTTCTGAACCTTTCTTGCACAGCGTTGGCAAGCTGGTGCCATATCTGAGACTCCATCAACCTGAATAACATGTTGTGACTCTCCCTGGAGATCCCCAGAGACTCTGCCCCACCCAACCTGTGGCCCACCTAGGCTGCTTTTCCATAGGAGTGACAGGTATTGGTTCCTACTCCACAACTTCCTAAATCTTTTCAAACAACCAACAACTAGCCTCAATGTGCCCCAGGCCTGGCACTAGTAGCAGCCAGCCTATATTCACAACCTGGGTTCCCCTGGGAATCTCCAAGCCCAGCACAAGTAGCAGCCATCTCAGATTGCTTATTAGCTCAGGAAGGGCATCCCAGGGCAAAACACAGGTTGAGGGTGACCTTGCCCTGAACTACCTGGGACACCCAAGGGCCAAGTGCACCTAGTGGACAGCTACAGACCATGTGACCATGTTGAAGCACCACCACCCTATCCTTGCATAACTGATCCTGCACAGAGGGCAGAGGTTCATGGTGAGTGGTCACAGCAACTCCTTGTAGTTGACTCGGCTGGGTATATAACTCTCACTGATCTGCCAACATCCTCCAATGCTCAACTGCAAGAGGAGCACATACTTAGCCCACACAAAGGGAGCACCTCGAGTATCTAGCTTGTCTGACAGGTGAGGCTGTGCCACTGGACCCAGCAGGACCTACATTAGGATACATTACAAGACTAAGACTCAAAGCACCTCTACCTAATAGTAACAAACACAGGGAGGCTGCCAAAATGAGGAGATGAAGAAACATGGCCCAAATGAAAGAACAGACCAAAACTCCAAAAAAAGCACTAAACAAAGTGGAGAAAAGCAATCTATCAGATGCAGAGTTCAAAACACTGGTTAGAAGGATGCTCAAGGAACTTAGTGAGCACCTCAACAACATAAAAGACACAGTCAGAAGCTATGGATACACTAATTGAAATAAAGAACAATTTACAGGAAAAAACAGTTGAGTGGATGAAGCCGGGAGCCAAATCAATGATTTGGAACACAAGGAAGCAAAAAGCAACCAATCAGAACAAGAAGAAAAAAGAATTCAAAAAAATGAGGGCAGTATAAGCAGCCTCTGGAACAACTTCATGTGTTCCAACATTTGCATCATAAGGATTCCTGAAGGAGAAGAGAAAGAGCAAGAATTTGGAAATCTATTTGAAAAAATAATGAAAGAAAACTTCTCTAATTTGGTGAAGGAAATAGACACGCAAGTCCAGGAAGCACAGGGAGTCCCAAACAGGATGGATGCAGAGAGGCCCACTTCAAGACACATCATAATTAAAATGGAAAGGTTAAAGATAAAGAGAGCATCTTAAAAGCAGCAAGAGAGAAGAAGTTAGTTACTTACAGGGGAGTTCCCATATGACTGTCAGCTGATTTCTCAAAAGAAACTTTGCAGATCAGAAGGGATTGGCAAAAAATATTCAAAGTCATGCAAAGCAGGAGCATACAGCCAAGATTGCTCTACCCAGCAAGGCTATAATTTAGAATCGAAGGGAATATACAGAGTTTCCCAGAGAAGAAAGAACTAAAGGAGTTCATCATCATCAAACCATTATTATATGAAATCTTCAAGGGACTTATTTAAGAAAAAGAAGTAGATTGGAATTATGAACAGTAAAATTGCAGTAAATACATATGTATCAATATTGAATCTAAAGAACAAACTAAGCAGCTCTGTCTTGTGTGGCTCAGTGGATTGAGTGCCAGCCTGCAAACCAAAGGGTCACCTGTTCAACTCCCAGTCAGGGTACATGCCTGCATTGTGGGCCAGGTCCCTTTTGGGTGCATGGAAGAGGCAACTAATTGATGTATGTCTTACACTTACACATCGATGTTTCTCTTCCTGTCTTTCTTTCTCCCTTGCCCTCTCTCTAAAAATGGAAAAATAAAATCTTCAAGATAAAAAACAAACTAAGCAACAAGAAGAACAGAGACAGAATCATGGATACAGAGAGTGTTTTGATAGTTGCCAGATGGGAGTGTGGTGGTATGGAAAAATGGGTAAGGAGGTGAGGGACTAAGTAGTACAAATAGGTGATTACAGAATAACTATGGGGATGTAAAGTATAGGAGATGGAGTAGCCTTATCCACGCGACCCATGGACATGAACAATGGTGTGGGGGTGCTGGGTAGAGGGGTGCAAAGGGGGAAAATGGGGACAACTGTAGTAACATAATCATTGAAATATAATTTAAAAATCATTTTATTGAAAGAAATGCTATAAACAAGACCAAAAATATAAAACTAATGGAAGAGGGCAAATATTTAATACCCATATCACACAAGGGGCTGAATATCTTATATTATAAAGTGTTCTAACAAATATTTTTTAAAAATGTCTCTCCACAAATGAAAATATAATGTAATCCAAAGAAAGGTGGTAAATGAGCCTGCAATTTTATTTTTGGTGGGAGGAAATTACTGGTGTAACTTCTTTGAGGATAATTTAGCAATAGTTAACAGAGTTGCAAATAGTATTCTCCTGAGTAGACTCGGGTCTTCCACTGCTAGGAATTCCACCAAAGTATAGGTGCATAAATGAGCAAGAATGTCATTTCAACTTGCTTGGTAAAAACAAAACTCTAATGCCCTGGCTGGCGTAGCTCAGTGGATTGAGCGCGGGCTGAGAACCGAAGTGTCACAGGTTCGATTCCCAGTCAGGGTACATGCCTGGGTTGGAGGCCATGACTCCCACCAACCGCACATTGATGTTTCTCTCTCTCTCTCTATCTCCCTCCCTTCCCTCTCTAAAAATAAATAAAATAAAAATAAAAATAAAACGAAAAATAAAACAAAACTCTGGAAACTACCCAAGTGTCCATTAGTAGGGGCCAGGATAAATGAATTTTGCCACACCATTCCTTGGAATTCTCTGCAGGAATGAGGTAGAACTATATGTGGGAAAAGTTTCAAGACACAGTATCAACTTAAGAAATAAGATGCAGTATGTTGCTGAAAATATTTTCTGGAGTCATAGTAATCTTTTAACAGTGGTTACCGTGGAGAAGAAAAAGTCGACATGGAGGACTGATGAGAATTTTTCTCTTCACCTGCTAATTTTTTACACAGAATTTTTTACTTTGTATATAATACCTTTTAATTATTTAAATTACAAAAATAAAAATAAGAATAAAGCACAGACAACATTTTCAATAACCATTACAAAATTTTAAAACTTACATTGGTTATGTCCCAAATTACTGTCTTTAACTAGGATTAGCACAGTGAGTTCAAGCAAATTTAACCAAAAGCAGAAACTTGGTGCTTTAATTTGTGTTGTCTTTTTTTCCAGCAAATACAGATTCAGTTGAACTTTTTTTAGGTATATTTTATTGATTATGCTATTACAGTTGTCCCATTTTCCCCCCATTTATACCCCTCCGCCCAATACACCTCCTCTCACACACATTCCCCCCTTTTAGATCATGTCCATGGGTAATACATATTAGTTCTTTGGCTTCTACATTTCCTACAGTATTCTTAACCTCCCCCTGCCTATCTTCTACTTACTATTTATGCTACTTATTCTCTGTACCTTTTTTCCCGCTCTCCCCACCCACCCCCTTGCCGCTAACCCTCCATGTGATCTCCATTTTTGTGATTCTGTTCCTGTTCGTTGTTTGCTTAGTTTGTTTTTGTTTTTATTTTTCTTTTAGGTGTGGTTGTTAATAACTGTGAGTTTGCTGTCATTTTACTGTTCATATTTTTTATCTTCTTTTTCTTAAATAAATCCCTTGAACATTTCATGTACTATAGGCCTGGTGATGATGAACTCCTTAAACTTGACCTTATCTGAGAAGCACTTTATCTGTCCTTCCATTCTAAATGAAAGCTTTGCTGGATAGAGCAATCTTAGATGTAGGTCCTTGCCTTTCATGACTTGGAATACTTCTTTCCAGCCCCTTCTTGCCTGCAAGGCCTCTTTTGAGAAATCAGCTCACAGTCTGATGGGAACTAATTTGTAGGTTACTGCCTCCTTTTCTCTTGCTGGTCCTAGGAGTCTCTCCTTCATTTTTACCTTGGCTAATGTAATTATGATGTGCCTTGGTGCTTTCCTCCTTGGGTCCAACTTGTTTGGGACTCTCTGAGCTTCCTGGACTTCCTGGAAGTCTATTTCCTTTGGCAGACTGAGGAAGTTCTCCTTCATTATTTGTTCAAATAACTTTTCAATTTGTTACTCTTCCTCTTCTCTTTCTGGTGCCCCTATGGTTTGGATGTTGGAACATTTAAAGAGGTCCTGGAGGTTCCTAAGCCTGTCCTCATTTTCTTGAATTCTTGTTTCTTCATTCTTTTCTGTTTGGTTGTTTCTTTCTTCCTTCTGGTCCACTCCATTGATTTGAATCCCAGTTTCCTTTCCATAACTGTTGGTTCCTTGTGCATTTTCATTTGTTTCACCTAGTGTAGCCTTCATTTTTTCATCTAATTTGCTACCAAATTCAACCAGTTCTGTGAGTATCCTGATCACCAGTGCTTTGAACTGTGCATCTGATAGGCTGGCTGTCTCTTCATTACTTAGTTGTATTTGTTCTGGAGCTTTGACCTGTTCTTCCATTTGGACCTTTTTTTTTTTTTTTGTCTTGTTGTGCCTGTTATGTAGTGAGGGGCATGGTACCCCACCTTGCTGCCTTTGATGCTGTATGTGGGGAAGGAGTCTGAGAGGGAATAATCGCACTTGCTCCACTCTCTGTCAGATTTCAGTCACTTCCACAAGCAAATTGGGCCCTTCTGGTGCTGATTCCCGGGTTAGTGGGCTTGTGTATATTCTAGGACCCTGTGGGTCTCCTCAACAAACTCTCCTATGAAGCTGGGAGTTTCTCCCACTGCTGCCTCAATCCCCACAGGTGTTTTCAATCAGTGGTTTGAGGCTTTGTTTACCCGCACTGGTTCCCTGGGTTGCGCAGTCTGCCTTGCTGCCCAACTGTTCCTCCCAGTCTACCTGTGAGGGAATGTCAGACTGCCAGCTCCACTAGCCTTCGTCTCGCTGGGTCTACCACCTTTCCAAGACACAGCCTTGCCATGAGTCCTCTCTGCACACCTGTCTTTGCCCCTCCTACTGGCCTGGATGAGTGTGTCTTAACTCCTTGGTTGTCAGATTTCCATACAGTTTGATTTTCTGTCATTTATGGTTGGTTTTTGTTTTTAAATTGTTGTTGCCCTATTTTTGGTTGTGCGAGGAGGCACAGTGTATCTACCTATGCTTCCATCTTCAACTTCGAAGTTCAGTTTAACTTTTTAAAATAGGGAACATAGTTCATGGATTCCCATGGACTTACTTCCCAACCCAGGTTAGGAACCACTGTTGTAATATGAAGAACACTGGGAGTCAGTGCATAAATGTGACCTCTAACTACTGGCTGTCACTAACATGTTTGCTGTGGGACTCTAGCATGTCCCTTACCCTTTCTGAGCCTTAGTTTTTGTATGTGTAAAATGAAACTATTGGGTAAAAGGTGGTGGCAAAAGACCTTTCTGAATGAGACATTTTGTGACTTATGAATGTTCTAATCTCTAAAATTTAAATGCTACAAAATTGATTGTGATGACCACAGTAGTCAGCTACAATGTAATTATTCTTCAAACTGTACTTTCAAGGACCTAAACAATATTAGCCCGGGTTCCTGATGATGTCTAATGCAGAGCTGGTGGTTCTTTACCCTGCACAAAGGTGAATGCAGAGCTGTGTTTTCTCACCATTTCAGAGCTTTTTTGATCTTCCCTGTGCTTTCCTCTCTCAGGAGAATCTCTTGCGTTATCATCATCTGTTTGTGCATTTCTCACTGCTCCTGTCCATATTGTCTCAGAAAAGGGTTTTAAGGAGACTTGGGTAGAAAATATGGAAAACAAACTATCTCCTCTACAGTTGTAGTGAATACAAATAACTCTTTTAAGCATTTTTCTCTGCATATCTGTATCTTAGTTAACTTTAAGGTTTCCCCCTAAATGAGGAAGTGGGTAGTGCAGATAATCCAAAGTCATCTATATTTGCTTTAGTCTGTGTTTTCCACTTAGCCTTGAGTTCTGGATATATCTGAGATTCTGAGAACCAACTTTAAACAAAAATCACAAAGCTTCACAATAAGTATCATCTGATTCACCAGTTAAGTGGGACACTTTCCAGGTGCCCTATTCCTTAGCCCTTGTTTTTTGCTCAAGCTTTTTGCCCTACAACAACTCCATGCTTGGATTATCCTACTTTCTCTCAGATCTTGGCAAAAGTGACCTTTCCAGTACTTCCTCATGTCAGAAGGTGGTTACCATTGGGATTCTATTTCTAATTCAGTACAAGTCAAGTTAACATCTATCACCACACATAATTACAAATCACCTTCTTGTGGTAAGAACTTTTACTATCTACTGTCATAGAAACTTAAACATACAATACTGTATTATTAACTATAAGCAGCATTGCTGTACACCACATCCCAGGGCTGAAAACTGGAAGTTTGTACCTTTTGACCACCTTTATTTACTTTGTCTATACCCCTACTCCCTGCCTCTGGCAACCACCAATCTGTTCTCTGTATATGTGATGGGGGTTATTTTATTCCATGTGCAAATTAGATCATACAGCTTTTGTCTTTCTCTGTCTGACTTATTTCACTTAGCATAATGCTGTTAAGTTCCAACCATGTTGTCACAAATGGTAGGATTTCCTTTATGGCTGAATAATATTCTATCTGTATGTTTGCCATATTTTCTTTATCCATTTATCCATTGATGAACACTTTCTTGTTTTTTTTTTTTTTTCATGTCTTGGATATTGTAAATAATGCTGCAGTGAACATGCGGGTACAGATGACTTTCTGAGTTAATATTTTTGCTTGCATCAGATAAGTACCCAGAAGTATAATTGCTGGACCGTATGGTAGTTCTATATTTAATATTTAGGAACCTTCAAATTGTTTTCCAACATGGATTTTTTTCTTTTTTTGATAATAGCTATTTTAACCAGTATGAGATAATATCTCAGTGTGGTGTTGATTTGCATTTGTCTAATAATGGATGATGTTAAGCGCCATTCATATACCTGTTGGCCATCTGTATATCTTCTTTGGAAAAAATGTCTGTTCAGATCCTATGCCTTTTTTTTTGTAAATTAAAGATTTTATTCATTTATTTATTTTTAAAGAGAGGGGAAGGGAGGGAGAAAGAGAGAGAGAAACATCAATGTGTGGTTGCTTCTCACATGGCCCCCAATGGGGACCTGGCCCAAAACCCAGGCATGTACCCAGACTGGGAATCGAACCTCTGACCCTTTGGTTCACAGCCCTCGCTCAATCCACTGAGCTACACCAGCCAGGGCCTATGCCTTTTTTTAATCACACAAATATATATATATAATATATATATTAATATATATATTACATATATAATTAATATAATACAATATATTATATATATATTATCTATCTCTATATATATAATGAGCTGTAATATACCTTATTAGATATATGATTTGCAAAACTCTCCTCCAATTTGTAGGTTGCCTTTTCATTTTGTTGATGTTACTTTGCTATGCAGAAGCTTTTTAGTTTGATGTAGTCCTATTTATTTATTTTTGCTTTTGTTGCCTTTGCATTTGGTGTCAAATCTTTTTTTAAGTATATTTTATTGATTATGCTATTATAATTGTCCCAATTTTTTTCTCCCTTTTACCCTCCTATATCTTGATCCCCCCATCCTCCAGCATTCCCCCCACCCTTGGTTCATGTTCATGGGTGGTACAGGTAAGTTCTTTGGCTTCTCCATTTCCTATAGTAATCTTAATCTCCCCCTGTCTATTTTGTGCCTAACAATTATGCTTCTTATTCCCTGTACCGTTTGCCCCCATTTTCTCCCTGCCCCTCCCCACTGATAACCCTCCATGTGATCTCCAATTCTATGATTTTCTTCCTGTTCTAGTTGTTTGCTTAGTTTTTTTTGTTTTTTTAAGTTCAGTTGTTGCTAGTAGTGACATTGTTGTCATTGTACTGTTCATGATCTTCTGCTTCTTCTAGTTCTTGATATTCTATTTCTTTTTTTTAGGTTTTATTTATTTTTAGAGAGGGAAGGGAGGGAGAAAGAGAGAGAGAGAGAGAGAGAGAGAGAGAGAGAGAGAGAAACATCAATGTATGGTTGCTGGGGGCCGTGGCCTGCAACCCAGGCATGTGCCCTGACTGGGAATCGAACCTGCGATGCTTTGGTTTGCAGCCCGAGCTCAATCCACTGAGCTATGCCAGCCAGGGCCGATCTTCTTCTATTTCTTAGATAAGTCCCTTTAACATGTCATATAATAAGGGCCTGGTGATGATGAACTCTTTTAACTTGACCTTATCTGGGAAGCACTTTATCTGCCCTCCCATTCCAAATGATTCCAGACTTTGCTGGATAGAGTGATCCTGGATGTAGGTCCTTGCCTGTCTTGTCTTTGAATACTCTTTCCAGCCACTTCTTGCCTGCAGAGTTTCTTTTGAGAATCAGCTGATAGTCATATGGGAACTCCTTTGTAGGTAACTGTCTCCTTTTCTCTTGCTGCTTTTAAGATTCTCTCCTTATGTTTATTTTTTGGCAATTTAACTATAATGTGTCTTAGTGTGTTCCTCTTTGGTTCCAACTTTCTTGGGACTCTCTGAGCTTCCTGGACTTCCTGGAAATCTATTTCCTTTGCCAAATTAGAGAAATTCTCTTTCATTATATTTTCAAATAAGTTTTCCATTTCTTGTTCTCCGTCTGCTTCTGACTGAGACGTTGGAGTATTTAAAGTTGTCCCAGAGGTTCCTAAGCCTCTTCTCATTTTTTGGAATTCTTATTTCATCATTCTGTTCTGGGTGGATGTCTATTTCTTTCTTTTGTTCCAAATCATTGATTTGAATCCCTGTTTCCTTCCCTTCATTGTTGGTTCCCTGCATATTTTCCTTTATTTTACTTTGTGTAGCCTTCATTCCTTCCTTTATTTTGCAAACAGCCTCAGTCATTTCTGTGAGCATTCTGATTACCAGAGTTTTGAACTGTGTATCTGATAGGTTGTCTGTCTCCTCATCACTTAATTCTTTTGCTGGAGTTTTGATTTGTTCTTTCATTTGTGCCATATATCTGTGTCTTGGAGCACCTGCTACATTGTAAGGGGCAGAGCCTTAGGTGTTCACCAGGGCTGGGAAACCCACATCCCTGCATTGTGGCACTGTATGTGGGGGAAGGGTTAGAGGGAACAATGTTGCTTTCTTGGCTCTCCACAGGCTTTTAGTCATTTCCCTCACTTCCCATAATGGATTGTGGCCTTTCTGGTGCTGATTCCCAGGTGGATAGGTTTGTATACATTCCAGGACCCCTTGGGCCTCTCCAACACACTTTCCTGTGAGTCTGGAAGTTTCTCACACTGTCACACCCCAAGAGAATTTTACAGCCAGAGGTTTTGAGTCTTTAGTTTCCTGTGTTGAAACCCTGGGTTTTGGGGTCTGTCTTGCTCCCCAGTTGTTCCTCCCAGCTTATCTGCATGTGAATGTGGGATCGCCTGGTCAGCCAGCTCCCCCCACCTCACCCACAATCTGCCACCTTGCCTCTTGCCCTCTCTGCTCTGGCTGCCCATCTTTGGCCCCTCCCCCACCAGTCTGGATGAATATTTCTTTAACCCCTTGGTTGTCGGACTTCCATGTAGTTTGATTTTCTGGCAGTTTTGGTGGTTTTGATTTTAAACTGGTTGTTATCCTTCTTTTGGTTTTGTGAGGAAGCAAAGCATTTCTACGTATGCCTCTGTCTTGGCCAGAACTCTCTGTTGTCAAATATTAAAAAATCATCACCAAGATTGATGTCAAGAAGCTTACCACCTATATTTTCTTATAGGAGTTTTATGGTTTCAGGTCTTACACTCAGGTTTTTAATCCGTCTTGAGTTAATTTTTGTGTATGCTGTAAGATGGTGATCCAGTATCATTCTTTTCCATGTGGCTGTTCAGTTTGCCCAAAACCACTTATTGAAGAAACTGTCATTTTTTTTCATTGCATATTGTTTGCTCTTTGTCATAAATTAATGAACCATATATGCATGGTTTTATTTCTGAGTTCTTTATTTCATCCTATTAATCTATGTGTCAGTTTTTATGCCAATACCATACTGTTTTGATTACTATCACTTTGTAATATAGATTGAAATCAGGAAGCATAATACTCCAAACTTTGTTGTTCTTCTTTAAGATTGCTTTGGCTATTCGGGGTCTTTTGTGGTTCCACACAAATTTTAGGATTGTTTGTTCTATTTTTGTGAACAATGCCATTAAAGTTCTTACAGAGATTACATTGAACCTGTAGATTGCTTTGGATAGTATGAACACAGAGTACCTTTTCATTTATTTGTATCTAATTTCATTTCCTTTATGACTGTCATAGTTTTCAGCGCACAGACCTTTCACCTCCTTGGTTAAATTTATTCCTAGGTATTTTATTTATTTTGATGCAATTCTAAGTGGATTTTTTTTTCTATTTTTCTTTCTAGTAGTTCATTATTAGTTTATACAAATACAACTGATTTTTTGTATATTGATTTTGTATCCTGCACCTTTACTCATTTTGTTTATTAGTTGTAATAGTTTTTTGGTAGTGTCTCTAGGGTTTGATATATGTAACATTATGTCATCTACAAATAGTGACAATTTTATTTCTTTCTTTTCAATTCAGTTGCATTTATCTCTTTTTCTTGCCCAATTGCTTTGGCTACGACTTTCAATACTATGCTGAATAAAAGAGGTGAGAGTAGGCATCCTTGCTTTGTTCTTCTTCTTAGAAGAAAAGTTTTCAGTTTTTTACCATTGAGTATGGGATTGTCATATATGGCTTTTATTATGTTGCAGGAATAATGAATGTTTCAAATGGGAGGACAGGCCCTGTATTTATTCATCCTTAAATCCCCTCCATCTAGTACAATATTCCACATATGGTTGGTGTTCATCTGATAGTTGTTAAATGTAGAGTGTATCTTCAGAATATGGGATTAACCTTTGAGTCTTAAACACTGCCCCCTGCTACTCAGTGTCCCAAACATCTTTTGCTGTCCACAAGCGGAAAAACAAACAAGTAAACAAAAATCCAGTTTCTTCAACCTCTTTTACTTAAAATGCATATACTTTTCACTTAGGAAAGTTCTTCTAAAACTTTAACATGCATGTGAATCAACTGGGGTTCTTATTAAAATGTAGGCTCTAATTTGGCAATTTGGAGATGGTGCCAAGATTCTTTATTTGTAATAATCTCACAAAAGATGCCAATGGTCCTGTTTCCAGACTACCTTTTGAACTCAGAATTGACTTGTGTGTACTGTTAATTGAGCACTGAGTTTTAAGCATAGTAAAAAGACATCTTTTAGTTTCCCAGTGAATGTGTCATTTAATATTTCTTTCACACACATATATAGAAAGAGATGAATAAAGGTTAATAGGGTTCAGTGTGAATGACGTTCAGAAGACAAGAAAGGAAAATAGTGAAGCTGGCTGGATCTTGCTTTGTGTGCTGAGCTTCAGTTCAGCAAACAGATCCATAGTGGTGATAGTGTGGGTGGAGTCAGCTGCTAAAACACAGGTGACTGGAAAGGTAAAACACAGTAGCTGCTTAATGCCTCTGCAAACAGTCGTCCCCATTTATGACTAGAAAGAAGCATAGTAGTGCATTTTAACCAATAAAAATGATAAGTGGAATTATCAGGTCAAGATGTCAGTGTAGGTAGATGCGTTTTGCCTCCTTGTGCAACCACAGAAAGAATTACAACTAGATCTCAAGACAACACCCAGAACCATCAGAAAATCAAGAGGTATGGAAGTAGAACAACCAAGGATTTAAAGAGGCCACATCCATTCAGGTGGGTAGGAAGGGCAGAGTCACAGAGATAGGAAGATAAGTGCAGAGGCTCAGTGAGGTGCAGAGAGCCAGTAGAACGAATAGTCCCACATTTACACATGGTGGATAAAAATTGGACGGGATGCCTTGGGAGGAAGCAATCCTAGCCCCAGGCCAGACTGCACAGCTCAGGATTCCAGTGCCAGGAAGATAAATCCCCAGAACTTCTAGCTATGAAAACTGATGAGGGTTGGCACTGTGGAAGAAACTGCTGGATTTTCAGGAGATTGAAAGTTTACCAAGGGCCTGCACAGGCTTAGAACATATGCAAACCCACCCGCTCTGGGATTCAGCACCAGGGCAACAGCTGGAAAGGCTGTAGTCACATACAGGAAGTGGGTGAAATGACTAGAAAGGGGGCAAGTGCCAGGTAAAGCCCCAGAAGCCAGGCGGTGATACAGTCCCCTCTCTGAGTCCTGCCCCACACAGGGCCACAAAGCACCCAGTGAAGCAGGTTGCCCCATGTTGGTGATTACCTAAGGCTCTGCCCCACACACTAAGGCACCAGTTTACAGGTGCCTTATCTATAATAGGCCACACTACTAAGACAGGATGTGTTTATCTATCTCTTTAGCCACAAATTAGGTACATTTTCTGGCCCTCAGTTTTCTATTATTTTCTTAGATATAAATATAACACACACACCAGCCAGTTAAAGAAAATTGGAAACTCATTTTTGTCTTTTTGTGATAACCTTTTGTATTTCATGTTTCTGGATATAGCTCTGCTTGTGTACTTCTATTTTAAAGAAGGGCAGTGGGCCTGCAGGCACCTGTGCTAGGGAAAAACTATAGTGAATAGATCAGTGGGTGCATTATTCAGGGGTCTTCTGAATTGGACACCGGCCCGAAGTGTACGTGGTGTTATGGATGACACAAAATAAATTCACACAGATTACCCAGTCCCATGGAGGAAAAGGGACGGCGCGACTTCTCTCTCAAGGGGAGAGCAAGCCTTGGAGCACTTTGGCCACCCTCTCAAGAGGAGAGTGCCCTGGCCATTGCCTTGAGAAGTTTTTATTGATTCGATTCGCATAGGAATAGAGGGTGTATACGTAAAGCTCATTAATTATCAGGCTGTAAGGATCAAATAATAGATGACATACAAAGAACTTTGAGGGCCTATTTTGAGTCAGAGTCAGATAGCTAAATGTCCATAAAACTTTGGGGAACACACTCACTTTCTGCTCGGACCCTTACCATTTAATTGAGAGCATTCTAAATAAAGCAAGTTTCACAGGATTTTACATATTCTTTCTTAGGCCTTATTGCCCTAAGAAAGGGCGCCCTTTCCAGCACAGGGCTGCATCCACCACAGACATTGTTTCAGGCTTAAGTCACTGTTTCAGACTTAAGTTAGGCAGGGGAAGTAAAGCAGCCAAGAGATTAGGAGACTTCTCGCAGACAGAATGAGGACCCAGGCTATGTCAAAGCCGAGGGGTAAGGGTCCATCACCCCTTTTCTGTAGCCCCCAAGTCCTTCCCTGAGGGCCTCCATGATCATGCCTGTCTTAGGTCGTCCCTCCCTTGAGGAATCTTACCTGTCATTGGCTAACCAATCAAGCACTGGGGGCCAGGTGGGGTGAGGTAAAAGGAGCAGAGGCAGCGCCCCTGCTCAGGAGATAAGCTCTGTCACCTTAGTGGCTTATGGTCTGAAGGTCACTCACTCAGCCTTAGCCATGGGGGAGTTATAGCTCCTGAAACCAGGCAGGGCAGTTCCCAACAGTCTTCCTCACCCTTTCTTTACAGTAATTGAATTATTTGAAGAAACATGGAAACCCAAACTCAATACAGTTTTTAAACTATCCCTTAATGCTTGTGATTGCCATTGGATGGCCATTTGATATCATTTAACTGCACTGGCTTCTTTTTGCCCTAAATGGTGCTCTTTGATGCTTTCTCAGTTGAGCTGCCCACAAGTCCAACTCAGTTAATCTCTCTAAAAGAGGTGAAATCAAATGACCTGAGGGAAGTCTGCCCAAGGCATTTATTTATCAAAGATGTACACGGTACTAGAAATCCATATAGCTTCTCCAAAAAGTGATTGTGATGTTCATTTTAGAGATAGGAAACTCAAGCTTAGAGAGGTAAAGAATGTGGCCTGAAGTCAGAGTTATCATGAAATTGGGCAAGGAACTCAAATGTATGTGGCTGCGAGTTCTGTGTGGGGCTCAGGGCATCATTTGAAGCTGTTTTTAAAAAAATCACAAGGAAGCCTTACTCAGAGACTTTCCCTCTCACATTGCAAACAGAGAGAGTCCTGTGCCTTAGCATCACCCACTCTCTTGGGGTTTATTTTTTTCAGTCATTAAAAAAAAAAAAAAGCCTGCCATGATGTAGAATGTGACAGTCTCAGTTAGGTATCCTTTTTTATCATGATCGAGAATAAAAATTAGGAAGATTCTCTCATTGTATGTTTTATACCTTAAGAATTTCATTTGGCTGTAATTGGTCTTATTGGACTGAGTTCTAAGGTCTTCTCTAGGATTTCGATTTATTTTTCAGGTTTCTTTTTTCTCCACCAAAAATGCATCCATGTGAGTTATACTACCACTTTTTATTAGAGATAAGTATCATCATAGAATTTCTAGTAGTTTGGAAGGAGTTGAATGTACTAGAATCACAGCACACATTTCAGCTGCACTATTAGCATTCTAGATGGAGGGCTTATTGTTCCAGTTTCAGTCATTATAATGCAGTCCTGTTTAATATTGCATGATCTGTGGGTTGCCATAAACTTGGTACAAATTGGAGTGTTGATATAACATGAAATGAAGCGCCTTGTCTGAATGTTGCTATTGTTTTGCATTTAACAAATTATTATGTTGACATTTGTCACTGATGAATTTCATTATTTGCTGAAAAGGTTTTAGGGGATTTGACAGCATGAATGGTTTGTCCTACAGACATTTGAGAAATGATAAAAGCATCTTTGTTCTTTGTACAAATGCATAACAGATATCTTATTGATGGACACACAAAAAGGGATGGCTTGTGTAGCTGCAACATAAAATAAACCAAGACAATAATTTTTGAGTTGCTACTTATGGTTCTATGTTATTTCTTCCTCTCATCCTTTTTTGTTTTTTATGTTTAAAGAATGCATTTCATTTATCTCAATAACAAGCCAAAAGCAATCAGTGATCTTTTAGTAAATTTAAACCCTTGGCTTCTTTATACTCCACTTATACATTGTTTAAGAAAGGTGATTTGAAATGTTATAAAAGCAATTACTGTGTAGGGATTGCATTAAATATCTGTCCTGAATCCCCAGATAACACACAAGTAAGATGTAGGAATTAGCCTGGGTATCAAGAAACTAAGATTTGCATATAGACAAGAAGAAAAGATAAAAATTTGATTTAAAATTCTAGTTTTAGTCGAAACAGTAAAAATACACATTCTTCTGTCATTTCTTCTCTATAGTTGTATTTAGAGGAACAGCCTTGACACTCAAGTGTACTTTCCCTGTACCTATCACTGATCCCTTTTTGGAAAGCTGCTCACCTCCCACCTTTACCCCAACCCTGTTAAAACTTATCATAAAATATACTCTAGCATGCACATACACATGCCACTTCCAGTAAAAGCTATGATAGAAAGCTACAAATAATGAAATCTATCAATGATCAGATAATAACACCCATCACCAACAACTGCCAACAAGCATTCTAAAACACTATAGTCAGTCATTCTAAAACACATAGTCAGACACTATGCAGAACCATTCATCACTCCTGTTGTTCTTCAGGGAGTGGGGCTTCTGGGAGGAGGGGCTGCAGCAGCCAAGAGTGAACAGAATATAAAGCAAGGGGTGGGGGGGGATCCAAACATGACCTGAAGTTTCTACTGTGAAAACACAGGAACCAGGAGAGGGAGAGAAGTGAATGACTTAATACAGAAGTAAAGGTTTGTTTATGGAACGTCTCCCACTGCTAGACTGTGACCTTCATGAGGACCCCAGTCCCTGTCCCTTTTTTTAAAATTATATTTTATTGATTATGCTATTACAGTTGTCCTGATTTTTCCCCCTTGGTCCCCCTCCACCTAGTACATCCCACTCTCTCAGGCAGCCCCCACATCATTGTTCATGTCTATGGATTATGTGTATAAGTTCTTTGACCACTCCATTTCCTATACTGTGCTTTACATCCCCATTGCTATTGTGTAACTACCTATTTGTACTCCTTAATCCCCTCACCTCTTCACCCATTCCCCTATACCAGCCTCCCATCTGGTAACCATCAAAATGCTCTCAGTATCCATGACTCTGTCTCTGTTCTTGTTTGCTGTTTATTTTTTAGATTCAGTTGTTGATAGTTTTATATTTTAGGCCATTTTATTGTTCATAGTTTTGATCTTTTTCTTAAATAAATCCCTTTAACATTTCATATAATAAGCGTTTGATGATGATGAACTCCTTTCGTCTCTTCTTGTCTGAGAAGCATTTTATCTGCCCTTCTATTCTAAATGATAGCCTTGCTGGGTAGAGCAATCTTGGCTGCAGGTCCCTGCTTTGCATGACTTTGAATATTTCTTGCCAATCCCTTCTAGCCTGCCAAGTTTCTTTTGAGAAATCAGGTGACAGTCATATGGGAACTCCCCTGTAGGTAACTAACTTCTTTTCTCTTGCTGCTTTTCAGATGCTCTCTTTATCTTTAACCTTTGGCATTTTAATTATGATATGTCCTGGAGAGGGCCTCTTTGCATCCATCCTGTTTGGGACTCTGTGTTTCCTGGACTTGCGTGTCTATTTCCTTCACCAAATTAGGGAAGTTTTCTTTCATTATTTTTTCAAATAGATTTCCAAATTCTTGCTCTTTCTCTTCTCCTTCAGGAATCCTTATGATGCAAATGTTGGAACACATGAAGTTGTTCCAGAGGCTGCTTATACTGCCCTCATTTTTTTTAATTCTTTTTTCTTCTTGTTCTGATTGGTTGTTTTTTGCTTCCTTGTGTTCCAAATCATTGATTTGGCTCTTGGCTTCATCCACTCTACTGTTCTTTCCTGTAAATTGTTCTTTATTTCAATTAGTGTATCCTTAGCTTCTGACTGTGTCTTTTTTATGCTGTTGAGGTGCTCACTAAGTTCCTTGAGCATCCTTCTAACCAGTATTTTGAACTCTGCATCTGATAGATTGCTTATCTTCATTTTCTTTAGTTCTTTTTTTGGAGTTTTGGTCTGTTCTTTACTGGTCCATGTTTCTTCATCTCCTCATTTTGGCAGCCTGCCTATGTTCGTTTCTAAGTTTTAGGTAGTGGTGCTATGACTCTGTGTCTTTGTAGCACTGCTCGATGTAGTAGGTATTGTAGGGTGCAGTGGCATAGCCTCACCTATCACCCAAGCTGGTTACCTGAGGTGCACCCTTAGTGTGGGCTGAGTACACCCTCCTCTTGTACTTGAGCCTTGATTGCTGTTGGCAGGTCAATGGGAGTGATTTAGCCAGATCAGTCATCTGCAAGGACTGACTGTGACCACTGACGACAAACCTCCATCCTCCATGGGGTATCAGCTGTGCGAAGGCCAAGTGATTGTGCTCCGACATGGTCTGTAACTGCCCATTCAGTGCACGGGATCTGGAGTTTCCTAGGTGATGCGGACTGAGGTCAGCCCCCACCTGTGTTTTGCTCAGAGCCACCCTGCCTGAACTATAAAGCAATCTGTGATGGCTGCTACTTGTGCTGGGCTTCGAGATTCCCAGGTAAAGCAAAGCTGTGAACCTAGGCTGGCTGCTGCTAGTGCTGGGCCTTAGGCCAGGTAGCAAGAGGTGTGGAGGCTCAGAGCTCACTGTGGCTGGCTTTGCTGGTTTGAGAGGGTTTAGGAAGTTTTGAAACATGAGCCAAGACCAGCCATGGTCTTGCAGCTTGGGTGGACCCATATGGTGGGTTCCTATGTTGCATGAGACAGCATCTCTGGGGATCTCCAGGGAACCCCCATGTTAGCCAGGTTGATTGAGTCTCAGATATGGCACCAGCCTGCTACTTCTATGGTTCTGTGGAGGAAGGGTTCAGAAGAGGGACAGCGGCGTTGCCCACCTTTCTGTCTGGTAGAAAGCTGTCCCCTAGCTCTCACCTTGATGCCAGACACTTCATTTCCTCCTTATATGCCACTGATGCCTTTCAAGCTGCTCCTCCACTACTAGAGCTCAGATGGAGTGAGTCTCAGTAAGCCTGTGTGTGGGTTTCTTTAAAGAGAACTGCTTGGGGACCCCAGAGGTTTCTTCCACCAATCCCCACTGGTTTTCGCAGCCAGAAGTTATGGGGACTTATCATCCTGACACTGGAAGCCTGGACTGGGGCTCCTGGTGTGGGGCTTTGACTTCTTGCTCCTGAGATATCCCTCCCAAATTTTTATCCACCTCATATGGATGTGGGAGCAGCCTGTTCCACATGTGCACCCCTTCTATTAGTCTGGATATACGTGGTTTCTTTAATTCTGTAGTTGTCAGACTTCCATTCAACTCAGTTTCTAATGGTGCTGAGTGATGGTGGTTCTATAATTTAGATGTAATTTTGGTGTGTTTGTGTGAGGAATTGAGCCATGTTTACCTTAGCTGCCATCTTGACTGGAAGGTGAGTCATCCCTGTCCCTTTTGTTCATTAATGCATTTCAAGCAGTGAGCATAGGGCCTGGCACTTAGCGGGCTCTCAGTAAATATTTGCTGAATGAATTGTTCTTCATCAGTATCTGTTTTCTATGCTCTATTTTTCCAACCCATTCTTAGACCAAGAACTTAGATTCCCTGATTGAAATCACCTGGTGAACCATGGCACTAAAGGTGGACCTGCTGCATGTGTGTTCAGAGTGACAGAAGGAAAGCTAGGCTCGAGTTCCAGCTCTGCCACCCCATGCTTGCTGTTCCAGGTCTTTTTCTCTCTAAGCCTTTATTTTCCCACCTGAAGGGAAAAAATGCACAACACACACAAAACTGTTACAGTTCAGTTAAAAGGAGAAAGAAAACATGAATGTGAATGGTCTTTTAAGTATTTGGTAAAAGTATTTCAAAAATTTGGTAAAATGATTTGGTAAAAATTATCAAACATAAGAGTAATAATTGTATGTTATAAAATTATAAGGGTATCACTGTGTTAATTGAAGGAGTTCATTTTTGGGAGGTCACCCATGGCAGAGTTAATTTACTAAGGAAAATATGAACAGTTTCATGAGTGACATAACAGTATTTTTAAATCAGGCTCAGTTGGTTTCCTGAAGACACAAGGAAGAGCTGAACCTGCAGCTGCAGATAGAATGTGTGGTTAGCCTTGCTTTGTGACTCCTCAGTTGTCCTTTAGCTGTCACCTCAGGGCCCTCTCTGCAGAGGAGCAAACCAAAGAGCTGAGAGGCCCAATAGCTGGTCCTAGTCCCCATGCAGTATAGCTCCCAGTGTTCCAGGATGCCGGGTGCAGGCTGCAAGGTCCATGACCAAGTGTGCTCAACCCCACACAGTAGGCTACTTACTGTGGGCAAAGGTAGAAGAGGAACAACCTGCCTGGTTGTGTACCCCTTACACAAACATACACACATGCATGGCATCTCCAGAGCTTCTTCCCAGGAAAGGTCTCTGGTCTCAGGGTGTCAGTGGAACAGAACAGTTCTCCCCTCAGGCACCCATGAACCTCCATTGAAATAACACTGTGCTTACTGGAACGCAAGGCACTCTCTCCTCTGAACTGTGGGCAGAGGGGCAGGCAGTTGCTTTTGTGATGGCAGTGTGGTACAGAGAGTGGGCTGTCCTGGAAATTCAGGGCCAGAGTCTCAGTCCCTAACCTGCTCAGAGCCTCAGTTTCCTTATTTGCTATTTGAAAGTACGGATTACAACAAATAACCTTCAAGTGACTTTCCAGCTCTGAGGCTCTTTGAATTCCATGTTTCTTCCTTTCCAACTTATGGAAATTATTTTCCCCACTTTTCCTGAGAAGGGAAGTGTAAGACCCCAGGCTGTCTCAGACAGCTGCCAAAGCGGCTGTTTTTTATTGAAAAGTCAGCTTCCTTCTCAGGTTGCTTAACATAGCAGAAGCTTCTTGAGAACAGAGAAGCCCAATGTTTCCCTATACTTTTTGACGTCACTTGCCTGTGGGTGGGTTCCCATCCACCCCCCACCTCTCCAACCACACCAAATTTTATTGCACAGATTTAAAAAACACACCTCAGTGTGGCAGGCCACCTAAAGAAGCAGTTTAGTTCAGGAGCCCTGCAGCTGAGCTGTGGCAGACAGAGCTAGTGTCGGTCTGGCTCAGACTGTGCCAGGATCTTGTCGGGAGGAGTAAACTAACTATCATCCCCCTCCTGAACCTTCACAATACAGCAGAATGCTCACTTTACACTCTCTCGTGAGAGATTTGAAGAATCAATTCTAAACGTGGACTTGAAAGCACTTAGCAATCTAAGAGAGCATAAGAGGGAGGAACTAACATTTGTGGCATGTTTACTGTATGTTAGGTACTGGGTGGGCACTTGACTTTCATTTGTTATTTAACTCAGCTGTATAATGATCATACACAAAATTGTCAAGCAGTTGGTTTTAAGCTACTGTGAACTTAAGCTGATCAAGAAGACAGTGGACAAGCAGCGGGAGAAAAGGGGAAACCAGAATTGCTAAAGCCCCAGGGAAGCTGAATGTCTTTGGTACATTTTACAACACCCACACAAAGTTTTAAAATCTAATTATGCCCATTTGCAGTACACAAATGGGAGATACTGGAAATACATCCATCAACACAAATATTTTGCCCTTTTAGAACTTTTGAATGCCAGAGACTTCAGCCAAATCTAGTCACTGATAAATCGGAGATATTAATCTTATTCTAGTATTCCAATATTTTCCTTTGTAAGTTAAAAATAATTTTGTCACCCCTCCTGGTATGTGTTTAGGTGGATTAGTCTCAAAATGTGTAATAAGTGGTAAATTCAGGAGAACGGAACTTGGTCACCAAAATAAGCAATGTTTCCCATGATATTATGGAATATAAACACACTGGGCTTGGTCTTGCCTGCTTTGAGGCTTCCATCGCCTAGCCACGTGAGCAGTTTTCACAGTGAGGGGCAAGTGTGGAAATCACACACATGAATCTGTGACTCAGGTCTGTTCTCAGAAGAACTGAGGTAATGGCTATTAATATTTTATTCCATACATTACAGTGTTTGTAAAAGCAAACACTGTAGTTAAGGTTACCTACATTGACGCTACAGGTGTAACCCAGTGTTTCTTTGTGCCAGGCTTGCTTTCCTCAGATGTGTTCTATCCAAAGGTGAATTTTCAGAGCCTTAAAAATAAAAAAGATGAAAGAACAAAAGAGAAAATTTGAAAACAATTAGGTAAACCACTGTTTAGTTTCACAACTGTGAAACATAGGACACTTTTTATACTTAGAAAATAGTATGAAATGTCTTCTTTTTCTTGTTTGTTGTTATTGTCCCCCCACATAAAAACCAGTGAACAACAACAAACTGATGTGGCTGAATCTTTCCTTAAGGGTAACCCTCTGTCAGCAGAAGAAAAGGCCAAGCCTTACCAGAGTAAACATCTTCATAATCAGCTGCTGTTTTGTGCTATAACATTTGTCTCAGAAGCATTTTGTGAATGTGGCTGTAGAGTGTGGCATGCACTGATTTCTGCCCTCAGTCACCACTCTAGCTTTAGTCACCAGTTTGACTGGTCCTGCTATGACTGAGATTTTGTAAACCAGTTTTGAATAAAGTGTCCTGCAGACTTAAGTCTGACATGGACTGGTTGGGGCACACAGGCAGCTCCCCGCATGTGGCAATGGACACTGGATTCCTGGGTCTTTGTTTTCTTACATGTAGAGTGGGGAGAAGTGGATCCCTGAGACCCCTTTTGGATTGGGTGTCTAGGGATTCCAGAACCAGTCTTACAGCTTCCCCAGCTTCAATGCCAGCTCCTCTTTCCACCCCAGGCCATCTTACCTGTTGTGGCTGCAGCAGAACAACTATGAGCCAAAGTCTGTGCTGGCCTTGGAATCGGCATGTGCCTACCCCCAGATTTGCCCTTCTTACCCTATTATGGCCTAATTTTTTTCTCCTTGACAGTGCCCCTACCCTCTCATCTTTCCTCCTCACTGCCAGTCCTACATCAAAATGAACCTGTTCTCTTCCCTAGAGCCCTTCCTGGCAGCTGGCTACATACATATGATGCACATGTTCACCTGTGGAAAGCAGCTATGAGACAGCATGCTGTTTCCCACTGGAGCCTGTCCATGCAATGGCTGAACCCACTGAGGTTGACGCCATTGCAGAAGGAGGGGCGGGGCATGTGTGGCAGCCTGGTGCCCTGAAATCACCCTGCTGGGTTCCCAGCCTCTCTGCAATGATATCCCAGCCTCGTTCCCTCTGGCTTACAGGTGTAGACATGGGTCTTGGGTGGCCTTGCAGCATGGAGCACGTCAGAGACAGACTTGCTTAGCCTCCCTCAAGGCTCAGGAGTAATTGCTATTCCATCCTCCCTCCTCTGGCCACTCCTGCTTCTGCTGTTGATTTGAGGAAATGCTTCTAATCCAAGACACATGGCTTCACATTAAGCAGGCAAAACACAGAGGGGGTCCTGGCCTAGGATCCAGCCCTTTCTGAGGACAGCACAGTGTTATTTGCCCAGGACCTGTCATCTGTGCTTTTCCACAAGGGATGTGGCAGCATTTCTAATTCTCTGTTGCTTGAGAAGTATGGGGATTTCCCTAGATCTGTGGTAGCTCCTGATGATTTTACAGACAAGGATCTTGGGTGGGGGAGGGATAGTCTAGTAGGATGAGCCATGTGAAACTGCCCATTTTTGGATGGTGAAAATGGTCAGATATCATCATTTTCCTATAGTTCATCCTAAAAGTTGAAAAGTTGGAGGAGGGTCAGGGCCTTGTCCTGATGTTATAGTTGTCTAATAAGCAAGCTGGGTTTGGACTAGAGTATTTTGTCACGGAACATCAATAGTCTCCATCAGAGGAGATTATCATAGTACTATAATTACTACTACTATTTATTCCATTATCATGACTACTAATACTTATGGTCACTTTAGAAACAATTATGGTCACTGTAGAAACAATTAATTGATAGAGATGGAGAGAAGGCCAAACCATTCCCAGGCACCCTCTATGGGCCTGGCCCTGCCACCTGGTCTTCCACCTTTGGAACTAGTTATTTAAAATGAGCTCTCCCCTCTCTCATTCTTGTCCTGTTTAGGCCAATGTGGTTAGTTTCAGAGATAAGGGATGTTGAGTGATCAGTGGCCTCAGACAGTATAGCTGCCTCAGTTTCGTTTTCCAAAGTGTCATGGCAGTAAAAAAGCCATTTGCTAATAAAAAGTGTGGATTCATTGCCAAGTGGCGTTCATATCCATGCTGTCACTGCCTCTCCCAGATTTCTCAGCACAGCTGCTGGCTCAGTGTCGTAACTGAATGATGTCATTTCAACCATAACGTAATTTTCCAGCTGCCCAGGATGCAAAAGGGGTTTATTATAATGGCATGTTTTCCACTGTGTCTGAAAGAAAATGAAACAGACATGGATATGTGACAGTATCAGCTCTGTTTTTACAGGTGTGCCTAGAGGATACAAGGTACCTTTCACTTGCAAAAGAAATGTGATTCTATGGCAAAGGCAAATGAGAACAGAAATTTTCCTCAAGAGATTTAAAAAATGTATGTATAACTAGTGTTGGGAACTGGCCTCAACTACATTGAACTTGAAAGACTGTGGGTCAGACTGCCCAGTCTCTGGTCTCACAGACGGGACTCTGGCTCAATCTTTGCCTCGATTTCTCCAAGCAAAAAATGGAGACCTCCCAAAATATTTATTCCTGTTTTTGTTTTCAACTTTTCTTCAAAGCAAAACTCATGCAGGAAAGTGCATGCATTTCTCACATGTGCAGCTCATCGATGTTCACAAACTGTATGCATCTCTGTAACCAGCATCCTTGATCAAGAAAAAGAACATGACCAACACCCCAGCAGGGACCTGTGCCCCTTCCAGTCACCTCCCCCTTGACACACACAAGGACCTGACTTCTCACAGGGTGGATGTTCACTTGTGAGATCCGTGTCAGACTTCTGACCTGAAGAACTGTGAAATGATACGTTTGTGTTGTTTTAAGCTACCGAGTTTGTGATAATTTGTTACAGCTGCAATAAAAACTGCTACAGCAAGACAGCTGCAAGTGAGAGCTGGCAGTCAACCTAGGGCTCTGTCTCCAAAGCCCAAGTTCCTAAAAACCACCATCATCTATAACCCTGCCTTTAGGTTTGATAGGTTTTTGGTCTTCTTGCAGTATAGGAAGGTAAAATAAAAGTCCAAATGCTAGCCAGCATCAATTGAAGTTGGGAAGTAAACAGACTGCGTCTTTGACATCTCCATACTGGCCCATCCCTCAGTCCCTGTCCTCAGATGCCTCCTGTCTAGAAAAATAGCACATGGCACATAACTAACATGTCAGTGTTAATTATTTTAGTATATTATCCCTTCAGAAAGTATTTGCATTCCAAAAGATGACCCAAGGAATGGCTTTAATATCTGTGAGAAAGAGGACTATGCTGGAGAGTTGCAGCAAACCCCCATGGGTTGATGAGCCTAACACCCATAAGCAAAGCCCTTTTTCCTGCCTCTTCCACCAGAGCTCAGAAAGAGCCAAGGGCCCTCTTTGCCATGCTAAGGGAGTAATAACTGGGGGTAACCAATGAGTGGAAATCTGCTATGGCCTTTCTAGGAAAAGTTTTGCTTTCCTGATAAAAGGGATAGTAGTTGCTACACAGCACCCCTCACCTCTGCACATGAAGGTGATGCCCAGAACTGTGGTGGTCAGTGTGTGACTGTGAGGTGGCAAGTATGAGGACAAGAGTGAACATGGAAAGAATGGCAGAGTATAAAGATAGAAACACCTAGAGCACTGACTGCATTATTGAGCACCAAACCAACCTCAGTAATCACCTTCTTCCAGGGGCCTTGTTACAAGAAATAACAAGCCCTTCATTGTGTGTGCCAGCATTACTGCCTTTTCTGTTACTTGCAGCTAAATACATTACAAAAGGATTCGGGTGCCTTTTAGATCACAAGGGGGCAACCACACACAGAAACAGGGACATGGCTCTAAGACTTACTTAGATGGAGAGAAAGCCTGTGATGCTCCCCCACGTTTTCAACATGGTGAACAAATCTCAGAATGACAGGAGAAATGAGATTTAACTATACATAGCCAGTAAAACTGATCATTCCATTTGGAGAGAAGAAATGCAGGGCTCATAACTTTAAATAAAAGGTTAGTTAAAACTAGGAGACTTTGGAGGGCAAAAACTTTTATTTGTTTATTTTTGTTTCTGGTGAACTTTATTACCTTTTAAAGGGCAATACTGTTAAGTTGAATACCTCTGAGAATGACCATCTGTCCCATACTTTCTAAGACCACCCTGGAAAATAGGAGGCATCTTTTCCCTTTATCTCCACAAGCTTTCCCTATAGGTCTATTCATGGTGTCCCAGTTTGAGATTAGGAAATATGGCTATTGTTCTGAAAGGCTCAGTGTTTTATGAACCTCATGGAGCCAAGTGATGGCACTTACTGAAGCAGATGAGCGCTTTCAAAAATTCAGAGAGACACTGACTTTGTAAGTGACCACTAAGAAGATAAAGATAACTGGAGCAAGCTAATCCTTTTAACAAAGGTGGTAATATATATTGTGGCAGCTGAATACTTCTTTACAGCCCAGGGAGAACAATCAATGAATTCATTCGTTTAATTCATGAATTTTCCCTCTGTTTACACTTTAAACAAACTTGCCAGTTGTTTGCTTAGCTAACAAGCTCTGCCTTCATTATAAGCCATTAGTGGCAAGTAATAATTGAAACTGTGTTTGGATTTCAAAAATACAATAAACTTAATTCCACTCTTAGTAATATGGAAATTCGTAGTAACTGACATGAACTAGGCTAAAATTTGTGTCTTTGCCCTCTCCAGGAAACACGAGTTTGCTAAACTGTTTTACAGCTCTAAGCAAGGTTGATAGCAGAATTTTTCATAAGGAAAACTAAACAAGAGATTAAATTCAGATGCCTATGATGAGTCAGGCAGCACATGGGCAGAGTATCCTCTGAAAAACACTTGGTTTTCTTTGCCTACTTGTGATGGAAACAAGATTTCATTTTTAATCCTGCTCTAGGAAGGCGGGGGGAGCACACATGTGATTATAAATGACATGTGTACTCAGCTAGTGGTGGGGAGTCGGGACTGAGTGGTGGAGAATGGGGAATGGGGCCCCACCTAAAAGGGCCAGAAGCTATTCAGCTACATTTCCTACATGAGATTGTAGGACTAGTATGACCAAATCTTTCAGATTTTTCAATATAGTTTGAAAATGTGGATTTCTGGGTGAAATCTTCCCACTTACAAATTGTGGCAATGGATTTCTTTTCTTCTTCTTTTTTTTAAATTACTGCTGTGCAGCCACCACAGTGTAGATCAGTGGCTCTCTGGACCAGCAACATCAGGCTGACCTGGGAACTTCACAGAAATGCAGTTTCGCAGGTGCCACTCAGGCCTCCGACAAACTCTGGAGGTGGGGGACTGTTGATCCATTTTAACAAGCCTCTCTTCTCTCAAGATAAACTTGCCAGGTTTAGCAAATATATATTGCACGGGACATACACTGAAAAAATACTCATTGTTTATCTGAAATTCAAATTTAATTGGGTATGTAAAAATTACCAGAGTGCCGGACTCCACATAGATGCTTGCTTTCAGTTGTGGAAGCAACAAACAGCTCCCTCACCAATTAAATTTCTGAATACTCTTTGGGAAACCCCCACAATTTCTTTCTCTAGACAGGGAACATGGGAAGGCCATTTGCAGATCCAAAGGGTATGTTCACTGTATTTCAAAGGAAACACCTAATTACATCATTCTTACTGAGGTTGGTACAAACTGCCCAAACATGTCTCTTCATGAAGCAGCCTTCTAAGCTTCCCACATGGCCCCAAATGCCAGACTTGTAGGCACAGTAAGAACCTACTTGGTGAGCTATTATGGTTCTCTGTGTGCTGCTTTATTGCTGTTCTGGCAATGAAGCAAAATACATTATTTTATTAAATAAAGATTTTCCCTGTATAACAGTGGAGGCTAATTGTATTAGCTCTTTTTATAGGAACGAGCATCATCACCCTGATTGGGCAAGATGGAAGTGGGGATTGAGGGAATGGAGGAAATCACATTTTGTTATCCATGTGCTTCAAGGAGCTGCCAACATGTTTTAATTGGTAATTACCAGAAGAGTTCTCCAGATTCTGCAGAAAATGCACAGCTCTCAGTTCATAAGCAATTTTGAGAAGACTCAAAAGACATGTTCAGACTCCCGGCCAAGATGGAGGCATAGATAGACACACTGTGCCTCCTCGTACAATGAAGATAGGGACAACGACAATTTAGAAACAGAATAACAACCAGAACTGACAGAAAATTGAACTGTATGGAAGTTGGAAAACCAAGGAGTTAAAATAGACACATTCATCCAGACCAATAGGAGGGGCAGAATCAGGCAATGGGGCACAGAGGGGTCTCGACACAAAGAGCAGTGGGAATGGGCGAGTAAGGCATCCCAGGCATGCAAGACCGAAGCAGGCAGAACCTGGGCACACAGGTGGCAGCTGGCAGACCCTAAGCACCTGGTGACAACCGGCAGACTCAGCAAGGCGGCGATTGTGAAGTGAGGCACTGTGAGCAACCCAGGGTCCCAGCTCCAGGAAATAGAGCCTCGGGGCACTGATTGAAAACACCTGTGGGGGTTGAGGCATAGGGAGAGACTCCCAGCCTCACAGGAGAGTTCTTTGGAGAGACCCATGGGGTCCTAGAATGTGCACAAACCAACCCACCCGGGAATCAGCACCAGAAGGGGCCAGTTTGCTTGGGTGAAGTAGCAGAAAGAACTGAAGTCCGAGGGAGGGCTGAGCAAGTGCCATTGCTCCCTCTCAGACATCTTCCCCACATACACCGTCACAACCCAGCACCTGGGTTGCCCCACCCTGGTGAACACCTAAGGCTCCGCCCCTCATACATAACAGGCATGTCAAGATAAAAAAAATGGTCCAAATGAAAAAACAGATCAAAGCTTCAGAGCAAATACAACTATGTGACAAAGAGATAGCCAACCTATCAGATGTACAGTTCAAAGCACTGGTGATCAGGATGCTCACAGAATTGGTTGAATTTGGTTGCACATTAGATGAAAAAATGAAGGCTACACTAAATGAAATAAAGGAAAATGCACAGGGAACCAATAGCGATGGGAAGGAAACTGGGACTCAAATCAGTGATGTGGACCAGAAGGAAGAAAGAAACATCCAATCAAAAGAATTAAGAAACAAGAATTTTAAAAAATGAGGAGAGGCTTAGGAACCTCCAGGACATCTTCAAGCATTCCAACATCCAAATATAGGGGTACCAGAAGAAGAAGAGGAAGAGCAACAAGTGGAAAAGTTCTTTGAACAAATACTAAAGGAGAACTACCCCAATCTGGCAAAGGAAATAGACTTCCAGGAAGTCCAGGAAGCTCAGAGAGTCCCAAACAAGTTGGACCCAAGGAGGAACATACCAAGGCACATCATAATTACATTAGCCAAGATCAAAATGAAGGAGAGACTCCTAGAAGCAGCAAGAGAAAAGGAGACAGTTACCTACAAAGGAGTTCCCATCAGACTGTGAGCTGATTTCTCAAAAGAGACTTTACAGGCAAGAAGGAGCTGGAGAGAAATATTCCAAGTCATGAAAGGCAAGGACCTCCATCCAAGATTGCTCTATCCAGCAAAGCTTTCATTTAGAATGGAAGGGCAGATAAAGTGCTTCTCAGATAAGGTCAAGTTCAAGGAGTTCATCATCACCAAGCCCTTAGTATATGAAATGTTAAAAGGACTTATCTAAGAAAAAGAGGATAAAAAACATGTACAGTAAAATGACATCAAACTGACAGTTATTAACAACCACACCTAAAACAAAACCAAAAACAAACTAAGCAAACAACTAGAACAGGAACAGAACCACAGAAATGGAGATCACATGGAGGGTTATCAACAGAGAAGTGGGAGGAGGAGAGAGGGGGAAAAGGTACAGAGAATAAGTAGCATAGATGGTAGGTAGAAAATAGGTGGAGGGCAAGAGTAGTATGGGAAATGTAGAAGCAAAAGAACTTGTGATACATGGACATGAACTAAAGGGGGGAATGTGGGTGGGAGAGGGTGTGCAGGGTGGAGGAGAATGAAGGGGAGTAATGGCACAACTGTAATAGCATAATGAATAAAGTATATTTTAAAACGAAGACATGTTCAGCTACACTAAATATTGTTCATAGAGTTTGGGCTTGGGTGTCTCTGTGTCCCTCATGTCCAAAACACCAAGAGTGTTCAGTAACTTTAAAAAAAATGTTATTTGTTTGTTCTCCTCTATGAGAATCCAGAGACTTCTACGATTGAACAGACACGTTAATATTGAGAGGGACCCCTGACCAGTGTGGCTCAGTTGGTTGGGCACCATCTCACAAAATACAAAGATTACTGGTTCAATTCCCAGTCAGAAAATGTGCCTGGGTTGTGGGTTTGGTCCCTGGTCAGGGTATATATGAGAGGCAACCAATTGATGTTTCTCCCTCACATCTATATTTGTTTCCTTCTCTTTCTCTCCCCCTTTCCCTCTCTCTAAAAATAATTAAATAAATTCTTTTTTTTTTTAAGAGATTCAGAGGGAAAGGGGTCCACAGCAAGTTGGAAAATTCAATCACTGTTTTTACCTCTGATTCTTTAGCTTTAAAACCTGAGACATTCACTTGCAGTTTTATATAGCTTTTTAGATGAGCATAAACATTAGATACCAACCCACCACCTTCCTCAGGAATGGTAGCCAGCTAGGTATAGCCAACTCCTAATAATTTACCGTGTGCTAGCACTGCCTCCATTTAGCAAGGAGGACTGAGGGCTATGGACAGATTACCTGGTGGCACTGAAGTAAAGTGTCCGCTGCTCTAGTTATTGACAGCTGAGCACTCTGCCAAAGGTGGTCTCTGTTTTCTAGAGTCAAAGGTGATCTTTGTGTTTTGTTTTTGCCTCACATATTTTTTTCCATTAGCAATAGGCCAAAGCCAATTCTAAACAAAATTATGAAGCTGGCAGAAATGTTTCCATGTCCCCAGCACTCCTTTTTCCCTCCTTGTACCTCACTATAGGTGTACCTCTTGCCTTGCCACTGTCATTTGTGCTCTGCTTTTGAGCCTTTCCCTGTCTTCCATGAGCAGCCACAGGGAACCCTGGCAGGATACAGGCACCAGTCATTATGCCTCAAGGTGCAGTGAAACCATAAGCTTCTTCTCTGGAGGTAACTGCTTTAACCAGAGATTACAAATTTGTAGCTCCTGTTCACAGGTGTGTTTGCTTAGGCATAGTGTTTTAATTAATTATTGTCTTGGGGTATTAGGCAGACCTTGTGGTGTGAGGTGTGAGGATCTGAGCCCAGGGGTGGTGGGACTGAAGCAGCTCCTGCAATCAAAAGGGACCTGGGACTTATCGGCCACACAACATGAGGGCCTTGTAGGTGCTGGACTTCAAAAAATAAATAAAATAAAAATTAAAAAAATATTGTCTACTTATCTCTTGTAGTTACATATTTTTCTATATTGTTATCACTTTCCTAATCTTGTTATTTACTTTCTTCATCTTGTTATCCATTTCCCATCTTGCAGTTTTCTTCCTATCCTTATTATCTGCTTTCCTTATTTCATGTGTTTATCACCTCTCATCTTCTACTTCACTCATCTTCATGTGAGATTCACCCATCTACATGTCTGCTTCCTCCATCTTATTGTCTCCTTCCCTTATCTCCTTGTCTCCTTTCGTTATCTCCTTTTCTACTTCCTTTATCTCCCTGTCTACTTCCTCCATATTCTTGTCTACCTCCCCCATTTACTGGTCTACTCCCCGCCTCTCCTGGTCTACTTCCTGCCCTCCTTGTTTACTTTCCTTATCTCCTTGAGTACTTACCTTTCGGCACCTTCTCTACAACCTTCACCCCATTATCTAATTCCCCCTTCTCGTTATCCACTTTCCTCATTTTATCTTCTTAGCTCCTATAGCTCTTGAGTTTGTGACTTGCTTTAAACCATCTCTTCTTGAAAAGAATATAAGAGGATTTTTAGGACAGTAAAACCACCCTGCATGATATTATAGTAGTGGGTACATGTCATTACAAATTTATCCAAAGCCATAGAATGCACAACATTAATAGTGAATCCTCATGTAAACTATGGACTCTGGGTGGTAATGATGAGTCTGTGTAGGTTCATAAGTTGTAAGGCATATTCCACTCTGGTGAGTGATGTTGATAGTGGGGTAGGCTGTGAGTCTGTGGGGCAGAGAGTATATAGGAAATCTCTGTACCTTCCACTCCGTTTGTGAACCTAAAATTCCTCCAAAAAGTAGTTTAGGAAAGAAATGTTGGCTTTAGCAAAAATAGGCAGGATGTAGAGGCCAGGAATAGGCAGTAGGCAGTCTGGCATGTTGCTTTTCCTGGGCTCCTGGTATAATACAGGAGGGACTGACCTAAGCACATGTGCACCCTTTGTCTAGACATCCCTTTGCAGTGTCCTGTGAGGGGCTCCTGGCGTAGGACAGGGTTACGAAGAACCAGGTGTTGTGTCCAGGGACTGAGCCTCTTTTCTACCTGCCTTCTCACCAGGAAGAGACCAAAGCTTTGCTGATCAAAAGGCCTGGTAACCTCAAGCCAGCTCTGGCTGTGATGGGAATTTAAGTAACAGAGGTCCCAGGGCTTTCCTTGGGTGGACTCTGAAGAAGGAACTTTAGGAAGAGCAATGACCATGCACCACTGGGCTTCAGCTGGCATAGAAGGATGGAAGTCCTGAAGTCACAGGTCTAACCCCAGTGACTCTGTCAGAGTGGGTCAGAATAAGGCTTCAGTGAATCAAATTATTTGCTCCATTACTTGCCAGCTGTGTGACCTTGAGCAAGATACTAACTTCTCTGTGTGTCGCTTTCATCATCTGTAAAATGAGGATAATAAAAATCTATCTCCTGAGGTCATGAGGTAGATTAAATAAGAAAATGTATGTGAAATACTGTGCCTACCATTGAGTCTAAGGATAATATGAGTCTTTAGAAGGAGGATATGATTTTGGTGGGAGTCTCTGGAATGTAGATCACTTATTTTCTGTTGTAGTCACATTGGCATTCTAAACCAAAACTCGTTTAGATAAATGAGTAGATATTTGCTATTCAGAATTTTTAAAGAAAACCACTGACTAATGTTATCTTTTTCTCTCAAACCTAAATCCCCCATGTTAATCAGATATAGTAAGTTTTCCTCAAGTTTTTAGAACTGGTTTCCACCTCAGGCTACTGGAAGTCTTATATCCCCAAAAGAACATTCCTTCATCTCCTAACTAGGGCTGCAGTTTAAAGACTGACTTTGTGGTTATAGCAGGATGCCAGATGAGTCAAATGAAGGTGACTGGTACCTACAGAGCTGCCTGAGAGCCAGAAGGGAGCAGGGACCCTGCCAGGTCACCCAGGCCATCCTTTGCCTATGGGACAACACATATATCCCCTATATTGGATTATATCCAGGAGAGGGACCAAGGGATTTCATTGCAGAGATGAAGGGGAAGGAGCTGAGCATTTGGTCCAAGTGCTGGCAAATACCATGTCACATGTTAAGAAGGAAAGAGAAAACCTGTTCTGAACCTTAGGGAGGGGTGAGGACAATTGTCCCCCCTTTCAGATTGCCCCAGGCTTCTGTGAGTCTATTATACAGTTATCCAGATTAAATTAGCAAGTAATCATGTTCTGTAAGCAAAAGTTGCTTTCATGTGGTTACGAAACACCTAGATCCAGTTTGACTTTGGATGGAAAGGAGCCTGTTTTCCTCTTTCTTGGTTCTTCCTTCTTTTCTATAATGGGAAATTGGACTCCACATGTCATTGAAATTGAGAAAAACTCTGAAGCCATAAAAAGTTCAAGTTTGATTAAGCCTATTTCCTGGACATGTCTCCATTTCCTAGATGCACCTCCCAGGGATCTGTATATAAAGTGAATCTGCTTCCCCTGAGGGGAACTGGTATCTGCTCCAGGATAAGGGGAGGCTGGCCTAGGGCTCTGCTTGTGCTACACCAAGAGCTATTTCTTATCCTCTTGGTCCCACCCACAGCCTGCTCTGACCAGCTGAGGCAGCCTGAGCCCTTAAGTGCTGAGCAGCAACCTGGCCCACGCTGGTCCCATCTCCCTGGACAAAGCAGAAATAAATCACAACCAGCCCCTACTTAAGATCTGATGAAATTCTTCATTTCCCCTTCAAATTGAATACCTCCCAAAGGATTGGAGCAGCTCCTGAGAGTGATGAAGGCATTCCTTCCTCCTCTGGTAGAAGCATCTTTTAAATTAACAGACACAGCCTTCTCATCTGGGCGGGGAAGTAGTTTTTAGGAACAGTGTTAAGAAACTTTCAGACCAGAAATGGTATTTTTAATCTCAGCAGGGCAGAGTAGCAGACATGCAATAACACACGGCCTTTGTGAGGAGGCAGCCCTGCTGGTGGTCTCCTGGGAAAGAATGAGAACACGTGTCCTACGTCACTCCCCACCAGTCCTGCTCTGCCCCTGTGGTCCTCGAGCAATTGTTGGGAAAGAGAATTTATTGTGGAGAACACAAGCAAGAGAGCGTGTGCTTTTTGAGGGTTGAAAATATTATTTTCCTGCCCTTCTCTTATTGGGGAAAAATGATAAACTCTGCAATTTAAAAAAATAATTTTTCTGATGAAAATGTCATTCTAGTGAATATCTTTCGTCCTCTGTAATGATGATGAATCGACAATTTGGCATTTGTAGAGGCAGTTGACACAGGCCCTTTCAGGGGGGAGAAGGAAAAAAAGAAAGCTGTTTTCAAATAGGCACTGTCAGAGGGAAGACTGATGGACTGTTGGCTGAGTAGGCCATGAGTAAGGTTCTGAGAGGAGCCAAAAGGTGATACGTATAAATCAAGGTTAAGGTAGGTGTAGAAAATTCTAAACCGCTCATTCTGTTTTGAAGGTTGGCATGGTAAAGGAATATTTAATATTATTCCTTGAAGTGAACTTAAGAACATTATACTTTTCTTCACTCACTGTTGAAAAAAAAATTTAAAAATTCTACTTAACATGAGAAATTCTGGTCCATATTTAGGGTCAAAAGGAGGAGGAAATTGTCCTTGAAAAAGTATTTTAGTATCAGGATTTTGTTAACAACCCTTGAGAAAAGCTATCGAAACCTCACTCATGTTTTAATTTAGTTTTAAGAAAGAATCCATTTCCTTCATAAGGAAATATAACCCCACAGGTAAAACCCAACCTCAGAGGGTGTACTCCACTGCAGGAGGATTTGGGGTCTGGTTCTCAACTGGAAAATTGCCTCTCAGGGAGAAGTTCACGTTTTCCCACTGATAATAGGTTGGGTCATTTATGGCCAGTGAACGCCCTTCCTTCCTGTGTAGGAGGATGTTGAAGTTTCCATCTTTCTCAGAGGACAGTAGGAAATGCATTTATCCCCAGCCAGGAAGAAAGGATTGAGGATGGAAAGTGGGAATTTAGGTGGAATTCCAGCAATGCCAGGGCCAGTCCTGAGCCCAGCCTAGCCGCACCAGGACCAGGGTGGTGTTTGCCACGTTACTGCCAGGTGGGGAAGGAGGTCTGTTGGGGAAAGACTGCTGGAGGGGAACAATTAAAGGGCTGGAACACACAAGGCCTTCCCCTCCCCCATACACCTAGCTCCCTTTGTGCATTCCTTCAGGCCATCTCAGACTTTGATATTTGCATAAATGGGCCTTGGATAGGCTTCACCACTGGGAGAAAGCAGTGAGCGGGTCAGCAAAGACAGGGCAGGCTTTTTTCCCTCTATGAACAGTCATCAGCTTGTGCATCCTTCCTGGGTGGAGCAGACGGATCAGCCTTAGAGTCTCTGTAACCACTCTGCATGCACCGCCTGGGTCTCTAGCTGGCAGACCCTTCTGATGCAGGCTTGTCTTTGAGCTGTTTATAAGGCCTGATGTTACTTGTGTTTTGTTTTAGCCCAAAGGGTGAAGTGCTGCCAACAGTATGTCTGGAATGTTATTTACTTGGTACATTTCTGTGGCTTTTCTTTGTAGCACTGCACATGCCAGAGCAAGGGGTCATTTACTGAAAGTGCTAGGTTGCATAGTTTGTCTTCTCCACAGGCTACTTTCTCAGTAAGAGAAAGTTTTCAGCTCCTGTGCTTCTCAGTTTTCTTCCTCCTTTCCCTTTTTGCTACCTTCCTCCCATCCTCCCTTCCTGTTTTTCCTGAATTAGTGCTCTGAAATACTGTGCTTGCCCCCATGTCCTAAATGCTTCCATTGCCCTTTTATTATCTGGAGTTTCTGGTGGAGTCTGCTGAGAGCTTGGCAGATGCTTTTTCATTTGCGTGTCTGCCCTGTTATTATTTCACATAAAAGCTGTCTATTTTGGCACGTGACTTCGTGATTTCAATTGGGCTCGCTGAGCTGAATGGGGGATGTTGTGCAAGAGAAATACAGGTGGGGTTTTCTCTACTGGTGGCCGTGGGGGCGGAGAACAAATCTGTAAGCAGTCCTGGCTTGTGCTGAGCCGACATGATGGCTCACAAATGGCTTTTGAAGGACGAAACCAGTGTGTACAGTTTCTTAATTCGGGAGGTTTCACAACTGCTTTGTTAAATTTATGGAGGAGAGAATTTTTTAAAGAGCAAATTCTTCATTAACAAGACTGTAAATAAGTCCTGGATAATGAGAAATGCTGAAGGTGGAAGCATAGGCGGTATTCTGTTTGCCTCTTCTCTCTTTAGCCTCCCTCCCTCCCATTTCATCTGTGCAGTTCTAATCATGGTATTTTGGGTTTCAAAACAAAGTATGGAAAATGAGATTAGATAAATCTCCCTGACTGGTGCCAGCCCTGGGGCCGTTTGCACACCTGGGTAGGTTACCTCCCTTCTCTCTCTCTCTCTCTCTGCATAATGTTCTTATGCCATGTGAATATGTAAGCATCTGTAGGTGGGAGGTGATACCATTGACAATCTTGGCCTTACGGAGACTCAACTTTTATCTGAGTGTCCAGGAAAAGTCACCCGTTCCTGGCACCTGTTAGTTTGTTAACTCTGTAACCAGCCCCTTTCAGAAATGGAAAATTTTGGATTCCATTCTTCTTGGCTTTTCCTGTCCTTCTGCATTACTTGTCAATTTGTTGGTAAGCCGCTCAGATTTTTGGCTGAAGGGTCTTCTTTGATCATCTCTTGACAGCATGGGCTTCACACTGTCACACCTGCTCTCTTTCACAGCCCAGATTTCCGAGTAAACACTTCCATTGCGTTGTAATTTCTCCATTGTAGAACTGGGCTGCAGGTTACTTATTACAGGTAATAGCCGTTGATGACGGAGATGAATGCTTGGCAAAAACGGTAACTTGAACCACTGCCAGAGATGTAAACTGCCGCTTTCTGTATTTCTAGAAGCCTCTGAGCTGCAAGTCTATCTGTCATGATCTTACATGCACATGGTAATAGTGCCAGACTGAGCAGGCCACCCTGTGGGGCAGCCACCCAACGGGCTCTAACAAGACTCTCTCTGTTTTCTCCACCATTATCCACAGCCCACACATTGTCTTCCTGTCTCAGAGTACTTTGACCGGAGGGAGCCATCTTTGTGGGATCCGTCTCTGCCACGAAATTGCGCATGCCTGGTTTGGCCTAGCCATCGGGGCCCGTGATTGGACGGAAGAGTGGCTGAGTGAAGGGTTTGCCACTCACTTGGAAGATGTATTCTGGGCCAAAGCACAGAAGGTATGTTTAAAGTGACACTAAACATTTCACTTCCTGGAGTCAAATTCTAGTCATAGTCATTGGTTCATTCAACAGGTATGTACTAAGTGCTTATTATGCACCAGACACTTTTCTTTTTTTGCTGAGAGAGAGCTGTATAAATGAAAGGGGAAGCCCCTGCCCTTTGGGATTCACAGTAGAGCCACAGGAGAGAGAATCGACAAACACATAGTATAACATGTCAGGTGCTGATGAGTAGTGGGAAGAAAATGAAGCAAAGTGGCTGAGGGAGTGTTGTTTTAGAAGGCTCAGGAGAAGGCATCTCTGATAAGGGGGCGGGCACTGGAGCAAAGACCTGCAGAAAAGGTCATGCTGTGGTTACTCAGAGCTCTCCTTTGTGGTTATGTGACATCGTGTTTTGTTTTGTTTTGCTAAATAGTGAGGTTACAGGTTAAATCAGGAGGCATAATCTCAGATGTCTGCTGGCAAGTAATGAAGAATGAAGTGGTTGATGTTACAGATTAGGGAATGGTAACAACTGTGGCAAACTGGCATCAGGTGGATGGGTCTTGAACTCTAACCAATTGTCCTGTTGATGGGAGGACTCAAGATAGCCTAAACTCCTAGTGTTACAGAACAAACAAGGGGGGCCTGGGACGATATACTATTACTGAAAGAAACCCCCAAGTCCGTTATGTCTGCTGTCTATAGGAAAGATGTCTCTCAGTGCCAGAGATTCATGAAAAGGAAAGGAAACATTTATTTTATGCTGTACAGACTTAAAGTAGTGACCTAATGTCTTCATCAAAATCCTAAAGTCCCTTAAAACACCCACAAACAGACACAGTCCTTCCTTTCCCCTTTGCCCAGTCCAGAGTACCGTATCTCAGGAAAGGAAATAGAAGTTCATAGCTCAGGCAGTCCCTGGTTCTTCTTAATAATCCATCTCGAATGGGAGACCTCTCTGGGTTCCCAGCACCCTCAGCTGAATCACCAGAATCTCTGCTAAAGCTGGGTGGTGGTTCCCCCTTCTAAAGCTTTGGGGGTCCCCACTCTGGCACAGGCACGTGGTCCTCTCTCCCAGGACCACGGGAGTCCCCACTCAGCCAAAACTGCGTGGTTCTCCCCCCTGGCTATGGGGAGGGTGGGGGTAGGGGTGGGGGGGTCGCCACTCTGCCAAAGCTGAGTGGCGATTCTCTGCTAAAGCCGCATGGTGATTCTCTCTTGCAGGGCTGCGGGAGTCCTTACTCTGCTAAAGACACATGGTTCTCCCCCTCCCCATTGGCTGCCTTGTCTCGGTTTTTAAATCCCCGTGCCAGCCTTCCTCTGCAGCCCCATTTCCAACTCATCCTACAGTTGGCCTCACATGCCCTCAATCTGCTGTCCTTTCCAGCTTTACTGGTCATCATCGTGGGTCTGGGCAGGTATGACCACATGTCATGGAGCCAGTCTTCTCCCAGCTCTCACGCAGGTGCTGTAACTCAGGGGACCTGCCCCCCTGTTACGTCTTGGTGGGGAAGTTACTCCCATTCCCCTGGCTCAGAGCTTGGCCACAGCTATTTAACATATCTATGTAACCAGCCAAAAGCCATAGATATGTTAAATGACCACACCAGAAGGTAGCTGCAAAGCTGCCCTGCATGTTCTTGCTCTGTGTGCCTCTTCCCCCAACTCACACCTGTGAGGGAAGGGGTGAAGACATCTTAAAATCTCCTGGACACCTTGAGTTCTGGACCCCATTTCAAATGCCCATTTGGGGTCCTCCCTCTTGGCTGCACCCTGTAACAGTAGTTTTTTAAAGAAAGTTTTAAAAATTGGATTTTTCTGTGAAATCTACTAATTTAAAAAATATTATGTGAACCAACATACACAGAGGCCAGACCTGATCAGCACATTCCCAGTATAACCTCTACTTTAAAAATTGGCTACCAATTCTAATGGAGATATGGCAACTAAGCCACTTCCTGCTTATTTTCTTATTCCTAATATTTGGTCACTTGTTTCCCTATCATTTCTGCTCCTTACACACTCGACTATTTATCATTTTCTGAAGTTCCCAAGTTTGTGCAATATCTTTATGATTTTGTTCAAATTCCTTCTGCATGTTGAAATCCTATTTATTTTTCACCATCTAGCTCAGGGTCACATTCTCTGGATAGCCCAGACTGATCATTTCACTCACAACTCAATACTACTCTTCTAGAAACTTTGAACTCCCACAGTATTTGGTACTAGCTTACCTGTTTTTTTCCACTTTCTTCTTCTTCCTTCTGTCCTCACAATTAGCTTATGATCTCTTTCAAAGTAGAGCTGTGCCTTGCTCAACCTCCCACCCCTGTAGAGCTAGCAGTGTGCACATCTGTGTCCTCTGCCTCAGAGAGTTGCATGAAGAGAGGCCACACGGCAGATTAGAGGAAAGTGGCTGGGTGCAGAGTCTGACCAGGCTTGGAATCCCAGCTCTGCTGCTTACAGCCTCCCTGAGCCTTAGTTTCATTTGTAAAATGGGTCTGAGAATAGTTTAATGTGTAAATGAGCCTAGCACAGTGTCTGACACATAGTAGGCATTCAGCACAGGTTAAATAGTTTTCATATAAAGTGCCTCTATCACCATCCCTTCCCTGGAGTGCTTCCATCCTGAGACAATCAGATTTGTACTATTCTTGGTAATCATGAAGTATTTCAGGCATCTGATGACAATGTTTCTGTCCTTTTCTCTTCTCCATCCCCAGAAAGCACTCCTTCCTTAACCTTTCCCTCTGCCTGAACTGTCAGATGGTCACTCCTGAGACTTTACAGGGGTTGTGCCTCCAACTTCCCTGAATACATCCATTTACCAACACAGGCACCAAGCTGGCCTGGCTGCTTGTCACAGCTGCACACCTTCCCTGTGTCTGCTCGAGCTATAGGAATAAAAGGATGAGTAACACACACCCTGCTCTGAAAGAGGTCATAGTCTAATTGAGGAGGTAAGAAAAGCACACAGAGGAAGGAAGAAGAAAATAAGTTGCAAAAGAGAGATAAACACCAAACACTGTGGAAGCTCTAGGGTGGGAGAGGCTTGGTCTGAGAAGACCCAGGGAGGCCCATTGAAGGAGGTGACTTCTGAGATGAGCTCTAAGGCAAAGTAGGAGCTGAGGCATCTCATCCCTCATAGGGGGCACCTCAGCTCATCATCCTTTAAGGTGCGTGCAGTAACTCTCAGTATGTAAAAACACAAACACCCCTGAGGCAAAGTGGCCATTCTTGAATCAGTACAAAATTTGGAAATATTTCCCAAGCATGTCCATCACTCTTGATGCCTTCCTTGAAGAGCAAGTAAGACGGAGCTGCTGCTGGTCCCTGACAAGTGCCCACAGCAGACCTTCCAGGCAGGAGAGGAGTGCTCTTCAGGGCAGGGGAGGGTGGGCCACCTCATGGGATTCTCCTGGTCAGCAGTTGGATCCCCCAGTGAAAACAGTGTGAGGTCACATTGGTCACTCTGCAGCACCGAGCATTAATTAGCAAGCGTGGCAAAGTTGTGGGGTGAGAAATCATTGAACAAGGAGATAGAAATCCACATTCTGCTCAGAGTAGCATTCTGTAGAGAAAAGTGAATTGAGTTAGTTGCAAGATTGAATCATACAACTTGTCATTGACCTGGATAAAGTCTAAACTCTTTCACAGGTATCTTAAGCAGCCTGGTTGCCATGACAAATACCACAGACTGGGAGGCTTAAACACACATATGTTTTCTCACAGTTCTGGAGGCTGGAAGTCCAAGATCAAGGTGCTGACAGGCTTGATTTCTCTCATGTCTGGCTTGAAGATGGCCATCTTCTCACTGTGTCCTCTGTGCATATGGGGAGAGAGGGTGGGGTGGGGGGAAGGAGGGAGAGGGAATGAGAGGGAGAGGGAGAGGGCTGGTGTTTCCTCTTCTAATAAGGACACCAGTCATGTTGAATTAGGGCCCCACCTCTATGACCTTATTTACATCTTTGAAAGCCCTATTTATACCCTGGCTGAGTGGTTCAGTTGGTTGGAAGATCATCCCATACACCAGGGGTCCCCAATATCCAGGTCATGGGATAGTACTTCCATGGCCTGTTAGAAACTGGGCCACACAACAGGAGGTGAGCAGGTGGGCTAGCCAGTGAAGCTTCATCAGTATTTACAGCCACTTCCCATCACTTGCATTACTGCCTGAGCTCCACATCCTGTCAGATCAGTGATGGCATTAGCTTCTCATAGGAGCTCAAATACTACTGTGAACTGCACATGCAGGGGATCTAGGTTGTGCGCTCCTTATGAGAATCTAATGCCTGATGCTCTGAGATGGAGCTGAGGCAGTGTTACTAGTGCTGGGGAGTGGCTGCAAATACAGATTATCATTAGCAGAGAGGTTTGCACAGAGACTACACTAAATCAGTTATGTGTAGACTCATATCAAAACCCTATCAGTGCATGGCAAGTGACAATTAAGCTGCATCTGATGGCAGGCCATAAAGCCATCCCCCTGCCCTCAGTCTGTGGAAAAATTGTCTTCCATGAAACTTGTCCTTGGTGCCAAAAAGGTTGGGGACCGCTGCCATATACCAAAAGGTTGTAGGTTCAATTCTTGGTCAGGGCACATAACCAGCTGCAAGTTCCATCCCTAGTCAGATCGTATATGAGAGGAATAAAATCGATGTTTCTCTCTCACGTCGATGTCTCTCTCTCTCTCTCTCTCTCTCTCTCTCTCTCTCTCTCGCTCGCTCGCTGTCTGTCTCACTCTCTCTCCACCCACCCTTCTTCTTCCTTCTCTAAAATCAATTATCATTGGGTGAGGATAAAAAAAAAAGCCCCATATCCAATACAGTCCCATTTAGGGTGAGAGCTTCAACATGAATTTCGGGTAGGGGGACATAACACAGTCCATAACAACAGGACATACCGAGTGTGTTGATTATCTGGCTCTGCTGATTCCTTGGCACCTTTGTCCCTCTCCAGATGGCAGCCTGCTTCTCATCTGACCACATGCCTTGTCGTTCTTTAACCATGTTATGCTCTTTCCAGGCCCCACGAGCCTTGCACATGCTTTCCCTCTTCCTGAATTCTTCCTCCCCTGGTTGTCTCCTGCTTTCCCTGGAGACCAGCTCAGGTCCTACCGCCTTCTCAGGAAAGCCTTCTGACCACCCTGGTTGGCCAGGGGGCATTTGGCTTCTTCCTTCACCTCTGTCATCACTGTACTCTGATGTTAGTGCTCTTATTCCATGCTCCCCCACACCTCCACCTCTGCCACATGCTACACTCCATGGGGTAGGGGCTATGTCTGTAATATTGCCAGGGCTTAGCGGAGACTCTAAATGTCTGTTGAATGAACTATTAAAGACCTTTAATTCCCAGAAATGCCTCTAGGTACTGATGTTTCCTCCCCAGTGGATGTTTTGCTGCCCTCACTTAAGGAGATTATAGCCATGGGACCTAGTGAGCACAAGAGTGACAGAGGGCAGGGTGCAGTTGCCTCCTGCTCCCACAGAATGAGTCCAGGCAGTACACTGTTTCTGGTTATATGCAAACAGAGTGGTCTGGGTTGCATTAGCAGGCTCCACCCTAAACAGCTTTTAACAAAACTGAGGGCTGGAGAAATAGGAGGTGAATGGAGGGACCTTCCTCACCCTGTGCAGAAGACAACACAGGAAAGGGCTGGATGGAATCAGAGTGGAAATGGCCCTTTAGGGAGGTCTGCTCTCTCTAGGGTGGGGTGGCAGTAGGTGGGGTTCCTGGACCAGGAGGTGTCTCCCAAATGGGCAGCAAGAGAGAGAATAGTTGGTTCTTCCTTCGAGGACCTAAGAGGCCCCTTTGGCCTCCTGGTTTTTCTGATGGGGTGTAAGGTGCAGCAGGTAGCCCATATTTACTACCCTCCCTTACATAAAGCTAGCTGCTTCATTGGGTGGCTCTGACCTTGCAGGAGGACAACAGTAACTGTGTATTGTGCATGTGTATTTGTGTGTCTGTGGTTTGAGCAGCTGGCCCCCCATGAGGCCCAGGAACAGCAGGAGCTGCGGGCTTGCCTGCGCTGGCGTCGCCTGCAAGACGAGTTGCAGAACTCCCCAGAGGAGATGCAGGTGTTGAGGTAAAGCACCATGTGATCCGTCTACTTTCTCTCCTCTCCCTCCTGCTCCTCCTTCCCTTCAATACACATTTAATCCATGTATTAAATCTGCTGTGTCCTTTGAAAAATAGATTGGACTAAGTTAATCAACCTTCCAAAGATGTGGTGGTTATGTTTTAAATCTTTCAGGGTGTAGGTTTGGATTTGCCTTCTGGCATTTTTCTGGTGTCACTCTATTTAGGAAAAAACTATCACGGGGCCATTTCAGGGACCAAATTCTTTGTTTGAAGTTCTAATAGTCACTTCATGTGGTAGCTGGGGACTTGGAGAAGGGTAGGTTTCGTAGCCTGTCAGACAGTAACCCTTTAAAGTCAAAGGGAAAAAAAAAACACTTTAGGAAATATCGATTGCTAAGTGTTTAGTAGTAACAGATGTTTGTGTCAATGGGGCCTTTTGTTCAGGATCCGTCCCATCAGGAGGCCACTCCTGTGGGAGGGTTCTCCTCCCAGCCCCACAGTTTTGTTTTCAGAGTGTCTTACAGCACCTGTAGGATTACTTCTTGCCTTTTTTTTCCATTTTTTGTCCCTCTCTGCTTTGTTCCTTGTCTTCTTCTCTGAATAGTTGTTTATCTGAAACCTCCAGCTTAGGCTTTGGACTGTGGTTGCTATGGCAATGGAAGCTTTCATCCCACCCCCTCTAGACTAGAGCCAAGTGTTTGGAGTCCACAATCAGACAGGTGGGAAGGTGGCCATCCAGGAATCACCCCCACTTTAGATGGCAGCCCCCAAGGCCAGGCCACTTCCTGGGCAGAAGCCTGTCTGACAGGTCTTGGGCTCCCTGTTGTCACTGTTTTAAATAAACCCACCACTCCATAGTGACTGCCCATGAAGGCCCAAGTCTAAGGGAACTGCCGTGCCCAGTGTGACCCAGGAGGATGGTGCTTTCATGCAGCAAGGCAGCTCTTCCTACAGAGAAGTCCCTGCTCACATGCTAACGGCTGCCACCAGAGCTGACTCATCCATTGTTCAGGAGAGCCAGCCGGAAGCCCTGCAGTCCCCACCCAGCACTGCTATTCTTGCATCTGTTCACTTGGCTAGTGGGACAGCTACACCCACGTGGACAGGGCCATGTTCTCACAAAGCTTCCACTTAGCAGGGACACTGTCATGTGCATAGCTAGTTACAGGTGGTAAGAAGTAGGGAGAAGGGAGCACAGTGATTTACAGCGAGGAGTTGGATAGTGCCTCTGGGAGATGCAGGAAGGTCTTGAGGTAGGAAAGGGCTTGACGTGCAGGTGCAGAGAAGAGGGCAGTGTGGCTTAAAGGGCAGAGAGGGCAGGCAGGAGCTGGGTCTGAGAGCCTTACTCCAAGTGCTATGGAAGCCATGCCAGGGCCTTCAGCAGGGAATGCTCATACTCTCTCTGGTGAATTTATAGTGCAGCTCTGGTTCCTGTGTTGAGTGGATGCAGGCAGCACACAGAGAGCAATGAGCAGGGTTAGAACACTACAGTCATCTATAATAGAGTTCCTGGTGGCGTCAGTGACAGACGCAAGAAGGAGACCTGTTTGGGACATGTTTTGGCAGTGGGACTAGCAGGTCTTCTGTCAATCAGATGTGGAGAAGAGGAAAATGAGAGTGCCCAGAATGATTTCTCTGCCTCTGACTTGAGCAGCTGGGTAAGATAACATAGAATGGGAGAGGGGCATGCTGTGGAGGGGAAAACAAAGTTTCCAGTTTTGCATGCATTCTGTTTGAGATGCCCAAATAGCTGCTCAATATTGAGGACTCAGTGGGGTCTACAAGTCAGCAGCTCACTGGAAAGACTGGAACATTTGGTCTATAAATACTTTAAAATCTGAGCACATTGAAATCACTAGGGAGAGAGAAAAGTGAGAGAAGTGCTTGGGAGGAAGATGAGGAGCCAGCAGAGGAGCTGGGGAAATTAATGTAGAGAAAACCCAGACACCAAAAGCTAGGACAAAAAGTGAAGAAGGTAGGAGTGGGGTGTTGGATGCTGTTGACGGGTATATATAAAAGGAGGGAGAGAAGTGACCTTTGGGTTAGACCACATAAAGATGTTGTGATCTTGACATGCATGCATTTATTTGTGAGTGGTAGAGAAGGTAGCCAGATTGAAGCTGGTACAAGAGTGACTGGTTGGTCAGAAAGTGGAGACAGTGAGTATGGACTTTGTGAGGGAAGTTGTGCTCAGAGGGGAAGCAGATGAAAGTCAGAGAGGTTTGCCTTAGGGTGGCTGATGCAGGTACATGTGCAAGCTGTATAACTGTACCAATCCTGTCACTCTCAAGACTCAGTTTTTATTTTCTCCAAAGCTTATTGGGATTTCCAGCCAAGATGGAGGCATAGGTAGACACACTGTGCCTCCTCCCACAACCAAAAAAAGGACAACAATTTAAAAACAAAAAACAACCAGAACTGACAGATGATCGAACTATGTGGAATTCTGACAACCAAGAAGTTAAAGTAGACACATTCATCCAGACCAGTAGGAGGGGCAGAGATGGGAAGCTGGGCAGAGAGGAGGCTGGTGGAACAGGCGGTTCCACATTCCCAAGATAAACTGGGAGGAACAATTGGGGAGTAAAAGAGACCACACAACACAGGGCTCCCGCATAGGGAAATAAAGCCTCAAACACCTGATAGAAAACACCTGTGGGATCTGAGGTACGGGGAGAGACTGCCAGCCTCACAGGAGAGCTCGTTGGAGAGACCCACAAGGTCCTAGAACATACACAAGCCCACCTACCTGGGAATCTGCACCAGAAGGGCCCAGTTTGCTTGGGGGAAGTGGCAGAAGGGACTAAAATCTGGCAGAGAGTGGAGCAAGCACCACTGTTCCCTCTGGGACCCCTCCCCCACAAACAGGTCACAACACAGCAATGTGGGTTGCCCCACCCTGGTGAACACCTAAGGCTCCGCCCCTTACTGCATAACAGGCACGTCAAGACAAAAAAAATGACCCAGATGAAAGAACACATCAAAGCCCCAGAACAAGTACCACTAAGCAACGAAGAGATCGCCAGCCTATCAGATGCACAGTTCAAAGCACTGGTGACCAGGATGCTCACAGAATTGGTTGAATTTGGTCACAAATTCAATGAAAAAATGAAGGCTACCCTAAGTGAAATACTGATGGGAAGGTAACTGGGACTCAAATCAGTGGTATGGACCAGAAGGAAGAAAGAAACAATCAAACAGAAAAGAATGGAGAAACAAGAATTCAAAAAAACAAGGACAGGCTTAGGAACCTCCAGGACATCTTTAAACGTTCCAACATCCAAACCATAGGGGTACCAGAAAGAAAAGAGGAAAAGCAACAAGTGGAAAAATTATTTGAACAAATACTAAAGGAGAACTTCCCCAGCCTGGCAAAGGAAATAGCCTTCCAGGAAGTCCAGGAAGCTCAGAGAGTCCCAAAGAAGTTAGACCTAAAAAGGAACACACCAGGGCACATCATAATTACATTAGCCAAGATTAAAATGAAGGAGAGACTCCTAGAAGCAGCAAGAGATAAGGAGATAGTTACCTATGAAGGAGTTCCCATCAGACTGTGAGCTGATTTCTCAAAAGACACCTTACAGGCAAGAAGGGGCTGGAAAGAAGTATTCCAAGTCATGAAAGGCAAGGACCTACAACTAGAACAGGAACAGAACCACAGAAATGGAGGGTTAGCAGCCGGGGAGTGGAAGGAGGAGAGAGGGGGAAAAGGTACAGAGAATAAGTAGCATAGATGGTAGGTGGAAAATAGACAGGGGGAGGGTAAGAACAGTATAGGAAATGTAGAAGCCAAATTACTTATATGTATGACCCATGGACATGAACTAAAGCAGGGAGTGTGGGTAGGAGAGGGTGTGCAGAGCAGAGGGGAATAAAGGGAGGAAAATGGGACAACTGTAATAGCATAATCAATAAAATATATTTTTTAAAAAAGCTTATATGATATTTGTTTTTGTCTTAATATTCAGAAATTACATTTGCCTAAATTTAGGGTACCCGTGAAATGACTGAATTTGAAAGACCTGTTGCACATCATTACAGAAAACATTGTTATCAGATGTGCTTACAATGAAGAGGAAATGTTTCTGAACCCACCCTGAATTATGTGGTCTAGGGTTCGTTTACTCCCATCTCTCAGAATTCTCCCTGACATGGACACAGAGAAACTAAAAATTGCTGAAACTGAAAGGAGGAACTGTAGTTGTAAAAATTTGTTCTCAGACTTTGTTTTGTTTTAATACACAAATAGGATCTGGTAAAGAAGTCTCTTAAAATAATACAGTAATTAAAGATGCTGTCTTTTTTTTTTTTCTTTTAAGATATCCCATGGTTTTGAAGTGATAGACCAAAAACGGTTTAGAAGTTTTGGTCTGTGTCCTGATACATTCCTCCATGGTGCCAGCTGCTGTGGAAACGTCTTTTACCTGTCTTTGCAGCAGCTTTCAGCATGATTGACCACTCCCTCCTAAAAAGACTTTCTTCTCTTGGCTTCTGTGTGTCACACTCTTCTTGATTTCATCCTGCCTGGTTGGCCAGTCCTTCCCTACCTCTCCTGCTGGCATTTAACATTTTCACGGAAATGAGTCAAGGCTCAGAAGGACTGAATAAGTGCCCAGTGTCACACAGCTGATAAAGAGCAGATATCTTCTTTCCTTAAACCATCTCACTGCTTCAAGGAACTCGATATCACGTTGAGTTTTATTAAAATAAGGAGGGACGTGAAGGTTGGAGTAAAAGAAGGTATCCTTGAACCAAGTATATTTGTCTTTTTATACATGAAAACATGCATCTGAATTTTTCAGTAGACACTGGGAGAAAAAACAGCATTGTGTTGTTGATTATTAACAAAGTGAAAAGAGAAAAAGTAATTGGTTTCTTTTGATTTGACCTGACAATTTTAGCAATTTACAGAAACTCTTCCATTTGTGCCTTCCGTATATCCAGTGTTAAATCATTGCTCACATCAAATGTTTCTTTGACGTGGTTGTAAGTCTCCTTTAGTTTCAGTAGTTTTTTATGTTCTCCCAGCCTTCTCATCCTTCCTTGGCTGGGCAGCCTGTAAATGTGGCTTCAGGCTGCTGAGGCTTGGCCATTTGCTCAGAGTTTCAAAATGCTAGGGGTCACATTACTGACTCTGCCTTTTCTCATTCGTTAATTATTAAAGGCACCTTTCCTGTAGACGAGACCCCAGTAGCTCTCTCCAGACTCTCCCTCACCTCTTCATCAGCCCTGAAGAACTTCTCCAGGTGAACCTGATCTTATTGCTGTCCTTTCTACACTGCCTAGCTGCCACCTCTTCACTTTCTCCTGTTGTCCCCCACCATCCTCACCCCCAGCGCCTGCCCCCCACAAAAAAAAAAACTTGCCTCTTGTCCAGTGCAGAGTCCTGAATCCTGCCAAGGAAGATGCAGGGAACTTCTAAGGCTCTGTTCCTTTTGTCTCTAGGGCACAGCTAGAGTCTGGCATCTTCTCTGTAAGTGCTTTTAGTTAGATGCTCTGACAGGATCATGGGAGGGAAGAGCTTTAGTGGTGAGATCAGAAGAAATCTCTCTTGGGTTTTATTGTGATTTATTATCACACCTCCTTTTTCTAGATTTATTGTTAAAGTCAAGCTTGTGCTGACAAAAACGTTAACATGTATCATGTTGAGGAGGTTCTGATGAGCCCAAATTCTGATATAGGTCTTTCTCCTTGCTGCTGCCTGCATAATCCATACAATTATAGAGAAATGTAGACATCTTCTCGTACCCTGCTCAAGAATGTCTCACTCCCAGTCACAAAGATATCCCATAATAAAAGGGAAAACCCTAAGTAAGTAACTGTCTGTAGCCAAAATGAAATGTGTGTGCCCTGAGTTCTGTAGTTGCAATGCCTAAGCACTCTGTATATTCCATTTAAAACAGTAAGACTTTTAAAATTAAAAGTTCATGTGTAAACCTTCTCTAATATGCATGAAGTTTTCATCTCTAAAGTTTTTCTCAAAATTTTTGTTTCTAATCCTTGAAGAACATAGCAGTCTTTTCCCACCCACATGTGGGAATACATCCATTAGCACCTCCACAAGTCTGCCTCAGGGAAAAGCTCCCCTCCTTCAAAAGTCCCTTGTTGCTGTCACAGGCCCACATGTAGCTCAGAGGTTCAGTGTTCTCCAGGCACCTCCAACCAGGGCCGTAGTGCTCCCCAGCATCCTTAGCTCAGTCTTCACGGGCCCCACAGGCTGTGAATGTAATTCCAGGCCTTCCCTCCCTTTTTTCTTTTGCTTCCTTCCCCACAGGGAAACTAGGGCCTCCCTTCGATTCTATAAATTCATCAACATCAAAATCTACCCTAACCTCTCAGATGCCTGAGTGCCAACCTGCTGTCAGTCTTCATACAGTTACAGATACATTTCTAAGGCTAGAAGGTGAAACTAGAATATATATAAGATGAGAAGGGAAGAATGATGGTCTCATCACTTTGGACCAAGGACTGGGATCACGAGTCAAGGAAACGGTTTTTTCCTAAGGTCATTGTGCCCTGTGATCCCCAGATTCTATCAAACATATTGCAGTTCCTGTTTTACCAGACTCATCTGCTTTCTTGGGTACCATCGATAGCTCTTGCTTTCTGGGAATTTCTGCCACCTGGCATTCATACAACCCCTCCCCAGTTCTCCTTGTACCCTCTGCTGCCCTTCCTCCATCTCCCTTGCTGTCTGCTGTTTGTCTCCCTGCCTTTCCAGAGCTGGTGTCCCCAGGAGGCTCCCCTCTTGGTTGTATATCCTCCTGGAGTGGTCTTACTTGGGTGGGGTTGCCCAGAAGCAGAGATTATTTGGAAGTATCCCCAGGAAGGGAGAACACAGGGGGAAGTAAAAGTGAGAAGAAGAAAAGGAGGCCATGCTGGGTGCCATGATATCAAGTCAGGTACCATGGGATTGCTCTGGAGGCATTGTGGGTCAGACCCAGCGTTTCCCCATTAAGAGCAAAAGGCCCAGATTGCATCATCATTGCCTGGAGAGATATACATTCTCAGGTCCTTCTAGATCTATCATTCATGGGCAAAACAGGTCAGGCCACATCTGACAAAAAGTCGTAGAGAACACGCCAAGAGCTGATGTGCACAAAGGTGATAAAAGTCCTAGGGGATATGAGTGGGGCATGGGCACTGCTGACCACACCTACTGTCTATGCTGGGGGCTTCCAAGTTGCCAGACCAGCCCAGCCCAGCCCAGCTAGCTCTTAAAAATCAGATGTGAATGCTTAACTGTCCATTTGGCAAAATCTCTTCCTGGCTGCCCTATAGGCATCTCACACTGGTAATCTCTTCACACCCCATCTGCTCACCTCTTCTAGGGTCATAAGTAAAAACCTGGGAGTCATCCAGTTCCCCGCTCTCCTGACCTCCCTTTCATTCCCCTCCATACCCCTTGCCTTAAATGGCTTAAGCCATCACTATGAAGTCACCTTATAAGTATTGGTTTGGCCAAAAAGTTTGTGGGTTGTTGTTGTTGTTTTTCTGTAAAATAGGACACGTCCTTCATTTTAACCAATAACTTTATTAATTTGGATAATTTCAGTTATGTCAGCGTTCTTTCACATGGTATAACACTGATTGTTCGCAATTAATTGTCTCCATTTGATCGCTGTCAACTTCAACTGGTTTACCTGACTGTGGAGCATTGTTCAGCAAGAAATGTCCAGCACAAAATTTTGCAAACCACTTTTTTTTCTGTTTAGTTATTTTATTTTATTTTTTAATGTATTTTATTGATTATGCTATTACAGTTGTCCCATTTTCCCCTTTATTCCCCTCCACCCTGCACACTCCCTCCCACCCACATTCCCCTCCTTTAGTTCATGTCCATGTATCATACTTATAAGTTCTTTAGCTTCTACATTTCTCATACTATTCTTACCCTCCCCCCTGTCTATTTTCTACCTACCATCTATGCTACTTATTCTCTGTACCTTTTCCCCCTCTCTCCTCCTCCCACTCCCCAGCTGCTAACCCTCCATGGGATCTCCATATCTGTGGTTCTTTTCCTGTTCTAGTTGTTTGCTTAGTTTGTTTTTGGTTTTGTTTTTGTTTTAGGTGTGGTTGTTAATAATTGTGAGTTTGCTGTCATTTTACTGTACATGTATTTTTATCTTCTTTTTCTTAGATAAGTCCCTTTAACATTTCATATACTAAGGGCTTGGTGATGATGAACTCCTTGAACTTGACCTTATCTGAGAAGCACTTTATCTGCCCTTCCATTCTAAATGAAAGCTTTAGTGGATAGAGCAATCTTAGATGTAGGTCCTTGCCTTTCATGACTTGGAATACTTCTTTCCAGTCCCTTCTTGCCTGTAGGGTCTCTTTTGAAAAATCAGCTGATAGTCTGATGGGAACTCCTTTGTAGGTAACTGTCTCCTTTTCTCTTGCTGCTTCTAGGAGTCTCTCCTTCATTTTAATCTTGGCTAATGTAATTATGATGTGCCCTGGTGTGTTCCTTTTTAGGTCTAACTTCTTTGGGACTCTCTGAGCTTCCTGGACTTCCTGGAAGGCTATTTCCTTTGCCAGGCTGGGGAAGTTCTCCTTTAGTATTTGTTCAAATAATTTTTCCACTTGTTGCTTTTCCTCTTCTCTTTCTGGTACCCCTATGGTTTGGATGTTGGAACGTTTAAAGATGTCCTGGAGGTTCCTAAGCCTGTCCTTGTTTTTTTGAATTCTTGTTTCTTCATTCTTTTCTGTTTGATTGTTTCTTTCTTCCTTCTGGTCCACACCATTGATTTGAGTCCCAGTTTCCTTCCCATCAGTGTTGGTTTCCTGTGTATTTTCCTTTATTTCACTTAGGGTAGCCTTCATTTTTTCATTGAATTTGTGACCAAATTCAACCAATTCTGTGAGCATCCTGATCACCAATACTTTGAACAGTGTATCTGATAGGCTGGCGATCTCTTCGTCACTTAGTTGTATTTGTTCAGGAGCTTTGATCTGTTCTTTCATTTGGGCCATTTTTTTTTTGTCTTGACGTGCCTGTTACACGTAGTGAGGGGTGGAGCCTGAGGCATTCACCAGGGTGGGGCAACCCACGTCACTGGGTTGTGACACTGTATGTGGCACTGTATGTGGGGAAGGTGTCTGAGAGGGAACAATGGCACTTGCTCCACTCTCTGCAGGCTTTCAGTCCCCTCCTCTGCTTCCCCCAAGCCAATTGGGCGCTTCTGGTGCTGATTCCTGTGTGGGTTGGCTTGTGTTCATTCTACAACCGTGTGGTTCTTTCCAGTGAACTCTCCTGTGAGGCTGGGTGTCTCTCCTGGCACTTCGACCCCCACAGGTGTTTTCAATGGGTATTTTGAGGCTTTATTTCCCTGTGCTGGGACCCTGAGTTGCACAGTCTGTCTGTCTCCACAATTTTGCCTGGTTTATCTGCGCATGAATGTGGGACCGACCTGTCTGCCAGATGCCTTGTGTGCCATGTGCCTCCACAATCCACTGCCTCGCTGGGTCTGCCAGCCACTGCTTTGCCAAGAACCGACTCCACCCGGCCACTAGACTCTGCCGGTCTGGATGAATGTGTCTACTTTAACTCCTTGGTTCTCAGACTTCCATAGCGTTCAATTTTCTGTCAGCAATTGTTGTTTCTAAATTGTTGTTGTCCTTATTTTGGTTGTAGGTGGAGGCACAGTGTGTCTATCTATGCCTCCATCTTGGCTGGAAGTATCCAAAGCACTTTTGACACATTCGATCTGTCACAGCACCTTCTCCATACATTACACAAAGTTTTTTTTAAATTTCAGTTGCATTTTTACCTTTGCAACTGAAGGTAAAGCATAAATGCTGAAAATTTATGCTTTTCCTTCATAAAGCATAAATGCTGAAAATGTTGCTTGTTTTCTTCCATCTTCAGTATTAAAATGGCTCCACAAAGAAATTCACCAGTTTTTATGTTTTTTTAAATGTACCCTGATATGACAGCTGTTACAATACAGCCTAACAAAATTTTCTGAATGAAGTTAAAGACAATTAAGCACTACTAGAGCCATCTTATAGAAAAAATGTGAAAAACCAAGTGAACTTTTTGGCCAACCCAGTATTTCTCAATTCCCCACCCTTAACACTACTATTTCTCTGTGTATAACTTAATGGCTTGCATGTACCAACCCAGTAGCCTCCAAATGGTTTTCTGCCTTTAATCTTGTCCTGTCAAATCATCTTCCACACTTCCACTGGGGAGCTCTACTTAAAACCTATGATTCTGCCACCTCCTTGCTTAAAACTCTCCAAAAGTTTCATCTCCAAGGAAAACTTCACATTTCTTAATACAGCAGTCAAGGCCCGACACACTATCACTCCTACCTGTTTTTTCAGCCTCTTCTCATGCCACTCTTTGCTTCTCTTTCCAGCCACCCCAAGTAGTTCATAAAACCTTACTGTGTTAGGATGTCAGGGCTGTGAAACAAAATACCACAGACTGGTATGTGGTTGAAACAACAAATTTATTGTCCTACAGTTGGAGGCTAGAAGTCCAAGATTAAGGTATCCACAGGTTTGGTTTCTTTTGCAGCCTCACTCTTTTACTTGCAGATGTCTTTTACTTCTTGTTGTGTCTTCTCTCTGTGTGCAACACTCCTCTTGTCTCTTTGTATGTGCTAATCTCTTACATAAGGACACCAGCCAGATTGGATTGAGGCCCAACCTACTGCCTTTATTTTCACTTAACTACCCCTTCAAAGGCCCTGTCTACAAATGCAGTCACATTCTGAGGTATTGGGGGTTAGGACTGCAACATAAAAATTTGGGGAAAATATAATTTGGCCCATAACACCTACTATAGGCCTGTTCTTTCTTACTTCCTTGCCTCTTTTCATGTTGCCTTTATTTAGAATATCCCTCCCCTATTTGCTTAACTCCAAATTTTTATGACTCAGCACAGATATCTGCCTGCCAAAAGCCTCAAGCCTTACTCTGAAAAGACAAGCTGGTGACCCTCCTCTGTACCCGCTAAATACTCTGGTTGTATCTCCATCCTGATCTTACTACTTTATTTGGTAATTATGTTTAGAATGAAACATTATTGAATTGCCAATATTCAACCATTTTTAATCTACAGAAATAGCAATTTTATATGGTCTGACCTAATACATGTCTCTTTTGACTCATCAGCCTTTTGAACCTAGGGACAGTGCCTTCTTTACCTCTGTATACCACAGTGCTTGTCACTGAGTACATAGTGGTAAATGTTGAAGAAGTGAATGTTGTATGCAACATGATCTCTATCCCTAAGGTTCTTTATATATTATTTGGAGAGTTGAAATATTGGCCACAAGACATAGATAGACAAATCCTAGGCTCTATCCTCAGAGTTCTAAGAACTGGGAGTTTAATATTGGTAGGCTTATTAGAAAGGGCCATTGGGAAGATGTGAGGCTTGATATGGGATGGTAAGAAGAGACAGCCGTGAGACTGGTAAAGAGGAGGAGAAAAGGGAACTCAGCAAAGTGTGGAAGGTGTAAGCAGTGAATTGATGGTGGGAATGGGCATTAAATTAGAATGGGTTTACTAGAGAGGATAGGCATTAAGAACCTGTGAGACTAAGATGGACCAGGGAAGGACAGTCTAAGTAATGGAGTTCCATAGATGCTGAATTCAGAGTTTGCATGTGACCATCCAGGCAGTGAGAGATATTGTCAGTTCCAAGAATGATATACAAATGGAGTGCTGGGAAGATTACCCAGATTTTAGGATGACACATGGTCAGAGATACAGTCTAGAGGCTGGATGAAATAGGTGGCTGTTTCAGTAACACAGACCTGAGTTAGAAGAGCTTGAGATCCTCTTCTTGGTTGGCCTAAGGCTCTCACTGAGTCTCACATTTGGGCTACTCAAAACTTATTGAAGTGTCAGTACAGATTCAAAGAAGGCTTCTAATAATGTGATGTAAAGCTATCCCTGACTGAAGAGGAGGACTGATCCACTAAAGGAAACTGGGTGAATATGTGGTTTTGTGAAATTCATTATGACTTTGAACAGAGTGAAATGTAGCAATTCCATTTCTTCTTCGCCAAGGTCTGGTTGATCCTGCCTCATTTTAGAGAAACATCATCTGAGGATGCAGGCCTGCATTCTCTCTGGAGCTCATCAGTCTTCAGTCTCAACCTAAGAGAGTAGCATGGGCTTTACAACACTAACCCTAAGAGCCCACAGCCTGGATTTGACTGGATTCAGTTCTGACTCCACCACAAGCTAAGTGACCTTGAGAGAGTTATACAACCACACTGAGCTTTAGTCTTCTCTCCATAAAATAACACAATAGTTTCTACTATTGTAGAAACTCCACCAGACTGCACAACCCAGGGTTCCAGTATTGTAGAAGCTATAGTTTCTAGAGAAGTGTGAGGAATTCATGTGATGAAGATGTACAAATCATTTAGAACACTTATATTAGGTTGTATCACGGGAAATTGCCATTTCAGTGCATTTAAAATGGCTGAATATTGTCAATTCCCTATTGTTCTACCTATAGTAAATACTCAGCAAGTGTTAGATACTGATCCTCTGGCACTTGGTAAATATTTGCCCAAGAAGTGACAGAGAACACAAGGACATAGCCCCCACAGTCAGTCCCACTTTGTCTCCCAGCTTATTCTGGTTTCTTCATCCTGCCTTGTTCCCCCTACCACCCTCACCAAGGCTCTGAGCTGGCCAGTCCTATCTTTTATTGCTGCCACCCTCTCTTGGCAACTATAAAGGGCACCCTGTTCTTGTCTCTTCACCAGCCAGAGCCTGGAAACACCTTCCTTTCCTCCCGACATACTTACAATTGACAGGACTGTTTAAAAAGTTAATTTTACTGGGACCTAAAAGGACATTTTTAAGTACTTTTTTCAATTGTTTTTTTAAGTACAAGAGACTTCCAACCAAGATGGGGGCATACGTAGACACACTGTGCCTCCTCACACAACCAAAAGAAGGACAACAAATTTAAAAACTAAAAACAACCACAACTGACAGATGATCAAACTATGGAATTCTGACAACCAAGGAGTTAAAGAGGAAACATTTCATCCAGACCAGTAGGAGGGGTGGAGATGGGCAGTCAGGTGGAGAGGATTCGCAGCAAGGAGGCAGCTGGCATACTGGGAAGTCCAACATTTGACTGTAGATAAACCAGGAGGAACAACTGGGGAATGAGACAGACTGCACAACCCAGGGTTTCATTGCAGGGAAATAAAACCTCAAAACCTCTGACTGAAAAAACCTGTGGGGGCTGAGGTGGTGGGAGAAACTTCTAGCCTCACAGGCTAGTTCACTGGAAAGAACCACAGGGTCCTAGAACATACACAAACCTATCCACCCAGGAATGAGCATTAGAAGGGCCCAATTTGCTAGTGGGTAGTGGAGAAAGTGACTGAAAGCTGGCAGAGAGGTAAACAAGTGGCTTTGTTCGCACAGTGATGTGGGTTGCCCCAACCTGGTGAACACCTAAGGCTCCACCCCTTACTATGAACAAGTTGGCTGAGACCAAAAAAAAATGGCACAAATGAAAGAACAGATCAAAGCTCCAGAAAAAATACAACTAAGCAACAAAGGGATTGCCAAGCTATCAGATGCACAGCTCAAAACACTGGTAATCAGGATGCTCATAGACTTGGTTGGGTATGGTCGCAAAATTGAAGAAAAAATGAAGGCTATCAAAAGTGAAATAAAGGAAAATGTACAGGGAACCAACAGTGACGGGAAGGAAACTGAGACTCAAATCAAGGATTTGGACCTGAAGGAAGAAATAAACATTCAACTGGAAAGAATGAAGAATCAAGAATTCAAAAAAGGACTTCCGGCCAAGATGGAGGCATAGGTAGACACACTGTGCCTCCTCGCACAACCAAAATAAGGACAACGACAATTTAGAAACAAAAAACAACCAGTACTGACAGAAAACTGAACTGTATGGAAGTCTGACAACCAAGGAGTTAAAGTAGACACATTCATCCAGACTGGTAGAAGGGGTGGAGTCAGGCAGCTGGGCAGAGAGGGGTTGCGGCAAAAAAAGTGGTGGCTGGTGGAGCCCGGGCGCAGGGTGGCAGCAGGTGGACACAGCAAGACAGTGGACTGTGGATGGGCATGGTACACACAGGGTAGGAGGACCAGGCAGTCCCACATTCATGTGCAGATAAGCCAGGTGAAACTGGGGAGCGAGACAGATGGTGCAACCCAGGGCTCCAGCCCTGGAAAATAAAACCTCAAAATACCCACTGAAAACACCTGTGGGGTCTGAGGTACGGGGAAAGACTCCCAGCCTCACAGGAGAGCTTATTGGAGAGACCCACAAGGTCCTAGAACATACACAAGCCCACCCACCTGGGAATCTGCACCAGAAGGGCCCAGTTTGCTTGGGGGAAGTGGCAGAAGGGACTGAAATCTGGCAGAGAGTGGAGCAAGCACCACTGTTCCCTCTGGGACCCCTCCCCCACAAACAGGTCACAACACAGCAATGTGGGTTGCCCCACCCTGGTGAACACCTAAGGCTCCGCCCCTTACTGCATAACAGGCACGTCAAGACAAAAAAAATGACCCAGATGAAAGAACACATCAAAGCCCCAGAACAAGTACCACTAAGCAACGAAGAGATCGCCAGCCTATCAGATGCACAGTTCAAAGCACTGGTGACCAGAATGCTCACAGAATTGGTTGAATTTGGTCACAAATTCAATGAAAAAATGAAGGCTACCCTAAGCGAAATACTGATGGGAAGGTAACTGGGACTCAAATCAGTGGTATGGACCAGAAGGAAGAAAGAAACAATCAAACAGAAAAGAATGGAGAAACAAGAATTCAAAAAAACAAGGACAGGCTTAGGAACCTCCAAGACATCTTTAAACGTTCCAACATCCAAACCATAGGGGTACCAGAAAGAAAAGAGGAAAAGCAACAAGTGGAAAAATTATTTGAACAAATACTAAAGGAGAACTTCCCCAGCCTGGCAAAGGAAATAGCCTTCCAGGAAGTCCAGGAAGCTCAGAGAGTCCCAAAGAAGTTAGACCTAAAAAGGAACACACCAGGGCACATCATAATTACATTAGCCAAGATTAAAATGAAGGAGCGACTTCTAGAAGCAGCAAGAGATAAGGAGATAGTTACCTATGAAGGAGTTCCCATCAGACTGTGAGCTGATTTCTCAAGAGACCTTACAGGCAAGAAGGGGCTAGGAAAGAAGCATTCCAAGTCATGAAAGGCAAGGACCTACATCTAAGATTGCTCTATCCAGCAAAGCTTTCATTTAGAATGGAAGGGCAGATAAAGTGCTTCTCAGATAAGGTCAAGTTCAAGGAGTTCATCATCACCAAGCCCTTAGTATATGAAATGTTAAAGGGACTTATCTAAGAAAAGGAAGATAAAAAACATGTACAGTAAAATGATAGCAAACTCACAATTAACAACCACACCTAAAACAAAAATAAACTAAGCAAATAACTAGAACAGGAACAGAACCACATAAATAAAGATCACATGAAGGGTTATGAGTGGGAGAGTGGGAGAGGAAGAGAGGGGGAACAGTACAGGGAACAAGTTGCATACATGGTAGGTACAAAATAGAAGGAGGGTAAGAATAATATAGGAAATGTAGAAGCCAAAGAACTTGTATGTCTGACTCATGGACATGAACTAAAAGGGGGGGAATATGAGTGGAGGGGGATGTGCAGGGCAAAGGGAAATAAAGGGGGGAAATTGGACAACTGTAATAGCATAATTAATAAAATATATTAAAAAGTAAATAAATAAAAAGTACAAGAATGTTTTGTTACAAATGAAAAAGATGGCATTAAAAGCAAAAACAAACTTTAAAAAGTCTGAATGTTGAACAAAAATGCTCAAACTAATAGGTTGAGGTAAGAATTAAATTAGCAATGTTTCTAAGACAAGTAGGGTCCTCATATGGTCCTTACCTATGGCTTCTGGCCTAATCCCTGCATAAGAGCCATCCTGGTGTCCCCTGGGGTTCTGCTCTATACAGCTTCCTTGGCTTCTACACAAAATCTGACCACGGTTATGAGAAGAAAATGTTCTTGCCTTTACGGCCTTGAAGAGAACTCTACCTGAGCTCCAACCACCAGCGCTGGCCCGTGCAGTTTCTAAAGTGTCTATGTTGCCTTTTGGAATTCCTGCCTTCCACCCTTCATCCCTCAGTCCTGGGATCCCCTCCACTCTGTTCTTCCTGTCTGATTTTCTTTATTTGAACCACACATGCTAGCCAGCTAGCTGTGTAGACCATTGCTCTCCTTTCGTGACAAGAGGATGTATACATGTGCCAGCATTTTTTGAAAAACTTGAGTGCTCTTGGCCAGCCAGAAACAGACTCTGCCCTTTCCTGTTTCAAAAGCTATCTCCACCTCCCTGAGCTGCCCACTCAGTTCCTATTTCCTCTTAGAGAGACACTCTCAGCTCTCACTTCTTTTACCCAGCAAGGACAACAGACTTGTCCAGAGTAGTTGAACTCAAATAACCCTCCCTGATCATTTTTGTAGACCTTACCTGGCTACTCATCATTCAGGTATTTCTAAGGGAGGGATAGAATTCTCCTCAACAGGCTCCTAATTACATACTTTTACTGTACATGGTATTTTAGTTTTGCAATAAATTTAGTAGGGTTTTTAAATATAGAAAAACATAAAAAAGAAACCAGTTTATAGTTACTGCTTAGATAATCATGATTTTTTTTAAAATAAAAGTATTTAACAAAAAATTCAAACAGTTTAGAAAGGTATAAAATTCCATCCCCAGCACCGGAATCCTTACCTAAGATAATCACTTGTAGCATTTTCTTGTGAATCTTTCAGAAAATAAAAGTTTTATAAGTATATATGCATATATCTTTATTGCTGCCTGGTATGGCACTGATTCACTGTAATAGTTTGCCTATGAAATATTTTCCTGAAAAGTAATTCCTATACTTATACCAGTGAATAGTCGTGCCCTCTCATTTTGCCCATCCTCTAAGGGTATCTCATGCACTTAGCCAATCCTAACAATATGCACATTACATTCTTGGCTAATTAGTGTTAGTTTCTCATTCAGAAAAACTCCCATGTAGTGAGTGATTTCTCATGTATCCTAAATTGACTTTGTTTTACAAAGTATTTGCTTCCCCTTCCTCCTGCCTCCCATTTAGTTTGTATTGTATTTTGTATCAAAGCCAATGGTTTTGATACAGAAAGGCTAACAAAAACTTAACAGTTCCTTGTCTGGACCTGCTGCAAAGACTTGAGGGCAGATATCCTACTAACATATTAAAATCCAATTTTCACGGGGATCCTCCCTCTTTCAAGTGAATGACTGAGAGAAAGAATAAAAAAGAGGAATTTTACTTTTGCTTAACATTATACTGAAGGTTCTAGCCAAGGCAGTCAGGCAAAAGTGAAATAAAAGGCATCCAGGATGGAAAGGAAGAAGTAAAAAGTATCCTTTTTTGCAGATGGTATGATCTTATGTGTAGAAAATCCTAAGTAATTCTTCCCCCCAAAAACCTGTTAGAACTAATGAACAAGTTCAATAAAATTACAGAGTACAACACCAATATACAAAAGTCAGTTGTGTTTCTATACACTAGGTATAAATAATTGGAAAAAGAACACTTATAGCTCAATAATAAAAAGACAAAGAACCAAATCAAAAAGTGGCAAAGGATCTAAGTAGACATTTCTTTAAATAATATAGACAAATGGCCAATAAGCACATAAAAAGGGGCTTCACACTATTAGCCATGAGGGATGTGCAAATCAAAATCTCAGTGAGGTACCACTCCATACCTACTAGGATAACTGTAATGAAAAAGATAAATAAGAGCAGGTGTTAGTGAGGATGTGGAGGAATGAAAACACTCGAACCCTGTTGGTGGGAGTGGAAGATGGTGTAGCCCTCTGGAAAGCAATCTGGCAGATCCTCAGAGAGTTGAACATGAGTTACTGTAAAACCCAGCAGTTCTACTCTAGGTGTATACCCAGGAGAAATGAGGACATAAGCCCATACAAAACCATATAGTCAACTGTCCATAGAAGCATTGCTTTTTTTCCCCTTCTTTTTTAAAATTTAATTTTTATTGAGGTAACTAACATAGATGTAACATTACATAAATTTCAGGTGTATAACATTCTAATTTGATATCTATGAACTTTTGCACATTCACCATCAAAAGTCTAGTTTTCTTATGTTACCATATATTTGACCCCTTTACCCATTTTGCTCTCCCCCAACCTCTCCTCCTTCCCCACTAGTAACAGTTATCTGTTGTCTGTATCTATGAGTTATTGTTTTGTTTATTTGCTATTTTTGTAAATTTATATTCCACATATAAGTGAAATCATATGGTTTTTGTCCTTTTCTGTCCTACTCATTTCACATAACATAATATGTGTGTGTATATATATTTTTATATAGCACATACATATCACATCTTATTTATCCATTCATCTGTCATTGGACACTTAGGTTGTTTCCATATCTTTGCTATTGTAAATAATGCTTCAGTGAACAGAAGGGTACTTATATCTCTTCAAATTAGTGTTTTCATATTCTAGAAGCATTATTCTTAATATCTAAAAAGTGAAAACTCTAATGTCCATCAATAAATGAATGGATAAATAAAATATGTTATATCCATACAATGTAATATTAATCAGCCATAAAAGGAATGAGGTATTGATGTATGCTACAAAAATGGACAAATCTTTAAAACATTTTGCTAAGTCAGCAATTTTCAACCTTTTTCATCTCATGGCATATGTAAATTAATTATTAAAATTTTGCAACACACCAAAAAATATGTTAATTATTTTGCCAATCTGACAAAAAGTAGGTATAGTTTTGAATCTTTCACACTGGACAGCTATTGTTGTGTTGGCTGTTGTCATTTCTTTTAAATTTATAATGTAAAGGAGAAGAGGTCAGTGCCTCCATCAGGTATTGCATGTTTTAAAAGTTTTGTGGCACACCAGTGTGCAGTACCACACAGATTGAAAATCACTGTGCTAAGTGAAAGAAGCTAAACACAAAAGGCCACATGTTGTGTAATTCCATTTATCTCAAATATCCAGGATAGGCAAATCCTTAGAGACAAGAAGTAGATTAATGGTTTTCAGGGGGAAGGGGAAAATTGAAAGTGACTGCCAGTGGATGTGGGGTTTCTTTGGAGGGTGATGATAATGTTCTGGAATTGGGTACTGGTGATGGTTGCACAACCTTGTAAATGTACTAAAACCCACTGAACTGTACATCATTAAATGGCAAATTCTATAATACGTGAGGTATATCCTTCACGTATTATAGAATAATTCTATAATACTTTAACAGACACCTCCTCCCTACAGAGATGATTTATTTCCAAGAAAACACCCTTCAAATACAAGTATATATGCACAAGTGTGTGTGTGTGTGTGTGTGTGTGAATTTTTTTCACTCCGTGGAATGCCTTCCATTTTTCTCTTAATAATATAATCCTTAATATTCTGTTACAGGCACATGTAGGTCTCTTTTATTTTAGCTGCTGCATAATATCCCAGGATATGAATGTTTCATAACTAACTGTCTAACCACTTGTTAATCATTGGACATTTTGGAAATTTCTAGTTTTTGCTTTCACAAACAATGCTGTGGCAAATGGTCTTATACTTATTGTTAGTACACAGAATGGTAAATACAAGACATAAATAGTACACAGTTGCCCACAAGACTAGAAGAGAGCTGCTCTCCTAACTATTTGTCCGGTATTACATCCCGGTGTATACTGGGCTTCAAACCCAGGCAAGCCCTCTACCTCCTGCCACCCTTCACTGAGGAGGGAAAAGTCCTTTAGCTGCCACAGAGCATCTGCTCCTCTTTGAGTCATAAGATGAGATGAGCCTTCCCATTATCTTGGCACATAGCACCACACATGCTGTGGTGTTCAAAACGTGCTTCCAGCCTCCCTTGCAAAAAGGACCTAGTGTTTTGTCTCATTTGCCCCTTTCTGGAATGAAGTTATGGGGTTTTGATGCAGTACAAAATTTTTTTCCCATTTTTATCCTTTCTACTTTTGCTTCCTGTAATTTTCAGGTTTTCTATATTCCTGTGCTCTGAATGTGTGTTCAGACAGACAGCATGTTTTATTATGATCACCTTAGTCCTGGCTAGACTGAGAAGTCCCTTTTAGGCTGGCTAGTGAGGATACCAGTTTGGGTGTATTGTATATGTATCTGTTTTTCCTCCATGCTCTCCCCCAGAATACAGCTCTGTAGCAGTGTAATGAGAGTCTTGTATTGCTTGCTTCCTATACCTAAATCTACTCCCAAATATATGTGGTTGAATCAAATTCAGTTAAGATTCCTCTAATTTATTAGAGTTTTTTTTTATCAAAATCACCCTTGATGCTATTTTATGAGGCCAAAACTACATAGCAATCCGGCTGACTCCTCTACAGTAGGTGTGAATAATGTTTTACTTCCAATTGCTATAGTTTAAACATGTTCCAGTTGTTTTACCTTCTAAAATCCTAGAGTACTGTGGTCAAAAATTATCTTGAAAGTGATTTTTGCTTAACCTTCTGTATCCCTGACAAACAGTCACCCAGCTTCTAAGAGTTCCCAGGACCCCGTCTCAGTGCTCTAGCAAGGAGCAGCACCCCTGGGGAACAGCCCATCAGAGAATGGTTTCCTTAGAGCCAGTGGGCCCCTGTCTACGGATGGGGTCTGTTCAGCCGTCTCAGTCCTGACCTTCAGAGCGGCACAGGATTCACCTTGCTTTTCCCAGACAATCCACATATCTGAAGACCATCCTCTTTATTTTCCTGGTCACTAGGTCACAAGTTTTTGTAAATTTGTCATATGTATTGCAGGTTGGAAGAACATTTGCCTTCTTAGGCTTGGTCCTTTGTGTTCCCTTCATTGAATGGCTTTCTACAAATGTGACACCAGAACTAAGCACAGCATTGTGTTTGAGGTTACACTTGTGAAAAATGCAGTAGGACTGTGATTGCTTCTCTTTATCTGTGTAGTCCAGAAAAGAAAGGACAAGCACTAATTAAGTTGGATGCACTTATATAATACCCTCAGGTTTCATCCATGTTGTCACAAATGTCAATATTTCATCCTTTTATGGCTGAGTAGTATTCCAATGTATATATGTGATATATATTTTATATATACATATATATCATATATACTACATCTTGTTTATCCATTTATATACCATATTTTGTTTTTAAACACTATCATACCCTTTCTCATGGCAGTTTTACCACTCCAATTCCCATACAGTTTTCTCCTTAGCAACATTCATTGAGTGCTTCCCATGAGCCAAACACTGTTCTAAGCACTCTAGATATATTATCTTGTTTAATCCTCAAAATGGCCTTATGAAGTAGGTACTAGTACCATCTCCCTTCCCACGTGATAGATGAGGAAATAGACGCATGGAGGTTGTTGGCCTATTCCCACTAGTAAATGGCAGAGCTGAGGTGAAAGTGGAGGTAGGTCTGGCTCCAGAGCTCAGCTCTTAACCCCAGCTCCCCACTCTCTCCGACCCCCTCCCTCCCCTGCAGTACTCCCTGCTACATCCTCATTGCCCCTGTCCCCCCACCTACCATCGTGTTTATTGTTTTGAAAGCCGCATCAGTCACCTCTGGCTGTATCGTGAATTTACAGACAGTTTATTATACTAAATCTTTTTCACAGGTAAATGTTTATTTTTAAAAACCTCTCTGTCCTTATTAACTATTGTTTTGTTAATTTTGTTATTGGATCTTCACTCCAGCATGTGGTGGTTTCTGTTCTTGAACATGGATGCTGTCTGTCAATCAACCAGCTAAACTCCTATCTTTGACTCTTAATGCAAATCTGTTAAGCCAATAAGTCATCGTTCCTTGGACACAGCCCTAAGGACTCTCTCCTGGCTATAGCAAGTAATTAATCAACAGCCTTGGGGTTCTGTTTTTTAACCTTCTTGTAAAGCCATGAAACAGCCACCACATACTTAACCATTCTGCCAGCTGCCTGATGCCCACAGTGAATTTCTGTAAGTGGCCCCACAATTCCATGCTAACTCCTACAGTTAATCACATTCTCTTGAAAGTGTTCACAAACTATCTGTTCAATAACCAAGTCACGAATTGTGCCTCCCTTCCTCTTTTCCCCTCTTTCTTTACAAATCAAAATAGCTTTTGTCTATCTCCATCAGCCTCTTTCCCATTGTCTCCGTGATTTGACCCCTCAGAGGTCTGTGATGGCAGGTGAAAGCTTTCCACCATTGTGGCTTGCCACTCACCTGAGCCTGAGGTCAGGACTCCTCTAAAGGATGCAGGAGCCCTCTCCACCTGTACCCAGCATCAGTTTCTGTATACAGAACTGCAGTTCCATAACAATGCTTGTTCTACCCTGCACAGTTTGGAAATCTTTCTCCTTGGCAAAAAAAAAAAAAAAAGTTGAAGCAAAGTGGGAGTCAACTAGTTCTATTCACTCTGTCACCTCCTAACATCTGGTCTTCCTTAAGCTCCAGATATTACTTCAAAAGCCCTTTGTGTTGTCCTGGGTATTCTCCATTAACATCGGCTCATTCTGAATTTTGCCTTCCTGGCAACAATTTTACAGCTTCCTGGCACTTGTATTTAGCTTTGGTTTTTTCCTTCTCTTGAGTTCCCCCTTTCATCTTTTGAACACGTCCTTTGAAAATCCATGTTATTGGGAACCTCCTGCACAGTCATATTGGTGTCTTTGCTCTCCATTTTCTTCTTTGTCTCCTTTGAAAATGTGTCCGTATTATCTCTTGCTATGTTGAATGTGTTAATATACTACTCAGACCATTGTATTAATCTGTTCCTTGTTTTTTCTCCATTTGGGATTGTGTTTCTCAGAGAGGAATTTCTGTATTATGTCTGTTCAAACCATGAGGACTACTTTGGTTTTGTATTGGTGCTCATTACTTCCTGCTTTTCTAAGTGTCATATTTTATTTTCCTACCCTGTTTATCAAAATTTGTGGAGTTTGTTCCCATTTTCCACAGTCCTGCTAACTATAGTGTCTTTCCTTATCACCATTCTTCAGCAGCTGACCTCTCCTACCATAGGTACCAAACACTGGCTCCTTCTACCATCAGGGGACAGAATATACCTTCTTCAATTTTCTTCTGACTCATTTGAGAAATGCCTCCTTCTGTCTTAAATCATTTCAGCAATTGCCTTTTTCAACACCGTGGTAATATTCTGCTGTGTCTGCTACAGGATAGTGGTGCCAATGGGATAAAAAACTTTATGCTAAATCCACTGGAAAAGCACACAACCTGTCAAACTTGCCAAGCACCAGTAGCTTCAATACAATATAACTTCATTACTTAAACATATGTGCCTTTTGTCCAGTTCTCTATGGTAGCACCATCCAAGAGCAAGTCCATGGCCACTGTTCATTATGCAAATTTTTAGATAGAAAGTTGCGAAAACAAATGGAGGATATAAAACTTGTGTACTTTTAATTATTCTGCCTCCATATTTTACCCAGAATTTTAATAATTTCTTCACTGAATTGTGTAGACTGAGGGGTGTCTGTGTAAGGAATATGCCTAGGCCTAGCTTACCAGAACTTTAAGCAAACTCTAAATGTGCTCTTTCTTCTTATTTTTTTTTCTGATTGTAACATGGTACAGAGCAGGCTTAAAGACCAACCCTGATGGGGTTTGCATTCACAATCAGGGGTCTCACAAATGGAAGGTGGAAGGCCACACTGATGTATTGTGTCTTTTTTTTTTACTTTTTATTTTGGAATAATTTTAGACTCAAGACATTGTCAAAATAGTAGAGAGAGTTCCTGTGTACCCTTCCCCCAGCTTCCCCCAACGATGACATGATATATACATAACTGTATGTTGTTGTGTTTTTAATGTCTTTGCCTGTGAGAGGAAGAACTGGCACTCCCTGGACCCCAATCTGTGATTCATTATGATGATAAAAGTACATTGATATTATGTACTAAACGCCAATGGGAACTCTGGCTAAGTATTCTTAGATGCTACAGCATTACAGACAAAGGAACTGGGCTTCATGGGGTTGTGTGACTCACTTAAGATTACATGGCCCTTAAGAGTCAAGATTCATGCCCAAACTCTTAGCCAGTGTGTTATGCTGCTTCACTTGTAGGTCTCACTTATACATTTTGGGCTCAGATGAATACCCTGAGGCCAAGTGTCTGCACAAAGGTAGTCTCTAGCTGCTGACATTATTGTGGGTGAGTGAGACCCTGCTCCCAGACAGTCAAATGTTGTGGGAGAGCTGCGATGGATACACAGACAGAGATGTTGAAATGCTGATAATCTTTCTGTGTCATTTCTGGGATGCTTTGTCCCTGGCTCAAGCAAACAGTAGTGAGTTTATGAAGGAAGATATCTTGTACCAAGGAGTATGGGATAGAGAATGGTGGCAGACAGTCCATGTGGGCTATGGCAGAGCAGTAGGTCTTCAGACCCCAGTGGATGCATCTGAGCACCTGTCAGAGTCATTTTCCCAAATCCCACCCTTGGTGATAGTCCTGCAGAATCAGTCCTTTTTTTCAAGAGGTTGGATTCCAAATCACTGGCTATCTAGTGCCATTGTCACCACTCTTTAAATGTTTCTATTTCTTCTGGGATTGCAATGGGAAAGGAAAGAGGTGGGCAGGGAAGGTCATGCTAATCTCAGTTGTTATACTTGATGCCAGGTACAACAGAAACCAAGGGCATTTCAGCCCAAACAACCATGTAACTTGATCTCTCGCATTCCATGTATTCCAGCCAAGGAAATAAACACTGGTGAATAATGTCTAAGAAATGCTTAACACGTTCATGTTTACAAAGTGCTTTCATGTTACCTGAGCCTCATCACACTTCTTACAGGTGAGGAAGCTCCATTTCATGGAAGATAAGCAACGTGTCTATGGTTCTCCACCTAGTTTTTGGCACAACCAAGTTGGAGACCTGGATCTTGATGAGGCCTATGAATGCAGCAAGGACTTCAGTGTTCCAAGGACCCTGGTTCCAACTCAACTCTGCCACTAGTTAGTGCTGTGGTTGTATCCAGGCCTCTTTTTCCTCCACTTTTAAATGGGTTTAATCACAGTACCTGCCCTATCAGTTTCTTGCAGGGGGCAGAAGGCCATGATACATGAGAAGAGCTTGGTGGGTTACCTGGCACAGGGCGGTTACAGGAAATGGTAGCTGTTAGTTTGATTCTTTATCCATTAGGAATGAATCTACCTATAATTAATAGAATAGTAAGCAATACTGACTTAAACAAATGGGGTTTATTTTTCTCAAACAGTAAGCAGTTTGAAGGTAGGCAGTCTTGGGCAGCCAACAGCTGAATGATGCCATCAAAGACTATTTGCCTTCTTTCATTCCATCTGGTCTCCATAGCATATTGATTTGCTGATTCATAGTTGCAGGGTGGCTACTGCAGCTCCATCTACCATAATTGGGGGGAGAGGTACAATACCAATTATTTTCCCTTTTTATAAAGAAAGCAAAAGCTATCCCAGAACCCTACTTCCAACCACAGCAGACACCTGCTTTTGCTTCATTGGCCTGGTGCATGTCTTCCAACTATTTGTAGCCTCAAGGACACTTGGAAAGTGAGCATTTAACTTTTTAAATTTGATCGTATATGTGGCAAGGAAGAAGGTGGATGAAACTGGGGGTAGATTGAGCCAATTGTATTTGCCACAGTTCTTTCTGACTTGCATAATGTTATTTTAAAAAGATATTTCATTGGTTGTCAGATATATGAGGTTTCGTTAATCCCAGTCATGTGTTCATGGCACATAGACAGCAAAGCCCCTTTTCTAGACTGACTCCCTTTTAGTCTCACAAAATGTATACTGTTTCATGTGCATCTGTTTTTCTTAACTTTTACTTAAAATATAACATACATACACTGAAGTACACAGATATTTCTAGATGGCTCAATAGATTTTTACAATTTATCCTTAGGAAGGTACCACTCTGGTCAATATTTGGAATGCTCCCAGCATCCCCAAAATCTTCCTCTTTTCCCCAAATACTCAATACTCCCTCCAAAAGGTAACCATTCTTCTGATCTCTATCCCCATAGCTCTGTTTTGCCTGTTCTTTGACCCCATCTAAATAGAATTGTACATATGTATGTACAGTAATTTACCCCCATCACATTATCCATGGAGCTTGCGTTTCAAGACCCCCCCAATGGATGCCTGAAAGCATGGATAGTACCAAACCCTATATACACTGTTTTCTTCCATGCATACACTTAAATGAAGCACTTTCTGGCTTCTCTAGCATATCTGATTGCCATCAACACTATTCTTGTGCTCTAGGGCCATTATTAAGCAAAATAAGGGGAACACAAGCACTGTGATACTGTGACAGTTGATCTGATCACAGAGAAGGCTACAAAGTGACTAACAGGTAGGGAATGTATAACAACGTGGATACATTGAACAAAGGGGTGATTCGCATCCCAGGGGTGACAGAGTGGGAAGGCCATGAGATTTCACCAAACTACTTAGAGCAGCATGAAATATTGAAGTTATAAACTGTTTACTTCTAGAATTTTTTATTTAATATTTTTGGACGTCGGTTGACCGAGGGTAACTGAAACTGCAGAAAGCAAAACCATGGGTGAGGGGGGACTGCTGTACTCTTTTTGGATGTGACTTCTTTCACTCACCTGTGAGAGTCATCTGTTCTCACATGTAGTGGGAGTTCATTAGTTCATTTGTTTCCTCTTTCTCTCTGTACAGACCTGGGGTAAGGGGCACTGTGAGAAGCAGAGTAGCACAGCCCTTTTACACTCATGGAGCACTGCAAAGGTTGCCTGGGCACCGCTCCCTCCAGCGCCACACCTGCTTTAAAAGGAATCTCTTGGGGATTTCTACGTTTGCCTTGGATGCTGTCAGCATAAAAGAATTTTCTTGAACACATCTTCATTTGGAGAGGGTAGAAGGATAGAATAAGAGAGTGATGCTTTCTGGAAGGACATTTTTAGGCAAAGGAAATAAAGCACCAACTAAAAGCATCATTGGGAACTCGAGCCTGGAAACCAGCCTTCAGTGCAGAGATTTACATCCGTCTTCTGTGCCCTACCCCTTCTATTAGTCTAATTCAGAATTCAAGGGCTTAAAAAATGTACAGCAAGCTTGTCTCTCTTGAGGCTGGGAAAATTGGTTTGAATTTGGGTTCTGAAAAGCCTTCCTCCCTGCAAGGTTGTGGCTGGTGGGCTTTCCCTATCAAAGCCAGTGTGGTTTTCTTAATAAAAACACTCAACCCCAGGACAGACTTGAGAACAAGAGTAAAGCTGATGCTTTTCAATACAGTCTTAAATGAAGATGAAAGGGACTAGTTATTCCTACAAGCACAGTCATGTAGACAAGTCAGGGATCAAGTAGAAAAACTGAAACTATACAGTTTGCTCTAGTGGCTGGCTGTCCCAAGCCTTGTGTTTGCTGGGGTAATGTGCTGAAATGTTCAGCAGAGATTTAATCGGAGGTTATTTGCTTGGCAGTTGGAGCACATTGCAAAGTGGTTGATTTGGCAAGCTGAGTCATCCTCAAGTAATTCCTTTTAGGTCCAACATCCTTACATGTTGTGTTTGTGGACATAGGGGATTAAGTGAAAGAACAGCCTAAATCCATTGCCTTTAACATCAGATGACCAACCTTGATTTTAGCAGTATTCATTGCTAACAACTTGATAATATTTTATTATTAAGTTTATTGAGTATTTTATGTATCCCTGGCCCTTACCAGGGATTGTACATACATATTTCCATTATTCCCCATAGGACCTGGGAAGATAGCTAGGATGACTTCCATTTTGCAAGTGAATAAATTGAGGATTAAAAAAATTAACTAAACTGCTAGTAAGTAACAGGCATAAGAAGTAAGGTTGAAATTCAACATGAAGTCTCTTCAATTCCAAAGGCCGTGTCACTTGTACTTATACTACACTACCATCTAAAAATAACCACCAGCCTTTCTGACCTGCTGGTAGTCTCAGGAGCCTTTGGGTTCTGCTCACCTCAGTACGTACTCTTCAGTATTTGTCCAACAAATGACTGGTTTCAGAACAGCTGAAAGCTACAAATACCTTTTCACATAGTTTAACTTTAGCTAGTTGTTGAAGCTTCACTATAACACAATTATATTTTATTAAAAGGACTTTTAAAAATATTTAAAATCATAAAGCATAGTGGAAAACACTCTAAAAGATAATAAGGAATCATTAGTTTTGGTCCTAATGTTAACACAAATCAAAACAATCCATGAGAACTTGGATGCAGACTTAATTCCTATGTGCCTCATTTTCCCTTGTTTGTGAAATGAGGAGATTGAAGTATGTGGTTCCGAATGTCCATACCTGTTCTAAAAACATGGGCTTCTACAACTTTCATTTTTGCTTTTGTGATTCTAAAATGACTTCAGAGTACAATACTTCTTTTAAGTTTTGTTTTTATTTTTCAATTACAGTTGACATTCAATACCATATTAGTTTTAGCTATATAGCATAGTGGTTAGACATTTGTATAACTTTTTTAAAAAATTTAATCTTTATTATATGTTTTCCTACTACCATTTCGTCCCCTTATATCCCTCTCACCCCATTAATCACCACACTGTTGTCCATGTCCATGGACATTTATATAACTTTCAAAGTGATTCCCCCTTTAAGCCTTGCACCCACCTGACATCTTGTAGAGCCATTACAATATTATTGACTATATTCCCTAAGCTGTACCTTATATCCCCATAGCTATTTTGTAACAGCCAATTTGTACTTCACCTCTTTCACCCAATCCCCCCAACCTCTTCCCATCAGGCAATCATCAGTTTGTTCTCTGTATCTATGAGTTGGCTTCTGTCTTGCTTGTTCATTAAATAAATGTTTCTTAAAGGAGCCTCATTACTAAACACAAATCAAGAGAATTGAATAACATGGGGTTTTCAAAAATGTTTGAAAAAGATATAAGTTCTTTATTCTTCAAAGTAAGATACATTTTCCATTGCATTTCCCAGTCCATCATTCCCACCGAAAGAAAAGTGCATAGGTTCTTATACAATGCACATTGGAGCTTGGATTCCTTGAGGTCTGGCAAGCATTAATCTTGGATAAGGTGACGTAAAATATTGCCAATGGCCAACCTCAAGTTGCCAACCCAAATATAAATCGCTCCTTGTTCAGTATACAAATTTATAATGTAAACTGCTTTAAATTATACTTGGTACTACTGAATAGAATTAAGGCACTGTTGAGCAACTCTGAAAGTAAGACTACAATGATGTTATGGTCTAGTTAGTTTAAAATGTGCTATACTTAAAAAAAAAACTTTTACTTCATCATTTTAGACCCAATAAAGAGAAAACTGGCCATATGAGTGACTCAGGATCATCTGTCATCAAACATGGGCTCAACTCAGAGAAGGTCTTCATGCAGGTTCATTATTTAAAGGTAAGCACATCTAAGTGACAGAAGCCAGTTATTATGGTGAGGCAGTTTTTTGGTTATACATATAAATAGTGAAGATTAGTGTTTAGTAACATGGTTGGGGCAAAACAAACAAAAAAACCCCTATATTGTAATGACATTTGACTAGATAGATATCTAATTATCCAATAATTAAAACACTTTATACCCCCCAAAATAGGGCATGAGTCAAAGGAACCTGAATGATATCCTGCCCTGTATCTCCCTTTTCTCTGCCTCATGTCAGCTTTGAAGAGCAGAATCTTAAAATTGTTGTCATGTTCCAATTAGAATATATGAATAAGAAGGAAGTATTTTGAGTTGTAAAGTTCTTTCCTGATTGCTGAGGGAGAGAGGCGCCAAGCCCCTCTCTCCTTCTGGTCTGTGATGAGTGTGTAGACTTCATGCAAACCAAGAAAAAATGAGAATGGGAATGCCCAGATGAGTTGAAAGCAAAGTAGTTGATCCTTAATTTCTAGGCCCAACCTTACTGCTAAGAGTATAAAGGGCAGCCTGGAACACATCAGATGGAGCATTCTAGATGTGTACAAAGTGCTGGTGGGTAAGTTAGAGCTGATTGTGTAAGCATTTTTCTGATGAACCTATGGTAGTCATCTTTTTCACTTCTACTTCTTCCTTTCTTCTAGGGCTATTTCCTTCTCCGATTTCTTGCTGGAAGACTTGGAGATAACACCTATTTTTCATTTTTAAGAAAATTTGTTCACACATGTCATGGGCAGTTGATTCTTTCCCAGGTAATTTATGAGTTCTCATGAGTGTGATATACAGTTGGTGGGGGTGTGGTATGTGGAAACTAAATGATGTGAGCATTAAAAAGTGTGGGAAAGATTTATGATTTAATGCAATAGGAAAAACGGGAAGCTAATGAAGCGGACACAAGGAAGTGTTGTTTTAGAGAGGTGATCTCCCTCTAGTTTCAAGATATCTGTGACCCAAAGCTATCTTGTGTGCAGTGATGTGGATAGTTGCATCTTAAGTGACCTTAAAAACAAAAACAAGAAAACAATCTTGTTCCTCTACCTGGAATGATCTTTGCAAGGTTGGCTCCTTCTTATCCTTTTGTCTTGGCTTGAATACCACACTCTCAGAGCCACCCCAGCTAATCATACCTGCATCCACCCTGTCATTCTCTACCCTTTGCCTTTTACTAGCCTTCATTTTCATTGCCATTGCGTTATTTATAATTATATTTTCATTTAAGATCACTTGTTTTTTTTCATATCTCCTCCATTCTATGTATAAACTCAGCAAGGCCAGACTATGCTCTTCATTTGGTCAGTACTTAGTTTATAGTTGGCACACAGTATGTACACCATATATATTTGATAAACCGATAGTTTAACAAGATACACTGAAATATTCAGACAGCCTGATCTCAAAACTATCAGAGAAAGAATGTCACCTTATATAAGTGTGTGGCCAAGGTACACATAGCAATAAGAAAGTTACCAAAGGGGGACTGGCTCTGGAAACAGTGCTCATAGCTAGCTGATAGAGAGTAGAGGATGTAGCCTCAGCTCAGATTGGATTGATGGATTTCTTTTAAAAAAGATTTTATTTATTTACGGTTAGAGAGTGGGGAAGGGAGAGAGAAAGAGAGGGAGAAAAACATCAATGTTTAAGTGATACATCCATTTGTTGCCTCTCATATGCCGCCAACTGGGGACCTGGCCTGCAACCCAAGTATGTGCCCTGACTGGGAATTGAACCACTGACGTTTTGGTTCACAGGCCGGTGCTCAATCCACTAAGCCACACCAGCCAGGGATAGGTATTTTTGATATTTGACATTTGTGCTCTTATGCAGTTTGGGGTCACATTGTCCACAATGTTAGATATAAATGATGTGCAAGTATAATCTGAACACATGGAGAGAAGAGCATGAGTGTGCTGGCTCTTTCTTGTCTCCACATTCCTCCACATTTTTATTCTTTTGGTTAGGGAAGAGGGGCTGTTCCTAAACATATATGTGGAAAGGCAACTTGAAAACTGGCTCAGAAGCCATACGCTTGGTTGACCGATTAGATGAAATTCCTACTGCTAAAAACCACTTCTCCCAAGATCCTGCAATGGTAAATAAGTGCATTGTATTTACTGTGTGTCTGAGATTCTGATTTCAACTTCCCATGGAATACTTAGTGCTCGCTCCACCAAATCATTCAGTTTTTCTTTCATTTCTCTCAAATAATAGTTTTATGTTTTTGTAAAAGCTTTATTGAGATATAATCCACATATTGTAAAATTGACCAGTTTAAAGTATATAAGCCAGTGGGTTGTTGCTGTTTTTTTTTCAAGTATACATAAGGTTGGTCTACAGCCGTACCACCCCAAATGTGCCCAATCTCGTCAAATATACACGCAAGGTTGTGCTACCATTACCAACCACTATGTAATTCCAGAACATTTCCATCATCCTTCAAACAAACCCCTTGTCTATTAGCAGTCACTCCTCTTTTCCACCTTCCTCAGCCCCTGGCAACCATTAACCTACTTTCTGTCCTAGGGATTTGCCTATTCTGGACATTTTGTATAAATGGGGTCATATAATACAGGGTGGGGCAAAAGTAAGTTTACAATTGTGAGTACACAAAACACAGTTTATTCTTGTATTATTTATTAATTACTGGTATTTCTTATTTGTATTACACTGTAAACATACTTTTGCCCACCCCTGTATGTGGAACTTTGTGACTGGCTTGTCTTTCAGCATAATGTTTTCAAGGTTCGTGTATCATGTATCAGTACTTTATTCTTCTTTTTGTTTTAATTTTTACTTTTTAAATTGTGGTAAAATATATATAAAATTTACATTTTACCCATTTTTAAGTATGTAGTTTAGTGCATTAAGTACATTCATACTGTTGTGCAACCATTACCACCATGCCTACAGAATGTTTTAATCTTCCCAAATTAAACTTGTATCCATTAAACAATAATTCCATATTCTTCCCTCCCCACAGTCTCTGGCAGCCACCCTTCTACTTTCTGTCTCTATGAGTTTGACTACTCTAGGGATGTTATATAAGTGGCATCATATGTTATTTGTCCTTTTCTGTCTGGCTTATTTCACTGAGCATAATATCTTCAAGGTTCATCCATCTTGAAGCATGTGTCAGAAATTTTTTCCTTTTTAGGACTCAATATTTCATTATACACACACACACACACCCACACACACACACACACACATATATATATATGCACACACACACACACACACATCACATTTTCTTTATCCATTCATCTGTTAATGGATGCTTGGGTTATTTATACCTTTTGGTTCTTGTGAGTAATACTGCTTTGAACATTGGTATACAAATATCTTTTCAAGTCCCTGCTTTCAATTTTTTGACTATATTCCCAGAAATGGAATTACTAGATTATATGATAATTCAATTTTTTGAGATATTGCCTTACTGTTTTCTACATTGGCTGCACAATTTCATGTTCTCACCAGCAATGTACGAAGGTTCCAGTTTCTCCATATCCTCACCAACACTTGTTGTTTTCTATTTTTTTTTATAATAACCATCTTAGCAAGTATGAAATGGTATCTCATTGTTGTTTTAAATTGCCTTTCTCTGATAGCTAATGATGCTGTGTACTTTTTCATGGGTTTACTGGCTGTTTGTATATCTTCTTTGGAGAAATGTTTATGAAAATCATTTGTTGATCTTTTATATTGGTTGTCTTCTATTATTTAGTTGTAAGAGTAGTTTATATATTCTAGATTGCAAGTCCCTTTTCAGATTGTGATTTACAAATATTTTCTTCATTCCCTAACTGAAAATCGTGAAGATGTAATCCGATGTTTTCTTCTAAGAGTTTTATGGTTTTCACTCTTATATTTAGGTCTCTTAACTATATTGAGTTAATTTTTGTATATGGTATGAGTTAGATGGTTCAACTTCATTCTTTTGCATGTGAATTTCTAGTTGTCTCATGACCGTTTGTTGAAAAGGCTATCCTTTCCCTCCCTGAATTACCCTTATTGAAAATCAATTGACCATAAATGTAAGAGTTTATATCCAGACTCTCAGTTTTCTTCCATTTATCTATATTTCTTTCCTTATGCCAATACCACAGTAAGTTTGGAAATTACTGCCTTTTCAACTGACACATACTCATTTTTTTTAACTTCAAGAAATAAAAGAAAGTACAAAGAAGAATATAAATCATCATTCAAAATCCCACCACCTATAAATACCTAAAATGAATATTAGGTAAATGCCACTTTGTCTTTTTCATTCTCTTTATAAGTGTATATGATATGTGTACATGTATCTGTGTCTCTGTGTATATAATATGTGTGTGTACACATATGTAGATACAAAGATATATTTAGAAGTAAGTTTATAAAAATATGATTATATTATATTAGCTTTTAATAAAATGTTTTAAATTTTATTTTACTTAAATGTAATAAATGAAAAAGAAAGTAATGGGAATATAAAGTGAATATCCTGAACTTCATATAAATCTAAGAGATATTGTTTCCTAAAATATTCTTCTATGGTTAAAAAACACAATTGCAAAGCAATCTTTAGAGGTTAAAATTATTTTTTTCTTTAGCTATATATTCCAATTTTAGAAAGCATGATTCACTTTTGTAAAAGATGATGAAATCAGTAATTATGTACTTTTACTACTTTCCCCACAATTCTAAATTTTTATTAATTAATATTTGCATAGTTTAGGTTGAAATTAATATTAGTATGTACTGTAACCACAGTTTTCACAGTTGTAGAATCTTGACTCTGTATTTAAATGATTTCAGTATTCACCATAGTCTTTACCATACTTCTATACTCTTGAATTCTTTATTTGCATTCAACTTTTTGTTGGCTGAATTTTGTTATCAAATTGGTGTTTAACTTGCAGACTCACTGGTTCTGTGATGTCTGAGTTCTTATGTGCTTGAGAATGTTTGTTTGTTGCCTTTATGTTTGATTTATAAACTGACTGGGCATAATATTCTTGGGTTGCATTTTCATTTCCTTGGAACTTTGTGGATATTACTCAGCTGCCTTCTGGCATTAAACACTGCTCTTGAAAATTTGAAGTCAGTTTACTTTTTCCTCTATACATATCAGTCAGATGACAGAAGAATTTTTTCATTATCTTTGACATTTAATTGCAGATAAAAATATTTAATAAAAAAATGGCTTGGTGTCCATGAGTCTATATCATAGTCTGTAGACCATGAGTCTATAGTTCTATAGTTTTTCCATAAAGCTATATTTTTAGTTATAGCTTGTATTTTTCCTTCTTTCACTGAAGTTGTCTTAATTATATCTTTGAACACATTCTCTTCTATTTTTCTGTTGGAGGTGACCAGTTATCCATATGTTATAACACTTTTGTCCTCCATACTTGTTATTTTCTAATTGCTTTTGTTTTTTTACTCTTCATGGTATGTATTTATCTCAAGCAACATTATTATTTTTATTATAACATTATTTTTTTCTTTAATGTCCGTTCTTTGCTGTTTCTATTTTATTACTGTCCTATACTGGCATTATTTTGGTTCTTAGTTTATTTCCTTTGCTTTGCAATCTGATTTTTCATTTCATTTTGTTGTTTTGTGATTGTGTCTTTGAGCTTTCATTTCACTGAATTTATGTTCTTATTATGATCTTACGTTTGTTTTATAGCATAATGCATTCATGGAGAATTTTTTTCTGCTTCTTGGACTGTATTTTCTTCAAGACTGGATTCTTTTTCTTTATGTTGTGCTTTTTATTTCTGCCTCTTTTTATTTCTTCCTCTCTTTTTATTTCTGCCATACTTCTTGCTCATCCTCAGCATCAGTAACACTGTTTTGACCTTTTATTTATGCTCATATGTATTGGAATATGATCCTTGATTTCTCTCCCAACTCTTCTTAGACATGTCTTTCTTCCTTTCTGAGCTACAGTTTGAAGTTTGGATTTTATGCATGGAGGGGGCCCAGGGAAAGAGCTCCAGGAAGCTGTATGCAGCTTTTGTTGTAAGAATTTGGCTTCTTTAACTCTTGAAATTTTGTTAAATGTACCCAGTCAAGATTCACTTTACCTAATTTGGATGCAGCTTATTTCCATTACAGCTACTTCCTCAATTAATACTGTTCCACTAATTCAGCTTGGAGCTCTACAACCTACACAGTTCAGCAGTGTCATCCTCAGTTGTTTATTTCCCAGCTATTACTCATCTTTCTCCAGCAAACATTTCCGGTCCCTCACAGTAAAAAAAAAAAAGAGGAAAGATAAAGTTATTCCTGTTTCTTTCCAAATGTGTGGGTGGTATGTGGGAGAATTTTCAGGGTTTGGACAATTCACCAGTCTCAATATTGCTAAGCATGAGGTTGGAAGTGGTGCAGAAGAGAGGATGGAAACTATATTGGAATCTTATATCTCTTTCCTTAGTTGCCTTTTTGAAATTTATACCACAAGGATGTACTTCTTTCCTGGTTTAAGTGGTGCTGGTGAAGTTTTTGCTGATTTTTTAAGTGGATTGTGTTTTTGTTTATATTGCTAATTAATTTTATTTATAGTATTAATAATACTGATGAGCAAGGCTATGAACCAGATTCTTTACTCAGAAGTCCCTCAATTTCTTCTTTTTAAAATTTACTTTTTGACTTCCAGCTAAGATGTAGGCGTAGGTAGACACATTGTACCTCCTCACACAACCAAAAGAAGGACAACAATTTAAAAACAAAAAACAAACAACCAGAACTGACAGAAAGTCGAACTGTATGGAAATCTGACAATCAAGGAGTTAAAGAAGACACACTCATCCAAACCAGCAGGAAGGGCAGAGACAGGCATGCAGAGAGGACTTGTGGCAAGGCTGCGCCTGGTGGACCCAGCCAGGCAGCAGCTGGTGGAGTGGGCGGTCCCACATTCCTGCACAGATAAACTGGGAGGAACAGTTGGGGAGTAGGGCAAACTGCACAACCCAGGGCCCCAGCACTGGGAAACGAAGCCTCAAACCACTGATTGAAAACATCTTCGGGGGTTGAGACAGCAGCAGAAGAAACTCCCCAGCTTCACAGACGAGTCTGTTGGAGAGACCCACAGGGTCCTAAAATATATACAAGCCCATCTACCTGGGAATCAGCACCAGAAGGTCCCAATTTGCTTGTGGGAAGTGGGGGAAGTGACTGAAATCAGGCAGAGAGTGGAACAAGCATTCTCTGGACCCTTTCCTCACAAAGAGCATCACAATGCAGTGATGTGGGTTACCCCTCCCTGGTGAACACCTAAGGCTCCACCCTTCACTACATAACAGGCACATCAAGACAAAAAAAATGGCCCAAATGAAAGAACAGATCAAAGCTCCAGAACAAATACAAAGTGACCAAGAGATAACCAACCCATCAGATGCATAGTTCAAAGCACTGGTGATCAGGATGCTCACAGAATTGGTTGAATTTGGTCACAAATTAGATGAAAAAATGAAGGCTACGCTAAGTGAAATAAAGGAAAATGCACAGGGAACCAATAGTGATGGGAAGGAAACTGGAACTCAAATCAATGGAGTGGGCCAGAAGGAAGAAAGAAACAATCAAACAGAAAAGAATGAAGAAACAAGAATTCAAAAAAATGAGGACAGGCTTAGGAACCTCCAGGACATATTCAAGCATTCCAACATTCAAATATAGGGGTACCAGAAGGAGAAGAGGAAGAGCAACAAGTAGAAAAGTTATGTGAACAAATAATAAAGGAGAGCTTCTCCAATCTGGCAAAGGAAATAGACTTCCAGGAAGTCCAGGAAGCTCAGAGAGTCCCAAAGAAGTTGGACCCAAGAAAGCACACACCAAGGCACTTCATAATTACAATATCTAAGATTAAAAATAAGGAGAGAATCTTAATAGCAGCAAGAGAAAAGGAGAGAGTTACGTACAAAGGAATTCCCATCAGACTATCAGCTGATTTCTCAAAAGAAACCTTGCAGGCAAGAAGGGGCTGGAGAGAAGTATTCCAAGTCATGAAAGGCAAGGACCTCCATCTAAGATTGCTCTATCCAGCAAAGCATTCATTTAGAATGGAAGGGCAGTTAAAGTGCTTCTCAGATAAGGTCAAGTTAAAGGAGTTCACCATCACCAAGCCCTTGTATCCCTGTTACATATGAAATGTTAAAGGGACTTATCTAAGAAAAAGAAGATGAAAAACATGTACAGTAAAATGACAGCAAATTCACAGTTATTAACAACCACACCTAAAACAAAACCAAAAACAAACTAAGCAATCAACTAGAATGGGAACAGAACCACGGAAATGGAGATCACATGGAGGGTCATCAACAGGGGAGTGAGACAGGGAGAGAGGGGAAAAAGATACAGAGAATAAGTAACATAGATGGTAGGCAGAAAATAGATGGCAGAAGGTAAGAATAGTATGAGAAATGTAGAAGCCAAAGAACTTATACATAAGACCCGTGGAATGAACTAAATTGGGGGATTGTGGGCAGCAGTGGTTGTGCAGGGTGGAGGGGAGTGAAGGGGGGGAAAATGGGACAACTGTAATAGCATAGTCAATAAAATATATTAAAAAATAAAATAAAATTTTCTTCTTAATTTTTTCCCTTCCAAACATCCTACCTATACAGGATTTTAGTATCATCATCTGTTCAGCCTTAATTAAAACTGCTTTCTTGAGCTTGGTCATGACTTCTTCTTTCTTCTCAGTTCTTACCCTGCCAGCACTGACCTTGCTTCAACATTTTGATTGTTTTGTTTCTCCTTTCTCCCTCCCCATGACCATGATAATTATTCAAAAACATCTGTCAAAAATGCTTAGACTGTGTTATTATGAAGCAAATGCCAGTTTATCCAGTAGAATCTATATGCACCTACTTTTCATAGAGTACTTTCACCAAGACTAAAAAATGACCTAATTAGCCATGTGCCAAAATCAGTGTAGTTTTATTTTAATCATAAAGCTTAATTTATCTGATTAACATATAGATTATTAGGAGAGTTGGAAATGAAAACAAAAATTCCTAAAGAATGTATTTTTTTAATGTTGTTCTGTTATGGAGAGTGGGTAAAAGCTTCTGTGATGAGTCCACTGCATGGGGTATATGCCAATTTAAAAAAAAAGAAAGAAAGAGAGAGGGAGAAAGGATGGAGGGATGAAAGGAAGGAAGGAACAGGAAGACTAGCATTTTGAGGTTAAAAATTAGGTCTATGAAAGGAGTAAGAAGGGTCCTTTAAAGAAAGACACAATTGTAACTGGAAGATGCAAGAGAGCAGAATTAAAGTTAACTTTGCATATCCTGCTTCTCATGGATTTAAGTTTTCCCCCTTGCCATTGAGTTGATGTAATTCCCCTCTCCCATAATTGAGCATAAATTACTGTACAAATATGGGATAAGTTGATATGGGCTCTAAGGAGATAATGAAGTAAAATTAGTAAGAAATTATACTTACAGTACTTGGGTTTTTTTAAGAAGCAAGAATATTGCCATTCAGCCAATGAAATACCTACAAAGTAATGTATTAATAAATCAATTTTGATAAATTAATATCTAATTCAAAATTTTTACAAAATAATTATTAAAACAAAAAGAATGGCTTTAAGAAACAAAAGCAAAAATAGTTTTTCACATTCTAAATATTGTTCTTACTTCTTGGGGTATTTTTCTCCCTATACTGTATCCACACTGCAGGTGCAGGGAAGGAATTCAGATGTGAGGCATTATTCTATTTGGGGTTGTCCTCTCTCATTTGGACTGCAGGATCCGTGCCTTTAATATTAGCTGGTATTCTTAGTATCATTTATTTTGGGTGAAGTAGCAATAAATAAGTAAAGTGTTATAAGGAAAACAGAAGTTGCAAGAAATAAATTTTTTTCATTATTGCCCTTAATAAGGACACTGCCTTTGGAAGAAATAGACCTAAGCACCCAAAAATGTGTAGAAAGGGATGATTGGCTTCACCAGTGTAGTGATGGCTAAGCTAGTACAATGATAGAAAAAGAACACCTTGTCATACAAATTGTTTACAGATTTCCACTCCTCTGTGATTCCATCTGTTTGTAATCCAAAGCTCCTCCCCCTGCTTCCATCTCACACTCTGAGTTAAATGAGTCTCATCAGAGCCCTACTCTGCCCCTGGATCCCCAGGCTTGGCTCTGGGGTATGGGTGGGGCTTCCAACTGGAGGTGTGTTCATTTGGCAGTGTCATAGTTGGTCATCTACTCTCTCTTTAAAGAACCTCTTTTGAAAGATTTTCTGTTTATTAAAAGAAAAACTTCAAGTGTAGATCCCAAGAAAGTTAAATGTTGTTCTTGTTTATTTCATGTTGTATATTGTTTCAAAATGTGTCTTACCAAATCTTCAGATGACAGGGTTAACACTAATGTAGCAAATAAAAATGCTCCACACCCAGTTAAATTTGAGTTTCAGATAAACAACAAATAATTTTTTTAGTGGTAAGTATGCCCCCAATTTAACTGGGTGTCCTACATTTTACCTGAGAAACCTAGTTGAGACCAAATCAAGATTCCAGAATTAGATGGACTGAAAAGATTGGTCACAATATTCAAGGAACAAATTCAATATAAATGTGATTTTTGAATATTCATATGTAGATTCTTAAGGCCATATGGTATTGCAGTTATGTTTTAAAAGAGTTATTGTCTTTTAGTGACATTTACTGAAACATTGTTTGATGAAATTATGTAATGTTTAGGATTCAGTTGTAAATAATACAAGAGGCAGGTAAGTGGATGGAGCAGATTGGCTATGATGAAGGTTGATTATACTCTATTGTCTACTTTAGAATCTGTTTGAAATTTTCCATAGTAAAAGAAGCGATGGGTATGTGTAAGTCATGTCTTTAGGTTTAAAATATCTATTATTGAAACATCCTAAATGTCAGAGAGTCAAGGGCTTGCACAGTGGCACTGGGAGAGGCTGCAGATGGAGGCAGGGAATAGTGCGCCATTTTGGCGTTGTATCATCTTTGTTCCTCCATTGGGATATTAATCATCTTGATGTTTGTCTTTATCTTTCCTGAGCAATGCAAGAAAGTTGCAAGTTAGTGATTAGCTTCTCAGTTTGAGGCTGTTCAGGATATAACAGGATATCTAGGGAAAGCTCATGAAGAGGAAAACTGGTTAAGTAGAGAGGGACAGTGCTTTGTTCTATGGCCAATGTTTTGAAAATAGTTAAAACACAAAATGAAATAAACCATTGGTTTGGGTCAAAATAATAAGCATTACATTTTTTATTTTGTTTGTGCTTTTTTTTTAACAACTGACAGTCAATTTATCAAGAAGATTGAGTTAGGCATCTGCAATGGTGACTTCAACTTCAACTCCTGGCTCAATACTGATGGAAGTAGTCTTCTTAACAATCTCAGAGGGGCTGTACAAGTCATTGAGTCACTTGTGGATCCTCATCTGAAATTGATCCCAAGTCTTAGAACCCTCCCCACAGGGAGTTTTTCTTGTAGTGATTCTTAGAGTCTTGGTAGGCATCCGAACTGGTACTTTCACTTTGAGATTCTTTTCCTTTGTGCCTCTGATCAAGTCAGCACATACCTTCTTCAAAGACTTTATGTTCCCACTGGTTAGTAATTCTGATTCGGTGAATCGCCATCTCTGGTTCCACAGGTATCTTTCCGGTATCTTTAAAAGCCATTGCGGTCGCGCTGCTTCCTGTCTGACTTGTTCCTGGTTGGAGGTGAACAGCGGTAAGCCAGGAGCAGAAGCCGGCTGAACACCGGTGAGCCGCAGCTGCAACTGCGACTTACTCAAAAAGATTGTTTTTGGTTTTTACAAAACAAATTTCTTAAACTGATTGGATTGAAGCCTTGGTAAATTGATAAATTGGGTATGTAGTCTAATAATTCCATTTGGGCCAAGCTTCTCCAGCAGGTAGCTGTCAACAGCTGGGAATGCTCTGTCTCTGGCACAACTCCTGGCAGTTACTCATCGATGGACATCTTTAATGGTTTGCTTTTTTCTCATTCCAGGATTTCCTTCAAATGTTGTTGGAGAACATCCCAGAAGAAAAAAGGTGAGGGCCAATTTAGGAATTAAGGGCCTAGTTTTACTTTTATGTTTAAAATGACCCTGCCATTGTTTGGCTATTAAACCAAGAAAGTTCAATCTTCCTCTCTTAATAGAGGCAGGGACCTGGCCCAGCCAGCAGGAGTCCTAGGAGGATCAGCCAAACTTCGAAAGGGGCCCACGTGGATACTGGAAGCTAGTGGGCACAGCAGGGAGGCCCAAGTCAGGAGCCCCCACAGTGGTACATGAGGCGAGCCAAAGGTACTGTGTGGCCTCAGCTGTTGTGGAAAAGAATGGAAGAGAGGAAAGTTCTAACAGTCAGGATGGCTGTAGTTAATGTGACTTAATATAAGGAAACACTGTTTTATTGAAGGTGAATATACTGTGTAATAATGAGTGTGGCATCTGAAGTCAGGCTCTTCACAGTTCTAACCCCAGCTCTACCCCTTCCCATCTATACAACATTTGTAGCAGGTCATTTCATCCCTGCAAATTCCAGTTTTCTACCCTCTCTGGCAGGGATTCACAGAGCATTAAACGGGATAATACATATGAAAAGCGGGTGCTTAATTTCCTATTGATATAGTTATAACAATAATCAGCTTCTGTGCATTAGGCATATATTCAGGATCTATCTATAGGAGATCCATTTGATCCTCATTACAGCATTTTCTCTTTCTTCATCATCATTACCATCATTATCATCATCATCATCATGATTATGATAAGCTGATACTTTTTCAGAGGTTACTATAAATAGGCACTCAGTTAATCCTCTAAACAACACTCTGGTACGTTATGTTTTCATCCTTGTTTTACCAGTAAGAGGACTGAGGTACTGAGGGGCTGAGTAAGCAACCAGTGCTATCAGAGGTGTGTGTGGCAGGACTGGGATTTGCTTCTGGGTAGCCTGGCTCTGGAACCTCTGCTCTTATCCACAGTGTTCCACAGGTTAAGTAACTTTCTAAGATACCTTAGTTAGCAAGGGAGCTGGTGCAGATTGTAATGAGGTCTGTCTGGCTCTCACCCATGCTCTTTGCTGTATGAGCTCACTCTGCAAAGAAAGATCCTCTTCTTTGGAGGTGTCCAGTTTTAGTCTGGCTAACCACCTACAGGGATCCATCAAAGTCTGGATTAGATTCATTCCAACCTTTCCTTCTAATTTCCTATCTTAATTTAGGCACTAAAAGTGAACCCCCTGGAACATAATTTCTAATAGTAAAATTGGTATCAAATGTTAAAGGGGGCATCTTGAGAAATTAAACGTTTCTTTCAAGAAGAAGCAACATTACTCTCCTTTCTGTCCCACAGTTTTACCCATATTTTTATGCTCAGAACAGATTTCCAAATGTGGAACTCTGTGGAATTCTTTAAAGCAGACATTGATTTAGATCCATGCAAGGCCAGACACCTCCATGTCGATGAGCCTGTTTGGTAGGCAGCCTAATTCAGGAGTCTTACAAGTAAGGTGTCAGGGTATATGCTACTGGGAAATGAAAATAAATTCAGGGGGTTGGAGAAATCCAGGGGCCATGAGGATGTGGAGATTTTTTCTTCATCTTCCACCTTCTACCTCCAGTTCTTGGTTCAATAGTTAGAAATGTTATTGTTCAGCTTTTAAAAAAATCAGATGGGAACACACACATAAAGCAAATTGGAGCATCATATACAATTAACATAGCTAAATTATTTGTTAACTTCCTTAATTTCTACCTTTTTTTGTTCATGCCTTTGATGCTAAAGGAAGTCTTACCCATGGAGATTGCATGGGTCTGTAGTCACTGGACCAGATACGTAGGCTTTTAAGGTGACTCAAAGGAAGTATGGCTTGTTTTGGAAGGTCTGAAATGTTTCAGATTTACCATTTTTTTTCTTTTCAAAGAGAAATATGGGTTTTGTTCATGTAAAAATCACTTCAGATGTGATTATCATTCCTAAGGTCAAGAACAATAGTTTACTTGTATGATTTTTTATTTTCCTTCTCTTTTGTACTTGCCCTGGAATAACTTTTCAGGCCCTGTAACAGAATGGAGGGCTTTCCTTAGGAACTAATGCAGAAGAAAAAAAAGGAAGAAGTAAACTAATAGAAATTATGTAATTACCTCTTGTTACCAAAGTGTGTTTCTGAGTAATGACTGTGCATTCTTTCAGAACTTCTTAGGGCATAAATACAGTAGTTTTCATGGAAGTAACAAATTGAATTTTAGTTTGGGAAGTCTTATTTTTATCCCTTCCTAATAAGGTTATAGAGTTCATTTGGATGGCCCTGAGCCCTCTTGTTCCAGGGAACCTGGATTTTATCATTGTGAATATTTATTGAGGTGGCACACTATGGACCCACCAAAAGATGTTTGTTGTAATTGTGGAAGAGAGCATCTCTGTTTAATGGTGGCCACCAACCACCAACCTTCTTCCCCAATGAGAGGATACTTCTCCCAGTTAGGATCATGTTTTGGCTACCAGGTTAGGTGCCTTTTAAAAATTCTCCTTAGTCCTGGACATTGTGGCTCAGTTGGTTGGAGCTTTGTCTTGTAGGTAAAGAGTTGTGGGTTCAATTTTCGGTCAGGGCACATACCTAGGTTGTGAGTTGACCCCAGGTTTGTATACGTGCATGTGTGACCCCCAGTTCGATGTGTGCAACCCCTAATGTGGACACATATGTTCCTGGCTGGATGCAGATCCCTGGCCCAGGTGGATATGGGATGCAAGCAATCAATGCTTCTCTCTTGCACCAGTGTTTCTCTCTCTCCCTTCTTCTCTCTAAAAGCAATGCAGAAAATGTCCTCAGATGAGGATAAAAAATAAAAATAAAAATAAAAATTCTCCTTAAAAATTAAGACAATTTCATAACTACAGTGAACCTATTTCAGCAAATGTACTGGAATGCTTTTTGAAACTCAAACATCTTTCCTGCTAACTACTCTCTGAATCTAATTCAGCTATTGAAACAGATTGTTTGCCCTTTTCCCTATGCAGCATATTGTATCAATTTTATCTAGGTCTCCAAAGGCCCACACCTATCCTCAGAACATCTAATTTTTGACTCTTTTGCAAAATGATCCTTAGGCACATCCATTAGGCAAGTGGGCCATTCTGAACAGGGCAAGGTTTTTCAGATTTGACCAGCCAGTCAGTGTTCAGGGGCTGGCATTCTCCATCATGCTGCTTTTGCATTGTTCTCTTGCTTCGATTAATTTAACATTCTCTATTGAGCACCTCCCATGCCAGGCTTTAGGCTGGACAATGGGAAACAGAGGAAATTAACTCCATGGCTAGCCCCCAGGAAGCTCCTAGTTAAGGAAAGGATATGCTGAAGACATGCATGTAACATACATTGTGACTCAGTGTAGGAAGTGTAGGAAGGGTTCACAGTTCTGGGTACACAGAGAAAGGCCTCATCAGTCCTAGCCTCCAGCCTTGAGGCAAAGAAATACCACTGAAGGTTTTAAGTAGAGGAGTCCCTTCAGCAGGTAGGGAAGGTACTCTGGGGTGGGAGCAGCATGGAAGATAGATGAGGGTGGGAAGAATGAGAAGTTAGGAGACCAATTTGAAACCAGTACAGCAGTTCAGTCAACAGATCTGGAGCTGGAACCGGGGCAGGAATGGTGGTGGTGGCCCTGAGGTTGGAGAGTAATGAGCAATCTGAGAGATTCCAGAGGCAAGACTTGGGTGATGGGTGGTGAACTTTGAATGGAGGAATCCAGCATGAGCCTGACCTTTTCTTCTGATCACTCAGATACTCTGAAGTTGCACTGGAAGTATGAGGGCCCTTGTTTTATCTGGGGAATCGGTGTGATGCAATGGGAGCAGGAGGGACAGTATTTGAAAGTGGAAGCAGGGAGATGAGGAGTTGCATTTTAGACATTGTCAGTGAGAGGTTTCTGTTTAAATGCTGATGTTTCAGAGACAAAGAGAAATAAAAGCTGGCAGGGCTCAGAGGGAAATCCTGACAAATCCTGCACCCTGGCCTGCCATGTGAAAGAACACCCTGTGGAGTACCTTACCCAATGTACCCTGCTGCTCATGTTCCAACAGTATTGACAGCTACCAGTTCTGTCTTTGCTCTTCAATTATTGTGTTTGCATGTACATGTTCATGTGTTGGTTTTAATTAAGTACTTTTCCTCCTCCATGGAACTAGGGAGTACTTGTTTTATAAATGTTAAGTCAGTAACATTCATTATCTATCCAAGTACAAATGACTTCTTTTGATCAAGAAAATAAATAACCATGTGTAAAGGTTTGAGATATACCCTATTTGTATCCACATTTAGAGAGGGTACTTAATATTTAAAACCTGTACGGAAGGTAAGTTGCATTCCAGAACAGGAGCGTCTTCCATTTCAGACCTGAGCACTGAAGTTCCTAAACCTTGCCTCCCATCTAGTACCTGCACTCCCAAGAGTCCCTCCATCTATTCTTTAGTCCGTGTCAAAGTGGCTGGGTCTTGTGCTTCCCTTCAGAGACGTGGATAGAACATGGTCTTTAGAATCTCAAGAGGCTGAGGACAGGAGTAAAGAGTGATAAAGACATTTCTCCCAATCAACAAGTTGATAGGCACAGTAGCAGATGTGGCTGATACTCAACTCCCCATCCCTGTCACTCTACCCTCAGAAATCAACTGAGCAAACAATATGGCACATGCCCTGCCATTTTCACGCAAGTGTGAGTCTATTTCAATGTACTTGAACATCGCAAAGAGAAGAGCAGTTCCTCATTTTCTGGCTTCTAACCAGCATCATGCCAGGGCATCTAAGATATTCTCTCCCCTGTTGTAGTAATTATTTGTGATCACATTCATAGCTCACAGGGACTGGAGATGGACATCTAAAACTCATGGAACTCTCCAACCAGAGGGTGCACCCGTCTGCTGCTCCAGAGACCCTAAAGGCTTCAGTAAGGTGGAAGTGCCACTCATGGGCATAGATCAGGAGGCTAGGTAGCCAAGATGGTCTGGTACTTTTCACTCTCTGTAGAAAATCAATTTCCATAGTGATCAGACATGCAAAAGAGTAATTTCCTGTAAGTCCTGAGTCCTAGCAAAATGGAAATGCTCTGCTTGTCTGTTGTGAGATTCAAGCCACAGGATTTCAGGGGAGAAACAGTTACCATTGGGTTGGACTCTGAGTGTCTTGATTTGAAAAGTCAACTTTCAGCTTTACCACTCCTGTATATCCATGTCCAGACCTAAAAATACACCTGCACTACCATCTCAGTAGTTTGGATCAAAAACAAAAACTATGTACACATTTTACTTTTTTTCCTAAAATATGTAGTCCATTTCTTCCTTGAATAGTAAGCATTTTCACACAGTCTCTCATAATTTCCGTAGGAGGTAAGGCCACTTATAGTGCCTAACAATTTTTTTAGCAATTGAAGTTAATGCTTTCATCTTCTTCTCAAGAGTTTAAGACTGTCTTCCACGTTGGCAATCTGTAGACGGGCACAGGTGAAGTGTGATGTCCGCACTGATGCCAGGAGTCCAGAAACCCATCTTGTCTTTAGTCCTCTGTCTGGGTTGACATTAGCCAGTCTTGTCATGCTGCAGTTTCTCCATCTTTTAAGAGCCACACAACAATTGATACCCACACAGATATTACAAGGAATGAAGTAATAATGGTTATAAGATGTTTTGAACCTTTACAAAGGAAAGTAATCTGAAAACATGTTCTCTTCCCTTAAGGGGGGGGGGGTCTTTTACTCTTGGAGGCAGCTGAACGATGAACTCTCCTGCCTCATAGTTTAGCCCTGCTCAAGGGGTTCCCCATCTTTTCAGAAATCTAATCAAGAGACAGAAAAATAGGGCAAACATGACAGGAGCCAGGACACCTTCAACCAGAGAGATGTGAGCAAAAAGGAGAGGTCAGCGTTATTGGGAAGCAGGGTTGTCTGCGCCATATCACAAAGTAATGCAGCATGACACTTAATAATAATATTGGTCTTGTACAGATATTATAAAGCTTAAATGAGAATTTTTGTATTATATGTTACAGAATATGTGTTCAATAAGCAATAGCTACTACTTTTTTAAAAAAGACTTTATTTTTAAGTTATAGTTGACATACAATATTATATTAGTTTCAGGTATACAACCCAGTGATTAGACATTTATATAACTTACAAAGTGATCACCCTAATAAATCTAGTACCCATCTGACATTATACATAGTTATTGCACTATATTTCCTTTGCTGTACTTTACATCTTGTGACTACTCTGTAACTACCAGTTCATACTTCTTAATCTCTTCACCTTTTTTACCCATCCTCTCAACCCCCTCCCATCTGGCAACCATCAGAATGTTCTATATATCTGTGAATCTGTTTCTGTTCTGCTTGTTTGCTTATTTTGTTTTTTAGATTCCATATACAAGTGAAATCATCTGGCATTTCTATGTCTGCCTTATTTCACTTAGCACAGTACCCTCTAGGTCCATTCATGTTGTTGCAATTGGCAAGATTTCACTCTTTTTTATGGCTGAATCATAATTTATTGTATTTATGTACCACTTTTTCTTTATCCATTCATTTATTGATACACATTTAGGTTACTTCCATATCTTGGCTATGGTAAATAATGCTGCGATAAACATATTGATGTGTATGTATTTTCAATTTAGTGTTTTGGGTTTCTTCGGATAAATACCCAGAAGTGGAATTGCTGGGTCCTTCTTTGTTTCTTGTACAGCCTTTGTTTTAAAGTCTGTTTTGTCTAGCATAAGTATTACTACCCCAGCTTTTTTGTTAGTTTGTTTTGTTTCCCTTTTCATGAAATATATAGTTTTTCATCTCTTTACTTTAAGTCTGTGTGTGTCTTTTAATCTGTAGTTAGTCTCTTGTAGACATGATATGTAAGTATCTTGTTTTGTTATCTATGTAGCCACCATGTGTCTTTTGATTGAAGCATTTAATACATTTTCATTTGAAGTAATTATTGAGAGATATATATTTATTGCCATTTTATTATTCATATTTTTGTCTTTTTTTCTTCTTCTTCTTCAAGAAGATCTTTTAACATTTCATGTACTACTGGTTTAGTGGTGATTAACTTCTTTAGCTTTTTCTTGTCTGGGAAGCACTTTATCTGCCTTTCCCTTTTAAATGATAGCTTCGCTGGGTAGAGTAATCTTGGTTGTATGTCCTAGCTTTTCATCACCTTGAATATTTCATGCCAATCTGTTCCAGCCTGCAAAGTTTCTGTTGAGAAATCAGCTGACAGCCTAATGGGAGTTCCACTGTAGATGACTAACTGCTTTTCTCCAGCTGCTTTTAAGATTCTCTCTTTGTCTTTAACCTTTGGCATTTTAATTTTGATGTTTCTTGGTGTGGACCTCTTTGGGTTCATCTTGTTTGGGACTCTCTGTGTTTCCTGGACTTGTATGTCTATTTCCTTTGCCAGGTTAGGAAAGCTTTTCATTATTAATTTTTCAAGTATGTTTTCAATTTCTTGCTCTTTCTCTTCTTCTTCCAGCACCCCCATGATGTGAATGTTGATATGCTTAAAGTTATCCCAGAGGCTCTATAAACTATCCTTATTTTTTTTAATTCCTTTTTTGCTGTTATGACTGGGTGTTTTCTGCCTTCTTATCTTCCAATTTGCTGATTTGATCTGCTGCTTCATCTACTCCACTGTTGATTCCCTGTAATGTATTCTTCATTTCAGCTAGTGTATTCATCATTTATGACTGGTTCTTTTTTATGCTTTCTATCTCCATTTTTATGTTTCATTTTTCTTTAAGTTCTAAGTTCATCTAACTTCCCTTAAATTCACTGAACATCCTTATAACCAGTGTTTTGGATTCTGCATCTGGTAGATTGCTTGTCTTTTTATCTTCATTGCGGTTGGTTCTTTTTCTGGAATTTTGTTCTCTTCTTTTATTTGGGACTTGTTTCTTTGTCTTCACATTTTTGTTGTTTTCCTGTGTTTGTTTTTACGTATTAGGGCTGCTGCTACATCTCCCAGTCTTGGTAGAGTGGCCTTATGTAGTAGGTATCGTGTAGGGCCCATTGGCACAGCCTCCCCAGTCATTTAGCTGGGTGTTCCAGGTGCACCCTCTGTGCGGGATGTGTGCATCTTCCTATTATAGCTGAGCATTGATTGCTGTTGGCATATCAGTGGGTGGGACATCCCCTCCCCCATACCAATAGACTTCAAGGACTGGATACAATTACCATGGAGAATCTTCTGTGCAGGAACTTATCCCATGGAGCAGGACTTACTTCAGTGGGGCTTAGGTATCTGTCAAGTCCACCCCTTGAGTGTGTCACTTGTGGAGGTGCTTGGGTGGTGCTTTGTCGTGGTCTGAAGTTGTCTACCAGGTACACTGACTGTGGGGGCTCCTGAGAGGTGCAGTCCAAGATCAGCTGCTCTCTATGCCCCATCTGGGGCCACCCTGCATGAACTAAAAAGTGATCTGCAGATGGCTGCTACTTTTGCTGGGCTTGGAGGTGACCAGAAGAGGCCAATCTATGAACCAATGCCAGCTGCCATTAGCGCTGGGCCTGGAGCTACTTAGTAACATGTATGTGGTACATAGAGGCCAGATGTTGTTGCTTGTTTGAGAGATTTTAGGAATGTCAACAGCATGAGCCAAGAGAGGAAACTTGTAGGAAAAGCCACTGGAAAGATTTTGGATAGGGCTATATGTTGGGTGAGCCAGGGTTTCAGGGAATTACCAGGGTGGGGGCAAACAGTGTTAGCCAGAATGATGGAGACTCAGATATGGCACCTGCCTGCTGGCTCTGTGGGAAGAGGATTCAGCAAAGGGACAATGGCATCTGCCAGCACTTCTGTCTTGGAGTAAGTTGCCCGTCCAGCTATCACCCTGATGCTGAACAGTTCAGTTCCGCCTCATATATTCCTGGCATCTTTTGGCTACTGCCCCAGTGCTGCTGGTTAGAGCATTAGTCTGTCAGTAAGTAAGTCTGTACTCGGGCCCTATAAGAGGAATACCTGGGGTCCCAGCAGCCCTCCATCTCACTCAGCCACAATCCTGGCTGGCTTTTACAGCCAGAAGTTACGGGGACTTCTCTTCCTGGCACTGGAGCCCTGGGCTGGAGAGCCTGGTGTGGAACTGGGGACCCTGGCTCCTCAGGGTAGACATCCACAGCCAAGATACCCTTCCCAATTTTTAACCACCACACATGGGTGTGGGATCAGCCTATTCCACATCTCCACCCTTCCTACTAGTTTTGATGTAGCTTCTTCTCATTTCTTTAATAGGACCTCTGTTCAGCTCGATTTCAGGCAGTTCTGAATGATGGTTTTTCTGTAGTTTAGTTGCATGGGTGTGCACATAGATGCACATGAATGTGCACACAGGCACACTAATGCACATGTGTATTTGCATGCACACACTTGGTCACATGAGCACACACAGGCACATGAATACACATGTGTGCACACATGAGTGCACACCTAAGCACACACATACGGGTACACAAGCACATGAATGCACACATGCAGAGCACACACAAGGCACGTGAGTGCATATGCACATACACATACTTTTGCACACGTAGGCACGTGAATGCATATGTTCATGAAAGTTCATGAGTGTGCACACATGGGTGCATAAGTGCACATGTGCATGCATACACATGAGTGTACACACACATCCACACTCTCACAGCTTACAGAGTGGATGAGGCCATTCACACTGAGATCGATGCTGTTAAAGGATAACAAAGAGGTAGAAGAGAGGCCCAGGGATGGAGGCTTTCACACAAGGCATGCCCAGTAACCCCACTAAGTTTGGGAATCTGGACCACCATCTTCTGGAATTTGCCATCTTCCCCAGATTCACTTATGCTTTCTCCTCTTCCCTGGCCTGTTTTCCCACTGATGAGCATTGTCTTGAAAATGAATCTAAAGCACTTTCTCTTCATTGTCTCATTCCCTCTATGTATTTTTTCTGTTTAGAAAAAAAACAACAGTCACCTCTTTCAGAGCCTTTGCTTTTGCCCTGGGCAGGGAAGACAAAATGTACCAGTGACATACTTATCCCTAGGAAAACGAAGGGAAAGTACCAGTTAGCTCCCTCTTTCCCCATCCCTCCCCAACCAAGGCCCACTCCTCCCTTCCTCTCTCCCTCTCTCCCTCCCTTCCTCCCTCCCTCTCTTTCCCACTGTGTGCACTTTGCAGCACAACCCATGAGGTGACCAGAGCACTGGGCCTTCAGCACCTTAACTAATGCAACAGACAACACATACCTTTCTACAATTTCTTTCACAGTTCCAAAAGGGAGGGAGAGAGGGAATGTTATACATTGAGACTATACTATATAATATATAAAATAAAACAGAGATATACATCTTAACAACTTGGGAATATCTTCCTGGGAAAGGTGATTATTATCTTAAAAAGGAGTGGTTCTTATTATATCAATAGTGAAATGTGTTTTCATTCAAATAAAAAAATATTTATAGAGATCCTCTTTTATGCCAAGACCTGTTTCAATGCTGGGTTTAGGAAGTGAGTAAAACAGGTGTGGACTCTGATCTCAGAGAGCTCCAATCCAGCAGGAGAGAGTTAAAAGTCAAGTAATCTGCCCTGGCAGTTGTGGCTCAGTGGATTGATTGTTGGCTTGAGAACCAAGGGTGGCGGGTCAAATCCTTAGTTAGGGCACATACCTGGGTTGCAGGCCAGGTCGCCAGTAGGGGGCGCATGAAAGGCAATCACACATTGATGTTTCTCTCCCTCTCTTTCTCCCTCCCTTCCCCTCTCTCTAAAAATAAATATGTGAAACCTTTTTAAAAAGCCATGAAATCAAATATATAAATGTCACAAACCATTTTGGGTGCTGTCACACAGAAGACAGGCAGCACAGTGGATATGACACACACAGACTGGGAGAGGGCTGAAGGAAGGCCCCCGTGAGCAGAGAAACTGGGCATAAGCAAAAGTTATCTAGAAACAGAGGAGGAATTCCTTTAAACTTCAGAAAAATACAACTTAATATCCATTGATTCTCAATATTCTGGATACTTAGTATATTTAAGGAAAATTCAAATCAGTGGAGCATAAAACTGAAAGGATTTCAGCTGACTCTGGACCAGTCATAATATTTCAAATAAAGCAGAATGTGGGTCCGCTTAAAAGCCGAGGCCGTGGAGGCCTCATGCGCTCTGTGTATCTGGGCCTTACTGTGCTCCCACAGTGATTTACTTGTCATTGCTCATTGTCACTATAAAGTCTGAATTTCATTTGGATCCACTAAGTGCTGTAATGTTCAGGTTTCATTTTGTCCCCCTCTTAGGAGGCAGTCATGCCTGATGTGTCTAATGAACATGCCCAGTCTACCCTGAACTGGCTCCCAGCCCAAACGGTCCTGTCAGAGCAGTAAAGGCACCTATTATGGTCTGCCTCGGTTTTAGATTTCATTCTACTGACTGAAGACAAGCTGTACTCAGTGTGACCGTGCCCCCTTCCACCACACCCCCTTCCACACTTTAGGCTGGGACAGTGGTGGTGGGATTTCTCTGGAATCTTGGTGCTGCAATATGCTTGAATATTTGGAAAGACCCTTCTGTCGTTAGTGCCTTGTAACTTTTAACCTTTACTCTTTTTTTTTTTATCTTAAAAGGCTTGATCTGTCTGTCGAAAGCATCTCCCGAGACTGGCTTGAGAGTTCTGGGCTACCACAGGTGAGCTCCACATCACTGCTTCAGGGGAGATAGTGGACAGTACTGACTCTTGCCACTCAGTGTATCAGTCATGACAGTGACTTATTTCTATATTTATACATATAAAGGTAATCATCTTCCTGAGTTGGAGTATCCCTAAGTCAGAAAAATGATGGTCTCCCACCCCTTCTCATCCTGCTGTCAGGCCTCTGCCTCAGGTGACCTGTGTCATGGCAGACATGCTGCTCGACCCCAAACTGTGTATAAATAAGCTCTTGTAAAGCATGTGTATTTTGGGTGCGGTGACCAGGCCACAAGTCAGTGCCACTGGTGGGTTTGCAGCTGGAACTCCAGCTCCGTTCTTTGGATATAGCCAGACAGGGAGCTGGCTGCCTGCAGCTTTCCTCTGACCTGTCCTACTCGTGGTTGTTCCATCATTTCCCAGTATAGCTGCCCCTTGACTTCCTTCTCAAGTTCTGCATCCCTTCCTCAGGCTGGCTTCTCATCCAAATGTCCATCAAGGTTCATTTCTCCATCTTAAGCATGGGGACTTGTCCCTAGTGAAAGTTTTACTCTCTCCCTCCCTTTCAGCCCCTGGGCAATTTTGAGGAGAGATTGTTCCAGCTAGCCCAAGCTCCTTCTCTCCCCTCCACCTTTCCCAGGCCTTAGCTTCCTGGAGCCTAAAGGGCAGCCGCAGCCCCTCACCAGTCCAAGTGCTTCCTGTTGCTAGAGCCTGGGCCCTTAGAGGTCCCAGGATGGCATCCAGGTGGGGCTGGTTCAAGGGCCCTGGAGGCCTGGTGCTTTCCCAGTGGGCTGCCCCTGCTGTGACCGCACACCCATCACAGAGGCCCCAGCCTGGGAGTGGCCCACCCGGTGAGAAACTGCCTTGGACCCGTTAGCCCCGTTAGCCTGCTCGTTTCTGGTTTCATGGCTGGTTATATGAGCTTTCCCTTGGGAGGGTCTGAATGTCAATGAATGTCTGTGAACCATGAAATTAAGGAACAGGCAGGGCTGTTCTCTATTACCTTTTCATCCCTCTCCTCACATCTTTGTCCTGTCCTACCACACAGGGGAAAATGTCAGCCACCAGCCACCATAAGCTCATTCCTAAGAAGACTGCATTGTCTTGGGGTCACCTGTTAAAAATTATTTGGCCCAATCCTTCTGGAAACAAAGGAAGAATAAAATTCTGAGTCCTAAAAAGCCAAAACAAAGCATGGGTGGGTAAGGCAGCTCTTGGTCCTGGGAGGCAAGTGCTTTTAACTCATATGTATTAAAATGAGCTGCTGTGAATTCTAAGGAGGTACATTCCTAACCAGGCAGCTTTCTGGGTATAAAAATCTCAGAGAAACAGCTTTAGATCTGTCTGAGCCTAAATAGCCAAGACTCGCCCTTGTTTTGGATGGGCAGGGGGCCATCTCCTAAAGCCACTGCCTAGTGTTATCAGGCCAGGCTATTGCAAGGTTCCCTGACATTCTTAGCATGGTCTAGAAGCTGGGAGGAGTTGGGAGCTCAGAGAGCAGAATCCTGAATCTCCTGGCTCCAGACAACAAGTCTGTTGTGTTGAGCAGTTAGCCCCCAGGGAAGAGAACAGAAAGAGCCCTTCATCCTTGCCCAGAAGCAGGCTCACCCCACTGGGGCGGCTGTAACACTGGGGCTGACCTTCTCACTCTCAGGAGGCTCCTTATTTCCCCTGAAGAGGCTGAGGCTTTGCCACCAGCAGGAGGCTTTTGATTTTCATTAAAAGGGGGAGGTCTACTTGCATTAGTGACAGCTTATTGTGTAGACAAGAACCTCTGCTATAAACTGACAAAACCTGCTGTCAAAACACAGCCAGGTGCAAGGAGGCCAACTCAGTTATAAATTGTCTTTTAAACCCAACTGGTATTTCCTTGGGTGCTTAACTATTCAGTAAAAACAACAGTGTCGGAGAGAAAAGGCCTTGATTTAGTGCACATCTTTCCATTGGTAAATGATCAGAAGGCATTTTTTCATCTCCTTACCCATTTTCTGCCATTATTTATGTGGTTGATGGTGATTTACCTGCTTGCACTCCTTGAGAGTTCCTTCTCATTTCCACTTCAGTGATAGGCTCTGCAAAGGCTGGGACCCTCTGGTTGCAGGAGCCTGGTGGTGAATGGGACACCTTGTTCTTTGTCTACATCATTGTAATATAAAGTTACTATTGTGGTTGGCCTGGAATGACAACCAGAGCACTGAAATCGCTCTGATGGTCTTTGTTCTCATTAAAAATTTCTGTCCACCAGCAATTGAAGTCACTCATGACAAAAGAGTCACGTTCTACTGGTCAAGTTTTTCTTCCACAGGTTACAGAGGCTTTTTGTCTTCTCTCAGGGATGCTAGTCTTATGGTTGGCCTCGATTTTCCTTTTTGACCACATTGAATGGAAATCATTTTTTAAAATGTGGAAATAGGTTCACCAGCAATAAAAGTAATCATGAGCCCCAAAGAAGTAAAAGAAATTGGATCCAAACCCCTTTAAAAAATGCCAAACCCTGTAACCTTTGGCTTTCCAAACAGATTTAAAATTGATTCTGCCATTGGTATTATAGATGATTTTCTTGTATGACTTTTTTTTCTGATTGTAGTTGTATTACCTATATAGTTTGGAATATAAAAAAGCCTATTATAAAATAAAAATGACCCAGAGATAATTTTTAAAATAAATCCTTTCATTTTCCTATACGGATGTATGGTTTACCCTTTTCTCTATCTCCCTTTTCAAAAATAAAAATAATATGTTTTCTGTACCAAGTTCAAGCAATGGCAAAATGTAAAATGTCAAAGCCCTTGTCCTCTTCAGTCTCACCCACCAGAGATAATCCTTCCTTCCACACATTTTTCTGTGCTCTATGGTGTGTATGTGCATTTTCTTTTAAAGCAGAATTGGAATTTTATTATTCAAACTTAAAGTCTTCATCAGGTGTTGGGAAAACTGGACATGTGTCTGTTAAGTTTTAAACCAATTTCTTATACCATATACAAAAATAAGCTCATTTAAATGAGTTTAAGTGTAATGAGATTTGCAAGTAAGGGATTAATATCCAAATTATATAAGGAACTCATACAACTTAACATAAAAAAATCCAATTTAAAAACAGACAGAGGACCTTAATAGACATTTCTCCAAAGAGGACATACAGATAGCCAACAAACATATGAAAAGATGTTCAACATCACTAATCAGGAGGGAAATACAAATTAAAACCACAATGAAATATTACCTCACAATCCTCAAAATGGCTATCATCAATAAATCAATAAATATGAAGTGCTGGTGAGGCTGTAGAGAAAAGGCAACCTTCATGCACTGTTGGTGGGAATAAATATTGGTGCAGCCACTGTGGAAAGCAGTATGAAGTTGCCTCAAAAAGTTGAAAATAAAGTTGCCATATGATATAACAGTTCCACTTTTAGATATTACCCAAAGAAAACATAAACACTTATTTTAAAAGATATATGGACCCCTATGTTCATTGCTCCAGTATTTACAATAACCAAGCTATGGAAGCAACCTAAGTGCCCATCGATAGACAAGTGGATAAAGGAGATGTGGTACATATGTACAATGGAATACTACTCAACCATAAAATACAATGAAATCTTGCCATTTTCGACAACATGGATGGACACAGAGGGTATTGTACTGTGAAATAAGTCAGGCAGAAAGACAAATGCCATGTGATTTCACTATGTGGAATTTAAAAAACAAAACAAATGAGCAAACAAAACAGAAACAGACTCCTACATACAGAGAACAAGCTGATAGTTGCCAAAGGGGAGTTAGGGGGATGGAAATTTTTAAAAAATAGTCTACATTTTACTTTCTTCCTTACTAGCTGTGTGACCTCCTGAAAATTTAAAAAAAAATATGTTAGACTTTTAAAATATCACAGAAAAAAATCAATTTTCTGTACGTGTTATAATTATTTAACAAAAAAATGGATTTTATTTCATTGTGCTCTAGATTGTGATGATTGTTATATTTGCCTGTTTACCCAAAATCCTCACTAGCTGAAGGATAAACACTATTTTTAGTACCTTGTCAATTTTAGAAGAGGGAAATTATAAATCATTTTACTTAGTCTTTATAAAATAAGAAGACTCTTACATTTAACATTCTATAGCAAATATTCATCCGAGAAAGCATACATTACAAAGAACAGTATGAGGAAATATTTAGTATGGTGCATGGACACTTCGCTGTGTGGTTTCCATTATGGTGAGTGTGTGTTTGGTAACCAAGATCCTATGCTCCACTGACCCTGGTGTGAGCTCCTTCAGGCTAGACGTAAAACTGGAGTGATTCAAGAACTTCCTAAGATTTTAGAGTTAGAGCTTTTCTTCAAAAAATAAATGAAAGCAAAACACAAAGTTAATATAGGTAGATAGATAGATAGATAGATAGATATCTTAAGTATTTCCCAAATCCCTTGATATAATTCAAGAGCAATAATTTTAACAGTTGCAAAGATTTCCATAGTACCATAATTTAATTTATTCAGATTGGTGCTGCCCTCCAGTCCCTCCCCCTGTTGGAATAATACACATAATTTCTTTTTTTTTTTCACTTATTTTTATCCAACTTTTTACTTAATTTTATTTTTAAGTGTAATTTATTGATTATGCTATTACAGTTGTCCCATTCTTTTTTCTTCCTTTTACCCTCCTCCTCCCAGTACCCGAATTCCTTCTAGCATTCCCCCCACCCCTTAGTTTATGTCCATGTCGTACATATAAGTTCTTTGTCTGCTCCATTTCCTATACTATTCTTAATATCCCCCTGTCTTTTTTGTACCTACCAGTTATTCTTCTTATTCCCTGTACCTTTACCCCTATCTTTACCCTTCCCCCTCTCCACTGATGTCCCTCCATGTGAATTCCATTTCTGTGATTCTGTTCCTGTTCGAGTTGTTTGCATAGTTTGTTTTGTTTTTGTTTTAGGTTCAGTTAGTGAATAGTTATAGTTTGTTGTCATTTCACTGTCCATAGTTTTGATCTTCTTCTTTTTCTTAGATAAGTCCCTTTAAGATTTCATATAATAAGGGCTTGGTGATGATGAACACCTTGAACTTGACCTTATCTGAGAAGCACTTTATCTGCCCTTCCATTCTAAATGATAGCTTTGCTGGATAGAGCAATCTTGGATGGAGGTCCTTGCCTTTCATGACTTGGAATACTTCTTTCTATCTCCTTCTTGCCTGTAAGGTCTCTTTTGAGAAATCAGCAGATAGTCTTATGGTAACTGCTTTGTAGGTAACACTCTTCTCTTGCTGCTTTTAAGATTCTCTCTTGACTTCTGGCAAGATGGAGGCATAGGTGGACGCACCGTACCTCCATGCACAACCAAGATTAGAACAACAACAATTTAGAGTCAGAATAACACCCAGAACTGATAGAGAATTTATCTGAATGGAAGTCAGACAGCCAAGAAGTTGAAGTAGACCCGTTCATCCAGACCGGTAGGAGGGGCTGAGAGGAGGAGCGAGCGCGGGTCGCAGTGCGCGGAGATCGAGGAGAACTGGGCACATAAGGCTACCGGGAGCGTGTAAGCCTTCTGGGCCGCAGCGGTGGACCCTGAGTACACAAGCAGCGGCTGGCAGACCCAGTGAGGCAGCGATTGTGGACCAGGGCAGAGCGCACAGCGCAACCTAGGATCCCAGAGAAGGTGCTGAGATCCCAGGAGAACGGAGCTACCGCCACTGTTCCCTCCCCCTCCCGCCTCCGCCCCCACATACAATGTCACAATCTAGCGACTGGGGTGCCCAACCCAGGTGAACACCTAAGGCTCTGCCCCTCACCTAAACAGAGCACCCAGACCAGGAAAAAAAAAAAAAAGGAGAGAGAGAGAGAGAGAGAGAGAGAGAGATGTCTCCAACAGAACAGCTCAGTCCCCCAGGACTCATCCTTTTGAGCAACCAAGAAATAGCCAATCTATCAGATGCACAGTTCAAAACATTGGTGATCAGGAAGCTCACGGAATTGGTTGATTTTGGATGCAAATTACATGAAAAAATGCAGGTTACCATAAAAGAGATGAAGGAAGATGCATGGAGAACCAATAGTGAAGGGAAGGAAACTGGGACTCAAAACAATAGAGTGGACCAGAAGGAAGTAAAAAACAACCAAGCAGGAAAGAATGAAGAAATAAGAATTCAAAAAAATGAGGAGAAGGTTAGGAACCTCTAGGACATCTTTAAACGTTCCAACATCCGAATTATAGGGGTACCAGAAGGGGAAGAAGAAAAGCAACAGATATAACACGTATTTGAACAAATAATAAAGGAGAACTTCCCCACTTTGGCAAAGGAAATAGACTTCCAAGAAATCCAGGAAGCTCAGAGAGCCCCAAAGAAGTTGGACCCAAGAAGAAGCACACCAAGGCACATCATAACTACATTAGCCAAGGTAAAAATGAAGGAGAGAATCCTAGAAGCAGCAAGAGATAAGGGGACAGTCACCTACAAAGGAGTTCCCATCAAACTGTCAGCTGATTTCTCAAAAGAGACCTTACAGGCAAAAAGGGGCTGGAAAGAAGTATTCCAAGTCATGAAAGGCAAGGACCTACATCCCAGATTGCCCTATTCAGCAAAGCTATCATTTAGAATGGAAGGGCAGATAAAGTGCTTCTCAGATAAGGTCAAGTTCAAGGAGTTCATCATCACCAAGCCCTTATTATATGAAATGTTAAAGGGACTTATCTAAGAAAAAGAAGATAAAAAAATATGTACAGTAAAATGACAGCAAACTCACAATTATTAACAACCACACCTAAAACAAAAACAAAACCAAAAACAAACTAAGCAAACAACTAGAACAGGAAAAGAACCACAGATATGGAGATCCCATGGAGGGTTAGCAGCTGGGGAGTGGGAGGAGGAGAGAGGGGGGAAAGGTACAGAGAATAGAATGTAGAAAAGGTACAGTAGCATAGAATGTAGGTTGAAAATAGATAGGGGGAGGGTAAGAATAGTATGGGAAATGTAGAAGCTAAAGAAATTATAAGTATGACATATGGACACGACTAAATGGGGGATATGGGTGGGAGAGGGTGTACAGGGTAGAGGGGAGTGAAGGGGGAAATGGGACAACTGTAATAGCATAATCAATAAAATATATTAAAAAAAGATTCTTTATCATTAACCTTGGGTAACTTAATGGTGTGCGTTGGTGTGTTTCTCCTTGGGTCCAACTTGTTTGGAACTCCCTGAGTTTCCTCAACTTGTATTTTTACTTCCTTCACCAGATTGAGGAAGTTTTCCTTCATTATTTGTTCAAATAAATTTTCAATTTCTTTTTCTTGTTCTTCTCCTTCTGGCACCACTAAGATTTGGATGTTGGAATGTTTAAAGTTATCATGGAGGTTCCTAATCCTCTCCTCATTTTTTTCAATTGTTGTTTCTTCATTCTGTTCCAGTTAAATGTTTATTTCTTCCTTTTGTTCCACATAATTGATTCGGGTCCCAGTTTCCTTCCCTTCACTGTTGGTTCCCTGTACATCTTTCTTTATTTCACTTTGTATTGCCTTCACTTCTTCCTTTTTTTTGTGGCCATACTCAATTATTTCTGTGAGCATCCTGATACTAGTGTTTTGAACTCTGCAACTGACAGATTGGCTGTCTCTTTGTTACTTAGTTCTTTTTCTGGAGTTTTGATCTGTTCTTTCATTTGGGCCATATTTCATTGTCTTGGCACACCTGTTACATTGTAAGGGGTACAGCCTCAGGTATTCGCCAGGACGGAGCAACCCACTTCCCAGCATTGTGGTGCAGTCTGGATGAATGTTTCTTCTTTAATTCCTTGGTTGTTAAACTTTCATACAGTTCAATTTTCTGGCAGTTCTTGTTGTTTTTTGTTTTTAAATTGGTTGTTTCCTTCTTCCCATTGTGTGCGGAGGCAAAGTGTATCTGCCTACATCTCCATCTTGGCTAGAACTCTGTTCTTTGGAAAGTGCAGGCAGCTGTAGCATGATCATCCAGACATCCTCAAGGAAAAGTAAACATTATTTGTAAGACAGTTGCCTATTCTACTAATTTGACAGTTCCATAAATAGATTTTGTTTTCTTTTTTCTCTGCCCAAAGGTCTCCACCACTCTAGCCCGTATGTGTATATATATTCCAATCTTCTTTTAAAACATTTATATGTGAATACATTAGAAATAACTTTTCCCATCTAGCCTTCTGCACTTCACTATTTTCATTGCTCCAGAGCTCTCTGATTCTTCCCTTTCTTTGATTTACTTCTTACATTGCCAAGTCCTTATAATCTCATGTACAAATTTGTTAATTTTCTAATTTTTTTCCTAGTGCCTCCCCCAGTTTTTCTATTTGACTTTGACTAGTGCAATAGCTAATTGGTCTTTTAGCCACCAAACCGTCCCCTCTTCCATCATTGTTTATATCAACGTAAGTGAATCTTCACAAAACACAGCTCAGATCCATCCTCACCAGAAAACTTTTTCTCATTACAGTGCTTTTGGAATAAACTCTGTGGCCTGCTAAAACTCTTTGGCCTGATATTTCAGGTTGTCAGCTTACATTCCCCCAAGGTACCTATTTAACTCTGTTCTCTAGCACTCCTAAGCATGTGCCCAACCATAATTACCAGTCAACAAATATTTGTGAGCTTTCCCACCAGCTTTCCTTTGTGTGTACCCTTTTCTCTCCTTGGAATGCTTTCCTTTCTCTTTATGAGCAAGTATCATGACCTGTTGTTCCTATTTGTATATGTCTCATACATCCCCTACCTCACCCCCAGAAACAAGAGTTATGTCTGACTCATCCTTGTCTTATGTGCTATGATTTACATGGTAGATGCTTAGGCCTCATTATTCTATACAGCAGCCACTAAGCCACCTGTGGTTATTAAGCTCTTGAAAAATATCTAGCTCTGACCATTGTGGCTCAGTTGGTTGGGATATCATCCACAAAGCAAAAGGTTGACAGTTCAATTCCTGGTCGGGGCACATGCCTAGGTTGTGAGTTTGGTCCCTGGTCAGGGTTCATATGATAGGCAACCAGTTGATGTTTCTCTCTCACATCGATGATGCCTTCCCTCTCTTTCTCCCTCCTTTCCCCTCTTTCTAAAAATAAAAATAAATAAAAATAAAATCTTTTAAATATTTTTAGAAAGAAAAATATCTAGTGCACCTGGAGAGCTGAATTTTTTATTTAATTTAATCTCAATTTAAATTAAAATCTAATAATCCAGTTATTGTTTGTAGTAACTTGTATATGTGAATGCATCCACTTTTTTGGCTGTAAATTTCATGAAATCAAATTACAGACCAAGTGTTTCTAATTAAAATTGAACATCCAAAATTGAGATGAACTGTGGAAACACATCAGATTTAGAAGAACTTAATACAAAAAATGAAGGTGGTAGATCTCATTACTCACTTTTGAAATATTGATTACATGTTGAAATGATGATATTTTTGATACATCATATGCCCAATAAAATATATTATTAAGCCCTGGCTGGTGTGGCTCAGCAGTTGACTGTCAGCCTGTGAATCAAAGGGTTGCTGGTTTGATTCCCAGTCAGGGCACATGTCTAGTTTGTGGGCCAGGCTCTCAGTGGGGGGGAATGTGAGCAGCAACCATACATTGGTTTTTCTCTCCTTCTCTTTCTCTCTCCCTTCCCCTCTCTAAAAAATAAATAAATAAAACCTTTTATATATATATATATATATATATATATATATATATATAATTGAGATTAATTTTAGCTGCTATGTCTTACTTTTTAAACATGACAGTTAGAACATTTTAAACAACAATTATGGCTTGAGTATATCCCTACTGAGCAGCATTGCTCTAAAGCTATTAGTTGAATTAAAATCTGAGTGATGTGCCTTAAAATCCCCCACCAAACAGGTACAGTGAAATCACTTATACTTTTGTCAAACATATGAATGAAGACAGAGCTGGACATTGCTTAGCCTCCCTTCACTCTGCTGGGGCAGCATGGATGCTCTAGCCCTCGGGTGGGAGAGCTTGGTCCTTGACAACACTCGGAACAGGTGAATGAATTACGAGCCTCACATTGGCTCTTCATTTCAACTCCCAGGCGACCTGTTCCCTGAGGTACTAAGAAGCAGCACACTGATACCTGTGAATCTCACAGCCTTTCTGTGTCTGCTTCTTTACTTCTTGGGGAAAGTGTTCAGCAGCCAGTAAAGGCAAAATCATGGGCAGCAGTGGCAGCGACAAGGACGGAGAAGTTGGGCAATGGCCATTCTCATACAGTGTCCTGGAAACAGGTAGGACTCGACTCAAGCTCCCAGACTTGCTCGTGACCCTGGAATTTAGAACAGCAGGTTATTGTGTCATCTTGGAAAATGCTACTTCTTTCCAAGCCAATGCCTTCAAGTTGCCAAAGGCCACACAGCAAATGATGGAAAACTTTTAAGTCTTGGAGGGAAAATGCTGTAGTCACAAAACTGAGGAAACTTGGTATGATGTAAGAGACTCTGTCATTAGAGCTCAGTGTTTTAGCTGTTTTAGCACTGAGAAAACCAGGTGGTTTATTACAGGAAAAACTTGTAGGCTTCTTTTAGTACAGATTATATAATATTATCAACATAATTCTAAGGCCCATTAAGGTATTTGGTCTCAGCCCTGGTTGGCGTGGCTCTATGGACTCAGTGCCGGCCCACAAACCAAGGGATTTCCAGTTCGATTCCCAGTCAGGGCACATGTCTGGGTTGCAGGCCATGTCCTCAGTGGGGGCACGTGTGCAAATCAACCACATATTGATGTTTCTCTCCCCATCTTCCTCCCTTCCCCATCTGTAAAAATAAATAAATAAAGTCTTTATTTTTAAAAAAGATATTCAGTCTCAGTGGTGCCTATAAGCATCTACATTTAATGGTCATTCAAGAAAACGGAGACTAGTTCTTTTGCAAATTCCAGAGAAATTATATGTTCAAATTATGAGTGCTATAAGATCCTGGGTTCCTTTTATTTCCCCTGTGTTTTTTCAACCCTCCCCCAAGGATATGTTTATTTATTTTAAAGAGAGAGGAAGGGGTGGAGGTGGGGGGAGAGAGAGAGAAGAAAGAAACATTGATCAGTCTCCTCCAATATGAGCCCTGACTGGGGGTTGAATCCATGACCTTGGGTCCACGGGATGACATTCCAACTGACTGAGCCACCTGGCCAGGGTACTTGGTTCTTTTATATCAGTCAAAGCAGTTGCCATAATATGCTGTGCTTTGGGGGTTCTAGTAATTTTGCTCTTGTTTTTGTCTGTGGTTGGCCTCACTTTCTAAGTGACTAAACACTTTGTCAGAGATCCTTAGAGGTACAACGCTCAGTTCCCTGGCCTCATTTGGGGCAAGGCCTGCAATGCCAATGAGCCACCAGAGTCACTCACTGTTTATCGGAGCACCTGGCCCTTCCCAGAGGCTCCTCAATGTGGTGTACTGCTTGGCAGTCACAAGACACAGGGTCCATCCTCCTAAACAGATGTTGGTAACTGAGACATTGTATTTATATAGGAATTCTGTTTGACACTTTCTTTTTTTTTTTTTAAATATATTTTATTGATTATGCTATTACAGTTGTCCCATTTCCCCCTTCACTCCCCTCCCCCCTGTGCCCCCTCTCCCACCCACCTTCCCCCCCTTTAGTCCATGTCCATATGTAATACTTATAAGTTCTTTAGCTTCTACATTTCCCGTACTATTCTTGCCCTCCCCCGATCTATTTTCAACCTACATTCTATGCTACTTATTCTCTATACCTTTTCCCCCTCTCTCCTCCTCCCATCCCTACTGCTAGCCCCCCCTTGTGCCCTCTATTTCTGTGGTTCTGTTCCTATTCTAGTTGTTTACTTAGTTTCTTTTGGTTTTGCTTTAGGTGTGGTTGTTAATAATTGTGAGTTTGCTGTCCTTTTACTATACATGTCTTTTCTTTATCTTCTATTCTTAGATAAGTCCCTTTAGCATTTCATAAAGTAAGGGCTTGGTGATGATGAACTCCTTTAATTTGACCTTATCTGAAAAGCACTTTATCTTCTCTTCCATTCTAAATGAGAGCTTTGCTGGATAGAGCAATCTGGGATGTAGGTCCTTGTCTTTCATGACTTGGAATATTTCTTTCCAGCCCCTTCTTGCCTGTAAGGTCTCTTTGGAGAAATCAGCTGACAGTCTGATGGGAACTCCTTTGTAGGTTACTGTCCCCTTATCTCTTGCTGCTTCTAGGATTCTCTCCTTCGTTTTTACCTTGGCTAATGTAATTATGATGTGCCTTGGTGTGTTTCTTCTTGGGTCCAACTTCTTTGGGGCTCTCTGCGCTCCTTGGATTTCTTGGAAGACTGTTCCCTTTGCCAGTTTGGGGAAGTTCTCCTTTATTATTTGTTCAAATAACTTTTCCACTTGTTGGTCTTCCCCTTCTGGTACCCCTATAATTCGGATGTTGGAACGTTTAAAGGTGTCCTCGATGGTCTTAAGCTTTTCTTCGATTTTTTGAATTCTTATTTCATCATGCTCTCCTGCTTGGTTGATTCTATCTTCTTTCTGGTCCACTGTGTTGTTTTGAGATTCAGATTCCTTCCTTTCACAATTGGCTCTTCTCCATGTGTCTTCCTGCATCCCTTTTATGGTAATCTGCATTTTTTCATGTAATTTGGATCCAAAATCCACCAGTTCCGTGAGCTTCCTGATCACCAGTGTTTTGAACTGTGCATCTGATAGATTGGCTATTTCCTGGTCACTCAAAAGGATGAGTCCTGGGGGTCTGATCTGTTCTGCTGGAAACATCTCTTACGTCTTTCCCCGTCTCTCCTATTATTTTACTTATTTATTTATTTTTTCTCCGGTCTGGTCGCTCTTGTTCCGGTAGGGGGCGGAGCCTTAGGTGTTCACCGGTGCTGGGCGCCCCAGTCTCTAGCTTGTGACGTTATATGTGGGGGCAGGGGCAGGATCGGGGACAGGAGGGATCAATGGCGACCCTTCCGTTCTCCTGGAGTCAGACACTTCCCTGGGCTTCTGGGCTGTGAGCTCTGCCCTGATCCCCAGTCGCTGCCCCACTTATTCCCCCAGCCGCCGCTTGCGTACTCAGGGATCACCGCTACACCGCTGCGCTCGCTCCTGCGTCCCGGATTGCTGTCGCGCCGATTCTGCACCAAATTTCCCCCGACCTACACGCGCCTGCGACCCGCGCCAGCCCCACGCCTGCTCGCTCGGCTCGTAGTCCCCTACCAGTCTGGATGTGCGGGTCTACTTCAACTTCTTGGCTGTCTGTTTTCCATTTAGATAAATCCTCTGACAGTTCTGATATTATGACTGCAAATCATTGTTGTAAATTATTGTTGCTCTGTTCTTGGTTGTGTGACGAGGTACAGTGCGCCCACCTATTCCTCCATCTTGCCGGAAGTCGACACTTTCCAAATGTATAGGCCTTTTCACAGCCTGAGGCACCATGATGAAACAGGAGGCATTTCCCTTTGGTGCCCCAAATGAAAGCTCTGTGTCTTCCCCCTTCTCTCTCCCTTCCGAAAACTGACTTCCAGAAAGAAGTCAAACCTCATTCACAGTAGTCTAAGACGAGACTTGAAGTAAACAATGAGGACGAAAGTGTTTCCTCTTCCTCGAAGATTTTCTTTGTAACCGTGGAGAGAAATCCAATATTTGCTTGGGGACTAAGGATAAACCTATTGTTCTGCCTTTTGGAACAGAAGGAAAGGAAGCTGGAACCACTAGTTTTGAAGTCTTTTTGGCTCAGGCCAGTTGACAGAGATGGTTGGTAGGGGCCTGTGCACACACGGGTTTTAATAAAGAGATAAGGCTGGGTGCTTTCTAGAAGCATAGCTTTGCAGGCTGAGGTTAGAGGCTCTCAGGGCCACCTAGCCCAGTTATGCTGAGACCTGTTTATAAGAATCATCCAGGAAGCTGTTTAAAACTATCGATCTTGGACTTACTCAGCCCACACGTGTTGAATGAGGATCTCAATAAGTAAGCCCAGACCAATAGATAGGTTATACAATTATGTCGTACTATAGGATATATTCTGTCAAAAGAATTTTCCTTCATTTCTCAGTACAATCCAAACTCTTAGAATCCTTCAGTTTTATATTCTTCCTGAGAAGTCCAAGGGTTTGGCTTTGTAGTTTAGTTTATAGGTTCAACCAATGTGCCAAGCATTGTGTTGGGCAGTGAGCATACAAAGCACTGACCATGAGCTCATGGCCTGTGGGGATGTCTACAAATCAACCTCTGTTAAAGATGCACACAAGGGCCTCTGCCTTGAGTTGGGATGTGGAAGTGCAGAGGTCAACTTCCTGTGTTTGCCATGCTCAGTGGAGCCTGAGACTGAATGTATTAGAAGACAACATGCTTGCAGGCTGGGGACCTGGCTGCACTCACTCAGTCACAAGTTGGCCAGCTCATTGTGCAAGGGAACCAGGGCGATTGTCCTCAAGGTGCAAAGTCTGGTGGGCCATGTTTGGACATAGGAGCCTTATCTGTCACTAAGGTATTTTGTGTTTTTATCAGGGTCACTTTTATTCCAGATCAGCTTGGTTCTATCCTTGTGTTAGCTTTTACAAGAACTAATAAGGAGATTATAAATGAATACAGCAGAGAGCTCTGAGCAGTGATGACTTTAATCTAATTAACAACTGCTCTTTTTCCTGAAACTGTTCTTCAGTGGACAAAAATGTGCTTTGTGTGCACAATAATGTGAACATCACTTTCCAGGACTTTTCATGAACGTATATCATGCATATACACACCCCTCTTTCCTGTATATCTAACTGAATGTCTTGCATAGGAAATGCTGGGTTTTATTGCATCGAGCAGGCTGATATATTTTTTGGTGTGAATGAATGCGAGTGTGTGTAGAGATTAGTGTGGGCCTTCGCCTTTAGAGAGGTACAGCAACTCCTCTCTTGAGATGGAAATAAATTAAATAATAAATACCAGGTCACTAAAACAACAAAGGAAGAAAAGGAATTAGTCCAGCAAAAAAGTGTCTAGTACCTTCTGAAGCATTTAAACTAAGGATATTTCCTCTATCCTCTTATTTGCTTTCAAAAGCAAATCCCAACTAGAGTCCCCGGCCTTTCCCTTCACTTTATCCCCCTGCTGACACAGAGCTGGGGAGTGTCAGAAGCACAGCCAGGAGGCGGCCAGCCAGAAAGTATATCACAGGTCGAGGTAACAGTCGGTGATTGTCAAACTGCAGAAGTCCAAATGTGTGTTTAAAAATTCATATCATACACGTATCTCTGTATGACAGTTGTCTGTAATTTATTGGTGCTCAGTAATGGGTGTCTTCAGCTCATTCAACAGAAGACCCCATCTTTCCAGGTCAGTCCTCTGGCTTGGTTCTTTGGGAGTTCAGTGGTTGCTGCTTTTGATCCAGTGTAGTTATAACCACCACCATCACATTCTAAGTGGGGTCCAGACAATTTGATGCGTAAAATACAAGGTTGCATTATTTTGAGGTTAATGAGCAATAGTGGAGGCTGCTGGTTGGAGGAGGATAGTCAATTGTGTTATAGCCACTTTGCTGTTTTTCAGAACACTCTGTAGTAAAGTGTTGTTCTGTGAGCTTAATCCTCTGTTGGATAAAGGAGAAATTGATACAGTAGATGCAGCTTTGGAGGCAGCCCTACATCACTAAGGTGTGTGGCTGTGGGCAAGCCGCTTGCCTTCTGTGAACCCTCACTGCTTCCTTAGGGAGTGAGGGGAGCTGGCCTGGGGGATGGCCAGACTTGCTTTGTGATTTATGTCACTACATACTATGCTTGGTACCTCCCTGTGGCCTGAGCTCCAGGAGTACCTGGAATCCTCAGAGAGGAGGAATGTCGGGATCTACTTTTCCTGTGTCTTCCTTTCCTCCCTGGGAACCTGTTGAATTGCCCACGGGCAGAAAACTCCCCCTCAATTTGGAGTGGCTTTGGGAGACTTTTTCTATGTTTCATCCTAAGTGGCGTTTTAAAATGTATACTGCAAAGAGACCCTGTTTGTGCATTTCTTTTCTCTCCCACCGGAAAAAATGATATTTGAAAGGTTATTAGGAGAAATCTTAAGTAATGATCAATTTTCAAGAGCATGTATGCTGGTTGGTCACTGAAGAATAGGCATTTGCTTGTAAATCAGATCAATTATTCACAGATATTAACCTATTTGACCCACAGAAGATGAAAACAAATTCTAGAGTTTTAATGTCTTGAAATTCCTGCAAATCAACAAGAACTTCAGGTGACTTTTTTCATGGACAATAGCAACTATTATTTCTAGGATACATTTGGGGACAGAAAAGTAAGTACGTACTTGTTTATGTCTGCTGTCTAATGACCTTGGGGGAAGTCCACTGAGTTCTAGATTGCCTTTTGAAGGAAGGGGAAACACTGAGGCCAAATGCTTCAGAAGGAGCACCTTGTGTTTTTTTAACACTATTTTATATTTAAGTCATTAGAGTATTACCACTTCAAAAAATAAAAACAAGCAGAGCCAGTAATGAAATGTTTATGAGAATAGCTCCAGTGGTCACAGCACAGCTTGCTGCAGAATGGGGCTGTGTTCCTTACATCGAGAAAGTAAAACCTATTCAGGGTGGGGGATGAGGCATAACAAGAAATGATCAAACCCAGATGCTTTCCTAAAATTATATTTTCAGTGCATTTATAAGTCTCTTACAAAGTGTGCTACATGCTAAAAATATTTTCCTTTGTAGGTCGAAGGAAATTTCAAGCTGCATTGAGGGCTACATAGATCAGGTGGTTTTTCTTAAAAGTGTTAAGGGCATCCTGGTTGTTATTAGCCCCAACTTTCCAATGTGACATTATTTATGACAAAAAGCTTCACAATTCAATTCTTTAATTTCAGCAACTTTATTGGCTTAAAAATGCATGGGAGGGAGGCCACAGTCAATACGTGAGAAATGGGAACAAGTGATAATAGGATTGGACTGGAGAGAGCACCTCTATCCCCCTGGCCTGGTTCCCTGGGGAGAAGTCGCCTGCATGTCTCAGCCTTTTCAACAAGTGTTCCCTCTCCTTTTCTCTCTGTGTCCTTTTCCTTTTTCCTCATTCGTGTGTGCTGTCACTTTTCATTATTCTGTGAAGCCAAGCAAAGATACATTCTCTTTAAGACTCTCGTTGGTCATATTTATTACAAAGTGGGCTTCTCCTGAGTTCTCAATAGGTCTCTTCTCAAACTGTAGTTTCCATCACTGACATTGACTTTGTAATTGAGGGATATCTGCTAGGGTTTGGCTAAATGCTTCTGCTAAATGCTTTCAGTAAATTAAGCTGTAAATGGGTCAATCCAAGAATGAATAGGTTGTGTAACTCTATATTAAATTGTGTTTTTTATTTAATTCTTTCCTTCCCCCTCCCCCATATACTGGATATACTATTTCACATATTAGAACTTCCATAATGAAAGAAAGGCTATTATTTTGTTGAGTAGAGTCTGTACTAAGTGATTTAAACATAATAGTTACTTACTTTACCTAGTCACAGTTGTATAAAATAGACATTGTTGTTGTTTTTATACCCATTTTATAGATGAGAAAACTAAAAAGCAAATCTGAATAACTTGAAAGCCCAAGTCATTAAATATTACATTGGTTTTAACTGCATGTAGCTACTATTAGGACTTCAGATGTTTTTGCATCTAGCACCTGGTCATGCTGATACCTTCGGAGAACAATATAGATACACGTCAAATTTTATTATTATGAACTTTTTGTAAAAACAGTTGTTTTATTGTTTTGAGTGCATGGGACCTGAATTGAAAAGGAATGATGTCCTCTATAATAAGGCAGACAGGAAAGAGAACTTGCTTCTTCACATCCATCAGTTCTTTGGGAAGGGGCAGACACTAGTTTGCAGTGCCACCCAATGGCATTGTATCTGTGTGGTAGTCAGGTGATGCTTTTTATTACAATGTCACAACTCAGTAGAGACCTTTGAAACTTTACTTAGGTTCAAAATACAAGAAAACCTTTTGTTTCAGAAGGGAATGAGCATTTACTGATCTATGTACCTCTGGCTTCCTGGGCCATCTTATTTCATCCTCAAAGATAGCATTATCTTCATTTCACAGGCCAGAGAGGTTGTGTGACATGCCCAAAGTCACACAGCTTCTTGGTGGCAAGGACAGAGGGTACCTGGGTCTGAGTTCTTATCACACATGGCTTTGTGCAGAAACAGCTTAGCTACATTCTTAGGACAGCACTTAAAAACAACAACAGCATCTTTGTTTGTACATTAGCATGATTTCCAATGTCCTTAAACCAGAGAGTCAGACAGTGAAATAAGAAATACTCAAATAGCAGGCAAACCTAAAACAGACCATAATGTTTACACTATAAATTAAAATCCAGCCCTTGCTGATATGGCTAATGGATTGAGAGCTAGCCTGCAAACCAAAGAGTCTCCAGTTTGATTCCCAGTCAGGGCACATGCCTGGGTTGTGGGTCAGGTCCTTGGTAGCAGGTGTTCAAGAGGCAACCACACATTGATGTTTCTCTCCCTCTATTTCTCCCTCCCTTCCCCTTTCTCTAAAAATAATAAATAAAATCTTCTAAAAAATTGAAATCCATAATTAGAAAAACAGTCAAAAAGGACCAGAAGATGTTAGGTTTGAGAGACTAATATACCTAATATTAATATAAATATAAATTAACTGAGTAGATGATTAAATTCTGCATATTTAGGAGGTGTTTAGGTTGAGTCTAATAAAGCTCTAATGTTCTTTGTGCTGCTTTTCCATCTCTCACACTACCGAACACAAAAGCTGTGTTGTATGCAGAATGGCTGGGTTTATCCCTAGCAGAAAGTAGTTATGTTTGGTATCTAAAGAACAATAAGAGTTTGCTGCTTGGCTAATCAGTGCTGGATTGAGTTCACATTCCTGGCTCCTACTCTCACCTACACACAAGGGGGTGGAAGTAGAGCTAAGGGAGGGAGGACAGATCCTTTTTTCACAGAGAGACAGGGAGATGTCAGCTGGGTTTTCCTAATATGGACACAGCCAGGCCTGGGTAGCATTAAACACTGATTTAATACTGCTGGAGGACATGTCCTACAAAAGTTAAAGAGATTAGCAGCCAATCAATTCTGGCCCTTCCCATTGTTTTCCTGGAACGCCTCTTATATGGATCTAAATGTTTGGTGAACAAACATTCTGGAAGATAGCTTTTTCATATATTATTTTTATTTGGGGCAGCCTCCCACCCACCCGCCAATTGTGATAGATTTTACTTTTCTTATTCTGTGTATGTGTGATCTTCTGAATAGAGGTAGGATGATTTAGGCTCATTCTTCTTGGTTGCAAATTGTGTCTTCATTGGATACTTTTGGGAGGCCAGATGACAGTCAACCCAGTCTGAATGCCGAAGTTTTTAAAAATAGACATTTCTGATGCCTGGCCTCCAGTGAAGGCAACATGAAGCAAGGGCTCTGCATATGCATAGACGTATAGACACCACACCCACTTCATCTGAGGGAATAACCAAAGGACGCTAGATATGAGTGGTTGCTTTCCACACTTGTGAAATGTCAACATATATGTTTGTGATTTTAATTAATTATTAAGTAATATCTTTTGTAAGGCATTTCCAGAGTAGTTTTCCTATAGTATCAATGCACTGTGTCTTTTCTAAATAAGAAAGCACATTTGGTTAGAGCATGTGTTCAAGACTCAGAGGAAGTTCAACCTGGGTTGCATCCTGCATGGCTTTTGCACACAGCAAAGGGTTTTTTTTTTTTTTTTTTGCATTGGTACACACTGTCCTTTAATCCTAACCATTAATCTTCCAAATGCAAAATGTTTCCAGGGTATGGGTGGCAGCTGCTGACATGATTAGAACTTGTCTACCAGTGATAAGTGGGCACTATCACTGCATGTACACAGCCTTCCAGGTCAACACTAAATTCAGGTTACCTGAAGGCAAGGATCTATTGCCCAGGACCTAGAACCATATTAACCACGAACCTACAAAATACTCTAAAAAGTCAAATATTCATTCATCCTTGCCTCCTGGGTGATATTGAGATCTTACACATCTTTGTAGTTCTTTTGTGTGTATGTGCCCAGAAGTTTATTCCTAAGTGTAAGCTATCAGAAACACTATCCTGGGTAAGCTTGACAGCCCAGCTCATCCATCGCTGCATCTGCTATCTGCCCAAAGGGACTTCCTGCAATAGAACATAAGAGGTAGCTGTCTACCATGGCATTGACCCTGAAATTCTGATGTTTTCCAAGTATCTGAAATTTCTCCATAATAATTTGTTGGAGATGGGTCATCAGTATTGGTTCTCAATGCTGACTGCACATTGGAATCACTGGGAAGAGTGGGGATCAGGGAAGGCTTTTACAAAAAGACTGATGTCTAAGTCCCACTCTCAGAGGTGAGAATCTAAGTGGTCTGGAGTGCCACCTGCATATTGGGATTTGTAGCCCTGTAATGATTTTAATAAGTGGTCAGGAGTGGGAACCACTGATTTGAAGTCACCCTTACATAATTTTACATTTCATCTGTAAAATTCTTTGAGGTTATAGTGTCTGTGAATATTAAGCTCCTGTAAAGAACTGCAGTCATACAGGTGTTGAGGGAGATACACTGATGCCTGTTTTCTAAAATGGCTGTTTCAGTAGACTTTTGTGGTATGGGGTTATATTTTATGGGCTATGCTTTGATCTGAGGTTGACCTGCAGAAGGTTGCTTACATAATAAGCAAATATTTTAAAGCAAGATGGCTGTGCTAGATGGTCCTTAAGATCCTGTGCTGGAGTAGAAACAGCACTACATTTCCAGACAGGAGATCTCAGGGCCACACAATATGAAGTCACAAAGGTACTAAAATTCTCTGACACTCCATTTCTTCATCCTGAAGATGGGACTGTGTGAGACACAAATAACACAGTCTGTCTGTGGAAGTGCTTTGTAAACTATTCAGTTCTGTACAAAATTGGGCAGCCCAGTTCTTTCTACTGATTCTATGGTTCTGTGGTCTCAGACATACAAGGTCGAACCATTGGTAGTGTAAAAAGAACATTTTCAACATCGATGTAAACTGGCAGCCAAGAGAAGTGGACTGGAATGTGCATGAGTGAACAATGACAACATTGCTATACTTGTCAGAGGGTGTGGTAGACGCTGTTGAGTGAGCATGTGTCCTGTGTGGCTACAGCATTCAAAGTAACTGAGTGAGCAGAGCAACAAATCTACATCAAATTTTGCATTAAGCTTGAACATTCCTCCATGGAAACTATTGGGATGATTCAGAAGGCTGCAGCTATGGGCAACTGGTGATTGGCAGCTTCATCATGACAAGTCATGTTCATGCATCACATCTTGTGCAGAGTTTTTTGGCAAAAGAGCAAACCACCCAGGTGGCTCAGTGCCCTAGAGCCTAGATTTGGTATCCTGCGACTTCTGGCTTTTCCCAAAACTAAAATTACCTTTGAAAGGGAAGATATTTCAGAACTTCAAGGAGATTCAAGAAAATACAACAGGGCAGCTGATAGTTTTTGGGAGACCTCTGTGAGGTCCCAAGGTGCCTACTTTGCAGGGGACTGAGGCATCATTGTCCTGTGTGCAATGCTTCTTGTGTCTGGTACCTTCTTCGATAAACATGTCCATTTTTCATATTACATGGCTGGATACCTTCTGGACAGACCTCGTATGTAGCATTTTAGTACTTTTTTTTTGTCTTTAGGTCACTTTCCTCTAGCTTCTAGTGATGTTGTTTGACTCTTAGTTTCAGTAGTGTAGAATTTGATAAATAACCACTTCCTCCTCTTGTAAGCACCTCCTGTGTCATTTGACTTCCACAAGTCTATGAGAAAGAAGCTTAGAGAGGGCACACAGCTAGTATCTGGCAGGGCCTGGATTCAAACCCAGATAAGCTTGTTGTCATGCTTCTGTACCAACCACACTGCACTATTGCCTTGTCATATGACTCCTAAGCACAGGGATGGAGTTTTAGTCAATCCTTCTGTCCAAGTCTAGTGTTCTGTTTTGCAGAAGGCACTCAGTGTGTTCATTAAGTGAATAGCCCATCCACAGGTCCAATTTACATGCCTTTTCCTGCAATCTAAGCCCATTTCCTCTGGTTTGGTTATCAAAAGAGATAAAATACTTGGTTGGTTAACATTTTTATATTAGTCTTGCATGATGTTTGTATTTTTTAACAGTTTTTCCTTGAATTTTATAAGTGAGGTATAATTAATTATATGTCCTTACCTTCTGTACTTCACCTCTAAATATTGTTAATGGAGAGATGTATTAGGAACAGAAAAATTTTCCAGACTTCCTACCCAAGCAAAAAGAAAAAAACTTAAAGGAAGAAAAATATAAACCAAGAATATTTCATTTATTCATACTCCTTCCTGTCTAAAACATTGTTAAAGCAGCTTTCAAAGGAAAATGTAGCATGATCAGAAATAAATTGAGTCCAAGAAAAATGAAGCAATGTGAAAATAAATGGTAGGAAAACAAGTTGGGACAAGGAATTAAATTAGCATATAATATGCCTGCCCACCCCCCCACCCCCAACACTGAAATTCCTATGCCTGGCTGCAAGTCAGGTCTGTCACAGAACACACTCAGAAGAGGGCAAGTGGATCAACTGTAGTGCTCACGGGTAAAACAAACCAGTTGCCCAAGTCCAACTATTCCTGATGTTGATATTAGGAAGAAGTTTTTCCTGTGGGTCCTCAAAGAAAACTACTACTTAATGTAATAAGCAACCCTCTAAAACCACCCTTACGGTAAACATTGTGATGGATTTTTATGGGGCTGTTTCTTATAATGCACCTCCATAAAAGTTGATGGCTTCTTACCAGAGTGTAATGCATTAAAAAGAATTTCACAGAGTACCAGTAAGATGCACGCCAGCCCCAGCTGCATGGTAGTCTGTCCTAATTTTTGAGGGGCTCTTAATCTGAGGAAAACTCTGCTAGGAGTTTGGACATCAGAAAAATCTGTAAACCTCCTAACAATTGATGCGTGCGGAGAATGGGGAAGAGACTTCCTGCAATGTGGGTGTGTTCTACTCTAGGAACCCAACAGCTGACAGTTTATGCTTCATCAGATGCAGGGCAGGGTTGGGGGTGGATGTCTAGAAATGGAAGAATCATGATCCCTCGGGCAAGCTCTGTAAAAGGTTCCCAGCAGTAGTGATAGCAGGTTTAAGGTTACTGAGAGGAAAAGGTTCTGTCAGCCAGGTCACTGCAACGCAAATGTGGAATGGATTTCCTTTTTAGAAAACTCTGCTTTATAAAGAGTTCCACTAAGAGGTCCATTTGGCAGAGCCAAAATCTTCTCTAGAAAGAAATTCAGTGTTCATTCTAACACAGAGGCAACATGAGCAATAACACAAATTATATATAATATTTTCTAAAAGCAATAAAAAGATATAAAGGAATGTTACATTTTAAAACAAAAGGGTGAAATTTAAAGATGTAAATAACTTTGATAACTTTGCTCTCTAATCCTTACTTATTATCTGCAACTTAAACTAAACTTGATTTTATTTTCAGACCTGTGTAGACTGTTACTTTTTAATTCACCCGACTACTTGTTGACTCTGGAGCCCCTTAAACCCAGGCAAAGCTTCAGGACCTCTCTACCTTGTTTGGTGCTAACAGATTTTTTTGACTTCTTATAGTGGACAGTTTTCCCTCTCTTGTGCTCAGGGGAGTGCCATTTGCCACCTGAAGTGGTTTGGTCTAATTAAGGGGTCCCCTTGGATGCTCTTCCGGTCTTCTGGTTGACAAGGAAGGTACTGCTGCTTCCTCTTCCTCCAATGGTACCTCATCACCAGGCAGAAGCATATGTCACAGGAACAATATGAAATTGGTATCATTATCATTTCTAGTGAAAGGAATCATTTCTTTGCCACTAAAACAAATCAGAAGAAAGAGAAAAGGTTTTCCCTCCAAAAGTAATCTCCAGGCACTAGATAAAGTAATGCTTTTATTTTAAAGCAATGGCATTTTTCCTTAGCCTCTGAAATTGTCTTCAGCTATTCTAAACTTCTTTGACAAGAAAGTCCCCTCGAACAACTTTCTTTCAAAACCTGCATCTCTACTGGATGAAGCATTTTTCAAGATATAATTCAAATAGAAAACATTTGTTTTGAAAGACAACTTTAAGGTAACTTCACCACATTCTCTGAAATAGTTATTAGAGTATCCATTCCCGGCTACAGAATTCCATTTTTTAAAAAGTCTTCTTCCTCCAGTTTCTCCACACTGTACCTTCTTTGGGATCAGCCTATGAAGAACAGGAGACTGAGACAGACAAAAGGAGAAATGTATTGAGGTTATATTGAACACAATCAACAAGAATTAGTATTTTTCCAGTGTCGTGCAATAGATTCATATTTCATTCTAGATTAAATTCAGCTCCTAGCACCCTTTTAGAATATAATTTTAGTGATCCATACATGAGAGAGTTAGGAATCTTTATTTCTCATTTCTTTTTATTTTAAAAAAAGATCATTTTAGAAGTAAGCTGGCAATGTAACTGATGCCCTGTTGTTTGTCTTTTAAAAAATGCATAATTCTATGCTGTTTAAAAATTAAGGTATTTTAGTGGAGAAACAAGCAGGAGTTAATTAGAAGAATCTTCATCTTAAATCTCCCCTCCTTGAAATTTCATATGCTGTTCATTCAGTCATTTCTGCCTTTATCCTTACAATCAGTTACTTAACATATTTATTGAATACCTATGTGCAAGGCAGTGTTTTCAGTGATTGGATAAAAATCAGTAACAAAAGACAGGATCTCTTTCTTCCTGGATCTTAAAGTCTAGTCAGGAAAATAGACATTCAATAAATTAATTTTAAAATAGCTATAATAGAACTGTACAATACAAAGAATGAACCCTCATGTAAACTCTGGACTTCAGTTAATAATAATGTATCAGATATGGTTTATCAGTTGTAACAAATGCCCCACAGGAATGCAAGATGTGAGTAATGAAAGAAAGTGTGTTATGTTGGTATATGGGAACTGTGGGCCTTCTGTGTAAATATTTCTAACTATTCTAAAAAATAAAATCCCTTAATTAAAAAATAAAAATATATAAATAGCTATAAAAGATAAGCACTTTATAGGAAATAAATGACATACTAATAGAAAGAATATTGGGGTGACCTAACTTGGATTAGAGAATGAGGAAAGACCTTTATGGAGGGAAAAGTGTTGTTTAAGACCAGAACTAGAAAATAAGTCCTCCTTATTTTCTGATAAGTCTATTTATTATATAGTCTACTTATTAGAAAATAAGTAGAGGCCTGCCAGGCAAAGAAGAGGAGGAAACACCAGTAGAGCAAAGTGATACCATCTGAACTACCTTTGTAAATATCATTTGTGTTTCTCTGTTGGAGGAGGTATTGTGCAGGTGGGATGGGGAAGCAAGAATACAAAGGAAGCAAAAAAGAAAAATTAGGAAGCAATTAGAATGAGCCACAACTTTCCCTACTCACTCAAAGTATTAGAAAAGCAGAGTGACAGTAGGATGTTTTTCCTTGGCTCAGCTTCTGCCAGAAATCACTAGGTTCTCCTTGGGCTGGGTGCTAGGAAGAAAGGAAACTATCTGTGGCAGCAAGATGGGGTTCCTAAGCCTCAGGTCTTAAGGTCTTTCCAGTGGCTTGTTGGGATTCATAGAATGAGGAATGATTGTGTGTGTGATTGGGAATACAACCAGATGAGCACTGTAAGGGGGAAAAAGGAAAAAGCCTTCAGGTACTAACTACCCGGCTGTAACAACAGATTTTCATAGAAGTCTGTGTACGGTTTAATTTGCAATAATTACCTTTATTTCTGCTACTGAATTGTTGGAATTTATATTTTGGTTTTGTTTCTTAAAAGACCACACATTTTAAAATTGTTGGTAAATCAACCAAGGACACTTAAGAAAGGCCCATTTAGGCAGGGCACTGGTTCAGTATATCAATATTCAACTGTTCCTATCAGAGTTCTTAGGGATGGTGAATTCCCAAGGAAAACAACTCTAATGGGTACATGTCAGCCTGTGATAGATGGCTATTGATTCTGGAACTGTTATTAGTAGCATGGAAGCTGAAATAGTCAAAAGTTTTATTTCCATGTAAAATTAAGTAGCTCTGCAATTACATAATCCACTTTATTTTTAAGTTGTACCTACCTATGTATAAGCGCACTTGATATTTGCAAGGCATTTAACTATTTTTATGCATTTTTACAGTAGAAAATTTGAATTTGATGGTTATACATTATATATAAGAACATTTGATAACACTGAAAAATCTTTAGCAAATGAACATGGATTCATAGGACTTAGCTAATGGGTAAAAATGGTTAGTATGTCTGCATAATTCTATAGTTTTTGGTTTTTGCATTCCCAGAAACACAAACACAAAGTCAATAATCCCCCATTTAAGCACACCTGTTGTTTATTTTAGGAATGGAAGTGCATCATCAATGTAATTTTATGTAGTTCAGTTGTGAATATGGGATGAAGCGGTAAAATAAAGTTTTCCTCTGTAACGTCTCCATTAAGAAGCTCCTCTTTGTGTAAAATAGTTCATGGCAAAGTTGCTTCTATTTAAAGTAGTGAGTTTGATCTTGGCTTTGATCTAAAGCTTTTGATCTCGAAAAGAAGAGTGGAGTAGCAATAAAGAGAGGGCAAGGCAGATTTTTCTTTAAAGAAATACGATAAAGTTAAACGGGTGGTCAAGATCAGCAAACACGCGTGCGACTGGACCCTTCTCCCCCAAGCGCTCGCACAGTCTGGTTCAGCGAATTTCTGACGCAGCTGTGAAGAAAGCCTTTGGGGGTTGGAGGAAAACACTCGGGGCACCACATACTTTAATAAACTAAATGCAAACTTCCCTCCTAATTATGAAACTAGTCCACCTTTTACGTTCTCCCCAGTCGCTTAGCGGTTTCACGCGCAGGGCGAGTGCAGTGCCGGCTTTGCTTAGGGCGAACTGGCTCCCGAGGAGCGCAGGGAGAGCGCCGGGCTCGCCTTTCACGTACTCTGCTTCCAGCCCCGGGAGGTCACCTGCCACTGCGTTGGAGTAAGACGGGGCCACTGAAAAACGCCTTGTTAATGGCGTATAATCCATTCCCGGAGAAAACTCCATTAGGAAAGTTCCTTTCTCTCCGCGAAGGCCTTCTGGACACTTAGGTTTCTGGCTAGAGGAGTGAGTTCAGACTGGCCGCGGGAGTGAGGACGCTTCTCCTGCTCACGGGTGGGCAACAGTTCTGCTCCCAAGGCGGCCACAAACCCTTTCGCGGGTAATCAGTGCCCGCAAGAGTGAGAGCTGGAAAGGTAAAACGTGCGCGCCTGGGGCGGTCCGCACGCGGCAGAGTGTAGGAGCGCGGGCTCTGGCCAGACCCGCGAGACGAGGAAAGATGTTTCTAGAGAACAATAAAATCGCAGGCACGCCGACGGGGGCGGGGGCAACCTGCGGGGATCCTGTCGCTGCGCCTATACCTTTAAGGCAGGCCCCGCCCCGCCCAGTGCCCGCCTGCCGCCCGCGCTGCTGCTCCGGCCCCGCGCTGCCCGCCGCCCGGTCTTTGCCTTAGGTGTTGCGGGCCTGGAGTGCCCGTTTATCTCCGGGCGGGCCAGGCGACGATCCCAAGACGGGAGCTACTGCGCCCCGGCTCGCACTCTCACCTAGGGCGGGCGAGGGCTAGGGTTTAAGCGCGGAGGTGGTGGGGCACGAGGGAGGGAGGCTGAGGCTACTCCTGGGGTAAACTTGATTGTCCCCTTCCCCCGCAGCCGCTGCAGACGGACCTCCAGGCCGGGGCGGAGTGCAGGCTTGTGCGGCAAGTGGACGCAGAGGTGAGTGCGGGCGGCAGGGTCCGTGCAGTCTTCTCCCTCCAGGGGCGGTGCGTCCCGCGCCGCATTCCCCCCGCGGAGGCCCTGGTGGGTAAGCTGGCCTTGTTTCAGGCCCCCCCCGCCCCAGCACAAGGGCAGCGACGCGGGCCCAAGACGGAGGGATCGGCTAGTGGAAGGTCACCGCCTCGGCGCGCCACAGATGAGCGCGCCCCTAGGCTCCGTACGTTCCTTACATCGAGGCTTCCTCCTGGCTAGCTCCGACGGGATCCTGTGGTTTTCCCCAGGTGAATCCGTGAAGGTTGCGTCGCGAGGCCATCGAGCGTTTCTCACGCTAAGGGGCGGCCCTCGGGACCTATAGTCCTGTTAAAATGCTCTGTGGTTTTTGAACTTCAGGTGGCGAAATGGAATCAACTGAACCGGAGACCCCGAAAACGGAAACGAAGGGGGACCGAAGAAGTGTTTGAAAAGGTAGGCGTCCCCGAAAGAGCATTGGGTGGAATTCTTGGCAAGTCTCACCGTGTGCCCCAGAGGACTTGGTCACAATAGAGTAGCACTTTTTAAAAGTTTAAATTAAATTTACAGTGGACAGTGAATTTGTGTGGATAGTTCTGTAGAAATACTGCCTGGTAATCCTAAAGATTATCAACATACTACGTTGTCGTGAAGTAAGATTTGTTTCGGAGCTATTAAGTAGAGCAACAGGACATACCCGTTGATGGATTCCATTATCATTTTAGTCCAGTAGTATTTTTTATGGCATTGTTAAGTTACCCCTAAAAAGAGGGGAGGCTTCTGAATAAATTACCCACAGTATTGAGCTTCTCTGGTTGTGATATGGTAACACACTCCCTCATTTAGGCTTCTTTAGAGTATTCTCAAAAATGGAGAGAGAGGCTTAAAAAAGTGGATTACTTTTGCAAATGAGAACTTTGGTTTTCTGAATTTAGAATTTCAGTGTTACTTGGCAGAAGTTTGGCCTACATATTTTCTGCTGAAATTGTGTTAAGTTAAAACTTGATTTGTTGTTGTGGTAAATATTGTGAAATAAGGTAAGTAGTCTGTTGTTTTCTAAGTAATTTTTATTGAAAATTCTACAAAGTGAATAATGTTACAGCAGATACGATTTTTGTTGCTTTTTAAAATTATTTTAAGTGCTGTTTTTTGATTTTTGATAGCACCAAGGGATTAAAATAGCGGTGTGTTGTTTTTCTTCTGCTAGAATGTTTGATGAATCATTCCTGATTCTGAAGCCAAATTCTTGCTGATAGCATTGCTGCCAACTTCTGTGATGTGTTGCCTTAGTATGGGCATTGCAGCGTCCGAGAATGTGCACAAAGCACATCATAATGAAGGTGATATCAAAGTCTCAGAGTGCATTTAAGGATACAAGGATGACTCCAAGAGAATTGGATAAGAAAGGAGCCTAGGATTATAATCATCTGTAGCTAGAGATTCAGTATGTTACTTCATTTAAGCAGTAATAGAAAAAGTTGTCATTTTGAACAGACTTGAGTTTTCTGACCATGTGGTGGTTAGTTGGTGTTTTTAAAAATGTTTGTGGATGGAGGAACAAGATCATGAAATGTACAAAGGAGGAAAAAGAATGATGGCATGCTTAGTGTCTAAACATATTTTCCAGCTATTGTTTAAGCCAAATATAGGATTACCCCAGCACACAATGTGTTATGCATAAAAGAAGGGGAAGCCACTACCTTTGTGGATTACTAGGTACCATCACTACCAAAATATGAACTTGAAGTTACCATATGTGACACCCATGATCTGACCACTGCCTTCTGAGAAGAAGAAAGAGGGTGGGGGGGAAACTGAGGAATATTTCTACCAAGAAAAGTAGGAGTTCTTCCCTGAACTTCGACCTTGAACGAGGATATTGTGTTAGGATTTATGGGGAGAAGGCATGCATGTTTGCCTTTTCTTCTTAGGAAACGTGGGTAGTAAGTAGTCTTACAGAGATTACACAAATGAAGTAGTTTGGGACCAACCTGCAGAAATGCCTTTCAAGGAACGAAGCTTAAAGCTGACTAGCTTTAAAGGTGGATGGGAATTTTTGAAGTTGTCAGAAAATAATTATGGGTATCTCCAGTCTTTCCCCCTGACTCTGTACAGCAGCTGAACCTCTTGCCCACTGTCTGCCTCAACCATGCCCAGGAGAGGGTTTGAAGCTTGCTGAGGCAAAGCATGCAGTATTTTCAAGGACAAGGTGAAAGGGAATGCAATCAGCAACCAAGGCACAGAGGCTACCCTGCCGAGGTGTGTCCACTGATTGCCCCAGTGTCTACTCCAAAATACAGATGGAATTCTGTGTATAATGAATATTCAAACTGAGATCATGCATTAACATTTTGCCAGAATTTGAACCTGTTTAGGAATCTAGGTAGTTAACTTATTGTGGAGTTCAGTCAGTTTTTTTAAATGTCTGCCATGCCACAAGTGAAGTAGGTTAATCAATTTCTCCTTTTTCACGTATCCACTATATTTTTCTACCACATGAAAATGATGATCTTTTCTGTAGTATTCATTTTATATTACTGTAACATGAGATCCTGGGTTTGAGTCCTTTCTGGTATGTGTACATTTTAAATCTAGCTGTTTTCTTTATTTGCCTGCTTTGTTTCTTTGCCCTATCTGTCCCCAATGCCACCCTTAGTCTCCATGTCATAGTCTCTGTCTGCATCTTCAGGTCTCACACAAGATTAAGCGTATCTAAATGAACTTGGTTAACTATTCTGTATTCAACTCAGCTAGAGTCATAACATTTTCCCTTCTGATATTTACTGGCTTGTGGAAAGCATTCTTCTGACCTGCTTGAGGAAGGAAAACAGGAATGGTGCAAGCCAAGGGTCTGTAACTGGCACTGGGCAAGGAATTACACGTAAAAAATGTAATCTTACAGGTGATACTGGTATTCTCCCTTAAAGGTGCTAAGCACAGCCTGCTGTAACTTGAAATACTGTACTAGTTGAGTTTTTCAGAGAGCTCAGAAGGGGAAGCAAAACAAACTTGCTCTGTGCTCAGCTATGGGTTAAAATAACGAATAATGAAATAAAGTAAACTGGGTGAATGAGATATACCACCCAGAGAAGTGGTTTAACATGCTGTGACCCTTCCCGGTCTGTTCTGTTGTATTGTGTCATTCCCATCCCCCCACCCCCCATAGCTCCCCTGTCTCTTTGCTGCCTCACAGACTTTCGTATCTTATCTTTCTGAAGATACATCATTCTCTTAACTCATCTTCTATCGCCTGTGACATTTATTTCCATTTTATTTCATCTTCATATTGTAGTGCTTTTCCACTGGAATAACTAAATTCCTTTATACTCTTTTTTGTTTTCATTTTAAATTGACAAAACTCACCTGTTTTGCTTCTGGTGCTTAGGTGCTTTCTGCTTACATTCTGATATTCTTCCTTTTTAGTTCATTTTATTGAGTTTGAACAATTTGTGCAACAGAGAGGCAAGGGGAACATGAGCAACTACTACACAAAGAACAATTAGGACAAATGGATCAGCCTGTTCTACAGGGCTGGGTAAACAATGGGGTTTACAACAGTGAGTTGTATAATGTGTAGTTTTAAAAATAATGTTAATAGATTTTACTAAATGGCTATTGGCTTTGGAAGGACCCACATCTTTTTTTTTGTTTTTTATCTTTAACTGAGTCAAAGGGATTACAAATTGCACATCACGTTCAAAGATTAAAAAAATAATACAACATTTTAAAATAAGTATAGGCATGTAAAATAAGGTTTTAAATAATTCTTTGGTGTTCTACAGTTCAGGAATAACTGTAGAATAATATTTTATGAAGTCGTATATTTGAGGAAAATAAGTGAATGCCATGTAATCCCTTTAAAGGAAGAAGATTCCACTTTCCATATTCAAAAGAAGCACCCTTTCTACTTTATGCATTATCTAGTAATATGTGGAGAACAAATTTTAAAATACTCATTTCTGGTTATCACTAAGAATTTATGATGATGTCAGAAATATTCATTGATATACTGTTAAAACATTGAAAATTCAACAATAATTAAGGCTGTCCATTATCATTAATAAGCGTTCCTTTCTGTGTGCTGGTTTCCAAGTGCGCGGTCTCGGCAAGGGTGCGGTTGCCTGGCCTGTGTTACGATTAGTCATAAAGAACACAAGGTACACGTGGTTTCCAGCAAAAGCACCCTTTAAGCTTCATATTCTTTTCTGTCAGAATCTGAAAAAACAGTGGTCTTGGAGCATAAAATTGCTTAGAATTTGGTGACATTTTCCTTGATAGAGCAAGTGAAACATGAAAACATGTAGAAAGATGGTTTTGAAAAGTGGACTTTATGGTATTTGGTGGCTATTTCAGTTGGAGTCCAATGATAAATTCTGTTTTCTCAGTCTTTGAGAAAAAAACTCTGGAACTATTTTCTTTTTGATAATATTCTTCCTAAATTGTACAGCATTGTCACTCAACTTTTATTTTTCATTTGTTCTTTTCATATACTTGATTCAGAACTGCAGTCAATGATCATCTTAGTATGAATAATAATTCAGAGGAGATTTTAAAAATTGTGTTTGAAACCCCCCCAGCTTGGTTTATGTGTTTTACCACATTTATTGCTTTTTCAAAAATTTTATACCTTCTAAGAGAATATTTTTATTATAATTCTAATAGTAAAATATTAGATAAAAGTAGGTACAGGTTTTAAACTACTCAAAAAGTGCTTTACTGCTATTTGCTTTTTGTGTCAAAGGTATATTTTATGTTTGGTTTATGATTTCTGGAAAAGAATATTTAACACTAGTAAAAATTATCTTTTTCTTGAACCCATAATAGCACACGGCAACTGTGTGCTTGACTCCTGAGCGATCAAACTACAAAGCTTGGCAGAATGGCACCAGATGAATTCCAGGAGTGCTGGGGCCCCTTCACTGTATGGGAATTACTTGGCAGTTAACAAAATGGGAACAAAATGGGTGGCATGGGCAGCCACACTCTTGAGCTCAGGTAGCATTTATGTGGAGTGATTTCCCAGGCATGGGTACCCTTGCCTCTTTTGGAAAGTGCTCCTACCCTTCATGACTATCCTGCATTTATAGAGCTGTAATCTCTTATAATAGCTTCATTGATACTTGATCTCCATAGAAAAGCGTTACGGATTCTACCGAGCCACAGCTCTTGAGGCACCAGCCACCCTCCCCTGGAGCCCGCCCTGTCTGTGAGTGGCTTTGTGTCCTGAGTTGTGCTTATTGTGCCTTTGGATGACAACTTACTTGAGTGATGGGGGGGAGGCAGAGTAATTTATTAAAAGTAATTACAAAGAAACCAGACAAAAGGAGTAATTATAGCACTGTTATTATGCAATTTGTTATTTTATTGAAATATTTGGAACTTACTTTTATGAGTGGGTCTCTCTTTTTTCCTTGTGAATCCGTAACAAATACATAATTTATTAAACTGTGTAACCCAAGTCTCAAGTTAGATCTAGTTTCACAAGATCTTGGCTTTTTCTTTTTCTTCACCTTTTTTTTTTTTTAAAAGCTGGACCAAGGAAGAATTGCTGAGAAAATGTGTTTTTGGTAGCCTCAGGAAGGAAGTCTCATCCCTATAATTTTATGCCATTAAATTTTCATCTGTTCCATGGATTTATTTTTTTTAAGAATCTGCAGTTTAAAAATATTCTGAAAAATCTAAGTGTACTAAAATTCCTTCCCATTTCAACTACCATAACAGGGAAAATTAAAGAATAGTCATCCATTTACCCTTACACACTTATTTACATATTTTAAAAAGAACTATTCATATAATAATAGCTGACACTTGTCATATGTCAAGCACTGTGCTGCTAAGTGCTTTCAGTGTATCAGCTCATGTAAATGTACATTAAACCAGCAGTATGATACAAGGATGTTGTAAACTGAGTCAAATGCTTTATGAAAGTAGGTGCAGTACAAACAAATCAAATAATTGCTGTAGAAAAGAATGCTTTGGGCAAGATGTAAAAATTCTTTTTAACCCAGGCTATTGACAATCCTAGACCACCAGCATAAAGCACACATTTCTAAATTAGGAAAATCCCAACCGGCATGTCTTTTGAAAGCACTTGAAAGTGTGCAGGTAATTACACTGTTGTTGATTTTAGCAGATTTGATGCCAGCAGCCATCAGCTCTTCTCTGTCATGGAAGATGAAAGGCATTTTAATATAAAGCATAAGAGTTTGGATGGAAAAGGAAAGCAGGCAGAGAAAAATTTTGTGACTTTTTAGTTACTTTTATAGGAAGTGGTAGTTATGTTCCTATGACAGAATGCTTTGCTTGGCAATCATTCTCATCTTAGGCATTTTAATGAGCTCTGGTTTTGTGCCTGGTATCATATGGCACTAATAACATGCATTATTTTACTACTGCACCTACGGGTGTTGATGTAGTTTAGGGCCTGTCTTTGTTTCCATTAATCTATTTTAGGAGGCGGACACTATCATGTATCTTTAAGTCCAGCAATGTGTATTTCATTGATATTTCTGGGTCTCTGCACACAGGAAAAATGACACTCAAGCCTTGACTCGCCAGTCCTTGGAAAAGGACCTGATCACATGCAGCCTTGATAAATATTTGTTGAATGAATCCCCACAGTGGCATTTACCTTATAAAGTCATACTTGGCTACTGCATTAAAAAATTTTAAGGTTTTTATTTGATTCTTTTGTTCTTTAGTGCCAGAGGTTTTCATTAAAGCACATTTGGCAGAGCTCTCCTAGCTTTGTTGTGGGTCCCTTTTCCATTGCTTCTATAAAGCGAACTCTCAGAGCTAGGAAGAATGGACAGTGGTCTCTGTTCTGCCACACACTGTGTGTTCCTTGAGTTTTCACTTGACTTTTATTTTCCTCTGAAAATCCTTTTATTTAATAGGCCAGTTAAGCCAATTTATATTAATTGGAAAACCGATGTTTGGCCTTGATTCTTTCATATAGTTTCATGCTATATATTTCCTCTTGTCCATTTTTTTTTTATTTTTAGGAAGGCTTGTATTTTTTGTTCTATGGTTACTTTGAGATAACACATTTTTGCCTCATCTACTTTTTTCTTTTGCTCTGTGTATTGATTCTTGATGTGTGAGAAATAGTAAAATTAGATATTAACTTTTTCTTGCCCATTATCTCTTTATCTCGTATCATGTAACTTGAAATAATGTCTTTTTACTTCCAGGTAAACACTTAACTCAGTCAATGGGTTTACTGTGTTTCTCATGTAGTTTTTTTTATTCCCTTCCCCCTACTTGGTGGTAGCTGTGCTGTATTTGTCAGAGCATGTAGGCATTACATGCTATACTATATCTTTTATAAAATCACTTAGTTTTAATTCTGCAAGTAAATCTATATTTAATGCTCATCATCTGCACTTTATTAATCTTCAGTCATTTTGGTGTTTTAAAGCTAGTTGTCTAGTAGATTCCTCAGGAAGAGCTTGGGTCAGCTGTATTTCCAGAGTTCTTGGATTTTTATAAGTTTGTGCTCTTTATAGGTGGAGGTCAATTCAACTAGACATAAAATCCTTGTCCCAAATTTCCTTATTTAAGTATCTTAAATATGTTCATCCATTATCTTCTATACAGTCCGATGCTGGTCTCATTTCTTTCCTTCATAGTCATCTGGTCTTTTCTCCTGGATGCCCAGATTTTTTTTCTTTAAATTCCAATTTTTTTGTCTCTAATGTGTCTCATTACGGGTCAGTATTCCTAGTTTGTCACTTGGCTTTTGGGCTTTATTTTCCTCATTTGTAAAATGATAATACTCATAACAAAGTATTTTAAACGTATTTTAATTTCTTGCTGTTAGGAACTTTAAAATTTGTGGGCAGTCAGACTTGAATGGCTTTATCTTTGTGAGAAATCAAAAGTGAACACTGAAGTTTTCTGTCTGTTTCCTGGCAGTAAACTCTGATTCCGTGTGGTACAGGCTCCCTGCACCCACACGTGGTGAACTACTGGCCTAAAGCAGTGATGTCCCTGAAGTATCTTATTCAGAGAACTCCATCTATGTTTCATTCTTCTCACATTCTTTGTCCATCATATGTTAATTTCTCACACAAAACTCTGGGTTTACGTGATCTTAGTTTATACGTGCCTACAACAATACACAGGAAAAAAGTTAAAGGACTCTTATTTTTCAGATGAGAAGAGCTGAAAACCCACGTCAGTGTAATCAGCCAGCATGTGTTCTTGAATTTGTTACGTGTAAGGCCCTATGTAAGAAGTTGCTGAAATATACCAAAGAATAGGAGATGTCATTTGTGGCCATGGGAGATAAAACATACAACATATAAGAGACCATTTACAAAAAAGCATCATGTGACAAATCCAAACCATTGTGGCTCAAACTAAGGACTTGCGTATGTGATACATTTTACCTGAGGCTACCCCGGCCTGGAGTTTCCATGCCTGGGCCTTGTTTTGATAAAACAATCCTTTAAGCATGCAAGCTGGAAGTTATGGTGGGAAATTAGGTAATTGAATCAACTGAATCAATTTTAATGCTTTTACCTGATTTGTAAGTATAGATAGGGGTTTGATTGATGTACATATAAATAGTGTTAGTATCTTTATTTCAATATGTGATTTAAAAAAATAAATTCATCCATGTTTTGAAAGTAAAACTGGAACCCATCATAGAAATTCTGCTTATACTTATGAATCACAATGATTTGGAAATCCAAGACTAGAAATATAATATTCTGTAATTCTGTATATAACACATTCCTTATTAAATTCTGTATTGATTTAAACAATTTATATACTAATTTTATTGCATATTCACAACATACAAAACCCTCAGTAAAAGTGTAGAGAGTGCATATGTGAATGGAACACAAAGAGTTTACAGTTGAGAAGTAAAAAACTATAAAGAATAGAAGACAATATTGAATCAAATCTCTATCAGAGGTACAATAGGTATGTACACAGAGCAATGTGTATCTCTTGGAAACTGAAAGGAAGTCATATCACTTTTGACTATTTAATTGTCTACAAGCCTTGTCCAGGCTGATAGGACACAAATGTTTGTTGTAGGTCATTCAACTTTTGTTGTTTTGTAGAATTGAGGAGGCTGTGATTTCTGCTTTTAAAATTCAGATTGATTTTGTGAGAACATAACTGAAACTGTGAAATTAGTGTTTCTCTTCAACTTACTAATCAGTGCTATAGCAAATTTTTAGGCTTCTTCTGAACTTGGACACATAAATTTTCAGTTTGTTTCACACTATTTTTTGTCTTTTATTTGCATTGAGTTTTTTTTTTTTTCTTTAAACTTTTGGTTTCAAGGCAAAATGAGAAATGGGAATTTGTAGGATTAAGGGTGGTAACATGAAGCACTAGAGCTCTTCAGAGTGTTTCTCTTTTGTGATTTTTGTATGATGTGCTTCATCATTCAAAAGACATCTCTTGTTCTCACCAGCACATATTATAATGGTATGACTTCTCTTTTTTAAAAAAATATTAAAAAGTAGTTATATACCCCTTGTACCTTTCTGATCATGAGAACAAATGGGCTTGTCGAGAGGGCCACAAAAATGACATTAAATGTATATCCAAATCATTTAACACTTTATGTACCTTTCTTTATATCAAGAAATGTTGGTTTCTCAGTTCTAAATCTACATCTGTGAAGATTCAAATTTTATATATATGAAAGCAGGAGAATAAATTGATTTACCATAATTAATACCAGTGAAACCATGTAAAAGGAGAAAAAACAGTCTCAGAATATATGTTTTTAGTTTTCTGGCATTTTTGTAGAAAAGGCGACAGTAGTCATTATGTGGCCTCATTTATAACTGAAAGTCATAAGCTCGTGCTTTTAATTTGTGTGGCAATTTTTGTTTGGTATTCAGAAAAGAAAGTCATGTTACCCATGAAGGGCATGAAATATTAAAGAGAAACAGCAGGAAAAATTCAGAAGAGAAACAGAAATACCTCTGGATTACGTGCATATACAGTTGGCATTTCTGATTTTTTTTCTCAACCCTTATACACACAAGCCATAGTTTTCAGTGTTGAAGATGCAGAGTGCTCCTGTAGACAGCTGCAGATAGTGGTTCTCATTTTCTCTTAATAGCTTTAGTGAGTTATATGTCATATATATTTCATATGCATGAAATTCACCCACATACTGATACAGTTGTGAACCTTCACCACAATCCAGTTTGAGAACATTCTCATCAACCAGAAAGCTCTCTTGTATCCCTTTGTTGTTTGTCACGGCCATCCCTGCCTGTAGCCCCAGACAACTAAATCTGCTTTCTGCCTTTATAGCTTTACTTGTTCTGGAGATTTCATATAAATGGAATCATCTAGAACTTCAGTTTTGAATCTGGCTTTTTAAATTTATTATACTAGTTGGAGGTTCAGCAGTGTTCCATGTACCAGGAACTTGTTCCTTTTTATCATAAAGAATAGGGTATATTGGATATTTTGTTTATCCATTTATTAGTTGACAGATGTTTGGATTTTTTTGTAGTTTTTGGCTTTTGTGAATAGTGGCTTACTATTTCTATTAGACATTTCTCTTGGGTAGATACCTAGGATTGGCATGGCTTGACCATATTGTTGGTTTATTTTCAACATTTTAAGAAACTGCTGAACTATTTTCCAAAGTGGCTGCACCATTTCACATTCCCATCAGCAGTGTTTAAGGTTCCCAGTTTCTGTACCTCATCAGCAGCACTTGGTATTGTCAGACTTCATTTTAACCATTCTCATAGATGTGGAATCATACCTTTTGCACATAATGCTTTTGTTTCTTGCCAGGGTCTGAAAGTGTCCATATACCCTAATACGCTTTTGTTCTCCATTTTACAGGTCAGAAGGCAGTGGCACAGTAAGTGGAAAATGTAAATGTCTCACCCAAGATCCCCAAATGAGTCACTGAGCCCACAGTCCTCATGCGTCAGAATTGCAACAACCTGCTTTTGTTCAGACTCTCTGCTCCCTGTGACTCAGGGATCTCTGTGTCCTTGCAGCCTCTTTGGGTGTGGTGTGGCTTTCTTTTGATCTTTGTAGAAGGCTCCATTCTTATCCTCTCTGGAATTTCGATTCATGAAGTCCATTTGCTTTCTGGGAGGTGTTCTCAGGTCTTAGCGAGGTGGCTCCCTCCTGCCCCTCAGCTGCCATGCACGGGTCTTGGGTAGCTCAGGCCTGGCTTCCCTGGTGGTCCCACATTGGCTGCGCCACCACCTGTCACCCTGTCAAAGGGTGTGGATACTTAACCTTTCCAGAGTCTTGTGAGAGTGAAGTGAGGTGACTTATCTAAGACAGCTGGCCCTTGCTAAATACTTAATGAGTTTTAGAGCACCTCGTCAAAAACATTGTGAAAGTAATTACCTGATGGCATGTGGGTAGCAGTACCATTCATGTGCATTTTCTTCTCCATGACAGTGAGACAGAGAAATATTCTTAAATTTATTTACAGACTAAAAGTAAATCAGCCTTGGTTTCTTCCTATAACTTGGTCTTTAGTTTGAAGCAAATATGGCAGTAGTACTTGTACAAGCCTGTAGGTTTTGCGTGTGCGTGTGTGTGTGTGTGTCTGTGTGTCTGTCTCGCTGTCCCTCTCTCAGCTTTATATTCAAGATGACCAGTCACATTGCTCAGCAATACTGAATTCTTTCATTTGCCTCTCCAGTTTGTCCACTGCAGTGGAGTGCATTGTCACTGTTCCTCTTCCAGATTGGAGGGACCCAGAGTGTTCTTCGGGCAGTTGATAATATTTTGTTTTCTAGCAAAGCTCCATTTTAGATCAGTCTGTAATTATTTTTATACTTATGAAGTCATTGCTTTTTTTTTTTTCTTTTGCTCATGCTACCTGTATTTGAAGTTCCCTTGAAGGCTGGTAGAGCTTATGCAGTAATCTGGCTAATGAAAAGCACTTACCGTGGGCCACATCTCCTCCTCCATTGTCACTTTACAGTGTATTTCTTGTCTGTGGGAGGGTTCCAGCAATCTCTTTTACCATGTGCCAGACAGTGTTGCAATGTTTTAATTTATTTCATGACAAAAAGTAAATTCTAGTACAGGTATTGTCAGTGAAAGGATTATCTTCTGTGAAACGATTTTTGGTCATGTTGAGTTTCTAAATGTTAAAGAGAACAGTTTTTGCATTTGTGGAAATCTCATCTTGGTACCGTGCTCCCATATAGGACATCAGAAAGAACTAATAGTGGAGGTAACTTCAGAAAAAATCACCATGGGCAAGGAGCTGATTAAAAATAACTGCAAAACTATATGTTGAAGTCACAAGGGGAGTGTGCCGGTGAGTACAGTGTTACTTGAAGTCCTAAATACCTCAGTATGCTGGGCCACAGAGAGGAAACAGAAGTGGGAGAGGGTCACAGGGGAAGTTGAATCAGGTTTCACTTTAGTGCTTTTTGAGGGATCCTATGCAGGAGTGGAGTCATTAGACTTGGAGAAGGCCTTACTGCTTTTCTAAGTCCAGTTCTTGCACGTGAGAGCATAGATGCCCTGTGAGGTTTAGCTTGTGTCCCCTTTTTTTTGATCTTTTCAGCTGTGTGGGCAGCCCCCCAACACTAGGTGTGGAGGAGGAGCAGCTGCTTGGGTTGCTCTTAACAGGAGTGTCAGACTGGTTTTTGTTGTTTTGTGGGGCAGACACTGAGAGAACCAAGGAAAAGAAGTTTGTGAGACTCAGGATGCCCCTACGAGGCCGTCCCTTGTGGCCCAGGAACACTTCCTCCTCTCATCTCAAAAGGATTGAGAGCCTTTCCTGGTTGACAGAACACCCGCCCACCCTGGCACAGAATTTGAGAGCTGTCCCTCCAGAGAGCAGGCAAAGGAGACAGCTGGATGTTTGCAGGCTTGACATGAAATATTTTTCACATTAAACTAGTGAGTTATATAAAGCATACGTTATTTGAAGTTTTGTGATGCTTGTCCTAGACCAACTGAGACATGAAATTATTTTTTTTTTTAATCAAACATAAGTGTGACCAGATAACTAGGCATTTTATTTTGGAATGCAGTAGATGTAGTCTCACAAATGCCTGTTCTTCAGTCCTTGCAGATAATTTTTTCTTTAATATTTTTATCCTTACCCAAAGATGTTTTCATTTGCTTTTTTAGAGAGAGAGAGAGAGAGGAAGGGAGAAACACCAGTGCAAGAGAAGCATTGATCGGTTGCCTCTGTTTGCACCCAGTCTGGGGCCAGGGATCATATGCGACTGGACCAGGGGTCGCACATGCCCATGCCTGGACTGGGGATGAACCTACAACCTAGGTATGTGCCCTGACTGGGAATCAAACCCACAACCTTTCAGTTACGGGCCAATGTTCCAACCACTGAGCCACACCAGCCAGGGCACAGATAATTTTTTAATGTATATGTTATTCATTCTTTGATGTATTGCAAATTTAGAGTTGTGTGGAGTTTTCTTACAGCCTCTCTGTGACTTGCCTGTTTACTTGCAGGCCAAATTATACCTCCTCCATTGCAAAACAGTATGGCTAAAACTAATGCTGAACTTGGATTATGAAAGGCTTAGTTTTCCAGAGCTCTCTCTACTGTTGTACTGTTGGCAGGGAAAAATGAGTAGAAACACAGTTATTTTGTTTAGAAAAAAAGTTGCTTGTATTTTCTCTGCCACACAGCTGACATACAGAAGGATAGTTGTGAGGCTGGTGAAAAAAAAGTAGGTAGTGAGCTGCTTCAGACTTGTAGAAGACACCCTCCCTTCTCAGCAAAATAAAAGGTGTTGGAGAGAAGACCCTGGGTGATACTCCTGCAATACTAATCCTGGCATATTTTGAGTCTTTGTTAGAGGTTGAATCAATGACTTCAACAGTAACATTACTCAATCATATAATACTGGACAGGCTGAATGGTGCTGAACTACCTTCCAGCAAAGGATTACTGATGTACCAGTGTACATGTAGTTTGGGTGTGTGCAAATACAAAAACACACACACAGTGTATCTGTTTCATTGGCCTTTGACCTCCAAGCAGGGGAGGTGTGGGCCAAGGCTGCCATTATGGAGGGAAGTTGCAGGTGCTACTTCCAGCGCTGGCCCTTCTTGCTTGCCTTTCACTCTGACTCATGTTCAGAGCTGTGTAATGCAGAGTTATTGTCATCATGAGCCATCCTGGAGAGAGGCTGAATGGAAAAAGTGAAGGTGGAGCAAACCAGGCTCCAGATCAGAGGGCAAGAGTTAACTTTTTTGTTTAATACTGAACTTTATATAATCACTTTTTTGGGAACTGCCATAATCCTAATGGAGTTCAAGATAATACAAAAGAGGAAATCTGATTTGTTGCTACCAGACTTGTTGCTCTTGTTCAAGTTCTTAGAAGGGAGGAAGGAGAATAAAATACTGAGTGATTATTATAGATTCTGAATGTGTATTCCTATAATTCCTCAGTTTTAAATATTTTTGTAATAACCCTGTTTTGCAATCATGCACTGCTCAGAGAAGAGAGAGGGGTGTATTATAAATATATGTGACCTTCTTCATTGTTACCACTTCTCTTCAGAATGGTCTTCCAGCATTCAGAGAATAAGGAGCATCATTCACATGAAGGTTAAGTACAGAGAAGCATTGTTGTGGTTTTCTTGGTAGGACTTTTTCCTGTAAAAAACTGTTACCAGCATATTTGGAAATACTTTTTTCTTCTTTTTTTTATATTTTATTTATTTATTTTTAGAGAGGAAGGGCAGGAGAAAGAGAGGGAGAGAAGCATCAGTGCGTGAGAGATATATCTTTCAGCTGCCTCTCAAGGCCCCCATCTAGGGACCTGGCCCATGACCCAAGCATGTGCCCTGACTGGGAATTGAACCTGCAACCCTTTGGTTCACAGGCTCACATTCAATCCACTGAGCACACCAGCCAAGGCATAGTGCCTTGTTTTTTAAGACAGTTTATTATAGTAAATCTTAATACCAGAAATTTACAGGAACAAGTATAAAGGACATGTGGACAAAAACTGGGGGGCAGGGTGGAAATGAGAGGGAGGTGGGGAGGATTGGTGGGGTGGACTGGGATGGGAGTAAAAGACAAAAAGCTGTACTGGAACAACAATTAAAATAAAAATTAAAATAGCTGCTGTAACAAGCTCAGTTAGAAAGTGTTCATTTGTCAATATCATTTACTTCCCAGTTTTTCAACTCTAGTTTTCTTAGCAAGAGAATGTTAATCTCTTGCGGATGAATACTTTTTTTTTATCCTTTCCCCAAAATGTGTGGTTTCTTTAATGTCCCTCTCCATAGAACTTGGGAGATGGTCACAGCTGTTGCCTGAAATTGTAAAGTACATTTCTCCCCCTCTGTAGTCCTTTAGGACATGGAATTTATAGTTAGACAGATGGATTAAAATCCCCCTCTTCAACCCTTGCTAGCTTTTTTGGTACCTTGGACAATTAGCCTGTGTGAGCCTTGGTTTCTTCATCTGTAAAATAGTTTCTGTAAAGCATTTAGCAAAAGCTACCACTGGGTCATTGCTCACATTTTTAGTAATATTAGTAAAATATTGTTGTTATTGATGGTGGGCTTTTCCCATACCATTTTCAGGGTTTAAAGTCCTTTGTCATCTTTGGTGTATTATGAGAACCAAAGAAGCCCTGACAACCAGTAAGATAAACCAAGGAATGTAGCCACAGGAAGGGTAGCCCTAAGGGCGAATGTTTAGAACATCAGTGTGGCATCTGTGGGCCAGCCGAAGTGTCCCCAGCATTAAGGCTAGGGAGGCAGCCTGAGTACTTCTCCAGCAGGTCCCAGCTACTCCTAGAGGCTTACCCAGGAGTCTGCTGTGTGGGGCCACTCTGTCTCAGGCAGTTACTGCCTCTGGTTCTGTTGGAAGTTTCCACTGGGGCTCCTCCAAAGAAAGTTTTAGTTGCAGTCATCAGAATTATTTTATTGATTTTGATTCAGATCTTATTTAAAGTGATCTCAATTTGCAAAAGGTCTAGCCATCCAGAAATACAGTGCTTGCCGGTGCCCTGAGCACTGGAGAACTCCAGGAAGCTTTCAAAAGCAAGTGCTGAGATTATCCCTACCACTCACCACCTCCCAACCCCCAGCAACTATGATATTTGAGTTTACAATAGCTCTTATATCTACATTCTTATGTAGAACTGGCTTGGAATAGTAGGTTTCCCTAGGCACTGACTTACTAATAGAAACCCACGTAGAAGAAATGGGCCTGGTGTTTGTCTCAAGTATGAATAATGTGTTATGCATGATTTATAAAGGCTTAGCAGAATGTCCTTGCTTCTGTGAATCAGGATCAATACTTTTTAGGAAGAAGTTTTTATAGATAAGCCATATTATTATTTGATAATCAGACATCATTTTCAAGTAGTTAAAAGGGTCATTGGACAAAACCCAGTGAACTGACCTTGGCTGCCTAATTTAAGGACTGAAACTCCACGTGCCCTGTAAATTATGAGCATACTTGAATATTTTATGGGGAAAGATTTTCTTTTATGTAGAATACTTTTCATGTCAAATGTGGGTTGCCACTTTTACCCACCTGATCCTAACTTTTCCCTTGTGAAATTTATTTTAAATAGAGATGAAGGAATGAGAGAGGAAGTGGGGTGGGATCAAGGGAAATGAACCACGAAAAAACACTCCTCGTTGTTTATCTTTGGCATTCTGTAATATTCTTACCTCTGTTGACAGAGAACAGCAGTTCAGCTGCAGGCTCACATGAAGTCAGGGATGCTGTGGGCTCAGAGGAGGCTGCTGGAACATTTTCCCTATTTCCTCCCAGGCAGTGCTCTGCCTCTCTATAAGCAGTGAGCAACTGGAGGATTTCCTAGGCCGAAGCTTCCATGATTTGACAATATGTGTTGGTGTGACCCTGTACAAGTACCATCTCACCTGAAGCTTGTGTGGTTCTGTACTCTGGGCCTGAGTGTGGGGCTCGCCATGCCCGTGGGGCCTATTGGCCAGCTTATATGACACTGTGTCCCTGAGTGGAAGGAGAATGTTGGTAGAACAGTTTTATTGCTGCCTTCTGAAAACGGAGGAAATACTCAAGGGTGGAGGGAGAGAAGGGAATAAATACAGCATTTCCGTTTTCCTGCTGTTTGATTCTTTTCCACAGCATTTCATTTCTCATAAAATGACATTTTTGTCCTATCAACTTCAACTATAAATAATTCCGTACTGTTTCTATCAGATTTTACCCTCTTACCACTTTCATACTGACTGTTGTTTTTTTCTTATTCAGAAACGTTGTACACATTAAAAAAAAACTCTAAAATGCTTGTTTTGTGGGCGTGGCACATGGGCCAGAGCTTCCAGCTCGGACCTCCTGTCAGTAGGTAGATCGCAGAGACAGTCCAAGTGTCCTGGCTGTGGATAGTCAGAAAACTCCGGAGACTCTGGCTAGCTTGTCCTTGCTCCTATTTCTTCTGTGACCCATTTCCCAGCAGGGATATTCCATATGCTTGCTGCCCTGTCCCTTAGTCTTCCATGAATATTGTTGGCTCACAGAATTCAGATGTGGCCCCGTTGTCCGGTCCACATCCTCAGTCCTCAGCAGCAGTGTTGGCTGCTGGCTAGTCCCTCACCCTGCTGAGAGAAGGGCTCTGTCAAAGGGTTCTGTCATGAGTCTGCAAAGCAGAGCTGATACATTGGCCTTCTGCCCAACTGAGTAGAACAGTGAGTGTATGTAGTAGGTGCTTGGTAAAAGTTGGCTTGTTAGGTGGTGGGAGGTGAAGGCAGATAAGTTGTCTTAGGACATCACACACGGTGTGTCTGTTTAGATGACTGAGGATTTTCATGATGCAAAACTATGAAGGTGATAATTGACTTTAACAAATAAAACCTAACCTTGAGGTTTGGGAAGTGACTTGTATTAGATTTTAGTATATGAATGAAACATAAGAATTTCCTGATTTTCTCAGTTCCTGATTGTTCAGAGTGTCCATTACCATACTTAGCCTTGTACCCAGCTTGGGTTTGCCCTTCACAAAGGTCCTGTGTTCATAGGGCAGTGGACTCTGCGTTCCCAGGCCCAGCACTGCCCCGCCGGCAGCAGGCAGTAATAAGTAAGCTCCTCCTGGTTACTGGCTAATAGGGCCATGACCTGGTTTGAACTCTGTAATAAGGAAAGAGCAGATTTATTTGCTCCCCCTGAGTGCCTCCCTCCCCCATGCTCCTTTATTATCTTTAAGAGGAAATTAAACAGCAAAATTCTGCATTCTCATAATGTTAATGGCCTGATGTCATCTTTTCCACTCTGGAGTCAAGTAAGAGGGACAACCAAAACACAGATGTTATGCTTTGTAGTTGCCTAATGCTTCAGCTGTAGGCTGTATGTGTGTGTGTTTAACAACTTGGAGGTATAATTCACATATATTAAAATTCAGTGTATATAATTCATGGATTTTTAGTAAATTTTCCAAGTTGTGCAGTCACCACCAGTCCAGTGTTAGAACATTGGCATTGCTCCACTGACATCCCTGGTGCCCAGTGGCAGTCACTCTCCATTTCCTCTTCTCCCCAGCTCTCAGCAACCAGGGATCCCCTTTCTGTTTTTATAGATGTGCCTTTATGGACATTTCATATCAGTGGAATCATAATATGTGGCCTTGCGTGTTTGCCTTCTTTCACTTAACATAATGATTTTGGCTTATCTAGTTTGCACCATGTGTCAGTAGTTCATTCCTTTTTATACCTGAACAGTATTCCAGTGTGTGGATGTAGAACGTTTTGTCTGTCTGTTCACCAGTTCATGGGCATTTGGGTGGTTTCCAGTTTGGGGCTCTCATGAATAGCACTGATTTAGAGACTCAGTTTTTGCAGCTCTCTCAGGGATATGTAGGAGTCATAGAGTAAATTTATGTTTAACTTTATAAGTGATTGCCAGATTGTTTCCCAAAATGGCTATACCATATTACGTTTTCACCAGGGATGTATGAGGGGGTTCCAGTTTCTCCACATCCTTACCACAGTCTGTACTTAAGGAATAATCTTAACCTTTGACTGTTACTTGATATTTTATGAAGAAAGCTAGAAAGTACTGTAAGGTTTTTGCAATTTTTCAAAATTGTTAATACATGCTAACTAAAATTGCAGTCCATGATACTCTACCCTCTCTAATCTCTAAGTTCTACCACCAGTCGTGCTTGTACTAGTTTAACAACATCCTGTTTGTTTTTCTTGTAAACTTGATGTAAAGTATGAAAGGTGTGTGTTTGAGAGAGAGATGTTAATTATCTAAAAACTAAATTAGTTTACTTTGAGAAGGAATTTTATTTTTGAGGAGACCTTTTTCTTTAGTCTCTGTGTTACTCCAGCCAAAGGTTGTAAGTTTATGTTTCTGCTGTGCACATTGCTTTAATATAACGTAGACATACATGCCTATAGATACCTTTTTTATGATGCTGTAAATAATTAAATGGTAAAGTTTCTATGGAATGAGGTAGCTTTTAAGGGTTCTTTATTAAAAATGCAACTAGGGCTGTTTCCAGAGTCTTGCCAAACACCATCCAAGAAGAATTTATCACGTCATTGGGTGTGGCGGGGGTCACTATACACTGTTAAGACCACATGGAGAAAGTTGTTCATTATTTTTGTTTATTCCAGGATTTGCAGGTATGTTTTATTTTAGCACTGAGTTTATCAAATACACATATTTTTCTAAATAAGTCATATAACCAGTCATAATCTAGCATTCTGTTAAAATAGCCCTTTCATCATGGGGGAAGTGCATGACCACTCTTTGGGAATGAGCAGAAGCATGTGTCTCAGAGTTCCAGCGGAGATGGAGGTGTAAGTAGAAAAGCTTCACTTCCTTGCACAACAAAAAGAAGGATAAGCCCTGGCTGGTGTAGCTCAGTGGATTGAGTGCGGGCTGCAAATCAAAGTGTTGCAGGTTTGATTCCCAGTCAGGGTACATGCCTGGGTTGTAGGCCATGACCCCCAGCAACTGCACATTGATGTTTCTCTCTCTCTCTTTCTCTTTTTCCCTCCCTTCCCTCTCTAAAAATAAAAATAAATAATATCTTTTAAAAAAGGATAACAACCAATTTAAAAACAATAAACAACCAGAACTGCCAGAAAATCAAACTGCATGGAACTCCAACAACCAAGGAGTTCATCCAGACTAGTAGGAGGGGCAGAGATGGGCAGCCAAGTGGAAAGGACACATGGCAAGGCAGTAGCCTGGGCAGGCAGGGCTGGGCTGTCTGAATAGAAAACTAAAGACTCAAAACCTCAAGTTGTAGAATACTGTGGGGATTGTGATTGGTGGGAGAAACTCCCAGTCTCACAGAAAAGTTCATTGGAAAGTGGAGCTAGATTAGAGCCAGCGAGCAGCATTGTTCCCTCTTTGACCCCTCCCCCACAGACAATGCCACATTGCAGCAAAGTGGGTTGCCCTGCCCTGGTGAATATCTAAGGCTTCACCACTGTACAACATAACAGATGCGCCAAGACAAATAAATATGGCCCAAATGACAGAACAGATCAAAACTCTGGAAAAAGAACTAAGTGACAAGGAAGGAGATAGAGAACCTATCAGATAGATGCAGAGTTCAAAACGCTGGTAATCAGGATACTCATAGAAATGGTAGAGCTCGGTCACAAAATGAAGGAAGAAATGAAGGCTACAAAAAATGAAATAAAGCAAAATATATAGGAAACCAATAGTGAAGGGAAGGAAACTGGGACTCAAATCAACAATCTGGAGCAAAGAGAAGAAATAAACATCCAACCAGAACAGAATGAAGAAATAAGAATTTTAAAAAATGAGGAGAGGCTTAGGAATCTATGGGACAACTTTAAGCACTCCAACATCTAAATTAACAGGGGTGCCAGAAGGAGAAGAGAAAGAGCAAAAAGTTGAACACTTATTCGAACAAATAATGAAGGAAAACATCCCCAGTTTAGCCAAGGAAATAGACTTCCAGGAAATCCAGGAAGCTCAGAGAGTCCCAAACAAATTGGATCCAAGGAGGAGCACACCAAGACACATCATAATTAAATTAACCAAGATGAATGATAAAGAGAGAATCTTAAAAGCAGCAAGAGGAGAGAGAGTTACCTACAAAGGAATTCCCATAAGACTATCAGCTGATTTCTCAAGGGAAATCTTGCAGGCGAGAAGGGGCTGGAAAGAAGTATTCCAAGTCATGAAAGGCAAGGACCTACATCCAAGGTTGCTGTATCCAGCAAAGCTTTCATTTAGAATGGAAGGGCAGATAAAGTGCTTCTCAGATAAGGTCAAGTTCAAGGAGTTCATCATCACCAAGCCTTTATTAATATGAAATGTTAAAGGGACTTATCTAAGAAAAAGAATATATAGAATTATGATCAGTAAAATGACAACAAACTCATAACTTCCAATAACTAAACCTAAAAAAAACAACAAAAACTAAGCAAACAACTAGAAGAGGAACAGAATCGGAAATGGAGATCACATGGAAGCTCATCAGTGGGGAGAGAGAGGGGGAGAATGAGGGGGAAGGTAAAGGGAATAAGAAGCATAATTGCTAGGCATAAAACAGATGGGAGGAGGTTAAGAATAGTATAGGAAACAGAGAAGTCAAAGAATTTATATGTACAACCTATGGACATGAACTAAGAGGGAGGATGGGGAGGGTTGCAGGGCAGAGGAGATAAAGGAGAAAAAAAATGGGGCAACTGTAATGGCATAATAAAATATACTTAAAAATAAACAAGCAGATTGGATAAAAAAAGGAAGCATGTGTTTTAGCACACTCATTGAAGGCCATTTGTCTTTTGAATTTCTGCTTGTCCAAAGTTTGTTTTATCAGTATCCAGGTAAAAAAATATTCAGGAGGCATATGACCTACAAAGAAGGAAGGATGAGGGTCAGCCAAGTGGCAGACGACTGCAGGAGGGGAATAGTGGCAGATGACTTTCTTAGGGTCTCGTATCTGAATAGACAGTCTCAACTAAACACAATTTGCATGAGTTATTCTGGCCTCCTTTGGCACTTTGTTATGAGGGGGCAGTTTGGTATAAAGGACTGATTCTCATGGTGCAGAATCACCCTCACTGGGTGATATGGGTGTCACCATGATTGGGGTTGATCCTGGTTTTCAGTGGGCTGAATCTAGGAGTGTCATATGGGCTGTTCACAGTCATTTCTAGCACGGTGAGGATTCTGGTGCCTACTGCATAGCCTTAGGACGCCTGCTGGAGGATTCTACAGGTGAAAAACCTGTGTCTAATATTTGAGCTTAGAACCTCTTTTATATGCATGGTTTTAATATTTACTTAACTTTCTAGCATTGCTACTATCAGGTAAATCTGGAAGGATTGTACTATGTTGAATTTTCTCACAGGCTTGTTTCCCCTTTCAGAAAATCTCGTCATCAGTGGGGATGCTTTTGTGTCTAACTACATGGCACATCTGCTTCAGTTTGCATTAGTAGCTGTGTTCACATGGATTCCCACCTCTCATTGCCTTATAGGGTACTCAGACTTGTGAATACTGAAATCCATAACAGTGCTTTCTGACCCACTTTCCTAGTTCATCTTTATGTTATAGATGGAGCACTGTGTTATGGTCCTCTCTCCCATTTTTTGTGTTACATGTGTTAAGATGTC